>NC_071498.1:31250000-32500000 GCF_028408465.1 Anastrepha ludens
ACGTGTGTCCATCTTTGCCAGCTTGGTGGGTTATGTGCTGTTGGGTCAATTCCTGACTGCGGAGAAGGCGTTCGTCATCACTGCCTACTACAACATTTTGCGCAACACAATGACTGTCTACTTCCCTTTGGCCATATCCCAGTATGCCGAGACAATGGTCTCCTTGAAGCGTATACAAAAGTATTTGTTGTACGATGAGACGAAAGTGAAGGATCGCTCAGAAGATGTCGAAAATGAGTACAATAAAATCAAGCAGACATACATCATAGAGGAGAACGAGAAATCACTTCCACTGAATGGCAGTCTGAAGCCATTAGTGCCGCCGCAAGAGAGAAAACATACAAACACAGGCATTGAAATACACAAATTGAAGGCGAAATGGGATCATTCAATGACAGAGTACACGTTGAACAACATCGAGCTGAAGGTGAAGCCGCGTACACTGATGGCGGTAATTGGACCAGTGGGTTCTGGGAAATCAAGGTAAGTACGAGCATAATCTTTTGTACGTAGGTAGGTGGGTGAATTGGTTTAAGTGTAATTGATGCCATGATACGATTATGAGACCTCCAGCAGACAGATATCTACAACCAGCCAGAGCTGTTGATGCAATGGAAAAAATTGATGGGGTTTAGGTTGAGGCACTGCCCCAGGAGCACCCAGTGAGTGACCTTAATTGTCTACCTGCCAAACCCGGACAGTTATAAAGAAAGTGCTCAACAGTCTCCTTCTCTGAAAGGTCCCCACAGCTCCTGCAATGGGTCTTAAATGATAAACCTAGCTTTTTCGCGTGTGCGCCGATTGTCTAATAGCCGGTAAAGACAGGTACGAGTTTGGAAATAGAAAGGCGCGGAGTGCCCAGGACTATCTGCGCCCTGCGTCTATTCTACTGGGCCATAGGATCTTCAAATTAGCACATGAAGAAATGGAGCGCCATCTTTTTCAATTCAAGTTGTTGTTGCAATTCCCCTTTAACAACAGTCAGGGGGATGCCGATGACCGGGTAGGAGATCGTTGAGACCAATTCAGCCACCTTTCAGGCAAAAATCTTTTGAACTTTCTTTGGTATTTTGTGCTAAATACGAAATTTGCTTTCAATAATGAAAACAGAGTAAAATAATGAAAATGGCTTTAGTGTTTTCAAAATATTCTCCTTGGAAGTCAATGCACTTCTGCACGCGCTTGAACCAAATTTCAAAGCTTGTTTGTCACTCAGAAGTGGATACCTCCATAGCGAGCTGTTTAAAGGCTTTAACAGCTTCTTTAGGGGTAAAAAACGTAGGCCGCACATCTTATTTTTGATGTTCAAGAACAAAGGAAATCATTAGCAGTAAATCACGGCTGTAAGGCGGATGTGCTGTAAGGTTGAGTGCTCCAAATCTCTTTGTGTGAGCCGTTACGTGTGAGTTCGCATTGATTTTTCTTGATATATTGATTGATATTTCATTGATAATTCTCCGAAAATTTCTGGCAAACAAACGGTTGTGTACCACTCAGAATTGACTGTTTTCAGTTTCTCTAGTGGTACAGCTGCGGCTTGATAAGATTTTCCGAACCCTCTAAAACAGGCGACAACTATTTTGAGGTGTTTCTTCCCGCGAGTAACTTTTGTTGGATTAAGCTCGTCTTGGAGCACTCATATTGTCGAATGCTGTTTCGTTTCCAGCTCAGATGCCTAAATCCAAGATTCGTCACCTGTTATGATGTCATAGACGTGCTTTGAACCACTGTGGCTGAATTTCTTTAACATTTCTTTACACCAATCGACACGAGTCCAAGTCCGTTTCTAGGAATTGTTAAATTATGCGGTATGCAATAAATAAAGAATAAATGTTCTTGATGACTTGGCTATTCCTACTAATACCCAAGGACGCCTCTATCCTGCAATGACTGTCACATGACGATCTTGTGTTATCTATTGATGCTCAGCGTCTATTTTTTCTGGCACAACAACTGTTTTTGGATGGCCTTCACAAAATTCATCCTGCAAGGATCGAAGCCACGGTAGAGCTCGTTGTATCAGGGTTTCACAGTGACTTAATGTGATACTTCAGGGCCATAAGTTGAAGTAAGGTGATTACTGAATTCCTGTCGCGATAATCCACGTCCAAAATCGTAATAAATCATCGCACGAAAATGTTCGCGAGTTCGTTCTATGAGATGAATGGACGAGTAGAGGACTCTAACGATTCCGTTCTGATAGGCTAATCATCGAAAATACTGATAAAATAATGGAAATCGTGGAGTCGGACTGAGATGTGAGCTTTTACTCCGTTGTCTAAAAATTTAAGATTAGTAGGAAAACTGTTTGGAAGCACTTGTTTAAGGGGAATTATAACTATGTTAATTTCATCGTCAAATCGAAGAGCCTTCCACTTCACCTAATAGTTTACATATTTTTTATTGACGCAAACAAGTTTCTAATGAAGTACGAAATTTTCATAAACTTTCAGCTTAATCCAAGCCATTCTTGGCGAATTACCCGCCGAATCAGGTTCCGTTACTCTACATGGTTCCTACTCGTATGCCTCTCAGGAACCTTGGCTGTTCACCGGCACCGTACGTCAGAACATACTTTTCGGTTTACCAATGGACAAGAACCGTTATCGCACTGTAGTGAAAAAATGTGCTTTGGAGCGCGATTTCGAATTGCTGCCCTTCGGCGACAAGACGATTGTGGGGGAACGTGGCGCCTCACTTTCGGGCGGACAAAAGGCGCGTATTAGCTTAGCACGCGCTGTGTACCGTAAAGCCGACGTTTACTTGTTGGATGATCCACTGAGCGCGGTAGACACACACGTCGGCCGACATCTCTTTGATCAGTGTATGCGCGGTTTCCTGCGTGAAGACATTGTAATTTTGGTAACACATCAGCTGCAGTTCCTGGAACAAGCCGATATCATTATTATTATGGATAAGGGCAAGATCAGTGCTGTGGGCACCTATGAGTCGATGCGCAGAAGTGGTCTGGACTTTGCTAAATTGTTGGTGGAGCCAGAAAATAGCGCCGATGCTGACGGTGGTGGTGATATTGAGAAAAAGAGTTTGTCACGCCAGAATAGCAGACAACGTCAGAACAGCATATCTTCTATGAGCTCGATAGCCGAGTCAGCAGTCGGTGAAGCACCCATGCAGGTGCAAGAATCACGTGAGGAGGGAAAAATCGGTTGGGGGCTGTATGCAAAATACTTCACTGCTAATGGTGGATACGTCCTTTTCACGTTAAGTATGGTTTTCTGCCTTGTTGCGCAGTTGCTGGGCTCCGCCAGTGACTACTACCTGTCTTATTGGTGAGCTGGTGTTGTTTGTTCTATGAACTAAGCAGAATTTAATAATTAAAATTCATATTTTTCACAGGGTTAACAAAAACGAACAAACTGTGGATACGGAAACAACGCATTTCGGCGCACGTATTATCGGCCGGCTATACGGGCGCGATGTACGCTTAAATAACGTAACTGATCCTGTTGATATTTACATATTCTCTGCCATCATCTTGGCTACGATCATTTTCTCGCTGTCTCGCAGTTTGCTTTTCTTCACTATGGCAAAAAATTCTTCGATCAGTTTGCACAACGGCATGTTCCGAGGACTTACACACGCCGCCATGTACTTTTTCCATACAAATCCGTCGGGGCGCATATTGAATAGATTCTCAAAGGATTTGGGTCAAGTGGATGAAATCCTGCCGTCGGTGTTGATGGATGTGCTGCAAATTTTTTTGGGTTGTGCTGGTATTATTGCTGTAATATCTCTTGTGAATCTATGGAATTTAGTGGCGGCAGCTGCACTAGCAGTTATATTCTACTTCATACGCTCTTTCTACTTGCAAACCTCACGTGATGTGAAACGTCTCGAGGCAGTCAGTAAGTGGAAGAAGAAACATTTTTGCATTTTATTCAACTCCTCAACTAACATTTAAAATTTTCCATTCTCTTCACCGCAGCACGCTCCCCAATCTACTCCCACCTAAGTGCTTCACTGAACGGCCTACCGACGATACGCGCATTCGGCGCTCAAAAAATTTTAATAACTGAATTCGATAACTATCAGGATCTGCACAGTTCCGGCTACTACATGTTTTTGACTACGAATCGTGCCTTTGGCTACTGGCTGGACTGCTTCTGTGTGCTCTACATAGCGGTAACCACACTGAGCTTCTTTCTTTTATCGCCAGAAAACGGAGGTGATGTGGGTTTAGCGATCACACAGGCCATGGGCTTGACCGGCATGGTCCAGTGGGGCATGCGCCAATCTGCCGAATTGGAAAACAGTATGACATGCGTGGAGCGTGTGGTCGAATATGATCAGATTGAACCCGAAGGCGAGTTCGAGAGCAGACCGGGTAAAAAACCGCCAAAGTCATGGCCCGAACAGGGTAAAATTAAATTTGATAAGCTCAGTTTGCGGTATTTCCCCGACCCGAAATCGGAGCGAGTGCTAAAATCACTCAATCTAGAGATACAATCCTGCGAAAAGGTAGGCATTGTGGGACGCACTGGTGCCGGCAAATCATCGCTCATCAATGCGCTTTTCCGGCTATCCTACAATGATGGTTCTATAGTTATTGACACGCGCGATACAAATGATTTGGGTCTGCATGATTTGCGTAGCAAAATCTCAATTATACCACAAGAACCGGTACTCTTCTCGGGCACAATGCGTTACAATTTGGATCCATTCGATGAGTACTCTGATGCGAAATTGTGGGAAGCACTCGAAGAGGTAAATACTCGGTCTGTATACGAGAAGTTGGATTAATTTCAAATCTATTTTCTAGGTGAAACTAAAAGGCGTAGTTTCGGATTTGCCAAGTGGTTTGCAGAGCAAAATCTCGGAAGGCGGCACCAATTTCAGCGTTGGCCAACGGCAGTTGGTGTGTCTGGCACGCGCCATCCTGCGTGAAAACAAAATTCTGGTGCTAGACGAGGCGACGGCAAATGTAGATCCACAGACTGATGCACTCATACAACTGACAATAAGAAGTAAATTCAAGAATTGCACGGTTCTCACAATTGCACATCGCCTACACACAGTTATGGACTCGGACAAAGTGTTGGTCATGGATGCGGGACGTGCGGTGGAATTTGGCGCACCATTTGAATTGTTGACTGTGAGCAAAACAAAAGTATTCTATGGCATGGTGAAGCAGGCGGGCAATAGCACTTTCGACAATCTGCTGATGGTGGCACAAAAGGTGGGTTTTCAACTTAACTAAATAATGGCGTATGAGTTTTGAGCTCCATCCATATAGCTTTCAATATCCCTCTATCCTAACACAATAATGAGTATTACAAGGTGAAGTCCAAAATAAACGAGACTGAGCTAAAATATAAACGACAGGAGCTTTGTTCTGACCACTTCGAGTTTATTTATGTAAAATAGTCCCCCTGGCTACGATACACTGTTTTTTGCGATCTAAACGCTTTTCGATAGAATGATACAAGCCTTTTGGATGGCCTCTATCGACGCAAAACGTTTCCCTTTCATGGTCAAATGCAATTTTCCGAATAGATAGAAGTCACAGGGAGCTATATCAGGTGAATACGGTGAGTGATTGATGGTTAAAATGCGATTTCTAGTCGAAAAATTATTCTCAAGAGTGGATCGATGAGATGGTGATTTATCATGCAATAAGCGTCAGCTCCCTGCTTCGCGGTATTCAGGGCGAATTCAACCAATGCGATGCAACAAAGGCTTCAAAACGTCAAGATAGAAAATTGCATTGACGATTTGGCCTATTGGCATGAACTCTTTGTGGATAATTCTCTTGGAATCGTAAAAACAAATGAGCATCGACTTTTGACTTCTCAAATTCGATTTTTTGGCTGGTGGCTCGTCTAAGGCCTTCCATTCGGCACTTTGACGCTTAGTTTCAGCTTCATGTTGGAAACACCACGTTTCAACACCAGTTACAATGTTGTAAAGGAAGTTCTTGTCTTTTCTCGCCTCTTTAATGAGGTCTTTCGAATGTTGAACTCTGAGCAATTTTTGGTCCTCAGTTAACTTGTGCGGAATGAAACGTGCACAGACCTTTCGTAAGCCCAAATGATCAGTTAAAATGCGATAAATCGATGTTTGGAGAAATTCAACTCCAATTCCATGAATTTAAACGATGTTTTCGGTTAATTTTTGATAAATTTACGAACAATTTCGGTGATTACTGATTTTGGATGGCCTAAATGTTCATCGTTATTTATGTCCTCACAACCATCTCTGAAACGTGTAAACCACTCATGAACTCTGGCACGAGATACGCAATCATCGCCATAAACTTTTTCACCAATTCAAATGTTTCGGTAAACGTTTTACCGATTTTAAATCAAAATTTGATATTAGCTCTTTGTTCGAAACTCATTTTTGTACCGATGACACAAACATACTGACACTTTAGACGCAGTAATTTCGCTTCCACTGGGACGAATGTTGCCAAGCTTTCACTGAAAGTCAGCTAGGGATGTAATAGTTCGGGAGCCAGGGGTCATTTTGACCTCATCATTTCATGCCGACTGATTTTAATATTAAAGGCAGACGCTATCCAATGGATGACGAAACCAACCGTCAGCCGAAGCATTGAAAATTCCGCGCGTCGCCGAGATGTATGAAGGGGATGATACATTATTGCTTCGGCTGACGGTCTTCCCACCGCTATAAACGCAGCTGACCATCATTATTATATTTTCATATGTGTCCAAAATTATGTAAAAAAAATTCAATCGACATAAAGTAGTTTTACTTTTTCATTTATTTTACAAGATCGCCGGTTCAGCTGACGTATTTTTCCCCCTCTACGGCGC
Source organism: Anastrepha ludens (assembly GCF_028408465.1). Classification (NCBI taxonomy): domain Eukaryota; kingdom Metazoa; phylum Arthropoda; class Insecta; order Diptera; family Tephritidae; genus Anastrepha; species Anastrepha ludens. The sequence continues at coordinate 31,256,798 of NC_071498.1, forward strand.
AGCTGACTATTTTTTTTTTTCTTTTACCAAATGTCAACAATACCAAATGCCGACACGTTTCGTAGCATCCCACGCACGTACCCACCGCTACTGGACCATCTGACGGTTGGTTTCGTCATCCATTGGATAGCGTCTGCCTTTAATATTAAAATCAGTCGGCATGAAATGATGAGGTCAAAATGACCCCTTGCTCTCGGACTAAAAATTATATAAAAAAAATTCAATCGGCATAAAGTAGTTTTACTTGTCAATTTTTTTTACAAGATCACCTGTTCAGCTGACGTGTTTTCCCCCCCTACCGCGCAGCTGAATATTTTTTTTATTCTACTAAATGTCAACAATACATGAAAAAAATTTCAGTCGGTATAAAATGAGTTGGTAGACATTTTTTTTTCGACACGTTTCGTACCCTCCCACAATCACACCCACCGCGGGTGCGCCAGCTGACTCTAACTTTCGTTATTCATGAAAGCTAAATCACAAATATAGCCAAGAATTTAGCGGTATAAAAACGCAGTCCAAAATGTACCCCTGGCTCCCGGACTATAACTTCCAACGCACTAACTCATTAAAAAGATGGTGCCATCAAAAACATTTTATAACGTCAGTCTTGTTTATTTTGGACTTCACCGAGTAAAAATGCCTTGATGAGGAGTATTCGTTAGAGGCTGTATGAGAGAGAGTGGTGTTGTTGTTGAAAAACGATTTATAGAAATGACACTCATTAGAACTTTGAACTTTTCGTTTCTTTCAGGCGCATGAGGAGAACTTGCGCGCGAAAAAGGATTCTTGACATTTCTCCGTACCAAAAGTATTCAAAGAGTATTTACTGAAAATCCTTGAACCGATAGCAAATCACCCGGCGAATGCGCGCATACAAAAAACTCTCACCGATGCGACGCATCACAAATTCTTAGGATAGCAGGAACCGGCAAATGGGGGAGCGGTGATTGGGAACGAAAACCGTAGATTATCATATCGGGGCTTATTTTTATACAGTACTTAAGGGGCAAATAACTAAGGCAATTCATGAGTCAAATCTTTGTATATCTCAGCAAACAAGCAAAAACAAAAATGTACGTTTGTATGCACTTATACACTAATTTTAAGTGCTTTGTACTCGTACATGACGCAAAAAAAGTGCGAAAAATTGACCTGAAAATTGTAAGTTGTACATATCCACAAACAAATGTGAAACATTTAAATATGAATGCAATTGCAATTGTAAATAATATAGAAAATATAGAAAACGAACAAAAAAATAAAAATAAAAACAAAACAAAAAAACACACACAAATGTAAAGCCAGACAATAAACAACGCAGCACAAACAAACGAGCGAAAAGCACACACTTTAGTTTAGGTGTGTGTGGGTATGTGCAACAAAAATGTGAGTTAGCCTAAACTCAGGTCGGACTGCTGAATGTCAGCACCAGATTAGTAGAATACTGACAATAGTTATTAAAAGCCACAAATATTTACGGCACTCCTTAAAAAAAATATTAAATATTATTTCAACTTTACGCGCAATCTTTGAAGCACAAGCAAGTACTAGGTAGTTCAATAAGTTTTGCGGTTCAATAAGAAAAACACAATTTTATGGTTCGGAATACACTTTTTTATTCAGCATGGTCTCTGCGGATATAATGCATCTTAAACTAAATTTAGCTAATTTATAAAAGCCACCGGATAGTTTAGAAAGGATCCCATAGTGTAAAGAAAAAGTTCCATTGGTATCACAATGGACCTACGACAGGTCTAAGTGTGTCATATTGGCAGCCACCAGACCTACCTACCTAACTCCCTGCACTCAATCAAATTCTTTCAACGAGATTCCAATTTATGATTTCCATTCCTGAAGTGCGAAACTGGAAGGACTACAAAATACGCTTCCACGGCTGTTATGACGTCAGCATTTAATGAAAAACCCTGAATTTCGAACGCATGATTTTTGTTTTTTGGTTTTTCAGATGACAGTCGCTAGGGGCCAAATCTGGCGAATATGGTGAATGCTCCAAAAATTCGAACTTTAATTCATGGATTTTAGCCCTTGTAAAAAAATGCTTCTGTGATGAAAAATAATTTTTTTCTTTTGCAAACTGGGTATTTTTTCACCAACTTTTTCCTACAGCTGATGCACATGAACATCTTCTTGAGGCCGGCGGGCCAATTAGATGTCCTAAATTCAGTAGTTTTCGCGAAGCGTTGTAGGATGAGAAAAAAAAACAATTAGCCAAATGAAGTTTTGGGGATAGTTTAATATATATTTGAACTAAAAAAAAAAAATTTGTACAATCTCCAACAATATATTGTAAGCCGAGTTATCAATAGATTCCCAGAGCACCTTGCCACTGAAGTATCCAACTTCTGTACAAGATACAACTTGCAATTTTCATCTGAAAACAAAAAAAAAAAGATTATTAATTTTGATGTAATTATCTTCGATGTGAACTAAGAAACACGTAAAATTCGAATTTTTGGGGAAGGTAGAAAAAAAAGTGGTTTTTCAAAGAAAAAAAAACTCTTCAACTGGGTGAAAAAGTCGCTTAAAAAAAGTTTTTGGATGTTTTTTTTTAGTTCACATAGAAGAGAAAATAATACTGAAAATAACGCATTTTGAATGAAATGGATAGCTCGTTTAGTTTTTTTGCAATCGTGTACATAAATTAGGTAAAATCGTGAAAATGAAAAGCCGAGAAAACGCGCTTCAAACTACAACAATAAGCGCACGGTTGCTCGACGCCGCACTACGCTCGGCTCTGTAGCTCTGCAAATACTTGGAATTTAACTCTGAAAATTTGTGTCTCATGTTCTTGAATATCTAAGCTATTGATTTCAGGAAAAAAAAAATCGATTTTTTTGACCTTTTAATTGGCCCGCCGGCCTTGAGCCAGTTTCACACCACTCTTTAGCCTCCTGTTTTGATTTAGGATCATGGTAATGGACCCAAATCTCATCCATAGCGATGAATCGAGGCACAAAATCTACTGTATCCTTTCGAAAACGCGCTAAATGTTGCTGAAAAAGTCGCATTCGAATGTGTTTTTGTGGCATTATTAGCGAATACGCACCCAATGTGCATACAGCTTTCTGCAACGCAATACTTCAGTCAAAATATTGGCCTAAACTGCCCACTGAGATGCCTAGTGCTTCTACTTAAATCTCTTTCAGTCACTCCATGAATTTGCTTTACGATGTCCTGTATTTTTTCTACGATTTCTTTTGTTGTTGTTGTTGTAGCAGCATAAACATGCCCCAGACATATATGGGTAATGCTGCTGAAGTGACAGTCCTTGGCCGGATATAAATCCGGGTCGTTCCGGTAACGTAGAACCGACTGTCGTGGGAACAACGATTTCTTTTGTTGTTGCTGTTTTGGGACGTCCCTTACGTGGTTCGTGTTCAAGGCTTATACGACCACGTTTAAATTCAGCAATCCACCTCTTCACTGTACTAATTGATGGCGAAAAGTCTTTATACACTTGCAACATTTGTTCATAAATTTCCTTTGCTTTTAAACCTTCCAAAAATTAAAATTCAATCACTGCGCGATGCTTGATTTTTTCTATCGTAGAAAATACTGTGACACGTCGATACTAAATGGCTTGTAAAAAAAGAATAAATGAATTGACAGATTCAAATGAAACTTCTCAAATGTGCATATGGAGAGCATACGAATTGAGCACTTGAGGTGACGTCTTCCCAATACAGTTACTTTATTTTTCACGTTTTGACGAAGACTGACGTCAGGTTCCTAACCAATACAAAACACAAGAAAAAAACCAACAAAAGTAGTAGAAATTACATGTTTGTGAAAATTAAGTGAATGACTTGGCAGCATTGTGAATTGTGAGATTTAAACTAAACAAATTAATGAAAACGAAGTGCCGCGTGTTAAGTTGTGAAAGCTCAAATTAAAATAAATCCTCCAAAAGCAGTTTTCATTGGTGTTTTTATGCGGAAGACGCCGTGCTTTTTTTCTGGAGGTGGCAAAAAGCGTTGAAAGTGGAAAAGTGTGGGACTTGTCTTTCGACTTACCCACTAAAAACCCACCTCAGCCCCGATTCCCTCCCGCGGGACAATCGTTAGGTATTACTTCACGGGAGGGGGAGCGTTCTATTGCTTCTACACGGAAGACGCTGTGGCAAGAAAATGCATGTGTGTGTGTGTGTGTGCTTAAAATGTTTTGGTTTGTTTGTTGTCATTGCTTTCGCCTACTCTTCATCTTTACAAACAAGTAATTCCTTCTCCTTTTGTTTGAACACTCATCGGCTCTTACGAAGCGAAGAAGGCGCAATTCGAATTCGAAAGGCGCAACCATGCATTCTGTGATCCTTGAAGGGCACCAACATAACAAAAAAATTTTTAGGCTAGTAGCAACACGCTCTCTTAACGCACCGCAAAACTTATTGAACAACCTAGTATACAGCTTTTTGTGTAGTATAGGCTACCTAACGCCTGCGCGGTTTGTGCGAACCATAAATCAATTAATTTGCTATGAAGGCAGTAGCTATTTGTGATTCATTAAAAAAATAAAAAATAAAATTTCAATTGCTTTGTGAGCTGCAGTGCTAACGCGTTTAGATTATAAGTAAATTTTACGTGAAAGCATCTACTACATATACAAACATACTCGTACATAAATATATGTGTTCCAATTGTGAAAACTCGATGACAATATTAGGGCATACATTTTGTGGTTTTAAATGTTTTATACCCGTAGCAGACAGAAGCTTTATTTTTAACAAACTGCAGCAACAGCAGCTGCTTAGTATTTGGCGTCATACATGAAATGAAATCCAAGTGAAATACATAAATGCGTGAAATTCAGAAAAAAATAACAAAAAAAATTAAACATTTGGACGCATGCGCGTAATGAAACTGAATCTTTTTTTTTTATAATGTTTTATTGTAAATTTATAATTGTTAAAGAAACGGCGCTGCATAAGCACGCAAATCGATTAATCTAGTTTCGAGTATGCATTTCAAACTAATATATAATTAGAATAATATTTTACAACTATTAACGACATTGATTCTTCCAGTAAACGCTGATCATATCAGTACTAGTTATAAACGTTTAGATATACGTGCATAGATACTTACATATGTATATTTTACTATTAGAAAAAAATATATTTACAAAATTCATACGACAAACGTGTGTATGTATGACTCAAATGAGTTTAAATTAAGATGAGGAGAAGCAAACTAAAACAAACAAAAAAATAAAACAAAAAAATTTAAAAAATTAAGACAAAAATCTAAAAGATTTAAAAGGAAATTTATAAAATTATCAAATTAAATATTTAAACATAGACAATTACACTACAAACTACAGTAGCTGCCCATTCCATTGTGAATGCTGCCAACGAGGTATCATTTCAAAGAGTTATGCAGCAACGACCGCTTCAGATCGATGTCCGCTGCTTGCTGGACATTAAATAAGTTACAAAATATTCAAAATTTCGCTTACGGCACATTTACATTTTTTTTGTTTATTAAAAAGAAAAAGAAAAGAAAATCTATGCAACATCGGCCGCAAATAGGATGGATAGATACTGTACATTAACAATATTGATTTTTAAACTAAAGCAAACGCGTTAAAAGGAGTGCGCCAATAAATTACGGGCGTCAATCAACCAATTGCCGCCTTAACAGATTAGCGTTAGCCAAGCTACGATAAGGCAAAAGCCACCACAAGTTGCCACCGGTACGTAAGTTCTGTCGCCAGTGCAGGCGCGATAGTACAGAGCGCCGCTAAATAGGATAGTGCCCAGGGTCATCAAGGAGCCGGTCTGTAACGAATGACAATTATTAGTATTTTTTAATAAAATTCATATGCTATGTATGTTTGTGTGTAAGTAAATGCAAAACGTCATAGTGACATGAGTAATGAAAGGACAATAAGAATAGTTCCTTGCAATGTGCAAATCAGTTGTTATTAAAATAAAATTAGATTTGTAAAACCGAAAAAAAAAACCAAACGAAATAAAAGAAACTGAATTGATACAAATGTTCAATGTGAATCAAAAGAGGATTATATGTATGTGCATGTCAACAATTGCGAAAAATATGGCTGTAAAATTCAAAGGTATATTCGCTTTTCGTGTCTGCTGCTGCTAGGAAATAAGATTGCGGCTTGCGGCGAACCCTTATCGATTCTCCAATGGCAATGCATTTTATGGCAATTAGCAGCTGCCACTTTTCCATGCATTTTGTTAGATTGAAAAAGGAATAAATATTAGTTGGGGGAAAAAGAAATCCATTATTTTCTCGCTAGATGGATACAGTGATCGCTATCTCGTAAAGTATCGATCAAACCATTTTTAGTTTATGCGCGTTGTTTCACACTAAAAACTAAAACAAAACTAAAGCCAAAGAAATTAAATCAGGCATGAGCCATACAAACAGTCAATGTCAAAAGAATGTGTATACTATATATCGGCAAGTTTTGACTATTTATTATTTTTTTTATTAGTTATTTCACACTGATTTTTAAGAATTTTTTTTCCCGTCGCAGTCTTGTCCATTTTCTCCATTTAACGCCAATTCCACCTTTTTTGTATGAAGAAAACATTGAACACCGTCAGCAGATAAAATTGTAAAAATTCAACGCAATTTTCGAATCACTTGAAAGCTGCACTTTATTACTCCAAAATTCAATGATCTATAAAACTGCATACAGAGTGGACACGAAAAAAATGGTTGGACGAAAGTCGTTATAACATCAAATTTATATTAACTATCAAAGGTTAGGTTAGCCTGGTTGGCATTAAGCCACGCATAGACCTTTTGGCCCCTAGCGATACCAGTTGGAGACCGGCCCCTATGAATCCTGAAAGTAGACATCATAAGCTATCGAAACAATTTGTATTTTATTTCATAAACAAAAATGGCACAATTAGATTTGACTTCTCTCATTAGGCGATGGACATCAATCAGTTTTTGTTACAGTATCTGCTGCTCTCTGCCAATTAATTTTAAACTGCTGCGCATTTAATTTTTTTTTTTTTTTTTTTTTTTTGTTTTTCGCAATTTCCTTTTAACAAGATATAAGGATATATTCCAATGAGTCGCAATTGTGGACAGTTTGGTGGGTTGAGGTCTTTTTGAACAATATTTACGCCACGATTTTCATACCAGTTCATAGCAAAACGGCTACGAGTATAATAATACGATGCTAGGTCGGACCAGGACAGAACTGAGCTTATATGTTGTTTTATGAATCGCAGCAATCTTTTTTGCAAGCACTCCTTCATATAAATTTATTGATTTTTAGTGCCTGTAGTAATGAGCGTTTCGCTTTTTATACCACAATGGCAGACGGCTTGGCAAACCAAATATTTTTTAGGGCACTTGTCAAATATTTTAAGTTTAAAAATACCTGAAACTCCTCCTCTCCTCTATGCAGTACAAAACTCAGCATCCTGAATCTATTTGAGTCTGCTTGACTGTATAATTTTCGCGCTCATATTTTATCACTCTTATTTCGTTAATCACTTTGGTTAAGTGCTAGCATCTTTTTACATTCTCGTAAATCTTCACTTTTGCACACTTCTTGGACGTATTTTTCCGGCATACGACCCTGTTACGCAGCATCTCTTTGCTTTGGCATTGTGCGACAAAAGACCATTTACTCGTTTTTTGTGCACAATTTTCTCCACAAGCACAGACTTAACCGAATACGTTTTGAAGAATACATACATTTTTTAGTACATTACACTCCGAAATTTCGGCAAACTTTTCTACATGAATTCAATTTTTTTTGCTTGTTTTTTTTGTAGCACAAAAATAAAACTGATCTCTGGTTTATGCCGAATTTAGAAATATTGAACAAAAGTCTAACAAAAATTGTTAAATAATAGCGAACTAAAAAGCAAAGCTAATTAAAAGCAAAAACTAGAAAAATAACTAAAAAAAATAACAATATATTGAAAATTAATGTAGGTATTTCTCTTGCAAAATATACTGCCTCATTAAGTCCGAATTTAATTTAAAGCGGGTTAAGCATTTTTAAAGTTAAAAAAACACGATTACTACACTAACATACAAAATTGTGTTCCAGTGAATGAATAAGTTTTCCGAATTTTTCAACCCTTTAAACGTTCAGATTTCCACTTAAATACATATAAAATTATATTCTAGTGAGCGTATAAGTTCTCCGAATTACTCCAAATTTTTCCAATCCCTTTAAATTTTCAGCTTTACACATAAAATTACATTCTAGTGAGCAAATAAGTTCTCCGAATTTTTCGGCTACTTTAGATTCAGCTCTGCACATAAAATATATATAAAATTACATTCTAGTGAACAATTAAGTTCTCCGAATTACTCCGAATTTTTCGACTACTTTATATTTTCGGCTTTGAATATAACATAAATAAAAAACTGTGTTTTAGTGAACACATAAGCTCTCCGAATTACTCCGAATTTTTCGACTACTTTATATTTTCAGCTTTGTATATTATATAACATAAATAAAAAACTGTGTTTTAGTGAACATATAAGTTCTCCGAATTACTCCGAATTTTTCGACTACTTTATATTTTCAGATTCGCATATAAAATGCTTAATAAACTGTGTTCTAGTGAACAAATAAGTTCTCCGAATTACTCCGAATTTTTCGACTACTTAATATTTTCAGATTTGCATATAAAATGCATAATAAACTGTGTTTTGGTGAGCAAATAAGTTCTCCGAATTACTCCGAATTTTTCGACCACTTTACATTTTCAACTTTGCATAAAAAACTGTGTTCTGGTGAATAAATAAGTTCTCCGTTTTTGTTTATTACTCTGAGGGTTAAGAATATTAGATTTAAGTGTTTAAGCTAATGTTACTTAATACAATTTTTCCCGCATATCAATTGGTTTCGTTACGAACTAAATGCACAATCTCTGAATATTCTCGTTAATTCTCGAACTTTCAGTTCACTTCATAACACTAAAAACCAAAACCCACAATCCAAACACAAAACATGCAAAATTTCTTTAAATAATACAGTCTTATTACTTTCCTTCGACGAATATTAATGCTCCGAATTTTCATAAAATACTAAGAATTAAATAATGCTTCGAGTTTCTTTATTTATACGTAAATATATATAACATCCTAACACAAATCAAAACTAAAATATACAAGATTTCAGAAGGTGTGAAGATTGCAGAAGAATGAAAACATCTTTAGACAAAGAAAAATCAACCCCTACAAATGATGAGATCTGCTTGAATTCATTGAGAGCGCGAACAATTGGCGCGTTTCGGGCGTAATTTGTTTTGTTATTACTTCCATAAAAAGGGTTCGGTACTTCATACTTCGAAAGGAGTCAAAGAAATTTAAAAACAAATATTTGTATTAAAAAATTGTAATTCTCTTTATTTCGTTATTAATTTCACTCTGAATTAAATGTTAAAAAACTTATACATATATAAGTACATACACCTACAAAGGTATATGAAAATTTGCATGCCTTCGGCTTAGCCCTCAAACACTCCGACACTTCATATCAGTAAAAAACAGAATACCGAAAGCTATAATTAATGGGCACCCTGCACTGTGTATGTTTGTATACACATAACCCCACATATAAATGGAGCATTTGAACAAACGCATTTACCAAGTAATTTAAGTGTTGCATGTAAGTAAGCGTTTGAAGCAAAATAAAATTCTAAATATACTAACAAATTTAAACTAGGATGCACAGCAAAAGAGTTTCCGAAAGGAGAGTAACTTTGGCGAGTGTCAAACGAAGCTAATCATAAGTGCGAAAGTGCATACTTTAAAACAAAAAATTACTTTTATAGAAGCACCTGTTCAATTAGGCATTTTTGTAACAAATCAAAGAGATTTATTATGTAGTGATTGTGAAAACGTAAAACTCATATTAGAGAAATAATATTAATGTACGCTGACTGTGTTAGCAAAAATGGCTTGACATCTAAACAAAACAAAACTTTAGTGGTTGTTAAATGACATACAAATGAGCATACATACATACATATTTACTCCTCAAATATAATACTTTAATTAGATGTAGCTAAGACAAGAAATGCTTTCAATATTGCGCTTTAAGCTGTTTATTGTTGTAGTAGTGAAATATGACTTTATATCACTTTTTTAAAGCGAGAAAATGTTGACAAAAATATATTTAATGAATGAACAATGAACAAAAACCAAAAAAAATACATAATTCAAGAATCAAGTGAATGAACAAAAACAAATTCAAAAATAAAAATAAAAACAAAATATAATTCAAGAAATTTCTAAACCAGAACGAAAAACAAATAAAATTTAAAAACACTTAAGTCAATTACTAGGTTTTACTTTGTGCTAAAGTTTATGTCTTATTGGAGGTTATGTGATTATACAAAAAAAAAACATAAAGATTATACAATTAGAGAACTATAAAGAAAAAAATAAAGGAACGAAAGTTAAGAAGGGTTTGGAAAAGCTAATAGAAATTTGCAAGGATTGCACTCAGCTTTTAAGTACTTTGAGCATTTTCCAAAATGCATTACCCCCGGAAAAACAAAGTAGGGTCTCTTCGGAAATGCATCGAACTGCCTTTGCCGCACAAGCAGAAAGTGCAGAAAGGTAAAAGTGAGAGAAGCAAACGTCAAATATTCTAAAATGTCGTTTTTCTTCAACGTCACTCAACATCACTTGCATTCAAGAAATTTACGCTGCACTTCTGACGCTTGAAAAATCTCGGCAGAAAAAGAGTTGTAGAGGAAATGAATATGTGAAAAGATATAAAAATTGCTAGAAATTTTGCATAAAAAAAGTTATTAAACCCGTTATTTGATAAAAAATGCATAATAATGGTTGTAAAGTATTTTTTAAAACCTGCAATTAAAGTACATTTTGGTATAAAAAAACATCATATAACACAAGGGCTGAAAAGTTCCGGGCCTAACCAAGAAAACACGATTTTTTGTGTTCAAAATTAGCTTTATTCTTCAACGTAATTTCCAACAAGAACAACCACACTTTAACATTTCAATACCACTTTTGTTGAACGATTTTTCTGTTGCGTCAGCTTCAGCGATAAAATCTTCATTCGAGCGAAATTTCTTACCGGCGATCATGTGTTTTTTAAGGTCTGCGAACAACCAGTAGTCACTGGGAGCCAAATCTGGCGAATGCGGTGGATGTGGGAGCAATTCGAAGTTTCTTTTGATATATTTACGATGTCAGCTAACTCACACGTAACTTCATTTGGCGATCATTCAAAACGATTTTGTGGATTTTTTTGATGTTTTCTGGTGTTACTGCCTCATATGGACGTCCACTGCATCATCGGTGTCTCTACGACCACGTTTGAAATCAGCAAACCATAGTTTTCTTGTTGTTTCTGATGGAGCGGGGAGCGGAGTCCCCATAACACTTTTCAAGCCATTGCTTCGCTTGAACTGTATTTTCTTCCCTTCAAGAAGCAGTATAAAATAAAAAGACGAAATTCCTTTTAATCCTTTGTTTTGAAAATATCAAAAGTAACTTCACTCTTTGCACAATAACTCACGAACTAATGAATAGAATATCATGAAATTACAACAGCTGTCTTTTTAAGATTAGTACTAACTGAAAGAGAAGTGAATGCAAGAAAACTAGAGCCATCTTACATTAAAAATATATCAGTTCGTCCGCATGAACTATTAGAAAGGTTAGAGTGAAATATATCATTGCGATATGATTTTATTGTACCAAAAAACGATTTTCTTTTAGAAGTTTTTAGTTTTAATGGCATAATTGTAAAAAATAAACGTCAACATTTGTATCAGTTGCATCTTATCGCTAACTTTTAGAGCGAAAAATAGCTGTATTCAGTTTTTTAAATTTTATAGGAATGAATCAAAGCTCTTTCAAAGCTATATTTTTCAAGAAAATTTATTTTGAAACATCTCTTATACAAGATTTCACGTATTCTAAGCTAAAACGACTACAAACGAAACGATTTCCACCACGTTGATGACACGTTTTTGCATGCTTTCGGACTTATAACATTTTCGATGTGCCTTTAGGACTTAGCAGTTGCTTATCACTAAACAGAAACGGTTGGAAATAAAACAGGTAGTTTGTAAGTAAATTAATTTGCGCTTACGGAGAATCTCAAGTCAGCAGTTAAGGGATTAGGGGTAGTCAGAATTTTCAAAAAATTAGATTTTTTTTTGCATTTTTTTAAGTATATCTTAAAAATATTGTGTGAAAATTTGAAGTGAATCCGACAAATTCTTTTCGAGTTATTCAACAATTAACAAAGGGCGCTCGGGCGCTCCGGAGCGTTCGCAAAACTTTAAATGCGTTTTTCTCAAAACTATGTTTTTTGAATTATGTCTTGATCACTGCAACTTAAAAACCGCTTGGTGGATTTCAATAAAATTTATACTGCATTTGAAAAACATAAAAAACTCGTGTCTGATCGAAGGATTTTTTTTCAAAAATTTCGATTTTTGTAAAATAAAGCAATTGACTAGCAAAAAAAATTATTGAAAATCATCATTTTTTCGGACCTCTAACTACCCCTAACCCCTTGAGTTAAAAAGTTTATCAGAAAATTAATTCAATCGCTTTAAAATTAACGACATATCGTGAAACACCGAAATTAAGAAAAACATTTTTCTAATAGCGGTCGCCCCTCGACAGGCAATGGCAAACCTCCGAGTGTATTTCTGTCATGAAAAAGCTCCTCATAAAAATATCAGCCGTTCGGAGTCGGTTTAAAACTGTAGGTCCCTCCATTTGTGGAGCAACATCAAGGCGCACACCACAAATAGGAGGAGGAGCTCGGCCAAACACCCAAAAAGGATGTACGCGCCAATTATATAGGTATAATATTATATATATATATATACCGTGATACTCGATTGAATTGCGTAAAATTTTTCCAACATAATTACTATTCCGAAATACAAACTTAAATCAATTTGATTAGTTCGAACTTTTCAGAAAATTTTTGTATAAGATATTAAAGATTTCTTATTTCATTTAAAGCCCTCGCCTCATTTGAAATGGTGTTTTTTGCGTGTTTCTTTAAAAGCGTGTAAAACGGAAACGAAATAAGATTTTTTATTTTTGTTTTCCGTATTTTCTTTTTTGATCCATTGTTAAAAAATAAAAAAAAATTTGTGGCCATACGAGGTTTGTTAAAAAGTTGTCAGCCTTCAAAACATGGTCTTCCAAAAAAAGGTATTTCGCTAGCGACATGAAATCTAGAACTCACCGGAGTCGATCCGTTTTACACGCCTTCAAAGAAACATCCAAAAAACACCATTTCAAATTTACTATTTAATACTTAATTTTTACATTGAAAACTTCACAATCAAATAGATAAACTATGAAATATTGGTATTCTGAAGTTTATAGCTCAAGAATAATTGGAAAACCCAAAACAATTTTTAAAACTCTGACGTGTTCTTCGAGGTCGCCCCTCAGTTAGCAAATACGAATACCAATCAACCAATTTGTATTCCTTTGGGCCATAAGAAAATTTATTTAGCTGAAAAATCCAACACAATTAAACACACGAGAAAAGGTCACCGGTCATAATTCAGTGGCCAGGGACATTTTAGCTCAGCTTTATTAGGCAAGCCTGGCAAACTGTAGGCGAAAATAATTTTTAGCGTGGATTCTATATTAAAAGGTAAAGAGAATAACACAAATAAGTAAACATTTGTTCGAATCAGTTAAAATGTATAAAAAAATACGACAGCTCCCGCAGCTTATGCATTGTGCACAAAACAAGAAACAAAAATACATTCATTGCAAAAAAAAGTACATCCATTGCCACCTTTCATTACTACTACATAGAAAGAAAATAGTTAATAACTTTCTTGAATAGAAAGCAAATTGTTTTTGACTTCTCAAAACTCCGAATAACGCAAGTTGTTAATCAAATCCGTTCAACTAAACTAAATACTTAAAAATTTATAATAAAGATAAAGCGCATAAAAAAGTACGCAACTAAGTGTTTAAAAAGCATGCAATTTTTTTTTTACCAAATTACAGGAAAACAAAAAATTCCAACACATAAAATAAACCAATTACTTGTACACTTATGGCAAACAACAACAACAAAATAAAGAGAATTTTCACAAAATAAATCAAAATATGAACTGAAGCTTTAATACGAACTTATGGCGAAATGCTCAAATAGTAAATGTATACACACATAAATATGTGCAATGTAATAGATATCCACACATATAAATATATATATAGTATATATAAATGTATATGTACACGCAACCAATTACAAAATTATTAAAGAAAAACAAGGCAGACTAGCACATCTACTTGCCTGCATGCTTGGGTGAGTAAGTGCAAAGAAGAAATTTGGTAAAAAAGCGCCCGGTTGGGAACTTAACAAAAATAAAATATTTATTTATATATTAAAATGAAATATAATTATAAATCCTGATACTACATGTGAAGTTTAACAGCACTAGCTGCAAGGTCTTCGGCTGCGAAAATATATAAATCAAAAAATGCATCTTCTTTATACCTTTTAAACTAACCTGTATGAAGAAAACTAAATACATTTCGACGTAAAACTTTTGTAAAACATGTAAAGTGTATAGATTAGTGCTTTAATAAAAATTATGTTTTAAGTGGCAATAAAATATCTTCAAAAATATATTCGTATGTATGGGAAAGTGTTTTTAATGCGGGTGGTTTATTTTTTAGAAAAATTTTCTGTTTGATAATGAAAGATAAATAAACAAAAAACTGAAGATAACTGCTAAAATCTACTTATAAGCTGCCCCTCGATTAGCCTACCGTAAAAGAAACATTTGTCCGTGAAATAGATTTTGAAAAAATTAATTACAAGAATTTTTAAGTTTTTCAGGTTCGTGCCAGCGAGCAGTTTTTACATACAAATTTTGTTTTCATGAAAAGTGACTTGAACATAAACAAAAATGGTGAAATAAGCAAGCGAACGCCAGTTTATTCTTATTATTATTATTTTTAGGGGATATACACGTATACTTAGTCTTATCATAAGTTCTGTGACAAATTTTACAATGCTTACGGCGGGAACAAATTCATAGAAAACAGCTTCGTTATTTTTGCTGTTGTTCGTATGCATTGCCTACTCAGTTTTGTGGCAAATTTCGTTTGCTAACAATGAAGTGGGGAGCTACGGAAAATCGCATTGCAGTGATTGCATTACAAAACCTGGTAAAAGTGCAAGTGAGATTTACGAATTGCTGAAAAAACTTAATATTTCGAGAAAACGACCATGAAAATATTCTTTTCACAGATGAGAAAACCTCCACTGTTGAAGAAGCTTTTAAGCAAAACGACAAAATCTATGCTAAAACTTTTAAAGATGGAAAAAGTGTTGTTCCAAGGGTTCAGCGCAGCCACCATTCAGCCTCCATAATGGTTTGGTGGGGAGCGTCTTTTAAAGGCGTTACATCTCTTCATTTCTGCGAAAAAGTGGTTAGGACCCGGTCAAAATTGTACTAGGGAATGTCTTAGAAGGCGTCATGAAGCAGTTGAGCAGTACTCTCTTCAATGGAGAGTGTAGGATCTTCCAGCAAGATTCCGCTCCAGCCCATAAGCCAAACAATTTTTTTTAATAATTAAATCATTAAATAAAACTAACTTCATTACGTATTATACTTTCATAGCTATAACGAACTTAACTTGTAACAGAACTTATGGCAGGACTAAGTATATAACTTAAAGCTTAAGACCACCGCAGCCGAATAAACTTTTCTGAACAATTAACCCCATCTATTCAATTAAGGTCCGGCGAGTAGGTTGTCTACTTTTTTTTTAACTAGACTTAAATTTTTTGAACTCGATCTATTGGCCTCTGGTGACGATACAGCATGCTTGACTGAGCTTTGTATGTGTTAGTGCAGTCGGGTGGCGTCGTGTCACACATACTTGTTGTCGGTAAAAATCTAAAATTTTAGATATTAGCGTCAAGCACCCGACACGCACACATATAAAGTTCTTGTCAAACTATGCTTGACCGTCACCAGAGGCCATATGATTTGACTACACGAACAGTGGTGTAGCGCATTTTCGGTTGAAAATTCAGTTGGATTCCTGCCACACTAAGATATAAGTACATACCTTCCCGAAACCATTACGCCTCCGACAACTGATGAATCTCCTTGGACGGAACCCAAGGTTCAGTTCATTGGTGTTCACGAAAACATTATGGGAAATATATGGGAAATATAATATATATAACCCAAGAAAATTAGTAATCGACTATTTCATGTCTATGTTATCTTAATCGATTTTCAGGTGTAGGAAAATTTCGAAACATGAAAATTTCAAAATGCGATATCTCTGCGAAAAAAAATGATATTTGAGCAAACAAAACGCCATTTGAAAAAAGAAGGCTTGTATTTAAAGATGCCATCCTTTAATTTTGGTGAAAGAAAACATCTGCAAGGCTACATAACCTCAAATATGGGCAAAAATGGGGTTTTTTGCACTTTTAGGTTAGGATATCTCGAAAACTCAAACTAATAGAGCAATTCTGAGGCCAGATTTGGATTCAGCGCATCATAAACCTTCGGAAATATATAGTCTGGTTTCTGGGTCTGAATGTTGGTTAAATTTTGTCGGCCTGTGTTATCCTTTCGGTAGCGTAAATCTAACCGTCGTAAGAACGAAAATTTTAAGGCTAAATGCCCTAATTTGAATACTATTTAAGTATATAAATGAGAAATAACTACAAAAATGTGAAACTGGACATACATATGTAAAAATGCAACCCCCAACCACTTAAGCTCACTAGTTCCTCAGTGCTCCTTAGAAAAAGGGCCAAATTTCCCAATTTCAACTTACATTTTCGCTTGTTTTGCGTAAGTGAAAGTATGGAATTTAATGAAAATATATGAAAGACTTGAAATTTGTCTAAAATGTATAACTTCATGGAATTCAAAAAATCCCTTTGGTTTTAATTATGCCGCTTCGGAAATGTCGATAAAAAAATAGTTAATCATTTAAACGTTGCAAAGGCCGAATGATTAACCCAACGAGCAATTAATGGGGCTTCAGAAAATTTTCGTGAAATTTATTCCAGCAGCCTTATCTACGGCTACAACAACAACAGTGACTATTTCCGCGCAAACTCCTGTCTGCATAGGAGGCCGCAGTTAAAAAAAACTCCCTTATCGGTCTAGCTCCGGCTACGCTGCCCCCAGTATCAGTCCCCCTCATCAGTCTAACTCTGGCTATGCTCTTCCGTGCAATGGTCGTTTGATAGGTTAATGAAAGTAATAATTAATCGTTATTGCAAGAAAATTCGATAAATAAAAAATATGTTAAATTGTGGCACAATGATGGTTATGTTTCTATTTCAGCCCTTTTTATACGAATAAACGCAAATTCATATCCGTGATTTAAGATTAAATTTTTTTTGCAGAATTAGATAATTCCAAATAATAAAAGTACTTTTAAACCAAATGGCTATCCTTTAGCACTATGCGCACGTTAATTTCGGCCCAATCCGATATAATCAGCGATACAAAAAAAAAGGCCTTTATTCAATACATTATTACATAAATGAACTTCTCCTTTCACAGTCACGCACCATTCCTTTCAGCCATAACGGCCTATTCTATTATATAAATTAATATCGCGTTCACGTTTACAATATTGTTGTCTTATTTTCGAAAAATGTTTACCTTCGACAAATATTTGGGCTGAGCTTTCCTTTTCTACCACGATATATTTGGTTATAATGTCTAAGTGCGTGGACCGAATTTAAAAATTATAACACGCAAATGTAGTCACTATATCAGCCTTTTGATTTATATTCTTTTTATAAATTAAAATTAAGAATTAATAGCAATATTTAACGTTAAAAATGCATCTTTTTTTCATAAGCTTGAAAAAATGCCCCATTACAGAGGCTTATTTCACTTAAATACAAACACAGAAAAGTAACAAAATCACTTATAAAGATTCTTTATTACATTAACATTCGATTTAAAGCTATTTTTACTAAATAATAGTCCAAATTCTATTAAAATTCTATTTTTACAAATGTTCTTCTAACCGTTTGTAATACCGTGCAGAATAAATTTGAGGAGCGAACTGTCAAACGAACGATGAGAGAGAGAAGAACAAAGCGAAATAAGAAAAACCCAGTCAACCAAAAGGGAACAATTCTTTCATTATTATTTTTATTATTTATAGGGGCGCTTTTTTGATTTCAAATATACATATATATTACAAAAACAAATATTTTTACAAATACTGAAAATTTGGAATAAAAATCGCGCGATTTTTAGTCCAAATTTTCGCCTGCGGCGCTTTTTTGATTTCAAATATACATATATATTACAAAAACAAATATTTTTACAAAAAAAACATTTTATAAATAGTGAAATAATGCAAAATCGAACATTTTTTGACCTAAATTTTCGCCATCGGCACTCATAACTTTTACGATAAAACAACGTTTTCATAAGTGCTATGAAATATAAAACCTAAGTTAAATGCTTGCTGGGTTGACGACTGCTGTATACTCTTCTCTTCAACTGTATTTCAGTACAAACTGCAAATGCGGTCGGAAAAAACCTAATTTTTAAACATCTCCTGGGAGTTCTATAGGGACACTAGGAGGTTGGGACTTTCACACTTATAATGGTGTAACCTTGCTCTTTCTAATGGGCGTGGTGGGTGGTGCCACGCCCCCTCCCTCTCCGCCCCCCATTCACATATATCGTGGTAGTAAAGGAAAGTTTTTCCAATATTTGTACACATTCTTGTCTGTAGAAAGTTTCTCTTTTCCAACCCAACTGACTTACAATTGCACAATAATTGAAAACAACTATTTGAATACCAACAACATTGCTATGACTACTTCTGCCTAAAAAATGACATATCTGCAGTATCATCTTACCAGTAACGGTTTCCGCACCAATGGCATCGCCAATAGTGCAAACGAATGCAAGAAATGGAAACGGTTCGCTGTCTCAAAGACCGTCTTTGCCTCCATTTTTTCTTCCATATTAGCATCGTTGGAGAAAACATGTTTGCCATATGCGCCCATAATAACAGCACTTGAGCCACATAATCCGGCTAAGCGTATGAAATTATAATTTCTGCCTGCTAACTCCCATAGAGGTAAACGCACAGGTGGCGGTGGTGGGGCAGGCACGGTGGCATTTGGTGCCGGTAATCTCTTTGGCAAAAGGGCTTGCTTTTAGCGGCAAACAATAGTGGAATAAAAAAAGAATACTTATATATTACAATCGCCAGTATGATCAAAAATTCAATATTTGTGTACACTTACTGTGCCTTTAATCACACCTGACGCAGTCGAAAGTAATGCTTGGCTAATTGGATTGCCAAATAGCAGATAACCCACCGAATCTCCTAATGAAGACATTTTTTATTATTTTGCAATTTTAGCAATTTGACCAAAAAAAATCGCTAATCGGTGTTCGCTACTGCGAAGACTCAATATTTATACTGGTATGCCGGGGAAGGGAACATTGTAGAGGGTGAATTTGCGATTGAGAGTAAATAATAATTATTATATTGGAAAATGTGTTTTTTAGCTTACCTGATTTATCTGGTCTAATTAATTTTAAAATTTATATTTATACGACAATAAGCAAAGCCACTGCTTACATTAAAGTATAATAAGAGCATACATTTCAATCATCACTATGAACCACGGTTGAGAATGTGCCCATATAGAGGTGTCACTGTTCGGCACTGTTTTACTTTTTTTTTTTTTTTTTTAAAACCAAAGTCAGTTGTAGTGACATAGCACGGATGATCGTCATTTCAATTTGTGTTGACATTCTAATGTTTAAGACGAAAAAAAACCGCTTTTTTACAGATATGCCCTCGTACAAAGTCGCCTTGCCAAAACGCTTCTTCTATTTCTTCTCTTTTGTTTCATTTGCCTTTCTTACATTAACTCGAGTTTTATTTTTTGTTGAAAAAAGCTGACTATTTTCACACTCTCACTGGTGGTTTAAATGTCAGAGAGATTTTTTCTTTAGTTATCGTTTTGTCTATTTGTTTACATTCTGATTGAAATTTTTACTTTAGAATTGGTTTTTTTTGTAATGTTGTTGTCACTTTATTTGTATTATTTTTAGTTCTTCCACACAACTCATTTACAGTCATGTCACGGCAAAGTTGCGTTCTTTTTTGCATTTAAATCTAAGTATCTTATTTTATATAAATCTTGCTTATGAGATTAGACATTTTTACAAAAAGATTCAAAAAATATGTTGATATTTCACATGTAATATTTGCTGCACTAACTGAAGTCTACCTGAGAGCTTAATTCAGTTACACACTCCAATTGTTTCTATTTCCATTCTGGTCCAATATGAATTCCACGCATGGTGTTTTAAACAAACAAATCATGGCTAGTAAATACAATCAGCTGTTCGGCCTTATCTGTGTTGTTTGTCAATTTATTACAGAGAAGTTTTATTGTACATAATTGTTATTAACAAATTGGCGTATTTTTCCGCTTGCGTAAATTAAGTGCAATTTTTACATTCTTTGTTAAAACTTTTTTTTTCACTTTGCGTCGATTCAAATTGATACAAAATATTTCAGTACTAGCGTTATGATATAACTTGCAGTTAATTCACTCGTATCTTAAACGCGGTTTTCAGCGCTTTAAACAGTGTATCTTGTTTTATTATATACATTATATACACTTTTTTTTAAATAAAAAGTATGACATAAAATATTAATGAATTTGAATAAGTGATTCTCAAACGTATTTGTGGAAAATCTGTTGCTCGGTGTTGCATGCATATATGCCGGTGTTGATATGTACATACATACATATATATCAGCAGGTAAGAAGTTATACCAGAGAATGTCCATTAACATTCCCTGATATTACAGTGGTTTAACAGAATAAATGTAGTTTACATAACATAACATCAATTAGCGCAATATTTACAATTTGCTAGAACATTTCGAATTCTTTTTTTAAACCACGTAAATTAAATTATTTTATGAAAAAGAATAATAATATAATTCAAATAATATTTCATATTGTGGAAAATTACTAGTGTTGTTCCGATACGAGTAATTAAGCCTTTAATATTTTTTGTGCACGAGCTCTCCATACAAGTACTCAGGTGCTGTTGAACACGTGGCTAAAGTATTTACTTGCTGTAAAGAGTAAGAACTCGAAGATTAATTTTCAAACCCTTCTAAAGTAACACACATTTTTTTGTATGAATTTTAGAGAGAGTCTGATACAATTAAGTATCGAGTACTTCTCTGCGATACTTGTAGCGCATACAGCTATAGAGTACATGGCGGTATCAGAACAACACTACTGACTAATTATTTTTTATTAATATTAGGTTTACTCCCATAATTCATTAAAAAGAGAGCAGAGAGTAAACAAAATCTGCTCGCAAAGACAGAAGTGTAAAAAAGAATGGTGATGGGAAATAATAAATTTCATTTCCGGAGTTAAGTAAACAGCTCAATCACGTATTTTGTTGTTGTAATTTTAAATAATTTTAAATATATAACGGGTGATTTTTTAGCTATCATCATTTTAAACAGTTGGTTTAAACAGCGTATTTTGTTTCACTGTCAAACAAATTCAGCTTGGTCTATAATTTAACCATGAATCGTCTTACAAACGAACAATGCTTGCAAATCATTGAATTTTATTATAAAAATGCGTGCTCTGTTAAGAAAGTTTATCGCGCGCTTCTTCCATTTTATGATCAGTTTAATCGACCCACTGAAGCGGCTATTCGAGCGATTGTGACTAAATTTAGAACCAAATTTACATTATTGGACATCAAACCACCAACACGCTTACGTAGAGTGCGAACTGAAGAAAATATCGCAGCTGTATCGGCCAGTGTTAATGATGACCATCAATTATCGATGCGTCGCCGTTCGCAGCAATTGGGCCGCTGTTACTCAACAACGTGGAAAATTTTGCGAAAGGATTTAGGTGTGAAGCCTTTCAAAATACAGCTGGTGCAAGAATTGAAGCCGAACGACCTACTGCAACGCAGAATTTTTGGTAAATGGGCTCTTGGAAAGTTGGCCGAAGATGCATTTTTTTATCGAAAAATTGTGCTCAGCGACGAAGCTCATTTTTGGATCAATGGGTACGTAAATAAGCAGAATTGTCGATTTTGTAGTGAAGATCAGCCAGAACAATTGCAAGAGCTACCAATGTATCCAGAAAAGGTTACAGTTTGGTGGGGTTTCTGGGCTGGAGGTATCATTGGACCGTACTTCTTCAAAGATGTTGCGAATCGTAACGAAACTGTGAATGGTGAGCGCTACCGTGAAATGATATCCAACTTTTTTTTTGCCCAAAATGCAAGAGCTGGACTTGCATGACATGTGGTTTCAGCAAGACATGACACACAGCACGCTTAACAATGGACTTATTGAGAGGCGAGTTCGGAGAACATTTTATTTCACGTTCGGGACCTGTCAATTGGCCATCCAGATCGTGCGATATAACGCCTTTAGATTATTTTTTGTCAGGCTATGTTAAAGCTCATGTCTATTCAGACAAGCCTGCTTCAATTAACGCATTGGAAGACAACATTAAAGCATTTATATGTGAGATACCGGCCGAAGCATTGGAAAGAGTATGCCAAAATTTGACTAAGCCGATGGACCATTTGAAGCGCAGTCGCGGTCAACATTTGCATGAAATAATCTTCAAACATTAAATTATATAGACTGTACTATCGATGTAAATAAAAATTTCATGCATTTTTCTGAATTTTACATGTGTTTTTTAGAAAAACTTTCGTATAGCTCTTAAAAAATCACCCTTTATTATCTACTCAAGCCACATTTAAGCTATGCTTGCACGGCACGTAATCCGCTCTCCCATTTGTAGATCCTTTTCTCATTCCCCATTCACTTCGCAATTGCGTAATTCGCTATGCAACATTTTTAAAGCGAATAATCTCATTCGTAGGAAATTCAATCTTAATTACCTTACGAATTGTTTGCTCTGAGTTTTACCGGAAATTTATTGAAACTAATTGGCAAGACAAACCGAAAGAGTAAACCAAAACAATGAAAGGAAGTGAACGAATATATTTACTAATAAACAAAACAAAAATTACTTTATTTACATTATTATGTTCAAGAGGAGTGGAAAAGTCCAAATTGTCTTGGGGTACAGTACACTAGACAGGGCTAGTTTTTTGGGGCAGCAGCCCTTGGTCGCGAAAATCCCAAGTCATTCCGGTGACGTAGCACGGGCTGCCATGGGAATGTCCTAATTATCTTCATATGAACTGCTACACCTCCATGAGAAGCAGTTGCAGCTTTTGCAGCAACTGAATCTTCTCTATACTACAAAGGTGACTAACTTCTAGAAGTTTAAGCTAGAAGAAAGTAAGTCAATTGAAAAGTTTTAATGAACTTGTAAATCTTTTTAATAAAATAACTTATTATAAATATTAAAAGGAATAAAAGGACGAAAAAATACATACAAATCGTCGAAGGCGGCATAAAACTGTAGGTCCCTCCATTTGTGTCCGCCCTATTTGTAGCATGCGCCTTGATATTTTTCGTCAAATGGACTTACAGTTTTATGCCGCCTCCTACAATTTACCATATATGTAAGTATATAACAAACTCAGTTCTTCTGATGAACTTTCTTTTAAATAAACAACAAATTACAAGAAGGCGAGTTGTCAAAGTAAATTACGTATTAGTACATACATATTGTATAATTCGCGAATTACGTACTGTGGGAACATAGCACAAGTCTTTGTGTTGGTTCATTTCATCGATTTACTCAATAAACATACCAGTTAGAAAAAAATGTGTTCGCGCAGCGCAGTGAAATAATCGCCGCTGATCCCAAACAACTGTTTTTGCTGCTTGCTTGCAAATGTTTGCGAATTCCTGTGTGCGTAAAAATTTGTATGTTTCTCTCTGTGAGAGTGAGATGCTTTTTTCTCTGAATTTTCGTGCTTGCTAATTCTTGCTGGTTTTTTCAAACGAACACTTCTCTTATGTGCCGATTGTGTAAAATCATGTATAGATTTCTGAGCAGTGTTGCCAGAAAAAACTTGCTGTTGCAGCTAAATTTGTCAAAAAAAAGAGCTAAAAAGAGCCAAAAATTTTTTTTTGGAGCTAATAAAAGAGCTAAAATTTTTTCAGTGACTTTTATTATATTTCACATTTATATATTCACATATTTTATTTTTTTACAAAAATTAAAATTATTTTTAAACAATTCAGTAATAACAATATATGAAAAAGTTCATATATTCATTTATTTGCAAAAGCAGAAACAAAAAAAAAATAGTCTATTAAACATCACATTAAATAAATCTTGTACTTTAAAGAATTCATTAGGAACACATTTATGTATGGAAAACAATGAAAAAAATACATTTCTTACTTTTTTCTTAAATAAAGTGTAACGATATAACATATCAATTTAAATATATCAAAATATATCAAATTCTTCATCACCACAAAAATCTTCTACAATATCATCATTATTGTTGCAGTCGTATATATCATTTCTCATCAACTTTAAGAGATCATCTTTTATGACAAAATCATGGCAACACTTATTAAGTCTCTTAAGCCCACATCTTATTGTTAACAAAGTGTTTAACATAACCAAATTAATTTTATTGCGTTGTTTATTTTTAATGCAATTCATCATCGAAAAAGTTCTTTCAACTTCAGCGTTGCTAAGTGGTAGCACAAGAAGAGAAAATACGAAATTTGCCAGTTCATTAAACGGATTATCATTTACAGAATTTTTATATTCCTTAACCTCGATCCAAAAATCTAAAGTATTGTTCACATTTTTCCAATCATATAAATGTATGTTGCGCCACTGCATTTCCAAGCATGTAATTTCATCTATATTGAATTTATTTTTTCCGTTTTCAAAGTAATCAAAAATTTGAGGCTTTATTGTTTTTAGAGTATTTTCAGTGGAAAAAAAATCAATTTTTTTTAAAGTATTTATGTTATGTGGCAAACGTTGCCTCAACTGTTCAATTAATTTCATTATAAATTTTCGACAAATATTACGAATTTCGTTTTCTGTGCTCTCATTTATGGTGTTTTCTTTTTTTTTTGTCGAATAAATTGTTCAAAATTATAATGAAAGTAAGGAATAGGAGTAAAAAAATTGTCTAATTCAGACGTTAAAGGGTTGAAATCTTCAGAAGGTGACACTATACTGATGCACAAGCTTGAAATTAAATATACAACTTCGGAAAACAATTTCATAGGGTCAGGCTATGTTACTTTCAAAAAGTTTGTTCACTTTTTGCACTTCACTTAAAATTGGTTTTAAAAACTGGAAATATGCCAAATTTTCATCAGTGTACATTTTTGAAAGAAGTTGGGCTTTGTGACATGATTCATTCATAGCGGCTATGCCAAAATGAGTTTTAAGTTCCAACCACTGATCTACAATTCTTTTGACTGCTGGTTCGATTGACAGCCACCGTGTTTCACACGCTCGAGTAATTTTTAATGGACACATACCATCGTTAATGGTAGAGTATAGAGACTCGTATTGTGCTTGTCGCAGCGAAGATTTTGAAAACCAGTTGTAGGTTTCGGAAATTATAAATTCGATTTCATTTGGCATACATTTCGAAGCCGCACAAACAGCTAGTTGTATTGAGTGACAAATGCAAGGAACGAGTTTGATATTGGCATTGAATTCCTTCAGTCGAGTAATGACTCCGTTATTAACCCCAACCATAACGCTAGCATTATCTGTTCCTACACCCACCATGTTTTCAAAACTTAAATTAAATTCCTTTAATGTATTTCAAATGGCTAACACAATGCCATCCGCCGTGCACTTTTCCAACTCCGCGAGTTTTAAAAAAGTATTAACGAAAACTTTCGATGAGTTACTGTAGTATCTGACTACAATGCCCACATATTTTTTTGTAGTTATGTCTGTTGCTTCGTCGATAATTAGACTAAATTTATTATCTTTGAGATCAGCCATTAGCAAACTTTTAAAATAGGGACTTAGCATATTTTTAAGTATAGCGCTACACTTTGATCTTCGTAGCTTCAAATTGGGTGCAGCTTTGCTATCCGAAAATATCCCGCTTTGCAAAATGGTTAGGTGGTCAACCACTCTAATTGAAGTGTGTACTCCGATGAATAACGCATTGGCCAATTCCGCTCTGTGTACTTCCATTTCTTGCTTTTTTATAAATGAAAAGCATACAGCAAAAGCCCGACATAAATGGCGAAGCTGCATTTATGTGCTTGCTTGTGGCAGCGTGACGAATAAGGCCGTGTAATTTGGATTTCAAGCTGCAGTGGCAGTACTTACATTGCAAACCTTTTCCAGTCTCGATCAACCACTTCCTGAATCTTTTGTCTTGAAGCCATGTAGATCGCGGTTTTTGCTCGTACTTCCTATAAGCATTAAAGAGGTTATTTTTATATTAAACAAAATAACAAAAATTTTACCTTATTTGCTTTGCCAAACATTCATGGTCAGAACCCTCATTGGCGGCAGTCGGCAGTCTTTTGCTTATAAATCTGCATAAGTAAAAAGTGATCTTAAAGTATTATTAATTAGAAAAATAAAAAAAGGCTTACCTCTCCATTGCGCGTTTTTAAGTGAAAATGCGCCAATAGTATTAGGTATGATACTTTTGAAACTAATCGATTATAGAACATAGAAATCGTTCATGGCTACAGGAGTTACCACACGGCAACAAAAAAAACACGTCGAATTAATTTAAGTACAAAGAGTAAATTATTTTGTTTAAATATTTAAAATATTTGTAGCTAAAAAGAACTATTTCATTTTAAAAAGAGCTAAAAAAAGAGCTAGGAGCTAAATCCAAATTTTTGGAGCAATTTAAAAAAAAAGAGCTAAATCTAGCTCCAAAATCACCAAAATGGCAACACTGTTTCTGAGATGTTGGGGATCCACCGCCAATTCTAATCATGAAATTGTTCAATTAAATATATTTTATCACTTATTGCAAAACGCTTGTTGAAAGCAAGCGGCAAACCTACACCCATTCGTGTTCAATTGACTATCTCTCGCATCAGTTTGGTCGTGGTCGTATTGTGAGACGCACTTGTTCGATTGCAATGCGTAGAGTGGTCGTCGTTCGTGTAAGTTATTAACTGTTTTTCTCAACGTGCACTAAACGATTTAAACGCGTTTGATTATAACTTTTGGGGTTTGGTTGTGAGTAGAAGCATTCATGGCACGCTTCAAGGAATAGTGGATTATGTAAATATTTCATGGTTTTAAATAAAAAAAAGGAATAGTGGATTATGTAAATATGTCATGGTATTAAATAAACATAAAACAAACAAATATACAATATGTGTATACATATAATGGGGTTTTCAGTAAGAGCGCTTCAACTTTTGAACTTTTTTGAATAAAACACAAACGGTTTGACTTTTTTAACTAATTTTTTTTTTATTATCGAGTTTGAACATATACATTCAAGTATGAAATTCGAGTGCACGTTTTACGAAGTCCAATCGTTGAACCCAATTTTCGACCACTCTTTTGCATAAATCGGCCGAAATTCCAGCAATTTCGCGTTCAATATTGGCTCTGAGCTCACAAATCGTCGCCGGCTTGTTACTGTAGACTAATGACTTCACATAACCCCAAAACGGGACGGCTTGTTAAATGGACCGTAAAATGGCCGTAATGCTCTTAAAGTAGCAGCAACAGAACGATTATTTTCATAAAAAATTTGCACGATTTGCAATCGTTGCTCAAGCGTGTAGCGTTCCATGATGAAATGTATACTAATGAAGTTTACAAATGACAAGCGAAAAATGAAAAAATATTGCGTCGTTCGCCATCCCTATCGGAAAAAAGTTGAAGCGCACCTATTGAATAACCCTATGTAAAAGTAAAAGCTGCGGTTTAAATCTGAGCTCTAGACTGTACGTTCTAACTGAGCTAACATCTGTTGTAGAATTTAATAATATAGTTTTATATAGGGCGGTTCATCTAGTGATTAGAATATAATTTATGTCGATTGTAAATAAAACGCAGGCATATTATTTTTCAATGATATTTTTCTTTTTAAATGTTGCCATTAAACGTATTTCATTATTTTCAATAATTTCATTCAAATTATTTCACGGTTCGCTCATTCTGTTAACCCAATTTTTCGGTAAATTTTCGCGAGTTTCGACACATGTCTCACCAAAAGCAACTTTTATTTCATGTTTCAACTCTTTAATCGAATCCGGATGATTGCCGTAACATTTATTCTTAACCGCACCCTACAAAAATAGTTAAATGGAGCTAAAACGAGTATTCAATACTCGACTCATTTCGTAAATCTCTAACCACAAACTATATATACATATATATAATTGGCTCGTACACCCTTTTTGGGTGTTTGGCCGAGCTCCTCCTCCTATTTGTGGTGTGCGTCTTGATGTTGTTCCACAAATGGAGGGACCTAGAGTTTTAAGCCGACTCCGAACGCCAGATATTTTTATGAGGAGCTTTTTCATGGCAGAAATACATTGGGAGGTTTGCCATTGCCTGCCGAGGGGCGACCGCTATTAGAAAAATGTTTTTCTTAATTTTGGTATTTCACCGGGACTCGAACCGACGTTCTCTCTGTGAATTGCGAATGGTAGTCACGCGCCAAGCTATTCGGCTACGGCGGCCGCCACAAACTAAGTAGAAAGAATTAATAGCTCGTATTCCAAATGCTAGATGGAACACCCTGTGCAACCTATTTCGTAACTGGTTGCGTATGGTACAAATATATAGAAAATATTAATGCAAAATTCATAGAATATAAAATTACGCAGATAGAAGTGGGAAAATGAGCGTAACTTTGGCATGAAGTAATTGTATTATAGATCAACTGTTTGAGAGAACTAAGAAAAAAGTGCCAAAATAGTCAGCTTTCGTGCTCAAACAAAGAAAGTGGCGTAAATTAATGTGAACAGGAATATAATAGAAAAATGTGGTTTGCAAATAAAAAAATATAAACAAAATTCGAAAATTATATCAGCTTAACAGCTGATTCTTTCAACTTCACTGTAAGTTGAGCAGTGGCACAGTTATATAGTAGTATGAAGCAGTAGTACAAAAATAAAAAGTTACATGTGTTTTGTTTTTACTTTTTAGATTCAATTATCAAAACCATTATTTCCAAGGTGAATTGGTTGAAGAAAGAAAACCAATAATACAGAAGCGTAAACGAAGTCATTGAAGTGTCTCGTTTAATTTTTTTTTTCGAATAGTTTACTCCTGGGCAATGAGCAAGAAGTAAAGTTGGAGCCTGAGATTCGCAACAGTTTTTGTTTTGGCTGTGAGGTAGGGTTAAATATGCCTTCGCACCATATAGTAACCGTCGTTAATACGTGTGTGGTGATTCCACTAAAAACATCCGTCCTCTTTTCTTGGATTTTTTCCTCAACCCCGGGACTGTTTCCACATTGCTGCGAGGTAGAGGTCCAAGACGGCGTCCTCAGAAGGACACATATACTTATTCATCCTGCGGTCAAGGTCGCCTGTTTTGAAAAATATATGCTTAATGATCTTCACCATAAGTTTCCATTTCACGCCTCTTTTTTCGGATAATATCCTGAACGAAATTTGCGACAACATTCCCATTTTTTCTTCGGCTGCCATCCATTCGACGATTATCCCTTCAGCTGTAAATACACAAATGGCTTATTTCAGAGCTTCTCTCTCTGTGTTCCACCTCGCGCATTTAAGAAGAAGTGCTCCGCATCATCGTGTTCAGTATCTCCTTAAATGCAATTTGGTAGGTTCACCTTTCCAATTCGCCACAAAAACTTCCGAAAGGACACATGTCCGGACAAAAACTGTGTGAGGTAACAGTATTAGTTAACATCACCGTGCTTTCTTTCTACCCATCACTTTTTTAAATCGGGTATTAGTCTCGCGTCCATCTACCGTACTGCTCAGAGCCCCATCTTGTTTGCCAAAGTGTGAGCGCTTAAATTCTAATGTCGGAGAAGCATGGTCTTGGAATTCTTGAGAATTTTGCCTACCATCTCTGCGCTCTAATTGCACTCTATAGTATTTTACCACTCTTTTTGTCGATCAAATGGATCCGAGTACTTGCATATCTACTTCTCATCGGATACGTCTGTTGGTTAGAAGGATTAGCTCTGTTTTCTCTGTGGCCAGTTTTAATCCTTGGTCCTTTTTGGCTTCGTCAGTGTTTCGAGCAGTAATTTCAGCTTCAATATCGTCTGTGTATCCTACTAGATTCATATCTTCAGGCATCTCTATTCGAAGAATTTCATTGTAGCTTATATTCCAAAGTTCAGGTCCGAGTAATTCGCCGCTGTGGAGGATATGGAACAGCGGCCGGCAAAAAATCCTTCCTTCGCCACAGGTAATATTATCGAAAGGCCTAAATTGATTCGCATACATCCTCTCTTTTGCTTTAAATTCCAATAAGCTCTGCTCCGCACGAGCCGTGTTTCTACAAATTCCGGCATTTGAAAAAATATCCATTCTGCCTTCCATTCCTTTCGCCCACAAAACAAGTTTGACCAGTTTTTTACTTATATTTATTAATATGCCTATTATGAGCAACATTCGATCTTCGACTGTAGTCGAAATTGCTGATCGAACGAATTTTCATTTGGTATTATGGTGCTCATTCGTTGAAGAATAGGACTATTGTGAATTTCGATCGCTCGACGCATTTACAATAGATAATTTTTCTCAGCAGATACAGCAAATCAAAATAAAAGAAAAACCGATTGTGTTGAAATTCTTTGCTAACATTATTTTTAAAAGGTAAAAAAAGTATTATTTGTGAAAATGAGTACAACGGAGTTGTGGTTCGACGATTCATCGGACGATGAAAGATTAGTGGAACTAGCTAGAAGTAGGAAACAGTTGAAGGACGCATCCTACCACCTAGAAATGGCTTCCACTGAGTAAATTTAGAGCTTTCAAAATGTGTTGACGTACTTAATATTACAGAAATTTCCATACAGATTTTTAAAGAACTTTAGATTATCTAAAGAGCCGTTTGTGAACCTACTGTCCAGTACAGAAAACCAGTTGCAGCAGTGCACCCGAGCCAAATTGATTCCAAATATTTTAAGGCTAGCCACAGTTCTGCGAGTTTGTGCTCAGGGATCGTACCAATTGAGTATTGGTAATGAAGGTATGCTAGGACTTGCTCAACCCAATGTGTACGACGATGCTGAAGATATTGAAGTGGAGTCAAATAACGGAGAATTAGAAAACATAAGAAATTAAATTTTGAGATTATAGAAAAATCTAAAAAGTATTAAATAGAAACCTTTACACCACACTTTCTGTTTTATTTTTGTTATAAATTTTCTTTATTCAATTATTCGTCATTCGAAAAAAATATGAAAATGTATTTCTATAAACATCACAAAAAAAAACCATTATTAAGCTTAATCCATTTTGCTGCCGTTCTCACTGGTGGTCCCAAGCAATTCAGCTCCGTTGTAAATTCCTCCCATTTTTTTGCTGCTTGAAGTTTGGTGCAAATCCCTTTTGCGAATTGTGGATTCGCCTTTCTAATTGTTGTTTGGTACTCACGACTTTCGCCCTGCATAATATTAACAAAATTAGTATATATTTATTATTTGGTTACTATAAAACCATAAATAATCGCAAACAACTTACACTTTAACAAGTTTTCCCACTATACGCTACACGATCGAAAGCAAAATTGCATTCGACTCTAAATTCGGTAAACAACGAAAATTTCGATAGGGTTGCACCGCTCATAATACCAAATTGACATTCGATTTTCGATCTTCGACAACCAGCGAATATCGAAGATCGAATACAACTCATAATAGGGGCCTAAGTCTTTGCCCAAAATATTATTTCGACTTCTTTTTATTTTTGGTTTGTGTGGGTTTAATTTAAATGGCCACTTCGAATAAGAATTTCCACCTTCCAATAACAATGCAAATAACGAAATATGGAAACAAAGCACACACTTCGGACATAAGCCCAAGTCGAATTAATCAGCTGTCATACTGATATCACTTTCTATAGATATGCCGTGATGTGATGGTTCGTGTATTGGTTGTGACTAATATCTAAGTTGCATTACATTTAATAATAAAATAAAAAGTGATTTCAAATAAAAACGCATTTATTTTATCTTTATTTTCACCTCTACGCGTTTCATTGCGTGTCTGCCGCTGTTTAGTTTAGAAGTGATTGACGTACATTTGCAAAAGTTATAAATCGTGAGGTGATTAATTTTGCGCCACCTTGTATAAAGGTGACATTCGAATAGTTTCCGCATTCTTAGCAACTCAGTAGTTTTTAAATATCAAACAAAGATGCAGACGGATACATTTCACTGAACTTCATTATTACTTCTATTACAAGTGTAAATGTACGTGTGTATGTGCAATGTAAATACTCATGCCCCACTATCTGCTTCCTCAAATAGTGTTTTAATACCTTCTTATCTACATTTTATTTTACTACATTTCAGCAAATGTTTTCGAGCTGTGATTTTAAATAGTGTTAAGTGAAAAGTGCTCTTCAAAGGAGTAATTGACGTCAAAAACCAAGGCAACAATAGACGCCACCATGCAGTCCTTTAAGGCAGACGAGTTGCCGGAAAATCCGCGTGAACGTGCCAACCCGGTATCCGCTCTTCTGTTGTGGTAAGTTTCTGTAATTAAAAAAATATGCTTTTACTTGCATAAATTCTTAATGCTCTTCAGTAATAAAAAATATTTTAATTTATAAAAACAAAACAAAAAAATTAAAAAATTTAAATTTATATGTAACATTAACTTTATCCAGAGGGGATGTGGAGAAGTGTTGGTGCAAATATCGCTCACTTGTCAGTAACTTTCCAAAAATATTTAACACTTTGTATGTAGACAAGGCCATCAGTTTTTTTTTTTTAATAACTCTTAATTTATAATAATATACAAAAACAGAAATTAAAATAAATGGAATTAAAGTCGCACTCAGAGCCACACTTTGGTCGGTAGAATTACTTGAAATAGGAACTCCTCAAACACACAACGGTATGCAATTTAAATAAGATTTGTGATTATGTATCTAGATGTAAGTTAAGGCTTTAAGACACACTGTCATGTTTATTATACTAATAGCCGAAGGCCATAGTAGCCAGTGCTTTAGCTCTTTAAGTGGAATAGTTATTTATAATTGTTACTCTTTTAATAAATAAAAAAAATAAATAAAAAAATTTTATTTCAAGCTGCGCGAAACAGTAAGCCAAAAAATTGCGTTCCACACATATTGATCCTCCCTGATGCGTATAGTTGTAGGTGTCATCAATATATGTCATACCAAGTGTGTAACATTAGTTTGGACAAAGCTTTTTTGAGCACTTATCTTGGCACACTTGAGTTTTTCGTGCTTGGTGACTTCCCAGTAAAGCTTTCTGTTCATCAATTTAACCCTCTAACTGCCTCTTTTCATGAACTTTCGTTATAACAGATTTGAGTAAGCGTCAACTATGCAATGCTATGCACGGCCGATCTTTGAAAGAATTTCATATTAATTAGCGGCCACCGTATCTGACACTGTAGGTCCCCCCATTTGTGGAACAACATAAAGACGCAGTCCATAAATAGGAGGAGTAGCTCGGTTAAACACCCAGAAAGGCTGTAAGCGCCAATAACCGAATCAGTGCAACCAATAAGGCAACTTAATATAAAGGGTATTTTAATTTACATCGAAGCAGTGATAAAAAAAGGAAAATTTCAATAATAGCATTAAATTTTTCCTAGCGGTACAAGGAAATCGATAGAAAAATGCAGCGACACGCAGTGAATAAAGCTACAGACATGCCAAAATGCTGTCATTCGGACAGAGACCGGCTGCCTCCTGATGTCCCCCATTAAACACCTTCACAATGAGGCACATATGCTCCCTGTAATGGAGCACAACAAACTGCTCAGCAAGCAGTTCCTGTTACGGTACTACCGCCGAAGAGATGAAGGACAAAACTGACAGAAATCTACTGGACCAAACAGTGTTTAGACAGTCATTAAACGACATTCACCGGGTGACCGTCACCACCTTCTTAAGTTCCCGTCCACTGAATGCCGTAATCGGAGTCCAACCACCACCTATAGCAGATGAAGAGCTCCAGCTTCCCCGTGAGACCCGCATAAATTGGGCGCAATTACGTTCTGGATATTGTAGCAGGTTAAACTCCTACTTATTCAGAATTGACCCTGATATACCAAACATATGTCCGGTATGTGAAGGCACCCCGCACAACACTAACCACCTTTTCACATGCCGGTTAAAGGCCACTCTTCTAACACCCCTCTCCCTTTGGACCCAACCAGTCGAAACAGCATATTTCCTGGGCCTACTTTTAGATGAGCCAGACGAAGGCGACCGGTGATACACTCTACACTGACGGGGCTTCTATTACTGTTAAAACAACAACAACAATAATGGCAGCGTACCTATTTTAATGGCCATATGTGTATACGCATACAGTAGGTTCTGTTTTTATGCGGCTTTTTTTATGCGGTTTTGAAATAGTGCGGTTTTTTTTTTTAATTACAAAATGCATGTCGACCTATCGGGAATTGTACATATAAACAAGATTCTAAACCAGCTAAGCAAAAACTCATCACAGATTACATCAGAAATGCTAACCCTACAAGTATGGAACCGCCTGCATAACTATCTAGATCAGACGAGTACATTTCCTAAAGTGACGAAAGTGATTTTACGCCAAATCCTAAACGAACGCGCAACATGTGGGTATTGTCTGATTCTATTTCTGACTTAAATTTATTTTTCGATTCTGACGTTTCTTAAATAAAGATATAATTTTCAAAAATACAATATTTTGTTTATGCGATTTTATTTAATTATTTCAGATTCATGCGGTCTATGGAACGTATCTATAGTTATAATATGGGACTAGTGCCCTTTTTTATGCGATTTTATTACATTATTTCAGATTTATGCGGTTTTAGCATTTGAAACGTATCTATAGTTTTACTATAGAACTAGTAGCTTTTTTTATGCTGTTTTCTTTTTATGCTGTTTCTTGCGGAACGTATCTACCGCATAAAAACAGAACCTACTGCATATATTTATTGTGCTGTTGAAGAATCACTTCAAATTACTTAGTAATTTTATGACTTCTTATCAGAGCTAAAATAAATTCAGTCACTCGCTGTCAGTGAATGACGATGGCAGGGATTATTATGGTACGAGTATGTTGTTGTTAGCTTTAATAGAGACACATAGACCTACATAAGTAGTTTAAGCGCATGGCGTATTTTATCACACTTTATGCGTTGAGGAGCAGCATGGAAAATAATATACATATATACATATGTACAATACTCTTAGCCGTATAGGGGTTAGTACCAAAGTTTTAATTTTTCTCTCACGAACTTTGTTTTGTTTTTCATTTTATTCATTTCAGCTTTTTAAACGTAAATATAATACTTTTACAAACATTTTTTTTTTGGTTTATTTTGAATAATAAAACCAGCTGGTCTGATATAAGTCATAAGTAAAAAGTGGGCTTGTCGCTTTGACGTGAAATGCAACGTGACAAAAAAATGAAAAGTGGCGAACTTGGAAATTTTTTAACTACTTTGTCACCGTTAATTGTTTGAAAAAGGGTTTAATATTAATTCGTAATAATGATCGTAGGTCATATTACTAAGTGCATAACTTCTGTAAAAATTTCAACTTGATTGGACCAATACTTCTTTCTGACCCAAGTCAACCAGGTTGGAAATCATTGTTTAGAAATCATTGTTTAAAGTTTAAATTCATGCTTTGAATGCTCGAGATGCTTATGTTTTTCACGTCTGTCAATCTGTACTTACTCTTTTTTTAATAACGAGTTTGAATAGAAAATATGCACTGTTTTAATTTTGGTGAGTTTTATACAATTAATTGAGTTATACAAATTTATTTTTCTTCAATCATAGTAACTTGTTCCGCACCGCTTTTTATTAAATGGTTAATACTTTTTGCTTTCTCGCTATATTTTGGTATTTTAAATTGACGACTTGAGCGAAATCCCCGACGAAGTGCCAATCAAATGGCGAAAGAACTGAAAATATCTGGCCGTAGCATCCGCCGCATACTGAAAAATGATCTCAAAGTCAAGCCTTACAAGATTCAAAAGGCGCATCTCACACTGAAGCAGCAACAAGTGAGGCTTGAGAGAGCAAAGGAGTTAATTCGTTTGGCCGAAAGCGGTAAATTTCCGCACATTGTGTTTTCTGGCGAGTAAATTTTTCAAATTGAGCAATTCGTACACTCCCAAACCGATAGGGTTTATTTGACAGACCGTTGATACTAGAATTTGAGTCATCGATTGGCCACTAGGAGGCAGCACTCGCTGCAGGTAAAAGTTTGGGCCGCTGTAACCGCAGATGGGCGCTCTCCAATCGTTTTCATCGAGCCTGGCGATGGATTATTTTCTGTAGGCCATTTTGAAGAGCAAGGTCCGAACTAAAAGATTCACCACTCACGAGGCTTTTTTTAATTTTACCTTTTCGCTTTTGTGGTATTTTCTTGCCCCACAGAGCACCTGAAACTACTCTCCAGCTTTGCCACTGGCATTGAATTCGGTCTGCGATTTCTCGCTTGAAAGTACCATCTTCACTAACATGCGAACCCAAGTATTTAAAGATATTCACTATTCTGCTAGGGACGTTATCGATCGTAAAGACTGGCCACTCGCAACTCGTTGCGTCAAAAGAGAACTCTATTTTTTTTTGTGCTGCTTATTCGTAACCTGCTAGATTCGAGGGTGTGTACCCTCTGGTTCAGATTTTCTTGAAGAATGGCTCTTTCGTGTACGAGAAGGGCTACATCGTCGGCGTACAACAGTGGCGAAGGGAGATTGTCGTGGATTGCACGCTTAAGGAACTGTATCACCAGATTCAATGGAAGAGGGCTTAAAGCTGAGCCTTGATGTACTCGTGCATTTATATTGAAGCTTTTGGTCAGACCGTTCGTAAATTTTACCTAGGTGGTAACTTGATAGTAAGAATCGATGAGATGTTTTATGATGATTTCCGGAACATGAACTTTTTTTAACATCAGTAGAGAGAAATTTAAAGTTCTTTTTGTCTCGATTGTGGTTTAAAATATTTCAGATTCATTGTTTATACGATAATGTAATGATCCATTATCCCATCAGCAGAACTTCAGTCGTATCTTGACACATGGGTGAAAAATTTAAAAATTAAATCATTTAGATATGTAAATATACATTCTAGGAAGCGCAAATACTGTTATCTTATCACAAAAATATTTGTTTTCAATTTCAAAGTAAATACAAGGTGAAGTCCAAAATAAACAAGACTGAGCTAAAATAGAAACGACAGGACGTTTGTTCTGATAACTTCGAATTTATTTATTCAAAATAGTACCCTCTGGCCTCGATACACTGTTTTGCGCGATCTAAAAGCTTTTCGAAAGAGTGTTTCAAGTCATTGATCGGAATCCGGAATGTCCTTCAGGATGTCGGTAGAAGCCTTTTGGATGGCGTCTACGGACGCAAAATGTTTTCCTCTCATGGCCAAATGCAATTTTCCGAATAGGTAGAAGTCGCAGAGAGCCATATCAGGCGAATACGGTGAGTGATTAATTGTTAAAATGCGATTTCTAGTCAAAAAATAGGTCATAAGACCGGATTGATGAAATGGTGAATTATCATGCAATAAGCGCCAGCTTTCACCTTCGCGGTATTCAGGGCGAATTCAACGAATGCGATGCAACAAAGGCTTCAAAACGTCAAGATAGAAAATTGCATTGGCGGTTTGGCCCGTTGGCATGAACTCCTTGTGGACATTTCGTTTGGAATCGTAAAAACAAATGAGCATCGACTTGACTTTTGACTTCTCCAAATGCGATTTTTGGCTGGTGGCTCGTCTGGGGCCTTCCATTCGGCACTTTGACGCTTAGTTTCAAGTTCATGTTGGAAACACCACGTTTCAACACCAGTTACAATGTTGTAAAGGAAGTTCTCGTATTTTCTAGGCTCTTTAATGAGGTGTTTTGAATGTTGAGTTCTGAGCAATTTTTTGACCTCAGTTAACTTGTGTGGAATGAAACGTGCACACACCTTTCGTAAGCCCA
This sequence comes from Anastrepha ludens, assembly GCF_028408465.1. NCBI lineage: Eukaryota > Metazoa > Arthropoda > Insecta > Diptera > Tephritidae > Anastrepha > Anastrepha ludens. The sequence continues at coordinate 31,294,892 of NC_071498.1, forward strand.
AATGATGAGTTAAAATGCTATAAATCAATGTTCTGGAGATACTCAACTCCAATTCCCTGAATTTCAACGATAAATTCGGTTAATTTTTGATAAATTTACGAACAATTTCGATGGAGTTTGCGATGATTACTGATTTTTGGCGGCCCGTATATTCACTGGAAGTCAGCTAGGGATGCAATTTCCAACGCACTAACTCACTAAAAAAATAGCGCCATCAAAAACATTTTTATGACGCCAGTCTTGTTTATTTTGGACTTCACCCTGTATATTGATTTTTATTTTCTCATTTTATTTATTTTTAATATTTTCCCATTTTCGCAAAATATTATGAAATATGAACACTACAAAAAAATCGTATCAGCATCAAATAACGTGTGAGTAACTGAGTAGCTTCAGAAAAAAAGGCAACTATGACTCAGCACAAAAAATTGCTTATGCTTTGTAAAACACTTTATTGCTTTTGTGCGAAATGTTATTTGATAAGAATAAATTAGTTTTATAGTTTTATTAAATAAAATAACTCTGCAACATTGCTGTCATAAACACCGCTATTAATATTTGTTTGTCATATTTTTTTTAAGTTTCGTTCTTCCGATGTTTTTCAAAGGACGCAAAAAGACATTAGATGAAAAGGATCTCTACCGAGCGCTAAAAGAACACAAATCAGGTGAGAATAAAATAAAATATCTTTGTATTAGGTGCGTAACTAAGTTCCCGCTGTTTGTCAATATGTAGATGCTGCCAGCAGTGTGTGCTGGTCGATTCTAACATAAGCTTAATATCATAAACCAAGCTTAGAAATATGGTAAACAAACTGCTTCGACACATTAGTGATTTTATTTTGGTATCATACACTCTTGGTTTTGTGAAAATGTCTGAGTTTGTGCCGAATAATCGTCATTTGCAGGAAGTGTTGACTTTCCTCTTTCATTCGAAAAAAACGGCAGCCGAAGCGCATCGAGAGCTACAAAAAGTTTATGGAGATGCTGCTTTAAGTGAGAAAACGTGCAGAGATTGGTTCCATCGCTTCAAAGACGGTGATTTTAATGTTGACGACCGTCTGCGGGAAGGAAGGCCAAAAACCTTCGCAGACGCTGAATTGAAGGCGTTTCTCAATGAGGATCCGTGTCAAACGCAAGAAGTGCTTGCTTCAGTATTAGGAGTTTCCCGCCAATCCATTTCCAAGCGATTGCATGCTTTGGGAATGATTCAGAAACAGGGGACTTGGGTTCCTTATGAGTTAAAACCAAGGGATGTTGAACGTCGTTTTTCGCCTGTGAACAACTACTCCAGCTGCAAAAAAGGAAGGGGTTTCTTCATCGCATCGTGACGGGTGATGAAAAATGGATTCATTACAGCAATCCAAAGAAAAGAAAGTCATAGGGACTGCCCGGTCATGCTTCTACGTCGTCGCCTCGGCCGAATATTCACGCTGCGGAGGTTGTGCTATGTATTTGGTGGGTCCAAGTTGGTGTTATTTATTACGAACTATTAAAACCAAGCATAACCATCACTGGGGATCAGTATCATCTTCAATTGATGCAGAGAGGCATGAAAAAGTGATTCTTCAGCATGACAACGCTCGGTGTCACGTTGCCAAACCCGTTAAAAACCTACCTGGAAACACTGAAATGGGAAATCCTATCCCACCCGCCATATATTACGCGGTCCGATTATCACCTGTTCCGATCTATGGCACATGGTCTAGCTGACCAGCAGTTCCCTTCATATGATGACATCAAAAAATGGCTTGATCCGTGGATAGCCTCAAAAGATAAACAGTTTCACCGCGACAGTACACGAGATCTACCAGAAAGGTGGGAAAAAGTAGTAGCCAGCAATTGGCAATAGTTTCAATGATTCAGTTGTAAACATTTTTTCAGAATAAAGTTGTATTTTCATCGAAAAAACAGCGGGAACTTAGTTGCGCACCTAATAGTTATTTTGAAAGTATAGAAAACTACAAAAAAAAATTAAATATTTTTATTTTAAAATATTTTTAATAAATTTTTTTCTTTTAAATAATTGATTTATTTATTGTAATATCTTTGTAGTAATTTTAAAAGTATACATAAATATATATATATATATTTTTATTTTTATTAATTTTCTTTTAAATAATTAATTTTTTTATTATTTTTTTACTTTTATTAATATATTTTTTGTTTTTTATTTTTTAATTTTTTTTAATCAGTTTTGAACTGGGGCTATTTGGAACAAATTTCAATAATTTTTGTGGAAGAATATGGTCTGTCAGAGGGAAGAAAATGGTCAAATCACCAAATTGCCAAAAAGATTGGCTGAAGTCCAAACGTTGTTTATCCTTACGTGAAACAAGGTGCCTCCTTCGAAATTCGTGAAAGATTTGGACCTATTAATTGAACCTTTCAACAGGATAATGCACCTGTGCGCACTTCAAGTGTGGTCAGAACTTAGTTTGCATCCCAAAATTTTGAAACTTTAGTATAACCACCACATTCCCCAGATCTGAACAATCTATGCGGATGGCTTGCTCGTAAGGTTTATAAGAATGGGCAACAATTTGAAGACAAAAATGCTTTAATTAGAATCATTAAAACGGCCTGGTCTGAAATTTCATTAGGCTATCTGGAGAATTTGTACAAACCCATTCATCAATGTATTTACGAATAAGTTTTCGTTATTTCTTAGCCAAAGTTACGAATCATTTAAACAATGAAATAATACATGATATTATGCAAAGTATGTGCCATTGGAAGCTACAACTTTACTCCATCTTTCAGATAGCATACGGATTCCTCTGACGAAAATTCTTTTGTCTTGATCCATTCATTGAGCCAATTTGCGATGCTCTCGTAAGAAGTGAACCGCTCTCCAATAAAGGCTGACTGTATTGATCGGAACAGATGATAATCCAAAGTGCAATGTCTGGGGAATACGGCGGGTGAGGCAAGATTTCTTAACGTCACCAAACTCTCAACATCTCATACGTCACCAAACGTCTCTCGATATCCCTCTCTTTCAATTCATGTGGCACCCAGTTACCTGCTTTCTGAACCATTCCTATCGCGTGCAAACATTTACCGATGATTGATCTGTCAACATCCAACTCTTTAGACCCTTGATGATATGGGCTCGACATGCTTCTTCATCCAAAATTATTGTAGTTGAATATCTTCGATGTTTTTCGGTGCCCCTTCGCGATCTTTATCACTCACGTCGAAGTTGCACTCTTTACAAGTTGTATTTGATGGAGCGTGATTACCTTAAATATTGATCAATATACGACACGTTTCAGCTGCACTTTTCTTTAAAAGGTAATAAAGAAGCACATTTTTGACGTCAGATTAAAAAGGATCTATGCGCTTTAAACGAATGTCAACTACTGCGATCAAGACCTCACAAATACATCTTCAAATCACCAGTATATTACTAGAGCGAACAAAAAATAGTATCAGAAGCGACACCTCTTTTAGCAGGGTGGAAACTTATTCCCATACCCAATACAATAAATGTAAGAAAAAAGAAAATTTCCTGTATTTATTGTGATTTTTCTTATTCGGTTTGCCTTTATTCCATTGTATCAATAAATCGGGCGCAGAATTACAGCTGCTGAAGTTTTACTGCTGCGAAATGCAGTTAGATGGAATAATATTTTGATACATATTTATTTTCGAGCAGAGTACAATCTTCACTTGAATTATCAAAAAACCTCGGTTTGCTAGATCAAATACGCTTGCTTTAAGAACCATTTTCTTCCATAAAAATTATTGCCTCTAATCAAGTGAACCGGCCTGTACTTGACGCTTACACACTTTTTGTTGGGTGGTTGGCCGAGCTCCTCCTGCTGTTTGTGGTGTGGGTCTTAATGTGCTCCCACAAAGGGAGCTACCTACAATTTCGGTGTTTCACCGAGATTCGAACTTACGTTCTCCGAATTCCGAATGGTAGTCACGTACCAATACATTTGGCTACGGAGGCCGCCTCTGCTGTAGATAAAATAGTTCACTGGACTATAGGTGAAATAATTTATACGACTTTCACGAGCTCGGGGTGAAAAGCTCTATTTAGAAATCTTCTTCTTCTTAATTTTCGCGATAACCGCTTACGCGATTTTGGCCGAGTTTAACAAAGCTCGCCAGTCGTTTCTTTCTCGTGCTAACCGGTGCCAATTGTACACACCAAGAAGTCAAGTCCTTCTAAACCTGATCTTTCCAACGCAGAGGAGGCCTTCCTCTTCCTCTACTCCCACCAGCTGGTACCGCATCAAATACTTTCAGATCCGGAGCGTTTGTATTCATTCGGACGACATGACCCAGCCAACGTAGTCGCTGGAGCTTTATTCGCTGCGCTATGTCTATGTCGTCGTAAAGCTCATCGTTTCATCGCCTGCGATATTCGCCGTTGCCAACGTGCAAAGGTCCAGGCCCATTCGCTTTGCTTCTTTATCCAGTTTGGAAAAGGCAGAACTAACAGCGAGGTTGTTAAGGCCGATGATGTCAATATCCTATTTAGTAATCACGCAGTAGTAAATAAAAAGTATCCCGCCCTTTTCCAACTTCATTTCACACACTTTTTATTTTCTCCCGTAGGTACTTCTGAACTTGAGAATGCTTATAGTCGTACTCATATTTACAAATTTTAAAATTATTTTCCAGAAACGCTCGGTAATAAATTGAATAAAGCTTGGGAGGCGGAGCTCGAGAGGAAGCGACGCAAAAATAAAGAACCCAGTTTGCTTTTAGTTGTGATACGGGTATTTGGATTGCGTTTTGCAGCTTTAGGAGGGTTTTTGTTCCTACTTGAAATCGGACTACGGTAAAACTGGAAAAATAATATTTAAAACAACAACAACAAAAAATCATAAAATATATCACATGTATTCACAGCGTGACACAACCGCTGTTCCTCGGTGGCTTGGTCAATTATTATGCGAATCCCTCCAATAAGGATGATAAGTACATCGCATACCTCTATGCTATGGGTGTGATAGTCTTCAACGCTGTAAACGTATTGTTAAGGCATCCATATATGCTGGGCATCCAACACATTGGCATGAAAGTGCGCCTCGCCATGTGCAACTTAATTTATCGGAAGGCGTTGCGCTTGAACAAAACTGCCCTAGGCGACACCACAACTGGCCAGGTAGTGAATCTGATATCGAACGATGTGGGACGGCTGGACACGTCCATCATGCACGTAAACGTCTTATGGGTGGGTCCGATAGAGATAGCCGTTGTAGCTGTTCTCCTGTATAGAGAGGTGGGTGTAACAATGCTTACATAAAATATTTATAAATAAATTGCGGTCTAATTTTTAGATAGGTGTGGCGTCGCTGTTCGGTGTCATGGCCATGTTACTCTTTGTGCCACTGCAGTTATATCTTGGCAGAATGACGTCGAAACTGCGTTTGCGTACGGCACTGCGCACTGACGAGCGCGTGCGCATGATGAACGAAATCATCTCGGGCATACAGGTGATCAAAATGTACGCGTGGGAGAAACCCTTTGGCAAGATGGTGCAGCATGCACGTCGCAAAGAAATGAACGTCGTACGTAAAAAGAATTATATTGCCGGCACAATACAAATGTTCTCCATGTTTATGACACGCGTGTCCGTCTTTGTCAGCCTGGTGACCTTTGTGCTTCTGGGAAACTTTCTCACTGCAGAAAAAGCTTTCGTAGTCACTGCTTTTTACAGCATTTTGCGCAGCACAATGGTTGTATCCTTTCCAAATGGCATCCAGCAAATCTCTGAGACACTCGTTTCCTTAAAACGTATAAAAAAATATTTGTTGTATGATGAAATTGGCGATCGCCTGAGGAATAAGGAAAGTGGATACAATCAAACCAAACGAGTAGATGACTTGAATGGGAATCTAAAGTCGACGCAATCAACGCAAGAGTTAACACCCAAAGAAGCCAGTATTGAGATACACCATTTGATGGCCAAATGGGATGCTACGGTGCCGGAATACACCCTGAACAATCTTGATTTGAACGTGCAACCGCAAACGTTAGTCGCAGTTATTGGGCCAGTGGGTTCTGGGAAATCAAGGTAGATTCTAGGTTAGCTTTTCAGTTCCTGCGAAAAGGAATTAATTTATTTAAACTTCTTTAATTGTTAAATAGGCAATTTACATACACACATACGAGGAGGGTTCAATAAGTACTCGTATTAGAAATGAAGACACCATTTTTTTATTTTTTTTTTATTTTTCAACATATCAAATACGTAGGGGGTTCAATAAGTTCCCTTGTTAGAAACGATTTAGATTTTTTTTTCAAACATAGTCCACTTTTTCAACATAGTCCAACGATCCGGTAATTTTTTCAATCCATAAAAAAATAGGATTTGTCGAGCTCTCAAAAATACGCCTCTATCTCGACGATGACTTCCTCGTTTGAACTAAATTGTTTTCCCGCGAGCCATTAATTCATGTTAAGGAACAAGAAAAAGTCGCAGGAAGCCAGATTGGGTGAATACGGGGAAGGGGCGGCAGCAATTCGTGCAGTTTGGTAGCGACAACTCCGGATGAATGTTTCGTCGTGGTGAAACAGCACCTTCTTTTTCGCCAAATGCGGCAGTGTCTCCTTTAATTTTTAGTGAAAGCGGTCCAATAACTCACTGTAATATTGTCCCGTTATCGTTCTTCCTTTTTTTAAAAAATCCAGGAGGAAGACGCCGTTTGCATCCCAAACATTCGTGGCCATGACCTTTCCGGTCCGATGGGACCGTCTTGACCTTCTTTGGAGCAGATTCACCGAGAGAAATCCATTGTTTTGATTGTTGTTTAGTTTCTGGGGTATAATGATGAATCCAGGTTTCATTAACAGTGACAACTCGACTCAAAAACTCCTTCTGATCTTCCTTAAATTGCGTCAAACACTGCTTCGAAGCTAACAGCCGCATCTGCTTGTTGTCCAACATGAGTAATTTTTTCGGTAATCGCGTCTGCCAGGCGTTCTGATCGCTTCTCATCAAAAAAGGATGTTCGCCCACGTTTAAATTCGTCGAACCAATGTCTAACTGTGGTCATAGATGATGAAGCGTCCCCATAGACAGTATCCAACTTGGCTAATTTTTTCCCATCCAAAAACAAAAAGCAAATTACCGAACGATACTGCTTTTTTTCATCTTAGCGAAAATTACGAAACTCGTCTTACTCGTAAAGCTGCCAAATCCAAACTAACCTATCAATCAGTCTGAAATCTGTTGGCAGCACACGATGCTAACACCAACTTCCCTCAGCAACGCCCTCTGTCATCAAAGACGGGTACTTATTGAACCGCCCTCGTATAATTTTTCGTATTATTTTTTATAACTTTCGGCTCTCTCAGTTTAATTCAAGCCATTATTGGCGAACTACCCGTCGAATCGGGCTCTGTTACTGTGAACGGTTCCTATTCGTATGCCTCTCAGGAGCCTTGGCTGTTCACCGGCACTGTCCGCCAAAACATACTTTTCGGTTTACCAATGGACAAGAACCGTTATCACACTGTTGTGAAGAAATGTGCTTTGGAGCGCGATTTCGAGCTGCTGCCCTTCGGCGACAAGACAATTGTTGGCGAACGTGGCGCCTCACTTTCGGGCGGACAAAAGGCGCGCATTAGCTTAGCACGAGCTGTGTACCGTAAAGCCGACATTTACTTGTTGGATGACCCGCTGAGCGCGGTAGACTCACACGTCGGTCGACATCTTTTTGACCAATGCGTACGCGGGTTTCTACGTAGAAACATTGTTATTTTGGTAACACATCAACTGCAGTTCCTGGAGAATGCCGATCTCATCGTTATCATGGATAAAGGTAGGATCAGCGCTGTGGGCACCTATGATTCAATGCGCAGTACTGGTCTGGACTTTGCAAATTTATTGACGGCACCAGATATGAGTAACGAGGATGGCAACGAGAGCACTGCTGAAATGAAGAGCGCATCAAGTCAAAAGCACATACAACGTCAGAACAGTACTGCCACATTGGATGGATCAGTGGCAGAGTCTTTGCTTGAGGAAGCTGACTCATCGCTGCAAGTGCAGGAGAGCCGTGAGGTGGGCAAAATCGGGTGGGGATTATATAAAAAGTATTTTGGTGCCAGCGACGGCTATCTCCTCTTCTCAGTAACTATGTTTCTTTGCATAGCAGCGCAGGTATTGGGGTCCGCTGGTGACTTTTATGTATCGCTTTGGTAAGTTTGTAATTTGAATTTTTTTTTGGACTTACTCAAATGTTATTTTCGTATTTATTTTTCTACAGGGTAAACAAAAATGAGCAACAATTAGTTAGTCAAGAGAAGGGGCGCGATGTTGCGAGCGCAGCTGTCAATGGTACAGATACATCCGATTTGCGCTTGAACAGTAACACTGACTATGTGGACATTTATATATTCTTTAGCATCATTTTGGCTACCATCATTTTTTCCTTCGGTCGCAGTTTGCTCTTCTTCACCATGGCCATGCGTTCCTCGACGGAATTGCACAATGCCATGTATCGAGGCATTACACGCGCGGCGATGTACTTCTTCCACACGAACCCCTCAGGTCGTATACTGAATCGCTTCGCAAAGGATTTGGGTCAAGTGGATGAGATATTGCCATGGGTCATGATGGATGTCATACAGAATTTTCTGAGCTTATTTGGTATTGTTATCGTCATATCGATTGCGAACCCAGTGAGTCTGGTTGCAACAGCAGTCTTGGCGCTCGTTTTCTATTTGATGCGTGTATTTTATTTAAATACCTCCCGTGATGTGAAACGTCTGGAAGCAGTTAGTAAGTTGTTTACAATGGATTACATAGAAAAAAAGATACATATACATATATCCTTCAACCGCTTTATTTCTTCCAGCACGCTCCCCAATCTACTCCCACCTGAGTGCTTCACTTAACGGCCTACCGACGATACGCGCATTTGGCGCTCAAAAAATGCTAATAAGTGAGTTTGATAATTACCAGGACTTGCACAGTTCGGGCTACTACATGTTTTTGGTAACAAGTCGCGCCTTTGGCTACTGGCTGGACTGCCTCTGCGCGCTCTACATAGCTGTTATTACACTGAGCTTCTTTATTTTATCGCCCGACAATGGCGGCGCCGTTGGCTTGGCCGTCACTCAGGCTATGGGCTTAACAGGCATGGTACAATGGGGAATGCGCCAATCCGCTGAGCTCGAGAACTGCATGACCAGTGTCGAGCGTATGGTAGACTATGAAGAAATTGAGCCTGAAGGAGAACTGGAAAGTAAACCTGACAAAAAGCCACCTAAAACATGGCCCGAAGAGGGTAAAATCATATTTGACGAACTCAGTCTGCGCTATTTCCCCGATCCCAAGTCTGACCGTGTGCTAAAATCACTAAGCTTTGAGATACAACCCACTGAAAAAGTTGGTATTGTGGGACGCACTGGTGCCGGCAAGTCGTCACTCATCAATGCGCTTTTTCGGCTATCTTACAATGAAGGTTCCATTATCATAGACATGAGAAATACTGAGCAGTTGGGCTTGCACGACTTACGTAGCAAAATCTCTATTATTCCACAAGAGCCAGTGCTCTTCTCAGGCACAATGCGTTACAACTTGGATCCATTCGATGAATACGCCGATGCGAAATTGTGGGAAGTGCTTGAGGAAGTAAGCGAAAACGTTGTTGAGAGGAAAAAACGATTTAAATTTTGTATTTCGTTTCGGTTTTAGGTTGAACTGAAGGATGTTGTGGCTGACCTGCCAAGTGGTTTACAGAGCAGAATCTCGGAAGGTGGCACCAATTTCAGCGTTGGCCAACGACAATTGGTGTGTCTGGCACGCGCCATACTGCGTGAAAACAAAATTCTGGTGCTAGACGAGGCGACGGCAAATGTAGATCCACAGACTGATGCACTCATACAACTGACAATAAGAAGTAAATTCAAGAATTGCACGGTTCTCACAATTGCACATCGCCTACACACAGTAATGGACTCGGACAAAGTGCTGGTCATGGATGCGGGACGAGCCGTGGAATTCGGCGCACCATTTGAATTATTAACTGAAAGTGAAACTAAAGTATTCTACGACATGGTTAAGCAAACTGGGAACAGCACTTTCGAAAATCTGCTGATGGTGGCACGAAAGGTAAAATATTTATAATTTTATTTATATGTAAATGAATTATGCTAAAAGAGGAGTCAAATAGATGGACTTATTATTAATATAATATTATGAGGAGATTTAGCAAAGATCTACTGTGCTCCCTTCTGGATTCAGATTATTTAACTGATCCCAACTTCCTCAGTAAATTTTAATGCAGGACAACAATGTTCTTATCGTCACCAAGCCGCTTCTGTTCGGTGTCATTGGTAGCGCCGCCTTGTTGGAACCAAATGTTGTGGCGATCACGGGCTCCAATTTCCGGCATCAAAAAGTCGTTTATCATGGCGCGATAGTGTTCGCCACTCATTGTTACATTGACGCCAGCCTCGTCTTTGAAGAAATATGAGCCGATGATACCTCCAGCCCATAGGCCGCACCAAATGGCTTTTTTTTCAATGGATGTAATGGCTGTTCTTGAACAGCTTCGGGTTGCTCTTCCGCCTAAATATGGCAATTTCGTTTATTGACGTAGCCATTAAGCAAAAAATCGCCTCATCGTTGAACGGTTATGTACACCATAAGTTGACCTGAGCGCGCCATGAACAGAGCGACGAATTTCGTACTAGAATTGTACAATTTGTAAACGTAAATCTTTCCATGCTAAAATGTCAATGAATACTGAAAAGTATTATGTATTTAGTTTGAAAGTAGTCACGCCTGATCTGTCAAAAAAAACCATCCAATCGATATGTCTAAGAGTCTGGTACCGTGAGCCGGTCCATAGAAAAAATGTAGGTATCATACAGTAATAGTTCTTAGTTTTTCCCGAAGTGTAGTTATTATTGTTGTAACAGCATAACATATTCTCGAAGTTTGAGAAGTATTGCTTAACTGCTACCGAATATAAATCCGTGTCATTCCGATAACGCAGAACCGACTACCGTGGAAGCGTCTGAAATATTTGGTCCCGGAAAGAAAAATGTTATTATTGCTTGTTTAAGCGCCGATTATGAGGCGCATAGTTCAAAAGTCAAGGATTTCCACTTTCCTCTATCGTTGACTGTTTGTTTAGCTTGCGGCCAGATGAGATTGTTGTTGGATAATTCCTCGTGCAAGTTGCATTGCCACGATCCTTTGGATCGTCCTGATTAGATCAGATGGATGGGTGATCATTTTTGGTAAAGAGAATTCACCGGGCTTTGTTTTTCTTTTGAACAAATTCATTTAATTCAGTTAACTCTTAACTCAGTACCCAGTACCTCTTCCTTTAATTAATTTCAGGTGCATTACTTATTTGATTTTCTTTTGTTTTATAGGCGTATGAAGAGAAGTGGGAGGATTCAAAGGAAAAATGAGCAACGTTTAACTTCTTGCAAGCGACACTGCTGTGACTGTAAATTTTGCATTTGTAGATTTTATACAAAATATTACATACGTATGTATGTGTGTGTAACTGCGTTTGTACATATGTAAATACAAATATATATTGGCCGACTGTTCAGAAATTATGCGAACAAACCAACAAAAAACGTTAAACATTAAGAAAAAGTGCAATGCAATACAAGCCACCATTATTTCGATGGCTTTCCGCTACGAACTCATGTAATTAACTTTGTGCAGTACTTACATAAATACATAGAATGAATTTTATAAACATTTGGATAGGTAATCTACCTATTTTGATTATGAAAATAATTTGTACTTAAATAAAACTTATACAAATACATAGTAGCGAATCTATATTAAAATTTAAATTGTTTTTATGCGCATGTACATATACAGTGGTCACACAATTGATTCTTACACTCACAGTTTATAAACAGATACACCTGATACTTAGCTCGATTTACACACAAAAAACAAAAATTTGGATATATTCGTAAAAAATAACATATTTATTCAATATTTAAGGAACAAAAACTTCCAAATCCTTTTCTGGAATTAGAGAACTTAAGGCATAATTTTATGCAAAAATATTATTCGTACATAGCCATATAAAGAATATTTTATTTAAAAAATAATAGAAAAATCGAGTATTCAGGACTTTTTTTGGACCGACTTTAGCTTTATATGATACTTCGTCGGTGCATACTTTTCACCAATATCTTGGTTTCGTTAGCTGCAATTTGCTCCCACGCTCCCATACATGCTCGATTGCGTTCAGATCCGGGGATTGAGGTGGAGTTTTAAACTGCTTATATTGGCAAATAAGCCATTATTGCACGAGATAAGATTAGTGTTTTGGGTCATTGTCTTGTTGAAACAAGAATCCTTTAGCATCCAGTCCAAGTCTATGCAAATTATTCTTCAATATGTTTAAATACAGATGTTTGTCCATTTTATCAACCATAAAAACCGATTGTGCAACTATGCACCCCCAAACCACGTCGCGTGAAATGCTTCAAAAAGTGAAGAAGCGACTTGAGCGAAATCCCCGACGAAGTGCCAATCAAATGGCGAAAGAATTAAAAATATCTAACCGTAGCATCCGCCGCACGCTGAAAAATGATCTCAAAATCAAGCCATACAGGATCCAAAAGGCGCATAGTCTCACACCAAAGCAGCAACAAGTCAGACTTGAGAGAGCGAAGGAGTTACTTCCCTTGGCCGAAAGCGGTCAATTTCCGAAAATTGTGTTTTCTGGCGAGTAAATTTTTCAAATTGAGCAATTCGCAAGCTCCCAAAACGATAGGGTTTATTCGACCGCCCCTTCATACGAGAATTTGAGTCATCGATTGGCCACCAAGAGGCAGCACCCGCCACAGGTAATGCTTTGGGTCGTTGTAACCGCAGATGGGCGCTCTCAAATCGTCAAGATAAATGCGAAATATTATCGCGAAAGTATTCTGGAGGTTGTTATGAAGCCGTGGACAGACAAACATTTCAGTGGCAGACCATGGACTTTTCAACAGAACTCGGCACCGTCTCACAAAACCTCGAGTTAATCAAGAATGGCTAAAAAACAACGTTCGGACTTCATAGCGTCCACACAATGGCTCTCAAATTCACCAGATGCGAGTGCAATGGATTATTCTCTTTGGGCCATTTTGGAGAGCAAGGTCCGAACTAAAAGATTCACCAGTATCGAGACGCTGAAAAAAGCCATTGTCCGCGAGTGGACCAAAATATGTACCTGCAAGTCACATTCGGGCAGCTTGCGACTCATTTCTGGACCGTCTCAATGCCATAGTTAAAGGAAAAGGCAGTCATATCGAGTAAAAGTTAATTGATTCTTAATTTTGTATTATTTTCACACATTTTGAATTGAATAAAAGTAATTTTCCAAATTAAATTTATGGCCTTTTCAATTGGTTACACTTCGAGTGCCGGACCCTGTATATGAAGGATTCAGCTTGTTTGGGAAGTGCTGCACCCCCTTTTCTAGCATCTACCATTCTTCATTATAAGACAGGTATTAGCAATTTGTGTAACTGTGTCAAATTTCACCATCTTAGTTTTTCTGATTAACAAAGCCGCAGGCGCCGACGGACTGCCGGCTGAGCTATTCAAACATGGCGGCGAGGAGCTGGTAAGGTGCATGCACCAGCTCCTATGCAAAATATGGTCGGATGAAAGCATGCCTACCGATTGGAATTTAAGTGTGCTCTGCCCAGTCCATAAGAAGGGGGAATCCTGCAATCTGTGCCAGTTAGCGCGGGATAAGACTTCTAAATATCGCCTATAAGGTTCTAGCGAGCGTATTGTGTGAAAGGCTGAAGCCCACCGTCAACCAACTGATTGGACCTTATTAGTGTGGGTTTAGACCTGGAAAGTCTACCATCGACCAAATATTTACAGTACGCCAAATCTTGGAAAAGACCCACGAAAGAAGAATCGACACACACCATCTTTTCGTCGATTTCAAAGCTGCATTCGACAGTACGAAGAGGAGTTATCTGTATGCCGCGATGTCTGAATTTGGTATCCCCAAAAAACTTTGCAAGATGACGTTGCTCAACACCAGCAGCGCCTTCAGAATTGGGAAGGACCTCGCCGAGCCGTTTGATACCAAACGAGGTTTCAGACAAGGTGACTCGCTGTCGTCTGACTTCTTTAACCTGATGTTGGAGAGCATCGTACGAGCTGCAGAACTTAATCGCTCAGGCACAATTTTTTATAAGAGCGTACAATTGCTGGCGTATGCCGATGATATTGACATCATCGGCCTTAACAACCGCGCTGTTAGTTCTGCTTAGGGCAAAATGAAGTACCTCCTGTCTTCAAACAAACAGTCGGCGCACTCGCGTATCGACACCCACGTCACTGTTGACAGTTATAATTTCAAGGTAGTAAAATACTTCGTTTATTTAGGAATCAGCATTAACACCGATAACAATGCCAGCCTTGAAATCCAACGTAGAATCTCTCTTGCCAACAAGTGCTACTCTGGACTAAGTAGGCAACTGAGCAGTAAAGTCCTTTCTCGACGAACAAAACTAACACTCTACAAGACTCTCATCATGCCCGTCCTAACGTATGGCCCAGAAGCTTGGACGATGACAACATCCGATAAAGCGACGCTTGGAGTGTTTGAGAGAAAGATTCTGCGTAAGATTTTTGGACCTTTGCACGTTGGCAACGGCGAATATCGCAGACGATGGAACGATGAGCTGTATGAGCTTTACGACGACATAGACATAGCGCAGCGAATAAAGATCCAGCGGGTACGTTGTCTGGATCATGTCGCCCGAATGAATACAAACGCTCCGGCTTTGAAAGTATTCGATGCGGTACCAGCTGGTGGTAGTAGAGGAAGAGGAAGGCCTCCTCTGCGTTGGAAAGATCAGGTGGAGAAGGACTTGGCTTCACTTGGTGTGTCCAATTGGCGCCGGTTAGCACGAGAAAGAAACGCCTGGCGTGCTTTGTTAAACTCGGCCAAAATCGCGTAAGCGGTTATCGCGCCAATTAAGAAGAAGAAGAAGTTTTTCTGATTCGGAGAAAGGCGATTTGGAAATTTCATACCTACTACTTTTCACAAATTTCACCATGTCTACAATTTACAGAGCTAGTATGACAGATTTACAAGGTTAGCTTGATAGGTATTGTGAAAAAAAATTGTGAGGGCAACTTTGGCTGTAACGTCATTTGGGAGAGGCGAATGAAATGAATACAAAATGCATAACAAAAAGTGTGAAGTATGGTTAGTTGAATACCAAACAAAAAACAAACGTGGGTAGCAAATTGCGATAAGTTGTGTGTTAAATTTAGGCATTAAAAAAAACTAAACAGCATAATTCGCGCTCCATTTTGCTGCTATATTTGAGTTACTTGCTTTAGCTCATTATGACTTAATGAGAGTATGTGACTACTGGCCCTAAGATTGTCTGTATCAAGAATGCCCGAGTCCAGATTACCTTAAAGTAAAGATTGGTTGTCTACGGGTTTTAAGCTATCACAATTTAAAACCGCGCACTTCATTTAGATAATAATATCAATTTTAATTCAACAAAAACTCATTTTAAATAGCGCATAATAAAATTACGCACTTTCGCGCATTTGTATTCATCGTATTTGTAAACAAACCGTTGCCGTGGCATAAGCATTGGTTGTGTTGATTTTTTTTCATTATCACTAACACAATCTCAATTTTTCCGTAAACAAACCGCTGCCTTTGATCCGGTTACGTCAGCCAATCAGCTGATTCTTTCAAATTCGCTGAGAGCCGGTTAACGGTCTGTTATTGGCCACACCTTCTGAGTTTTTTTCACCATGGGTTACGTCAGCCAATCAGCTGAAAGAAAATTGGCCATCAAACAAATTCAAGCGCTTCGAAGCAGCAAAAGATGTGAATGGTAAGTGTGGTTAAAATGATCGCGTTTAATTTTATTTACGTTAATTTTAATCAACTTCTAATTTTAGATACAAAATGTGTTTTTCTAAACGTTTTTTAGTGAAAAGATTTTTAGAGGTATACTATCTAGATGACCGTATCCGGTACTAAGCGAATTTGACAGATATGCCGACGTCATTTGATTTGTGTTTCACTAAGCTAATGCTAAATTTTATGAAACACAAAACGAATGACGTAGAATCCAAAGTTTCCCTCAAAACTTTTTTTCACCTTACCTAACGAGCAAACGTGGTCAGCGGTACTTTTGCTTCCTCCGAAATTTATGTATTTTGTTTTTGCAATTTGGGGATTTAAATCTCAACATTTCAATGATAATGTAAACAAACAAACAATATAACAACAAAGGTGCGGGGCACTTTAACATTCAAATCACCAAATCGCAAGGAAAAGGGACGAAAATCAGCCGTTATACCAGATTGAATCGCCTTAAACAAACTTAAAATAACTAATTTTGGAATTTGCTTTTAAAATTAGAGACTACTCCGAAGAAAACAATATTTTTGAATTAAAATGTATTTTATTACTATTTTATCCATAGAAATACTAGCATCTTGCGCATAATCGAGATTTCAAAACCAGATTTAAAAATATTTGAAATAGTTTTGGCTTATTTCAGATAAGGTTCTTACCAGCTATCTCAGAATTTCTTATAAAATGATAACAGTAATCTCTGGTGTGCCATGAAATTAAAAAACAACTATAAAAAAATTACTGATACATATATTAGGTAAAATACGTACCTTCTTAATTTCCATAACCTATTAAAAATTGCTATAAAACCAGAGCGATTAAAAATTATTTTCATTTTGTTGCACTGTGTAATTAGCTTCCCCATTAGTAGCTATTTTTTAATTCTTTTTTTAAATTTGGGCGGAAAACTTCTTTTTTCCAAAAATCTTAGACATCCATGTTGTACAGTGACTTAGGGTCAAACATAAGTGTTACTTTGTAATCTCAATTTTGCACTCCTAGAGAGGCTATGGTTTTTGACAATTGTCACAAACTGTTATGAACAGTACGTGAACAGAACTTTTAGGGCTGAAGAAGTAAGCAAAATCAGCTGTTGAATCTTTTTGGTTATCACTTTGAGGAACGTATTCCATGCTCAATACATAATAATACTATGTTATTTAAAAGGTGTTTCTTTACGAAAACATGTCTAGCTAAGCAAATACCACGTAATCTTAAGGGTAAAAGTAAAAGTTCGCAAGAATGGCTGACTCGGCAACTAGCCGATCCTTACGTTGAGAAAGCAAGAATGATGAATCTTCGTTGCCGAAGTGCGTTCAAATTGTTGGAAATTGATGACAGATTTAAATTACTTAAACCGGGCGACACCGTGCTGGATTGTGGAGCGGCACCAGGCAGTTGGACGCAAGTAGCGGTGGACCGGACAAACGCCAATGGCGTCAAAGAAGGCCAAAAGAAAGGTGCAGTTTTTAGCCTAGATTTGCTGCACTTCCATGCAGTGCCAGTAAGTGATGACAGTAATTAACAATAACACTTACTTACAAATTAATTTATATATGATTGCAGGGTGCTACTATATTTGGCGGCATGGATTTTACAAGCACTACAGCACAACAACGCCTGCGAGAAGCTCTAGAAGGGCGGCATGTGAATTGTGTGCTTTCAGATATGGCACCAAACGCGACGGGAGTACGAATGTTAGATCAAGAGAATATAATGAGTTTATGTTATGCGGTGTTGCGCTTTGCTTTGGCCATGTCTACGTTAGGTGGCCATTTGGTGGTGAAACTGTGGGCAAATGGTGATGTACCAAAACTTGAAAAAGATATGGAACGATTTTACGAGCATGTCAAGCGTGTTAAGCCCGTGTCCAGTCGTTCGGACTCTGCTGAATTCTTCTTAGTGGCACGCCGATTTAGGGGACTGGAGAATGCGCTAGAGACGGCAGTTGACGAAAAAAGATGATGCCCTAGAGGTGGATTAAGTGTGATAAAAATATGAGGAAATTAAATGTTCTTCACAACAAAACAATATTTCTATTAGACTATTCTTACCATTTTTTAAAATAAAAAAAACAAAATTGTTACTGTAGCGATAAACATCTTTTATTTATTTCTTTTTTATAACAATTTTAGTTCTTTGGTTGAATTATATCCGCATTCCTTTATTTTTTTATTATAAAAATAGTCAATTGTGCTTGCAGAACACTTGAAATCACGCTGACACCAGTTTTTGCCTTTCATGTATTTATTCAACTGTTTTGTAGTGGGTTAAATGATCTATCATCCAATGCAACCACTTTGGTTGGTCACCAGGCGCCATATGACCAGCGTTGCGTACCAAAATTTCAATTAAACGACCAGCATGTTTGACATACCCGGCGATTTCGTTGTCCACGCGCCAAATTCTTCGCTCTGCAATTTTATATTTGTCGGCGTCAGCGAATTTAAGATGATTTAAGTAGTTGCGTGTCAAAGGGTAAGCTACAATTATATCCAACTGACCACTATAAATGCAAACAATATATTCATTTAACAGCTCCGCCACCCATGGTGCCACAGTATCCATCACATCCTCCTTCAAAAACTTCTCTACCTTATTTACCTTATCGGTATCATGGAATGTCATGTTCCCGACGTGAATTGCTCTGCGAGTTAGTGTCGATTGTATGAAATTGCCAAGCGCTTCACCTGGTTCATCACTGTCGGTTTTCAAATAGTTATAGTAGAAATTATAACCAGTGAGATTATGAAAAATAGATCCATTTGTAAGATCCCCGTTAATAAGACCGTCGAATATGTCAAATGCGCAGTCCATATCATGATCTTTTATGCATTTTTCACCCTTCGCTTCTTGGGTATGGAACTCTTTTAAACCGTTATCGTCTATTAAACCCAACTGATATAAATAATCACCATATTTGAGCTGATGTAAAGGATCAGTAAGTCCATTTCCTATAGCCAAACCGTTTAGTGGTATATAAACACGTGTATCCACTGCATTTTGCATCAGATGAATATGATATGCTAGCGCTGGTACATATTTGCCGGCGTAGGATTCCCCCGTTATCCAGAATCCACTTGAATTGTTCCATCCGAAGAGTTCATATAATTGCATTACAGCCTCGTGCAGGTTACGCCCTACATCTTTTTCGTTTCGAGCGTACCCCTCATCACTGCCTGTAAAGCTGAAACCAGTACCAACGGGATTGTCAATGTATATAAGGTTGTGAGTGCGGCTCCAAGTGTAGTTGCGCTTTTGCAAATGTCCGCGGGAGTCAAATTCAAAAGGTCCATTTTCTGCAAATAAACCAAACAACGAAGATGCGCCAGGTCCTCCTTGTAACCACAAAACTACCGGTGCATATGTTGGATCTTTCTCAGCAGGAAAATGCCAAAAGAACATATTTGATTTGCGCCCTGCATCAACTGTTAAATACCCAGCGTAGCTTTCTACATCATGGAACTGACTGCCAATTACAGCCGCCTTTTTTCGCACTTGGTCTTTCGGTATTTTCTCATCATGTATTAATGGCGTGAGGAAAAGTGGTTCACCGGGATCACCACCATCCTTATATTCATTAAAACGGGGATACGGATTTATAAAACTTCGAGGGTGCTTTAATTTGCGAGACTTCTTCGCATCGGCGCTGATACATAGCGCCAACACCGCTAGGAGGGCGTACATTATAAAACGAGTGCCAAGATTCATGGTTAATGGAATCTAAAACAAACAAAAAAAACAGAAATTAGTAAATGTAAATAGGGGATTCCGGGGTTTGATTGCATTTAAAGGCTATCACTTGAAGCAAAAATTAGAACTTAGCGCGAATGAAAAGAATAATATTAGATAACAAACCTTAAACCTGCAAAACTTTTTCTTTTAACAAAGGAATTAGTACAACTTGCATAAAATTTGAATAACAACGTCAACGTAGTGACATGAATGAAATAGGGAAAAATTTTGCCGAAAAGAGGGCGAAGAATATCGCAAGCAAAGAAAAAACTGTATTTGGAGACTTTAGTTGTGTTCGATAACAAATAAGCCATCACCAGCATAAATGCTAACTTGTTGCTTTAAGCATTGGATTCGGTACTTTTTTAAAATTAAAACGTAGTAGAAAAAATTGGTTTAGTGCCAAGTGTCCTTTTTAGTGCTTTTTCTGACCTCAAATGCTATGTACATGCATTTCTTTAAGATATGAAGTCAAAAACACAAAATATATTGCAAAATTGAAATGCAAGAATCTGCAAATTTTAATATACTAAAATGGGTTTACGTTAAGGCATGTAAAGACACAGCTGGTCTGGTCCATTTGAATATATGACAAGTTTGGTAACTCAGCTCTTGTCATAATAGTATTCAAATGCCGAAGTTGAGCAAGCTTTCAACGCAGTGAATACCTTGAAACGTTTATCCTTTCTTTCAGTAAATTAAAGAGAAAATTGTTGTAGTAATGAAAATATAATGGAAGATGTAAATTGTTTCATCGATAGTAAACACTTTTATCAAAATTCAAAATATAGATTGAAATAAATTGTGAGGCCTCAATTTCAAAATATTTTGTTTATAAATCAGTACATTTTAAATGTACATTTTTTTACCGAATCGATATAAATTGTGTTTTATTGAACTAAACCATATACTAGATGTTTATTTCCATTGCTTATGTTAAATATAAACTATTATGAAAAGAATTTATTCTTTGCTTTAAAAAAATGTAGTATGATTGAATGCTGTTTTTTGAAGTTTTGACGAAAATTCTTTCCCAACGGGGGGAAAAAGTAAAAACGTCAACGAACGCAAAATTTGCCAGAATTTCCTCTTTAGTAGCGTATTTGACTATTAATTGCAAATTTCCAACCGGGTGATGGATAATTTTTGCTAAAATTTCTTCAGTTATTAAATTTGTGTCTGTTTCTCGCTGTCTTTGTTAGTTCGCTGTATGTTTTGAAATCTGTCCATTCTATGACATTCGATTTTTCCTTGTACCAGCAGTTGTAATATATTTGTTGTCTTTTGTAATATGTCCGAAATAAGCGACTTTTCGTCTTATTATGTTTGAAGTTTGAAGTTTTTTTATTTTGTTTATGAAGTTTATAACCTATTTAGCACTATACCACTTGATACTATGTAAGTCCAGCTTATACCGCTTATTTCAAAATAGCGGTACTGGAATTGAACTGTCTAAATTTTTTTTACATTGTGTTATGTCATTATATAATATTATAAGAATGCTTTTAATCTTTTGTCAGCATGAACAATTTCCAGCTATAAATTAGCTTTTATTAGTAAGTAGCATTCTACTTGACGCAACATCTACCGTACCGAAATCATAAATTTACTTAAGTACATCGCAAAGCAACCCTACCGAGTTGCTAGTTTTTTCCATATCGTTTCTTTTCATATTCCTCTCAGTTACTCTCACAATCAATTCATTTGACAACTTGCATTAAATTTTAACCGGAGAACGTATTTCAACGATGGCGTATTTTTCTAGATATGAACTATTCCAATTTATTAATAATTAAAAAGAAATTAAGGACTTAAAAACATAGAAGAGTGTTTGAAAGAAAGAAAAGAAAAAGTGTAAATTAACTTTCTACAAAATATGATTTCAAAGAAGTGATGCTACAAATAAATAGCAAAGTGGGTGAAAAAGTGTGGAAATGTTGAAGAAAATGTTTGGTCGGAGGTTGGTGATGTCGCGATCGTGGACGTCGAAGTCGATTTTGTTTTTGCGTTGGAACAGTGTGATTTGTTTCGGTTTATGTGTTTTGATTGCATCAGCCGCGGTGACTGCGACAACAGTCACGCCAGGCGCAACAAAAATAAAAACAGTTGAAAATGCACACAACATATCGAAAGAAAATGGAAATAACAGTACATCTGAGGATAATACTGCAACCGAACAAGTACGAGTGTACCGCCTGAGGGAGGTAGGTGTAGCCAATACAATTACAACGATGTTAAGATATGGGTCAACAATAAATTGATGAAGTGGCATTTTGGAAATGTGATACGCAATGATAAATATTTTTTCTGTTATATATCACTCAATAGGCATGCACTGATTTGGCGCGAGACGAAGAAACATTAATGGTTTTCTCAACATTGGGGGGCGGATTAACAGCCATCGATCCGATAACAACTGAAATTCGTTGGACCATAGCAGACGGTAATTAACATATATGTATGTGTGTTCGTCTTTTTCCTGTGATATACGAATGAATCTAAGTTTTTGGCACATCCCGGATCGTATACGTTTTGAAATATTGACCTCACATCCGGCAAAATATTCAAATCCATTCCATTCATTGAAATGGGGACCAAATTTTTATAAAAGTTATTTTTATATTCCATCAAATTGATTTTAAAGCGGTGTTGTTGCAGTCACGCGCTGACCATATGGTTAGTTCACACAATTAGTGTATTTGTGCTGCCCAGCCAATGGGCGAAGCAGTTACTTTTTTACTTGGAGGACTTTAAAATCATTTTTTTTTTAAACGTAATGCAATTGTAAGCCCATATATCGCTCGTTTTTTCGAAGAGTGCTATTATCAAAAATTGTATGCTGTGCAAAAGGTCAATAGCATAAGTAACACTAACTCATTAACGAAATATATAGTATGTTTATATTTTTACTAAGAGAACCATCGTAAGTAGAAAACTTTAAAACTGGTTTTCTCGATATTTTTCGCATTTTTATTATAACACTTACTCCCAGTAGACGCGCGTTTCGTATCTTTTTATAACACCTTTTAAATTTTATACTTCTGAGACTTTCTTTGTTGAGCCGTAGATTTTTTAGCGCGATTGCTAGAATTATATTGAACCAATATGGAAAATACACAACATATATAAATAAAAAAATTTTGCCGCTTATTTTTAATCATCAAACAACACATTTCTCTGTTTTCTGCATATTTAAGGTATGAGTACATTTAGACATTCAATGGGAGTATTTTTCTTTTTTTTCGTTACAGTAAACGAAATCTACAAGTGGGTGTATATACACATATGTTCACAATAATAGCAGCGCGGCATATTGCAAAGTTATGGACATTATAAAATAAAGCCATTAATTGTGATAAATCAACGCGATTTTTTAGCTACTTAAAACATGCACTTTTTATGTCAAAATTCTAAATTCTGTAAAACTGAATTTTTTCTAAAAATGTTGATGAAGAAGTTGAACACTTTGATGAAATTTTGTTGTAGTGTAAACTATGGTTTTATGAAAAATAATATAAAAGAAAAAAAAAAAATTAAAAAAATAAAAAATAAATAAATAGTCAAAACTTTGTAATGCATTTATGCTATTATTGCAAACACTGGTGTAGATGTACTTCCATATGGGATAGTAGAAACAGATTTTTAATGGAAAAAGAAATGAAAGAACATATCAATAAAAGTTCATATATGCCATATGCAAAAAATACAATGCGTTGCTGCCATAATTTGCTTAAGTTAAGTATTTTTCTCTTAAACAAGGATTTCGGAGATTCATATACATATGTACATACATATGTACAGGTTGGCGCACAACTAGTGATCAATTTGTTTTTTTAAACTTTTTCGCTAAACAAAAAAAATGATTTTGAGTGATAGAAATGACCCTTAAGCGCTCCATTGCTTGTCTGTTTGCATACTACAGCTGTTAAGTGGACAAGTGTCAAATATGATTGACCTACGGCGATGATTAATTTTGCGCCGTTCCCACGACAGAGGGTTCTACGTTACCGGAACGACCCGGATTTATATCCGGCCAAGGACTGTCACTTCAGCAGCATTCCTCATATATACATATATGGGGAATGTTTATGCTGTTACAACAACAACATTAATTTTGCGCCACGTGGTATATGCATACATCCGTACAATATACATATATGTATATAGATACATATGCACATATGGATGCGCCTTGACGTTTTCTTACAGATGGAGGGACCTACATATTTATTTCAGCTCTTAATGGCGCATAGGAAGCTTTTTTATAATAGGCTTCCATTCTGGGGCTGCTCATTGCTTATCGACGGACTATTTTAAAAAACTTTTTTCATTATTTGATGATATATTTTTAGAGTGGGCAGTTATCAAAAAATGTATAAATAAAAAAAATAAATTGGCGCGTACACTTCTGCGTGTCTTGATGTTGTTCCACAATGAAGGGATCTACAGTTTTAAACCGACTCCGAACGGCAATGTTTTTTATGAGGGACTTTTTCATGGCATCGAATTTTCATCAAAATTTATACGGCAAAAAAATATGTGCCGAACTCTCTTTAAGTTTACCTCATTATTGGCGTTGTCGTAGACTAAAATATAACACTGATAAGGTTAAGCCACATCTCACACACTATACACTTCATCCTGCAATAAATTTGGTGATAATAACAAAGTAGCTACATACTATTCTTTATATGTATGTATGTATATATTGTACATACTAATATACAATAATCTGTGATAAAATCAATGAAAACATTTTAATCATTGAGGTGTAAGTGCAGAACAAAAAGTAAACACAAACACAAAAATGCGACTACATGTAAATATACATGAGTACATACATATAAGCATATTAATTTTGTCCGCATGTGCACTTATTTATAGTGTTTACCTCTTTGTTTTTTACAAATTACCGTTTTATAAATATTTAACTTTATTATTTTCATTTTACACAGGTGGTGTATAAGTTGTAACTTACGTTGTATTTTTGTTTTGGACGTTTAGGCTGACAAATGTGCGATGCATGTGTATGCGAAACAAATGAATTTTGTACTTGTACACTACAAAAACAATACGGGATGTGTAGACGTACACGAATCGCGTACTAAAAATGGTCTACGCACGAATACCGGCGACATTGCCATCGGCTGTATTAATCGGCGTGGCAAAAAGCACACATGTTTTTGCTCTAATTACAAAAAATCTGGGTTTTTGTTGTATTTTTGTTTTGTAGGCACTAACTTTTTTCTCCACACATTTCATATGTATAGGCGTGACTAATATTTCGCGCAGTTGGCTGCTTCATTACCTAGCAGAGTTGTGCAAAATATTAGACTAAGTTTGTTTGTTTTTTGGTAACAGAAAATAGGCGGGGGAATAAATAAGAGCATTTAGTTGTTAGTTCCATTTACATATGCATGTATAAGTAGAAAATTAGTGATCTTTGACCTCTTCAATGTACGAGTACATTTGCAGTAAATAAGGCATTCATAGTCGGTTTTTATTAAGTCGTGCAAATACACACATACATAGGTAGACGTGCTTAAGCATGCATACTTGTTCGTAAATCGTTCCTAAGTCATTGGATTGCTATTCGCTGATAGCTTAGCGGCAGTGATGTAAATATGTGTGCACATATGTATACATACATATGTATACTTAGTTTGTCAGATGCCGGCTTCCATTAGAACGTAGAATAATTCAATAATGCAGCCTTATTCAAGCAACATATTTTTTTACAATGTATTGTGCAAATTTCAAATTTCTTGTAATTGTTTTTAAACAATAACTGTTTCTATTTACTGCATTTGTGCACGTTTTCCGGGTTATTATTTTAATTTTAAAATAAATATAAAGTAAAATTCAAAAGCCAGGTGCATTATTTTTTTCCATAAAATGACTGAATTTTTGTTTTTTGTATCATAATGACGGCATACATTTTTCATTAGATGTTTTCAGAGCTGTGCATTATTTAATTGTGGGGAAAATTAGCTTTAAAAGCATTAAATATTCCGCCTACACTTTTGGGTAATGCTGCTAGAGTGATAAACCTTGACTCTAAATAAATCCGAGTCATTCCGCCAGCATAGGCCCGCCCAGCATCTATGTAGTAAATTTAATACCT
The DNA here is from genome assembly GCF_028408465.1 of Anastrepha ludens. NCBI lineage: Eukaryota > Metazoa > Arthropoda > Insecta > Diptera > Tephritidae > Anastrepha > Anastrepha ludens. The sequence continues at coordinate 31,320,613 of NC_071498.1, forward strand.
TAAATTTTTTCCATCAATATTTGAACTAACTAGTTTTAATACTACTAAACGTTTAATATGCTTTTCTACAGATCCCCCGATACGCGCTGAGCAAGAGCAAAATGTGCAAGTGCCTCAATATTTTCCAGATCCGCGAGATGGCAGTATTTACCAACTTAGTGATTTGGGCAACTTGAAGAAATTGCCCTACACCATACCACAGTTGGTGGCCAGTGCGCCATGTCGCTCGTCTGATGGCATCCTGTATTCGGGCAAAAAGAGCGATACTTGGTTCATGGTCGATCCTAAGTCGGGTAGACGTGAGAAAGTCATGGGCTTCGGCTCGGGCGGTTCACAAGCCGCACAAAATCCAGAGGAAAATGAAAATAGAGCAAAGCATACCAATTCGCACTCTATCTACTTGGGGCGCACACAGTACACCGTAATGATGTACGACAGCTTGGCCAAAGGAAAAAATGCTAAGCCTTGGAATATCACTTTCTATGATTACAGTGCGCACACCATGACGCCAGATATTTCTAAAGAATATGGTGAGTTGGTGGCTGGTAATAAGAGTGAGAAGGCCAATTAGAGTATAGCTAATTTTCCTATTTTTCTCTAGAATATTTGCATTTAACCACCACATCCAATGGCAATGTAGTGACTTTGAATCGCAAGAATGGTAAATTTCTGTGGAAGCACGATCTAACGAGTCCCGTAGTGGCGGCATTCCTGCTCGGTTCGGAGGGATTGCTAAGCGTGCCTTTTACCACTGTCTCCGATGAGGCTTTCGAAGCCATTCTGGAAGAATCCAAAACCGGCAATGTGAATACCATCAAACTATTGTGAGTGCATTTATGGAATATTTTTATAATAATTATTACAAATATTTTCTAAATTTGCAGCCAATCGCTTTATGTGGGCGAGCATAGTCATGGCTTATATGCGTTGCCATCGTTGGTGGATAAAGATACACCACGCATTTCAGCAAGCTCTCCAATAAAACTTTTGGATGGCCCCAATTCTGTTGGTGATGAATCAGATTCCAAAATGGTTTATCTGGACGATGTTATACGCAAAAATGTTGGCATTGTGCTCGGCCATTATAATATGCCGAACGAAGGTTCTTTGGAAATATCGCCTTCGCCCGCAAAAGATGAAAACAGCCATGACTTGGCTACCATCAATCATTACCCCGATGTCACCACTATGGGCTCCAACGGCTATAGCATTCTTACAGAATCGAATAGCGAGAAGAACTCCGCTGAAATTGGCGTACAAACTGACCCAGTAATTGAAATAAAAACAGATTCAACTAACGCCTTTAACAAGACAAAAAGGATCATTCTGGCGAATAGCAATCGAATACAAAAATTCTTCAACGAATGGTTTATGGATCATCCGAGCGGCCAAGTGCATCAGATACTGATCGTTTTGGTTTTGGTTATGGTCGCCATGTTCTGGTACATGTGCAGCACGATGCGTGAGCTGAAATATCAAAGTGAAAATGGTTCTAAAACTTACTCTGGTTCCAACAAGAGTAGCATTGCCAGCAGTAGTGTAAATGCAAAGGACCTGATTGATCTTGGCGATGGAAATATACGAGTCGGAAAAATTTCCTTCAACTCAAATGAGGTATTAGGCAAAGGGTGCGAGGGCACATTTGTGTTCAGAGGCAGTTTTGAGGAGCGCTCTGTGGCGGTGAAACGGCTGCTGCCTGAATGTTTCACATTTGCCGATCGTGAGGTGGCTTTGTTGCGTGAAAGCGATGCGCACGAGAATGTGGTGCGCTATTTCTGCACTGAACAGGATCGGCAGTTTCGTTATATAGCAGTGGAGTTGTGTGCGGCTACGCTGCAGGATTATACAGAGGGTGAGCGTAGCAGTGAGCTGCGTTCACAGATCAACGTTTGGGAGATATTGCGCCAAGCGGCAGCTGGTGTGAGTCACTTGCACTCATTGAATATCGGTGAGTTGCGTTTTAGGTCTGCCTAAATACATTTTTTATTTTTAAATTTTTTATTTTTATTTAAAATTTTTTTATTAAATTTTTTTTATTTACAATTTTTTAATTTTTTAAATTTGTTCTTATTTGTTTACTTACAGTGCATCGCGATATCAAGCCGCAAAACGTTTTACTTTCATTGCCCGATGTCAGTGGCACAGTTCGCATTATGATATCCGATTTCGGTTTATGCAAGAAGTTGAATTATGGCAAGGCCAGCTTTTCACGCCGCTCTGGCGTTACCGGCACAGATGGTTGGATTGCGCCCGAAATGATGCGCGGCCAACGCACGGTAAGTTGGTTGTTGCAGTTAGTCGCTTAATGCGGCCATGTGAAAATGGAAAATTGCTCTACATATTTGGCTTCTTGTTTTGCAGACAACTGCTGTGGACATTTTTTCACTTGGTTGTGTCTACTATTATGTGCTCACCGCTGGTCATCACGCTTTCGGCGATGCGCTCAAGCGGCAGCACAACATACTGTCGCACGAGTACAATCTGTCGAAACTAAAGGTGGACGCAGATAATGAAACGAGCATGCCCGAGGAGGCGAGCAAATTTGTATGTGAAAAAATTAACCCTTCGTTGGACACCTTTCTTAAAACCTTCAGTTGGGCACTCGGGTATGGCGTTTTATCGTCCTGTTCGAGGATCTTTTTTAAAAGGTTATATCCATAATTCGATGGAAAATTAAATTTTAGCAAGCTACCGGGAAGCTCAAGGCGTTAGCGTCAATAGAAATAATTTAAATTCACGTCCAAAGTCGAAAAAGCCATTCTGGCCAGACCCGGATGCCCAACGGAGGGTTAATGATTGATTTTTTTTTTTTTTTTGAGAATTAGTTTCTACAACATTTTTCTTTTAACAGATTCTTGCTGAACAGTTAATAGCAGATATGATTCATAATGACGCGCAATGTCGTCCGCTGGCGCGCTGTATAAGCGCCCATCCGGTCTTCTGGAATAACCAGAAGATACTGGCATTCCTACAGGACGTCAGCGATCGCGTTGAGAAGCTGCAGTTTCATGTGGAACCGCTGAAGTCGTTGGAAAAGAATGGGCGCTGCATTGTGCGCAACGACTGGAATGCGCACGTCGATCCACTCATAACGGATGACTTGCGCAAGTATCGCGGTTATATGGGCGCCAGTGTACGCGACTTACTGCGCGCGCTTCGCAATAAAGTGAGTTTAATTTCCATGCATTCTAATATGAAAAATTAAAAGCCAACTGTAGAAAATATTAATTTGAATACACACTTCATCTTCTCTTGTAGAAACACCATTACCACGAACTCACTCCGGAAGTGCAGCAATTACTGGGTTGCATTCCGAATGACTTTACCAATTATTGGATTAATAAATTCCCCGAATTAATATCCCATGCGTACCATGCATTTACTATCTGTGCTGAAGAGCCTATTTTTAGGCATTATTACAACACCAACTATCGCTTCAGTCGCCCATGGTATTTCGATGCAGACGAAAATCTTTTCCCATCGCTAAAAGACGATCCCAAACCTTTGATGAAGCAAACTGCGACGGGCACTAAAGACGAGAGCGCCAGTCCGAAACGCCTGCCGCGCACCCTTGACAAACAACAACAACAAGTGAAGCAGCGCAAAGGTGTTTATAAATTCCGCAAAAAGTCCGACCCGGAGGCTGTTGGTGTTGGCGTTGGTTTGCAACGCAACCTGGAGTTAATGTCGACCTCTGCTTCAGTGGCAGCTGAGGAAGGGGATGATGCGGGCAACAAACGAGATGCGTACGCGAATTTTAAATTTCGCCGGAATTATGGCAAATCAGCAAATCGAAATTTTAGTAATTTGAATGCAAATGCGAATGACAACACTAATAATGAGGGCAACAAAGAAAAAATCGTTACATGGACGTTGCCTAACAAGCCGGCGAACGATGAATGAGAAAGTAAATTACACAAAAATTATTACTTAGTTTAATTAAGTAAACTTTTTTAATTAAGTACACTGTTAGCAAGTATTTAGCTTAGATTGATAGCTATTTTAACTTTTAAACAGTTTTTATTACAAGGACGTTATGTAGATTAGGAAGAGGATCAGTTCTTTCCTGGTAAAGTGCTATGACAACCATACGAACTTTTTCGAAGCAATGCCACTTTGGCTCAGGGTTTGACATTTTGCCCTATCACTGAATTGCATTACTACTAATGTTTTAGTGGTAGTGGAAATAAGGGTTACATGATCACTTAATATTCAATTTTTTAGCTTTCATTCAGCTACATCTTCAGTTCCCGCTTATTGCATTAATTATTTAGTCCATTATGTCCAACCCTGCTTTGGCATTATTATTTTGGATCTAACGTTGTGATAGTACGAACGTACAAATTTGTAATTCCCTATATGAAAAAGCTTTACAACAGGTAAACATGTGAATATTTTTGGAAAAGTAAACTTTTAATGATTGCAGCAAATGGTCTTTTATACATTTTTTTTGATTTGTTATTAAATTAACCACTCCGTTGGGTAGCTTTTTATACTTTTTTTTGTAAGTAGATTAACCCTGCGCTGGGCACGTTTTTTAAAACGTTCAGTTTGTCACCCGGGTCTGGCCTTTTTTCGTACTGTTCGAGGATCCTTTTTAAAAGGTTATATCCATAAATCGGTAGAAAATAAAATTTTAGGAAGTTACCGGGAAGTTCAAGACTTCAGCTATAATATAAATGTGTTAAACTCACGCACAAAATGGAAAAAATCTGGCCGGGTGCCCAATGGAGGGTTAGCGAGGAAGCGGATAGACTAGGCCTCTGCTAAGCAAAGCTTATGAACGTGGAGAATGCTGTTCACTAGACAGGGCTAATCTAGCACAATTACGTTCTGGATATTGTAGCAGGTTAAACTCCTACTTATCCAGAATCGACCCCGACATACCAAACATATGTCCGGCATGTGAAGCCACCCCGCACGACACTAACCACCTTTTCACATGCCCCCTAAAACCGACACATCTAACACCCCTCTCCCTCTGGACCCATCCCGTCGACACAGCATGTTTCCTGGGCCTACCTCTAGATGAGCTAGACGAAGACGACCGGTGATATGCCCGACACTGGCGGGGCTACTATTACTGTTAACAAACAAACAAACAACGTGGAGAAAGTATTAAGACAAATTGTACTGCTACCAGACAACAGGTAACATTTTTTTGAAAACAAAAAAAACAGATATTCTAAGCTTTGTTGTTGCTGTAACAGCATAAAACATTCCCCACATATTTTGGGGCAGTACTACTGAAATTGTCAGTCCTTGACCGATTATAGGCACGACTGTCGTATTTAAGTCGTAGTACGTGCCTCCAGCCACTACATATCCATATATTTTTCCACTTATTAAGAGTGGAAAAGCCTATTATTTTTTTTTGTATGCTCCTGAAACTCTTTGGTTTAAGTTGTTGTTGTTGCTGTTGTTGTAGTAGCATAAACATTCCTCATAGATGTATGGGGAATGCTGCTGCAGTGACAGTCTTGGCCGAATATAAATCCCATTCATTACGATTACGTAGAACCGACTGTCGTGGGAACGATTTGGCTTAAGTCTCAAAAAGTTTATTTCTGATTGAGTATTCTCAATCCCAGAAGTGATTTCAAAAAGAGATTCCTTCAAAAATAAAAAAATGATGATTCAAAATTTTGCGCCAGTTTTATGCTAGGAAATAATAACAGGTGAATATCACAAATTGAATCAACGCCATGAATAAGGTCAAGCGACAAAATTGCAAGTTGTCAAGAATATAAAATAACGTTTTCAATGGCACATATGAAGTTATTTAAAATGTGTACAGTTTTAACCCTCCGTTTTACAACTTTTTTAAAACCTTCGGTTGGGCGCCCTGGTTTGACCTTTTTTTGTTTTGTTTAAGGATACTTTTTTAAAGGTTATAACCATAAATGGATAAAAAATTAAACTTCAGGAAGCTACCTGGAAGCTTAAAAAAGGAAAAAGTTGTTTCTAATAGCGGTCGCTCCTCCGAGTGTATTTCTGCCATGAAAAAGCTCCACATAAAAACCATTTGCCGTTCGGAGTCCACTTAAAACTGTAGGTCCCACCATTGGTGGATAAGCATCAAGACGCACATCACAAATAGGAGGAGGAGCTCGGCCAAACACCTTACAGAAGTATTACGCGCCATTTATTTTATTTTTATTTTTACCTGGAAGCTCAAGGCGTTAGACATAATAGAAATATGTATGTTAAATTCACATCCGAAGTCGCAAAAGCCAGTTTGGCCAGATCCGGAGGGTTAAATTGAAAAAAAAAAAAGGATTTACAAATTTGAATAATGGAGAAGTGTTTTATCTCTCGGTGGATGCTAGCAAGTGTTGCCCTTTCCCCCTATAGACGGTTCTATGTAACTGAAACGACCCGGATTTATATCTCGCCAAGGATTGTCATTTCAATACAACAACTACAATAGTAACAACAAGTTTTTTCACTAAGTGTAACATATTTTTTTTGACTGTCGCTTAAAACGTTATTCACGGCGCTGATTCAATAGCGTAAAAAAGTGTGACTAAATACGCAAAGTTGGCTTGCACCACCTGCAAATTATTTTTTATTGTATTTTTTTTTTTTGCTCTAAAAGAGGGGCTGCGTGACGTACCATTTTACTGCTATTGGGTGCGAATATCGCGCAATAAAAATTTTAGTTCTATAAAGATCGCCACACGGTGGGCAAACGTTTTCGAATCTCTGCACTGAAAAAGCTTGTCGTCAGCCATTCGGAGACGGCAAAAATAGAACTACGGACGTCTAAATATCGCCCGAATTTTCGAATTAAATATTTTGCATGGCTGCGATTTATTTGATTGATTTTGCAATGCTCAACACAACTACATATTGACCTTATGGCTGTACTAATGGAATGCTGTGCATGCATGCGCCGAATTTTGTACCAAAACCCTTTTTCGAATCATGACAATACAAGTGTTTTCTTACATCCGTATATTTCTTATTCAAAAAACACTTAATTGAGTGTAATAAAATTATGGGGACACAACGAAATTCAAGTTACATAAAATTGATGCATTTCATGACGAATAGAATAAGCCACTTTATTTGAAAAATAAGTGTGAAATTGAAGGAGCAAACATACAAACTTGTATGTATGTAATGTACGATAAAAAGCGCGATCCTTTCAGTCCACAGTCTGGAGTAATTGTTGCAAATTAGTTATTTTAGATATGGGCTGAGAAATAAATATAAAAAAGTTTCTTTTGTTGGCGAATATTCAAACAAATCAGTTTGAAAAATATATAAAAAAGTGCAATTTTTAGCAATTTTAATTTTATTAATTATATATACATATTTTGCATTAATTTTTTTGCATATAGCAAGTAGCGGCAATTATTTAGCGCACTGTCGATTGAAAAGAATCGCTGCTTAGAAATCAGAAAAAGTGTCTGTCAAATGCACGTAAATTGTCTGTGATAACATTTACTGTTAAACTTAAGAATTGTATAAAAACAAAAAAAAAAAAAAAAGAAATAAATAAAAAATAAATGCCTACAGTTTAGACTGTTTGCTTTTGTTTGCAAGTGAAAATCAAAAACGAAAACTACTATTTTACATAAAATAAAGCATTTTTAGTTGCACAATTCGGCCCCAAGCACCCAAAAACTTTTTATTATACTTTAGATTCGATATTGTTTATAAGTGATACAAAAATTATAAAACTTGCAATTATTAATAAAAAAAAAATATATTAAAAAAAAACGAGAATAATGCAGATTTAACTATGTGACTAGTTATGAATGCTTTCGTCTATATACGAGTATAGGGGCCTCCAATAAGCGCGTGCCGTCTTCAATCAATTTGAACGATTCTTGAGCGCTCTGGAACGCAGGATGATTTTTTAAACTTGGCTACTACTAAACGTCAAAAAACGTTGTCAGAGTAATAAAAAATAAATAAATAAAACATAAAAAAAAAATAAATAAAACATAAAAAAATAAAAAAATATAAAAAAAAAACAAATAATAAATAAAAAATAATAATAAATAATAAATTATAAAAATTAGAAATTAATCATAAAAAAATAAAAAATAAAAAGTAAAAATAAATAAAAAATAACAATAAATAAAAATTTTCAATAAATATATTAAAAAATAAAAGTAAATAAAAAAAAAATAAATAAAAAAAAATAAATAAAAAATAAAAGTAAGAAATAATTAAATAATAAAAAAATTTTCAATATATAAAAAAAAATTAAAAATAAAATTTTTAAATAAATAAAAAATTGAAATCAAGAAATAATAAATAAAAATAAATAAAAAATAAGAATAAATAAAGAATAAAAATGAATAAAAGATAAAAATCAAGAAATAATAAATAAAAATTAAAAATATATGAAAAATAAAAAGATAAAAAAATAAAAATAAATAAAAAATTTATGAAATTAAAAAAATAAATAAATAAAATAAATAAAAAATAATAATAAATAAATAATAAAAATAAAAGAAAAAAAATAAATGAAAAAAAAATTAAAAATAAATAAAAAATGGAAATCAACAAATAATAAATAAAAATAAACAAAAAATAAAAAGATAAAAAATAAGAATAAATAAAGAATAAAAATAAATAAAAGATGAAAATCAAGAAATAATAAATAAAAATATATAAAAAATAAAACGATAAAAAATAAAAATAAATAAAAAATAAAAAAAAATATATATAAAAAATTAAAAAAATAAATAAATAAAAAATAAGAATAAATAAAAAATAAAAATAAAAGAAAAAAAAATAAATAAAAAATAAAAATTAATAAAAAATGAAAATAAATAAAATATAAAAGTAAATAAATAAAAAATATATATATAAAAAAAAAAAATGAACGCCATTACATACAGTTCATAGATTGCGTCCGCGCTTATTGTGAAAACCCTTCTACATACATGTAAATGCACCTTTATGTTAGACGAAATCTAATTATTTTTTACCTAATTTAGCTTAAGTTTATTGAAATTTTATTCCTGACAATTGTAACCAAAAATCTGTAACTGTATGCGTATTTTCAAGTTTATAATAAAGTTTTAATTAGTATAAAAATAAAAACCCTTTTTTTATTATCACGAATTTTTATTTTTATTACTTATTTTATCTCAAAAAAACAATAAACAATTGATTTGCACAAACACACGTGCAGTTTCTGTTTATGTGTGTAATTAGTGTTGAGTTGCTGAGTGCCTGCACAGCGATTTATGTAATGTAACAAATATTCGTAGTCAAACAAATACTTAAGCAACTAAAATTAGTTAACAAATAAAAAAAAATTAAATAACAAACATTCTTAAAGAGATAATATTAAATTAATAAGAATAATTTGGACAATTTTTTGCGCGCATAGCATACTTATATATTTGGATGTATGTGTATACAAGGTGGCGCAAAATTAATCATCCGATTTTTTTAATAACTTTTTCACTGAATACAACAAAGAGAGAGAGAAAGAGACAGCGGCATTAATCGGGATTACCGGCGCAGTTAATTCTGATTAAATTTGTAGTGTGAGAGCCGGTTGTTATGCGGATTAGTGAACAGCTGGATGGTTTTGTCAGTAAAACATAGACCGCAGGCAACAAATACAGTTATTAGCTGCCCTGATATTATTTTATTAAAAAAAATCTTAAAATGCAATTTCTCAAACTGCTCCGAAATATCAAAACAATTAATGTCCAGTCTTTCTTGTTCTTCTCTTTCATTAGTTTGATTACTTTTCACTCGCAATAGATATTAACTGTCTCTGCAGTCTTTTAGTTCACGAGTGTCAAATATGCTTGACGTGCGACGCCCTTTGCACAAACTATAACTTTTCCGATAGGATGATTATTTTTGCGCCACCTTGTTTGAGTGTTTAACTGTAAACATTTGGTAAAACAGTTTAAAGCGACTTTGTCATTTTACGATTCACCATTAAATTACCGGATTTATTACTGTACAATATTTTAATTATTAATTATTTAGAGCTGTAGCTTGAGCCTTGGTACATGGTCTTGCCATAAATTCTGTGACGAATTTTACAATGCTTACAGCGAGAACAAATTCGCAGAAAAGAGTTCCGTTATTTTTGATTTTTTACTCATAAATTATACTCAGTTTCGTGGCAAATATCGCTTGTTAACCCTGGAGTGGGGAGCTGAGGAAAATCGCATTGCAGTGATTGCATTACAAAAACCTGGTAAAAGTGCAAGTGAGATTTACGAATTGCTGAAAAAACTTAATATATCGAGAATGTTTGTTTATCGCACCACCAATCATTCACTTTTCCCAAACGTCTGAAGTGACAGTCAAAAAAATAAGTGGTAGTCCGCGCGTGGTTTAAACCAGTGCAGCCATACACTGGTTCGGGAAAGAATTCGCAGAAATCCTTTATAAATCAGAAAATTATGTCCAGGGAAATGAATGTATCGATCAGATACATATCAAGACTAATTAGAGATGATCGCCACATGAAAGCCCTCCGTCGCTCAAGAAAATTAGACTCTGCAGATTCAAGTAGCTTCTTTAGGGGCACGCGGACAATGACCATGAAAATATTTTTTTCACAGATGAGAAATTTTTCATTGTTGAGGAAGTTTTTAATAAGCAAAACGACAAAATCTATGCTAAAACTTCTAAAGACGCAAAAGATGTTGTTCCAAGAGCTCCTCAGCGTGGCCACCATTCAGCCTCCGTAATGGTTTGGTGTGGAGCGTCTTGTAAAGGCGTTACATTTCTAAATTTCTGCGAAAAACGGGTTAAGACCGGGGTAAAAGTATACCACGAGAATGTCTTAGAAGGTGTGGTGAAGCAGTTGAGCAGTACTCTCTTCAATGGAGAGCTTGGGATCTTTCAGCAAGATTCCGCTCCAGCCCATAAGGCAAAAACCGCCCAGCAATGACTAAGAAACAATATTCCTGGGTTCATAGACGTAGGAAATTGGCCGTCTGGAGGTTCAGATCTGAATCCATTGGGCTACAGTTTTTGGTCAGAATTGGAGAACATGGTTGGTCGAAGACCTCACAGAAATTTGGAGAGTCTCAAACAATCTTTGGTTCGAGCAGCGACGCCAATATCCATGGAAACCGTGCGTGCTGCAATGGCTGAATGGCCCGGCCTAATCGTTTGAAGGATTGTGTGTAAAAAGCAAATGGTGACAATTTCGAATTAAAATTAAAAATTGTTTTTTTTTTATACTTATATAATTAAATAAAACTAACATCATTAAAAAATGTATTACAATTTCATAGCTATTTATAAGGGACTTAGCTTGTAACAGAACTTATGGCAGAAGCAAGTATTTCAGAAAAATTTTAACTTCAACAAAAAATGTTTTTCTTTTGATTAACTTTTTTTATGATGGCTCAGAATTAATTGCTGTAAACGCAAAAAATGTTTAAGGGGGGAGCCTGCTTTAGAGGCTTCAAAAAATCGATTTTTTCGTGGATTTTTTTTTGGGAAGGAAAGAAATATTCGATTGAAACGAAACTTTCAGGTTTTATTGTTATATATTTCAACAGTCTTCTCACATTTTTTCATTAAGCATACAAGCATTTTGCGGAGGCGCCTCGAGTGTGCATGTGTCGTGCGGCGGGAAAGATGTAGGTCGAAATTTTCATCAGAAACCAAAAACCCAAAAAAAAAATTTATTTTAGTATAGTATAGCTTCTAGTTAAACCAAGAAAATTAAACAAAAAGTGAGAAATTCAACAATTTTTTATTTTTTTTGGAAAAACAAATTCACTTTAGATTTAAAAAGTGGGTCAATCATAACTTTCTTAAGGTTTTTTAGGTTCAACTAGAAGAGAATTTAATTCCGAATACAATCAATGTTATCTCGTTTCGATAGGACGTTTAACTTTTTCCCTATCTTTCCCGCCAATTAGTAAAAATCGTAAAAATAAAAAATCGAGAAATCGCACTTCGAGCGATCCGGCCGCTTGTATACCTGCTCGACGCTTGCTCACAATTTCTTCTGTAACTCCGAAAATATTTTGAATTTGCTTCTGAAATTTTAGGAACACATTCTTGGATAGTTTGGGAAGATATTTATGCAAAAAAAAAAAAATCGATTTTCGAAGCCTCTAAAGCAGGCTCCCACCCCCCTTAAGCAAAATTAGTTGTCTCACAACAACAACAAAAAATATGCGTGCATAAGTATGTGTAAGTATGTGCGCTTGTACATAAAATAATTCACAAAAAAAGAAATACTGTGCGTTTAAAATTTTTTTTTCGATATAGAAACATTTGATTAGTGATATACACTCATAGCCAAAAGTATTTACGCAAAGTATTTACAATGTTTACTAGAAAGCGTTTGTTTGTTGTTGTTAAACAAAAATGTTGTTGCTGTTGAGCTAGTCAGAGTCTGTAAAGACACCAACGGTATGCTTCACATTAATGCAAGCACTTGAACTCATGCGATTTATTTCAACTTTGTGCACATACTTTTGTCCATGGCTGTACGTATGTACACATAAGCATAAAAAAATTCGAAATCATATTAAATTACAGTTAAATAAAAAATACACAATAATTTTGACAAACAAATAATTTTGAATAAAAAATACTAAACGACCATTCGCTAAATTACCTTTGGCTTGCCTACTGGGCGCTACATTTGGTCACTCTTCATTCGTTTTTTAATACATATTCGCAATATATGTATGTATTTCTCTTAATAATGTTTTGTCTTAATATTTTTTTTAAACTAAATTTTAGATATTTAAGTAGTTATGTTTTCGCTAGCTATTTTATGCGCCACTTTAATTTTTAGAAAAAAGTGTGTCTTGGCTTTTATTCGATGTTAGGCTGCTGCTGGTGTCTTTCACTTCTTCTACTGCGGATCGGAGTGCTTCATTTCGTGTTTCACGCAATGCCGGAAAGCATCCCAGCCTTCACCCTTGGAGCTGGACTGTAAGGAAAGAAAGCAAATTTAAATCAGTTTTTTGGAACTTAAAGTGTTTTAGGAAAAATACGAAATGAAAAAGTTTCTACAGCTATTCCAACAGTACTTCGGAAACTGTTTCAAATTAACTTCAAATATACTTCACAATAATCAAATGTATGAAACTTCAGCATCTGTTAGATATATTCCAGAAAGGGTCAAATGTGCTTCAGAGAGCTTAAAATTTACTACAACAGATATTTAATGCATGTTTTTAAATACAGTCTAACCCTCCGTTAGGCATCCCGGTCTGGCCAGACTTTTTCGACTTTGGACGTGAATTTAATATATTTCTATTATACAGGGTGGGCCAAATAAGACCTACTAATGTTAAGCACAAACAACTTTTTTAATTTTTGACATATGGAACCCTACAGTACAACACAACGCGTTAAAATTATCGAGTTTTTCTATTCTTGTCAACGATCAATTGTTTTAACGCATCGTAAGTATGGGCATATGTCGGATGAAGCGCATTTCCATTTAAAGGTTTTGTGAACAAACAAAACTGTAGATTATGGGGCTCTGAGAATCCAAGGGCAACACACCAACATCAGTTGCACCCATCTAAATGTACTGTTTGGTGCGGTGTTATGGCCACTAGAGTTATAGGTCCATATTTCTTCGAAAATGAGGATGAAATGCCGAAATCGGTTTCAGGAGCTTCTTACAGAACATTGATTGAAAACTTTTTGCGGCCAATGGCGGAGCAGTATCCTAATTTGTGGTTTCAACAAGATGGAGCAACTGCGCATACTGATAGGCAAACTATGGACCTGCTGCGTAGTAGTAGTAGGTCTTATTTGGCCCACCCTGTAGTTAACTACTTGAGCTTCCAGTTAGCTTCCTAAAATTTAATTATCTATCGATTTAAGGATATAACCTTTTAAAAAAGATCCTCGAACAGGACGAAAAAAGGTCAGACCCGGATGTCCAACCGAAGGTTTTAAAAATGGTGTCCAACGGAGGGTTAAAATATTCTGAAGTGCTTGTAATACTTTTTGAAATATATCTCACGACTTTGAAAGTACATTCGACACTTTTTGCAGTTCCAAAGTATAATTGACTCTATTCAAATATTTTATTTTCATGATTTCTGTAGATCTATTTATAAGGATTTTTTTGTTTTTTTTTTCCTGTGTCTCTACACGCTCATTGCGTTTCGAGTAGTTTATTAGGGGTGTTAGGCTGGGCTAAGTGAGTTGGTTGCCCATGCAAAGGCGCACCTGAACGACGAATATACAAATTGTCGTCGCTTTTGATGCTAATGCGAGAGTAAAAGAGAGAAAGATAGGAAAGAAAGGATAGGGGGCGAGTTATGTTTTGGGGATTAGGGAGAAGAAGAACGAACGATGACCATGGCGGAAAGTTTTTAATAGTGTGTCCAATATTAAACCGGCTCTGAACGAATTTCACAGCATCGACTGGCTGACGTCACTTGGAATGTGTTTCACAAAATTTAGCTTATGTTAGTGATATACGAATGCCATGGCATGAACATTGGCAGTGTTGATTTTTTTCGTAAATCATTAACACAAGCTAAATTTTGTTAAACATATCCTAAGAGTAACGTGGCGTCCAAAGTTCCCCTTACAATTTTGTTTTTCGCCATGAAATGGAAAATTGAAATTTGAAAAGGTCGATCCAAGGAGCACCAGTAGATTTGGAGCTCCTAAAACCCTCAGGCTAAAAAGCCCATTGCATTTAAAGCTCTGGAAAGGGGGTAGATAGTCAAGGAGGGAAGGAGAAAAGTATCAGAGAAAGAGATAAGAAAGAATAGAGACAGAGATGGAGATAGTTAGTCCTGTGAGAATTTTCCAGATTCTTTGGCAAATCTGTAAATATCCTACAGTTTTAGAGAACGAATATTACTCACTCTCATGACATCGGAACCCAAAACTCGTAGCCGTTTTTCACCATAATTATTGGCCAAACCTGGTATCCCTATCATCCTCGGACTACTTACGGCTGTATTAACCAACCACTTCATAAGGGTGTAGCCATTCGTAAATAAATACTATGTGGCGCAAATTAATCATCTAATTTTGTTTTTGAATAACTTTCCTACTAAAAACATTGATTTTGAGTGATGAACATTTTTATTTGGACCTCTACACGCTGCTTGTCTGTTTGTATACCGCAGCTGTTTAGTTCACAAGTGTCAAATATGATTGCCGTACGTCGCCATTTGCAAAAATTATAAATCTTCCAATAGGGTGTTTAATTTTGCGCCACCTTGTAAATATATTAAATAGGTACCATATTTCTCATCCTCAACTAGAATATTTCTGGCTCCACGTTTCTTTTGTGTTTCTTCCTTACTTACTGGGTCCGGCACTCCAAGTGTAACCAACTTCAGACCGCTCGCGTAGCTGATGCACTAAATGATAGACCAGACAGTTTACAAACGCGAAAAAAGAAAATCAGTAATGGATTTCAAACATAATAGTGTGATTGCATTATATTTGGCGGGAAAATCAGAACCAGTGATTGTTCGTGAGCTCGAGCACCTTAAAGTAAATAAAGTTTTTGTTTATCGCACCATTACTCGTTACAATGATACTGGTAGCATCGCGAAACGACCACCTCCATGGTCATCAAAAGACTGCAACGACATATGAAATGGCTCAAAAAGTGAAGAAACGACTTGAGTGAAATCCCTGACGAAGTGCCAATCAAATGACGAAAGAAATTAAAATATCTGACCGTAACATCCGCCGCATACTGAAAAATGATCTCAAAGTCAAGTCATACAGGATCCAAAAGGCGCATGATCTCACGCCAAAGCAGCAACAAGTCAGACTTGAGAGAGCGAAGGAGTTGCTTCACGGGCCGAAAGCGTTAAATTTCTGAACATTGTGATTTCAGACGAGAAAATTTTTCCAATTGAACAATTCGTAAACTTCCAAAACGCTAGGATTTATTTGACCGACCGTTCATACGAGAATTTGAGTCATCGATTAGCCACCAAGAGGCAGCACCCGCCACAGGCAAAGGATTGGGTCGCTGTAACCGCAGATGGGCACTCTCTAATCGTTTTCATTGAGGCTGGCTCAAGGTGAATGCGAAAGTATTCTGGAGGTTGCTTTGAAGACGTAGGCAGACAAACATTTTAGTGGCAGACCATGGACGTTTCAACAGGACTCGGCAGCGTCTCACAAAGCTCGAGTGAACCAAGAATGACTAAAGAACAACGTTCCGAACTTCATAGCGTCCACACAATGGCTCTCAAATTCCCCAGATGCGAGTCCAAAGGGGGGCTGAAAAAAGCCATTGTCCGCGAGTGGGCCAAAATACATGCAAGTCACTTTCGAGCAGCTTGTGACTCGTTTCTGGACCGTCTCAAGGACATAGTCAAGGCAAAAGGTCATATCGAGCAAAAGTAAATTGATTCTTAATTTTGTATTATTTTCACACATTTTTTACTTTGAATTGAATAAGAGTAATTTTTCAAACTAAATTTATCGATTTTTTTAATTGGTTACACTTTGAGTGCCGGACCCTGTATTGAGCGGTATTGGGCAGTTGTTAAAACGAAGCTGAAAAGTACTAAGGAAGCTGCAAAAAATATCCAGGATCTCAGCTTAAAGTGGACCAGGATCTCAAAGCAGGGCAATAACTTCACTGCCGAAGAGTTGATGAAGGACAAACGAAAAGAGATGCGGCAGAAGTATGAAAAAAGTGATGTCAAAAAATGTATCACATGAAAAAAATGTATGTAAAATTTGTTAAGTTGTAACAAAATAAAAAAAATTCCAACTAGCCCACTTGTTCTTGTTGCTTACAAGTTTCATGTTATGTTCGGCGCAGTCAGCTCAGCTTACCTTAAAAATGCAACTAAGTTTTTCAAGAATTGCATGCAATTGTGTTGTGATTTAATGATTAATTTGGAAGAAGTAAAGAGAAAATATTTAAAGTCAACTTGTGAAAATACGCAAAAACCAAAACAAAAAAAACGAAGTGTGAAAATGAACAAAAACATAAAAAGCTAATAAAACAAACATAAATATTTTGCAAGTAAAAGATTTTGTTTTTATTTGTATTAGTAAGCAAGAAAGTGACAATGAATAAACAAAATGTATATAAAAATGTATATAATGCGATTAATTAAAATATTTGTATGGCAGTTAATGAAATCAGCACAGAATAGTGTTTTTGGTTTTTTTGTTATTACCAGTTAAACCCAAGCATGAATGAACTTACAGATTTATTCTGTGTGACGAACGTGTGACTGATGTAGGCGTGGTTGACAAAGAGCTGAGAGCAGAGTTAGCTCACTAGTCTTTGCATTCGACAACAACTACCAACGCAGGATGAAATGTTTTGTCACACAGAATAAGGCTGTTAGATTCTTTTAAATAGCAAATAAGATTAAAAAGTTTAGGTGTTATGAAACACTTATAGTTGGTTATTAATTATATAGATGGAAAAATGGATTTGAATGAGTAAAAATATATGAGTTTTTTGCGCTTTCAATTGGCTAATTCGTTCGAGCGATGTAGTGGTATTGTGTGGGGGTTTAAAAGAAAAGCGCCAGGCTGAGTGTTCAATTTGAAACTTGACTTTCAGAAAAAGATACAAATTAGTCATAGAGAAAGATATTCAATTCTAATGCTGATTTCACGAATTTTCACTTAAATGTAAAAGGGATAAAATTAGATAAACAACGAAATTGGAATAAACATGGGATGCAAATTTTTAACCTAATAAGATATTTATAAAAACTCTTCGAGCGTAACAAAATAAATTCAAATGAGCTATTAAAATAATTTGGCAATTTTTTTTTCGAGCTCACAAAATGCTAATACGTAAATTAAATATATGAAGGCTTTTAAAACAGTTTCAATCATATTAATTTTCTCATAAAAAATGGGTAACATAAAAATATTTGTAAAAAAACAAAATTAAGCATAAATATATTTTCGAAAATAAAGTCAAAATTATAAGCTTAATCATACTGAGCTCAAATGCATAGATTTTCTAACTCCCTCATGGCCTTTGACTTTGACAAAAAAGAAAAAACAGAAAAAACATCATCAGTACAAACAGAATGAATCGGCCTCTTGGAAACGATCTAAGCGGCAACAGGCGCGTTGACGCCATAACGCAAACATGGGATTTTCTGCCTCGACGTACTCATCGTTCTTGGCATTGTACTCAAGTACTTGACGTCGACTTACTTTGAAGCCACGATGCACACGATCCTTCATGATCGCAATGAATTCCCTGTACGAAAGCATACCGTCACCATTGTCATCGAAAATGGCGAAAACAGTGTCGATCAGATGCTTGCTGAGCTTAAAGCCGGTGCAGATTTTCACAGCGCGCGAGAATTCACCTGCAAGAAAGTGAATATTTAAATTTATTTTTCTACAAAAACTAAGAAAACAAATAAAATTAAAAAATATTAAATACAAAACAATTAAAAAAAAACAAAAAAAAAAAAAAAAAAAATAAAAAATAATTAAAATAAAATAAAAAAAAAAAAAATTTTAAAATAACAAAAATATTCAAATCAATTAAGTTCAAACATACTCTGCGAGATGGCACGATCAGCCAGTGTATACATGCGCATAGCGATTGCGAAGTCCTCCAGATTGTTGAGAAAACGGCAAAAGTCACGAAACTCGTCAAATGTTATGCCACGCGCCTCCTTAACGCGATCCATTAAACGGTCCAAATAGGCATCATACTCCTCCGTGTTCAAATAGGTGTAGCGTAACAAAATTTTGGCAAAATCATTTTCGGTGATCGCAACATTGCCCTTCGAGAATTCATTGAACTCCAACTCGAGCACTTCCGTTTGCAGATTGTCCATGAACTTGTAAAATCCATCGTAATTGAGATCCTGATTGCCCTTCTTGCCAAACAAATGTATTTGTAAAGTGGTATCGATGCGGTGTTTGCGTTGCAGACCCTCGTCGTCATCAATGTAGTCGTCCTGTGGAAATAAATACACGCATAAGTATGTGTAAGTAATGGCATGAGTGGGCGTGAGCTGTTTCGAAGGAAGAGTGGTGGTGAGTTCTTAAAGTGGATTCTCATGCAAATAAAAACGAATTTCAGTTTAGTATAATTGGTTGGTAAGTTTGTTGCTCTTTTGCAAATATCAAAGCTATACTGCACAGGAAATCCTCCTGGGCAGGATATCCTCTTGTGTAGCAGTTCCAAAAGAAAAATATAGCGACGAAGCACACAAAATACATACCGCTTGAGAAGTGTTTCCAAATTTATTAGAAAACTTTTCAGACTGTTTTTGAAATTTTTGGGATTAATAATTTGTTTATGTTTTTATAAAAATATAGTTCATACTACAACAAAATCTATATAACTCAAATTTTCAAATTTTGTATAAAATTAAAAAAAAATTCAACATATTTTCATTGGAATTATACAAATTTTAATCAGAATTTTTAGAGAAATTTCCAGTATGCAATTTTATAGCCCAAAAAAGTGCAAGTTACAAGAGGCTCAAAAATTGTGCTGATTTTTGACAATTTTATTCCTTGACGGTGTTGCGCATTTTCTCCATAAAACGAATGCGAGATATTATATTTTTTTCTTTTATGAGGAAAATGAATGGCAAATGAAAACCAATTTTTTTTTTATTTTGTGCAAAGTTTTACATTTTAAGTTATATGGTTTTTGCTGTAGTATTTATTATTATTTTTTAATCAAAATTCATACTCAGAAATTTTCTAAAAGAAAAAAATAAAGTTTAGAAAAATTCTGATTAAAATCTGAAATTTTGATAATTTTTTTTTAAACAAAATTCATACTCAAACATTTTGTGAAGGAAAAAAATAAAGTTTAGAAAAATGTTGATTAAAAAGTTTGAAATTTTCATAAATTTGAATTTTTTTAATCAAAATGCATACTTAGAGTTTTTCTAACAGAAACAAATAAATTTTTAGATAAATTCTGATTAAAAAGTTTGAAACTTTGAATAAACTTTGTTTTTTAATGATATTCAGAAATTTTGACGAAAATTTAATTTTTTTTAATTCTATGCAAAATTTTAAATTTTAAATTATATGATTTTTGCTGTAGTATGTAGTATATTTTTAAATCAAAATTCATTCTCAGAAATTTTCGAAACAAAATTAAGTTTTAGAAAATTTTTGTCTAAAAAGTTTGAAATTTTGATAAATTTTTTGTTTTTTGTTTTTTTTTTAATCAAAATTCATACTCAGAAATTTTCTAAAAAAAAATAAAATTTGAGAAAAATTCTTATTATCATAAAAAGGTTGAAATTTTGATACATTTTTTTGTTTTAATCAAAATGCATATTCAGAAACAAAAGAAACAAATACAAATGATTAAAAAGTTTGAAATTTTGATGAAAATTAATTTTTTTTACAAAGTTTTAAATTTTAAATTATATGGTTTTTGCTGTAGAATGAAAACTTTTAATACATATTTTTTTGTTTTAAATCAAAATTAATAATCAGAGTAATTCTGATTAAAAAGTTAGAAGTTTTGATGGAAATACAATTTTTTTTGAATTTTGTGCAAAGTTTTAAATTTTAAGTTATATGGTTTTTGCTATAGTAGGAAAATATGGTGGCGCCAAATTAACCCTCCAATTGTTCTTGAATAACTTGTTACTAAATGAAAAAAAAAAAAAATGATTTTGTGTAATGAAATGTAGGGGTATAACCTAGCGCTCCGTTGCTTGTCTGTTTGTATGCAGCAGCTGTCAAGTTCACAAGGGTAAAATATGATTATGAACGACGCCATTTGCAAAAATTATAATATCTTTCGATAGAGTGATTATTTTTGGGCCACCTTGTATAAATAATACTGTCATTTTGTTTCCTGGTTCATTAATAGCTGGAGCAAGCCACATGTCAACGGAAACTGGAAATTTTTACAATTCGCGGCACCTCGTTATGATAAATCTTCTTGTTACAAAAGGAAATACAATGAAAGATTTTTTTTAAGAAATGTTATCGGTTCTTGAGAATGCTGCTCCTTTATATGCTGTGGTAAAAAATAGGCTCAGCTAATTCACTAAGGCGGCCCAGTGCAGTGGTGACCGAAAAAATGTTCTAAAAGCCGAAAATTAATACTGACCGATAGAATAATTGAATTTCGCAGATAACAGAAAAACTACGGATTAGCTAAGAACTCAATCCGTCCTTAGCTTAAATAAATAAAATTAGTGCACGTTGGAAATCGCGAATGTTAACATGCGATTTGAGTTGTGTCAAGAATTATTTGCTGCATTGTGAAAGTTGGTGAAGCCTGGATTTGTCAGCATGAGCCACTACACAGACTGTAGTGGATAAAAAAAGGGGGCATACATGGCTTTCATTTTCCGGGATACCGAAGGAATTTGGTTAAATAATTTCTTGTCTAAATAAATACAACGACGAACGGTCAAATTTGTGCTAGTTTACTGGTTCAGCACGCGAGATAGTCGTAGAGGAAAAACGAGACCGGAGTGCTGTCTCTGGAAGAGAAATCGCCTGTTCACACCGCTCGGGTTGTGAGGGTCGCCTTAGAAGATATCAGATACCACTCGTCCTACTGCTCATTGCTATCGCTGACTTTTTCCTTTTTAAAATAAAAAAAGGTGCTACGTGGAGATTTTCGGACGATAGTGAGATGAAGGCCATAGAAACCCATAATTTGAACAGAAATCTAAAATATAAATCAAAAATTGTTTTCACGATAAGAAAAGTGTATTTCACCTCAGAGGGATTGCTTTGAAAAACACAATATTTGAATCATTTTTTTCATTCATTAAGTATCTTAGGTCGCGAACTTATCACATCTACACATATCATATATATGTATACAAGGTGGCGCAAAATTAATCACCTTATCGGAAGATTTATAATTTTCGCAAATGCTCTCGTCAATCATATTGGACACCTGTGGATCAGACTGTTGCAGTATACAAATAGTCAAGTAAAGGGTCAAATTAAAATTTTTCTAACAAAAAAAAAAAAAAAATAAAAAAATTGGATGAGTAATTTTGCGCCATCTATTGTATGCTATGTAACATAAAATTTGCAAAAAAAATGTTTCGGTCATTTCATTAATGTTGTTGTTTTGTTTGAAAAAGCTCTACGCCTCTATAAAAACCCGTTATGTAACATATTTCACCCCAAATGAGATTTTCTATTTACAGGTCTGTTCTGCAACTAAAATTTTGTTACCGGCAAATAAAAACTACCAATTTTCCATTCCATTCGTATTCAGAGCATTTTGTTTTAGCCATCTTAGTTGATAACTAAGACCAAATATTTGGTAATGAAAGAAAAATACAAACGTATATTTTATAAATTAAAAATATTCATCCTATACGTGAACTAAAAGACGTATTCCAGCGCCAGTGGCAAGTTTTAACCAGGCAGTGACCAGAGTGAAGATGACTCCTGATTGAGGTCGCAATATTGGCAAATAAATGAAATCAATAAATAAAAGAAATCATTAAATTTGTTACTTTATTGTTAATCCGGCCCTGAGCTTACGAAACAAAAATATGCAACAACTGCATTTTGGCTATTTATGCATGGACAAATCTTTTCACCACACCCTCTGGCGTGTGCTCACGCCGTTGACAGCGTTGTTATCAGTGCGCAAGGTGTTGAGGTTACAAGTGGTGAAAATTATCATGGTAAAAGAAAGACCGTTAATCGGCTCTCATCGAACTTGAAGGAATCAGCTGATTCGTTGATGTGACCAGGGTCATGACAACGGTTTGTTTATGAAGACATCGATATTGGGCTGGTGACATATGAAAAACTCGACACAGTGTGCAGCTATTTTGCTGCATTGCCGTCTGAAAAACGACTGGTTGGACGAGTGTGTGAATACGTGTGAAATGAGCGGGCAGAGTTTTGCTGCTGAGCACCCCTTGACATGGCAACCGAAGTTACCCGCCCACCATAGTTGAAGGCCGAACCTGGTAATCTATCTTCCTTGAAAAATTATCGGTAATACAATTTGCCGGTTACAAAACTTCAGATAATATGTAGCAAAGAACGTATAAAGGCAAAGGTAGGCAATTTTACCACACAAAAATGTTAGTTAGGCCCATTCTTGTTTTCGATTCGTCACTTCACTGCTCGCTTAATGGAAAATATGTATGTGAAAGCAACGACTTTAAGCGAGATTTTTCGTAGTTGCTTAGCTCGTAAGCAACTTGTTAAATTAGCAAACTAAGGGCGATTTCCGCGGCCTTTGGCTAATATTGCCTTTAGCCGGAGGTTAGTTATCCGAATGATAGTTTGAAATGACAATTTTATTTGAACCAATTACTGGCTGGGTGAGGTGGGGTTTGCCCGATCATTGTGAATAGTTTGGAAAACCCTTGGTTGATACAAATTATATTAGCTTTATTTGGAAAGTCTTTCAGGAGTATTGAACACTGTATGAATTATGCGACTAGCACTGGCCACATTTATTCCATAGGATTAGGTATAATAATCAAAAAATGTCTGATTTTATCCATATAGTAGGTGGATTCGCGCCAAATTTTGCATTCTTAAAAAAAAGAAATTTTTATAAACTTGCAAAACAATTTCAAATATTTATTATTTTTATTTATTTATATTTTTATAATTTATTTTTATTATTTGTTTTTATTTATTTATTTATGTTTTTATTATTGATTTATATTTTTATTATTGTATTTATTTATATTTTTATTATTTATTATTTATTCAGGAAACCGGTAACTTAAACATTAGTGTTCCATTTTCATATTTCCTGTGTGTAAAGTTAGCGTCAAAAGAAAGTGCACACCATAACTTGACAAGTTTTGACTATTTATCTATTTCCTTTTTAATTTCTACCACTTTAATACTATTGTACAACAAATACTATACATTCTGCCAACAAAAAAAATATCGGGAATTGTTCATTTAAAAAGCGCGCGTTACACATTCACACACGTGTGCTCTGCGATTTTCACTATGGATAAAAATATCGAACAAAGAATTTATCTTAAATTTTGTGTTTCGAACGGGATATCGTTGGAAATGTTGTAGAAAGCTTATGGCGAGTATGCTTTATCAAAAACATGGGTCTACGAGTGGTATAAGGCTTACGCAGAGGACCGAGAAGTCGTAGAAGATTTGCCCCGATCTGGCAGCAAAACGTCGACAAACTCAAGGAAATGGTGCTGAAAAACCATCATTTAAGTTTGAGGGAGGTAACTCGTGACCTTGGCGTCTCCCCGACTCGTGGCTGCTCGACTCGTTCTAAGAGAGTTGAATTTCTTTCAAAAAATTCATCGGAAGAAGGTGGCTGAAGACATGCTTGAGCAAGTGAATTCGGACCCAACGCTTATTCAGCGCATCATAACAGGTGATGAGACGTGGGTATATGAGTTTGACATGCAAACCAGTCAACAGGCGACTGAATAGAGCTATCCACATGAGCCGAAACCCAAAAAACCTCGTCAAAGTCGGTCAAAAGTGAAGTCACGCTACTCGTTTTCCTTGATTATCATGGTGTTGTGCGTTCGAAATTTATTCTCAATGGTTCTACGGTAAACAAAGAATATTATTTGGAAGTCATGCGACGTTTGAGAGAGAATGTGTGTAGGAAACGGCCCAATTTGAGGAAAGGAAACTTATGGGTCGTGCACAATGATAACGCAGCGTCTCACAAGGCTCATATTGTGAACAAGCTTTAGACCATAAACTCGACACATATCATCGAAAAACCACCGTATTCAGTCCCCTGTGGCTTTTTCCTTTTCTCAAAACTTAAATTGCCACTCCGCGGACGCCGCTTTGAGGCGAAAGAGGCTATTAAGGAGAATTCGTTGAAGGAGCTGAAGAAGACCTCTTCAAACGTGTTTGGACTAATCGTTGGCATTGTATGGCTTCGAATGGAGCTTATTTTGAAGGCGTCAAAATAGATTTTGATGATTAAACAATTATTTTGCGTTGTATTGAACAATTCCCAGTACTTTTTTGACAGAATGTATAAAGTAAAGTTTCTAATTTTGTACAAAATTTGTAAGAATTCCACAAATCTTCATCGAAATTTCAAACTTTCTACTCAGAGTTTCTGAAATAATTTCAAGTAGAGTAGAATGGGGTAAGATAGGTATGGGGGCACAATAGGTAGGTGGGGTTTTCGTCGCACTGTTTTTGCAGAGGTCACTCGTCTTATGTGAATTGAATACGTGGTGGGGAACAACGTTCGCGACTGTCATTTCGGCCGTCACCATTGATTAGTTATCCTAGTTCTGGCGTCGTTTAGTTTTTTGTGAGCTTTTCTCCGACATAGCATTTTTTTTATTCTACGGTGCAGTGCATTTAATGTATGTAAATATTTGTCAGGTGAGTTTTATTTTACGTAGAAAATAATGCTGAACACGAATAATGTGTTAGTTTTTTGATATTTTGATATATTTGAAAAAAATATCGACACTAACATAAAACATGTGCTTGGGGGCACTATAGGTCACCCGTCTGGGGGCATTATAGGTCACTACTTTTAATTGAAAAAAATAAATTTTAAATGTTTTTGCAGCAACATGGTGCGTAATTATGTGCGAAAAACGCCGAAACAAAGTGAAGAGGACGTAAAAAACGCAATCGCGGCAGTCCGAGATGGCGCTAGTGTTCGATCAGCCTCTAAACAATTTACAATTCCGTTCGAAACATTACGTGCTTGCGTGATGAATTAAAGAAAAATTCCTAACTTTTATAACATGTGCAGTGTTCATACTCTATAAATAAAAGTTAAAACGTTAATTTCCAAGCCATGTACATTGTTCTTTTCCCCTCACATATTGTGACCTATCGTGCCCCCCGATTTTGAAAATATCGAAAAAAAAGTACCTTTGTCTTGTTGAATGCAGCTTCCAAAATATTTAGCCAAACATAAGTCAGTATAACAAAAATGTTAGCAGATAAATAACCTTTCAAAATCTGGCTTATTTTTCAAAATCAATACAAAAACACCGTAGCAAGAGCTCTCCAAAAAAAAATGACCTATGTTACCCCATTCTACTCTATGCAATTTTTGTAGCTCATTAAATTTTGTGCGAGTAAAGTGCAAGTTTCAAGTGGGTCAAAAATTACACTGATTTTTGAGAATTTTTTTTGGTCGTGGTCTTGTACCTTTTCTCTATTTAACGCCTACTCTATATTCTTTTTATATGGAAGGAAACACCCAACACCGTCAGCAGAAAAAACTGGCAAAAATCAATCTTTTTTTGAACCACTTGAAATTTACACTTTATTTTACCAAAATTCAATGATCTAAAAAACGGCATACTAGAAGTTTTTCTAAAAATTCTACTTAAAAATTTGAAACGTTGTTGTTTTTACAAAGTTTGAAACTTTGCTTTATATGATTTTTGTTGTAGTATGAACTGTACTTTTATAAAAAATTATTAAAATTAAAAAGGAAATAAATAAATTGTCAAAACTTGACAATGGTTTATATTTTCTTTCGACGCTGTCTGCAAATCTTTGTTTAATTTATTTATTTACTTGGTGAGCGCAAGAGTTTTTTGCCTACTATTTGCTTTGTTAACCATTAACGAAATAATTCAGTGCTGCCAAATACATACATAAGTGGCTGACGAATCGAATGATAATTTTTGTGTGGTGCCTGCAGCCTCTTGCCCTTACACAATACGCTCCTTGTGTGCAGAATAGACTTGTCAACGACTTAAAAATACTATACCTGTGTGCGCTTTATTGGTTCCTCTCTCGTTTGCTTTTTCTCTCGATCGCCATTTGAACTTCGTTTACCCTTCCAAGTTCCACTAAAAATTCGCTCCATCTAGCGTAAGCGTGTTAGTGACGACACATAGACAAGCAAATTTCATGCAATCAATGAAACGGTTTGGTTAAAATTTCATAACAGTAAAAATTAAGTTAATGCAATACAAAAACAACAAAAATTTAATTAACCAATTAAAGTAAAGAATCAAAAACAAAAA
The DNA here is from genome assembly GCF_028408465.1 of Anastrepha ludens. Classification (NCBI taxonomy): domain Eukaryota; kingdom Metazoa; phylum Arthropoda; class Insecta; order Diptera; family Tephritidae; genus Anastrepha; species Anastrepha ludens. Next base: position 31,347,474 of record NC_071498.1, read on the forward strand.
AAAAGAAAATTTGCTTAAAATTGAAGTAAAACAAAAATTAATACAAAAACCAACGAAAATCGTAAAAGAAGCGAGGTGTTTGTCCACTTTGTGTTTTCTAGCAATTTCTGCATATATTTACTTACTCTAAAGTGTCTTGGGGTGTAGCAGTTTTGGCTTTTGAAGCGCTAGAGATAAGCGGGACTATTTGGTACAAAAAGCTATAGGTCGCGGAAATATTATAGACTTTTTATTATTTACAAACCCTACCATTTGTTTTTGTAGTGTGGCCAAAAAGATAAAGGAAACAGAAGCGTATTTGAACTCAACAAGAATTTTTAAAAGAAAATAATGAACAAAACAGGGAACAGAAAAAATTAATCCTTTCTTACATTTTTCTTTTTCTGTTTGAGTGGCTGTTTCTTGGTGGTTTTCGGTGGTTGTTGCCTATCTGCTGCAGGTTCTGTAGTCCAAATTAAACTTAACAACTAAATCGATTCGACGATATTAACGAGAGTTGATATAAATAAATGATATAATTAAAATAATAATTAACGAAGCAGAAATTTAGGTAACCTATCATTTTGCCGCTCAAAAGTTTCCTTGCGCTGGCTATCGAAAATTAAAAAAATTACGAATTACGCACTTTATTAAAATTATTCCTTTTTTAAGCTAATACTAAGATGCTACGATATGACCTGTTTTTTTTTGTTGCTTTGAGTTTAAAAGGCGGAAATAGAATGCTTACAAGTTTGCGTGTTTCTTCATCGATTTTGGACTGCTTGAAAGTCCCACCCAAAATTCTTAAAATCTAAATAAAGCAAAAGAGAAGTTATATAAAACGTAACAATTAAATGATTTCATTAAAAATATATAAAAAAAAAAATTATTAAAAGTTAAAAAATAAAAGGAAACAAATGATAATTAATTAAATAAAATATATGTGAGAGAGATTATTTAAAAAAGTTGCATGTATGGACACACACGGGTTCAAAAAAATAAGAGCCCGCCGAGTTACGTAGTTTTTATAATTTTTTTTATGTTTTTAGAAAAGTATAAAAGCATAGTCTTAGCACGCTGATTTATGTTATAACGGCGCAATGCCTAAGCCAAGTCTGCCTTGCCCAGAGGGTGGTCGTACAGGCAGATGACTTCTGCAGAAGCTGCTTAGATGAGGAAGAGGAAGAAACGGTCTCGCATCTTTTGTGCCATTGTCCTGCTATACCCAGACGTAGATTCTCCACTTTAGGGAGATAATTTTTTAAATTTTAGTTGGAAGATTTCAATATTATGAAAATCGGAGATCTTCTAAAATTTTTGAAAAGTTCACACTGATTTTAAGAGAGTTCAGCACAAGTTCCCCACACGGCATCACAATGGGCTATGAGCCTAAGTGTGTTCCACAGTAAACAACTACAACCTAACCTAATCTATGGAAATGCATATAGCCAAAAACCATATAACTCAAAGCGCCGAATTTTGCACAAAATTCACGAAAATTCAACAACTTAAAAACAAACCAAATCGGGACCGTTCCTCTCAGTTACGGCCGATACATTGGCTGTACTGAGGCATTGGGCTGCCAGTTGTGGCTTCAGAGTCAACTCTGACAAAATGAAGCCGGTATTATTTATCGGAAATTACAAACCTCCACATGGAAATTAGGTATCTAGGAGTGACTCTAAACTTGGGAGCTACACATTGAAAATCGGCTAAAGAAAGTCAGTATAGCCTATTCCTGCAAATCTATGTTCGGTAAGAAATGAGGAATCAAGCCGCAGGTCGTGCTTTGGATGTACAACGTAGGGGTTATGCCAATTTCAACGTATGGATGCCTGGTTTGGTGAGAAGCTCTACCGAAGGGCTATAGTATCACTAAACTGGGGAGCATGCAAAGGACTGCATGCATTGGCATTACCGGAGCACGTAGAACTTGCCCCAGTGCTGCTCTGAATGCCGATTTGCATTTACTTCTCATCGATTTTTACGTTATTTTCGTCGCTGCTCAAAGTGCATCCAGGTTTAAGAAGGTTGGCCTCTGGAGGCAATCTGTCAAAGCATTTCTGGGTAGTTAACACCGTATTTTTCCGAACTTCGGACATATCTCTCTATCTACAAACTAGAGTTTGAGGGTCGTGTCAGGGAAATCTTTCCAAGTGGGCAGGATTGGATCGAGTGGAAAATCTGCACCAAAGCTGGTATCTCTGTTTTCACTGACGGCTCCAAGATGGAAGCGGGAGTCGGAGCAGGGGTTTTATCAGGCAATTTATCTGCTTCCTTTAAACTGCCGAATACTGCTAGTGTTTTTCGGCAGAAGTCTCTGTGATCCTGCAGGACTGCAAAATGCTTAGGCAATTTATCTGTTTCCTTTAAACTGCCGAAAAGTACTAGTGTTTTTCAGGCAGAAGCCTCTGTGATCCTGCAGGATTGCAAAATGCTTAGGGTATGTGGAAGTGAGGGAGATATATTAAAATTTCTTTCCGACAGTCAAGCCGCTATCAAAGCTCTGACGACGCTATGGTGCGGATTCAAACTAGCCAACTCCTGTAAGGAGAAGATCAAATCTCGTGGGTGTGCAAGTAACATTTCCTTGATCTGGGTTCCTGGGAAATGAAATGAGCTCGCCAGGAAGGGAACTGAATTGGTCTCAGATATCTCCTACCCGGTCATCGGCATCTTCCTGACTTTTGTTAAAGAGGAATTGCAAAAATTATTTCTCTGAAAGATGAAGCTCCATTTTCTCTAAGTGCTATTTCGAAAATCCTTTGTACAATAGACGGAGGACTCAAAAAGTCTTGGGCACTCCACGTTACTCAATTTCCAAATTCGTAGCTGTGCTTACAATCGGCTCTCAAAATCGGCTTGCACAAGCTGTGGGGACCTTTCAGAGAAGGAGGCCGTTGAGCACTTTCTCTGTAAATGTCCGGGTTTGGCAGCTAGACGACTAAGGTCACTGGATGCTCCTTTCTTTGACAGCCTGGGGCAATGCGAAACATAAATCCCATCAATCTTCTCCATTTCATCCAAAGCTCTGGTTGGCTGTAGATATCGGCCTGTTTTAGGTCTCATAGTAGCATTAAAACGGCGCTTTAGTGCTACTTGGAGAGTGCCAGAGTGGTACTTCAACCATTTTACCTACCTACCTTTCAACCTTTAGGTCACATGTGCAGAAGTTTTTTATATGGAGAAAATGCTCAACACCTTAGCGAATTTTTTTGGAAATTTTGATGACAACTTTTTAAATTCGTTAAATTTTTGAGGATTTTGTACAACATTTATAACTTTAGTTATATGATTTTTGTTGTAGAAAACTCTATACTTTTATAAAAACATAAAAAAAAAAAAACAAAAAGTAAAACTTATTAATTCGTCGCGCTCCTATTTTTTTGTACACAGGTGTAGGTAATTAATAAAAACTATAACATACATATCTACACATGTGAATTTTTTGTTAAATTGTTTTTGAAGTCAAATTTTATATTTGAGTAACATTCGCATTTCTTCATACCAGTTCCATTCGCCATGCGTGTAGAAATCAGGCATTCATTTCGTTAATTAAGAGGATATTATTTTTTACGAACCACAGACACACAGTATAACAATGACGCTAAGTTTAACCAATAAAAAATTAGAAAGCGAATTAAAGAGAGGAACAGAGGTCGATTGCTACTCGAGTGATTTGCATTTAAGAAAGTTAACGAATATCAAATTATTGCAGCATCTTCCAAATATGTCCCATAGTCGTAGCATGAGACGACTATGCAATTTTAAGTTGTGACAAAGGCAAATACACTTTTACGATTGAATAAAGCTAGGAAAATGGGAGCTGTTTAGCTAAGGGAGAGTGTGCGAGCCGAGGATGGTGTCATCTAAGCTTCTGGGTGAGCTCGTTTACGGGTTTGAGCTTGATAGCTTGTAAGGTTTGTTAGCGCACGCAAGTACAGAGCGACCAAACACCTTCTGATAAATTTATTGAGGATACTTGGAAAGAGTCGCTCTTTTTAGGAAGAGAGAGAGAGAGACGACTCGCTCACTTGGCTGCAGATTAGGTGAAAAGCTGCAAATCGACCCCAATGGAATTTATTTGTATCGGCAATTTGCGCCCCCCAGCCGACGAGGTTGTAAATAATAATAATAATACAATTTTTAGAGTTTCTCAAATACAAATACAATAAAGTAGCTTCAAAATCTTAGAGAGGAGTTAAAAAACACTTAGGCGGGAATTGCAAAAAACGAATCTCTTTTAGAATACAAGATTGACCAGATTGAAGTGGAAAAATGAGCATAACTTTGCCATGGCGAAATTGTAGATAACCAAGAAAATAATGTCAATTTAGTTTAGTACACAAAAATGAAAAGTTAGGCTAGGTTAATGTAAAGGAAGAAAATGAAAAAATGTATATGTAAAAAAAAAAAAAAAAAAAAAATTTAAATGTAAAGTTGCACACAACTATTACATCGGCTCAACAGCTGATTATTAATTGTCAAATGTCACTGAGAGCCGAGTAGCGATACCGCGCATGCGCTACTTTCTGTATTCTCTCAACTGTGATACAACAACACATTTTCTCCATCATTCAATGAATTTCAGACATCTGCACAAATTATGAAATCTCTACAAACGTTCCCTGACTTTACTTACCACTAGAAATTCGTCCTTCTCAACACGATGATTGCCATCAGTATCGAACATATTAAATGCAATGCGGAAACCGGAAATGGGTTCTATGGGAAATGGAAAAGTGTTAATAATTTCCAAAAATATGTACACAATTTTTTTTCCAACTCACTTGTTAAAACGGATAAGAGGAAGAGATATTCTGTGTAGGAGACAATGCCTAAAATTATAGAAAAAATAATAATTGGTTAAAAATGTTGACTATTTGTAAATAACATTTAAATAATATTATTCAGAAGCAATTCATACATCAAGACATGAGCGGAAGAATGTAGCCAATGAACTGCTTTGTCACAGAATTGGAAGCGGAAGTTGATAATTAATTGAAATTTAATAGAAATTAGCGTAATTTTTTGTGACTTTGAGTCTAAATTAGGGTCCAGCATGCGACTTACGGCACACATCAGTATCAGGAAGGACTCTGTACATATATAACAATGTGATGCTTTTGATATTGTAACTCATTTGAAATTACTAATATACTTGCATTTCAAATTTAGTAAAAAAAATTTCAAAAAAAAAGGGAAAAACCAAGGTCTTTCTCCGACGGACACCTTCTCTGTTACTGTCCCGCGTAGTGTGCCTTTGATACTTTGGCTCATCGTGTCTAAATGATACTGATGACCTTAGGGATGCAAGTGTCAGCCAGATCAATGGGTTTGCACTTAAAAGAAAATAGTTTAACGAGGAGTAGCGGAGAAACTGTTACCGTGGTATTGCAATGTACCAACAACGGTTTAGGTAGCTTGGCATAGAAACCGACTTCCACTTCTATCTACCTACCTTCCTACCATTCAGGATACTTAAAACAAGATTTAGATGACATAAAAATAATAAATAATTATATGTGGATGTATTCAACCCAACATTTGCTGTTTCGAATATGACAGCATTGAAGATAAAATAGTAATAAAATAGAAATAATGCAAATTTTGAAGAAAACAATATATCAACTGAAACTCAGCGCTTTGCAAGAGCATTAGATTAAATGTTATCAATTTGCCGTAGTAGTTCACGCCTAAAAACTTTATTGAAAAAAGACTCAATTACAAAAGGCTGTGCTGCCAAACTAATGATGAAAAACAAAGCGAAAAGAAAGGATTATAAATTGAATCAGATTTCTATCAGGATCATCCCTTTGTTGTTGTGTGCAAAATGTTTATCCGGATCTCGATCATTGACCGTTGATGATATTGGTAAGTGGAAAATTATGCCTTCCGAATGTTTCAATAAAAAGTAACTTAGACGCTGAATTTATACCCAATTTTAAGATCCGAAACTGTGTTTGTATATTCAATAGTGAAAAAGGTAACTATAGGGTGGGCCATGAGAAAATTTGCTTTTTGAATCGGCTATAAAAACAAAGGAATCAATATTTTTTCAAACTTTTTTTTTTTATTTTAAAGATTGAACATTGCCATTTATGAATAAAAAATAATATCGTTCGAATGACTGCCACAACTGGCTTTACAGTAGGCCATTCGATCAACCCAATTTTTAAGCACATTTTCGATTGTTTGGGCTCCAATTTCATGAATGACAACTTCGATTTCGTGTTTTAAAGCATCAATCGTCTGTGGATGGTTCGCATAGCATTTGTACTCAACGACTCCCCACAAAAAATAGTCCAACGAGCTTAAATCACAGCTCCGAGGCGGCCAATTGATATTGGAATTTCGGCTGATTACTCGGTTTTCAAAAACGGTAGCCAAAAATTCGAGTGTAACTTTGGCAGTGTGACAAGTTGCACCGTCCTGTTAAAACCAAATGTCGTCCATGTCATCTTCTTCAATTTTTGGAAACAACTCGTTGAGCATGTCACGGTAACGCTCGCCATTTACTGTAACCGCGGCTACTCGCGCAGTTTCGAAAAAAAATGGCCTGATGATGCCGCCAGACCAAAAACCGCACCAAACAGTGATGTGGATGTTGTGGAACAGTTGTGGATGCATTTACTTCTCTACAGTAACGTGTGGATTTTCTGAGCCCCAAATCCGACAATTTTGCTTATTGACGTAGCCACCGATGTGAAAATCAGAAAAGAAGAAGAAGACTCACCACTTTGGAAATAGGGTTTCAATATTTCCCAATTTTGTTCAAGCGTATAGCGCCCCATTTCGTAAATGTCAAACCTTTAAGTAAATTATGAACACATTTGACATGTCATTTGTGTTACCATTCTCAAAAAAATAGGTGGTTCAAAAAGCAAACGCTATATACTTTTTCATTAGCGGATCCTTTAGCGCATATCAACATGATCCTAAGTTAAAACAAATCTAAAGAGTGGTGTTATCCTGGTTCTTCGGCTCCGAAACGAGTTGGGATCCAGAAATCAGCCAAGAAGGTGCTAGCATCAGCGTTTTTGGATGAGAAAGGTATATTGTTTGTGGAGTAATTGTTAACTGGTAAAACAATAAATTCTGAATATAATGAATATATTAACCTTTAATGAATATTGTAACCTTTTAAATCAGCTGAAGTACTACAGAACAAATGCGAAGAAAGCGCCTAATTAAATTATTTCTAAAGAATCAGTCGGTGAACTTTAATTGGTAGTTTCAGGTTACTTTTAATTTTATGGATTGTATCAAACATATCCGTATGTAAAAAAACTTTAGTGTAATTCTAGAATATCAACTTCTGCAAAGTCTTTGATTTTATATGCAACTTTCGCGAATATTTAAACAATATTACCTGCTAACTAATTCTGTATTAAGAGGTCCCATCCTATTAGGTAGTATTTCTGACTAAGACAAAATCTGCTTCAAATCGGGATTTTTTATAGTAAAAATGCTCCCGCAAGTCAATCGTCGTTAAGACTTATTATCCAGAGGTTATGTGACTGAGCTTAAGATGAAACTAATTTAGATTCATAGAGTTTATGAAATCTCGGCTACACTATAACGACAGACGGTGGAGCAGACGAAGATGTCGACTGCAGGCTAAACAAGACAAGGGTGGCGTTTGGACGAATGCATACGCAAATCTCCAGGTGCTCCAAATTACGAATATTCAGCTCTGTGTGAAGTCAAGCTAAACATGACACCATCACACAGAGGCTACAATCTTTCGTCAACAAATGCCTCCGCATCATCTGTAGAATATTCTGGCCGAACACCATTAGCAACGACGCGTTGTGGAGTTCAACGAATGAGGAACCTATCCTATGGTAAATCAAACGCAAAAAGTGGCGATGGATAGGTCACACGTTTAGAAAACCACCAGATCGCATCTCGAGAATGACACTGGACTGGAACCCGCAAGGGAGCAGATGTCGAGGTCGGCCAAAGATTACTTGGCGAAGGCCGATGTTGCGCGAATTAGCAGATGCCGGCGCAAAAACAACAGCCCAGAACCGTGTACGACGGAAGAGTCTTGTCGAAGCCCTATGCTCCCGAGCGGAGTGAACAAGGATATAAAAAAAATAAAGTCTTTGGGCCGTTGCCACATAAGTTTGTGAAGAATAGTGAGTACAAGCGATATCCTCACATACGATAGTCATTTGAAAAGTCCGTGCAAAAATAAAAACTACTCAATTGTTTGGTGCCAATCTTTTCTATTTTCCGACACAGTCTTTTATATGGTTTATACACATCGTCCAATGCTGTTTTAGGTGTTTGATCCCTTCCGACCCATAGGTTTTGTGTAAGTCAGAAAAATAGCCATTGGTTTCTGCAATAACCTTCTCGTTTGAATAAATCTTTTTCCCGCCAGCCATTTCTTTATATTGTGGAACAACTATTAGTCCGAAGGATCCGAGGGAGCCAAGTCTGGAGAATAGGGGGAATGTGAAACGATTTGGAACCCTATTTCCATTAATATTGCGACCGCAACTGCTGAGACGTGAGCTGGTATATTGTCGTGATGGAAAAGGAAAATCACTCGACTTCCCCGATTCAAACGAATGCCAAACACAAAAACATATACTGATCTGGCTGACCCTTGGTGTGTGTTCCTCCAAGAGATGCTACTAACTAAGTATAACCTCGATAAGCGCTAGTAGTGCCATCTCTCTGACTTTGTACGGACTTTTCAAACGACGGTCGTATGCATTTTGCACTTCTATATATGCAATCCTATACACTCACTTATTTGAAGTCAAGCTTTGATTTGTGTCAATATTCCAAAATCGACAATAATATCATATTATATGTCTATTTCAAGAATTACCTCTGTCACGTAGAGTTCGAAACAGCATTTTCGTGCCCTTCTTTAAAGGGGGTGTGTTGTCTTTTATCACTTGCAAGTCCTGGTCGCTCAAGGCGCGTCGTTTCAAACGAGCTAGAAAGTGGAGAAAGAAAGAGTAAAAATTAGTTTAATTAAAACCGTTATAATTTTTGTATAAGCTGCACAAATTTATTTCAACAATAGATAATAAACTTAAATATTATTATACTTGTAGCCTGATCTGCCATATCCACAATGGTGATCCTGCAATCTACGCTAAACGGTATAAGGTTCCATCGAGGATATTGTGTACAAGGTAATAAACAGATTGCACCTTACGAATATGACGCAAACCTGGTAAATGTTTTATCAACCCCTATATTCATTGTACGTCAAATCTTCGAAAAAAATCCTTATCGTCACATGCCATCTTTTTGTCGGCTTCAAAGCCACTTTGGATAGCGTTACCAAATTTTGTATCACAGTAAAACTTGCTTGACGGTTTAAAGATCCGTTCACTGAGCTTGACTTTTTAAGAATTGCTGGGTTGTTCTTTGTAAAGAAAGTTAATCTCCCTGTCATTTTCCGAACTTATTTAAGGAATATAGGCTGATGCAGCCAAGTATTTCTGTGTGTGACTACCATTCAGCGGACCTTGGGATCGAACCGTACTTACGAGTAAAACCTCAAATGATAGAAGAAATTTCTTCAAAAAGTGGGCGTATCTCGGCGGGTAATGGCTGAAAAAACCTCTCATAAAAAACCGTCTGCCGGGACAGTATAAAACTGTAAGTCAAATAAATTTCCTAATTTCTTGCTCGAAATAGTCAACAGATGAAAACTAAGCCTTATATTTTTGGGACTACAACCGTGGATCCAACGTGCTTTGGATTAAAAAAAAAAAATGCATTGGCTTATGTTACAATTTTTTCGTAAGGGCTTTTGAGGTCGGATTTGAAAATGCAAAATGGTGGAAGAAAAGTTTCGAAACTCGAGGAATTAGCATAAAACTTGTGACATAAAGTTTTTGCTGTAATCAAAATCTTTTATTAAACCGACGGAGTGAAACAGCGCTATAAGAATAAATTACAGATCATTAATCTCATCTGAAGCTGTTAAATAACATGGAAACTTCAAAATGCGATATCTCAGTGAAAAATAAAGATATTTAAGCAAACTCAACGGCATTTAAAAGAGGAAGACTTATACTTTAAAATACAATACTATGTTTACTTTTTTATGAAGAGCAAAATCTGCGTAGCTACATAACCTCAAAAATGGGCAAAAACAGCGTTTTTGGCACTTTTAGGTTAGGATATCTCAATATCCTGACGTGATAGAGCAATTTAAACCCCGGATTCGAATTCTACGCAAAAAATTACTTCGAAAATGACCCTACACTTTCCTAGAACAAAACGTTGTTGACTTGTGTAATTAATTGTAATGATTACCGATTGAATAAATTTTTTTTAAGAATCTGTTTAATGATTTATTAACTTTGTTTCTGCTTTTTATATTAATTATAAGTAGCCGATTATATTAAAAAAAAAGAAAAATAAAGAAATCATGATTCTTAACCGTTGAAAGAAAAAATAGGATATAACCAAAAATAATTAAAAAGAGTAATGGATTATTTTTCCCCAAAAAAAATTTTTTTTTTATTATTTTAAGTTATAAAACATTATTTTTTTAATATTTTATGTTGTATTTTATTAGTTAGAAAGAATTATTTTTACATTTGAACAACCATAACAGATTTATTACAACACAGAAAAAATACGAAAAAGAATGCAATAAGATTTCCATAAAAAATACTTAAATAAAAGAATTTCATAAATTAGCTTTCACTTTTAATAATACCAAATTTGTACCAATGAAATGGCGCCTGGGATCATTTACAATTCCAGCAGAAGCATTTTGGGCAGAACTTTCCGTCAATACTTCCTTACTTTAATTTTCAATTTTCGTCAAATATAAAATCCTCAGCAACGAATTTCCAACTAACATTAAATCTATCTTAAACAAAACTAAACATAAATTCATTCCCTGGCCTTTCGTAAAATATTCAATTAAATTATGCTCATTTAACTCTATGCTGGATGTTTTACTTTGTTTCTTAAGTTAAGTTAAGTCTAAGTAAGTAGTAAGTAAGTTAAGTAGAATAAAAAAAGGTAATATTTTGCATTCCAAATAAAAATTTACTTACGTCTTGGCTCCTGCTCAACCACAGAGTCCAGAAAATCCTGAGGCGTCATATACAATTGCCCTTGGTACTCGACCGATGCGAACTTGATGAAGCGCCGCTCACGTGACGTCAGTTTCTTTAGCAAATTCTCGTCTTCGGCCTGTACGGAAAGAAAGTAAAAATAAAGTTGAGAGAAAAAAGGAGTGTAAATGTAAGTTCTATACAGTGGGTAGGAAGTGAATATTCAGTTATGTATTTACAGACAACCAGCTTTCGAGTTGATTAATGGATTGGCGAAATTTGTAATTCTATACTTTCGAGCTTTGCGCAAACATTTAAGTTGGTATTAAATCAGTTTTTTAAATGTTTACAAAACCACAGATGCAGAAAAACGGCGTTGAATTGATGAATGTGCAAGGAATGGAATAGTGCGATAAATTTTATCTGTTTAAAATAAAATAAAGGATCGCTGAATTCTAAAGAAAGTGTATGAAGATGTTGTAATACATGAAAAATGTGAGCGATTGATATCTGAGCTGCTGATTGTGCACGAAAGTGCGGTTGGGTTGGGCAAAGTAGAGAGAAAAGGTAATTTTAAAATGTTAAATTCTGTAGACAATAATGCAACATTAATGTGGGTATTAAATTTATTGCAAGTAAGTTGAGATAACAGAAAAAAAATAACGAAAAAAAAATAATAAATAAAAATAACAAAAAAAAAATTACATCACAAAAATGATAGTAACAAACAAAAAAAAAAAAATTAAAAATAAAAAGTAAAGTACGCAGTGTATTATAAAAAAGCAACCTAAGAATTAATTTTTTTATATTTTAGTTAAGTGAAAATTGTGTTTCTGGTTTTATTGATGAACTCCTGGGTCACATAATTACAGTTTTCTGCCCACATTTTCAAAGGTTTTAAAAACCAAAAATCCTACCCTACAACACAGCTGACTGTCATATAAGCACTCATATTATCATCATCACTATTCTCATTAAACAAAACATTTTCCTTTTAGTCATGCGAAAATTCTGATAGTTTCCCCTTTCTTATAACTGAGAAATATATCTACTATGGTCTAAAGGCAAGACAACTAATCATTTTTATTCTTACAATGTAATAAGTGCTGACAACTAAACTTATCATTGCCATCATCACAAACTTCTCAGCACTAATAATCATACTTCTCATTTTGGTTATCCGAAAGTAGTCAGCACTGATGGGCCACACTACTGATTTTCGTTAAAAAGTAATCAGCACTGATGACAATGAAGAGTTTTTGTTCCGTTATCATAAAATGTTTTATTTAGAAATATATAAAGTTAATATTTTTTGTATTCATTAGAAAACTCTTACATCTCACTCACGCATTTTTAAATTTTAGCCAGGGATCTACTCATTCGGCTATGGCGACCATACAACAAACACAGCAAAATTTCACACTAGTATTTTTTCAGAACAGGCACGTTATATGCATACAAATGAGTTATATATATATATAATTGGGTGTTTGGCCGAGCTCCTCCTCCCATTTTGTGGTGTGCGTCTTGATGTTGTTCCACAAATGGAGGGAGCCGACTCCGAACGGCAGATATTTTTATGAGGAGCTTTTTCATGGCAGAAATACACTCGGAGGTTTGCCATCACCTGCCGAGGGAACAAATGAGTTGCCTTGCCGTTTAAAGTACAGTAGATATAGTTTTCACTTATATGAAATTGCTATTTGTAAAAGAGAGACAGAATTCACACCGACAAGGGGAAAGGATAATGCCATTCTGATACTGCGCATGTATTAGAGACTAATAAAATAATTGCAAATGTGTTAGAATTTTTGCCGAAAGTACTCAGCACTGTATTGTAGGGCTAGTAATAAATTAAAACAACAATAAGGAAAAATATTCAAATACAGTGAGAGCAACAATTTAAACACAAAAAAATAATTTAATTTTATCTACATGATTTTTCTGCTGTAGGTACACTGACATTTATTTTTAATATATTAGAAAAACTTTAATAACTTATTGTAAGAATTACATTAAAAAGTTTGAAGAAAAAACCTCCTCAAATGTCTGGTTTTATGATGAAAAATAAAATATTTCTCTCCCTCAAAGAAAAAAACATTTTTGTTGGAAGTTTTTGATGCCGACCAAGGCATATTGAATAGGAAGTATCAAGGCGGCCGCGTAGCCGAATGGATTGGTGCGTGACTACCATTCGGGCGTACGTAGGTTCGAGCCTCCGTGCCTGAAGCAGGTCTATTAGGAGGGGTGACCTCCCTCGGCAGGCAATGGGCAATAAATTACTCTAAATTTTCAATCTTTCTTTATAAGTTTCGACATATTAGGGACTAAAAGCAAAAATAAAAGACATTGCTCATGATGTTTTTGCTCTACTGCTACTAACTGTTCAACTGCGTCTGGGTTAAAATTTTTTTTTTGTATTTTTCAAATATATTTTTATATATATTTTATTTATTTAAATATATTTTATATATTTTATTTATCTAAATATATTTTATTTAAATATATTTTATTTATATATTTTTTTGTTCTGCCAAAAACCATAACCAAAATTATTTTCAATCTCCGGCTACGAGGCTATCAATGACTGGTGTCTTCTCTTTTATTATTATTTTATTATTATTATTATTATTATTCCATTTGACAACGTTCTTACGAATTTGTTTTTAGAAAAGTTTGACAAATTATTGTGATTTTTTGTTAAAAAATACAAGTCAACAACATTTTGATGACGCCGTTGGGTATTTTTAGTGGGAATATGTCCAGACACAAAGGTACGCTGATAAACCAGTAACAAACGAAGTGCAAACATAAATTGCAATAATAAAGTGTATTTACTTGCCATCATAATTAGAAAAAGATACAATGCTAGGCCATTTCCACTTAATTGTGAATTTCTCTGATTTTATTTATGCATTTAGCGTCACACATTTTGGAAAGTTAATGAACAGTTGTAAATTCAGATAGGTCCGCGAGAATATGATTCTGACTATAGACTTTTTCGTGCATGACGTAAATATGGCGCGGACGATTGCGATTTAAGAGCGGCTAGTGAGAAGAGACTTCTAGTGAAGAAGCAAAAATAGTTTCATAATAATAAAAATAATCTACAACGGGCTCCTGCCTTTTGGGGAGGAAAAATTAATATCTAATATCTTTGAAATATTATTAAACTCGCTAGGTAATCTTAAGGTTGGAGCGAAGGAAAAGTAGTTCCATAAAACGAAAAATGGAAACGAACGGTTCTGTGAGGGATTTAGAAACCTATCTGCTCAAGAAGATCAGGGATATCAATGCTACCGGAGGCTTTATCAAAGACGGGACAGCTCCTCTATTTCCCAGCGATGCACGACTTATAAATTTGCAACGTGCACTATAAAATGGAAGGGATTCAAGAAAATGAAGAGAGTGCAGAGCAAAACAAATGCATTTTCTTTGCACTCGATTCTTCTAGCAGAACAACTAAAAATTGGGACCAAATAATCGAAACATTTTGAGCGAATTTGTGTATTAAAAAGTGCTTTCCCAGTATAGGGGTCTTTAAAATCCTTTGTACATCTATACAGGGAAGCTAAGCCTCTGTAAGCCTTCGGCACAAACACAAAACATGAACAATCATCAGCACATTACTGGGTTCGGCACTCGAAATGTAACCAATTAAAAATACCATAAACTTAGTTTGGAAAACTACTTTTATTCAATTCAAAGTAAAAAATGTGTGAAAAGAATACAAAATTAAAAATCAATTTACTTTTGTTCGATATGACCACCTTTTGCCTTCACTATGGCCTTGAGACGGTCCAGAAGCGAATCACAAGCTGCCCGAATGTGACTTGCAGGTATTTTGGCCTACTCGCGGACAATGGCTTTTTTCAGCGCCTCGAAACTGATGAATCTTTTAGTTCGGACCTTGCTCTCCGAAATGGCCCAAAGAGAATAATCCACTGGATTCGCGTCTAATGAATTTCAGAGCCATTGTGTGGACGTTATGAAATTCGGAACGTTGTTTTTTAGGTATTATTGGTTAACACGAGCTTAGTGAGACGGTGCCGAGTCCTGTTGAAACGTCCATACTCTGCCACCGAAATGTTTGTCTGCCCACGGCTTCAAAGCAACTTCCAGAATACTTTCCCGATAATATTTCGCATTTATCTTGACGCCAGGCTCGATGAAAACGATTGGAGAGCGCCCATCTGCGGTTACAGCGGCCCAAAGTATTACCTGTGGCGGGTGCTGAGTCTTGGTGGCCAATCGATGACTCAAATTTTCGTATGAGTGCTTGACTTTGAGATCATTTTTCAGTATGCGGCGGATGCTACGGTCAGATATTTTTAGATCCTTCGCCATTTAATTGGCACTTCGTCGCGGATTTCGCTCAAGTTGCTTCTTCACTTTTTCAACCATTTTACGTGACGTTGCAGTCTTTTGATGACCACCTCCATGACGTTTCGCGATGCTACCAGTATCATTGTCACGAGTAATGGTGCGATAAACAAAAACTTTATTTACTTTAAGATGCTCGAGCTCGCGAAGAATCACTGGTTTTGATTTTCCAGCCAAATATAATGCAATCCCACTATTACGTTTGAAATCCATTACAGATTTTCTTTTTTCACGTTTGTAAAAAATACTCTGGACTATCATTTATTCAACTAACAGACAGCTGATGCCCGTGCATCAGCTGTGCGGGCGGTCGGAAGTTGGTTACACTTCGAGTGCTGGGGCCTGTAAACCTAGAAAACAATTCTTGGTGGTTACATAACCTCATTGTAATAGGCGATTGACTTCGTTGAAAGCAATTCGACAAGTCCTATTCTACGATGGGCGTTCTCTCCTAGGCGTAATTTTGGTTGAAGCCATGATTTACTTCAGTTATATTGTTAACTTAACCTCCTGTTAGGGTACAACGGCGATAACTTCTAAGAGCTTTATAGCCAAATATTTACAAATCAGCTGAATGAAATCTTTTTTGTTTGTGTATGATAATTGATTTCTTTTTGCGTGATTTGAGGCTCTCCCTGCCCTCCATTTTCCCACATACAAATGTGTTATTTTATCATTCAAATTTCATTGACATCAATGTCGTTATTATTATTGTTATTGGCTGCAATAAAACAGCAGACTACATTTTCATAAATTTTTATAAGCTGCATAAATTTGGCAGTAACAACCATTAAAAGGCTGAAATGAATTTTACGCTCCTAAATTTTGAATTCAATAGCGCACCTACAGAAATGGAGTAAAATAAAATGCATTCTCAAGTACATACATACAAGTACATACACATTTCAATGAGCAAAACATCCGATAATGACATACAAAATGATATTCTCACACCAGAAAATGTATCATAACAACCCAACTGTGAAGCGTATGATGCACTTGCTAGGGCCACTAATTTTATTGTGAGCGTAATAATGAAAAATAGAAAAAAGTTCTCCTGTCACTGAAAATGATTTGTTGGTGTTTTTTCCAAAATATTCTCATTTCTAGAAACTGATCTAAAAACTTTTGAGTGCGTTTGAATAATTTTTCATAAAATTTTTGAGGCACCTGCAAACCAAGGTTTTGGAAGGCATAAACGGCTTCCTCTGCAGGCGCAAATTGTTGGCTGCGTAGTTTGCGTTTTATGTACGAGAACAAGAAAACACAACTGGATATCAAACAAGGATTTACAGCAGATGATCCATTGGATGTTTTGAGTAGTAGAATACACACTCGTTTGAATAGAAGTGTGTTATAAAAGGATAAATATGCCCCCTAAATGTTTGAGGAATCCTGCTGGAATGTCAGCCCTGGTTGGATATAAATCCGGGATCGTTGCGGTAACGTAGAAAAACGTAGAACTGCTGTGGAAACCAAAGTGTGGGTGGTGGAGAATTACTCATTTTTGACGGTTGTTTGAGGGTTGCTATTTATATTTCTGGCCCAACAATGGAAAAATGAACATCGGTGGTTGAAAACGGGTTTATTTCTCTTCAAAATATTTTCTATAACGATGAATACACTTTTGCATTCATTTGAACCAATTTTCGAAGAATTTTGTCCAGCACATTTCCTGGACGTTTTTTAAATTGTATTGGATGCAACGCCAACACACCACAAGGTGACCATGCAAAATTGTATTGCTGCTCGCCATACTGATGCCCATGAAAGCCTCAATCTTACGGTGTGTGACAAGACGACCTTGCCCAATCATTTCACGTGCAGTATCGATACTTTTTGGCACAACTGATTTTGGAGGACTTTATCAAAATTCGTCGGTGAGTGAAGAGCGGACATGGGGAAAATTCATTGTACCAAATTTTACGGTGCTAAAGGATGGTGCTTGCATGCCATATAAAGCTTTTAGCTCATCAATGTTTCCTTGCCCATGTCGAAAATTGTAAATAAATGGTCGCACAAAAATGTTGAATTACATTTTTTTCTGAGATGAATTTTTAAGGCCACTGTAAACAATACTGATATGACTCACACATCTCCTTCGTTTCTGTCTTATTAATACGTCGAAAATTGCGAAAATAATTTAACGAAAATCTTTACGGTTTATTTTTATTTTTTTGCCGAAATGATTTTTTATGGCCACTGCAAACAACACTAATATGGCTCACACTTCAACAAGTCCTGAGTGCGTTTGAGGTAAAATATGTTAAGCTTTCGAATGTTAACGTCAACAATACACCCGACAACAGTACAAGTGCCTAAGTTCAGAAATATAAATAGCAGTCCTCCTTATGCCAAAATAAAGGTAGGCCCAGGAAACATGCTGTTTCGACAGGATGGGTTCAGAGGGAGAGGGGTGTTAGATGAGTGGGTTTTAAAGGGCATGTGAAAAGGTGGTTAGTGTCGTGCGGGGTGCCCACACATGCCGGACATATGTTTGGTATGTCGGGGTCAATTCTGGATAAGTAGGAGTTTAACCTGCTACAATATCATTCTCATGACAGCCGGTTCTACGTTACCGGAATTACTCGGGTTTTACCCGACCAAGGGCTGCCGCCCCAGTAAACTAGCCCTGTCTAGTGAACAGTTTGCATGCCTTCTTCATGGATGTCTCATTCATCACCAGTCACGATCTTATACATAGATGTGTTTTGAAGCTACTCAAGACATCTTTTTAATACATAATGAATAGGTCCATTATAATATCATTTATATATTTTTACGGGCATCTTCAGATTCTGTTAGATCCATCGCGAATAATTCTTTGTTCACTACTAAAATATTACCCCCTGTTCACTACTAATAGCGCAGGTTGCTTCAACCTTTCACTATGCCACTCAACGATCGCGAACTATAAATTTTTGGCACAGCATAAATGTTTTCTGACATAATAAATGATTTTGGGCTCTTCTCATCAAATTCGCCATTCGCTTATTAGCAAGGACATCTGCCATTAAATTCATTCAATTTCATTTACCAAAGGTTGAAGTAATAAGGTACTCTTGCCTGGATAACCCATATCGAGAATCGTAATAAATCATCGCACGAAAATGCCAGCTAGCGTCTGGCAACTTTTAAGCCCACAATATACAATAAATAGTAATGCTCTTATTATATCATCTGACCTGAAATAGTACAACTTATTTAGAAGTCGTCGCGCCCGCGCCTGCCACCCAAGCGTTTACCACAAACTACAGACACACAAACAAAACACACACAATGGATGAATACATGGCTTTGGGCTGGTTACATATCTCAACCGCAGTACACTTGCCTGGTGACATGTCTGCTGGGTCATGAAGGTCTCGTGGGAGTCAAAAGGGTGCCTCTTCACATTTATTGATGTAAAAAATTTAAATGTTTCTATTGAGAAAGAAGAAGAAAATGCTAAAATAGCATTTCATTCATTACCACTTCAAGCGCAGTTGTGATGATGCTTTGGCCCACCTACTTGCGGTTGCTAGTGCTGATAATTCTTTATAATCGTCTGGAATAATCCTTTACACGACATTCAACAGCAATTCACATTCCTACACACATACACAACTCCATACCCATACTCATTTAAAAACAGAAATCAATTTATGCTATGATTTTGGTTGTTTTGTAGGTGGCAATTGACAGTGGCAGCCACAACAATCAATTCACGTAACGAGTATGCATCATCGTCGGTGGCAACAGCGGAAAAAACGGTAGAAAGACGGTGTGTCTTGGCCAAAACAGGATTTGTTAAGACGCATTGATGCATTGTGCGAAGGACAGCCAAACAATTTCGACTCCACCTTTGTCTTCAATTGTAAATCATTCAAAATTTAATTGCATTCAAATTTGAGTAGAATGCCATACAATAAATAGATAAACACATGTGTACAAATGTATGTATGTATGCACCCGTACATTGTTGCAAGTATACAAATTTGTTTGAAGATTTGTTGTTATATTAGGGAGGGATATCGTTGCAATGGCTGTTGCAGATCATATATTGTATATGTATGTATGCATGTTACGCTATTGTTAACACTGTGTGGGTGCTTTGTGTAATTGTTATTATTATTAATATTTTTTCTTTTTTTTATTGGTTGGTTATGGAATTCTGTTATGACTGATCTTGGCGGGAGTGCTATTGTTTGTCTGTCTCTCAGCCGGCAACTTTGACATTGGGTTGTCGTGGATTAAGCGCCGTCATAATTTACACACTGGGTGGCATACATACGAATTCAAAAATGATTCAATATGTTTTGCATTGTTGCAGGTCGGAACGAATTCGTTAAGTTCTGGTGATTACAATGGGATTTGTGTAGACAATTTGTAAACTTGACTTTGTCGATTGTTTTCTAAAGCGATTTCACGGCTAAACGGATATAAATTTATTAGTGAACTTGATCTTTAAGGGATAATTGATTCATCGAAAAATGACAGTAAATAAATCTGTTCATTTCGTAGTCATAACATTTTTTATTCCATAGCAAGGCGCATTCATACAAAGCGATATCAGTGGAGCAGCCAATTTGTTGTTGTTGTTGTAGTAGTTGGCAAAACCAAGAAAAGTGCAGTGAAGTCATCGGCCGTGTTGTTGTTGTTGTAGCAGTTTACTAAGTCATCGGTCGTCGTCGCCTATATCATGTAACGATAGGTCCAGAAAACAGACTGCTTCAACAGGGTGGGGCCAAAGGGAAAAACGTGCCAGATTAGTGGATTTAATCGGGCATATGAATATTTGGTTAGTGTCATATGGAGTACCTTAAGATGTCGGACTTATATTGACTATATTTGGGTCAATTCTAGATAAGTCGAAGTTTAACCTGTGAAAATATTCCGATCGTAATTGTGCCAATGTAACGCGGGTCTCACGAGCCAGCTGAAGGCGGTTGGACTCCGATAACGGCTTTCGGGGCGCGAGAATTCATGAAGGTGGTAAGCGATTCTCGGTGAATGCTGTTTTTAAGTCCTGTGGGCTCCAGTGATTGTTGTATGCAAGTCTCGATCTCGTAAAAATTACATTAAAACTTTCAAATTTTTAACCAGAATTTGTAGATTTTTTCTTTGGCTATGTAGTTATATAGCCCATTTAATGTAAAATTCGAGCTTATAGACATTTTTAGATTTAGGACATTATACAGCGAATAAAGATCCACCAGCTTCGTTGGCTGGGTTATGTCCGAATGGATACAACCGCTCTGGCTCTGCAAGTATTCGATGCAGTACCAGCTGTGGTAGCAGCGGAAGACCTTCTCTTGCGCCAATCAAGAAGATGAAGAAGACTTTTAGATTTCATTGTATATAATTTGGTATTTTTTATTAAATTATAAAGTTTGCGTATTATAATAGCCGGAATGGCTTTGTGCGTGACTACCTCTCGGTAAGTCTTTGGTTCGATTTCCATTGTGGGCATAAAAAAACAAACGATAGAAAGGGGTTTTTTATATCCGTAACCCCCAGGTAGGCAATGGCAAACTTCCGAGCGTATTTCTGTCATGAAAAAATTACTTATAAAAAGGCATATCTGCCGTTCGGAGGCGGCATAAAACCGTAGGCCCCTACATTCGTAAAACAACAACAAGACGCACAGAGCTCGGCCATATATTCAATAATGTGAGTAAGCGCGTAAATAAATAAGTTTTTTTCATTTTATTTAATACTTTTAAAAGTAATTTCTTTGATTGAGCGATTTTTCTATAAAACGGAGTGCTGATTAAAGAATTTACTGGTTTACTCAAATACAAATTTGGGGGTTTTCAACATTCCATTAAGTGGGGATTATTGTACTTAATTATTTAGTTTAGTTAGTTTTGCAAACATTTTTGTCGTCGTAGATAATCCAAGCGACTGTATCGTTATGCCCCTGTATAAAAATGCTATCATTATTATTCAATATATGCTTTAATCTACAAGCTTGTTGTTGGAATTGTGACATGACAAAAATCTTTACTTAAAAATGACTCATAACCAAAATACCCAAAATATTGCCAATACAATCATAGCAGAAAAGTTTGCGCTCAGGGCTTTCCGTTAACTTTTTTCGCCCCTATCATTCTTGTTGTCAATACATATCTACATATATTTAAGCATGCATACATATATTTATGGCAAAATAAGCCACAATGTGATTAGAAAAGAGCAATAACCCCAACTTGTTGCCGAAGCTTGTTGTTTCATGGCGGGGCTTTTGTCTTAATCACGATCAGATCAAAACAAAAAACAGCTGGCACTGTGCGAAGAAGAAGCACACAATGCAAAAGTGAATATTTTGCCAAAAATAGAAGTTAATGACACACCTTCGCGTCTGAGCGTCTTTTAACCAAATCGGCATCATCGACTTTCCCCCAAAATTTGTCTTATATTTCACTAAGTGTTAGTTTCCGTTTTAGTTCAGATGATAAGCACTAACGTCGTTGTGGAAATGTATTTTACAATATTTTTGCACATTGGCTCACCTTTCGCATGCGAATAGAAGCTCCCACTCGTTCCGATTTCATATAATTGGCACATATTAACGCAGTCACACCGCCTCCCACAAACACTAAATATTTTGAATAACTTTTTGGCACATTTTTTGCGCTTTGAAATTTATGGAAATTTCTTTGTAAAGGTCGCAAACTTTGGTTTAAATTTAATGCCCGAATAGCAAATTTACCAAACGCAGCCATTCTTCAAAAGACGAACAAATTACTAAAGAAGTAAAAGCGAAGAAGAATGTGAATAAGTTGACAGTATAGGTATTGCCAGCATGGACTTCCAAGTGATGAGGTAGGAATTTGTAGAGAATGGTGTGGAGAGATCAAGTGGTTATAAAATGAAATTGGAGTACCGAAATGCTTGGTACAATAAAGCAAAGCAAAAAAATTAGATAAGAATAAATTAAACTAAATGAAAGGAAAGGTAGCAAAATAAAATGAAATTGGGTTAAAGTAAGTAGAAGTAAAAAAGCAATAGCATTAAAGAAAATAAAAAAAATTGGAATAATATAAAATAAAACTTAAACAAATTAAATGAAACTGAATAAAAATAAATAAAAACAGTTTATTAAAAATAAAATAAAATTTTATAAAACTGAGTAAAACAAAAATAAATTAAAGTATAGTAAGTAAAATAGAGTAAAATAAAGTAAAATAAAATTAAATTAAAAAAGCAAAAGGAACTATATATATAACTAATTAATAAAAAAATGAATAAAAAATATTAATAAAAAATAAGTAATGTGAAGCAAAATAAAGGAAAACTGTGAAAAAAAATTAGTTTAAATTAAATGAAAGTATGTAATTAAAAAAGTAAATGAAAAAAAAATGAAAAAAAATGAATAAAACAAAATAAAGTTACATTAAAGTATAGTAAGTAAAATATAATAAAATGAAGTAAAAGTATAAAGAAATATTGAAATAAAAAATAAATAATTTGAAATAAAATAAAATATCATAAAACTGAATAAAATCAAAAATGAAATGAAATGAATTGAAAGTAATTAAAAAAAGAAAATGAAAAAAAATAAAACTAAAAAAATGAAAACAAAATAAAATAAAATAAAATTATAGTAACTAAAATATAATAAAATAAAGTAAAATAAAATTAAAGTAAAAAAGCAAAATTAACTCAAAACTAAGTAATACTAAAATAAAAAATAAATAATTTGAAGTTAAATAAAATAAAACTGAAAAAATAAAAATAAAAAATGTAATTAAATTAAGTGAAAGTAATTCAGAAGTGTAAATGAAAAATAAAATAAAACTGAATAAAATTAAATTTTTGTAAGTAAAATAGATTAAAAATTAAAATTAAATTCAACCAAATTGAAACGAAAAAAATATAAAGAAGACCAAAATAGTAAAAAATAAAATCGAATAAAAAAAAGTTTGAAATAAAATGAATTAAAATGTATAATAATCATAATAATAATAAATTTTAAAATGTTTAATGAAGTCAACTCCTTGCAAAGGTTACTAACATCATATTTGGGAAAAATTCGGATCCGAGACACAAATATTACCCGGAGAGCAAAAGTTACACGTATAAATGAATGTGTGTACATATGTACCTAAATCTATAAATTCACTCCTATGTCTGATTGGAAGCGCACCAAAACGAAGGACTTGAACAACACCGAACGTGCGAAACGCAATCAGAACTTCCTCATCATGAACACCAAATAAAAGTGAAAATATGTAGATAAAATAGAATTTATGTGGTAGGTAACAAACGAGTTGGAGTTGTCTGATTTCTGTTGGCCCGCCATGCAAACTAATGCAATGCCAATATTTACATAACTATTCGATTGCCAAGAGAAGAAAAAACATGTGGATATGTATAAGAGATATACATATATATGCATATATATTCTTATGTATGTGTGTATGTTCACATGTATGTATGCTGTGGCTAATATGGGACCGACATGAAGATGGCTTCAGGTTGAAATGCATAAATATTGCGAAAAATTGTGTTATTGGCGAGTGATCGTTGGCAGCATAGATGCTAATGAAAAAAGGGCCAATGTGCTAGAAACGGGCCATAAAGGGCAATAGAAAACCAAAAGAAATTCATGCATGAACGTATGTGTATGTATGTATCAGCAAATTGAATGAATATAAAAGTGATCACTGATTGTAATCATTGGCAAAATTGTTGATTTGCTGTGCAAAAATAGCAAACAAAAGTCAGAAGGGCAACCAGAACATAATTTCGAAAATTTATAGTACAAATCAATAGCGTCTTGCATGCACATATCACATTATGGTGCATCAGTCTCCATACAAAAAAATATATAAAAAATAAATAAATAAAAAATAAAAAAAATCAGTACAAACGGAATTGTAGCCTGTCGAGGGGCGACCACTATTAGAAAAATAATTTTCTTAACCCTCGAGAACACGCGCCTCGTAAGATAGCACGGATTCTCGCGCATGAGCATTTTGCTCACTTCATGTAAGAATGTAACTTTTTAATGGATTACGATTTTTAAACATTTCATTTTTAACATAGTTATAATACCAAGTCATTTTTTTGCAATTATGTGTTTATTTAAGAAATTCACACTGTAAAATTATATAAATTCATTCAGTCAAGACATAACCAAAAATTTTACATCCATACTTTAGTATATTAACAAAAAAAAACTCCTTGTAACAAAATAAATAAATAAAAGACAAAAATTACGACATTTATTTATTGACATTTACGTTGCTTTCGAAGCAAGATGGGCACATATACTTAACGTGTTCCGTGCAAAGTAATTTTCCACATAAAGTGCAGCCTTTTTTCGAACGTCTGTTTTTACTCCTGAGGCAAAGCTCGCAAAAGCCAGGTTGTAGGTGTTGGCTTTCAGGTTCTTTTGCTGGTACAATGCGATCCATAGTATTTTTTAAATCACGAGGTAAAGTTTTTATGACCTGCCGATTAGAAATATGTGGCTTTATTAGCTCCAGTGCAATTTCCTTTAAAAACGTCCTCCTCTGGGTTAAATTGCCTGTATTTGATTTGTAAATAACACTGAATAACAGCCCAAAAATATCTTGTTTGATGATTACATTTTCTAAAGCAGTTTTTCATGCTGATTACAAATCTGAAAACCGTTTTTCTCTATCACGTCAGGTTTTTAAGATATTAACATAAACATACAGTTTTTAATCCCTTATTGTTACGAATGAATAAGAAAATAGAGTATAGTTTACTAAGTTAATAACATATTTGCTATTTTTTTTCAGTGAAAACAATGGCGTCTAGAGGCTGCATCAATTCACCAGACTTGTTTTGTTATGTGTGCGGCTATCTCATAGACAAAATACACCGAAAGACATTTACACCATTTCTGAGAAAAGCTTATGAACTATACTTTGATTCAAAGGTTGACAGCGGCAAGTTATGGGCACCACAGTTCATTTGTTTGACATGTGCATGCAACTTACGGGGTTGGATAAGGAAGGCTAAAAATAACAACCATCTGGCATTTGGAGTGCCTATGATATGGTGTGAGTCAAGCAACCACATCACTGACTGTTATTTCTGTTTGACAAATGTCACAGGTTTCTCATACAAGACTCGTTCATCTGTGAAGTATCCAGATATTCCCTCGGTTTCAAAACCAATTCCACATGATCCAGTCAGTTGTCCAATACCAACATCAGCTACAGAATACAGAGTCGATGATGCAACACAAGAAGAAAGTTCGTCTTTCAGCAACATGGCAGACTCTGACTACAATCCTGATGATGATGAAATTCATTTGATTAATAATGATGATCTTTGCGACCTTATACGGGACCTGGCACTAACAAAAGGTCAAGCTGAACTGCTAGGTTCACGTCTGAAAGAGTTTAATTTGCTATCACCAGGTACAAGAAGTGCATTAGTGCGTACAAGTTAATGGGTTGTAACATGTCCCTCAAGATTCATCTCCTCGACTCACATCTCGACTTCTTTCCAGAAAACCTAGGTTCTGTTAGTGATGAACATGGTGAACGTTTCCATCAGGACATCTCGGTGATGGAGTCACGCTATCAAAGTCGATGGAGTGCAGCAATGTTAGCCGACTATTGCTGGATGCTTCAGCGCAACATGCCAAATTGTCAGCACAAACGCAAGTCTACAGCCAAGAAATTCAAACCAAACTAACTTTTAATTTAAGGAACTTTACGTTATACCTATGTATTTTACAAGTGTATTATATCTTAAACTATGTGTATTTATGTTATATTAAGTAGTACTCTATTCAGCGATATATGCTCTACTGTGACTTGCCTGCGAGTTGTTTGCTTTGATACAATATTAAACATATATAAATGGTCAATGCCAAATATCTCAACAACGGTGGCTGATAGAGACAAACGGTTTCTATATTTGTAATCAGCATGTCTTACTTGTCTTAAAACAAGTGTTGGTTTCCAAGATATTTTCCGAAAGTTTTTTTTTGTTGATCAGTGTAATTTGTGCGTTTATGGCAGTAATGTCTATAAGCGTGAAAAAGAGGCGCATTGGCCACCTGCAGGTTATCCTGGAAACTGAATATGTGCCTTTCATTTGATCAACAGTGTCTACACCACCTTTCGTCTGGTTGTAAAAGGTTATTACTTCGGGTTTGTTCTCAGGTGTTTCATCATTAGCTAGGCCATCGGCATGAAGTGATGATAGCATAGGTACAACTTTTTTCGTTTTTTTCACTGGAACGTAAGAGACAAGAACCTTATTTTCGGCAAATGCAGTCATTGTATGTGGTTGCGGACTTCCTTTTGCTGAAATTATTTGAGGTGGAATTTCCTTTTTATTTTTTCTTATTGTACCCACAATGGTCGTTTCTATATTGTTTGTATAGTTCATCTGCTAAAGGTATTGAAGTAAAATAATTATCCATGGTAATGTTTCTGCCACTATTCAAAATTGGGGCAGCAACCCTTTTCACAACCCGAGGTTTTCAACAAAAAAAGATAAATCAAGAAATACTTACATTGTTTCTCGCGCGATGAGCAAAATGCCGCTCTCAAAAATCAACCGTCTGCCTACACGTCCGATCGTGCACTAATCGAAAGAAATGCTCGTCAAAGTACGAATCACAACTACTAGCGAAGGTACTCACCACAATTAGTGCCAGAATTACATAGAACATAAAAATTTCGCGAAATGAAAAATTGCTTGAGCAAAATGCTCATACCGCGTGTTCTCGAGGGTTAATTTTGGTGTTTCACCGAGATTCGAATCGACGTTCTCTCTGCGAATTCCGAATGGTATCCACGCACCAACCCATTCGGCTACGGCGGCCAATTTTCATAATAATAACTCTATATTGTGAAAGGCTAAAAAAAGCTACGAAGCTAAATAACAAAAAAGAGCCTCAGCCTCTAGCCTCAAAGGGGCTAAACTGGACGCACTGCTCGGCATAAGGTGCGCTTAACTCGTCTCATCTCCAAAACAATGGGTTGTGCGAGATTTCAATATCGATCGCTAGTTCTTGATGCTCACACGAAAATCTTAGAGTACTATTTTCTAATCTTTTTCGTTGTATTCGTCAGTTACAAAGCTGGATAGACGACCGGAATGCAGCAAATCAAAAAAATCTTTGTACAAATAATTGCAGGTGCGGCCCAAAGCTCAATACTCGGACCTGAACTTTGAATATAAGCTACGACGAAATTCTTCGAATAGTAGAGATGCCTGAGGATGTGCATCTAGTTCTATACGCAGGCAATATTGTATGCCAAATAATTTCTCGAAATACTGACGAAGCTAAAAGGAAGTGAAATCCACTGATGATCCAAGTACATACACGGCTAGAGGACCATGGATTTAAACTGGCCATAGAGAAAACAGAGCTAGTCCTTCTAACCACCAGACTTAACCCATTAGAAGTAGACATTCAAGTACTTAGTGCAACTTTATCGACAAAAAGAGTGGTCAAATACCTAGTAGTGCAACTAGACGCAAGATTAACTTATTGAGCACACATAAATCAGGCTGCCACAAGAGCTGCCAAAGTAAGCGACATGTTAAATAAGCACACGACAATCATTGGAGGTCCAGCTCAGAGCAAGCGAAAACTTCTAATGCACACGACAAATTCGATTCTTCTATATGGATGCGAAATATGAACAGATTCGCTAAGGGTGAAATGCCGGCGAAAAACTTTGCAATCTATGCAAATCACCTGCGCTCTCAGAGTGGCTTGTTCATACAGAACAGTATCAGAAGATGCGGTTTTAGTTATCAGCGGAACCTTCCCTATAAGTGTTTTAGCACAAGAGTGCAAACCGAGATGACAGGCAAAATTCTCAAAAATTCCAAGTCCATGCTTCTCTGACATTAGAATTTAAACGCTTACACTTTGGCAAGCAAAGATGGAGAACTGAGTAGTACGGTAGCTGGACGCGAGACTAATACTCGATTTAAAAAGGTGGTGGGTAGAAAGAAAGCACGGTGAGGTTAACTAATACTGTTACCTCACACAAATTTTGTCCAGACATGTGTCCTTTCGCAAGTATTTGTGGCGAATTCTAAAGGTACCGAATTGCATTTATGGGGATGCTGGACCCGATGATGCGGAGCACACCTTCTTCAAACGCGCGTGGTGGAACACAGCATTTACACCTGAAGGTACAATCGACGAAATGATGATAGGCGAAGAAAAATTGGAATGTTGTCGCAAATTTCGTTGAGGATATTATCCGAAAAAAGAGGCGTGAAATGGAAACTTGTGCTGAAGATCATTAAGCATATGTTTTTCAAAACAGGCGACCTTGACCGCAGGGTGAGTAAGTCAATGTGCCCTTCTGAGGACGTCGTCTTGGACCTCTACCTCGCAGCAATGTGGAAGCAGTCCCGGTTTTGAGGAAAAAATCCAAGAGAAGAGGAGGGATGTTTTTAGTGGAATCACCATACAGAGAGTAACGACGGTTACTATACGACGTGTGTTCAAAAAGTATCGCGAATTTTGAATTTTCGCTGGTTACGTATATTCGAATTTCGATTTTTTGTGGCGATATGTTGGTACTCATGTCTCTCACTCATGAAGACGAGTTCGGCCATTTTGAATGTTCAGTTCATTGTTGACAGCTGCTTTGCTTGCACGTGTTTCGGCTTTACTTGCACGGCTCGTCTTCGATTTTTACCTAATCAAAAAGATGGATCAAAGAACCTGTATCAAATTTTGTGTGAAAAACGAAATTAAGTGCGCGGATGCATTCCGAATGTTGACTGTATCATACGGAGGAGCTACTTTGTACCAAAGCAACGTTTATCGGTGGTACAAAATGTTCTCAGAAGGCCGAGAAGATGTGAACGACGAAAAGCGTGCCGGACGCCCGAGCACTTCAACAACAGGCGAAAAAATTGATTTCTTCACTTCATCAATGGTATTGGCCAATCGTCGAATCACCGTTAGAGAAGTTGCTGACGACCTAAACATATCTATTGGCTCGTGCCATTCGATTTTTTTTATTGATTTTGGCATGAGACGGGTCGCCGCAAAACTCGTATCAAAACTGCTCAGTTTCGACCAAAAGCAGCATCGCATGAACATTGTTAATGAGATGATGGACTCTGTCCGCGACGACCCAAATTTGCTCCAGAGGGTCATAATTGGTTACGAATCATGGGCTTATGGTTATGACGTGGAAACCAAAGCTCAATCATCTCAATGGAGGCTGCCGCACGAACCAAGACCGAAAAAAGCGCGCCAAGTTCAGTCGAATGTAAAAGTATTGCTTACCGTTGTCTTCAATTGCAGGGGCGTTGTGCATCATGAGTTCTTGCCACAGGGTAAAACGGTCAATAAGGAATATTACTTGCACGTTATGTGCGACTTGCGCGAACCAATCCGCCAGAAACGCCAGGATTTGTGGAAGAACAAAAATTGGCTCTTGCATCACGATAACGCCCCTGCTCACACATCGTTGCTTGTGTGCGACTTTTTGGCAAAAAAAAAAACACACTAATGGCATCATTTAGTATTCCGTATTCCCCAGTTCTGGCCCCCTGCTACTTTTCACGAAACTGAAGAGGCCCATGAAAGGACGACGCTGCGCTACGATTGACGAGATAAAGACGGCATCGAAGAAGGAGCTGAACAAGATAAAAAAAAAATGATTTTTTGAAGTGCTTTGAAGATTGGAAAAAACGTTGGCACAAGTGCATAATATCTCATGGGTATTACTTTGAAGGGAACAAAATGGATATTAATGAATAAATAATAATTTTTGAAAAAAAAACACAAAATTCGCGATACTTTTTGAACACACCTCGTATGGTGCGAAGGCATTTTTAACCCAACCTAGATATAAAATTGCAGACAGATTTTTGAGAATTTTTGTCGGTCGCGGCCTTGTACACTTTTTTATGCGGAAGAAAACACCCAATACCGCAGCAGAAAAATTTGTCAAAAATCAACGCGATTTTTGAAACACTTCAAACTTACACTTTATTATACAAAAATTCAATGATCTACAAAACTGCATTCCCGAAATTTTTTTTAAAATTCTGGGTAAAAAGTTTGAAGTATTAATGAAAATTTTCCGAATTTTCTCAAATTTGATGCGGAGCTCGATACTTTGCTTTAAATGTTTCTTGTCTTCTATATTTTTATAAAAAAAATAATTGAAATTACAAAATAAATAAATAAGCGGACAAAACTTATCAATATGTTGCGTACACTCTTTTTTGCCGTTGACTGTATGCTCGCTAAGGAATTCTTTTGAACATAGAATACTTTGTTGTTTCTGTCAATGTAAATTGTTTTAAAGAAAAATTATATTTATTTTAATTGAAATACACAAACAAGGTTTTCATATTAATTAATGACAGTGAATTTTGATTCTGATGGGCAGTCGAGTAATGTGGCGCCTACTTTCTTTTTGATTTAAGACAATCAAATCAAACGATGATATTGCATAGCAACAAGTTTAAGTATCGTTCAAGTATACAAATTTACATATGTACATACATAAACTTTTTGTACAACTGCATGCATTTGGGTTGCTGATAGCGACAGAGGCGTAGCCACTTTGTTGATTGGAATAAACTGAAAAACAACGACTTTAAAGCCTTTTTACTTCTATTTCTCTCAATTTTCGTCTCTGCTGTTACGTTGACACATTTTCTTAATTAATTGGTAAATTAATAGCTTAGGAAGGCAGTTGACAGCGCGAGTTGGGTTGCAGTTTCATTTTTATAAAGTACTTTAAGGAAGAAATTTTTAGAATTTTTCCCAGCGCAACAATGAATGCAATAGATATTAAATATTATATTAATAAAATACGATTGTTTAGCAATCCTCCATGATCCACCACTCTGAGTCGCTGTGATCTGACAATGTGTCATATGCCGACTGCGGTCAATTAAGCTGTTGAGGACATAAAATTTTACTTTCAAAATTTGAAATATTTTCCTGTATGCGCCACCAGAAACAAGCAGGCATGCCAGTTCATTAAACTTTATATGCAATACCATGCGTTTATGTATGTGTGTGCGTATGTACATATATAGGAAAGTACATTTTGTATTACATATGGCACTTGTGCTTTTATGAGTTGTTGGCAGCTCTTCGATATACCTGTATTTACTGCAACAAAATAAAATAAACTACATAAATACTTATACCTTAAATTATAAGAATAGAACTTGGCATCTTTTCAAACGATCGAATTACCAGAAATGTTTGCTGAACTTTTCAAGTGAACCATAAAACCAAAACACGATTTTACGGTCTGTTTTATTTTCTGTGATTTTACTTTACCATTTACACTGTTGCAATTGCATCTCGTTTGTCTTGATTTTGTCAGAAATATTATTTCAATGATTGTGCAAGAGGGTCGTTTGAAAAGTCTGTGCAAAGTCAGAGAGATGGCCCTACTGGCGCTTATCGAGGTTATGATTAGTTAGTAGCATTTCTTGGAGGAATACACACCAGGTTTCAGCCAGAAAGGTATATTTCTTTGTGTTTGGCATTCAGTTCGAGGCAGTCGTGTGATTTTCCTTTTCCATCACGACAATGTACCAGCTCACGCCTCAGCAGTTGTGGTCGCAATATTAATGGAAATAGGATTCCAACTCCTTTCACACCCCTTCCAATGTTAAATATACTTAACTTTTTTGAACTAAGTACAATTTTAACTATTATATGGCTCCACAATTTTGTTTTGAAAATAATTTTTCCAAATTCCCCAGAAAGATTTTGAACATTAAGAACTTTGACCGAGGATCAGTGCCTTCCTACATTGACAGCTCAAGACTAATTAATTAGGTCGGAAGCGACATTCACTCAGAAGTGCTGCAGTTGAGCCTAAGTCTACAATGCACTGTGGCCATCTCTTGCACCGGAGCTTTTCCGTCTACTTCAGGCCCAGCATTAGATGCTCTGGTTATTCTACCACCACTTGATGCTTTAATCCAAGAAGAAGCCTTGAAGGCCATCACAATGGAAATTTGCCCGGCATTGGACAACAGAGAAGACATGGACTTCGATCCAACGGTTCTCTTCATCCCCTTGACAGCAGCCGTAATTGAAAGAAGATACAGTGTGGTGCTGCCAAAGACTCAATTGTGGTCAAACTCTGAAAATTAGCCCGGCAAACAATGTTTTCGCATTTTCATTGATTGTTCCAGGATCGAACACGGTTCTGCCTCCGGTGTCTACGTGGGATCCAGAGGGACAAACACTACACTTTTTACGCATCTGTGTTTTAAGAGGAAGTATATGCTGTTCAAGAAGCAATGAACTTTGTTGGGGGAAACAAGTGGAAAGGCAGATGTGAATGTGTCTGCAGCGACAGGAAAGCATAGATAGTCCTTCAAATACTTCAAGGGTAGGTAGGCAGGTAGGTGAAATGGTTGAAGTGCCAGTCTGGCCAGTCTTAGACCTCCAACAGGAAGATGTCTCCAGCCAAAGCTGTTGATATAACGGAGAAGATTGATGGAATTTAGGTTGGCGCACTGCCACAAACTGTCGAAGAAAGGAGCACCCAGTGAGGAACTACTCAGGAGCACTCAAGGGTAATTGTGTCCTGTAAATCCAGGCGGAACTATGCCGCTAATATCTTGATTCCAACATGGGTCACGGGACACGTAGGTATCGCGGGTAACTAGACCTCTGACTCTTTAGCTAAGATGGGCTCTGATACCAACTTCTTTGACCAGGAGCCTGTTCTGCTACTCTCTTCTGCAGCCATCAAAGCCGCGGTTATCAAACGGGTTAATTCAACCCAGAAGCGAGCTAGGCAGGCGGAGAGAGGTTGCAGATGGACAAAACTGATGTTACCTATCATGTCTGATTGACTATAGCAGATCCTCCTATCATTAAGCAGGAAACACGACAGGCAGCTGGCTGGACTGATGACGGCACACTTTTTATGAGCGAAGTACATGGAAAAGGAAGACATCTCAGACAGTCCACTCAACCCAGCAGTTGGAGAGGAGGATGAGATGGCGAACCACTTTCTGTGCGTGTCCCCGCTGTCCTTCGCTGGAATTAGGTTTGAGGTCTTTGGCACTGATGTGCTAAAAAGTGACCTTCTTGGCTCCTTGATATCACAAGATCTACTCAGATTTCTTCGGAGATCGAAAGCCGGGTAGATTTAAAGAAAATTAAAAAGGGAACTCGAGTGCAGTATAATGGACTTAATGTTGTCTGAGTGCTGTTCTTGCTAGTTGTCCCGTCAAAGAAAACAAAAGAAGAAAAGTCGACGGCTACCTGACTACTGCAGCGTCTTTCAAGCTGAGTTATTAGCAATAAAGGAGGCTGCGTTGTGGGTCAGAAACTTGTCTGTTGCAGCGTAATCGCACAAGCGGTGCTCCACGAACGTTGTCTGGGTTCCTGGACACAGAGGCATTGCTGGAAATTGCATCACAACTAGCTGACTAGGTGAGGAGTTGATATTAAATCAGTCAACTCTGCCCAAGTAAGCTCCTCAAGCAAGCTCCAGATCTGGCCGGTCTACATAGCACAAGCCAACAGTAGATGAACTACAGAGCCCACTTGAGAAGTAACTAGACAGATTTGGCCTAAATGGAATGAGCACAGAACTTGGTTCCTTTTGTCGCAACTGCGAGAAAGGAGAGGAAGACAACAATCATCATATTACATCGACAAATAATCATCATACCTGTATTACAAAAAAATTGTGCACTCGTATACATTTTATCTCCTCTGCTACTGTCCCGCTCTTGCCAGAACGCGATATCGCTGTCTAAACTTTTACTACTTGGGATGTTTAGCGGACTCGGAATCGACAGCCATCCACATTTTTCGTTTATCCGAAAAACGAAGTGCCTTCACCATATTGG
The DNA here is from genome assembly GCF_028408465.1 of Anastrepha ludens. Lineage (NCBI taxonomy): Eukaryota > Metazoa > Arthropoda > Insecta > Diptera > Tephritidae > Anastrepha > Anastrepha ludens. The sequence continues at coordinate 31,381,700 of NC_071498.1, forward strand.
GAATTAGAGTCCAAATTGATTGATACCAAATTATAATAGATAATATCCTATAGATAATATCCTTCAACTCCAGTTGGAGCGTAGGACCAAAACAAAGTTATTGAAGTCGTTACGGTTGTTAAAAAGTTGTTTAAAATTATTCCAGTTAGTATTGGTGTTTCGTGCGTAGGCTAGAATCTTGGTGCATAAAACACCAAAATTATAGAATTTTTTTTTTTTGCGGTCGCCCCTCAGCAGGCAATGGCAAACCTCCGAGTGTATTTCTGCCATGAAAAAGCTCCTCATAAAAATATCTGCCGTTCAGAGCCGGCTTTAAACTGTAGGCCCTTCCATTTGTGGAACAACATCAAGACGTACGTCACAGATAGGAGGACGAGATCTGCCAAACACTCCACAGTTTGAGAAACGCTAAAAAATCGGTTTAAATAACCTTCGCTGCCGGCAAGAAGTTTAAACCCAATAATTCCAAATTTCTGTCTGATTGAGTCTTCAATTGATGCAAAGGTATTTAAATATGTATATGTATATATGTATGTAGATGTTGGTGTTTTATGCCAGTAGATGTGAAAAATGTATACTTCATATGGGTCCCATTCATTGGGTTTGACTGCCGCGCTCCAGGTGGACAATTTTTTTAAATGGTTCGCTACTAAATTAAAAAAAATTATAGGCTCACAAATATTACTTCACCCGCAAACTCAGACATCCATGGTGTCTACGTTTAAAGGAATAAATTCAATATTTAGACACACTAACGATCACCAATAAACCTCCCACACTTTCGACTGCTGCATCCTTTCGCTATCCTGCTGACCTCGAAAAACCAATTGCCGCATTTCACCATTTTTTATGGCCGCGTTGACATTCTAACCGCCCATAGCAATAATAACAATAATAATAAGAAATTATTATGTCGCGCCACGTATTTCCATGTATGCCACATAAATCACAGCGCCTAAGCGGCTGGTGGTGTTGGGAGGGAAATTATCCAATTCTCAATTCTCATATTTTTAATTTCAATAATTAATAAGAAAATGTAATAAAAATGTCCGAGAAGAGGAAAGTAATAGAAATGTTGATCGCAACACAAAGACACCGGGGGGCAGCAGGGACGCAGAGCACAGTGACGCCTAACAGTTAAGCGTATATCGATTTCATCAGGCCGCAAGCAGCAGGAGAGTGTTGACCAACTCGTCTACTCATTGAACATTGCAGAGTCTGGGAATTATGTATATTTGAAATATTTTAATAATAATTTTCTACGATGCTGCAGCTGAATATCTGCGCTGTGCTGTGGACCACTGGCGTTCGCCGCCGCATACTGCAGGAAATCCCGCATGCATAACCAACTTCGCCGCTCATTTTCTGGTTATCAGCATACCGCCCGCCCCGTTCAAGGCGGCTGCGTATGTGTGAAAATGCGGCTCAACCCGCCTACGGTATGCCCCGAAGAGGCGACTACTAACCAGCTGGCAAGCCATTTGTGGTCATTGTCGTTGCGGCTGCGGCTGCTGCTGTGACAATCGCAATCAGCTGAATGCTGCGCAAAGTAGTTAGAATGTTATATCGACACTTCATAACTTTTCAACGAAATTATTATTATGTGTTTGAGTATTTTCCCGGCAAGCGATTAAGATCTGCTCATAATCTTGGTCATGACAATTTTCTGTTTGAAAAGAATTTGCTGCCTGCTGTGCATGTGCGCATGCGCGCGCCGCTGCGAATGTCCCAGAAAGGCAGCATGTCGGTGAAAAACTTGCAATCGCTCGCTCAACTGGTTGTTGTTGGTTTTGTGCACACATACATATAGAGGCGCATATCGCTATTTGTTAATTTGAAATGAGCTCGTAAAAGTAATTTTATTACCAATCGCCTGCGTCGTTTCTTATTCGACTGCTTGGTGCGGTTTTGCGGCTAACTCAATTTCCTCCTTCTTTTACTTCAGAGGCTCGTATGATTTTTTAATTGTTATCGACCAAATGTGAAAAAGTCGGTTTCCGAAAACAGTTACAACAATAAAAACATTGAAAGAGTAACAGCAGTGAACCATTTAATTTAACAAATATTGAGAATACTTAAATAAAGCGCAAGATCCCACACATGCACCCATGGAAGCCATGCTTACATACAGACATACCCAAGCCCAACAGTCCTTCCACGCGCAGCGGTAGAAGCTGATCCACGCGGTGAAGCCGTGCAATTTGTACGATCGTAAAATGGGTCCTCTGTTGGGTAATAAAACGCTTGTTCACGCCTCTCAAAATTACTTACATTTGTTTCGGCTCAAATTCAATTGATTTCAGGAAGGAAGAGTCGCCGCTACATATCGGGCAACGCCAGTCGATCGCTAACCCAACACAGATATCCTGCGGCAAAGTGCAAAGTGAATGGTTAAAAATTATGAACGAGTACAAGTAATTCAATATTTATATATGCTCGAAGGTGTGTATGTGTGTGTACACACCTATAGGACTTTGGCATGTTGTTATTAAGGATTTTATGTCAGTTGCAATTCGTTGGCAATAAAGACGTTTCAATTAGTTGGAATCGGGGCAAAATATTGCCAGTTTTCTGCAAAGTTACACAAATGGCCGCGTGCGTCCTCGTTTTGTGTTATACGAGGGTTGTCTCCTATATGTTGCGCCCAATAATGAAAACATAGTGAAATGATAATGAAAATGCTTTTATCGTTTTTCAAAAAATATTTTCCTTGGAAGTCAATAAAATTCAGTTTTCGCTTTAACCAAATCACCTTTGCCACTCAGAAGTGGATACCTCCAAAACGGCGTGTTTAAAGGCCTCAACAGCTTCTTAAGGCGTTGAAAAACGTTGACCTCGCAATTTATTTTTGATGTTCGGGAACAAAAAGAAATCACTAGATGTCAAAGCCGGGCTGTAAGGTGGATGACTCCTCCATTAACTCGATCTTTTGAGTACTCAAAAACTCTGTTGTGTGAGCCGATACGTGCTAGCTCGCATTGCCTTAGTGAAGGGTGCCTGTTGTTGTTGTAGCAGCATAAACATTTCCCATACTTACATACGGGGAATGCTGCTGGAGTGACAGTCCTTGGTCGGATATAAATCCGAGTCGTATCGGTAACGTAGGAGCGACTGTCGTGCAAACGGAGGCTCACTCGTCTTCGACGGTTGGTTTTCATTAATCTTCCAAAACCAAAAATAATGATTGTGCACCACGTAGAGGTGACGGTTTTGGTGCGAGACTACTGTTCCGCATAGGTTGGAGTCTCCGTGAATGAAACAGAAAATGATAGAAAAAGGCAAACAATGAAAAAGTTCCTCATAAAATATCAGGTCAGTCCATAAGTTCGTGAGTTTTTTAAAGGTGGTTTTAAAATTAGTAAAAAAGATGTTTAAAGTATTTATAAACCAATAATAAATTTTCCTTCATTATTTACAATGTCTTTCCAACGTTTGGGCAAATTTTTAATTCCCTGCTCAAAAAATTGTTTGTCCTTGGAGCCAAAATACGCTTCGATATCCTTTTTTATAGCTTTTTTTGAGGAGTAGTTCTTGTTACTCATACGGGATTGAAGCCCACAGAAAAGGTGATAATCACAAGGTGCAATATCCGGAGAGTATGGTGGATGCGGCATTAGCTCCCATTAGAGCTCGTTCAGCTTGCCTAATGTTTGCCTTGCGGTATGAGGTCTTGCGTTGTCGTGAAGAAACAAAACTTTGCGCTTATTCACTAAAGACGGTCGATTTTTTTTAAGCGACTCATTCAGGTTTGATAGCTGATGGGAATAATAATCAGCAGTATCGTTCGGTTTGGCCATCTCTAGGGGTCGGTTCTGGTGTTTCATCAAATGCAAATTTGGCTCAGCACTCAGGAGTTCGAGCAAGGCGTCGGAGTTAAAGACTTCAGGACGACCAGCGCGCGAGGCATCCTCCACTTTGGAATTTTAAAAACCACTTTTGCGCGGTCCTTACACTCACGGTATCCTCTCCGTGAACAGTGTTTATTTCTGCAGCAGCAGTTGTTGCATTTTTACCACTATTATTAAAAAATACAAAATATGCCTCTTATACGCGTTCGAAGATTCCATTTTATTTTTTAACAACACGTGCTTCTTATCCGCGATTAAAATCATTTGTTGAATGCACAATATATCACAGAAAATATAAATAGTTCAAAAGTGAAATTATGGGTAAAATACACACGAACTTATGGACTGACCTGATACTATATATCTGCCGTTCGGAGTAGGCTTAAAACTTCCCTCCATTTGTGAAACAACGCACAAACGCACGCCACAAATAGAAGGGGGAACGCGGCCAAGCACTTAACAAAAGTGTGCGCGCAAATTATTTATTTATTTAAGTGAAACAGTAGCGCCATGATAGAAATTTCCGAATACTTCCGAAACAAACAACAATTCGCTTTGAGGTGCTTCTCAAGCGAAGAACTTTTTTTGCGTTAAGTTCGTCTTGGAACACCCTTACTGTCGATTGGTGTTTTGTTTCCGACTCATAGACATACATATATCCATGATATGCCACCTGTTACGACGTCATGAGGGGCCTTAAACCACTGCGAATGAATTTTTTCAACATTTCTTTACACCAATCGACACGAGCCCGAGTTCTTTTTTGGACAGCTATTAAATTATGCGGCATCCAATGTTCATGCAATTTTGAATCTATGCTAGTCTCACTAATCCTCAGGAATGCCAATTGATGCACACCATTGATTGTTTTTGGCACAACAGCCATTTTTGAACGGGGAAAGATTACTTGGGAAATATTTTCAGGAAATCATAATCTTAGACCACGGTTCGATCCCAGAAGTTTTGAATGGTTCACAGACGGTTTGAAAACAAATAGTGGAGCAAATAGCTTAGCGTCTCTCAGGCTGAAATTCAAACAATCTGTGCGAGAATAAATTATATAAGGAGCAACAAGGATGCACCCATAGCTACATACTCGGACAGTTAAACTGCATTAAAGTCACTAACTTCACATTATGCGGAGTCGAAACTAGTGTACGAATGCATTAATAACCTAAACCAGCGTAGTGCAACCAATAAAATTGTACTTTGCTGGGTTTCCGATCACTCAGGAATAAAAAATAATGAAATTGCTGAGGAACTAGCTAGGATTTCACGGTCTAGAATCATACTGCGGTATCAGTTGGGAAGAAGCTAAAAACAGTTGCAATAGTTAGTTTTCTGACAGGTCATTATTACTTAAATTACCATCCTCAAACATTCAAATCGGGAATCAGACAGAGTGTCGACTTCTTCTAGATGATGATGAAACCACAGAGCTCATATTGTGTAACTGTAATGTCTTGGCAAAGACAAGACTGCAGATCTTTCATCGAGATCAAATGCATCCGAATGAAATCAAGAACGCTCTTGTTGCAGATATTTTGAAATTTGTGGCGGAAAATTTACCGAAAGCATTTGGCTTTCAAGTTCTTCCCAAGCTGAGGCAGGATACATCGAGGTGATGATGTAATACGTAGTAGTGTCATTCACAATGCCAGTCACATAGTTGTTACTATGATCTCAGTAAGTAAATATGTACCCGTGACCTCTCCCCCCAGACAAAACCAACACTCTACAAGACGCTCATGTTACCCGTGCTACTTTATTGCGCTGGGGCATGGGTTGTGTCGCAGACTGATGCAGCCCTTTTGGGGCATTCGAGAGAAAGATATTTCGGAAAATCTTTGGTCCTCTTCGTATTAGCGATAACTACTACCACCGAATGAACCACGAGCTGTATGAGCTCTACGATGATCTGGACATAGTGAAGTGCATCAATATTCAGCGCTGGATGGGCATGTCGAGCGCTGGATGCAGAAGCTTCAACAAAGAAGGTATTCGGATCGCAAATTAGAGGATAACTACGTATGGGAAGACCAGGCCTCCGATGAAGGGAACTCTACCATTGCTTGGTGTAACAAATTGGAGCAGAGACGCCTGCCGAGACTTGTTGTAATCGGCCTTAATCCGGTAAAGGGTTGTGATCTTTGATCAGACCAAATAAGTACGTAAGTAAGAGCCAGTCAATAGGACCAGCTTGAATTACTTCTAAAAAGATCGTTTAGGTCGAAGTGTAGGCTATTGGGCCCCCTAAAAAAACAAAAATGGCACGTACACTTTTATTAGGTGTTTGGCCGATCTCCTCCTCTTATTTGTGGTGTGCGTAGGTCGCTAACAAAGTCACTACGGTTAGGGAGAAAAGTTTTTTCTAATAGCGGCGGCCCCTCGGCAGGCAATTGCAAACCTTCAAATGTATTTCTGCCATGAAAAAGATCCCCATTGGGCTAGATGCTATCTACACTTGCTTCCCTTCACCATCCTCCCACTTCCATCAATTCACGCTTGACATTGATTGCACTACCTTCGAAAAACTATAAAAATTTTATTTGTATGACCTCAAATTCATCACGTTTTCTATAAACCCAGAGATTTTTTATTATTGCAAGTGCAAAAAAAAAATCTCAACTCAATAAAATGTATGCTGGCATGAATTTTAGATGATCAAAACGCAAATGAAGTGATCGTTAAAAGGGAACGTGTCATTTTATTCGGCGAAATCACTTAACACCCTCGAAATTGCCACTCTCGATGGCGCGAATAACAAAGCGCAGCATACATTAATGGCTTGTGACATAATTGAGCGTGTGATACCGAAAATTGTCCAACACCCTACTCAATCAAAGGCGAGCTAAAAACAACAACAAACACAAAAATACCAAAAAAAAAAAAAAATAAAACTACTTGTTAAAACTGAGCTCGACAGCCAAGTGGTAGCGACGACCGAGAACAAAACAAAAATATAAACAACAAAATTCAGTGAATGCTCCTTTTTCCAGCGTAATCCAACGCGTGGTGGCTTTTAATCGCTTGTTTAGAATCTTCGCTGGAAGTAGAGCCGCCAAGCGCAGCGCAGAATTCTCCCATAATTCTCAATTTCAGTGTATTGAATGCGCATGCGTACGCCGCTTTATCGCTGATCAACAATCTTGAAGGATTAAGGCGCGATAATGATCCCAATGATGCCAAGCAGCCGGGGCTCAGCCATATACTACCACCTTTTCGGTTGAATCTTCAAAAAGTTGGAGTAATCGGCAACTCGGAGATTGAACGCGTTCGAAATGCCCAGCAACTACCAAAGTTGGGCGCTTTATCGCTGCACTCATCAGCAGCGGCGTCAAATATGAGTTGAAGTGTGTGAATGCGCGTGCGTGCGTGCGTGCGTGTGCGATTGATGCCCGCCCAAAGCGCGCTCTTACCGATGCATTCTTGCCACAAGTTGGCGACACTGTTGGATTGAATTCTTGCATCTACACTCCTGCCACAAAACGGATGACTTCCACCGACCGTGCGTCCGTTCGTCCGTCCACCCGTTTGTACGAAGTGCTCTTCTACATATAATATTTTTGTACACACAAACATGCATGAGGCTACTTTCTGGCGCTTTCAAATTAAAGCCCAAATCAACCAAAATGCTGATGGAGAAAAGATGGTCGCATTGCTGCTGCTGTTGTTGTTGTTCGTTTCCTTTTGATTTTATTTCTCTTTTAGGTGTTTGTTCTTACTTTGTTTCCAACGTATCTGGTTTTTATGCAATTGTCTCATCTCAGAGTTAATCACCTCAAATGTATTTTGACTTTTATAACGCTTCCAAACAAAAATACAAACAACAATAACGTGCAACAACCACTGCCAGACCACCAATCCTTAGTTGTTGTTAAAGTGTCTGATCTTCCTCGTATTCTGGCAGCCAGCCGCCCAACTAATGTTCTCGGTTTTGTAATATGAGAAGCGCGCAATCAAAGGCGCTTAGAGAATCTCCAATCTTTGTTCAGCCCAGCTTCGCGCATTCTTTGTGGACAACAGGATCGCATTGGGTTGTCATTAGTGGACAGAACTTTCTTGTTGTTATTATTTCTATGCTTGTGACACATAGTCGCTAGCAGGCACAAGAATTGTCTAATTGATTTTGTGCATTTGTATACGATTTGTTGCTTTTTATTAATTGTTATTGTTGTTAATTTCAATAAATTCTACAAGCAGGTAATCCTCGCCTATATCTCCGGACCAGGCTGCTTTAATTGATATTTGATATTTACTGCGCTTTTTGTCTTTGTTTTTGTTTGTGTACTTCATTTACTTTATAACAAATTAGTATCATTAAAACTTATCTCCGAGGCGCATTGCGCATGATCTACTGTATGGTTGCAGGTTTCTTGCCCAACTCTTGCTCACCCCACTTGTTTACCCCACCAGAGAAATTAGTAAAGTTAAGAATTTACATACCGCACATTTTCCTAGTAAATTCTGAAGCTAAACAAATACTTTCTTTGTGTGTTTATCTAATAGTTGGGTATTCATTTCCATTATCGCGCAAGTTTTCTGTAGACTTACTTATGTATGTATGTATGTAGATGCACATTTTCTCCGGCTTTATTCGATACTCTTAAGCTCACCCAGTTAAGTTTTGATAAAGGCCATTTTCGGTAGTTAACGTCATTTGTTGTTATTTACAACGACATATTTTACATAATTTAATTATCGTACTTACATGAAACTTTTGTAAGCTTGAACTCGTGGGGTCAATTTACAGATTGAGATAATCCGTTTGGGATGGACCTCACTCCCCTCTGATGATATAATTAATTTAATAAGTTGTTTGTCCATTAAGTTAATAGATTAAATGGAAAAGCTTTGGCGCTAAGTAGCATTTTCGGCATTGGCTTCTTTGGTGGCAAACAAGTAGCAGTTATTTGAATTATTTGAATTGTACATACGAGGTTGTTGCATCAAATTTTGTGTAAAAAATAGAATTAAGTGCTCAAAAAGACTTGAAATGGTGACAGTGGCATACGGTGAGAGTACTTGGATTAAAAAAAATGTTTACGAGCGGTACAAGCTTTTCACAGAAGGTCGAGAGGATGTGGATGACGACGCTCGCTCTGGACGCCTCAGCACATCAACAACCGATAAAAATGTTGAGAAAGTGAAGAAAATTGTTATGGAGAGTGGTCGAATTACAAATAGAGAAGTTGCTGAGGAAGTCGGCATATCGGTTGGCTCATGCCATGCTATCTTTTCGGAAATTTCGAGCATGAAACGTGTGGCACTGAAGTTCGTTCCAAAATTGCTGCATTTTGACCCAAAACAACGTCGCAGGAGCATCGCTCAGGACGTCAACGGTGATCCAGATTTGCTTAAAAGGGGCATAACTGATGGCGAATCATGGCTATATGATTATGGCATCGAAACCAAAGCCCAATCGTACCAATGAAAGAGTCCAGCAGAGCCAAGACCAAAAAAAGAGCCTCAAGATCAATCAAATGCCAAGGTTTTGCTCACTGTTTCGTCGATTACCACGGCGTAGTGCATCAGGAGTTCTTACCACAAGGTTGTACGGTAAATAAGGAGAATTACCTTGAAGTTATGCACAGTTTGCCTGAAGCAATACGAAAAAAAAAACGCCCGGAATTGTGGAAAAAGAATTCATGGGTTTTGTATCATGATAATGCACCTGATGACTCATCTTTGCTTGTGAGAGATTATTTGGCCAAAAACTACACATGATAACCGTATTCACCAAATTTAGCCCTCTGCGACTTTTTCCTGTTCCCAAGATTGAAGAGTGCCATGAAAGGACGGCGTTTTGCGACGATTGAGGAAATAAAAACCGAATCGCTGACGGAGCTCAAGGACATGCCAAAAAGTGCATATCAGAGCTGCTTCGAGGATTGAAAAAAACGCTGGCATAAGTGGGTTTCCAATAACAGGTGTTATCTATCGCTATCGAGAGATGTGTACCGATTTTTTATGGCCGGAATTGGATGGTATTGATATGGACAACGTTTATTTTCAACAAGACGGCGCTACGTGCCACACAATCAACGAAACCATTGATCTTTTACGGGAAAAGTTTCGGGACCGTGTTATCTCTCGAAGAGGTGAACACTATTGGCCATCGAGATCTTGTGATTTAACACTTTGTGATTTTTTCTTTGGGGCCACGTGAAAGTGAAGGTTCACGCCAACAGCCCAGGGTCGATTCAAGACCTCAAAGATGAAATTCGTGAGGCTATCGAGGACATAGGGCAGCTACTTTGCAATTCGGTTATGGAAAATTTCATGAAAAGCATATTGTCTTGTAAGCGTGGTCGTGGTGGCCATTTGCCTGATGTTATTTTCGTCTATTAACGGCATACTTTCTTCTTTATTATGAAATAAGCATTGGATCATCTATATTAAAAAAAACATTTATCTTTGAATATCAAAATAATACCTTTTATTAGATAATCTTTTATCTGAGGGGGGCTACTTTGAAAAAGATAAAATAGAAATTGATGAATAAATAAATATTTTTTTGAGAAAAATGAAAATTAACCTTATTTTTTGAACACACCTCGTATATGGATATACAATAGCCTTAATGAAGAACTCTCAGAAATCGAACAATCTCTTACATGAACCCAAATTAAGACGAAAGCGAAAAGTAGACAACATCGACAAACATTTGTGTCGGCACTGCGCGTCCAAAGCCGGCGCTCTAGCAAGTAATAACAATAACAATACTAATAGTTTAAATATGAAATATTACACGGTGTCGCCAAGAGGTCCAATTTTCAATGACTCTGCTCCCTAAATCCGACTATATTCGAACAATAGCGGTGGATGCCATGAATGCCAAATTCGCAATGATACAAAAAGAACGCTTATACTCGTAGAAATAGTTAATTTTTTTTATCAGAGAATCGATTTTGGGCTCTTTTGAAAGGGGGGGAGGAGAATTAAATAAATAGAGGAGATTACATAATATCGATCTTTACATTTTATAACAAATTTGCGGAGAAGTGTGTTTTCTAGGCAAATTCAATGGCAATTTTCAAAACGATGGTTAAATATAAAAAAAAAACAGTATACGGAATTCAGTTTTTGGTCATTGAACAAATTTAGGAAGTAGTATCAGAATAAAAAATCTTGTTTTTGTGCCTTTCTAATGTAGATACGTTCAGTTCAGCGCAAGATATGCAAAGTCGGCCTTCTCAAAACCCTTTTGGTCAAGGTTTGGTAGTTTGTGGTCGATAAAGCTTTTTGAGCTGACAAAGCCGCAACTATTGATAGTGAATCCATGTGACTCGACGTTACCTTAAATCCATTTTCGTAGTTACTTTGAGTGGAATCAATTCTTTATTCACTCTTCAGCTGAGGCTATTATTCCAACTCATTTTTCTTCCTTTATCAGTTATCCTAAGATCTCAGCTGTTTACGACGTTTCTCCCAATTTTAATGATAGTTACCGTTCAATGCGTCTGTTTGCACTTTCTTTTAATCATTTTTTTTTGTTTTTGTTTTATTACAAACATTTAAATTTGTTATAAAGGGTGGTTAAGTTTCAAGGGCCGGTGTTGATTTTGAATAAAATACAATTTCTTTAGGAAATTATTGTCATTTCTTTTTATTATGATAATATTGGTATGGCTCAATTACGTATTGAACAAAATATTGACCAAATGGTCGCCGCGGCCTCGGCGGCAGACCTCCATCCAATGATCCGAATTTTCGATAACGCTGAGGCATAATTGAGGTTCTGTGCCGTTAATGTGCCGAATTATCTCATCCTTTGGCTCTTGAATTATTGCTGGCTTATCGACGTACATATTTTCTTTCAAATAACCCCAAAGAAAGAAGTCCAACGGTGTCGTTGACGTTTAGGTGTGATTCACATTCAACATCGGCCCTTGAAATTTAACCACCCTTTATATAAGCACACAATGTTTGTTGACACTTCAATTATAATTAGTTGAAAAGAAACTAACAAACAGTGTGATTTTAACAATTTTGAGATGTTTTTATGAATAGAATTTTAAAATCTCTTCTTTATATTAACAACCAATAAGATGGTGGTTTTTTTTGGCTTTGGTTTGGCTTTGGTTTGGTTGGTTTTTGGGTGGTTTGTTGGCTTTCTCGTTAACATGCCTCTGGAAAAATAGTGTTGCCAGATTTTCGAAATACTAAAAAAAAGTGTATTGTTAAATTAACGGCACTTTTTAAAAAATGTATTAAAATATTCGATGCAAAAAATATTAAAATATTTGTCTAGGGTTGCCACCTATCTGCAAAAAATTACAAAGATGTTATTTAAATATATTCACGCATACAATATAGCAACAGTGCCATCAAACGGAACGTATTTGAAAAATTATATACTTATATACCATACTTTTATGTAGGATTGCCACCTATCGGCAAACAATTATTTTTAAATATACCAACGCGTTCAATGTAATAACAGTGCCATCAAACGGAATGTATTTAAAAAAATATGTATACCATACTTTTATGTAAGGTTGCCACCTATCAAAAAAAGAATTGATTATTATTAAATTGGTTGTTTGTAAATCGTGCTCTGCCATTGCATTTTCAAATTAAAATGTTAGATGATTCACAGGAGGAAGCAGGCTCAGATAATCCATGAAGAAGGTACAATAGATCTTTCGGGTCGCAGTGCTAATTCCCCTCATACTTTTGGTTGCAACTTTAAAACTGAAATGGTTTTAGGAATAATGCAAGCCAAAAGTAAAAGCCTTTGGGGTACACGATTTTGTTTTAGTTTTTGGTTCACTGTTTTATTATGAAAGTATATTTTCAAGTGCGAAGGCAGAATGAATCAGAATATCCAGTTTTCAGCTTAAAAGTATTTTTCTTTCATAAGATTTGATAAAAATCTTTGACAAAATTGACAAGGCGTAGAGTTTTGAAAATTTCACCTATTTTTTAGTATTGTGTTGGGTTAGGTTAGATTGAAGCGGTTCTCCACTGTAGGATACACACAGGCTCATAGCCAATTGTGATGCCGCGTGGGGAGCTTGTCTTTATCTTTCCTAAAACGAGTGTGTACTTTTCGAAAATTTTAGAAAATCTCTGGTTTCTACAGAACTAACATCTTCCAATTCATTAAAGAATGGTCTACCTAAAATGATAAATCCACGACTGAGAGCAGAATAATGGCGTAGAAGGGGCGGGATTGTCTCTTCCTCATCTAGACAACTTCTACAGAAGTTATGTGTTTGCACACCCATCCTCTGGGCGTACCTGCCATTAAAGCAGTGTGTTAACGACTCAATAAACTTGAAAAAGCTACCGAGGTGTTATTGAGAAAGGCAGCAAGGCTAATCGATAGAAGGTGTTCGACACACTCAGCTTTTAAGTACCTACTAATAATACTTATTATTTCGGATGAATGTACCTAAGGCGCTCGATGTACAAGCGAAATATTTAAGACTCGAAACCTACACTATATTTTGATATTTGTACAATTTGAGGTGCAGAAACCTAGCTAAGCATACATAGGAGTCCGATACTGAATATTCCATAGGCTTGAATAAGTGGACTTGGCCTCAGAAGCGGGTAAAACGATACAATACGAGAAATCAAACGACAAGGTCAAATTCCCACAAACTCTGTCGCAAATTGCTCAGTTCGGTAAACTAATCTGGATACAGTGAAATGGGAAGCCAGCTTTACACCAGATTTCTTTTTTAGGTGTTCTCGAAGTTTATGAACTATGGCTTATGTATACTTCTAGTGAGTAGATTTTTCTAACTCTTCTAAATCGTCTCTTTTGAGCTTCTAAACATTCTCGGGTCGGTAAAACTTATCTGATTAGAGGTTTTCTCCTCACCAGTTTTCTTTCGAGGCATACCCAAGGGTTTATGAACTATGACTTATACTCTTCTTCTTATACACTTCTAAAGCATCTCTTCTCAGCTGCTAAAAAAAATAAAACACAAAGAAGGGGAAAAATAAAAAATTAAACGAACTTTACTTATTACATTTGGGGTTAATCAAATCTGCTCAATAGCTTATACCGTTCCTTAGTAAAGCAACTTTGATACCTGATGGCCAAGTAAATCCTTCGAAATTTACGATATCCAACGGCTTAAAATCTGACAGGAACATATGGGCCATTTATAAAAAAAGCGCGAAAGCGTAATAAGAAAAATTAGAATGTGTGTTTGAGCTTAGAAGAAGATGGCCCGAAGTGGGCAATTGCTGAAATACCCATCCAGATACTTAGTATAGCCATTTGAAGAAAAATTCGCTATTGCGTTACACACAAACATAAATATATGCATACATGCAGCCGCATGTGTTGTTTGTTGATTGAATGAGGTGCAAATTGGCATTACACCAACCCACTCTGACCGCAATGCGATTAATCAAGAATTTAACTATGCGAACGGAGTTGAGGGCAACAAGGTTTGCACGCTTTACAGGGCATTAAACTACTTGCACTCGCGGCTACAAGTGCCGTAGACTCCAAAGGAAGTGGATACCACGTACAATGCAATCGGCGGTGAATGACCCGCCCAGCTGGGATCGAATGCCAATTCATTTGACTGCAACTAGTTGAGGCCAAAAGTTCATATTGCTACCAAATAGCAAATAATTTTGTATAAAAAGAGAGAGAGAGAGAAAAAAAAAACACCACAACTTGTGTATGTGTGGGTAATAGTGGCTTAGTCGCCTACTCTTCTCATTGTTGTGCCGTTCTACCACTCACTTAAACACTTCATATTTTTTTAGCCTGGTCTACTGGACGCAGGATGCGCTGCTGGATTATGTAATACGATAGCGGTGTATCTTGCGGCATTGTAGGCAGTCGCAATAAAACAGAGAAACAAACCAAAACCGTAATAGAAACAATCATAACCAACAGTGAGAAACAACAGCAACAGCAACAGAAACAGCAACACGGGCAAATGACTTCACATTGAACCCTTCATATTCCTGTGGCTCCCTAACTTCTTGCCTCGCCCAGAGCCAATCAAAACTACAAAGCAGTAGCACACAAGCATACAAACAAACAACCAGGTAGTTAGACAGACCGACAGACAGACACACTCGCAGACAAACAACAAACCGACAGGCGCACTCGAAAAGGTAATCAGGTAAGAATGACCAGAATGCAATGGCAATGCCAGCAAAAATGCGGAAAAGATTTATGTGTGACATCTTAACACCGCATGAGGTCCCTCAACGGTCCATTGGCCGGCGTATAGTAGTGCGTACTCGTGCTCTTACTCAAGACTGGACAAACGGTTTCGCGGTACGAGCGTAGCGACCAACAGCTCATCGACTCAGCCACCCGGTGCAGCTCAGCGGTTCAACGCGTTGGTGCATTTAAATCGGTATTTCCACACGCGCCGCAGCCACCGAGTTCAAGTTGGAGCGATCCGGTTGATGTGGTTGTACCTGAGCGACTGCCGTCCTGCCTACATATACAGATGTGTGTGTATGTATGTATGTCTGCTGCAGGTAAGAATGCGGGACGAACGGGAAATTATCCCTACCACAAGGCGAGAGTATTTTGCGTTGGGGCAGGGTGTGATGTGTTGTGGTTGCGTTATTTAACACAATTTTCATTGAATTCATTGAATAAAGAATCCAAACAATAATCCAACTGATTGCACACAAAAGTACACGGAGCATACAAAGAGAAGAGGTTTTTGTTATGAAAGTTAAAAAAAGAATAGGGGGACAAAAAATTCAATGTCATAATTATGTGCGATACAGTAAAGTGTAATTTTGTTCATTATTGTCTACGCTGATAACACCTTTCTGGGATTATAAAACCCATTTTCCCACAGGACCTGAAACATTTGTACCTTTAGCCATACATTTACTGTAAAAATATTATTTTCTTAAAGCAGGAATTAAGAATATTTGTGTTATACTCCGTTTACATACATCATCATTAGCTACAGTCTTGTAACTAATTCCACTACTACGATTCCAGTTTGTGATCCTTATTTTCCGCAGGGTCCTCGGATCGTACGTGCATCTAAAACACTAGAAGCGTGTCTCCCTCTATCTCAACATAATCCATCTGGTTTCGCGTTTTTCGATCAGGGCACAACCACATGGCTTGATTTATGCTGGAATCTGGTGCTGCAGACTACCATGTTTCGAGCACCGGCGAAGTCGATCAGCCTCTGTGCGTTACCGGATGTTTTGTTGTGTATGTTGAATTTCCCTCCTTGCCCACTCTGGCGTTGCAGTCGGCAAGCACATTTTTATGTCGCGGCGGTGGCAACGCTCATAGGAACGTTCCAGGCGCTCATAGAAAGAATCTTTGGCCGTATCGTTCTTATCTTCCGTCAGAGCGTGGGTGTAAATGAGCGAGATGCTGAAAAACCTCGCTTTGATGCGGAGACGCTCATCGGCTCGGAGTGAACGACAGTATTTGGCGACGAAGTCTCTCTCCCACAACGAATCCAACACCGAATTTGCGCTCCTTTACATGGCAGCTGTAGTCGACGTTGCAAGGTCCAATGCTCTTCCTGCCTTGCCCCGTTCATTGCATCTTTTGAATGGCAATGATGTCAGCCTTTGTGCTCACGAGAACATCAACCAGCTGGCCAGAGGCACCTTCTTCAGTAAGGGACCGGATATTCCGGGTGCATGCCCTCAAATCATAGTCCATAGTTTGTTTGTCGTCATCAGTATAGGAAGTGCCCATTCGAGGCTTTGGTCGTGCTTTCATTGGGGGGGGGACTTTGACGTGGCGGGTTCCAAACCCAACGCACAACCAGCTATCCTGGGATGCTTCGCCTTCTCACATTAGCTCACTCTCGAACGGGTGTTCGAGAATACTAGGGCTAAGCCCGGAAGTTGTAAGCTGCTTGGACCATATGCAGGAGAATCGTCCTGGCCACTCCCTAGTGAATGGCAATCATTGACTTTGCCCACTTGTGTGGACTTCTACATATGGAACCATCCTTCGACGAACAAAACTAACACTATACACGGCCCGTCCTAACGTATGACGCAGAAGCTTGGACAATGACAGTACTCGAGTATTCGATGAGGCGTCACTTGGAGTGTTTGTTAGCGGTTAGCGCGAGAAAGAAACGACTGGCGTGTTTTGTTAAACTTGGAAGAAGGCTGTTAACTCAACTCAGTGTTTATTTCATCTTCGTCGACCTCTCCATCCAGCCATCTGATTCCTTGACTTTTTATAAAGGTGATTGTATTTCTTTTATGTATCAATGCGTCGAGCTCGTGTTTGTATCTTATCCGATATGTGCCGACATCTCGATGGAAAGGTCCATGTATTGGTTCCAGTATCTTTCTTTCAATCCTCAATAGTTGGTCGATGTCTGTTGTTATCAGTAAATATTGTGTGAAAATTTGAAGTGAATCCGTCAAATACTTTTCGAGTTATTCAACAATTAACAAAGGGCACTCGAGCGCACCGGAATCGATAGCAAAACTTTAAATGCGTTTTTCTCAAAACTATGTTTTTTGAACTGGTGATTACTGTGACTTAAAAACCGCTTGGTAGATTTCAATAAAATTGATATTCCTTTGGAAAAACATAAAAAATCGAAGGATTTTTATTTTCAAAAATTTTAATTTTTTTTTTAACAATTAATTGTCGGTTTTTTATTCTCGAAAACCTGAATAAATATTTCCTGAGGCCGACATATTGTTACAATAATTTAAAGCGCGTGCACCCTGGTCGAATGAAATCCTTAGTGTTTTGGCTCTACCCGCTATGCTTGACCCTAAAGTGGGCTTCGGTCCAATGTGACGCTCGCCAATTCTTCAACCAGTTTGTTGCCTTGAATATTGCGGTGCGTAGGTTAGTTAATCTCATTTCAACTTGTAAGGGTTCGAGCAGTTAAGCAAGAACAATTGTCAAACATTAACACGATTTTTAGAACCACTTGAAACTGGCACTTAATTATTAATTTAATTAAAAATTTATTGTCTCATTTATTTTAGATCAAGAGAGTTTACGAAGATCGATTCAGTGATGAGGCAGATTAACTTTCATCAGCGTTGCCAAATTTTATAGTTTAATAAAACCTCTCAGTGTATGACCACATACGCTGGGTGGTGTGTGGCAGCTGCAATGAAAATCCTGAAGCTGGATGAGCCAATGATGTCGTTGGAGCTTTTTAGGTACAAAAGTCAGGGACGGTGTATGACGCATACAAATGCAATTGCCCTGGGTGTAAGTGCATGTTTGTATGTATGCCTGTATGAAGAACATTGGAATGGGTGCGTGCCACATCCACAGTTGTACAAACAAACAATGTTGCATGCCATAAAACTCAAACTCGTCAGATTTTCTACAGTCATCCGCTGGTTGTTCGTCTTTTCGTTCTTTCATTGTCATTTCAATTTGGTGTAATTACATTTTGATTGAAAAATCTGAAATTAATAAAAACTGAAGCAACTGTTGGGAGTGTAAATACAAAATGTGTAAATATGTAGATGTGTAAACAAATAAAAAATATAGGTGTGTCTATGTGTGTAAACATATGTAAGGGTACTTTCAAATTTTACACTTGCATTACAAGGCGGCCAACACATGTTGCAACACTTTCGGACCTCGATATTAATGTCGGCCAAAGGGAAAAATGATTGTACGCACATATGTACATACATACATTAATATCTGGTTTGCTACATACTTACATGTATTTGTTCATATGCTTTCTTTGTGCTGCACTACAGGTGGTCCCTTCTCCCAAGCACATAATCCAATTGCACGCCATTTCACCAGCCAAGTGCCAGTTCTTGATATCCCCTCTATGCCGCTTTTATTTTCCCCGCTTTTCATGCATTCAACAACAACCAGTAGAATCGAACGCGACAACCGAATTCTTATGTCACAATGCATCGAATCAACGCATAACCGCATTTGACATAATATTTCTCCGTAATGTAATGAAGGGCAATAACAAAACAATGCGCTACGTTACAACCCAAATACATACATATATGTACGTACATAATAATAGTATAATAAATTGGTAAAATAAATATTTTGTTTGACTTTGACATTGAATTTTGTCAGCGTTCACTCTACGTTCCAAAAGTTGGTTTTCTTTGCCTGCATCAGCCTTCTTACTTTTCCGCCATTCTTATCGCTGGTCTTTCGTACCAAATTAGAGACGTTTTTGGTCGTTGCGGGCGATTATGTGGCATGTTGATTTCATCAGAATTGAGGCAGAATCGTTGATGACAATTTTGAGCGAGTGTATGAGTGCGGTCAGTTATGTTTAAATGCGTGTGTGTATGAGTTAGGGATGCCCTGATTGCATGATTTTATACTTCTTGTAAAGAATAAATTTTTTTTTATTAGTTTTTGATATATGCTAGTAAAAATGCGCTCAATGCAGTTTATTCGCGAGATATACGAATATCTCTTGTTCAAAAAGTATCAGAATCTGCTCATTTAAACAAACCCGTTAAGCCGTTCAGCCTTGTCAGCAATATCCTTCAAGGATGAAAAATATGTTGATCCTAGCCACTTTTCGGGAGTTCTGCAAAGATCAAGACAGTGCTAAAGCAGGTGTTCCAAAGTACCCCTAGCATTCGCTTCGTTGCATGTGCAATATTTTGCAGTTTTATAAAATAAAGTTTTTAGTTTTCGTATTCCAAGTCCTTAGCATAATTTTGGCAGTTTTGTACGAAGTTGAGTGTCCCCATATCGACTGCATTTCCCGAGATAGTTACTCATTTAGTTCCGTTTTCAGAAAGGAGAGTGTTGGATATATGTCTGACGTGCTCAATCTCGGCAAGCTAATACCGGCCTTAGGAGCTCGTCGACTCTCTCATTTCCCTCTATTCCTTTGTGCCCTGGAATCTAGTAAATGTACACCTGCCCATTTCCGCAGAATTCACCCATTTTGGATCTGCATTGTTGAATACATTCCGAGTTAGTCTAAGGAGTCATAATGGCTTTAATAGCCGCTGGCTATCAATGAAAATGTAAGTATTGAAAGCCAGTTCTGCTGCTTTTGTTGCAGCATAGGTTTCAGCTTGAAATATAGTACAGCAATTAGGGAGTCTGAAAGACTTTTAGAGCTCGAATTGCTGACAAAAGGCTGTCGCTCCTACTCCTTTCGCCATTTTGGACCCATCTGAAAAAAAAAGTATGAATGGCCTAGACCTTTCTGCTATACATATTTCTCTATACTGATACTAGGCTTTTTCCAAATTAACTTGTGGAATTATCTAGTCTGACATTCCTTTAGATCCAAAATGCTGCTGCGACCAAAAAGACTCTGTGAGAATTGTGCCTTCAGTCTTAAAGCAGATCTTTTGGCTGAGTTTCTTACTACTAATTTGGATGCCAGTTGAGAATTCTTTCTGTTGCCGCTGTTGGAGTTGTGCTCATAACATTATTTTTGGCTAAGATGTTAGCGTGCTTCCTGGGTACTTGAATGACTCCCAATTCTCTACAGCGGATCCATGTGTTTCGTTGAGATCCCCGTCTGCGTTGGCCTTGTAGGTTCCAGTCTAACATAGTTCTGGCGATCTCGTTGTTTGATCGGCTTAAAATAATCCACTCCGAATTTCTATTTCGACTAATCTGGTGTTTGTGCGTAAAAAAAGCTTTTCATTTGAAATACGGTTCGGCCAGAAAATTCGTAATATTTGTCGTAAGCATCAGTTGATAAAAATTTGGAGTTTACGACTTGTTGACTACGTCAATCACCAAATTGTGCACTGCCTTTAGGCAGCAGTTGAAGATTTTTTGTGCTCTGTGAGCTGTTGCTGTATCTCCAAGCCTGACGTCTACTTCGTATCCCTCCCCCTTTAGTAATTTTGCTGCTAAGGCAACAAAAGCTATCAACGTCTTCAATGATCTGGCCATCAATTGAGGGCAGGCTTTATTTGATGTGCTGATACGCATAAGCTTAATCCAGCGTGAAGCACCTTGTCGAACCGCAATACAGAAATTGGTGAAAAAATTCGAGCTGTTGGGATAAGTTAGTGATGTGAAGAATAAAACCCGTGCACGTCGCTCAAGAACAGCCGAGAATATTGCTGTTGTAGCCGAAAAAGCCCAGGTTTGTCCATTCCTCGTCGTTCTTTGGAATTAGGCATTCCACAAACGTCATTACACCGTATTTTTCATAAAGATTTGGGTCTTAAGGCTTATAAAGTCCAGTTAACAGAAGAACAACGTCGTGTCTTGGGTCGTTGAAATGCAAGAAAATAATCCGGAGTTCCATCGAAAAATCATCTTGAGTGATGAGGCCCATTTCCATCTCGGTGGCTTCGTCAACAAGCAAAATTGTTGGATCTGGAGCTCAGAAAATCCAAGAGTTATTGTTGAAAAGCCTCTCTATCCGCAACGTGTGACGGTTTGGTGCGGTTTATGGTCCGGCGGAGTCCTTGGACCATACTTTTTCGAAAATGAAGCTGGTGCAACAGTTACGGTGAATGGATTGCGTTATCGAGAGATGATTAACGATTTTTTATGGCCGGAACTGGATGGTATTGATCTGAACAAGGTTTATTTGCAACAAGACGGCGCTACGTACAAAATAACACCTCTTATTGGAAAACACTTTACAAAAGCTTTCCCAAATTTTCTAATTTTTTATTTATTATAGATATTTTTTTATAAAAATTTGTGGAAAAAATTAATGGTAAGATTGTTTATTCGAATAGGTTAGCGTCAAAATTAAGCAAAAGTGGCACAATATTAATCATCCTATCGAAAGATTTATAATTCTTGCATACGGAATCATACGTCAATTAGATTTGACACTTGTGAGGAGGCAGCTAAAGTATACAAACAGAGAAGCAGTGAAACGCGCAAAGCTCAATATAAGGAATTCCGTCAGTCGAAATATTTTTTTATACCGGTAAAAAAGTTATTCAAAATTCAGGCATACAAAATGTTTAGGGAATGTGGGAGCGAGGTAGATATTAACATTTTTTTAGATAGTCAAGCCGCGATCAGGGTTCTGACGATGCCATGGTACAGATCGAACTGGTCAACTCCTTGGATTCAAAAGCCAGTTGTTAGACCTTTCATATGAAGCTATGAAACTATTACTATGAACAGTTTGGATTTTAGAACGTTATGCGGGAAATAACCTTAAGTTAGATTTGATAACTCTTTTCTAAAGCTGATTATAAGTACTCGTAAGGACATCCCTAGCCTGATTGTGTATTCATATGGCGTTGAATTAGTTTTGTTGTATTAAGTAAATGTCGAAATCTCGATGCACTCGATATATCAATTTCAATTTACCGTTGTATCAATTTACATAAGCGCCAGTTTATTGAGAAGGTGGCAAGTCGGGGGTATGGTAGTGGAACCAATGACTTGACAATAAAATCTGAGTTGACTGCGAACATCACAACACAGCATTCTTGAAGCCTACACTCGCATCATTTTCAGATGAGTTGACATTATTAAGTAAGAAAAAATAAATTTAAACGAATCACTTCAGAGCCCATTTTATTTTCATAAATTAAATTTGTTACCGCTTTAATTACTTTTGTAAGCAGCTTTTACCAGCCAAATTAGAAGGTGGTTGAATCAGAAGTTTGTTTTTTCACAATGAAATAAATAAACACCTAATTGACTAACTCATTACGAATTGTTCGATTTAATATTTTGATCGATCAGAAACATTTAGAATGATACGATATGTGAAGCGCTGTTACCTTTAAGAAAATATTTTTATGTAAAAGGGACTGGCGCATATATCTTTGAATTTAGACTAAGGGAGTCCCACAATTTGCAGTATGCGTCTTGATGATTTTCATGCAAAATGGAAAATCCTACTGTTTTACGATGGACCCAAAAAGAAGTTCTCTTTTTGAGGAGTTTTTTAAAGTTGAAAATTTTTTTTAACAACGAGTTAAAAAAAGTGATCTTTGGCCGACCGTGAGCTCTACTTCCTTGAGGGTACCAGTCCAATGCCATTCTCGTGATGCTATCTGGTGGTTTTCTAAGCGTGTGAGCTATCCATCGCCACTTTCTGCGTTTGATTTGCCATAGGATAGGCTCCTCATTTGTTGATCTCCACAACGCGTCGTTGCTGATGGTGTTCGGCCAGAATATTCTACAGATGATGCGGAGGCATTTGTTGACGAAAGATTATAGCCTCTGTAGGATGGTGTTAGAGACCAACCATGTTTCGCTTCCGTGCAACAATACGGAGATTTGTAAGTCGCCGGCACTGTATGCATTTGCTCGAACGCCACTCTTGCTTTGTTTAGCCTGCAGTTGACATTTTCATCTGCTCCGTCGTCTGTCGTGATAGTGCAGTCGAGGGAGCAGAAGCTTTAGACAAGTTCCCCCAGACAACCGTCAACAATTGCATGTCTTGTTGTATTGTGACTGACTCTCATGACTTTGGTCTGGGCGATGTTGACCTCCAGTCCAACAGTGCATGTCAGAGCGACTAGTCTGTCCGCCGGCAGATGTCATCGGCGAAGTCCAGGTTCTGGTGAAAGTCCATACGATGCCTCTTTAGTGCAGGGTCAATCGGATCATAACGTTGTTTAGGACGATGGCGCAGAGAAGGAGCGATAAGAGACAACCTTGCTTTACGTTGGTGGTGAATGGGTCGCTGAGCTGATGTTGCCATTGTGGAGCATTGCTAGTTCGGAGTTCTCGTAAAGGGCTCTGATGAGGCGAAATATCTCAGCGGGAACTCCCTTTCTACTCACCGCCAGCCATATTGAGTCTCGTTTGATTGTGTCGAATACCTTCTTGAAGTCGGCGAACAGCATGTAGGGTAGTGCCACTCAACTGATTGTTTTACTATGATGCGATGAAGATGCTGTTGACCTAAGTCGATAATTACTTGCAACTTTCAATTGCCTACCGAGAACGGCGGTAGAGTGAAATAACTTTTTGGTGTTTTATGTTTTCAATGGGAATAACGTCTAGGATATACTAGCCAGAACACACCTAGCGATGTTGGCTGCTCTCTAATAGAGTAAACTTGTTTTGTTCTCATCCTTATGGGGGAATATAGGCTAGGAGCACAAAAGTCTTGACTTCGATTCCAATTACGAACATTGCATTATATATTTAAGGGGGCAGATACCTGTAAAGGGCCATATTTTCCCTGATTTTCATTAAAATTATTTAAAATGAAGAAGTCAGTCGCAGCGGGTCTTCTCAATCGGCGGGCATTGTAGCATCGGCGTCAGTGACCTGAATACAAAAAACCAAACAGTTTTTTGTTTATTAATGTCAAAGTTTCTATATGAATTAAACAAAAATGGGGGAAAAAAATTCGCGGAATAAAATGCCTCAAAAAAAAAAAAATGAAGTTTGGGCTGACGGTCTATAATATAAGAAATACTTAAATTTATGTTCTAAAAATTTTGTTGACATATTCTTAAAGGATTATAGTAACATTTTATTAAAAAAAAAATCGAAATTTTACAGGTATCTGCACCCTTAAATCGGTCTACCTTGCTGGCCATGCTGAAATCACATGCTTACCAAGCGCCGCTCAGCCAATGCCGGCAGTAAGAAGTCATTTATCATGGCACTGTAAGGCTCCCCAGTAACAGTGACCCTATTACAAAAGATGTCCTCAAAAAATTTTGCCCCATGTACTCCTCCGGCGTGAATGCCGCACCACTTAGTGGTTTTGGGTGGATGTAATGGCTCTTCGTGCATCACACGCGGATTTTCAAGGCTCCAAAAATGAAGATTTTGCTTAGTGATGTAACCGCTTGAGTAAAAATGCACCTCGTCGTTCATGATGATTTTCGACACAAAATCGTTCTCTTCGTTGTCGAGCTTGAGGATGGCTTTGGCTTTAATTCATGGAGGGCTTTGGAATAGGCAGCAATAAACTTGCGCTTGACGGTCAGCAGGCATTAACTGATGCACTGCTTGTACAGAAACATGTGCAAGTTTTTCACTGAAATTCGTTGTAGGGTCCGTGTGGTGATTCCCAAACGCGTAGATTGTGGATGTTTCTGTATTCTCAGCGACGTCAGCAGCCATAGCCGCGATATTCTCGGCCGAAAGATCCGATATATGGTAAATAGCCTTGCAAGGTCTCGTGTGGTTGCATTATGTTCGAGTAGAACAGCTTAGGTCGGAATGTTTGCCCAGTTGGCGCGACACGATTAGGAAATTGGCGTCGATATTCACGTAGGGCCCACGCCACTGACCGATTATTGTTCAGAAAACTCGACACAATTGCGGAGTACAGCGCTTCCTTAGTTATCTGTTTGTATACTGCAGCTGTCTTGTTCACAAGTGTGAAATTGTCGTACGATTAATATAAAAAATTGAAAGGGAAAATGAAAGATGAAACACTTTAATTCCTATCTCAGAAATGGTCGTCATGAGTTTGGTTGCATCCCTTTAATCCTGAGTTTCTTCGGCCGCATTTTTGGGTCTTGATTTTATTCCACAAATGGCGATATTTACAGTTTAACGCCGCCTCCGGAGGGCAGATAGGTTTATGAAGAGCTTTTTCATGGCAGAAGTACAACAGGAGGTTTGACATTGCGTACCGAGAAGCGACCAGTATGAGAAAATCTTTTTCTGTCAATTGGGGTTTCGTGCTCGAGGATTCGAACCTATGCACTCCCGAATGGTAGTCACGCATTAACGCATTCGGCTACGGCGGGTGATGTATGATTCTGGATCATACTGACTTACATCTACGGCAACTATCTGTTGTATTTCATCTAAATTGGTCTTGAACGAGTCGCAAAACTCTTTACAACTTGCATAGTACCTAACGTACCCCATGTGTAAATGTAATAGCGAAATTTCTCCGATGCATTCTTTGCTAATCTGCAGTTTTTCTGATATTTGAAATGCACTTAAATGAAATTTTGTTCCTTGACTGGCCAATGCTATGCAATTTCTTAACTTATATATGTGAGACATTTCTTTGGATGTGAACGTTCGATCCGGGTGGGATCTTAGACGTTCGTTCCATTCGCATTTATAAAAAAAAATTGCTTTACAATTCAGTAGTGAAAGAGATTTGTTCTCATTGGCTCTTGCCGCTTCTTCCAAGCAGCAAACTCGTTTAAAAAATGTATTAATTTTCTATGGGTTCATTATTATTAGGCTTCCGACATAAATAGTGACTGCCTTGTATGGTGAAATAGTATTGTAAATAAATAGTAGGCCACGACATTATTCTCGATCATTCTTCAAACCGTCCAACATCTCCAGGGTGTTGACAAACGCCTAAATTCTTCACGTCAAAAATGCTACATTGAGCGGCAGTAATTAATTACTTAATGATGGCCCATTTGTGTTTTTGTAATAAGGATCTTTAAAAACGATCTCCTAAAACAGCTGCAGGGGTAATACAAACACATTTTTTTCCTTCTCTTTTTAATGCCATTTTTTACTGCCTGCTTCTTTGCAGGCTTGACCTCCTCAAAGTCGCATTCCATTGGCATACCGCAGACTCATTTGTTGGCATTTTATTTCTAAGGAAAAAAGGAAATGTTTAAGCAACGCAGCGATCGCCGATCACCAGCCACCAGCTACCAAACCCAACTCACAGTCGGCGTATCCTTTTTTGGCGTCGTTGCCATACACCAGCGTTGGCCAGGCAAATGATTAATGAAGCTAACAGCAGGACATTTCATGTTAATGACTTAATTAGTGAGATTTAAATATTTCAAAGCAGGATTGGAACTCTTTTTTCCCGCTGGAAATAAACAAAAAGCGAAGCAAAAAAAACTGAAACGAAAAAAATGAAAAGAAAAACATTTACAAGTCCACATCGATTTTAAGAGAAAATGTTTCTTTAAAAAAATTTTTAATTTATGCAAAATAGTTAATTACATTCAAAATTCCTAATTAAGCGCTCACTTATGCGGACTAATGGGTAGAAATAAAGGCCACATTACTGAGGTGTTTTCGAAACGTTTAAATAAATGAGCTCACATACACCTGGCTGCAATTGTGGGCTGCTGTTTTTCTTTTATTTAATTCTATTTTAGATTTTTGTTTTGTAACTTGGGGAGTATTAATCGATTTGTCATCTTATCCTGACATTTACGTAGGCGCGCAATTGAGCTACAGTGTGGAACAAAAGAGTTCGTCGTCTACTCACTCAGTGCGATGTGTGGATTCCAGCTGCAAAAAATCAAAGGAAGGGAGTACTATGAGTAATAGGTATGATCAATTTAGAAATTTCGGATTTTAAATTGAAATATAACATCGAAAATACAAATTGATTGGGCAATCTTTATTATTTTTGTGTAGAACCATTCATGAGGGTTTTTTAATGATAATCCCTTTCAAATATTGGCCGCAAATGCGCCGTAATTCGATCATCCGTAAACACCAATTTTGATTGACTCGCTGGAGGATTTCGGTCGGTATCTCGTGAATAACTTCACGAATGCCTTAATTGAAGCTGGTTTATCCACAAAGCAATAGACTTCACATACCCCCACAAATAATAGTCCGACGAAGTAAATCCATTGTTTCACGGGCTGTATGAAATAGCGCCTTATTGTTGGAACCAAATGATGTGGAGATCACGGGCTTCATTTTCCGGTTGTATGCTGATATATGATACTAAAAATAAACACTTTTTCTTCACTTAAGCAAACTTCAATTAGCAATACTTGAAACTGAAAGCTGCCTTTATGTTATGCTAAATATTTACAGAGGAAGAGTGAAATTTCATCTTTTTCATGCTTCAATTTCTTCAGCATTTTTGGAAAGACACTCTCAGTCCTTTGGCACATCGCTTTGTAAGGTAATGCCTTGTTAGATCTTCATCGACAGTAGATACATTAAAATGAACATTTCGTGATGGTTTTGATCCAATTTGATATGAACTGTCTTGATTTCATCTTTCTCCAGTAGCAGTTTACAAATGGCACTCCTTCTAGTGAAGAATATTAAATTTATGAGGGTCGTTTGGAAAGTCCGTGCAAAGTCAGAGAGATGGCACTGAAATTGAAATGAGACTTTGAAAAAGGCGAGCCAAGAAGCACCGACAAAGTGATAACTCATAAAACACTCAGGAATGTAAAAGGGTTGATCTCAGTGCTGTCCGGCCCCTCTAAGCAAAATAGACAAATCGGGTCCTCAATAATTCGAATGGTGGTCATATGCTGACCTAATGGGTGGTGTCTTGTAATAATATCCACCAACAACCCAACGCCTTTTCCACCAAGTTTTAGAAGAAAGTTCGACAGTTTTCTGTTCGGCCTTGCCGCAAAAGATTTTGCAGTTCTGCAGTGTTCTAGACCGGACCATCGCTCCTGATGGAAATAGCATACATAATCGATGTTCCAATTCATGATTCATACAGAATTGATTCCGATTATTGGCTCTGGTCCCTGTGGGCTGACCGCTGACCCGCACTTGGCCAATTCATCGGCAATTTAATTTCCTTGAACACTGCGGTATCCTGGAACCCATATACCCTATAATCAAAAAGTACGAACTCACCGAACCGCGCACGAGGGAACCGGTCCATATTTTTTCTTAGGACTGTTGGTAGGACTGTCAGACACTCATCTGCCATTTTTTAGCGCCATCGGATCATTATAGTCTGCCTGGCCGGCCGGAAATGTGGGCAAACAATTCTTGGATTTTGCATGATGATAACGCGCCATCGCACCGAGCCCAACTTGCGCTGGGTTATTTGACCAAAAACCAAGTAAATACCATCGTGCAAGCACCGTATTCACCTGATACGGCCTCACGCGGTTTCTTTTTGTTTCTCAAGTTGAAGTTACCACTTCGTAGAAGGAGATTTCAGTCGATAGAGGAGATCAAAGAGAGAGCTGAAGGCCATCCTTACGTCGGCCTACCAGGGATGCATGGAGGACTGGGTTAAACGTTGGCCCATGTGCGTTGCTTCAGACGGGTCATACTTTGAAGGAGATAAAATAAATTTGCCTGAAATTTATCTTTGTTTTGTTTTATTTAAACATTCCTGGTACTTTCTGGTCATAGGGTAAGTAAACTTATTTCGTATTGCAACATAATTAAGTTTCTTCTTACATTCTTGAACACTCTTTGAAGTTTGCTTTGCATTCTTAAGGGCCATCAGTGCAGCCTGACTGTCACTAAAATCTCCAAGCTGTTTCTGCCTCCATCTTCTCTCAATTATCCATTTTGCTACTTTCAGAGCGAAAAAAAAAATCCGTTTGGAAAACAGTTGCCAGAGATTAACGAGGTTAAGTTTTGTTAGTAACATCTCTTGAAAGAGCACACACCAAGTCTTAGCCAGATCGACTGTTTGTTCTTTGTGTTTGGCATTCGTTTGAATGGAGGAAGTCGAATGATTTTTTTTTTTCATCACGACAATGCTCCAACTCACGCCTCAGCGGTTGTGGTTGCAAAATTAATGGAAATAGGGCTCGAACTCGTTTCACATCCACCCTTGGCTTCCTCGAATCGCGTTCTATACGATTCGGTTCATTGCATCGCTTCTCTTAGCATTTATAAAACGTAAATCTGCATCAACATCGTCTGCCCATCTTCTTGGCGATTTTTCGTAATCCTGCTGTCGTCCATCCTGAGTAGATGTTCAAACCATCTCTGTCGCTGAGCTTTAGAGAACCACACTGTGTTTTGACCTGATATCAGCTGTTCGATCTCATCATTATATCTTATTCTGTTTTCCTTCCCGGTCTAAATAACCTTCTTAGTATTTTACGCACAAAGCAGAGAAGGTAGTTCTTTGCCCTATAGATTTATAGCTTACACAACCTCGATAGTAGTTTATTTTTAAGAAGTTTCAGATGAGCAAAATAACTTTTATTAGCAGCTTCTAGTCTATCATTCACGCCAATTAGGAGGGTTACAGTGCTGCTAAGGTTTATACCCAGGTATTTAAAACTCTCCACTTTGTGAAAAATATATGGGCCGACTTCTAGGTTGGCGCTTGAAGATCTAACGAGATATTTTATCTTATCTTTAGTTATCAGCTCCTGCGGACAGTTAGCAAGTGTCCGTTGGTTTCTCGCAGGGTCTCGTGATAGTTAGGTCGTTAGCATAGCCGCAGATCTAGACACTTTGCGTGAAAATGGATCCAGGGTCGATATCAATAGGGTCGATTGCACAATTTAAAACTAGGTTAAATATGACGGTAGAGAACGGTGTCTCCTGTGTGATAACATGAAATGAGTCTGAAGTTTTTCCTTGTATCACCAGGGTCATTGATACCAAAGACGCGAGTTGCTTCGGAACGGACACTTTTTCGCATAAAAATATGAAGTATTTATTTGCATTGGGACGCCTATGATTTATTTCATGGATTTTTTTTAATATGATTCGCAGTAATAATTAGCGGTTACATCCTTTGCTTGGGCGGTTAGCCCAGCTGTTCCTCCTATTTGAGCATCTTGATGTTTTCAGTTTTTGTCGGCGCCGAAAGGCCGAGGAGCTTTTTCGTGAAAGGAATACCCACGAAAATTTGCCATTGGCTACCGAGACAAAAAATTCCTCCTCTCTGCCTATAAGAAATGCTGACGGAGTGCTCGTTACAACAGTAGAGCAACGGCTGGTCATCTGGACCCAATATTATGCAGACATACTCTCTAAACTACCCGGTGATGTAGGAAAAATTGTCCATTGTACAAGACGTGAGGAAAGAGTTTACATTCGAACGGACCGTCCAAGCTTCTTTTTTTTCTTGTATTTACAGCAAAATTTTTTTATTTACAAGAAAATTTGAATTTTCATAGACAAAACACGCCCTTGATTGAATTTATATGTATACATTTATAAGCGAGTCGCATACTTCTTGAGCACACTGTTAACATGTACAGTATGTGGAAGGAGGGGTACAAGTAAAGAACAGGTATCAAGGCGTTGGATGTGAAGAGGGTAGGCTATTGTTGTCCCACTTTACACCTCAGTTCACAGTCAAGTTCAAGATGCCCACAGCGGAACACCTTTGCAATGCATGTTTACTTCCAGACAAAAACAAGGCAACGCATACACACACATACAAACACTTATGTACACTCATAGCTTAGTTTTGTAAATGGACATTTGTAAACCATGTCAATGGGGATTACATTGCACATGCCACACAGTGAGTGGTACAAGACGTATGTCGATAGGTAGTATGTCCGTCCCAACGCAACGTGACGGTCAGTATGTGTTCCTGGCGCTTTAATAAAGTAATAAAAAGTGGCCGCCATCAGCAGCAGCTGCTGCAGTCACAGCATTACAACAGACATTTCAAGGTTATTTGTGTAAATTTGCAAGCAAAGTAGCGCAATTGAAAATTACAGTAATAACAACAATAAACAACTTATTCAAGTACCTACCTCACAATCAGCTTACATGTGCATTAACAACAAGAACAACAACAGCAATGGCTAACATCAACGGTATTAGCATCAGTGGCAACATTTTTGCATTGACATTGGCAATCAGTTAACATTTGTGTCGACGCTGCTTTGTCGGCCCTCCTTCTTGTTTCATGCGGACTCACTGAGTGGACGTCACTCCCAACATGGCGCTGCTCACAAAGCTGCTGACAGCCGCCCAGTGGCGAGCGTGTGGACAGATCCATTTACTATATTGTCCAATGCTCTTGCACGGGTACGCTGGTTGTTTTCTTTTTTTCGTTGCTCAACTTGTTGTTGCTGTTGGTGATCTTGGTCAACAATAAAAGCGTAAAATTGTTAAGGAATTATGTACATATGTAGGTATGTATGTGTGTGTGTGTGTATGTACCTACAACATTGTTATGCTCCACATGCAAAGCATTCGTTCATTTCGACAACTGTAGCAACATTGATTGAGTGGAGTTGAGTTGAATTGAATTGTATTGGATTACAAAATATGTTGTCATGTTTCGCTGTCAACAACATGATTTTGTCGTTTCACACTAGGAGTTGATAATAAAGTCTAAGCATACATGGATTTATGTATGCATGTTTGTATGTAGTAGATGTACTGTTATGTCCATACCTGCCTGCATAATAACCCTTTTTTGAGGAATTTATTGCTCTGTCAGCAGTTCTCCTACACATTGGCCGGGAACACGCGTGTTGTGATGTCATATGACGTATCCATTACCTACGATGTGATGAAGTCTACTCAGGATCGAACCACTTCGCTGATACAGTGAGCTTTGCCGATGTTCCCACTTCGCCTGTGATATCTTCGAAAGACTTTGTGAGAATCGTTTGCCGAGTTTGTTCATTTTGCTGTTACTAACTAATGTGAGGAAGTCGCGAGATTCTTCTGGTCATGGGTAGAATGGGGCGCTTGAGGGAACTTCTAAGGCTAAAAAAGCCGCAGCTCTCGAATTTGTCCTTACCGGACATTTTCCATTAAGTATCCATGTAGTGAGGGTTGGGATTGCTTAAAGTTCTTTCAGCAGAAGCTGTCTGAAAGGCGAGGTTGAATCATCTCAGCGCCATCTTCTCGGCTGCCCTGCTCTCGTCGGGGAAATGTTTAAACATCTGGGCTCTAATTTTTTACTACACCCCGTAAATCACTACTGTTGGTCATCATAATTCTCTAATCTCTCTTATCACATTCTCTTTTTTCCACTTGCCTGGTTCTTTTTTTCTCCTTTCCCTATATGGTATCACAACGGACAAATTCTGAATATTTATCCAAGATGACCCCACGCAAGAGCAGCCATTTATCCTAACCTAACCTAAGGTGTTTGAAAGTTTTTCTCATGCTCGTATAAAATGGCTGTCTGTAGATATAAGCCAAGCTTCTGGACTTGATGTAGCTCTGAGGTAAATAGTCGAGAGGTGTCAAAACATATGACCTTTTGGCCAATTGATAAATCCTCTTTCAGCCGTTAAATTTCTTTTTCAGCAAATCGATGGCAACGGAGAATATTTCGCAATGGTTTATTAAATATTTCGAAAAATTTCTAAGAGGCTTTACCTAGTTGCCCATCACTTTTGTAGTAGCGTGGTCATACTTTTCTTGGGTAATTTATTCGTATATGCGACTGCGCATGAGAAGAGGCATGACGAAAGTCATTTTCATAAATAATTCATTCGAAGTAAATTTGTTTAATTTGTAAATAATTTTATTTTTACTTGAGAATGATGGGCCGTGTGAAAAGTCTGTGCACAAATAAAAACTACTTAATTGTTTTCGAGATAGTCTCCTTTTAGACTTATTCACTTCGAGCAACGCTGTTCTAGTTTGTTGATCTGTTCCGAATAATGGGATTTGTCCAAGCCCGAAAAAATATCCATTCGTTTCTGCACCACCTCCTGCAGCATGTTCAATTTTTTTACTTTCATCCAAAACATTTATTTGGTGATATCTCGAAAAAAAACGAAAATGAAAGAAGAAAAATGTTGTGAATTTTTGTAATCAGCAACCGATTTGGATGGTCTGGCTCTAGCTTTTTACTGGCTTTAAACTAGTGTAATATATAAAGGGACTTCCAAAAGACTCACCGAGATGTTGTTTTAAAATAAAACATGTAAAAAAGTATATTTTATCAAATTTCACTACTTTGAATCCATTCGGGTGCCATGACCCAGTCAACGTGACTTCTTTCATGCTGAAAAGTCTCGAACGAATAGTGGAATTGCGCACACGTCAGAAGTCGCTGAAGGCTCACCCTCTGTCTCCATTTCAGCATGCCTAATCCTGCGAGTCGGCACTGCAAAACCTTGTTGCTAGGGTAGAGCTGGCCATCGACAGGAGAGACTACACTATGGGCATCTTTTTAGACATAGAGGGGGCGTTTGATAATGCCTCTTTTGACAGTATGTGCAGCTCTGCTAGTAGACACGGCGTAGACCGGGTGCTAGTGAATTGGATTCGTTAGATGCTGGCCCAAAGAATCGTCTCGGTGCGAGGTGAGGAAGATCTGCTGGTGTCATCCGAGGTTAATACAAGTAGAGGTTGCCCTCAAGGCGGTGTGCTGTCTCCATTGCTCTGATGCATGGTGATCGATCTTCTGTTTTCCATCTTAAACGACTCGGGAATCTACGCACAAGCATTTGCGGACGACGTTGCCTGTAACCATCTGCAGGAAAGTGCAGAATACTCTGGATATGATTGACACTTGGTGCTGTGCGAATGGGCTATCGGCAAATCCCCCCAAGACTGGTATTGTCCTTTTCACCAGCAGGAGGAAGCTTGATGGACTCGATCTGCCTAAGCTAAAACAAGTCACAATCCAGCTATCCAAGGAAATTAAATATCTTGGAGTAATCCTAATATTAAACTCCTCTGGAAATCACACGTTGAAACAAGGGCATCCAAAGCACTGGCAGCCTTCTGGCAGTGCAAGGGTGTTTCTGGAAACATGTGGGATCTTCCTCCTAGCAAGGTTCTATGGATCTACCCGGCTGTAATAAGACCTATTATTACCTATGCATCAGTGGCCTGGATGAGTAGACTCCCTCTCGTGGGAGTCAGGAGGACCTTGTCGAGACTACAACGCACTGTGGCCATCTGTTGCGTCGGAGCTTTTCCAACTACTTCAGGCCTGACATTAGATGCTCTGGTTAGTCTACCACCACTTAATGTTTTCATCTAAGGAAAGGCCTTGAAGGCCAGCTGCAGGCTGAAACACAATGGGGATTGGTACGGGCCCTGTCCGGCATTGGTCAATAGAGAAGGCATGGACTTCGATACAACAATAACATGGGTCCCGGGACACGTGGGTATCGCGGGTAACGAGATTTCTGACTCTTTACCTAGGATGGGCTGTGAGGCCAACTTATTCTACCTTCTGCAGCCATCACAGCCGCGGTTAGCAAACGGGTTACTCTAACCCACAAGCGAGCTTGGCAGGCTGAGAGAGGCTGCAGATGGACAAAACTGATTTACCGACATGTCATGCCCGACCAACTGACGCAGTACCTCCTGTCACTAAGCAGAGGGGAGGCTGGTTGGGCTGATGAAGAAGCACATGGAAAGGTTGGGCATCTCAGACAGTGCACTCTGCCCAGCATGTGGAGAGGAGGATGAGGCGGCGGACCACTTTCGGTGCGTCTGCCCCACCTTCGTTCGAATCAGGCTAGAGGTCTTTGACACTCATGTGTTAAGAAACGACCACCTTGGCTCCTTGGCACCACAAGATCTACTCAGATTTCTTCTGAGGTCGAGTAGTTTTAAAGAAAATTAAAAAGGGAATTTGAGTGCAGTACAAAGGATTTATTTGTGTGTGATTACTGTACTTGCTAGTCTGTCCCGATAGGCGTCACTTTTGAGACACTCTTTACTTAATCTTAAATTTTGTTTCAAGCGACTCAAAATTTCCAAATATTTGGTTGTATGTCTTTATATTAAGAGTGGAAATGTTATATGTAATTGGATTTCTGATAGAAATATTATTGTCAATGATTTACTAGAACTTCACGTCTATCATTTTTATGGAACAATTTAACACCCTAGCTTCTCTTTTTAAAGGTCAATCTTTTTTAAAAAAAGCTCAAAGCGTCATTCTAAAACTGATACTTGGGGAAAATAATGTTTTACGAAAATATTTTAAAGTTTCAGTGACAATTTCAGTGAGCGGCCGCTAGGGTAATTATACATTCAAAAATGATTTGGTTTCGAGACACCTGCAGTATTTCAATTATGTATTTATATCAACTTGATTACAAAAGTTGCTTTCCACACCTCAACGGGCTTTCCGGAAATGCAACACCGTGAAAAGTATCATTCATAACAACACCCCCTGCAATGATAAATAGTGTCAATATACATATAAATTTATTATAATTTTTCAATTAAATTATTGCATTGCAAAGATGTCGGCTAAGAGGAAAAAAGTCTAAGCTGAGACTGTAGCATAGCTACAAATAAACAAACGTACGCTTACAAATAGTTACAAATAAATAACATTAACAATTAAATACATAATAAAATAATGTCATTCCGTCATGCGGGCCACATTAATTTTAACGACAGCCGCCCAGCAGAAATTTGTTGTCTGATCTTATCTTAAAGTGCAGGCTTTTTCGCCCGAAGATTTATTACACTTTTCTTCTCACATTGTGCAAATGTGTGTGTGTGTGTATATAGTAATTTTTTACACACACACTTACAGGCATTCGATGATATTTTAATACGCCTTTTTGCACATTTTAATTTCATTTCAGTTCATTCCATTGCAGAGCAGTGCGGAATTTATCATATTAAAGTGTATCGAATTGCAATTCAAAAGTTTTATGCAAATATTCACAATTACAAATAATGTCGGTATGTGTGAGCTTCGAGGACGGCTGCCTGTACCTATGTAAGTGCGAGTGCGGTTATGAGCTTGAGTTTGACTTTGATTGCTTGCGGGAGTATTTGAGGGGAAAACCCCACCGCGTGATTGATTGCGAGATTTATATTGGCTGTACAAAATATGAGTGTGTCATACGCATTTTATGCACAAAATGGCTTAAAGCATTGGACTCATAAAATATAATGCATTTCAAGTCCGAGACATTGCCACTCATAATCGTTTGTCATTTGCTTGTCACCACGAAACAATGAATTTAATAAGAATTTCTATATTTATTATTGGTGGTTATGCCAGTGCCAGCGTGGAAGGGTTTGGCTGCTACTAATCCTAATGCCACTAAGTCTACTAATATTTCATTTTCAATAGTCTACAATTTAAGCAGAAATATAAAAACTAAACTAACTATAAAACTACAGACAGCCCATCAGTTATGAATAATCAAAACAAAATCTAATGATTCACACTTTGTAAAATCGTTTAAGCATAAATTTTACTGCACAGAAATTACGTCGATAACGAGCGCTAGACCGATTAGCGGAGACTTTTTTGGTTAAGTATTTTTGAATACTTTTTTGTATCCAAACTTTCATT
Source organism: Anastrepha ludens (assembly GCF_028408465.1). Lineage (NCBI taxonomy): Eukaryota > Metazoa > Arthropoda > Insecta > Diptera > Tephritidae > Anastrepha > Anastrepha ludens. Next base: position 31,418,283 of record NC_071498.1, read on the forward strand.
AACAAAAGGACTATAGGACTCGCTTAGGTTGTGAAGGAGTATAGTTCCACTCTGGCACTCCCCAAGTAGCACTAAAGCATCGTTTTGATACCATTATGAGACCTCCAACAGGCAGAGCCGTTGATTTAAGGGGTCCCGGTGGTCTGGAATTAAAAAAATTGATTTTTTTACTTGATATTTCGTGGTTTTAAGAATATACTGTTAAATTTTTGGAGGGATATTTCCTCCATTTTCGATTCTACAGCCGTTTTAGCAGGTAGAGTCAGATTCTTCATGCGGCAGCATCAATGGTCCCATTATCCACTCTCTCTGCTACTGTCTTAGCAGCCATACGTATGTTTTACACAATACCGTAATACGTGGAATTACAGAAAGCTTGGCAAAGATCCATCAGCTCACAAAAATGTTTAATGACATTGAAACCGACACCGATAATCCTCAATGCGAAAATAAAACGTCGACTAATTTTCGAACGGACAAGAGCTTATCAAAGTCTCTTTGCACGAACCATTCACTTGGAGTTTAAAACCAAGACCACGTTGTCCACATTTCAGGAAAATAATGTCACCGTCACAATCCTTGCACTTCAATAAACTTTGTAGTATACTGAACACAGAAATAAAAATTCAAAATGCAATAATTGGTCGTTGGATTGCTACCAACATCAAACTCCGCACTATTCTTCAATTTTTTCCCCGATGTCCTCCCAAATTCACGAAAACTTTTTCCAACACAAAAACTTCATTTTCTCGATCGCTGAGTAGGTCTTTGCGAGCTTGCTTTATTAAATTTTTGATCTATTTCTCAATGTTTCGTTAAAAAACAGACATGAGGCACTAGAGCATTGGAAATGACGAAATAGGACACCGTCGTTTATTTTCGGGTCTATTATAAGAACCTAAATATCCGAAGAGAAGTTACAATAAATTAAACACAATACGGATTAACTAAATGACCACAATATTCTTCCAGGAATTGGACTGTTAGAAGTCTCATTGTTAATGACCCTACCTGGGCGTCGTCCTCCAAACCGGTCTCGTTTTAAAGGACTGTAACGTCTATACTACAACGAATTTCAGTATAAAAATTTTTGAAAGTACAAACTATCATAACATGAAAAAAAATCGATTTTTTCTAAATTCTAGACCAGAAAGGTGCCTTAAACTCAATTACATCAAAACTGTTTTTATCGGTCTGGTGTTGTCAAAAAAAAAAGAAAACTATTCAACCGAATCGTCTGAGATTTTAATATGTTTTTCACAACATCAGTGGCTATCGCCCGTTGGTTGGTTGGTTTAAGTGGTGATTCTTCCGGAATCCAACTAGCGCTTCCGCACCATTTTGTTGCCACATCCTCGTTACCAACTTGTTTACGAGTTATTTACAGCATGACTATATCCAGTCTGTGCGGTTCAGGAACCTTATCAGATTGTTGACATCTAAGACTCTCGAACAGCGGTTTGCCCAGGGTTAACATTCTGTCCTTCCATAGGGCAGGGCATTCACAGAGAAAATGGAAGATTGTTTCCTTTTTTTCCGGTTGTTTGCAACTGTGACAGTATGTGTTGTGAAGGATGCCCATTTTGGCTGCTTGTTCTCCCACAGACCATAACATAAATATGTCTGCCGTTAGTCTCCAGGCGTCCCGTCGTTTCATGTTTATCAATGTTGACGATTGCCTAAGGTTGTAGGTGAGCCATAACGTTCTGCTAATTTTGCATTTCGTCTGGTCTCTCCATCTACAATCTGCGATTCGGAGGTATTTTAGGGAAATTCCACTTTTGACTGCACCTAATGCTGTGAATGCCGATTCTGCAAGAATGTTATTCATGACAGATCCCCTTCCTGCCAGTTCATCTGCTTTTTCATTACCTTCAATGCTCCGATGTCCCGGGGCCTAGATTAAGATAACTTTATGGCTTTCGCTCAAGGTGGTAAGGCTAGTCCTGCTTTGTTCTACCAGCCCGTACTAGAATCAAATTATAATTTCAAATATTTTGTATTTTTTTTACTAAAAAACTGAAAAAACCCCGGTTTTTTGAGTGTCAAATTCAAAAGCGCGCCATTTTGTCAATTTTTTGTTTTTGTTTTTATTCTAGTACGGGACATATGTAGCTACAGTCATACTGATTAATAATTTTTTGGGTTTTTGTGTTGCAGATAAATAATTAGAAGAGCCAAAATGGACAGCACCGTTCAGGTCCAATTTTTCGGGAGATTCAACTTCAGCGCCATTTTTAAAATTATTAAAATTAAAACACATTTTTTTTTTCATTTTTTTATTTTTCTATTTAAAAGAAGTTAGATAAAAAGTCTAAAGAATTTAAATATAGTTTTTCATTTCTTTATTACAAAAAAAAAAAAAATCGGAAAATACCATAAATTTTCGAGCTCTAGACCACCGGTACCCCTTTAACGGAGAAGATTGATGCGATTTAGGTTAGCGCACTGCTCCAGGCTGTCAAAGAAGCAGCCCCCAGTGACCTTAATCATTCAGGAGGTAATAAAAGCATTATGTATACTTTATATTAGGTGCGCAGTTAATTTCTTTTTGTGATGAAAATACAACTTTATTCTGAAAATATGGTTACAAGTGAATTATTGATCTTTCTGATAGATCTCGTATACAGTCGCGGTAAAACTGTTCATCTTTTGAGGCTAAGGCGATGACGTAGAAGCATGACAGTCCCGATGACTTTCTTTTCTTTGGATTCCTGTAATGAATCCATTTTTCATCACCCGTCACGATGCGATGAAGAAAACCCTTCGTTTTTTGCCACTGGAATAGTTGTTCACAGGCAAAAAACGGCGTTCACCATCCGTTGGTTTTAACTCATAAGGAACCCAAGTCCCCTGTTTCTGAATCATTCCCAAAGCATGCAATCGCTTGGAAATGGATTGGCGGGTAACTCCTAATGCTGAAGCAAGCTCTTCTTATGTTTGAGATGGATCCTCATTGAGCAATGCCTCCAATTCAGCGTCTTCGAAGGTTTTTGGCCTTCCTTCACGTGGACGGTCGTCAACATTAAAATCACCGTCTTTGAAGCGACGGAACTAATCTCGTCACGTTTTTCCACTTAAAGCAGCATCTCCATAAACTTTTTGTAGCTCTCGATGCGCTTCAGCTGCCGGTTTTTTCGAATGAAATAGGAAAGTCAACACTTCCCGCAAATGACGATTATTCGGCACAAAATCCGAACGTATATGATACCAAAAACAAATCACTAATGTGTCGAAACAGTTTGTTCACCATATTTCTAAGCTTGGTTTATGACGTTTAGGTTATGTTAGAATCGACTAGCACACACTGCTGGCGGCATCTATTGACAAACAGCGGGAACTTCGTTGGGTTTAGGCATGAAAATAGAACTTTGCGATACAGGAAAATCTTTGAGATGCCCTCTGAGTAGACTCCACTCTTTTTGGCATCTAAGGACGATCTTATGTCAATAGTTTCATTTGGAAGGAAATTTAAGGTGACGCCATGGATTACTGTTAATTAAGAAATTTGCCGGATATTTTCTTTACCGATGGGTCCAAGAATGAAATAGGTTCTGAAGCCGGAGAGTGCCTGTACAATGTATCAAAATGTTCTGAGTCCGTTTATATCAAACTATGTAAAATATGCAAAATTTTCCAATGACAACAGCAGATCGCTCACGACAATATCAGAATTGCCTCAAATGAGAAATATAAATGGCGACCCTCGTGTAACTTATATACCCTTTCTTTTGTATTTATACCCCATTCATATCTCTACTATCGAGTCCTCCACTCTAGTGGCCTTATTAATTGTTTTATGTAAAATGTTCCAATTGCTTCGCCCAGGTTATTCTCATACTTACAAAGTATTCAATAAAAATGTTGGTACATAGAATTCATAAAGTAATATTTCGTGACTAAAAAAGGAGCACAAGTCTCTGTGGATTTAAATAGGTTAATAGTCAAATTCTAAATTAATTTATGCAGAAAAAGCAAAAAACAATACAAATTCCAGGCCACTCACGAGTGTTCCGTTCGTAGGCCTATAAATATGAAACAAAAGTACTTTTAACTAAATTAAAGGCAAATTTACAACTTCAAGCAAGAATAAATAATAATAAATAATAGTGATGAATAAATGCACAATTAAGCCAAAGAAACTAATGAATTGGGAAGAAAGTTTTATTGGCCGAATGCAAAGAGGAAAGTGCAGAAGCCGACAAACTTCCGTCACGAATCAATGAGTGATTAAGTTGAGTGCCTGTGAGGCATTAAAGCGAAATTTATTAGCGCAGGGTTGCATATTTACATTGGTTAAATGGGCTCATCGACAGGAAGCGTATGTCCAGAGCTGACCACCCTAATCGCTTACATTTACAATAACCAAACACACAATTAGCCACCCGCTGCCAGGCTGGCAAGTCAATATCATCATCAGGGTGGGAGGTGTTAAATAATAGTTATTGATGTTGGAATTACTTAGCTGTCGCATGCCATTAAGCAACTTTCTTACTTTGAGTATGAGTTCTAAGAAAGTTTTATCTTTGTTATTGATATTTTTGACTGCTCATTTCTTTAATTTATTTGCGGTCGATTTAGGTCAAAGAAAACCGCAGGAAGTTATCTGCTGCTATGGGGGATTGAACTCACTCAAGTTTAGTGTTAGTTCATAGTTCAAACTTTCAAAGTAATTGCTCCCGCTCTCCAAACTTTGCTATAAATATAAAATACAAAGTGAATGAAAATAACTTAAAATAGATAACAAAGCAGCCCCCGCTTTGTTGAGAGTTGCCATGGAAAAAAACCAAATTTATCTGGTATGAAATGCTGATAATTTTTATCAACTTTCTCACTGGTAAATGGTTTATGAATGCCAATCTGAAAATTAAGGGTATTTCAAAAGACGCGCCTAGATGATGTTTTAAAATAAAGGGGTTTCCAATAAGAGGTGTTATTTTGATATTCAAAGAAAAATGCTATTTTTTAGTATAAATGATCGGATGTTTATTTCATTATAAAGGGGAAGGTATGCCGTTAATAGTGGAAAATAACATCAGGCAGTTGACCACCACGACCACGCTTACAAGACAACATTCTTTTCATGAAATTTTCCATAACCGAATAGCAAAGTGGCTGCCCTATGTCCTCGATAGCTTCACGAATTCCATCCTTGAGGTCTTGAATCAACCCTGGGCTGTTGGCGTAGACCTTCTCTTTCACGTGGCCCCAAAGAAAAAAGCCACAAGGTGTTAAACCACAAGATCTCGGTGGCCAATTGTGATCACCTCTTCGAGAGATAACACGGTCCCGAAACTTTTCCCGTAAAAGATCAATGGTTTCGTTGCTTGTGTGGCACGTAGCGCCGTCTTGTTGAAAATCAACGTTGTCCAGATCAATACCATCCAATTCCAGCCATGAAAAATCGTTAATCATCTCTCGATAGCGATAGATAACTCCTGTTATTGAAAAACCCTTTATAACACGTACAAATTCAGATTCTTACAGGTTTCACAATATTTATTGAAAATACGGCTCTTAACAACTAAATAAAAAAAATTATCAGGCCAGTCCACAAGTTTATGCGTTTTTTAAAGGTGGTTTTAAAATTAATAAGAAAGATGTTTAAAGTATTTATTAATCAATAATATATTTTCCTTGATTATTTACAAAGTCTTCCCAACGTTTTGGCAAATTTTTAATTCCCTGCTCAAAAAATTTTCTGTCCTTGGAGCCAAATACTCTTCGATATCCCTTTTTATAGCTTCTTTTGAGGAGTAGTTCTTGTTACTCATATGGGATTGAAGTCCACGGAAAAGGTGATAACCACAAGGTGCAATATCCGGAGAGTATGGTGGATGCGGCATTAGCTCCCATCCGATCTCGTTCAGCTTGCCTAATGTTTGCCTTGCGGTATGAGGTCTTGCGTTGTCGTGAAGAAACAAAACTTTGCGCTTATTCACTAAAGACGGTCGATTTTTTTAAGTGACTCATTCAGGTTTGATAGCTGATGGGAATAATAATCAGCAGTATCGTTCGGTTTGGTTCCAGAAGTTCATAATAAACAATACCGGCCATATCCCACCAAATAGACAGGAGAATCTTCTTGGGGTGATCTCTAGGGGTCGGTTCTGGTGTTTCATCTTTATCTAACCATTGGCGTTTGCGGACAGGATTATTATAAAGAACCCATTTGTCCTCACCAGTAACGATACGGTTAAAAAAACTTTCATTTTCAAGCCGTTTCAGCAGCTGAGAACACACATTCACTCTCTGCTGAAGGTTGGCGACGGAAAGTCTATGCGGAACCCATTTTTCCAGCTTTGAAACCTTTCCCAACTGAACTAGGCGCCTCTGAACTGTTCCCAGCGATGAATTTAACCTCTGAGCTATCATATCGACAATCAAATTTGGCTCAGCTTCCACGAGTTCGAGCAAGGCGTCGGAGTTAAAGACTTCAGGACGACCAGCGCGCGGAGCATCCTCCACTTCGGAATTTCGAAAACCACTTTTGCGCAGCCCTTACACTACACGGTATCCTTTCGGTGAACAGTGTTTATTTCTGCAGCAGCAGTTGCACTTTTTTTAAAAAAATACCACCACTTTTTTTTAAAAAATACTTTACCACTTTTATTAAAAAAATACAAAATATGCCTCTTATACGCGTTCGAAGACTCCATTTTATTTTTTAACAACACGTGCTTCTATCCGCGATTAAAATCACTTGTTGAATGCACAATATATCAAAGAAAATATAAATAGTTCCGTTATATTCCGCGAATAATTTTTTGTATCCAAAAATCGTACAAAAGTGAAATTATGGGTAAAATATGCACGAACTTAAGGACTGACCTGATACTTCATTTAAATGTCCACCATAAGTACGTCTACAGACAAAATCCGCCAAATAGTCAATTCATGAATGCCAAATTGTTAAGAACGTCGAGATATCGATGTTGACGGTGGTTTAGATTTTGGTTTGCCACTCCTTTTGCTATCCTCGACAGCACCAATTTCTTGAAATATTTTCGCCAACCTTTGAATTGTCGCCTCATTCGCACGATTATTTCCACTAAAAAATCACGAATTCTGCGATATGTTTTTCTTAAAGATCGACCATTTTCATAATAAGTTTGAATAATTCTAACGCGTTGTTCTGTAGTGTAAAATTGTACATCTGTCTACTTGACAAGTTTCAAAGATGACATAAAAAAAGAGGTACTGTCTAAGAATTATTCACTACTGACATCTAGGCTACCCTTTTGAAATACCCTTTATAACTGCAGCCGTTAGAAAATAAGAAGAACAGTTACGTTTAAGACATTCACAAACTGATGCGGAGTCAGGTACTAACGTTTAGCTGGCTTTCGAGGCGATATTATCGCGATCAAATTTTAAAGGGTTTACCCCTGTTCTGTTAGGAAAGTTCAAGGTAAGAACAGCTAGCTTTTGCTTGGTTTCGAGTACTCGAAACTTCTGTCCTAGCACCTGCGTTGGCTCCGACTCTTCTACGACTTCATACCTTGAGGGCAGGATTAGACGAAGTATAAAATTTTGCACTAAGGCCCAGTGAACTTATGCGCGGATGGTTCAAAGTTGTGTGGTTGAGTTAGAAGAACAGTTTTTTTTGTTAAAACCTTTCAATAAACTTTGAATTTAGATTCCCGAATCACCGCAGGGTATTTTAGGCAGGGTTATCTGTCATTTATAAATTTAAGAAATATTCGATTGGCTATTCAATAGTGTAATACCTTTACAAATGCTACTATATACTACTGCTGTCCGAGCGCTTAGCACCAGTCCTACTGAAGCGCTCAATGTACTAACCATCTGCTACCATTAGATTTACACATTTAAACAATAGCTACTTGCAGCGCGGTGAGATTCAGATACACAGGAAGCTGGACAACAATATTGTACGGTCACAGTAAGATCCTCCTACAGGGACCCTCGCTGCTCAAAAACAGATCAGACTACATAGTCCCCGACCTTAACTTCAAGAAAGCCGAATGGTGCAAAGGGAAGGTACGAATACGATATGGCAATCTATACCGATCTAAGATGAACTGTGGTGTGAGAGCTGGCTTCCATTCGGAGCCACTCAACCTATCTCAGTCAATTCGTCTTCCTGACTATGCCAGCGTGTTCCAGGCAGAACTTTTAGCCATCAGAGAAGTATGCAAATCACCAAAGCTCTATAAGGAAGTCAAGCAGCTATAAAGGCCTTAGATTCCAACTCCATTTCATCCAAACTGGTCTTACAGTGTAGAGAAGAGCTTGAATCGCTTAGTCATTGGCTTGAAATTTCTCTGATATGAGTTCCCGGTCATAGGAACATACGGGGTAATGAGATAGCGGATGAGCTAGCAAGAAAAGGTTCGACACTAGACTTAACAGAGGCGGTGGCAGTCTCCACCCCCACTAAACACATTAAAAGCATCCATAACTTCACACTATCTTGCTTTAGCCAAAAGAAGATAGAAGCAAATAACTACATGTATTACAACAAAAAAACACATGGTCGTCATACAAAATACAAAGGACGAACCACCTGTTAGGGTGTTCTCGGCTAAATATCTCACGCATCACTGCAACCCAAAAGGTCATTGGAAGGTAGGGGTTCATGCAGGTAGACTCAGCCTCCCCTCTCATCTGCAGAAGTTGTCAAGCGGAAGGGGCGAAGGAAGATCTTTTCCACTATTTATGTGAATGTCCGGGGCTAGCTAGGGCACGACTCCGCTCCTTCGGTAAGCCTTTCCTACAGCAAATCAAGGAGATCTCAGACATCGAGATAAAGGATCTGCTGTTATACTTGGACCTCACTAAATGGATCTGACTTGAAAAAAAAAAAACATCCTGACACGAGACAGTGGTAATAAAACGGTGCTGGTCACTAATTAGGAGTATTTCAGTGGAAATATTCAACAACTGCTGTCCAGAGGCCTCTTTCTGTGTCTATCTCCGTGCGGCGCCTTTCTGCATTTGTCGTTCTACAAGTATGTGTATCGTGCTTCGACTTATTCTGCTATCCTGCGGATTCCAAGTAAGTGCTTGTGTTGCTATATATTTATTGGACTGCCTTAAGATATAGTACATCTTATCCATTTCCACTTCCCGCTTCTGTTACGACCTCTGCTTAGTTCGGTTCCATAACAATTCATTCGAAATGCACTTTGGCCACCAGATTTTCAGTGTTCGGCGCAAGCGTTTTCTAACGAAGGTTTGCATTTTGTTTTCAATCGTCCTTGAGTGCTTCTAAGTTTCACAACCAAATAATATAAAATTGAGTTTACATTTATATTAAAAATATGTAGTTTTGTTCTTTTCGTGAGTTGGCTAGGGGCCATATTTTGTTAATTTGCCCAAAAGCGCTTTTAGCTTAGGCACGTCTTCTTCGGCATTACTTTCCCCTGTTACCACACTTTCTAAGTTACCACGCTTATACTCGTATTGTGAATCGCACCGTAGCCATTTGCCATCACTTTCGAGTTTTCCATACTGATTTCAAGACCAAGTTTTGCATACTTGTTTACTTCAACAACCATTGACTGCAACTCTCTAGTCTTATGGCTCAAAAGCATCACACCATCTGCGAATTGTCGGACCTTTAGATGTTAAAATAAACGCTACTGGATGACATTATTGTCTCTCAGAGCTCTGCACAAAATACCATCCAGTGCCAAAATAAAAAGCACTGGTGACAGAATGCATCCTACCTTCACAACAGTATCTATGTATTTGTAAGGGCTCCAATAATACGCCTTTGTGCGCCATGCGGCACTTGACATCTTTAACCCAAATTTAGGTGTTGATTTAAAATCTCATACTCAAGCTGCAATTAGGGCCTTATATTCACTAGTCTGATATGCTTTTCTGTCACTTCTGAAAGTTATATTTTTATATAAAACTAGTTGCAGCCTATGCGGAGCACCCTTGAGATGGTTTCTCCGAGCAGATTGAATATTGAGTTGTTTTTAGTTAGATACCTATTCGCTACGCTTGAACAAGTGGCCCTTGATTAGTTCAGCGATCGTTTGATCTACATAAGCTTATGCAATGTTGCGAGGTGCTTCTGGTAAGTGCTTGATTACTCTGGAATCTAAGCCGCGAGGCTTTGCATTCCTCCATGGCCATACTATGGTAGTTGGCTGGAGAATGATGCGATGAATGCCCGTCATGTGTGGAGCTAAGACACAGACATCTTTATTGGATGGATATTGGTAGACAGCGGTGTCTTATTTTCACACATCGCTTCTCCAACTAATTTAAAATTATTATCGTTCACATTTTTTTGTACTCTTTTCAATTGTTTTATCTGTATTTTTCTATATTTTTCTTATATTTTAATTTCTTTCCTTTTGTTTTCTAAATGCGTCCGTTCCTCTTTCCTTTCCTTTCCTTGTTTGGGTCTAATACTCAATCTAACGCAGTCTACATCCATTATCAACACAATGGTACCACATAATTTTCAGATACTTACAGTTACAGTCTCAAAAAGTCCCTCTTCGGAGCTATTGCGGAGAGACTGGGCTGCGGTAAAGATGGATTATGCTTCTGCCCAAATAAAGAAACGCACGCCTACAAATTCTATAAGTAATTCAATCAAAATTTGGTATTTTCTTATTTTTAAATGGGAGTTTCAGTGCTTTTTTACATCCAAAACTTGGCAACACTGCGGTTTCGAGAGAAAGATTTGACTGCTCGAAAGAAAAGAAGAAGAACATACCTGAAAGAAATGCATATAAAGCGAAGAAATGTTACACACAAACAAAATATTCACAAATAGCAAACGAATAATGCCAACAATAATCGCAATCGCCGACAATTTGACCAGATGATAAAAAAATGTAAAGCTTAATAGAACTGAGCGAAATATTGTACTAATTAAAAAAAAAATGTAATGCTATTGTAAAGCCTATTTTGTTGTATGGAGTCATAGTCTGGTGGAACTCACTAGAGAGGACGACATTGGTCAAGAAGCTGGAGCGGGTTCAGAGGTCGAAACTCATTGGAATCAGTGGGGCGCTTCGAACTACAAGAACTACCAACTCTGGCGCTCAACGCAATGTTATATGTGGTACCCGTAGACATCGCAGGCAGAATTGCCGCTACACGTACCGCAATCAGACTGAGGGGCTCGGGCTATAAACTCAACCTCACTTATGGGCACTCAAGCATCCTTAGAAGCTTCGAGTTCATCCCCCTGTCAACGGATCCGTGTATACCCTCGCTTAGTCCAACCGGTACCTTCTCTACTCATATTCCATCAAGGGAAGAGTGGACCGTGGGCTACACTTGGGGGCAGGGTCTAGTGAACTTGTTCACGGATGGATCGAAGTTGGAAGGAAAGGTTGGCGGAGGAGTTTTCTGTGATTAGCTCCCCATCAGATTCAAATTCAGTTTACCGGACCACTGTAGTGTTTTCCTGGCAGAGGGAGCCGCAATCAAGGAGGCAGCTGATTGGCTGCTCACATGCGTACTAAGAGTCAGGAAAGTAAATATTTACTCCGACAGCCAAGCGGCAATATGGGCCCTCGGGTCAGTGACGGTGCATTCGAAACTGGTCAGGGAATGCCTGACCTCACTTTCGACTGAGTCCGAATTCTTTGACATTAGCCTCATCTGGGTTTCTGGCCACAGCGACATTGCAAGAAACTGTGAGGCGGATGAGCTGGCCAGACAAGGGACATGTGAGGTGATCTTCCCGCGAAAGGAGAGAATTGGGATTCCCATGATTACCTGCGGTCTGCTCCTGGAAAGATGGGCATCGCGCAAACTCAGCGAGCGTTGTGCAAGTACATAAACTTGTAAGGTCGCGAAATCCTTCTGGCCACGTGTGGACCGGGGGCGCTCGGGCGAGCTTCTGAGGTTGACCAACTATCAGCCCTCGAATCTCGTGGGTTTTCTCACAGGTCACTATGCGCGAGCAATGCATGCTGTGAGGCTTGGAATTACCTCAAGCCCCTTTTGCGATGCATGTATGAAGGATGAAGTGGAATCATCTCAGCACCTGCTTCTTAGCTGCCCTGCTCTGGCGGGACTAAGATCCAGGTATCTTGGCTCTTACTTTTTTGCTGCGCCAGCTGATACTGATACTGATGAATTTCATCAGTAGCACAAAGCGGTTGACGCAAACGCAGCACAGTCATCGTTCGTGATCCACACACCCTAACCCACCCTCCTAACCATCCCAGCAGCACCGCTCCCCGCACCCCATTGGTCTTCCTCTCTCACCTCACCTCCTTCATAATTGTATCATAAAGGATGAATCCGTTTCTCCTCGTCTAAGTGTGCTCATTCCATGGGCAACCATACCAACCTAACCTAATATATTTTCCATAATTATAAATAATAGATTTTAATTAAAAGTGCTTAAACATGTCAGGAAGAAAGACCTAAACTTCCGTGGCCGGAAAACAAAAAAAAAGAAGCTAAATCAAGTAACGAAAATGTTGATCAGGTCACACTAATCACTAACTTCATTAGTGCCACGCTATCACAATCAGCTGATATTGTCAAAATCGCTGAGAACAAAGTAACGGTACCACGATAGGCGCCAGCTTATTTTTCTCTCCATTCTGACGCTTTTCTTCATTTTCATTTCTTTCATTTGTAGTTTACTTTTTCGTATTTAATCAACTCATTTCTTTTCTGACTGTTGAGTTATGAAGAACGCCTTTTGCGAGTCGTTAATTAAAATGTAATGGCAACTCTGACACATGCAAATTTTGCGAAATTGGACAACATGACAAATTTAGCGTCGCCTGCGAGCAGCGGCAATACATAAATTACCCAGCACACAGGCACCTTAAAGAGCTACTCATTACCGAGATTTCATAAGCTCCACAACCCGCATAAAAATATACAAATATTTGCATCCAAACAAACATATCTACGCCATGCAACTGCCCGTTTAGTTATCTGCCTAGTGGAATGGTGGAAATGCTTCCGGCGTTCTGTGATAATGACGACCAAAGCTATCAACGTAACGTTTGAAAACCGTTAAATGCTTGAAAATAGTTGCTCATATTTTCAATTGACACCTTAGTGGCAACCCTGCGGCCGAGTAGTGCTGTAAAAATATTCATATGCGAATACGCGAATAAAATGCGAAAAATCCAGTTACAATTCGCTTTTCAATGCTTTCTTCGCGAAATGATCGCCCTCGGTAGTAATTTGCTTGAGTTTAACTGCCAATGCTGCAGTGCGAGCTGCAGCTTTTGATAAAATTCTTAAATTGGCTTGGTGTGGAACCGTGGCTAGACTTGTTCGAGAGTTAGTAATCACCAAAGTGGCGACGACGAGGACGACGACGTCTACTGGCGCTATCGCCGTCAATGCATCAATCAATAAATTTTCTGTCTATTTCAGGCTTTCCACAAAATCGGCGCTTGTGATTTTTCATTATTGGCCACTTTTCCGACTGCTCCTTCTCGCCTTGGTATTTGAGCATTGCCACTACTTATTGAATAATAAAAATAGTATTAATTTATGTTGGTAACGCCTTAAGTATCAGTGAACCAATAAATTTCACTAACATCTTTACCGAATGTAGCGCAGCTGATCTCGCTTCGACTACGATTTCCCAAGGTGCAGCTTGATCGCCCACTTTTATCAATGAAATTGCATCTCCCTGCCAAGGTGAGTTGAATTTACTATGCACCACTGTCGTGACCATGGCTAATTCCAGCACTGCGCTTACTGTGGCGCGTTGGCGAATTTTTCGCAGGCCGCCTGCGAGATTTTCAAGCCCGTGCGCGCATATTAATTTCAATCAGCGCGTGCGTTAATTTTTCAACGCTTCTTAAAAATGCATACGGCGCCGCCATTGCCATCATCACAGTCTTTCAAAAACACAGTAAACGCTTACTCACCGCTGCGTCATTTGTCCACATAAATTCCTCAATTTTTTAGAGTCGGCGCGCGTGTTGCGCATGCGAAGCTCGCTCGTTGTCTATAGGCAAATGTGGAAATGCAGTCAGCTGCTAGGCACCAATAATTGAGGTTCACCTAGCCAATTTATCGCTAAAAAAGAAACAACAAGCCAACTATGCTGCGTCTGCGCTGGTAAAGAAAAGGCAGCACTTTCTTCCTCATTGACGTAGTGACCTTGTCGTGTAGGGAGTTACTTGCAACAACATACATGAGTATATTTACTACTAACATATTTTCCTATGCTGGCGCTTAAATTGCGGCATGTTTCGCTACATGCCCGGTTAGTTAAGCGTTTGCCAAAGTTGATCACCATTAGTGTCGGTTGCACTGAGTTGGTTCATTGCTTGGTCTGGCCGCACATTGGCTGGGGGCGATTATCTAATGTTGTGCGACAGTGTGGCCATTGCAATTGCTGTGGTCCACTTCAGCCGGTTGTGTGGACGGTTTGGTTAGCTACTTAATATAATTTATGTGTCATTCATACAATATTAATGACAATAATTGAGTTCATAAAGTAGCTATTCGCGGAATTGGCGTTTGGGCTTTGGTCATAAACTAAATTTTGTATTACAGGCGCCTCTACCTACTCTGTGCTTAAGACTCATAATTTCATCTTAGCTGCGAAGATATATGCAATTGGAGCTTACCAAATTTATTTGGCTGACATTTCTTTGAATGCTCGCTACTCCTGCCGTTGAAGGCCCAAGAGTCGACGGTGAATTATCTGTTATTTAAGAAATCAAATTATCTGCTCTGGATGTTGCAACCGTTCACCAACTAAGTATATTCTGATTGCTAGAGTTTTCTTCCCAAATCGATTCAGTTTGAGTCCAAATACCTCGGAAGGACAGTAATACCGCTCATTTGTGCCAGAGTGTCATAATCCAAAAAACCAAAATGTCTAGAAAAACGGCTTCAAAGTTCGCAATTTACTAAGCCTCTCGAAATAAAAATAAATACCAGCTTGATCAAAAAAGTCCCGGAACAACCGCCAAGTGACGCTCTAAGTCAACTGATATGAGTTCTTTTTTTATCGCCCCGCAAAATTTTATCGCCCGTGTTTGCCATATGTAAAAGTTACGCTGCTTAGAGTAAATCTACCTCGCCAACAAAGTAAAAGAAAAGTTGATCAATAATCATAATTAACCATCAAAGAGCTGACAGAGGACTTGAACATTGCTTATGGATCCGTTTAGGATATCGAAGTTAATAATTTGGGTTTGCGCCATGTTGCTGCAAAGTTGGTTCTAAGGGACCGGAGTTTCATGCAAAAAAACCATCGCGTTGATATCGCCAAATACATGATTTCTAGGGTTGAATCCATCTCAGCATTTATCATATGCATTATTACTGGAGATGTGACGTGGGTTTATGAGTGCGACACGCAATCCAGACATCAGGCGAGGAAGTAGAGATGCAAGCCCAAAAAATCACGTCTTATAACTTCGATCAGAATTGGAAGAGCACCACTGCACTCCGATCTAAAAGTCCATTTCAGAGAAATTAATGGCACATACTACTTTTTCAGCAGGCTTGAAGAAGTTGCCGCAAGTCTCAATCCATTTTTTTCTGGTATTTTTTTTTTCAATAGAAATGTAGCATAATAAGAAGCCATACATAGTTTGTAAACTATTTTTCCCCATAAATCATCAAAAAAAAAAAAACATTTATTTAGTGGATTAGATGCACTGCCTAATCTTAAGAAAACAAAGCTACTATTATATTCTTCTTCTTCTTGATTGGCGCAATAACCGCTTACGCGATTTTGGCCGAGTATAACAAAGTGCGCCAGTCGTTTCTTTCACGTACTAACCGGCGCCAATTGGACACGCCAAGTGCTTCTCCAACTGATCTTTCCAACACAGAGGAGGCCTTTCTCTCCCTCTGCTACCACCAGCTGGTACCGCATCGAATACTTTGTGTTTGCATCCATTCGGACGACATGGCCCAGCCAACATAGCCGCTGGATCTTCACTGCGCTATGTATATGTCGTCGTAAAGCTCATACAACTCATCGTTATAACGCCTGCGATATTCGCCGTCACAATGTGCAGAGATCCAAGAATCCTCCGCAGAATCTTTTTCTCAAACACCCCAAGGAACGCTTCGTCAGATATTCTTATCGTCCACGCTTCTGCGCCATACGTTAGAACGGGTATAATGAGAGCCTTGTAGAGTGTTAGTTTTGTTCGTCGAGATAGGACTTTACTGCTCAGCTGCCTACTTAGTCCAAAGTAGCACTTGACGGCAAGAGAGATTCTGCGTTGGATTTCAAGACTGATATTGTTATTGGTGCTAATGTTGGTTACTAAATAAACGAAGTCTTTTACAGCCTCGATATCATAACTGCAATCAGTGCCAGGAGGTACCTCGTTTTGTCCTCGTTAACCACCAGACCCATTCGCTTTGCTTCTTTATACAGTTTGGAAAAGGCGGAACTACTCGTACCAGCATGGTTGCTAACGCCGATAATATTAATGTTTTCGGTATACGCCAACAATTGTACGCTATTAAAAAAAATTGTGCCTGAGCGATTAAGTTCTGCGGCTCGAACGATCCTCTCCAACATCGGGTTAAAGAAGTCACACGACAGCGAGTCATTCTTTCTGAAACCGCGTTTGGCAACAAATGGCTCGGAGAGGCCCTTCCAATTTCTGACTGCTATTACATCCAATACGTTCGCTAGAACCGTCTGAAACCTTTTATATGCCGCCGAACTTTTTTGTAGAATTTTCGGGCGTTGTTCCTATTGGCCAGCATCTCAGGCTCCTCGCACTCACGTATTTTGGCCTTTCGCTTCTTCTTTCTGATAATACGTCTCTTTTCCCCTCTTAGCTCTTAGGGACGGCAGGATGACATTCTTCGTCGTACCAATAATTTTTTCGGGCTCACCGGAATCCGATTTCTTATTTGGCAGTGGTACGTAAAGAAAGAGAAATGTTGCTCCATAGCTGGTGTATGCTGGATTGTAAGAAGTATTCTCTGAGAGCAGGAGTGAGAGTCGAGTGGTGAATCTTATGGCTGTTTGTTGCGATTGCAGCTTTTCGATGTTGCACATTCTTTTTTTTTTGCTGCACAGAGGCATTTTTTTGGCTGCAACGAGGTAATGCTCCGAGTCGGTGTTGGGTCCTCGGATCGTACATACATCCGAAATACTAAAAGCGTGTCTTCCATGATCAATCTGGTTTCCCGTTTTTCGATCAGAAGACAGCCACGTAGCTTGGTGTATCTTCTTATGCTGAAATCTGGTGCTGCACACTGCCATGTTTCGGGCCCCGGCGAAGTCGATCAGCCTCTGTTCGTTACCGGATGTTTCGTTGTGCAGGCTGAATTTTCCTACTGTGGGACAAAAAATTCCCTCCTTGCCCACCCTGGCGTTGAAGTCACCAAGCACGATTTTTATGTCGTCCCGGGGCAGCGTTCATAAAAACGTTCCAGGCGCTCATAGAAGGAATCTTTGGTCACATCATCCTTCTCTTCCGTCAAGGCGTGGGTGCGAGTGAGCGAGATGTTGAAAAATTTGAAAATTGCTTTCATGCGGATTATTGCGAGACGCTCGTCGGATTTATGAACTACCCTAGAATTATTGTGAATTACCCTAATATACATACATTTTTGAATCCAAGAGCTTTTTAGTTTATTAATACTGACACATAATTCGTAAATTCCTGAGCAAATAAGTTATCAATAAAACACCGAATCAGGGCGTAATTATGTGTGCAGTAAATTATGAACCAAATAAAATAGAAAATAGCATAAAAATGGTCGATTGCCAAATTGCATTTGAAATTTCAGACTAATATATTGTTTTTGGAAAATTGTGCTGCGGAAGTGCCCCATCTTCTTAACTGTTTGTTTATATTTATTTATGCATAAATTTGTTCTAAATACTTTAGATTAACCCAGGTGTGGAGCAGCTCTGGGCGGTGCTTTGAGCAACAAAACTCATTGTTAAATGTTTGTTAAATTTTCAACACATCTTCCAGACATACATACACATACACACCCACTCACAAAATGCCTAAATGAAAGCAAAAGCAAGCCGCACTGCAGTTAGCAAGGAAATTGGGTCCTCTTCCCATCTGCTAAACAAAAAAATTTAAAAAAATCTTTAAAAACTCTTAAAAATTCTTGAAAATAAAAAAATTCTTGCCCTCTTTCGCAAAATTGTATGCACTTAAAGCTATCAAATACCATTCCATTTTCTTATTTTTTGTTTGTTCTTTTGTTCAACTTTTTTAGTCTTGTGGCATGCAACAGCAACGGCACTGGCATGCGGCGCCATGTTTGATATGCCACATAAATAAGCGAAGCTAATTCCTTCCTGCAGCCAATTTGTTTATCTTTAGTGGTGTGTGTGTATATTTATGAGCGCGCAATGACAGATATATTAATTTTTTAGTCAATTCGGCCACCACCAAAGCGTCTACACTTCCTCTGTCATCCGACCGACCGACCACCTGCTCGAAGCTCAGCCGCAATGCAAATATTAAAAATGCTGCTGATATTTGGTGATTTGAAATGAATTATCTTATAATTTATGATTGCTATTTATCATTAAAGCTCGCCTTGCCTGGCTGTGGGTATTCGTTGAGTGTGTGCGTGTGTGGGTGTGCATTGCGTTGAAATATCGCAGTTAAATTGTTGCTGTTGCCCGTATTTATTGCTTTCCGGTGGCATTTTTTGGCGATGATGCACTGCCCGTTTTGTTGTTGTAGCCTCTTTGTATTTTTTGGCGCTTCCATTCGGCAATGAACTTGAATTTTATGGTCGGTTGGAGGCGCCCATATTTTTGATATCTTTGCGAGGTTTTTTTATTTTTCTCTGGTTTTGGTGAAAGAAGTCTCGATAGATGCGCCGTTAATTAAAATTATTGCAAATTTATTAAGTGTGAAAGCGTCAGCGATTTAGTGGCGAGTGAGATCATTGCAGGGCATTTACGTAGGTGGATTGAATTAGGATTTCTTTACACCAGGCGGTTAATGGGTGGGTAATATTCGATTATTGTAAATTCCCTGAAGATTTTGCAAAACTGGGCTAGGTTAGGTTAGGTTTGGCAGCCGCATCGCACATAGAAACAGCGATGCCACTTCGACCACGAAATGGGTCCGTTGTGAGCGGCAGGGGCTGGGCTACATTTCCCTTTCCATACTGATCCATCCTGAGCTTTTCACAAAGCGTAAAAGGTTGTTGATACCTAAAGTCTATAGATTATCTATATTCATTAAGAAGTAGGATCTTAAATATCGGTTCCTGCTTCTGGCTAAAGCCGGGCATGTGCAAAAATGGTGTGGAATTGTTTCCAACTCCTCCTCATTTCTGCAGCTACGACAGAAATCATTCATGTAAATACCTTATCTCCTTGCATGACTTTCCATGAGATAATGTCCTGTGGGGGCCCCTACTAAGGTCTTAATTAGAAGTCTACTAAATTTTATAATAACCTTGGACAGACATAGATTTAGTCTTAGCCATGTATGCCCAACAATTTTATAGGTATTGACACTAATCCATCTTTGATTTACAGAACTGAATAGTGCGTCCTTAATAAGAAGCTTACAAGTTGCGAGAGGTACCCCCACAAAGCTAATCAGCAGCTTACTGACCAATGACAAATACTTACCAGCAGGTCGTCTCGCTTCCCTTTGACATTTCCTCTGGAGTCAAACAAGGTGACTCTCTCTCTAGAATCGTCTTCAACTTGCTACTGCATTAAGCAATTAGAGATGAGGTAAATATTGGCCCTCTCTTTAACCGCTCAGGGCTAACCATTGCATATGTCGATGGCAACGCGATAGTTGCGCGAAATATAAAATATCTATCCGAACTCTTTCTCAACACCGAGAAAAGTGCTGAAGCCGTAGGACTCAAAGGAAATGCGGAAGCTACCAAATATCTGGAGATTTCACGCTAGTTGGAGGGAAGGCAGCCAGAAGATATGGTAACTGGCACTTACCACTTCGAAGGCGTTAAGTATGTGGGCGTCACTATACAAAACGGCAATAGCTCACACGATACAATACACAAGAGGATGGCGGCAGGGAACAGAGCATATTTCGCTCTTACCAAACTCTCAAAAATCCTAACTTCTTACGGGAGACTGAAAACTGCGTATATACCAGCAAATAATACGACCAGTTCTTGCAGTTCCGGCAGTTAATGCTGGACAATGGCATCCAAAGATGAATCGTGTCTAGAAGTTTTCGAGCGAAAAGTGCCGCGAAGGGTATTCGGTTCTACAATGAAGAATTGCTGCAGATATGCAATGGCAAGGCCATCGTGAAATACGTGAAGTCCCAAAGACTGCGATCGCTGGGCCTTATTACGCGCATGAGATATGAACGCTCCCAGAAATCAATAGTGTCATATAAATCCGTAGCGTCTAAAGTACGAGGACGTCCAAGACTAACATTCTTTGAACAAGTTCTAGTGAACCTGAGGACAATGGGTGCTAGAAACTGCAGAACTGCTACCGAGGATGGAGGTGCATGGAAACTAATCGTTAACCTGTAAAGCCGACCTGTAAAGTTGGCCAAAGATGATGATGACCAGTTTGATTGCAGATCAAGTGGCTATATTGAGTTGGGTTCGTGAACCGAGAGATGCGGCAAAACGTAGTTTGCTTTGGAGAAACCACTTTGGCGTTTTCGGTTGATGGAGCCTTTGAAGCCAACACTGGTTTTGAACCTGGAGTTGCTAGAGCAGCACCCCCTTCAAGGTGAATAAGGAGTTTTATTTACAAGACTAACTGCTTATGCTTAATATACAGGGTGTACGGTGGCAGAATTAGATTTTATACTTAAAGTTTCTGCCTAGCCGTTGAACCCATGGGCGCCCCTCCACTCGTTTACTTCGTTGTTTCTGCGGGTTCTTTAGTCACGATGCTGCCGTGGCCGGGTGAACACCTTGCGTTCGCAATCGAAGAGTATTTCCAGGCCAATGAATCATATGCAACTGCTCGTCGTAGATTTTGTTCACGTTACAATATTCGACGCTTACGTAATGTCCTACGTGAAGATTTGATTCGTTCATCGGTGTGAAGATTCCGGCAACAAACAGCCCAAAGCCGGAGCCCAGCCGGGCATCCAGAACAAATGAAAAATTTTAACTCGTCACTACAAGTTTGCGCGTTAATCCGCGTCAGTCCGCGCGCGGGGGATCGGCTGCACTGGGGCTTTCAGAAACTATTTTGTATGAATTATTGAGAAAGGATTTGCGACTTCTCCTTTCAAAATTCAAATTGGGCAATCACTTAAGCCTGATGATTACAATTTGTATGAAAGTTTCTGCGGGACAAAGTTGGAGCGGTTTCGTAGCATCTTTTGAAGTGGTCAAGGCCATTTCCATTTAAATGAAAATGTAAATAAGCAAATTATTGACGTTATTAGTAACCTAACGGACAAAAACTTAGATAGATTCTTCTCTTTATTATTGAAATGCACAGAAATATCTTAAAAAATATTTATTAAAGAATATACGACAATGACCCAAATGGTCCTCTGTTGGACAAACACAATCAAATTCACATTGAAAACCAAATTTGTTCCAAATAAAATGCGGAAAGCTTTATTACATTCGTTTACAATTAACTGTCTATATTTTAAAGCACTGGTGACAAACCAAACTAGACTATTTCATCCGTCTGAACCAATTCCATTCAATCTAACTTCATCTTGGTCTAAGTAGAATTGCCGAAAGTGCCGAAATCTGATTTCTTTCAAAATAGGACACCATCCTAAGAAGTGTGAGTGTTTGAGGCTTCCAAGCTAAATAAGATCGCATCTGACCTTAAAAATCCAAAAGATTTTATAATTTTAAAACAGAACCCACTATTAAAACATTAATTGCCCCCAGCCACAGACACAAAGTGGCGGTTTGGTGTGCATTGACAAGCAATGAGATAATTGGACTACAGTCTACAGAAGAAAATAACCGGCTTTTTCTTGTAACTTCATGATATATTTCGTTCTGCTTTTTGCTTAATAGTCCCACTCAAGGGCTACGACGCTAGTGCTAACTCAGGTTAGTGTTGTTCGAAATATTCCCGTAAACGCAACCAAGCAACAATGAGTGAGAAGTACGCGAAGCTTTTCGAGGCGGTATTTTTAAGCACGCATTCGAAAGGGCCGAAATTATCTTACGCCGTGGCTGCAAAAGTGATTAAAAAATCAAAAAAGTTAGTTGTGATGTGGAATCAGCGGTATAAGGTGTACAAAAATGTTGATGACTTTTCCACGCGCGGTTTGAAGCGAGTGACGACAAAAAAGCAGGATAAAGTGATCGTCCAACTTTTTAAGCGGGGTCCTTCTTTGTGACTACGCCAAGCACGATCAGTTCTTGCTTAAAAGGGAGTAGATTGAGTATCAACACCATCGAACGTGTACTGAAGGAGGCGAACATATCCTACCGTCCCACATCATCAAAATCACTGCTCTCAGAAAAACACATTGAGAAACAACAAAACAAGAATATGGCGTCACAGTTATGGACTGGCCTTCCCAGTCCCCTGACGCCAACTCCATTGAAAATGTGTAGGGAACTATGAAAAGGCATCTTGCTGGAAGGCCGGTCCATGATTTAAAGCAACTCGTGAGTCAAGTTCGCAAAATCTAGACCTGTTTGTCGACGATCTATACAGAAAAGCTGGTTCAAAGCATGAAGAAGATGCCAGGCTATATTCGGCAGCGATGGAGACTACATGGCTTATTGAGTAATTGTGACTCGAAGTTTTGTACATACATAATTTCATATATAAAAAATTTTAAATATGTATATATCTTTTATACTTCATGAATAATCGCGGTTCCTTTTTTCTGACACAGACAGAAAATTTTTTTGTCCAAGGGAGCAAATTCTGTAGACGGTGTCTCTTACCGGCGCATGCCGAACGACTATTTTCTGCCAATAATGAGGGAACATTTTTCCTTCAATTCGCATACATAATTTCAGCAAGATCGCGACACGCCGCACACGGCCTGCGAGGCTATGGCGCTACTGCGTGATTTCTTCACGTTTCGATACTGCAACATGTAATTATGTGCAATTTTGGTTTCGTCGGTTCCGTTCCGACATTTTTCATGTTTAAGAAAATGTCGATAATGTCGAAAATGCCGCTAAAATCAAAGAAATAGTCGAAGTTGATCGGTCGTTAGTAGTCGTAGCCTCGCTCAGGAGCTAAAGATCAACCATAAAACAATGTTTAACCATTTACAAAAAAAATTCTACGCATAAATAATGGGTTTATTTTTCCCCAAACAATATATGGGTACTTATAAAAAATTCACTTTGAAGCCCTCCAGTAAACTTAAGAATTCGGAAGCCTAAATTTGCTCAATAAGAAGCCATTGTTGCATTATATTTGCATCTTATTTCATATTTTTATGCTAAAATAAGTGATGAAAAATTTAAGCAAATCTATTTAGATATGCATTGTAAATTCAAAGTATTTTAATTGAAAATTTATATTTTAATTAAAGAATACCACAAAGAGAATTAATAACACAAACAACATAAACAATTAAATGTGTAATAAAGAAATGCAGATACATAGGGAAATAAAAAAGAAATAAAATTCAAACCAATAAAAACATTAACAAATGACCACGACACTTACAATACCAGGTACAAACGCATACACATACATGCACACTTACAAACACGCACTGCATGTCGAAGACCACCAACACTACCAATTAAGGGCACACTTTTTATTTAAGTCTCTGATCTTTGGCCTTTGAAATTTTCACCATTTCCGCGCCATAAAAAAGAAACATAGAAACATATGTTACTACTATGTTGTGCGTTCATACATATGCATGTATACATATAAATACAAATGGAGATACGCACATTAGGGTGCATCAATTTCTATAAAAACGAAAAACGAAAAAAAATGTTGCTACTGTTTTTCCATCGGAACTATTAAATGTATTATATTTTCATAATAAAATTTTTTGAGAAGTACCGCACAAAATCGATTTTTTTATAAATAAAATTAGTTTTAAAAACATTTTTCCAAAAAATTTCTTCAGATGCCAGAGAAGTTAAAACTAGAAGATCTGCATAAAATTCTTAAAAAAATTCTATTAAATTGAAGGAAATAATTTTTATTAATAATTTCACAATAAATAACAATACTTTATTATTTGAAATTGAAATTTGAAAAGGACGAGCCAAGGAGCACCAGGAGATTTGGTGGCTCCTAAAACACTCAGGCTAAAAAGCCCATTGTATTTAAAGCTCTGAAAAGGGGGTGGATAGTCAAGGAGGGAAGGAGAAAAGTATCAGAGAAAGAGATAGGAAAGAATAGAGACAGAGATAGAGATAGTTAGACCTGTGAGAGTTTTCCAGATTCTTTGGCAATGTGTAAATATCCTCCAGTTTTAGAGAACGAATTTTACTCATTCTCATGACATCGAAACACAAAACACGTAGCCGTGCTCTAGCAAAGGCAGGACACTCACAGAGAAAGTGCTCAGTACTATCCGCCTCCTTCAAGCATGACAGGCACATTGGGTCCTCAATGATTCCAATGGTGGTCATATGTTGACCCCATGGGTTGTGTCCTGTAATGATACCGACCATCAACCGAGAGTCTTTCCTTCTAAGTTTTAGTAGAAAGTTTGACAGTTTTCTGTTCTGACTTGTCACAAAACACTTTGCAGTTCTGCAGCGTTCTGGACCGGACCATCGCTCTTTATGTAAATTGCATACATAATCGCTGATCCAATTCATGATTCCTGCGGAACTGATTCCGATTATTGGCTATGGCCCTTGCGGGGGCACCGCTGATCCACGGTTGGCCAATTCGTCGTCAATTTCGTTTCCTTGAACACCGGAGTGTCCCGGAACCCATATAAGTACAAGCCTGTTTCGTCTTGCGACAGAGTTAAGCTTCTTCTTATATTCTTGAACAATCTTTGAGGTTTGCTTCGCGTTCTCCAGGGCCTTCAGTGCAGCCTGACGGTCACCGAAAACTCCAACCCGTTTCCTACTCCATCTCCTCTCGATTATCCATTCGGCTACTTTCAGGATTGCAAAAACTTCTGTTTGAAAAACAGTTGCCATTTCCTCCATAGCATAGTGATACTTATTATTATCGTTTAAGTACCATCCGGTTCCAGACCTTATTTCATTCTTGGACCCATCGGTAAAGAAAGTATCCGTCAAACCTCCCTGCATACATTTTGGATTGCTCCCTTGCTCACGCAATGGAAATCTGACATCAAATTTCCTTCCAAATGAAACTGTGGGTATCAGGTCGTCTTTAGGTGCCAAAAACAGTGGATACTGCTCAGATAGCAACTTAAAGACTTTTCTGTGTCCCGAAGCTCCATCTTCGTGCCAGAACCCATATTTATGAAGTCTACACATCGCTCTTATTGCTTCCTGTTGTATCTTAAGATCCAGGGGGAGCAAATCAAGCATAGCATTTAGGGTATCACCAGAGGTTGTACTCATGGCACCCGTTATGCATAAACATACACTTCTTTGTAGGCTATATAGTTCCCGGATTGTGGACTTAACCATGCTCCGTCGCCACCAGACCACAGAAGAGTAAGTGATGATTGGTCTGATAAGTGCTGTGTATATCCATAGGACCACAGCAGGTTTCAGACCCCAGGTTTTGCCAAAGGCTCTACGGCATTGCTGAAAAATCCTCAATGCGCGACTCACCTTCAGTGAAACGTGTGTCTCCCAAGTCAGCTTCTTATCCAAGATTACTCCTAGATATTTAACTTCGTTGGAAAGTCCAAGTGTCACACCTTTCAATGTTGGAAGACTGAGTCCATCCAATTTCCGTTTTCTTGTAAACAAGACTATGGTTGTTTTGTTCGGATTAACGGAAAGACCTTGTCTCATGCACCAGTCATCGATTTTGTCAAGAATTCTCTGCACTTTCGTGCAAAGCCTCCTTAATTTTATTATTTAATTCATTAATTATTAAATTTAAAATAACGATTTTTTGTGTGCGGGATATTAAAAGGGTGGGCAAATATTTTTCCAATGATACGATAATTTTAGAAGTCGAAATTGGTTTATATTTGACTGAGTTATTCATGTTTGCTTAAACCTATCTTCCAAAAAAAATTAAAAATATTAAAAAACTGTTTATTGCAATATCTATTACTAAGAAGGCAAGTGCGAATTTTATTTTTTTCTTTAATCATTTCCTCTAATTGTTGATCATTACGTCGGATGCACTCTTGAAATCTGGCCTCTTGCGTGCCGCTCGCTGGAGAAGTGAGAAGTTGAGATGGTCGCTGGAACATTACTTTTGAGCTACTCCCACAGAAAATAGTCCATTAAGAACCGGCGACCTGAGTGGCCAGGATATGTCACCGAAACGTCTTATCAGTTTGCTCTTTCTGGCCGAGTGCGGCGTGGCGCCATCTTTACTGAAATTTTATGTGTGAATTCAAGGATGTTCTCACACTATTGGCTGATGAGTGACACCGTCCGCAGAAATTACTTGGCTTTAAAGATTTTCTAAAAAATATGGTAAAATTATTCCACTGCTTGCCAATGCACATGAAAGCGTCACTTTGGGACTGTGGCTGGTGGCTTTTGATATTCCAAATACTATTACAACTCTTATTGTTAGAATCATTGACATTGTTCGTTCTGTCCTTTAAGTGACCAATGACCAATTTTGATTATTTACACTCCCGTTCCAATAAAAATGGGTTTCATCGGTCCAAAAGATATTATTTGCCGTAGAAAATCACTCCAAATTGTTTCGCAAATGTTTTTACCCAAATTTTAATCGATATGCTGAGGTGCTTACACGATTTGAATTTTGAAGTGGTGCAGCGTAAGAACCTTCCTCATTATTTTGCATGAACAATAGTTCTTGGAAGTGCCAGGGCAGCCGCTCTCTCGCGCACGACCTGACGCGGATTAACGTGCAAACTTGGAGCGACGAGTGCAATATTTTCATTTATTCTCGTTGTCCAGCTGGGTCCCGGCCGTAAGCTGTTTGTCACTGATCTTATTGCCCATAATCTTCGCACCCTTGAACGAATCAAATCTTCAAACGGGGGGCTTCACGTAAGCGTCAAATTTTGTAACGTGAACAAAATCTACGATGAGCAGTTGCACACGAATCATTGGCCTGGAAATGCGCTTCGATTGCGAATCATTGGCGCGCACCCGTCCATTACGATATCTTGACTAAATCTCTTAATTCCAGTCCTTTTTGATGCGACATGGGACCTACACAAAACGCTTCCAATGGCCACGAGCCGTCGAGGTGACTTTGTCTTCTTTGAAATACTTCCCTGCAGCTTTAAGTTCTTTTTCGAGAGATCTCTTCCAGGTGCACTTTGGACGTCCTTTTTTTCTACTGCTGAGTGATTGCCTGCATATTTCTATGGCATCCTTTCGAAGAGTATGAGTGATCTTTATATCTGTCTGGTTGGGTAACTCCATACAATTCGCCCGAAGCTGTCTGTTTTTGATTGTTCAGGACCACCAAATCCCTAATAAACGTCTTAAACATTTGTTGGCAAAAATTTGTAGCATATTTGCGAGCAAGTCTATCATGGGCCTGGTCTAGCAGCCACACTCCATGACCGATTTTACATTTGATTTAAAAATACGCAGCGTTGTATATGTGGAAATCGATGTAGATTTCCATATCTTCTTCAGCTGAGCAACGCTGACTAAATAACCTGCACTAATAACAAAGTTAACGAGGCGAGGGGCGCGTATAGGATCAGCGATTAGGGAGAAACACCCAAATTGTAATATTTTACCGAAATATTTTGCCGGGAGTCTTAAAATATTATACATTTTATAATTTCGTTGGAGAAACTGCAAGTTTTTCTGGTGACGCACCTTAATGCCGATATATACATAAGTAGATATTTGTGGAAAAAATAATATATTATAGCGTGTATGCATTCATGAATGTCTCTATGTATGTGTGAATACGTATGTATAGGTAGTAAAATTTCGAAAACATTTTATTTAGATATTTACATAATATTTTGATAAGACTCCGGTAATAAAGATAAAAACGCACAACTAATAACTGGCGATGCTATGGAATTTCGAGATTACAACGATGCGAAGCAAAAACAAGTGCAACACAAATTACATTTACACTTACATACATAGTTTTGTTTCTACTTCTTTATATTTTTATACAGATCAACACAACAAATTGTGGGAATGTAACACAACTACTTTGAATCGGCGAAATTCATGGAAATACATTTAATTTTCGTGAAATTGTTGTTGTTTGTTGTACTAAAATGTGTGACGAAAGTTGAGAGTGACGAAAATTGAGCTGAGCTGAGGTGAGCTGAGCGCTGTGCTTGTAAAATAAAAACAAAAATATTTTTCTTTTCATTCTTGAATACTGGTGGCAACAATAAATGTATACAAATAAAGAAGAATGTAGACTTGTCGAGCAACAACAACAACCTCCGATAGTCATCAAAGAGAAAACAGGAAGGAAAAAAAAAACCATGACATACAGTAAAGAAGCGAAGGAAAGCGAAAATGTGAATAGAAATTGAGAAATAGAATTAAAAAAGATGCAGAAAACTTTACCAACCAAAAGCCACTAAGTCGAAATAGGGTAGCAAATAGTTAAAAAAAAAGAAAAACAAATAAGAATGAAAAAAATTAAAATAAAAATACAAGATATATATACCTATATTGTACAGGGTGGGCCATATAGCGTTTGCTTTTTGAACCACTTATTTTTTGAGAATAGTAACACAAATGACATGTCAATGTGTTCATAATTTACTTAAGGTTTGACATTTACGAAATGGGACGCTATACGCTTGAACAAAATTGGGAAATATTGAAAACCTATTTCCAAAGTGGTGAGTCTTCTTCTTCTTCCGCGGTTACAGTAAATGGCGAGCGTTACCGTGACATGCTCAACGAGTTTTTGTTTCCAAAAATTGAAGAGTATGACATGGACGACATTTGGTTTCAATAGGATGGTGCAACTTGTCACACTGCCACAGTTACACTCGAACTTTTGGCTACCGTTTTTCAATTCCGATATCGATTGGCCGCCTCGGAGCTGTGATTTAAGCCGGTTGGACTATTTTTTGTGGGGAGCCGCTAAGGACAAATGCTATGAACGATATTATTCATAAATGACAATGTTCAATCTTCAAAATAAAAAAAAAAGTTTGAAAAAATATTGATTAGTTTTTTGTTACAGCCGATTCAGAAAGCAAATTTTACATGGCCCACCCTATATATAAAAAAATAAATAAATATAAAAATTACAAAAAAAGAATAGAAATAAGAAGGTAAAAAAATTAAGAGAAATAAAAAATATTAAAAAATAAATAATTATAAAAAAAAAATTAAAAAAAAACTAAAAAATTTGTTTTTAAATAAACAAATAAGCGTGTGTTACTGTGCAGATCCTGACGCTGGTCAAATATATAAAAAATGCAACAAGCCTACATCATTTTTAACAACAAACAGATGTTAGTGATAGTGGCTGCATGCAAATATTTATATATTCACGGTGCCCACATTAGATATAAGCGCTGAGTCATTTTGGCTCACACTTCCCTTGCCAGGAATTGCTCACATTCGCGTTTTGCATATTGTGGGCCTCCTTCAGCATAGGCACACATACATTTAAATCGTCTCGCCAGCTGAAATATCTGGGTGTCATAATTGACGATTGGAGCTGTTTTAGGCCACATGCGGAGTATTTAACCCAAATTAAAGTACATGCAATTTTCGACGGACTGCATGTGAAGAGTAACTGATGTAGAGCCTAGTGCTCAACCGCCTTCCCGATGATTTACGTAACTGTTGTACCGGGAGAGGATCGTTACATTGACGGTAGGAGGTTTAGATTGGGTTAAAATCCTGCTCTGAGAGGGTAAAGGCTTTCTATGCTTCCTCCTCGTAAAAAAGGAAAAATTGGTGTTTCCTCAGGTTCACGTACGCTCACGAAGCTGCGTACTTAATTAGCATAAAAAATCTTTAAATCTATTGTGCGCCCTTCATCGAATCAGAGCAATACTCTGAGCGCAACTTCCTTCATAAATTTTAGTATTTGTCCTATTTTATTAAATTTTATCTCCTTCAGCAGTCCATGCGTGGCGATTCCATCTTTTTCCCCATAGAGTCTGCAAGTTCCATTGGATTATATTCACATAATTGTAAGATTATAAATCAATCTATTGGGTTGGCAACTAAGTAATTGCGGATTTCACTCTAGATGGCTTCAGTTGAATTTTTAGGTTTGCAGGCGTCGTACATATAGTAAGTAAAACACATTTTATTATTTTTGCTTTTTGATGGTTGTGTAGTTTTCGTTTGGCGTTCGTTGAAAAATGGAAAATCAAAAGGAACATTTTCGTCATATTTTGCTTTTATATTTAAGCAAAGGGAAAACCGCATCGCAAGTTCATAAAATCATGTTTATGGTGACGAAGCTTTAAAAGAACGACAGTGTCAAAATTGGTTTGTTAAATTTCGTTCTGGTGATTTTTCACTCAAAGAGGATAAAACGCTCTGGTCGTCCAGTTGAAGTTGAAGTTGATGATGCCCTAATCAAAGCAATAATCGAATAGGATCGTCACAGTACAACACGTGAGATTGCAGAGAAGCTTTATGTATCACCTACATGCATTGAAAATCACTTAAAACAATTTGGCTATGTTCAAAAACTCGATACATGGGTTCCTTACGAACTAAAAGAAACGCATTTAACGCAACGCATTAACAGCTGCGTTTTGCTAAAGAAACGTAATGAAAATAATGCATTTTTAAAACGACTGATAACTGCCGATGAAAAATGGGTTGTTCACAATAATATCAATCGGAAAAGATAGTGGATCGGAAAAGATCGTGCACGCCAGGTAAACCAACTCAAATAACTTCAAAAGCTGACATTCATGAAATGAAGGTTTAGTTATCAGTTTGGTGGGATTACAAAGGAATTGTCTATTTTGAACTCTTACTACCCAACCGAACGATCAATTCAGATGTCTACATTGAACAATTTGCGAAATTAAAGAGTTCAGTTGAAGAAAAGCGGCCCGAATTGACAAATCGAAGGGTTTGTATTCCATCATGACAATGCAAGGCCACACACATCTTTGGCCACTCGGCAAAAATTATTGGAGCTGGGTTGGGATGTTTTGCCGTATCCACCATATAGTCCTGACCTTGCATGGTGCATTATTGATTGATTACTTTTTGTTTCGATCTATACAAAACTCCTTGAATGGTAAACATTTCAATAATGATGATGATGTCAAATCGAACCAGTTTCAGTTCTTTGCTAATAAAAACCAGAAGTTTTATGATGCTGCTTGAAATATGGCAAACGATCATTGATCAAAATTGGCCATACATTACAGAATAAAGTTATTTAGTTCCATAAAAAAATTGTCTTTGATTTTCTAAACAAAAATCCTCAATTACTTAGTTGCCAACCCAATACAATGCCCTGTTAGAGTTACTATGATGTTTCTAAAATTATTTTTTAAATCGGTTTAGGTTAAAGCTACATATCATTGATTTTGATTGCGATAAGCCGGATAGGTGATTTTTTTCTTCCCATTATGATTTTCTTTGCCTTTACTTTACTTCGTCTAGAAAAGAGAAGAAGTTACCTTTTCCTAGGCCACCAAATGGCTCTGTGTCACCCCTTCTTGGCGTAATTTCTTTACGTCCTGGCACCCAAAGAATGCGTAACTGGTTGTTCTGGCCTAGGTCATTCAGCTTATCAAGACATTACAGCACCAGTTTTGTTGTAACTTGGAGAGAGTTGAGGGCTTTGTCTTTCAGCAGTTTAAGGTGTCCGTAATCGTTTATGTTTGCAGCTTATTCGTACTGTTAGTACTACTTAAGTTTACTTCTAGGTACTTGAAGGTGCCGACTTTTTGAAATATGTCACAGATTTATATTCTTTAAAATTAATGAAATGCAGCGACACTGACAAAGAAAACAGCGTTGCTGTGGTGCTAATGATTGAAGTAATTTTATTAACTACGTAGTTTATTTGCCCTGTTGCACAGTGTATTCCATTTTAATCTCTTTCTAACCCGTAACCAGTTCCCACCGGATTTTGTGCAACACAAGGTATGCACTTATTTCCACAATGTGCAATTCACTTTAATTTGTTTATCAAAACAATATCAACAGTCCCATTTAAGAGTCAAGATCGTTGGGGTTCAAGCCTCTAATGAGGTTACCTTGTCGAAAAAATAAAATAAAAGTAGTCTTCCTAAAATACCTCTCATAGAAACACTGAAGTGCAATAGATAAGTAGCACTTGGTGCGGTTTCCCACCGAAAAATAAACATCTTAACGATTTTTTTTTTAAGAATTCACATTTATTAAAAGTGTCTACATATTTAATGCTGTTTAAGTCAAGCGGTACTCTGATTACGTATCGCATTCCACAATTCTTATAATAAAATTATAATAAAAATAAAAAAAATAAAACTTTGTGGGGTACTTAGGCCGCACTTCACCTCCTATTTGGGGTGCGCGTGTTGATTTTTTACACAAATACCAAATCGACCTACAGTTTTATGCCGCCTCCGAAGGGCAGGTGGGTTTTTATGAGGAGCTTTCCCCTCGAGAGTTTGCCATTGTCCACCGAGAAGCGACCAGCGGGTTGAGGACAATTGGACGAAGAAATCAAGTGTACCCTGTGAGATACCATTGCAATGGAAGAAAGGTAAAGGAAACTTGTAGGGGGGAAGGAGAACAGGGGCGGAGTGTAGGGTGTTGGGTATTTTTTTTACGAACGATGACTGAGTTACGGTTGTGCTAACCGCTTTATGCTGCTGATGAAGTTCATCAGGTTTTTAATATCAGCAGGCATAATAAGGAAATGAGTGTCAAGATGCGTAAATTTCAACTTAGCGCGTGCTAGACTAGCTAAAGAAGAAGGTACTAGAAGACTCCACATTCAGCTAACGAAAAAACGGTTTGAAGTAATGCCGAGTCGCATGCATACCTCGCGGATATTAACCTGTGAGTAGACCCACAAGATTCAAAAGCTGAGACTTTTTCAACTTCAGAAGATCCCTCGAATGTCTCCGATCCAAATGAATCCAGATGGATTTCGCGATCTTACAAGATTGTGTGCTTGCCCAACGGTCGCTGAGTTAACGCAAAGCTCAAGCTTTCAGAAGCATACCGCAGGTGGTCTACTTTCGCGGGGAAACTACCTTACAAGTCCCTTGCCTGGCCATCTCATTTTCTTCGCAGTTTTCCGAATTGTTGCTTTGACCTGCTACCCAGTTGAGCCTTATATCATAGAAATCGGATGTGATCGAAAGTGAAGCCAGGACCCTATTTGCCACTTGGCTATCGGAATAAATATTTACTTTCTTTACAGTTATTACGCACGTGAGTAGCCAATCAGCTGCTTCTTTGATTGCGGCTACCTATGCTTGGAACACACTGCAGTTATTCGGCAACCTGAACTTGAGTCTGATGGCGACCTCCTTGCAGAATACTCCTCCGCCAACGCTTCCTTCCAACTTCGAACCAGACCCTGCCTCCAAATGTTGCACACCGCCCACTCCTCCCAATTGGAAAGTGAGTGGAGAATGTTCTGCTTGGACTAAGCGAGGGTGTGCATTGATTCGTCGTCAAGGGGATACATCTAGAGTTTCTAAGGATACTTGAGTGCCCGCAAGTAAAGGTGAGCCTGTAGCCGAAGCCTCTCAGTCTGCTTGCGGCATGTGCAGTGGCAAATTTGCTCGCGCTGTCTACAGGTACTACAAATCAACTTTTCTCGCAAGGAGCCCACTAGCCGTTTTGATTAGGATGCGAAAAACCTCCAAGGACGTTTTGCATTAAGAGATCCACACAGAACTTCAGTTACCCTTTTAATGTGATTTGATCAGAAAGAGATCAGAATTTTGCAAATAAAGAAAAAAACTGGATGAAACCGATCCATTAGAACTAAGAGGACGGTCTTGAGAGGATTCGCAGAAATTGCGCCGTTTTGGTAAGAAAACTCTCTAAAATTTCTAAAATGAGTTCACAGTCGCGCTTTCATAATTAAGAAAAGCTTAAAGGAAGAGGAAGGAAAGACCAAAACGCAGCAACGAAGGGAAATATGTAAAATGTGACTAAGAAGGCACGCAGAACCAGAAACTTCAATTAGTTCGAAGTAAAGGGTGTTTTTTTTAGAGATTAGGTTTTCAAGATGAAATAAAACGTATATAATTTAATGTTATGGCCAAGAATTTAGCTTTATTATAAAGATAAAGGTTTGCCATTATGTTTTAAAAATGATTTCGGGCAAGTGACCGCCGCGGCTGGCTCGAATAAATTCCAGCCGAGAGGCCCAATTTTCGACCACTTTTTGTAGCAATTGGGGCCGTATGTCAGCAATAACGCGCCGAATATTCTCTTCCAAGACGTCAATCGTCTCAGGCTTATCTGCGTAGACAAGCGACTTCACATAGCCCCACAAGAAATAGTCCAGCGGTGTTATATCGCACGATCTTGGAGGCCACGCCACAGGTCCACGGCGCGAGATAATGCGCTCACCAAAAGTTTCCTTCAATAAATCGATTGTTGCGTTGGCTGTATGGCATGTAGCGCCGTCTTGTTGGAACCAAAGGTCGTCCACATCAACATCGTCCAATTCAGGCACGAAAAAGTCATTAATCATGGCTCTATAGCGCTCTCCATTGACTGTAACATTATGGCCGGCTTCATTTTTAAAGAAATATGGACCAATGATTCCCTCTGCCCATAGAGCACACCAAACAGTGACTTTTTGAGGATGTAACGGCGTCTCAGCAATGGCTTGTGGATTATGTTCACTACAAATGCGACAATTTTCCTTATTGACATACCCATTCAACCAAAAGTGAGCTTCATCGCTGAACAAAATTTTCTTGTGAAAATCGGGATCGGTGGCCATCTCGCTTTGGGCCCATTCACCGAACGTGCGACGCGCTTGATGGTCGTTCGGCTTCAATTTTTGCACGAGTTGGATTTTGTAAGCCCGCAAACCAAGATCCTGCCGCAAAATCTTCCATATAGTGGATGGGCACATCTCCAATTGCTGCGCGTGATGGCGGATGGACTCATTCGGGCCTTCTTCGATACTCTGCTCCACAGCAGCAATAGCGTCTTCGGTGCGCACTGTACGACGTCTCTGAGGATGCGTATTATCCACTAGAGCAAACGTGGTGCGAAACCGATCCATGGTTAATCGAATTAGTGACTCTGATGGACGATTATGTCGACCGAATATTGGACGCAGCGCGCGATGCGTCGCGCGAACCGAACCATTATTTTCGTAATAAATTTACACGATTTGCAAACGTTGTTCAGGTGTAAGTCTA
The DNA here is from genome assembly GCF_028408465.1 of Anastrepha ludens. NCBI lineage: Eukaryota > Metazoa > Arthropoda > Insecta > Diptera > Tephritidae > Anastrepha > Anastrepha ludens. The sequence continues at coordinate 31,453,523 of NC_071498.1, forward strand.
TTCATTATGAAATGGCAAACCAAACTGAGCATAAATCAAGTGACAGCTGTCAAAAAGACCATCTACGAAAAAAGTAGTGCCAACTTGAAAACCTAACCTCTAAAAAAAACACCCTTTAGTAGAATGGCGGAGTACCTCGGTAAATTACAATCCTAGAAAAGATCTGGTAAGCTCCATCTATCTCCATCTGTATAAGATAACCAGATAATCTATAACAAGAGGCCGCATCCAACCTCGCTCACTTCGAGGCAGGCGTTACAAAACTTCGGGGGACCTTTAAATTATGAGTCGATTCGAAATACTCGAAAGAAAGTAGGTGAGGTTTTGTTACACTTTAAGAAGATAGCCGAACGACATCAATGGATTTGTAATTCAAGAGGCGGACCATCACTCGCGTTCGACCGAAGCAAATGGAGGAAGCTTGTTGTATCTCTTTATTCACGGAACAATATGAACTTATATATCTCTGTACGTGTTTTCGATTTTTATCATTTTTATGAATTTGCAACAACGAGTTAGTATTAAATTTTGTGCTTAAATGGATTCAATGCTACGAAAACCTTAGAAATATTGGGAAACTGTTTCGGTAATGATATTCTAAAGAAAACAGGCAGTGGCATGAGTGCTCCAGAAGAGATCGTGAGTTTACCGAGGGCGACGAACATAGTGGCAGGCCGACGACATCGAAAATTGAGGAAAACATCAATAAAGTCAAAGAAAAGTTCATCAGTAACTGGAAATTAACCATCAGAGGGCTGATGGAGGACTTGAACGTTACTTATGGACTCGTGAACGACATTGTAGTTAATGATTTGCTACAACTCGTTTGCGTCATGTTGCAAAGTTGGTCTCAAAGGCCCTGAATTACATACAAAAGAGGGGCCGCGCTGTTATCGATAATGATTTGATTCCCAAGGCTGAATCTGACTAAACTTTTATCAAACGCATCATTACTAGAGACGAGACGTGGTTTTATGAGTACGACGCACTATCCAGTCGTCAGGCGAGTGAGTGGAGAGCTCCGAATGAACCAAGACCAAAAAAAAACTACGTCGTTTTCAGTAAAAAACGAAAGTGATGCTCACGGTTTTTATGGATTACAATGGCTTTGTATAACAGGAATTATTGCCAGAAGCTCATACAGTTAATAAGGACTTTTATTTGGGCGTTATGCGACGTTTACGTGAGGCAAATCGTCACAAAAGAAGGGATTTGTGGAAAAACGACTCGTGAATTTTGCATAGTTTTCGCTCAGTGTCGTTATTAACCGTGAATTTTTGACAAAGAACGAAACGAATACCATTCATTAGTCATTGAATTCACCTAATATGGATCCCTGTGATTTTTTTCTGTTTGAACGAGTCAAAAAACCAGTACACTACCACAGGGAACGCGTTTTAACAGACGAAAGGAAGTATTGGGAAAATCGAAAACGGCTCTGATGGCTATACCAAAAATAGAATTCCAGAAATGTTTCAAAAGCTGGATCAAACGCTGGGATAAGTGCGTTGCAGTTGATGGGGAGTACTTTGAAGGCGATAATATCTCTTTTGAGGAATAAACTTGGGTGCGGAAGCATTTTGCCTAGAGTAAACGCGAAAAAAGAAAATCAGTAGTGGATTTCAAACGTAATAGTGTGATTGCATTATATTTGGCTGGAAAACTACAACCAGCAATTGTTCGTGAGCTCGATCACCTTAAAGTAGTGAAATGGTTCAAAAAGTGAAGAAGCGACTTCAGCGAAATCCGCGACGAAGTGCCAATCAAATTGCTAAAGAACTGAAAATATCTGCCCGTAGCATCCGTCGTACACTGAAAAATGATCTCAAGGTCAAACCTTACAAGATCCAAAAGGCGCATGATCTCACACTGAAGCAGTAACAACTCAGACTTGAGAGAGCGAAGTAGTTGCTTCGTTGGCCGACAGAACTCGCCACCGTCTCACAAAGCTCGAGTGAACCAAGAATGGCTAAAAAACAACGTTTCGAAATTCATAATGTCCACATAATGGATCTCAAATTCATCAGACGCGAATCCGATGGACTATTCTCGTTGGGCATTTTGAAGAGCAAGGTCCGAACTAAATAATTCACCAGTATCGTGACGTTAAAAAAGTCATTATCCGGGAGTGGGTCAAAATACCTGCAAGTCTCATTCGAGCAGCTCGTGACTCGTTTCGGGACCGTCTCAATGCCATAGTCAAGGTAAAAGGTGGTCATATCGAACAAAAGTAAATTGATTCTTAATTTTGTATTATTTTCACCCATTTTTTACTTTGAATTGAATAAAAGTAGTTTTCCAAACTAAATATATGGATTTTTTAATTGATTACACTTCGAGTGCCGGACCCTGTATATATACTTTTTTATTTTTGTTAAATACAAATTGTTATGGGGAAAAATACTCTTTGATTAAAAAAAAATTGGGTCCAAATTTTTTCATACCTTGGTGCTTTTTGACATGCGACAATTGGCAACGTTACCTTTTAATGACAAAATACATTTGATGAAAAAAAAAAATTGGCAAAATTCTTGTCGCTTTCTCTACGTGCAGCGGGAGTCGCATCCACAACTTTCGGTTTAACAATCGATACGCCACCCACATTCACGCCTGCCGCTACTGTCGCCACCGCTGTTCTAGACACAAAGGCACAAACAGTATTTAGTGCAAAACATAGTAACTCTTATTAAATATGCCACTCCAAAGCGAAACTCATCTATAAATACTTCATAACCCCATTCAGTTGCTATTCAGCGGGCACTCAAGTCTATTAAAATGTGTCTTTAAAAGCCGATACAGTCATTGCATGCATTCATGCACATACATACATACATATGTAAGTATGCGTGTATGTTATTCATATCGTTTATCAGTTAATCGTTTAAATCTCTGTATATGCCTTTTTTACGGCAAGCACTTGAATTTTATCAAATTTGACATAATTGTTGTCTGCAGTCATTCTTTCGAAAACAAACACGAATGCAAAGACACTCAAAACAAAAGTCAATAACCAATGGAGCTTAAATTCTAATCCGATTTCGTTTCATACCTTAATACAAGGGACGTATTTGCGGCGAGCATGCATGTCTAGTTTCCTAGGAATGCGGTGCGATGGACAAAATAAGGAGGGGAAATAAAATTTCAAACATTTCAGCTGAAGTGCCGCCTCCTGGATTGACAAATATTAAGGTAGTAAAGTTTGTTTTACAAGTTACTTTTGGGCGAGTTTTAAGTGTCGTGAGAATTTGCTTTATTTAATATAAATTGATTAAATTATTATAAATTCCGAGGCAAAACTTTATCGGGCCTAGATTGTTAAAAATAGAAGGAATATAAAATAGATAATATAAGTATAATTAAAAATAGAAGCAATATAAAAATAATATTGGGTAGTCGAAAAAGTCTTTTCGTATTTTGTCAATAGATGTCGTTGGAGTCATCTATCTCCAGAGCTACCAATCACATTGTGTCATATCATATGGTGTTAGGAAGGTGACATTTTAAGCTTCATTTAACTAAAAAAAAATTAAATTCCGAGAAGTTGAAAAGAAGTTATAGCTGTTCAAAAATGAGTGAAAATAATGAAGAAATTCACTATATTTTGAGATTTTTGTATAAAAAAGGGAAGAATGCCACCCAAGCCACCAATGAAATTTGCGAAGTTTTCGGAGACGATGCTGTATCAGTTCGTGTAGCACAACAATGGTTCGCTCGCTTCCGTTCTGGAAATTTCGATGTGAAAGATGCACCTCGCTCCGGTCGACCTATCGTTGAAAAAGTCGAAGAAATTATGGAAAAGATTGACCAGAACCGCCACATAAGCTGCCATGACATCGCCAAGGCACTAAACATTCATCATCAAACGGTTTTGAACCATTTAATAAAGGCTGGTTACAAAAAGAAGCTCGATGTTTGCGTACCAAATGAAATGGTACATATTTGGTTTAATAAAGTTCATTATAAATATAAAAAAAATGAGTTGAAGTTTGATTAGAAATACGAAAAGACTTTTTTGACTACCCAATATTATTGAATTGGGAAAGGTAAAAAAAATATTAAAAAATTAAAAATAATTAAAAATTTTTTTCTCAAATTTAAATTAATTTGAATTAATTATTTATATAATATTGATTATTAAATAAAATTGAAATGAAATAGAATGAGATACTCATTACATATATCCACCGAAATCAGCCAGATATCCGTTAGACTCGTGAACAAATTCTTCAGAATTTCACACGGCGAGTCTACCAGACTCCATGTCAACCTCTCCAAACGTTAAGTTCACCGATTTAGGTCAGAAAACTTAAAAATTTCGTACTTTTTTGCCGACCAGTCTGCCGGATATGTGCCAGACGTTTGAATTCCACTATCTGAGTTGTTTGAATTTTTCTGTTTTTTAATTTTGAATTTAGATTTTTAGATTTTTTTTAGTTAGATTTTTTGTTTTAATTTCTTAAGAAATTGATATATGCATTTTTTTCATTTTTTTGTCTCAAAGAATATTTTCAATTTTATAATAAAATCAAATTTGAAAGCCTCACAAAATGGCTTGGTAGCCCTGCTGGGCGGCTAAGCAGCTCAATGTGTATGCGAACTTTGTCAAGGTCGCACTAACATTCCGCGAAAAAAACACCTGGGTTATCAGCGCACAGCTTAGAACTCGCAACCAAATGTTCGCACATAACTTTTAACTGCAAATGTGACCCGATTTTGCGTTTTCGCACGCAGTCGCCGCTTGATAGCTGTCATTTGCACAAAAGCTATTCATATTCTGCGATTTTATAGTTTTTTATGTTGATAAATACTTATGAAAAACGCGTAGTTAGACTAATATTTAAACACTTCGCGCAGATATTACTCGTATTCTTCTATATAATTTGAATTGAAGTATGTATGAACAGTTATGAACACGAAAATAGCAGTATCAAAAAAGTATTAGATTTCAAAAAAAAAATTTTTTTTTTAATTTTAATCTATGATCTCTTCTGCAAACACTCAGCGGCCTGCTCCGCTTTAAGGCTCAAAGCGAGCTCACAATGGAGGACTGTCACACATGCACATTCAACCATCTTAAACTCCTACACGGACATACCCAGTGACTTGAATTCTCACCCTCCCATTATTTGCTTCGAAAGGAATTTCCTAATGAAAATCCCTTCTAGACTGGAATGGCTTGAAGAAGATCCAACACCCAATACACCCTTTAAGATCTACACGGACGGGTCTAAAATGGACACCGGTGTAGGATCAGGGTTATTTTGCGAAGAGCTTTCTATTAGTGAATCCTTTAAACTAGCGGATCACTGCAGTGTTTTTCAAGCGGAAATAAATGTTATTCATGAAGCCTTAAAATGGTTAAAGATAAACAGAATATCATCAATGGATATCTGCATTCTATCGGACAGCCAAGCTGCCCTACGAGCCCTGGATGCATTCCAAACAACATCAAGGAGTGTCTTACATTGACGCCAATCTCTAAATGAGATGGCCAAACAATATCGTATAATCTTATGCTGGGTTCCAGGCCACAGAGATATACCAGGGAACTGTAGGGCAGACCAACTTGCAAGAGAAGGTACCTGTTTGCCAGACATAAGTAATTTTATGGAGATACCTCTCGCAACTTGTAAGCTTCTCATTAAGGACGCATTAATCAGGTCTGCAAATCAAAGATGGAGTAGCGTTAACTCCTGTGAAATTGCTAGGCAAACATGGCCAAGGCTAAACTTACGTATGTCCAAGAGTATTATAAAACTGAGTAGACTTCAAATCATGACCTTAGTAGGACATTGTCTCATAGGAAATCTTGCAAGGAGATTAGGTGTTTACATGAATGATTTCTGTCGTAGCTGCAGAAATGAGGAGGAGTTGAAACAACTCCACAGCATTTTTGCACATGCGGCTTTAGCCAGAAGCAGGAACCGATATTTAAGATCCTACTTCTCAATGAATATAGATAATCTATACACTTTAGGTATCAACAACCTTTTACGCTTTGTGAATAGCTCCGGATGGTTCAATATGGAAAGGGAAATGTAGCCCGGCCTTCGCGGCTCACAACGGACCCATTTCGTGGTCTAAGTGGCATCGCTGTCTCTTTGTGCGATGCGGCTGCCAAACCTAACGTAACTTAACCTAATCTATGATGCGATGACTAAGGGTTTATTATTATTTTGAAATATTATTCTATTCTTTAACTGAAAATATATTTAACGCAAAACAAAACTTTTTATAATAAAATATAGAAATTCAGGGTTAACATTAAAATAGTAGCGGTCATATAAGCATCGCATTCTGACCACGTTTATAAAAAAAATTAAAGAAAACCTGCACTGACAAAGTTTACAGATACAAAGTTGTAACTAATATTTAGTTGAGTTCCCCAAAGTTTTGGTTACGACAACTCAAAGGCGAGGTATTGCGCCCATCAATTGCTCACATCGCTGCTTCGGAATCTTCAGCCACGCATCTTTAGCAATTTCCCAAAGTTGCTGATTGTTACTCTGTTTGGCATCTCTTTTTAAGTCCCTCCACAGATTTTCTACATGATTGAAGTCAGGAGCTGAGCTGCCCATTCCATAACCTAAATTTTATTTGAGCGAAACCGATCCTTGGCCTTTCAACTCTTTTGTTTAGGATAATTATTCTGCTGGTAGACCTATTTTATTGGCATTTCCTCTCTGCAACACGCAGATAAATATTGATGCTCATTTATGCCATTCGTTCTGTGTATGAGGCCAGCGCCGTAATTTGGGAGACATCCCCATGCCATAATGTGTGAACCCCACCCCCCGCCGTTTAATGGTTTTTAGGGTTTATTGTGACTAAAGTTCGGTGCCAGGTTGACGTCTATATTCTCGTGAACCCCTGTCGCCATCCGAAACTATTTCAGACTCGTCAGTCCATAAAATATGACGCCACAAGTCACTGTCCAGCTGGCATTTTCTCTTGCAAATTTTAAACCTACGTTTGGTGCTAGGAGTGGCTTTTTCCGTGTGCTGTAAGCTGCTAATCCAGCTGCCAGTAGTCTTCTATGGACAGCCATGTCAGAAACATTTAAGTTTACCTCTTTTTTAATTTGTATGGCTGACTTCATGGGATTTTCTCTGGAGTGCCTTAGAATTCTTCGTTCGTCTTGCAGGAAAGTTTTTCGTTTTCTTACTGTTTTTTCCGGCTTTTCCACAAATTTGATTGCATTTAAATTCATCATTTTTGCTGAACATGAACGAATATTTTGTAGTTCTGTGTGAAATCTGCTTTCAATTTCAAAATTGGTTTTCGTTGTTCTGTGGAGCAGTGCTTCGCTCGACCCATAAGAAATATATGCATGACACTCACAAAAAATCTGTCTAAATTTTATTAATATTCCGCCAATAAAGCACCGTTACTTACGTAGTTGCCGGATTTATTGAGATAAACTCTACACATCTGAAATCTCTTAACCCTTCGTCGATATTTGGTATTCAAATGTTCTTTTGCCTGATTTATAGGAAAAAATAAATGACGTCAAAATATTTTTTAAGGGGACTGTTATTTTCATATATACAGCTGCATATATATGCGCATGTGTATGTGCTCACAAAGAAACACTATTTAGATACCAACCAGTATTTTGCAAAGTAGAGCATCAGAAAGTTCAATGACCAATTTTGTAGAAAAGGCTTCAAAAACTCATGGCAAACAATTATTCTTTTTATTACTATCTATTTTTATTACTTTGTATGTTTGCCATCACGCAATTTATACAATTCATAAGCATGAATTCAATGTGATGCTGCGCTAGTCGTAGCTCTGCTAAATTTGCGGGCAACGTCGCTAAAAATTCCTCAACACCAACAAGCGCCTATTTACTTGGCTTATCAACTCGTTTGTTTGCTTCTTTTTTAGCAATAAAAGAAATTCTGCATGTGCCTGTGTGTGTGTATGTTTGTTTAACTTAATTACTTGTCCCCTCTTGTGTTTAGTTTTTGTCATTCGCTCAATCTTAAAAAACCCCATTTGTGTGTGAAAATAATACACACACGTACGCAACTTTGCAACAGTTAACTATCAAGCATAGACATTTTATGAGTGCCCACTCACCAATACAGAAGCGTGCTGTGCTGTATATTGAGGCTAACATTAAATAAAAGATGTGTAGCGGCGCATTATGCGGAAACGGAAATGTTATGGAGCCAATTAATTCACCACGGTACTGGCGCACAAATGCTTACATTAGCAGCAGCTGAGGTGGCGCGCTGATAGCAACCCTTCTTATTAGGAAAAATTCTCACCACACTTTAACACCAGCAATGTTAAGTAGCAGCAGCGGCAGAGAGCAATCGCTATCAGTGTTGTGCATTTTTCCATGTCACTTCACTTAACATTTTTAGAGCGCCAGCTGTTAACAATTACATTAACGCTAACATTTTTACGCACTTTTAACAGCAAATTTCTGCATATTCATTTACAGACCTTCTGCTGCTAGTTGTAAATCTTACATGAATTGGAAATTTTACAGCTTTTGCTTACATTGCTGGGGCAACTTATGTTGAATTTGGTATTTTCGCGGTGTTTTGCATTTGGTGTTCGTAGTTTGTAATTAATTATTTAGGAAATTTTAAAAGTTTTTATTAGATGAGTATGTGGATGTATTAGTGTTGTAAAATGGAATTGCAATTTAATTATTATGCCCCTTTTTTTAACAGCGCAAGTGTAATTTTTTTGGCTATGACTCACGGGTTCGGGTACAAGGTAGTTATTATTTAAGTACTGCTGATCAAATGTGAACTTTTGCAAACGGAAACAACTTTAACATTTAAAGCAAACGAGTGAATTGTGTGCGATAATGTGTTTTTATGTAGAAGATAGAACTTTTTGTACCTGCAGCTGCTAATTTAAACTTTATTTGAAAGGTAATGTTTTGCTAATTTAATTTTGAAGAGTAAATAAATTTCACTATTTTGAAGACTGAATGAAAAGTAAATTTTTTTCTTGCTGTTCACAATTATTATTTGGAAAATTGATTGAAAAGTAAATTTTTTCGTGCTATTCACGCTTATTATTTTGAAACTGATAATATTTTATTTTTATATTACTATTTTTTAGATTATTTAAAATTTTTTAGGTTCCCACCAATGAAAAAACCTGTAATTTACTGCATAAACCTATAAAATAAAAAAGGCAAGCTCTTTGAGGGTCCAAGTGGAAGTATTCATAGAATTTGAAATAATGAAATTTACGCTTCAAACAACGCCGCGCTTTGGCTGCAAAAGAGTCATAAATTAAATAAAAAACTAAAATGTCGCAAAAAACGTCTTTAAAACTTAAATTTACTATGACTCTCATAGTAAAAGGAAATACACATTTCCATACTTTTGTTATTCGAATGTGAAGTTTTTACACATCATAAAAGTAGAAATGATGGTAATTTAAAAAAAAAAGCTGACGTCAAGAAGAGAAGATGGATTGATGGAAAATAGGATTTTGATGTCTCTGCAGCAAATGAGCGGTATGTCGTCCAGTAAATTAAGATTTAGCAAACTGCAAACGATGCTGGAATTTTTTGGTAGTGGTAGCCGAGGAAGGAGGTTGCCCTCTCTGTTTGGGTAAAACCAATAACATTTTTTTGTTTTTTGTATTTATAATTACAACTTTTTAAAAATTACATTTTTTTTTTTCACCGCTCCCTGAGTGGGTAAGCCAATAAATTTTTTAGGTTTTGCATTTATATTAAAAATACTTAAAAAGTATATTAAAATCGTCGTTCTTTTTTTTAACCCTCTCTGAATGGGTAAATATTTTTTTTTGTATTTCAATTTTTTAATTTACATTCTTATAGCAGGGGACAATAAAAAAAAATTAAAAAGTAAAAAAAAAATGTATTTATTAATACAATAAATAATAAAAAATGCGTACAAAGTTTTAAAAATTTTGTTCCTGTATTTTAAAAAATTTTTGTTTTTGTATGTAAAAAAAAATGTATTTCTTTATTTCACTTAAAAACAATTCAGCATCTTTTTGGTTAGAAAGAACCGTAAGATGTTTTACAAAAATCGTGACACACCCCCATAAATATGTATGGACGTATATTCGTAAGTTGTATTAGCTTAGAATTGACGTATGCAAAGCAAATAGTATAATTTTAGCATTTACGCATAAACAAAAAGTGGAAGAACACTTGAGCTCTAGTTTCCAACCGCTTGGATTAAAGAAAATAAATAAAACCAAATATTCCGTTGATAATATTTTAACCATAAAACTAAGAATTAAATACTAAATTGGATACACTAAGAACATAAGATCGCACAAAAGAAAAAAGAAGAAAAAAACGTAGTGCACTTGTACTCATCCACAGTGAGCGTTAATAAAAATCGTACAATTTTGTTTGCAAAGTTTTCAAACTTTATGCTTTGTTATTTTATTTTGTTAAAAGAAAGTTCATCTTCTAATAAAGATAAATCAAACGAGAAAGCGATTTAAATAATTAAAAAAAAAAATCAGCAAAATTTTAAAATCTTCCGCTATGCAAATTTCTAGTCCGTTCATTTTCTAATTTATAAGGAACTAGCTGTACCCGGCGCGCGTTGCTACGCCAACAACTAAAATAAATTTAAGAAAAATAACTTTAAAGAAAAATCAGTACACAAATATTCAATTCATTCTATTCTGTTTATTTCGAAAAAAATGTGACATTAGTTTTAATTTAAGCTTAGTTTCAATTCGATGTTTATTGAAGTGCTGTCGGATACACAATATTTCTTGTTTTTCCATCTGGTGCGTAGATGAATAAATCAGAAGTTTTTCCGACACGTGAGCAACCCACATAGAGCTGTCCATGTGAGAAGCATGGATTCTCCAAATTTAATCCACACACATTTGTAACTTTGTTAATAGTCATTGCGAAAGCGAGTCGCACCGGGAACTCTAATCGTTTGAGTTCGAATGGCATATCTGTTGGGACCATTGGGATACGTGACAACAGTACGTCTTCACCTTTGAATTTTCCCGTCCAAATTGTTGCCTCGATAACATTGTTCATCATTTTCTTGACTGAGAGTCTGGTTCCGTTGCAAAGTCGTGGTGGACTTATGTTTCGAAGAAGAATGATGGGTACGCAAATTTTCAAGGTAAGAACGTGCGGCGGCATGCCTGGCAAATCAAGCGAATTGAAGAATTCAGTTGAAGAGTTGACAACCTCGTCCTGATTCTCGACAGTATCGATGGACTTATATGTTGTTCTTTCACTGGGTATTCCATGATGAATGGTGAAGTTGATGGTATTGACATCGATGTTTTTGGCTGCTAATATATCACACGTATTGAGCCACTGATGGTTTTTGTAGTTTTGTGCAATGTTTGGGAAAACTGTTTGCGCCAATTCGTCAATGCTTTCTATGAACATGTCATATTCGTTTTATGACAATCGGTTGAACGGGGCAGAAGTTGCTACTCTGCAGCGCCACCTGGTGGCGAGTTGCATCAATAACCATATTGTACAAACCTTCTCCGTAGAAAAATACATACATATACAAATTTTTATAATAATCGGTTCAGTAGTTTTTGAGTTCATCGGTGACATGCAGACAAACATTCATTTTTGTACAAAAGAAGATAAGTTCGAAGTCGCTGCAATACTTTTTTTATACTATTTTTGTTAGATAATAAATAATTAAAAAAATTATATTAAATTTTAATTCATTTATATAATATTGTATTGATTATGAAATAAAACTGAAGTGAACAGAATCAAATACTTATTAGACTTTTCCACCGAAATCTACCAGATATTCGTCAGAGTCGTCGGCATTTCAGAATTTCCACGGCGAGTCTACCAGATTTCACGTCAGTTTCTCCATACGTTTCGTTGATCGATAAGGGTCAGAAATCTTAAAGATTTCGTATTTTTCGGCGGCAAGTCTGACGGAATAAATAACTGAATAGGAATAAATAATTGAATTCGAATAAATAGTTAAGCTAACAATGACGTAAATATTCAAAATAGTTCAAAACAAAAACAAAAAAAAAATACTGTCCGATTTTTAAGGACACTTACTGTACGTATGTAAATTTCTTTTGTTATTTTTATCTATCGTCAGAGACAGTGACGCCACCGTTTGGGAAATAAAATTTTGCATTTGTTATAAGTGGATTTTTTGAGCCATTCAATTATTTTCTGTATGCAAAAATACTTAGCTAGTATTTTTGATAAATAAATATTTTATTAAATGAAACATAGATACGCTTACTACAAAGTATTTCGAATGCGAATAATACTTTTAAAATTCCATTAAGTTTAAATGCCATTCAAATTTTAAAGAAGTAAATGGCCAAATAAATTCACAAATGCATTCGTATTTCATTCAGTATATAATTTTCAAGCGATTGCTTTGAAAATTAATTTTTGATAACCAAAAATAGTTGTACCATTTACAATTGCACGAAATATTTATTGCTTTTATGCGTCCTTCTTGCTTCAAATAGCACTGCGCCCTGTAACAGAATTCACTGCTGCAAAAGTCAACCGAATTGCACAGAACTACCAACAGCAATGCCTATTGCATTCTCTGCACGCAATGGTGCGCTGTTAACTTACAGTGCCGAATGCGTTAACTACGAGTACAAGCATTCGCTGGGTTGACAGTTGCCTGCTAATCAACCAATGTGCACATCGTCATCGGCTGCAGTTGCTGCGGTTGCTGCTGCTATTGCGACCGGCTGCGCTGGGGTATTGAAATGGGGAACTGTTCAGTCGCTGTAGAGCACGCATTCGAATGTGAACATTCAGCGGATACGCGGGCCACAAAACAGTGATTGAATTATTGTGCATTCTTGTAATGAAAATACGTGGTGTGGCATACGCGTACACAGTGGAGCCGCGATTGACAAAAATCGGCTCATGTACTTGAAAAAATAGTAAATTGACAAAATTAACAAATGAAAGCAACTAAAGCAAATGCGCTTAGTTAAAGTGTAAATTGTTGAAGTGCAAATTGTTAAGATTAAATGCAACATAATATTAAATTTTATTAAAGGCAAGAACAAAAAAAAGCAAAAAACAAAAAAAAACACTGAAATTGGAGTGCGACGTTCAACATTCAGTTGTTTGTAAAAGGTAAAAAGCTAACCGCTTAGCACTTGCGAGTACTGCCGCTGGCTGTGTGAGTTATGCGTGCGCGAGTTGCGTGTGTGCCGTGCTTCTGCGTTTGTGGCGGTGTAGATTTTGCGGGTGCGTTTGAATGCCATTTTGCATATTAACAGAGTTTAATTTTTAAACGACTTCTAAAAGGGAAAGGGTTTTTTTTAATTTAAATTGTATGCAAATAATCACAATTTTTTGTTGATTTTTTGCTGTTTTTTTTTCAGTGCAAAATTTGTTGGTTGTTACATTTGGCTGTTGTGAATAGAATAGAAGAATTAATTAATCGAGCACATCAGTGCCAAAAGTGTTTCGTTTTGTGCGCATAGTAATTTTGTATGAATTTGAAATTTTGCTGTTGTTCCTTTTGAGTGTTGCCTTGACATTTAACTCAATTAGTGATGTGAATTTGGTTTGAATATATTTTTTGGCTTTAAATGTCATAACCTTCGGGCTATTCGCTTTGTATTTAAAATAAAGTGACAAATTAATTAAAAATTGTTTATTAGAGAAAATTGTTCGCAAAAATAACTAAATTTAATAAAATAATTATATTTTCTAGAGAAATGTTTGACTCCTCGTTTTTTCAATTTTACCTACTTTAAGACTTAAAATGTTTTTTTGCAAATTTTTTTGAAAGTAATGCTTACATTAAATACATTCGCAAAGAATATTGGCATTAAAAAATAAAAATGATTTTTTAATTTTTTAATTAATTGAAATTCTTTGAATATGAAATTAAAAAATAGTATGGAAAATTAAAAAGGAAAAAATTCTTTCATATAAAATTAGAAAATATTATGCAAAATTGAAAAAAAAATCTTTCAATACAAAATTAAAAAAGAAAAAAATTCTTTCAAAACAAAATTAAAAAAAATAGTATGAAAAATTAAAACAAAAAAATTCTTTAAATACAAAATTAAAAAATATTATGAAAAATTAAAAAGAAAAAAATTATTTGAATACAAAATTAAAAAATATTATGTAAAATAAAAAGAAACAAATTTTAGCTAAATTCATAAAAGTGAAAATCTATCCTACCATTAAATTCATTTTTTTTAATAAAAGTGTAACATAAATTGTAACCAAAAACTGCTAAGGGAAATCTAAAATTAATCAATTAATAAAAAAATTAATCGATTTAAAATTTTAAAGCAAGTATTCACGAAAATTATTGCTCAATGAAATAAGGACATCTAAAAATAATATGTACAGAATTTTAAAATAAAAAAAATATTTTTCATACTATAAAAGATAAAAATATTTTTCATACTATAAAATATATTTTTTTTATTAAATTTGTGACAAAAATTAAAAAAAAAATATTTCTAATCCAAGGGTGAAGTGCTGATTTATTAGTTTGAAATCGAGTTGAATCAAGAAAATTATTTGCCAAGAAAATGAAGAAATTTAAAAAATGTACAGTGACTCTCTCTTAAGCGAACACCGAAAGGACTGAAAATTTTGGCCCCTTATGGGAAGGAGAAGAAAAGTGTAAAAAACATTAATAATATGGGTTATGGGAGGGTTACGATGTTATGGGCGTGTGAAGTTTATGGGCCCAAGTGAAAAAATTAAAAGAAAAATGCTTAAGGATTTGTGGTAGGCGCTGAAAAAAGTGACCGCGGGAAGGTGCCCGTTAGGAGAGAGTACACTGTATATCCAGAATTTTAAAATAAAAATATTTTTCATATTAAAAATATATATTTTTTTTATTAAATTTGTGACTTAAATTAGAAAACAATATTCTTGATACAAAGCACAATTGCAGATTTATCCGTTTAAAATTCTAAAACAAGTATTCAAGAAGACTTTTAAATATATTATAAAAATATTTTATTAACCAAGAATTTTAAAATCAAAACAGATTTTTACTATACAAAATATTTTTTATTAAATTTCTGACTAAACTTAAAAAAAAAAAAATATTACTAATTCATGGAGAAATCGTTGATTTATGAATTTAAAGTTTTAAGGCAAGTATTCAAGAAGAAAATCGAAAAATTTAAAAAATATATACACAGCATTTTAGGGTCCAAATATTTTTCATACCATAAAATGTATTTTTTTAAAAAAATGCACAATTGGAGATTTAGTGTTTACAAATTTTAAAGAGTAGTAAGAAAATCATACAATTCAGAAAAAAATAACTGTATATACAAATTTTTAAAATCAAAATGTTTTTCACAGCATAAAATACACTTCTCACAAAAATTGAGGGAACAGAAAAATTTTCTGAATTTCTTAGTGATTTTTGAAAAGCTATATCTCGGTGAAAAATGGTGACACGGAGTTCCGACAAAAAGCAATTTGAAGCTTTAAATTTTTAATTCTAAGATCTTTGAGCAGCATTTTTTTTATTTAACGGTTATTTTGTAATCGTCAGTTAAATGGCGACACAAAAATTTTCGAAATTTTTTCCTTTTTGTTTTGATTGCACGGGCTGGCAAAATTTTTCCGGCTAAAACTAGCCATACAGTCAACTAGCTTGATTATTTAGCTTAAATTTGCTTTTTTGAATTCTCGCTACGATCATTTCTCTCTGAGATATCCGCATTTTACGCCATTAAGAGTGCAGATTTGTGAATTAAAAATTTTAAGCAAGTAATCAGGAAAATTATGAAGTTAAAAAAATTTATGTTTAAAAAATATTTAAAATCAAAATCAAATCATTTTCATGCCATAAAATATATTTTTTGTTATAAATTTGTTACACAAATTAGAAAAATATTTTTTGTTCTGAGGTTACTTGCAATTTGAGTCTAAAACTAACTCGTAGATGAGAATAAAAATGTTATAAAACTTCCTCTTGGGTTTTTTGAAAATATTCTTAATCGGTGCATATTCGAAATGAACAACCTGAGCATTTCAAAATTTGATTTTATTTTTCAAACTATTTTATTTGATTTTATATGTTTTATTTTATTTTATTCTATTTTATTTTATTTTATTTTATTTTTTAAAATTATACTATTAAAAATTGTCCGCAATAAAAGTTAAAAGGGAAAGTGATGCATCTAATAAAAGTAAATAGTATACATTTTTATGAAATAACCGAGTTGTGTAAGGTATATATTCTCGTATATATGTTTTCCTTTAATTCCTAGGAGGGGTGTGGTGAGGGGGCGTGGTTTAAGGTAGCGCAAAATTAATCATTAATCGGAAGATTTATAATTTTCAAACATTATTTACACTTGCAAACTAAACAGCTGTAGTATTCAAACAGTCAAGCATTGAAGGGTGAAAAGAAAAGACTCTCATCGTTCAAAATCTGGGGTGTTTATTTACTGAAAAAGTTATTAAAAAAAAAAAAAAAAAAAATTGGATGATTATTTTTGCGCCACCTTGTATGTATTATTAAGGGGGAGTAATGTATTGCGAGTACTAAGTAAATAACAAATAAAAAAATGTTTCTTACATTTTGATTTTTTTACTCATATTTTCTTAAATCAAATAATAATTGGCTTTTAATAACTGAGAAAATTCATAAAAAATTAATTGAAATATTTTATTAAACAGTAATTTAGAATAAATGGGGAATTTTGAAACAAATTACATTAGCAGTAACTGAATAAGTATGAACATACATACATACATTTTTTGACATATTTTTTTGTAGTAGTGTGGCACTAAAGTAAACGTCTTAGAAAAAAACAATAGGTGGCTTGTCAACAGGATTTTGGCTCTTCAAGACATCTGAAACGAAAAAGTTAAACTGATTATTATTTTGTAGGCTTGTCATTCTGGCAGGTGCTACTCGTACTTTCGTTTCTTTTCAGCCCTAACTTTCCGTACTTAAGTCTGATTTCTACCTTAAAAATATACCTTTTTCTTCAAAAGTCCGCCATTTCGTTATTTTTCAAAAAAAAAATTCCCATTGTATCCTGTTGACAAGCCACCTATCTTTTTTTAAGATGCTTACTTTGGTGCCACACTACTACAAAAAAATATGTAAAAAAAAAATTGTTTTTTTATACTATTTGATGCCAATAATAACATACTATAAAATCAAACCGATCGCATTTTATTTTCTTAAAAAGTAATTCCTTAAAAATATCTATAAATATGAGTATTTGACCAGACTACTACCTGAAGTTCCTGCTGCACCCTGTAGCAACGTTTTTTGGTAGCCTAGCCGTCCATTTGCAGCGAGTTTCGTGTCTTCAGCGGTCTGGCCATTGCCTGATCGTATCGTCCTTTATTTCGCGCGCTGCAGGTTTGGTAACTCCTTTTTCCATCCGCTCGTTTTTTAATGCACACAACTTTTTGCTACCGTGGCAATCATTTATTCCTTAATTTTTTTAAATTTTTTCTCTCAAGCCTGCTAGAAAAAGTATTCAAGAAAGTCATGAAATTTAAAAAAGTTTTTAAAATTTAAATAATTTCATACTACTAAATATATTTTTGACGTAAATTGTATATTAGAAAATGTTTTTTTGTACAGAAAATGCCTGAAATTTGAATACTAAATTATTTCACAGTTTGACCAAAAAGGGATATATAAATTTACTTTTTTGAAAATATTCTTAATCGCTGTAAATTCATAAGGTACTAGCATTTTATTTATTTATTTATTTTTTTTTTTTTAATATAATATTAGAGATTGACAGCAACAAAAACTAAAAGGAAAATTAATGCTTATTTTTAAAAGTGTTTTTACATAATTTTTTGATAACAATTTTTTGATTATTTTTATGGGAACTATTTTTACAATGAATAGTTACATTATAATATATATGAAAATATATAAAATAATATATAAATAAATAAAATAAAATAAATATATAAATAAAATAAAAATATATAAAATAAAATAATATTTATATGTACAAATAAATTATTCTCTCCATCTTCAATGTTTTTCTTCATAACCTTGTAAATTTGATTTTTAATATTTGACCTAATTTTTTTTTTTAATATTTGGACACTTCATTTTAAACATTTTTTTTCTTAAATAAGAATTTATTTTAAATTAGCATTAATTTGAAAATCCAATTAATCAAATGCAAAATCTTCAAAAAATTGAGAAAATATAAATGCGATTTTCCCCTTGAAAAATTAAGAAATAAAAATTTTATTTAGTAAATGAAAAACGTTAAAATGGAATTTACTCAAAAAACTCGCATCAAATAAAATTTAAATAAATGGAAAAGCAAATGCTTTCAATTTGAAATGTGTAGAGGAGCCAAGCCAGTGTGCTGCGAAGTGATACAATTCGAAAGAAGTGTAACAGCAACAACAAACTAACAAATAAAAAGTTTAAATTAAATAAAGAGCAAAGTGACGAAATACAGACAAACAAAAGCTGACAAGATACATTACTACATTCTAGTCAAATCCGACAGTGGCAACAGCCAAACAAGCATGCATACGCACACACACAAACACACACACTTCGATGCATACGCTCAGGCACACATAACATATTTGCATACAAACATACCTGCGAGCATTCATGCCCCTACTCAAGTGTTGAAGAAATAGTTTTTTGCTCAGCGTAGAGCAGAGCATTTGAGTAGCGGGCGGGTGTACGGTATGTGTGGAAGTGTGTAAGTGACAGCTTGAAAAAATTAAAAACACTTTGGTGAGATAGATACAGAATTGAAACTATAAACCAACCGGCAAATGTTAGCTCTTAAGTCTTAAGGTATTACATAGTACAATGACAAAAACAATAACAATAACACAAACAAAATATAAACAGCAATAGTAAATGCCTATGCAACAACAACACCATAGAACTGAAGAAGCTAAGCGCAGGGCGAATTCGCTCCATATGTACTCATACTCATACTTATGTATGTATGTGTGTATGTGTTTACACCCTTCGAGCATAAAGCTGCAATGACAACAACAATTCAAAAGTGTAACAATTGGCGCGCATAATACTCGGCAGAAAAAATCGCACTTCCCCCCCACCCCCCATAAGTGTAATAGACACAAACGCAGTCACACACACACAAGTACGGCAAAAACAAAAGCTGCACGCAAAACTAACATCTTTAACAACAAAATCACCTCCACCTCCCACCCAATGAACTAACAAAAAAAAAATAACAAAAATAAAAAATGTAATCAGGAAAAATACACCACGAAAATACTCATCTCACCGGCAAACAGTCGAAATACAAATAACGAGCAGGCGGACGAACTCTTACAACCCACCAGCAGCCTACCGGCCGACCAACTTAGCCGGCCAACCAACCAACCAACCAACCATCCACCAGCTTAACGAATTCAGACGCGCGCTCGGGCAGCAGCCAAGAAGCCGAAAAAAAGGCGAGCGAGCGGCAAACGAAGCAGTTGCGGAGAGTGAGCGAGCGGTGGTGCACGAAAAACGGTGAGGTGGTGCGTACCTACACGCACACAAATGCACAAACATACAAACAAACGGCAAGCAAACTGCTGAGCTACTGCTGCCATACGCCCCAACGAGAGAGAAGTGGTAGTGGTGGTGGTTGCGGTCGTGGTCGTAGTCGAGTGTATGTGGAGCAGACGGCCAGTGCGCTGAGCGTGGAGCGTGAAGCGTGTGTGTGGTGAGCGTTTGCCGCATCGTAGCAGCTTGCCGCCTGATAATTCATCAGTATGCGGACGCGTTCCAAACGGTACGGTGCGTTTAAGAAATAAATTTCGAGCAGCAGCAGCCGAAGAGCCCCAAAGCAACACAGACAAAGTGTCAAGTCTAAGCAAAAGTTTCCATGGCAGAGTCGAAAACGGAGTCAAAATCGAAGTCAACAACAAATCGGCATCGGCAGTTGTTGTAACATAAAGCGCTAATTGAACCAAATTTTACGTGGTTTGCAGTAAACGAATTGAAACAAGAAATTTGAATAGAATTTTTTTTTTGTTTTTTGGATAAAAATTAAGCTTTGTTGGAATGCCAGTTGGTGCTTGTAAAATCAGTCAAACATCCTTTGTGAAGTGCAATACTTAGCTGTGTGTGTTTGTGCTTGCGTGCTTTTGAGCATATTTGCCAATTGTGAGTGTGTACTTGTGTCGAAAAACTTTTGAAAAATTGTTGTCGTCGTTGCAGAAGTTGGTGCAGTCCAACGATCGATCAAACAATTAACTGGCTAACGATAGCGCACGTGGTCAAAGCGGTAAACACGCGCGCACGCAGCTACAACGCGTACACGGACCACAGTTGCAAACGCGGTCGGGCTCAGCAAACAATGACACCCGTTGGAGGCTGTGCAACGACCAGCAGCGATGCAGCCAAAGAAAGTGCGGCCCCATATGAATGATGTGCTATTGCAACAACGGTAAAATGTAGACGTTAAGTGCGCAAACCACGCCGGCTTTCCACAAATCGAAGAAAAAACACAATTCATATATTTGCAAATAGAAATTTTTATAGTTAAAACAAAAAAAAAAGAATAGTTCGATAAAAAATTGGAGCTAAATTTTCTGTGGTACAAAAGAAATTAGTTTCCAAGCGAGAATTTCGCAAAATTTTTACATACGAAAATTTTCACTTAGAAATTCCAAAACGTCAACTAAAAAATGTGTTTGAAGAAAAAAAAAATAGTGAATATTTTTAATAACAAAAATTAGTTGAAAAACCCAAATACAATAAAATTCAAAGCAAGCATAAATATTTCAAAATAAGCAAAGTGCAGAGTAAAGAGAGCAAAGTGCAGCCACAAAGCAGAAAAAAAATTCTCGAAAATAGCAGAATTTGAAAATTCAAGCAAAAATGTCATGCGATAAGCGATTTTGTGAAAATGCGAAAATACGAAAGATTTCCTCCTCCAAGTGTCTGAGTGCTGTGGCTTGTGAAAAAATTGATTTACATAAAAGCAAAAGTTACCATTTGTGGCTAGTACGAAGAAAGCAAGAAAAATAAAATACAAAAACAAAAAAAAAAAAATAAAACAAAATAGCTCCACCAAAGCCATTATAACTGCTTCATCTCCTGCGTGTAAGGGGCTAAGCGATTTGACCGGCCTAAAACAGCGCACACAAGCGGTGAAAGGGAAAAAGGTAGGCAATCACTTAATTTTTTCTTCCTAATATTCATATTTATTTATGCAATTTAGGCACTTACTTGCGCGCACACATACATATGCATGTGTGTATATTTACGCATAGAAGCACCCGTAGATTATTAAGTTATCTCGCTTGAAACATCAAATGATTATTTATGTAATTTTTCACCAAATCACATTTTCTATTCCACTACATAGATTTAATTTGTCAGTGTCTCTTTTCTTGCTCAATTACATAATGCAAATGTGTGTGCGATAAAATACGTATTGCTCGTATGTTTGCCGGTGAGTGAGTGAGCAAATTGAGTGTATGAATGAATTTTCACGTTTAAGCGAATTTTCAAATGACTTTATTGTTTTTGCGTATTTTTTTTTCTTTTTTGAAAATTTATATTATTTTTGCTTTTGTTTTTGTATTGTTGTGCTGTCGTCGATTGTGTTATCTTTGTGCCGCTAGTAGGAAGTTGTGATTGGGCTAGAACTTTCGTGACTCTACTTAGAGATACTTGCGTACGCACATATTTAGATTGTCGCTGATAATTTAAGATTTAGACAGGCCCGCTAAGTAGGTACCATGCAAATGTAGTGGATATCCTATATAGATATGTGTGCGTGTGTGTGTGTGTACGCATGTTGTACAAGAGTTATGCAATTGAAAAATTTGAACAAGCAGGAACAGAAGCATACCTATGTATGTATGGATGTATGCTTTTTTGTGCTTTTATAGGTTTAATTTGCTGTAGTGAAAATTAAAGTTTGTTGACTTGTTTATCAGGAAATGGAAATTACTCGACCGAGACAAAAAAAAAAAAAAATCGTAACCAATCCAAGTAATTTTCATAATTTTTAAAAGCGTCCTGGCGCGTTAATTCTGGAGATGTAAAAAGTGTCAGAAAATTGAGTTGAGAGGCCGAACATTGTTTCCATATAAAATGACATGATTAGGAATTCAGCAAAATATTTAGCTTAAGCATAATTTTTTGTTGCAAATAAATATTCCTTTTTTTTTGAAGTAAAAATAATATTTTGCTCGAAAAACTGGCAAAGTAACTCATTCACAAATATAAATTTTTTAAGGGGTTAGGGGAAGTCAGAGGCCCGAAAAAATTATGATTTTCAATAATTTCTTTTCCATCGATCAGGCCCGAGTTTTTTATGTTTTTCAAAAACAGTGTAAATTTATTTGGAATATACCAAGCGGTTTTTAAGTTACTGTGATCACCAGTTCAAAAAACGTAGTTCTGAGAAAAACGTATTTAAGGGGTTATATACCTTGTGAGCCCGAAAAAATGGCAATTGTCATACTTTTTTTTAAATATGTTTTTGAACTTTTATTCAAATTAGTCATATATCACACTGTACCTATGAATACATTTTGGTGTTTTTATTTAAAAAAAATGTTATTATTTATTGTTGATATCGCCCATCCCCCGAAACGCCCGTTTTTTAGAAGAGCTTGCGGTGATCACGGTAGCGCATGAGCAGCTCAACTGAAATCAAAAAAATTAACTGATTATTGTAATTAGAAAAATGTTTTTTAGTGAATATGAACGGTTTATTTACCCAGAAAAAAATTTTCTCGATATGAAAACCGCTTTGCACCAAAAAACGATTTTTGAGGAGTTGAAAAAGTAAAAAAAATTAATTCCAGCGAACTATGCAAATATTTATAAAAAGTGAACCGTTCAGATTCACGAGGATGTAACTTCGAATACATAATTAAAAAAAAAAGTTTATGCACCGCGACGGTAATTTTCAAAAAACACGACTTCGAGATAATCGCGTCTAAAGTTTTACGTGCACTTCATTTATGGATAATTTACGCGCTTTCACGGTCTGTAACTTTCGTTCTAGTACTCCAATCTTTATGATTTTTTGAATTTATATTTTTAAGATGATGTACTTTTAGAATATGACATAAAAAAATTTTCGATTTTTTAGTCCAACTCAAGTTATACCTATAACCCCTTAAAGTTTTACTATCGATTTGTGTAGAGGGATACGAATTATTTAATTCCTGGGACATATACTTAATAGTTCTTCAGTAGTCATAGCAGCTTCCAAAATATCGATTTGCTGGTGCCTACGTAGCATTCTACCTTCTCGAGTGTTATCGTCAGCGCGCTTATCTGCCACTTTCATAGGCGCAGCATCCATTTTTTCAGCATACGAAAGCTCCGGAGCGTTCGAGTGCGCTTTGTTGATTGTTGACTAATACGAAAAGTATTTGTCGGATTCACTTCAAATTTTCACACAATATTTTCAAGATATTATACTTTAAGAAAATGCAAAAAAAAAAATAAAATTTTTTGCAAATTATGACTACCGCTAACCTCTTAAGTAAATTGTTTTGAATACTTTTTTTTGTTTTGAATTTTTATCTGCTTTATTTCATGAAAGCATATCTGCTTTCTTTCGGAAGCATTTTTTTTAATAAAATTTTTATTTAAAAATTTTATTTTATTTTTGGTTTGATTGAAGTAGAGTAATTTTCGAACGAATTATATTGTATTATAAAATATAAATTAATTTGGTTATTTCAATCGAGCTTTTCTTTTACTGCCCGATTCCGCTTCAGTAGTAATGGTTGATTGATTTGTTCATCGGTTCTTCATTTCCAATTATTAATTATGGAAATAATCAAGTTTATTAATTTAACTAGCCAACAAAAAAATCTTTATTTAACGCAAATTAATTTGTGCTTTGAGATGGAAATGAAAAATTAACATAAACTGTTTTTGTAACCGAAAGGAAGTTTTGTTTCGGCTTGCATTGATTTGATTAACAAAAATAATTTTTCTCGAAAAAAAAAATGGTTTAGTTAACCAAAATAAATAAATGAAAATGATAAACTAAAAGAAACTAAGAACTATTTAGCAAAAATCAAATTAAAAATAGATTTTTTTTAAACAAAAGTTTTTCATCAAAAATTTAGCAACTATTAATGTAAAGATTAAAAATTATTAATTAAAAATCGAATTAAAAATGTTAATTGTGAAAGAAAGAAAAAATAAAAAAAGTGTGTTTGACCAAAATAAATTTTTGATTCGTACAAACATTTTGGTCTGGTTGAAGCAAAAATAATGGGTTTTTAATGAATAACAAACAAAAAACACAAGCAAAATGGTGTTTTTAATCAAAATAAATTTTTGCTTTGAAGTGAAAATCAAATATTGAAAAAAACCAAAAATTGTTTAGTAAAAATCAAATTAAAAATAATTTAAAAAGTAATGCAGATTATTATTTAAACATTAATTAAAATTTAAAATTATTAATGTGAAAGTTAAAAAAAAGCAATAATTAAAGAAAGGCTAAAAACTATTCATTAAAAATCAAATTTAAAATTATTAATATAAAACAAAAAAGGATAAAAATAAATTTTCGATATGGATAAACTATTCGAATTGGTTGAAGCTAAAATAATGTTTTTCTTTTTTTCTATTTACACCTAATTTTCTTTTCCATAAACTTATTTTTTTGGCATTCTTTAAATTCTTTACTTAACGGAAATAAATTTTTGCTTCGTGCAAAAATCTTTGTTTGGTTGACGGCAAAATAGTTTCTTACTAATTTTTCATGACTTGTTTTTTTTTGTTATTATTTTTTGATACATGCAAAAATTAAAGAGAAAAAACAAAAAAACTTGTAAGTGCGTAATTTTTTATTCCAAAAAAATATATATTTTTGTTCTTAATAAAAATTATTAATATAAAAAATAAAATTTATTCGGTAAAAATCAAGCTAAAAATAAGTATTTTTAATAAAATTTATCCATAAATGTTAAATTAATTATATTATTCCAAAAAAAGTGTTTTTTTTTTTAACAAAAATTAAAATTTATTCAGTAAAAATCAAGCTAAAAATAAGTTTTTTTTTAATGAAACTTATACATGAAAAATTAAATTAATTATTATTATTATTATTGCTTCGAAAAAGTTTTTGTTTTGATTTTAATAAAAATTATTAATAAAAAAATTAAAATTTATTCAGTAAAAATTAAGTTAAAAATAAGTATTTTTTCATAAAACTTATTTATAAAAAAATTAAAAACCATCAATGTAAAGAATAGTAAAAATTATTAGTTAAAAAAAGGTAAAAATTTATTAATTTAAAACCAAATGAAAAATTTTTAATTTGAAGCAAAGAGGAAAACCATGCATTTTGGATTGTTAAATGAAGCCCGTGAAAATCAAAATAAAGATTTTCATCACTAAAAATCATTTTTTATTCAATAAGAAAGGTATTCCCAAACAAAATTGATGATTAATTTGGCGCCACCTTGTACTTTGACACATTCCACTAGTTGAATTATGAAATGCCCACTCGGTCAAATTGTGTTTGGTGCGTAGATATTTTGGGCCTGTGCAAAGCCATCGGACGTCGAAGGGCATCGAAGGTTCTTTGAATGCTTAACATTTGTATAGATGATAAGTTGACTTTGCTTGAACTTGAAACAAGTGGCAACGCAACGGGAAAGGCACCTTGATTCTTGATAATTCCACTATCGTTGTCTTCAAGTTTATCTCACTCCATCACTTCACGCGCACACAAAAACTCTGGGTGTTTTTAAAATGTTGACTCTTCTACTATTCAGATTTTTTGTGGCCATGAAAGCGTGGAGTTACTTAACTTTTTTAACTATGATATAGCAAAAACCTTGACCATGACAGCAACGACTGCTTTAGCACGTGCAAGGCGTTAGTAGGGTGGCGCAATAAGAACGGAAAT
Source organism: Anastrepha ludens (assembly GCF_028408465.1). Taxonomy (NCBI): domain Eukaryota; kingdom Metazoa; phylum Arthropoda; class Insecta; order Diptera; family Tephritidae; genus Anastrepha; species Anastrepha ludens. The sequence continues at coordinate 31,479,359 of NC_071498.1, forward strand.
CTTGTTTTATTAATAAAACACAAAAAAATGTATTGTATGGATTTTTTTATTTCATCATATTTTTTAGTCTGTGGCATTTGCGCATATCAAAGTTTCGATGACTTTTTAATACAGTTCGAGTACGATTATAATAACGCGTATGATTTCGTTCTGCAGCTTTGGCATCATTCTGGGCGTATTGGCAGAGACTCCAAAGAAAAAAAGTGCAATGATGTCACATTGCAAGATCTCGACGGCGGTTTGATCTCGTTGTTTCATGAGATAAGCCTTGGAAACCTCGTTCACAATAGGGCTATTGTTTCATGCTCTGTGTGGCAAGTGGCGTCGTCATGTTGAAACCGCATATGCGCAAGTCCTCATTATCATCATGGTTCCTCGAGCGCCGTTGTGTAGCTTTTCGATCCCTTTCTAATCCCTGCTTTTGCTTTTATTTGCCGCCACGTCAGGTTTTGGTTTCTCTTTCGGTGCAACGTCACTATCAGCTACATCAGGTCTTCCTTAGTTCCGTTGACCCTGGTGATTCCAGTCTAGTGCCAGAGAGACCTCTTGCGTAGCGTATGGCCGAGCCACCTTCACTTGCGCTCTCTGATATCTTGCGCGAGCAGTTTTTGTTGGCATCGTCGCAAATACGCAGAATGTACCTCAGACTACGGTTTTCAAACAATTGCAGCCTTTGAATGATTCCTGCTGATAGACTCCATGTTTCACAAGCATAGAGAAGGGCAGACTTAACATTTTAATTAAAGATTCGAAGTTTGGTACGGCCGCTGCTTCGTTTTGCCAGCCACACTGGTCGGAGACTAGCAAATGCGGTTCTTGCTTTCTGCAGCCTTGGGAAAACATTACTTTTGTTGCCCCCCTTTGTCGTGAATTGGGTTACAAGATATTGAAACTGAATATCGCTCCATGACTAAGTTTAACAAAAACAAAAAAATAAATAAATGAACATATCCCAAATAACTGCTGCCAAAGATCTACATCACCCTTGATACACCCTAGTATTTTTATTTAATTTATAATAAAGTTGTTTAAAACCACTGAGATGGGAAGTCCATTGCAGAATTTTCTAGTAGTGGGGTTGTAGCCTTTTTGTCTTCTGAGGCAGCATAAAGTTGTACGCCTCTCCAACTGTGGAGCAACATCCACTTGGCGCATGCCATCAATTGGAGGGCAAGCACGACCAAACATCCAACTAAAGCTGCACGCACTAAATATACTTAAATATGCAAATCAAGCTATTCTTCCCCTACAAATGTTGTTTTACAACTGCAAATTCCCACACCATCCACTCTTCACATCATCCACTCTCTACACCATGCATTCTCCACTCGTTCCAACATTAACTAGTCTATTATTTTAATACCCGCTCCCCTGTTCCTGTCAAAAAAAAGGGTTTTAAGTGATGTCAATACGCCAAGCCAGCCTCTTTGCCTCAGAGTAAATAATTTAAACAAAAATAAATATCAGTAAAGAGCACATCAACGTATGCACATTTGTATAATTCATGCCTACCCATACAGTTTTATGTAATGAGTGTGTGTGTGTGTACATAAAATAACTTTCGCTCTCAATACACCGACACGCCAATAACCTCAGCAAAAGAAAATAAGAAAAGCTATAACCTCAACTGTTAATATAGTTTTTTCTTATCGTTGAATTTATGCAACAACAAGCAAACAAAAACAAAAGTCAAATAAAACAAACCAACGACAAAATGACAAAAGCAGACGAAACCAGATGGCGACAATTGGTGGGAGCGCAAGTGGGGGTGGGTAGGAATACGAGTATGCAGACAAGTGGCAAAAATCAAATACAATTTTTCGCACCGTAACCGAGTAACTTAGATTCTTGCGGGCTACCTAACTTGGAAGCTTGTCTGAGACTGGGTTGACTTGCTGACTGACCGGCTGGCTAACGGCCGCGCGGACTTTATTTGCACATGTACACACATACGCACAGCTTCATGCGGAAGTGTGTCTGTGTGTCACAGTTCAACGCAAAAAATTGTAATCAAAACAAAACCGCTAAAACTTGGAAGTGTAAAAGTACATAATTTAACATTTTTTTGCAAGTGCAGAAAATATTTAAACTTGGTGGAAGAAGCTAGAGGAAAGCATGTGACTGATTTTGAATGAATGAATTATGATGATTTAATCTTTGTATGTACGTTGACGCTCTTTCATTACCTTCCGTGTATGCGTGTATGTATGTATGTGTGTATGCAGTTAAGTAGTGCCTTTACAAATTATGCAATCAAAATCTAATCATTTTATTCGAATTTCTATTTCGGGTGTTTCTGCGCTTATCGCATAATTTCGTTCAGTATCTTAGGGCAACAAAGATTATACATACATACAAGGTGGCGCAAATTTAAGCAGCCAACTTTTTCTTATATGACTTTTTTACTATTATCAAAAAAAAATATTTTAAGTGATGGACATTTTTATATTGAGCTTTACGCGCTCCATTGCTTATTGTTGTCGCAGCATAAACATCCCCCATACTTCGTCGTTTCGGTAACGTAGAACCGACTGCGGTGGAAACGCTTCATTGCTTGTCTGTTTGTATGCTCCAGCTCTCCAATTCGCAACTGTTAAATATGACTGACGTTCGACACCATTTGGAAAAAATTACAAATCTTCCGATAGGGTGATTTATTTTGAGCCACCTTTATAAAGTAAAATAAATTCACTGATTCAAAATTTTTTTTTTTTTCAATATTTTATTAATATACTCTTTTCCGATAGGCTGATTAATTTTGCGCCACCTTTATAAAGTAAAAAAAAAAATCACTGATTCAGAACTGGTTTTCTTTTCCTTTCAATATTTTATTACTATTATTCTTTTTCCGATTGGGTGATTACACCCACACACATACACACATATGTGGAAGTACCAACCAGCTGACGTAGAGATATCAGCCATGAAACGGCACCTGACATCAAACAAAAGTCAACAAATATCGGTTGATTGCCATACATTGCACCCGGCTTGTCTTTGCTCGTGCGAAATTTCGTTCGAAGTATCAAAAAGTATTTACCTTTTATTTGCACAACTACTTCGCGAGTCCAATAGTCACAAACAGTTAGTTTTTTATTATTGTTATTGTTGTGTGCTATTTGTATAAGGATGTTTTTGTGCTGTTGTTATTGCTGTTAGTTACGAGTTCAATAACTGCTTATCATATCATTTCCAAATGTATACAAAACAAAAACAAATTAAAAAATAATCACTCAATTAAAAATATAAAAATCTCAAAATTAAATAAGTGCGCAAAAGACGTGTAGTTGCTAATTTGGAGCACTTGAGCGGTAAAGAAAAAAAATTTTTCTGAGAAATTTGATAAAGAACTAACTTCATTAAATCAAACTGCTACTGGGAATCTGTCAATGAAACACGCAAACACTTGACTAAGGCAAATTAAGCGATCTTTGCTAAACGAGCCCATAAACTATTCGGTTTTGTGTATTACGAAAGATGATTGAGTTACGCTGGTGTTAACCGCTTTATGCTGCTGATGAAGGTTTAATATCAGCAGCCATAGCAAAGAAATGAGTGCCAAGATGTCTAAATCTTACCCTCGTGAGTGCTAAGGCGTCGCAATAAAGAAGTTGCTGAGATGATTCCACTTTACCCTCCATACAGCTGACGAAAAAGTGTGATGAAGTAATGCGAGTCTCACAGCATGTATACCTCGCGTATAGCGTCCTGGAAGAACACCCATGAATTTCGAGAGTTGCAGATTCTTCGAACGCCTCCGAGCGACACGTGGCTAGAAAGATTTACCGACCTTACAAGTTTATGTACTTGTACAGCGCGTGCCGATAGGTAAACATGAGCTTTAACGATGGAAGTAAATTGTGAAAACGGCGCATAATTATCTATATTAATTTCTGATTTTTGTCTTGCAACGTTTTTCACCTTTCCGGCTGCATCTTTTGAGACAATTTTTCAATGCGCCTTAAAGAATCGAGCTTCACTTTGACTGCGTGTTTTTGTTATACTGGACGGTGGTGGGCTTTTTCTTCCATGTGTTTTGTATGAAAGAAAAGACGTGTCACTTCAGCGAAAAAAAAAAAATCAAAAATCAAAAGTATTTAGTTAGTATATCAGTAGTCGGTTGAAACTTGCACTTTGTTATTAATTAAAATTCAATGGTCTATGAAACTGCATGCCTAGAAAAATTCTGGAAAATCTGTTTGAAAAACTTAAAGTTTTGAAAAGTTTTAAAAATTTTTGTGCAAAGTTCAAATTTTAGTTGAAGTTTCAAGTGGTTTAAAATTTGCGTGGAGTTTTTACAATTTTTTCTGCTGACGGTGTTGGGTGTTTTTTTCCATATAAAAAAAATTTTAAGTAGGTTAGTAGTAGGTAGGTAGTAGTTTGCGTTAAATGGATAAAATGTACAAGGCCGTGTCCGAAAAAAATTCTCAAAAATCAGTATGATTTTTGAAATACTTTAAACTTGCACTTTCTTATACCATAATTCAATGATCTGTAAAACTGCATACCCGAAATTGTAAAAACTCTATTTAAAGTTTTGAAATTTTGATGCAAATTTGCCGAATTTTTACAAATTTTATACAAAGTGCATAATCCTGCTTTATTTGGTTTTTTTTTGTAGTATGAACTATATTTTTATAAAAACAAAAGAAAAAAATGTAATTAAAAAGTTAATAAATAAAAAGTGAAAACATGTCAACATGTGACGTTGACTGAATATGCCCCAGAGGCGTCGTGTTTTGTCTTTCAATTCAGTAATTGTGCTGGGCTGCTAACAGACATCTTTCTTTCAAAAAGCAAAAACCATCGAAATATTCCAGCTGCGGGACTGGAACTCCCATGGTAGGTAGGTAGGTAAGATGGTAAGAGTACCCCAGGTACACTTCAAGTAGCACTTACGTGCCGTTTTGACACCATAATGTGGACCACTACCTGTGACCACTCCCATAATCGACTCAAATTTATCGATTAATCCGAGCACTGCATGCCGAGAGGGCTACGTTTAATGAAAATTGCAAGATATTTTCAGGAAACTATCACCATTCCTGTGAGGGATTTTCACAAAACTAGTCTTTAATGGTATAGCAATTTTTTTAAGTATATTGTGTCGGGAAAAATTAATTTTGTTTGTAAAAATGTTAAAAAGAATTGAAGGTATTTTCACTTCCAAAAGCTCTATAAAATAATTTCCAACAATAAAATTAATAGACTATAACAATGAACGTTCTTACGACAGTCTGTTCCTCAGCAGCATTCCCCGTACTTGTATGAGGAAAGTTTATGCTGCTACAAAATAAAAACAACAGTGAACAAACATCAAAGTTCTACAAATTTTTTCAATTTACTTATTTTTGTATTCAAACCTACAAATGGAGTAACTTTTAAAAGAATTTACGATAAAGTTCGAAATAAGTGGATCTCTTGACACGGAATTGCTCAGCTGCCAAAAAGCAATGCTGTATAATGATAATAATAATAATTAGTTGCTTTAGTGCCATCTGGTGGGCGCATTCACAAATTTTTTAAAATTGTTTCGGCTTGCAGCCTTTGCCTTGACTTGAGACCCCGTCGTATTAAGTCTGGTGGCGCTGATTACATCATTAAGACTGCGTCTCCATGAGGCTAGGGTTCGTCCACTTCTGCGCGATCAACAAAACGGTCTTCTAATCGAGGACCATTCTACTGAAGCAAACTTCCGTAGTGTATGGCCTATCATCTCCCGTTTACTGGTATACCGCAACGTTTGACCCATAATGGGCGGCTGCTAATAGCGTTTGACTCGAATCGACCGGTTTAAAAACAATTAATGTTCCCGTCAGCTATGCTAAAAATGCTAAGCCCACCGTGTAGGTAGGAATTCCAGGCTAACAACCCCCATTACTTCTGAATGAAATACCGTTACTGGAACCAAAACAAATGAAATAAAATTAAAGCACACAGCGTTGCTTGCGTGACACAAAGAAGTGGATAAATTAAAAAAATTAATGGAGTACTCGATAACCTACCTTAAGCTTCAAAATGCTATTTATTTATGCTATATTTAATCGTGTGTGGTAAAAATACGCACTTATATAAACTTAGCTATCTAATCATCATCAGTTTAGTATCTGTTTAAAAACTGTTATAAAAAACAATGTATGCTTGAAATGAAAAAGAAATGAAATTTGAAAACGTCGAGCCAAGGAGCACCAGGAGATTTGGTGGCTCCTAAAACACTCAGGCTAAAAATCCCATTGTATTTAAAGCTCTGGAAATAGGGTAGATAGTCAAGGAGGGAAGGAGAAAAGTATCAGAGAAAGAGATAGGAAAGAATAGAGACAGAGATAGAGATAGTTAGTCTTGTGAGAATTCTTTGCCAAATCTGTAAATATCCTTCAGTTTTAGAGAACGAATTTCACTCATTCTCACGACATCGGAACCCAAAGCTCGTAATCTTGTTCTAACACTCACAGAACAAGTGCTCAGTGCTATCCGCCTCCTCCAAGCACGACAGGCACATTGGGTCCTCATTGATTCCAATGTATGCATACATATGTACATACATGCGATATACACCCACAATTTTGTTTGAATTTTTCCAAAAACTGCCAAGATCACGACTTGAGCTGTATGGAGTCATAAAAATCACACCAACAAACTTTCGATTATCAAATCCACCCGGTGTAAAGTTAAAAAATATTCCATAAAATGAAACGATAAAAGTGCATATGTATATATGCAGGTATTTATGTATGTATGTATGTATGCTTGTATGTATGTTTGTATGTACACACTTACTGTAGTCTGCATTTGTTTATTGTTCTGCAATTTGCAAACGTTTTTTCGCTCAACCAATTAACTTGACGCTGATTCTGGTGCTCAATGTTGGCAGTCACGTAGACACATCAGCGCTTTCAGTGTAATGCAACAACGCTTACGAAATCGTAACAAAAAGCATCTAGCAGATAAAATTATAGTGTGGACAGATGTTTGTCTACCTTTCTCTATACTCATATATGTACATAAATATATGTGAATTTATCTACATATGTGATAAAGGGTGTCTTATTGAAGTATAGAACTTTCATTTGAAATATCTGTCAAATCAGCTGCCAAGTAAACACAAACAAATGTTTTTGCCATTTTTATTTTAATATTTCACTTAGTATTTCGGTCCAAATAATTCTCACATACGAGAAACGTTCACGAATTAGAATTCCTTAATAAAAAAAAATTAAATAAAAAATAAAAAAGTAAATAAATAATAAAAAAATAATAAAAAAAAAATAAATAAATAATAAAAAAAAAATAATAAAACATATAAAAATAATGAAATTAAAGAAAAATAAAAATAAAAAGCTGTTCAACTGGCCGGTATTTATTCAGTGAGGAGGCTCATGCAGATGAGGAAGAACAAAGTTCTCATTAATGGGGGCATTCCACGATCCATTCCGTTTTCAGTGTATCCGACAAAAACGCTCTGCGTGTGTGACGTCACATTATTGCAATTGGTGGCTGTAAACAAAGCTATTTATTCCGTTATTTATGTAATTTCTTCTTCCATTCTCGTTGCCACTTTCGCATTTCTGTACATAAAAATTAGTTCTTTCTGATGCGCTCCACCATTCTTGAATCTATTAGATTAGATTAGATTAGATTAGATTATATTAGATCAGATTAGATTAGATTTGTGTAGGGACTTCTCCAAGTCCAAGTGCTCACTCGGTGAAAAAAATAGACAGTATGGGTGGTAAGACGAAAAATTGGTTGCCCTTTCGCGAGTTTGTTAGAATAAATGACGAATCTTAAGAGGTCCGGAAGGGGAAGAGAATGAACTTTATCCATACACAGAACATTGCACCCCAACGGCCAAAGTCCGATTCTAGAAAACGCCGGACAGCTACAGAGAAAATGCGTTGCAGTGTCCTCATTTTCACGATAGGTTAGGTATATTGGATCGCCAATGATAACCAAGGTAGCCAGATTTCTCTGTGGTCAGCAGGTGTTTTGCCCTGTGATTAGACCTACCAGCACTCTCAGCACTTGTCTACTCTGTAGAAGTCGAACTCAAACCAACACCTTCTATGGGTACACCCCATGAAGTTGTCAATACATAGTTGAATCGATGTAGAATTGACAAAACTAGAAAGATTTCAGGGCCAGGGTTCACTGGTATGCTTGCAGAGCCTTCGTTACCCAGTTGATCAGCCAACTCGTCCCCTGTGAAAATGTCCAGGCACCCAAATAAGACAAGCTTTGTTGTGCTTTGCCACACTGTCCAGTTTTGTCTTACATTCACGGACTAATGTGGAAGGGCAGCGTGGGTCAGCAAAGGCTCTTACTGCAGCTTAACTTTCACTTGGACCTATTCTATTTAAAAACTAAAGAGGGAGCCGAAAGCTACTGTCAGTTTTGAGCGCTACAGATAAACTAAACAAAATTGTTTAGCTCCCAATCGCTGAAGTGATCTTAATCCATGATTTCATGGAACGAATTTTTGGTGACCAAATCATCTCAGAAATACGTCTGTCAATTTGGCAACTAGGTTAGGTACATGACCGCATATGAACTCTCATTATGGGGGTGTTTCAACTGACTAATCTTGATTATTCAACCAATGCAAATGAGTGACTTGGCGACCAATTTTCAAGCATCATTAGATAGACTCATGTAATCAAGCTGCAAACAGAAGCGCAAAATCCAACTGATCTGTTAGCATTCAGAAGAAGCAGTCCGCATAAGTCTCATAAATCCGAAACCTCGAACGCCACACAATTTATACCATTCTATTTAAGAAAACTAGTATGTTCTTTTTTAAGTTCCATATCCCTTTAAAAACACCCACTATAATGCGGACACTTGTTCATATTGAATGTGAAACGTCTATTTGAGAACAATTCGATTTGTGTTTTTAAGTGCATGTTTGCCGGCACGTTGCATTTGTGCACCCTGAATTTCAGAATTTCATAAAACGTAAAAATTATTGCGAGCACAATTTCGAAAATGTTTGCATACTCGTACATGCACTATAAAATGACCACACGTGCGACTAATCTTGAATATTTAATAACATCTATGGTTGGGGGTGACGAGAAAGCGGTGCGGGCGCTAGAATCACGCCGGCAATAAGTGGGTCTACTTTTAGAATTACAGATGTTATCATGCCTTTATTTCATGCAAGTCTATTACCATTTTCATGACTGGAAGATATTATCTTTCTAGTGATTTATTGGTAATCAGTTTACTGTAGAAATAAAGCATAAAATATTTTAAAAATATTTCTTAGAATACTTCTTGGAGATGAAAAGTTGAAGAGTGTTTTCGTATTATTCTGACTAATTTTCCCATACTTTGTTAGATGCTTCGTCAAGTTCCTCCTCCTATTTTTGGTACGCGCCTTGATGTTTTGCCATAAATGGGAGAACTACAGTTTCAAACCGATGGTTTCTTATGAGTAACTTTTTCATGGCAGAAATACATTCTAAGATTTGCCACTTCCTGTCGAGGTGTGATCGCTATTAGAAGAAACTTTTAGAATCATTTTCGTGTTTGTTCTATTAATGCATCCATTTAAATTTACCCAACCTTTTAATTCGCGTACTTCATTGCAAAATTACAACTTTCATACTGAGTCGAAGCTGGACGAAGGGAAAGCTGGGTTACTCGGAGTTAGACTAGACTAGAACCACTACTGAATAGTTTTGTAATCGAAAGCTGCTCATGAATATCTGCAAAGAAGAGCAATATGTAGAGTTATGTTATCATAAAAGAGTCAAGTAGCTTGGACATGACTATACCAGAATATATTTGAGTGTAATGAAGGAAGTATCCTACTTTTTAGAAGGACCCGCTCTATGTTGCATCTAATAGACTAGCCAACCCTTTATTGGATGTTTTGCCGAGCCCTTCCTCCTATTTGTGATGTTCCTCTTGATTTTGTTCTACAAATAGAGGGACCTACAGGTTTAAGCCACCTCCGAACTTCAGGTGGAACTTTTTTATAGCAGAAATAACTCGGAGGTTTTGCCATTGCTTGCCAAGAAGAGGCCGCTATTAGAAGAAACGTTCACAATGGTTTGGTATTTCACATCTGGGGTTTCGAACCCGACCATTATCGAATAGTAGACACACATCAACCCTTGCGGCTATGACTGCATATAACTCACATAATTAGGGATTAAGAGACGTAGGCTTACCCTCTGTTCCACAATATTGTTCTGTGAAGTATAGCATGCTACGTCCAACTAAGTCCCGTTCTACAAAATGCTGATCAGCGACCAGCAAAAATTGGTTTGGATACCTACTTTGTCTCAATATAATCGCAAGAGTTGTAAGACCGGCTAATCCGCTTTCAGTGAATCTGACAGAAAGCTGTGTACAATAACACTTGGGCAACACTTGGTGATTGTGAATATTAAAATTTGTTCAGCTCTAAGCTTTCTAAGCGACGTGTAGATGGGTTGTGTGACATATTGATCGATACAATTTTTGTTTTTTTGGAAGGTACGATAAAAATGTCAGAAACCTTTTGCTTGAGGCCGTCGCGCCAATGATATGTGTGGTATGCTCCAACTAAATCCACCCCTGCACCGCATTTGCACTACATCGCGGGTGGAGCCATGATTGTGGCTATCAACCACAAAAGAAACCTGGGTCCAGGCTCTCTACCTTTGACGAATGGAGGTTATACGTCGCTGATAGTCTTCCATTACGTTCGTTATGAAGCAGATGGAATTACGAAAGGGAGCGATAATGTCATGTGGATTACCGTCTTGTCTGTTTATGATATGGTCCTGAGTCGTTAACTCAAGCATCCGTAAATGTCGTCGGTATGTTTGAGTCGAGCTCCTCTGGAACGTTGTTTCATGTTACCAACGTAGAGCAACTTACCAAGATAGAGCGTTACAGGTGTTATGATAGCCGTGTATGTCCCATGTTTTTACTTTCTCTTCTGCATATATGTAAATTTTAATTGAGCTCACTTAGGTACATCGTGTGTGATTTGGGGGGAAACGTCGTATTCGCTCCTTTTGGAAGAAATCAGTAGAATACTCTAATTTTTTTTCAAAGGTTTGTTTTATCTGTTGGTTGGCGCCTAACCAAGTTAGTGTGTAGATTATCCTTAGTGTTCTATCGAGTTTCTCACTCTTTACGCTTAGACGTCAGTTTGAAATGAAAATCGTGTCAACGACTAGTCTCCATTTCAATAGAGAAAGGAAGCCTTCTCGAGCACTGCCCTCTTTTGGCCTTATTTGTATAGTCAACGTTTCTCACTCAGCCAAGACTGTCTGACAATTAAAGATATTTCGGATTTAGTGACGTAGGTACGTCGATTAACGCAACAGTCTAGACGGTAGAGATTTTTAAATTGTCAAATTGTCAAACAGTTCCTAAAAATTGAAGAAAAAGCAACGGTGAAGGTGCTGGTATTTGAGATATTTGCGCAAATGAAAAATCATTTCTTTTTTCAGATTGCCCACGCACTATGAGTCATAGGCCGTCGATCTCAGAGGGGTTTTAAGCACTTTTTTCGACTGTAGAATCGATTGAGCAGTCGATGCGATCGGCTCACATAGGGGATCACATGAAGGACTGCAATGTTCTATGCTAAGCGTAAGTGCAGCTTAATCAAGTGAAATATGTATGATCGATTGCGGACCACCTGTAAAAAGTTGAACAACTGGAGTGGTGCCTCATTAAGCAACTGATTTTGCAAAATCACTGAATAACCAAACAACGAAAACAAGAACTTGCTGATGGGTGAGTTGTTAGTGCGTGTTTTCTATTTCTTTGCTAGCCCACATACAAAGGCATAGGCAATCACGTGGATAAACTTATAATTATGCGATTAGTGAGTAAGCAATTTGCGTTTGATGGACGTGAAGGCGGGCAAATGAACGCAAAGGGATTGTGCAATATGAATACGTGTGTGTGTGTGTGTGTACACATACATATATATGTATGTGAATGCGAAAGAGAGATGCGCCAAATATGTGGCGTGAGAGGTGCGGCTGATAGATGTGCGCAGCTTACGTACAAGAATCGCCGAAAATGTTTGTTTTTCCACCTGCTACTTGTTAACTAAAACTTTCGAAAGTACCTGCTGGCTAAATGAACTCATCAATCCACAAGTAAATGCTTAAGAAACAATTTTAAAATTTAAAAATAAGTTTTCTTTTCTACATAATAGACAATTTGTTTTCCAATCGTTAAGCACATTTGTAATACTTGTGACATTTCCACACGAAAGCGGCGGTGGAGCAAAAATTTCACAAGTGTGTGGAAAAATATATATTTCCAAAACATATTCTTATTTTGAATTTGTTTTTTTTTTAGTTCGTCTAATATGTTTTTCTTTCTTTATCGCAAAGTCCGAAAGTTCATTAACTTCTAGAAAGTGTGTATGTATGTGTTTATCTAAATATTCACGTGTAGCCGCAAAGTTATCTCAGTGGGCCGTCTCACACACAGTCATATCGCAGGCATTTCTTCTAGGCTCACACATACAAGCGCAGCACCTGGGATTTTCGCAACACTTAAGCACTCACGGGAGCGATTTCATGCTCGTTCGCTCGCTACGCCGCCTGTGAAAATTTGGAAACTATTTCGTAAAGATAAAAAATAAAGTGTAGTTCGTTAAAGCAACAACAAAAACAACTATTTTATTTAATGGTAATTACCTATGCATATTCATATGTATTGCGCGGTGGTTGGAAAAAATTCAAGAATAAGAAATTGTTGTGAAAAGTTCGAGTATTAAAAAACCAAAAACAAATAAAAAATAAAGTAAAATTAAAAAAATAAAAATTTAAAAATTGTAATAATAAAATATTGAAAAGAAAAAGAAAACTCACTTATTTTATCCTATATAAAGATGGCGCATAATTAATCACCCTATCGGAAACAAAATTATAGTAATTATCTAATATTGAAAAGAAAAAAAAAACAGTTTTGAATCAGTGAATTGTTTTTTATTATAAAGGTGGCACAAAAATAATCACCCTACTGGAAAAAATATATAGTAATAAAATAATGAAAGAAAAGCAAAATTCACTGTTTTTTTTTCTTTATAATGGTGGCGCAAAATTAATCACCCTATCGGGGAAAAATTATAGTTATAAAATAATGAAAAGAAAAACCAAATTCACTGATTTTTTCTTTATAAATGTGGCGCAGAATTAATCACCCTATCGGGGAAAAATTATAGTAATAATTTTTTTGTGAATTTTTTTCTTTATAAAGCTGGCGCAAAATTAATCGCCCTACCGGAAAAAATTATAGTAATAAAATAATGAAAAGACAAAAAAAAACATTTTTGAATCAGTAAATTTTTTTTCTTTATAAAGGTGGCGCAAAATTAATCACCCTATGGAAAAAATTGTAATAATTGTAATTGTAATAATATATATTAGAGAAAAGTCAGAACACTGCAGCTGTCTAATTCACAACTTTCAAATATGATTGACGCACGACGTCGTTTGCAAAAATTATAAATCTTCCGATGGAGTGATTAATTTTGCGCCACTTTGTATTTCAAAACAGCTTGTTTCTCGCTTGTTTTATTCTGTGAGTTCCCACAATTTTATTGATTTCCGCTTTACAACATAAAAACGGAAGGTCGGTGAAATACTGCCTGAGTGAATTAATTGAAGAATTATTTAATTAAACAACGTTTTTGTAATTTTTATTTTTTGTAGAATTTTTTTTTGCTAAAAACATTGTCTTAATCACTTGTAGACAATTGCTATTAATAAATTTATCATTCGGCTCATTAAAATGCAAAAAAATATAAAAAATTAACTTTGCGCAAAGGCAGCGCATTGAAAAAAGCGACTCAATTAAATTAAGTTAAAAAAAAAAAAAATAAATAAATAAAAAAAATAAAAATTAAACCGGTTGCGACTAATTTTTTGGCGCATATTTTAAAGAAATTAACATAAAGGTGATAACAAGTTGCGGTAAAAAATGAAACAGACCATTTTATTAATCGATCTGGTAAAGAAATTTAAATTTTTTAAAACTTAATTTAATTAACTACTGTTTTATGGTTTTATTATTATAAATACCTTTTTTTTTGTTTTGAGTAAAATGATTTTGCAACTGAAATACTTGCATTAAATTAAACTAAAAAATAGATATCTAAAAGACATGAATACAATTAAATAATCATTAAAGGACCTGTAAGAAATTCGCATATTTTGTTTCAAAAAAAAGCTCTAATCGTTCACTACTGAATTGTAATAAATTATATACCTCTTTCGAGCATAATTTATCGATAAGCTCAATGACGAATAGCAAAACAAAAGGCAAGTAGCTAAAACTGGTTTCTTATCCAGTGAAAAATATTTATGTTGGCACTTGAGGAAACTCGAAAACAAAATGCAGTCAAAGTTCAGTTATTAAAAAATGCGGTAAAGTTTCATTTTCAACATTGCACTTAATACTTTTGCTTTTATGATCAATCATTATTTTTTTTTTATTTTGTATCTGGAGCGCGCTTTTCACTTTTAACAACAATTTATTTACTTGCGCCCTACTTCCAGGAAACTTTGCTCGTTCCCCGACGTCTGTGTGCGTTTCTCTTACACAAATACCCAGTGCACTTTGAATGTAATTGTTTTTCAATTCATTTGAATTCCAATTTCAATGCCAAAGCCTCAACCACAAACCTCAAAGCAGCAGTCAAGTATCAATGCCTGATCGGTGAGCGATCCGATCGACAGCCCCAATAACCAAAAATGTTTGCTGGTAGCAGCGTGAGCATAAACAGAAACCGAAGCTGAAGCTATTTCTCCAATCACTTGAGATTCGGTTTTAGTTTTCGAGAAATGAGTTTGAGGTGGAAAGGAAGAAGATAAGTAGGTAGCCGAAAATAGTTGTTGTAGGAAATGCGCATATGCTTGAATGTGTGTATGGCAACTCATTACCGCATCTAAGGGTGGAAGAGGTAGACTGGGTAAAGGTAAGAGGCTGAAAATGGAATGTTATATACTGGAAAATATTTAAAGGAGAAAAAAAAAACGAAGAATTTTAGTTAGAACTTGAAAATAATATTTGGAACGTCTAATTGGAATTCATAAGCTAAATAATTTTTTTAATAGAAGATATAAATTTTTACACTTTTTTATGCTTTAAAAAAACAAAAAAATTCAACGAAAATTGATTTTTGAACAAAACAAGTGTTATCCAAAGCGCTTTAACAAATTTAAATTATATCATAACTAGGAAAAAAATGTTATTTTAATTTTAATTTATGTTAATTTTTTTGGCATAAACTATAAGTAAATTTTTGAATATTTTTTTAAGGAGGAACGCCACTGTGGAAATTCAAAAAATCGATTTTTTTTTAATAAATTGTTAGTATAACTACTTAAGAAAATGTGGTAAAAATTTTAAAGCGAAATTCGCTTTATTCTCGATTCTATGTGCACTTAAGTGAGCGCCCATCGGTTCGGCCCCGTAGCGCTTACGATACGATGCTTGATTTCAAACGCGTTTTTCCAGAAACGACTTTTTTTTGATACGGTGGCAACGATTTCTCGAAGACTAATGAACCGATTTTAATTTTCTTTTTTTCAAAGTTTTTGTTATCGCATTGGCTATCGTTGTACGTAGTCGAATTTCAAAATTTTGAAAATAACTATTTTTTTGGGCCTGTTGAAAATCAAACAAATGGTGAAAAACACACATCGAAATTCAAATCACCACCATTTTGTCAAAAAACAAAAAAAAAAAGGCTACGTACAAAGATAGCCACTATTGTGGAGATTAATAACATTTTTGGGTGTTTGATTTAAGATGATTATTCATTTCTGTATCGCTGCACCAGATGACGTCATTTTTTTAACTCGTTACGTTTATTTACATAAATTTGTCAATTGTCAATATTTTTTAATAAAATTTTACATCAATATAGTTTAATACATATTTAATAAATAAACTTTTGTCCGATCCTCGAATAATCATTCCTACTTACAAAAAAAAAAAAATCCCAAAAATCGACTATTTTTTGACCCCCCCCCCCCAACAGAAGATTTAAATTTTTTCACTTTTTTTATTTTTTTCGTAAAAAATTAAAGAAAAACTGATTTTAAATAAAATAAGGGGTCTTCGAAATCCTTAAATAAATTTTAATTACAAAAAACGTTTTTGTTTTCTATTTATTTCTAGTTTTTCTGGCATAAGCTAAGTAAATTTTTTAGTATTTTCTAAGCAGAATATAAAAAAAATTCGTCTTCCACTATTTGTTTTTTCGTAAAAATCAAAGGTAAACTGATTTTAAATAAATCAAGTGCCGTCAAACGCACTTAAATAATTGAAACTTAAAATAGAATAAAAAAAATATTTAAAAAATTTTTTTTTTGTTTTTTGGTTCTGCCCTTTCTAATTCGAAATATTTCGAAACAACTCAAATAATTTGAATGCATGCGATTTATTCCATTGTATGCAATTTATAATTTAAAAATATGATGACTTTAATATTAACAGAGCAAAATTAAAATCAAAAATCATAAAAGAAAAAAAAATTGTTAAAAAAAAATTAAAACCAATGCCACTTACGCCACTTTAGTTTGCATCTATTGTGGCTAAGTGTTTATCAAAGAATAATTGGTTTGTAAAATTTGAAATTTTAAATTTAGAAAATTTTTTTTTTTTAATATCTGTATTTTATTTTCTTGCTCGCCATGCAGAGATACATTTGGGAAAAAATGCAAATGCAAACTGCAATTTTCACTTATTTTTGCTACTTTCCACTTCTTCCATTTTCACACAAACAAATTCACTTTGACAGCAAACATTTTGTGCTAAATATTTCACTACTTGGCAACAAACAAAAATGTTGCATCTCATCTAAAAATGCATTTTCTTAAAATACTCGATTTATGTTCTCACTTTAATTTTGCTAATTTTATAGCACCGCAGCAGCATTTAATAATATTTTTCCACATATTTTTTCCTCTATGCGATTTTCCTAAACTGCAAACGTGTGTGGCATGTGTGTTTGCTGTGCGCCAGTGTGGCCAACAAACTCGACTGTCATGTGTGACACTTCAATTAGATACTTGACCCGCATTAGCGGGGGAAATCTGGCAAAGTGGCAAACTTTACTCTTCTGCGTAGTTGAGAAAGTAATTTATTTTCTTTGCTTTTGAATTTGGATGTATGCGTGTGTGTATATATGTATACACATGTGTTTGTATGCATAGGATTTATTTTGGCTATGTTTGTGAAAAAGGAATTAAATTATAAAAAAAAAAATTATGCAAGTTAGGAAGCCTACCTATCTACCCAGGAAGCTTAGAAACTTATTCTTAGGGTGGTTGCTGATGATGGATATTTTTTGTACTAGTAACTGGGAAAGTTTTTGTAGTTGTTTATTCATATTTTAAATTATTGATATATGTGGATATGTATATATATAT
Source organism: Anastrepha ludens (assembly GCF_028408465.1). Classification (NCBI taxonomy): domain Eukaryota; kingdom Metazoa; phylum Arthropoda; class Insecta; order Diptera; family Tephritidae; genus Anastrepha; species Anastrepha ludens. Next base: position 31,496,761 of record NC_071498.1, read on the forward strand.
AAAAAGGGTGGTTAAATTTCAAGGGCCGATGTTGAATGTGAACCACACACCGTTGGACTTCTTTCTTTGAGGTTATTTGAAAGAAAATGTGTACGTCGATAAGCCAGCAACAATTCAAGAGCTAAAATATTAGATGATTCGGCACATTAACGGCATAGAACCTCAATTATGCCGTTTGGCTAATATTTTGTTTCATGCATAATTGAATTATACCAGTAATATTATAATATAGAGAAATGATAATAATTTCCTAAAATAATTGTATTTTATTCAAAATCAACACCGGCCCTTGAAACTTAACCACTATTTATATATATTTATAGTTTTTTAATTTTTGCGAATTTTTTATTAACTTCCGTTAGGCAATCGGGTCTGGCCAGACTGGCTTTTTCGATTTTGGATGAGAGTTTAAAATATTTATATTATAGCTAATGATTTAAGATTCGAGATATCTTCCTAAAATTCAATTTTCTATCGACTTATAGATAAAAAACGATTCTCGAACAGGACGAAAAAAAGACAGACGCGGTAAGAGTTATTAAAAAAAAAAATTAGTATTTACACACACAAAGAAACAATCTTCCGATAGATTGATTAATTTTGCGCCACCTTGTGCAAGCGCTGTCTATTTGTTCTTTATAAAACGAGATACTCTGTTACAGATATATTTTTTTAATACATTTATCATCTTTATTGCGATCTGTTTTTCAGACCTCAAGCAAACTGCTTACAAATACTTAAAGCTTTTTAATTCATTCAAGAGAAAAAACATTTATGGATTGCTTCCCGTGGTACAACCATCTAATTTTATGATAAATATAAATTTAAAGTAATTTATTACCACATGAGGTCTTTTAGAGGCTTTCTCTTCAGCCAGGTGCAAGTTATGGGATTTGCAATTATTTTTGTGACAGAGGGTTTGAGTGCGATTGGAGTCGAGTATTGTGTGATGTGGCATATTGTTTTACTTCTTCAATTATTGTGGGTGCTTTGAGATCACGATGAATTTGTGATATAATAAGGGGCATTTCAGACCATTCTGAGGGGTTTTGACTGAAATTTTTAAAGCATTTCGAAGTATGTTTGAGTTAGCTGCAGTGCCCCAAAGTGGAATGCCATGTGTCCATATCGATTTCCAGATAGCTGAGCAAAGGAAGAGCTTACTTGTGAGAGAAATGTGAGAATTTCCATGTGGCGAGTTTTATTCCTAGAGCCTACGGTTAGGTAAAAATATGAATTTTCCCTGTAAGTTTGCTATCAAAATGCATGCCGAGATAATTTGTGAGTTTATTTTTGCCGATTATTTTATTATTCTGCTCAATGAGTGGGTAAGTTTTTCGATTTAGTGTAAAAGTGTCTGGGGACGATTTTGTCTCATTTGCCTTAATGCGTTACACTTTCAAACAATGACTTATTTTATCAAGTAATTTGTCTAGTCTTTCGGAGGCCGCATGGGAGTAGTAGTTAATTGTGAGTACGGCGGTTTCATCCGCAAACGAGCCGACTACTCGTATTATTTCTTCAGAAGCTGGTAGATCGTATGTGGACATCAAGTATAAGATTGGGTGCATAACAGTGCCTTGAGGTACAGCAGCTGAGCTTTCAATTTCATTCAGACTGTTCTACGCCTTGATTGATACAGGCGAATTATCGACAGGCCGCATGAGTAACAATCTATGTAATTGAATATGCTCTACTTTTTTCGTCAAATACTTATTTTTTATTTTCTTTTTTATTCTTACTTATGGTACATATCGTCCCCTTAGTATTAAAATAGCCTATACATTTTTTGATGTTTTGAGAAAATGAATTTCAAACTTTTTGTCGAAAGTAGCTCTCACTCAAATCTCGTTATATCTGTAAATATTTATTATTTTTTGACTGACGTTTTGACCCACTTTGTGGAACTAGAATTTGACAAAATTTTGACCACATATAAAATCGACGATGGAGAATCCAAAAATTCAATAAAAAATAATAGCCTATGAGCACATAGGCTATTGTTATACTAAGGGGACGATATATCTGTATGAACAATATTAAATTATATTTTTCTTGCTCAAGAAACTGAGTAGGAAATAAATAATAAAACCAGTATAATAAAACTAGCGATTAGTGAAAATTCGCGAGTTTTGAAAAAAAAATTTCACGTGAGCTGAAAAATATGCACCCAAGTGCGAATTTGTGGAACAACATCAAGGCGCACACCACAAATAAGAGGAGGAACTTGGCCAAACACTTAACAGAAGTGTACGCGACAATTATTTATGTATTTAAGTGAGAATGGATAAGAACCATTTGCGGAACTAAAGTTATTTGAGTTCTTCACTTGTGTTACCTACATCGATTGACGCCATATCATCGGTAGAGTCCAAATGTGGAATGATTAGACCTACCGAGTAGTAATCTTACAGTAGCTTGAAATTTAGAAAAATTCAGCCAACCGAAGAGTTTAAAGTTGACTCATAAAATGAAAGATTTTTCCAAGTGTACTTGCGCCTTTTGTTTGTTTGTTTATTTTTGCATTTGAATCGCGTCTGCTTATTAATTATCGACTATCACTAACTCAATGAACTTCCTGATGATGATACACCAACACACATACATACATGCTTACACTAATTACAATGTTTTTTTTATTTTTAACTCGATATACCTATGTTACATACATACATGCAGTGTAGCTATCGAATCTGAAAGGGTGCTGTTGCCTCAGTGTCATGGGTTCGTAATTGTTTAAGTGTATATTGGCCCATAAGTGTGTGTGACTTTTTGTTTGTTTGTTTAAAACCAAAACAGTAAATAAACAAAACAATTCAATTGTCTATGTTGTTTCATAGAATCGACTTCTCTTTAGAGTTATTTTATTTCTACTTGAAGAAGTCAGGAAAAGTAGTAGTTAGAATTAGTACAGATTAGAAGATTTCAAACGCTGTTCAAAGATAAAGTAAAAAAAAAAATATTATATTGTATTATTAACAAAAAATGGTTACAAATTTAATCTTCAAAATAATGGCCTTCGCTAGCGACACATTTTTCCCATCTCTCAGGCAATTTGTGAATGCCGCGCCAAAAAATTTGGCCGTCTTTGGCCGCAACCAATCATCGAGCCATTTTTTGGCTTCTTCGTGAGAATTGAAGCGCTGCTCGGAAAGTGCGTAGCCCATCGATACAAACAAATGATAATGGGAAGGCGCCAAGTCTGGTGAGTAAGCCGCATGCACCAGCGGTTCCCAATCGTACGTCTCCACCAATTCCCGAGTCGCTCTTGTTCGATGTGGCGGTGCATTGTCATCAAAAAAAATTATTTTGTGACGCCGATCGGCATATTCTGGGCGTTTTCGGTGTATAGCGCTGTTCAAATCGGCCAATTGTCGTTGGTAGCGTGCACCGTGAACTGTTCCACCTGGTTTTAATAGCTCGTATCTAATCATACCACGCTGATCCCAGAAAACACACAGCATTGCCTTGCGGTCGAAGCGATTTGGTTTGGCCGCTGTTTTTTGCTTGTGGCCGGGTGGACCATACGATCGTGTACGCTTGGAATTGGATAAATATACCCATTTTTCATCACCTGTAACGATTTGATGCAAAAAAGACTTCCTTTTGAACCGGGAGAGCAGCATTTCACAAATGGTTTTTCGGTTCTCTTGCTGCCTTTCAGTCAGTTCATGCGGCACTCATTTTCTGACCTTTAAAATCATGGCCATGTCTTTCAAACGTTTGGAAATGGTTTTTTGGGTCACTCCCAACTGCTCTGTCATCATTTCTTGCGTTTGACCATCATCTTCATCCAACAATGCTTGCAATTTGGCGTCCTCAAACTTTTTCGGTGGCCGGCCACGGTCCTTATTCTCCACGCTAAATTCACCACTTCGGAATTTTTCAAACCACCTGAAGCACTGTGCTCTACTTAGAGCATGTCCACCTTCTATACGCATTTGATGAGCTTGAGAAGCGTTTTTCTTCAATTGATAACAGAAAATCAACGATGTCCGCAAATCGTAGTTTGAAGGCGCGAAATTCGACATTTTTAAAAGCCACAAAATTTATTGTTGTATGAAACGTAACAAACAATGAACTGAATATTGTTGACAGATGACAGACGAGAAAAACCAGACATTTGGGAAGGTTTAAAAATACTCCTAGCGACATCTATGGACTAATAGCTAAAAGTCTCATTGCATATGTAGGTATTAGAGCTGTTGAAACATCGATGTTTGACCACATCGATGTTTCGATGTTTTTCAGAAAAAAACATCGATGTATCGATACTACATCGAAGTAATATAGTACATTTTTTGATTCTCTATATAATATATATATCTTTATTAAGGATAACATCCTTTTTCCAAACTTAAAACTATAAAACAGAAGTTCAATCATTCAACTTAATACTATAAAACAGAAATTCAATCTTTTAAACTTAATACTATAAAACAGAAATTAAATCTTTCAAACTTAATACTATAAAGCATAATTCAATCTTTTTCAAACTTAAAACTATAAAACAATCATTGCTGTTCAGAGATCCACTTGTTCCGATTGATAAAAAGTAGCATGTCAACATGTTTAAACTGAAGCAAACTTCTTTTTTCGCTTACAACGATTCCAGCCTTACTGAACATACGTTCGCTTTCTGTCGAAGTTGCTGGAACGCAGAAATATTTTTTGCAGCAATGCTGAAATGATTTATCTGATGAGATCTGTAATAATAAAATTTAATTAATACACATATTTAAACGCTGGAATTGACAAGTAAAATGCAACCTTCCAATAATCTAAAGGGTTGGAGTTTGATTCCAAATTGTCTAGATTAAAATATTGACGAATTGACAATATGGAATCCACTGTATTAGTTTTATGTTTCAAACTTTTGTTTTTTTCCAAAAATTGAAAAAGGGATGTCTGCGATGTGGAGGTTGATGTTGGCAGGCGTGGTTCGTCGCAAGGGCGAGACTTCTGTGCGTTGAAAAAAGAAAGCTCGTTTTCCAAGAGTTTTTGAGCCTCAGTGATGTTAAATGGTGAATGAAACGCTTCTTTTTTAAACCGAGGATCTAGCAAAGTTGCCACTCGAGGAACATTGCGAATTTCATATTGCAGTAGTCTGGACGATATGCCCTCCAATAAGCAATTGCAGCTTTCGCGACCTTCAACTGTTTTTAGGTCATTTTTTAACAATTGCAAATTATGCAGAAGTCCGCAAGTTATAGGAATTATTAATGATACCGTGACCAACGTTCGCGAAGAAGTTTGCAATGTTGCACATTCAAAAGGTTGCAATAAAATTTTTATGTCTTTTAAAATTAAAATTTCGTCAGCCGAAAACGGGGCAAGTCCCTTTGGGGTTGAAAGAAGAACACTGCTTATAGCATCATTTGTTTTAAGAATTCTTTCAATCATATGAAATGCGCTATTCCATCTTGTAGGACATTCTTGCTTTAAACTGTATGGCTTCTCTGTATTTTGAGCTTCTTAAAACTTGGCGTAAGCTACTGTGCTTTTCTTAAAAAATCCCACAATACTTTTGCATTTCCCCATAATAACTTTTATTTTCTCTTGATTCAGGCATTGTTGAACTATTAAATTAATAACATGCGCAAAGCATGGCACATGTCTTTTTTGCAATATCTCACATGCTTTTATCATTGTTCTTGCGCTATCGGTAACAATGGCTGCAACTTTGTCCATAACTTCCCATTCAATTAGCACTGCACATAGAGAGTTCGCAATGTTTTCTGCAGAATGATTTTTCTCATTCTGTAACTTACTAGTCGAAAGTACTGCTGTGCGAAGTTTAAATTCTGGATCTATAAAATGGCAAATTACGGTCAAATAAGCCTCGTTGGCTCGAGATGTCCAACAGTCGGTTGTCACAGCGCAATATTCCACTTCTTGCAAAATGCTTTTCAGTTTCATTCTCATGTTCATGAATAAATTATTATAACATGTTGAAAGCAATGTTGATCGTGAAGGCAATTCGTATCGGGGATCCAAAGCATTTACAAATTGCTTAAATCCCTCGTTTTCTACAATGTAAAATGGACGTAAATCGGAGCAAATGAAATTTAACAATGCGCTGTCCAAATCTCTCTTCCGTTTCGATGAGGCTTCATATTTTTTATCCAAATAAGCCGCCATATGTCCTGAAGCCTTTGGCAACTCACTCACCGTTAACGTTGGGTGTACCCGCTTTAAATGTCCCGCCATGTTGGTGGTGTTTCCGCTGGTTTGATAAATTTTACCACATTTTAAACATTTGGCAGTCTTGCCATCCGAGGACTTATTAAAAAAATTCCACACATTGGACTGACCATATCGCGCCTTTTTGGCTTGCGGCTCTTCCTCTTGCTCTTTTTCTTCAATGGTTGCCGCACTACAACCTACATACAAATGAGACAAAACACAGAGGTTAACTTGTAAAGAAGGCATCAGTTAATATATATATGTACATACCTTGCCCATTTGAAGCTCTAAGATATTTATGCATTATAACCACTGCCTGCCAACACCAAAAACTCCAAAAATAACGCTCTAGCTTTTACTGCGTTTTTTTCTCAGTGATGGAAAAACTGGCAAAAACATCGAACATCGGAGAAAAAACATCGATGTTTTTTACGAAAGGAGAAACATCGATGTATCGATACTACATCGATGTTTCGCACAGCTCTAGTAGGTATACCTATACCTGGTATATACAAATGGTGTGTACACTCCCCTTTTTTGGTGTTCGGCCGAGCACCTCCTTTCATTTGTGCGTGCGTCTTGATGTTGTTCCACAAATGGAAACACCTACAGTTTTAAGCCGACTCCGAACGGCAGATATTTTTTATGAGGAGCTTTTTCATTGCAGAAATCCACTCGGAGGTTTGCCATTGTCTGCCGAAGGGCGACCGCTATTAGACATTTTTTTTTTCTTCATTTTGGTCTTTCACCGAGAATCGAACCTACGTTCTCTCTGAATTCCGAATGCTAGTCACGCACCAACCCACTCGTCTACGGCGGCCACCAAATATAAGGTGGCACAAAATTAATCACCCTATCGGAAGTTTTTTTATGACATATTTGATAAATACAATAGCTGTAGTATAGCAGATGAGCAGCAGATTACGTAAAGGCCCAGAGAAAGATCACCAGCTCTCAAAATTATTTATTTATTTAGTAGAAAAAGTATTAAAAAACAAAATTGGATGATTAATTGTGCCCCATTTGTAAATATTATACAAATAGTTCTCTATGAAATATTTATACATATAAATAAAGGCATTATACAAGTCAATACCAAGTCGAATCCTTGATCTCCATATGTTCGCGACTTGTTTTTTAAGATGTTAAATTAAATTAAACTGTTTTTTTTTAATTTTGAGTTCACATTTTATTCCAGCTTTTTGTTCATTACGCAAATTGAATTAAAATTGTTTTTCTGCATTTGTCATTGCTTTTATGATATTTTATAGCTACAAAATCACTATCAAATCCTATTTTTTTCCGCACAGTTTTTCGGGTTGTTTTGTAGCTTTAACGCGAGGAAAGTTGCTTGTGTGCGCATGTTTTTGGTAGTTTATTAGGGGTGTAAACTAACAAAAACAATAATGATAATAATTAGAGTAACAACAATACAATTTTGTTTTTTCTAATACGAGGTGTGTTCAAAAAGTATCGTGAATTTTGAATTTTCGCTGGTTACGTATATTCGAATTTCGATTTTTGTGTGGCGATATTTTGGTACTCATGTCTCTTACTCATGCCAACGAGTTCGGCCATTTTGAATGTTCAGTTAGTTGTTGACAGCTGCTTTACTTGCACGTGTTTCGGCTCGTCTTCGATTTTTACCTATTCTAAAAGATGGATCAAAGAACCTGTATAAAATTTTGTGTGAAAAACGAAATTAAGTGCGCGGATGCATTCCGAATCTTGACTGTGCCATACGGAGAAGCTACTTTGGACCAAAGCAACGTTTATCGGTGGCACAAAATGTTCTCAGAAGGCCGAGAAGATGTGAACCACGAAAAGCGTGCCGGACCCCCGAGCACTTCAACAACAGGCAAAAAAATTGATGAAGTGAAGAAAATGATATTGGCCAATCGTCGAATCACCGTTAAAGAAGTTGCTGAGGACATAGACATATCAATTGGCTCGTGCCATTCGATTTTTTTCACTGATTTGGGCATGAGACGGGTCGCCGTACCAAAAATGTTCAATTTCGAGCAAAAGCAGCATCGCATGCACATTGCTAATGAGATGTTGGATTCTGTCTGACGACACGAATTCGCTCCAGAGGGTCATAACTGGTGACGAATCGTGGATTTATGATTATGACGTGGAAATCAAGGCTCAATCATCTCAATGGAAGCTGCCGCACGAACCAAGACCGAAAAAAGCGCGTCAAGTTCGGTCGAATGTATAAGTTTTCCTAACCTTTTTCTTTGATTGCAGGGGCGTTGTGCATCATGAGTTCACAGGGTAAAACGGAAGCGTGAAGCAATCCGTCAGAAACGCCCAGATTTGTGGAAGAACAAAAATTGGCTCGTGCATCACGATAACTCCCTTGCTCACACATCGTTGCTTGTGCGCGACTTTTTGACAAAAAAAACGCCCTAATGATGCCACAGCCACCGTTTTCCCCAGATCTGGCGCCCGTGACTTTTTCTTGTTCCTGAAACTGAAGAGGTCCATGAAAGGACCACGCTACGCTACGATTGATGAGATAAAGACGGTATGGAAGGAGGAGCTGAACCAGATAAAAAGAAATGATTTTTTGAAGTGCTTCGAAGATTGGAAAAAACGTTGGCACAAGTGCATATCTCATAGGTATTACTTTGAAGGGGACAAAATAGATATTAATAAATAAATAATAATTTTGAAAAAAACACAAAATTCGCGATCCTTTTTGAATACACCTCGTATATATAAAAAATCCCCATACACTAATGCAGACACATTTCATTTCTGCATTGAAAAGTCTCATTAAACTAAAAAATTATCTGCATTCTCAATATGGCCGCAGTCTTCTTGCCTATTTGGCTGGCGAAATAATTGTCGCTGCTTCGTGAAAGTTGAAATCTGAAAAAATTGAAACTTAAACAAAAAACAAAAAAAAAAAAAAAAATGATGAAGAAAAAATGCAAAAAGTCTATGCCGCGCACTGTGCCTGCCGTGAAATGTGAATCGTTAGTGGTGAAGAGCATTCTAAATATACACACATACACACATGCACATACATAAATATGCAGATACATTACAGTATACATTTACCTAAGCATAAGCAGCCAAATGCATTTAGTTTTGTTTAGTATTTTTAACCGGAAGCAATTGTTCAAGTATTTTAAATATTCCAATTACTTGCGGTGAATGAAAGGGTTGCACGGCGCGATAGCGTGAAGTGTGTTTTGTTCTCTGTTTTTCAATGTTTTTTGTAGAGAATATAGGCATGGAAAAGAAGGGAAAGGGGTAGGCGAAGAGCAAACTAAAAGAACAGCCCATTCTAAAACAGTACGGCAACACCTTGAAGGTGTGCAACAATGATGCTCGTTCGTGCAACACACGGCGTGCTTGTGTACTAGTCGATGCCGTAAAATATAAAGCAATGGACGCGGGTTCAATATATTTTATATAAGTATAAGCAAATTTGGCCTCGAATAACACTGACTCCTATTTGTGGTATGCCTTGTGATGTTTACAGAGCAAATGGGTAAATTGAAGGGCATTCAGTTTAAAGAAACCTCCAGAAGGATTTTGTGAGAAGTTCTTGCATAGTTTTTGCAGAAACTCACTTGCACTTTTGCTATTGCATGTCAAAGTGTGATGGATATTAGAAATAAAAAAGGTCTAGTATTTGATCTGCATGTCATGTGGCACAGGCTAATAAACGTAGTAACTGTTCAAGCTTAAGTTGCAAATAAAAATTTAACATGACAACATTCCTTCTTAGAGTTAACAACAGCAGGCGTTAGGCCTAATTAAGTTCAAAAATGATTTTTTCATTGATTAGCACCAAAAAGTATTCGAGAACGCGGATCTTAGCAATTTATAAGAAGTTTAAGGTTGAAGGAGAAGTCGAGTGGTTCACAGAACGCAGGAAGAGGATGCCTTTAACTCTTTGCCTTGCGAATCGAGCGACGAGTTGTGTTTCGATGAAAGCTTTTCTAGTGCATAAAAACGATTTCGTGTTTGATACGAGCTTTTCACTTTTGGCTAGAAGACTCGTGAGACGAGGTTTTCTCATTTTAGAAACAGAAATAGGATCACGCCTCCTATGCGTTGTTTAATGGCAAAGGGTTTAGATTTAGATTAGATTTGTTGGGGCTGGACAAGTCCAAGCACTCAGTCAGTAGACCATTGTACTACAAAGGGTTAAGGGTTAAAGGGTTAGGTGCGATTCATATTTTCAGATAACTAAATAGAGTCGACAGCTACAATTTTATGCTATGTTCGCAAGCGAGCTAAGCTACCAATAGGTATCTCACTGAGCTGGGTTTGTGGCTATAAACTCATTCTGGAGCTGAAATTTCTCTTTACGAAGCTGAAGCGCTATGTTCCCTTGAAAGTGATCGGATGACAGTAAAACTTAAGTGAGATTAAGTTAGACGGATTTCTCTTAAAAATATTTAACCAGATAATCGCAAATGCAACATATCCTTAAACTATCCCGACGTTTTTGTGATTCAATTAGTTGAGCGACGCTGTGGTTAACCTACCTCGTTGGCTTATCATTGATGTGGTTCCCCAGAAAACAAGCGCATTCGCCGAAGTGTGGGACAGCTGCATAGAAAGGGCCACAAGAAAGTGTCTTTATCACATTTGTACAGCTTCTACAGAAATCGTTGAGCTTCCTTAAGTCGAGTAATTCAGAGTCCATTTGGTATTTCTGCGAGAAACTGTGTATTCTTGTTTGAGAGCTTCAGTCAATCGTGAGAGCTTCGTTCTTCGAGTATTAGCGAAATGAAAATTTTACTCTTTAGATGTTCAGATGAAGCCGCGTACTGTTAGTAGCTGCTCTGAACTTTTCCTCAGCTTGTGAAATTAGGAAATCTAGCGGAGCTTATATGGTTGGGCTCCTTGATTTCCCAAGTCCAGAACTGCAATTGTAGGTGAAACAAATTTTTGTTGTCTTACATGGACCCTACAGGATCACGACAAATCAGAAGCAAAAAATCTGTTAAGTAAGTCTTCCTCATAGCCTCGATTGCCGCGCATTAGATCGATTTATTTGTGGTTTGCACTTTGCCGTCACGGTCTTTTGAGCCCGTGTATTGCCTCTTTAGTTAATATAGGACAATATAGAATCTAAAGAAGATGTCCACATGCTTCACATCTGAGTTATCAAGGTTTTTAATTGATTCCAAGATAATAGTGTGCCGAGGCAACCGGAAGCAAAAGAGTTTCGAGCACAGAGTGAAATAAATTTCGCTCATTACTTTGCTTAATTAATAATACTTTGCCGCACAGTGGCTCAAAATGGTCCGAATCCGAATAATAGGATTTGTCCAAGTCTGAAACGCCAGCAGTTTCTTCAAAATTGGGTAACAAATAGTAGTCCGAATGATTCGAGGATGTCAAATCTGGAGAATTGAGGGGGATGTGAAATGAGTTGGAACCCTATTTCTATCAATTTTGCGACCACAACTGCTGAGGCGTGAGCTGGTTCCTCCAAGAGATGTAAAACTATAGAGTGCAGGGTTAAAGTCCAACGAAATCTGAAAATATATAAAAATTATATTAGTTATATTTATTTTTCGTTTTATAAAAAATACTTTTCAGGACTATATTACCCTTATATTTTCAAAGTCCAAGGAAATCTGAAAAAATATATTGTAACAATTAGTTATATTTTTCGTTTTATTGAGTCATTTACGAGCCTTAAATTAGCTGCATACAAGAATTACCTTAAAAGTATGGGAACTAAAAAGCCTTTTGAAGGTCTCATAATGGTTTCAAAATGGCGCCTTAGTACTACTTGGGGAGTGCCTGAGTGGTCCTCCAACCATTTCATTGACCTACCTACCTACCTAGAGGACCTAAAGGACAATGCCTTTTGAGCTTTACCGTTACAAATTTTCACGGTTTGGTGCTGCGGTTAAGTAGCTGAGTTGTCGTAACTTCTTCTGATTGGATCCTTTGATCAGCTCTTAGGCGACACTGCTGCTAAACAACCAATTAAGTGTAGCTTGAAAAATATGTAGGCTTCAAACAACCGCAATCGAATTACACAATAAATTCGGAGGAATTCGCATATTAAGACATTTTGATGCAAGTTCCTAGTCTTCGTTTTTTTCTCCCTTCAAAAAGAACTACTCGCCGTACGATTTGCCGTAAAATAAGTCTTTAAAATCTGACTTGCACGCATTGCCTGACTTAATGCATCTACGTTTTTCGTAATTCTCAACCAGTTTATGTGAATTTCGATATTAAATGGGGTTTGCTCAAAATGCATAGTTTTTTATGAATTTCCATTGACACCGCTAATTTATTTGCATATAACTTTAATTGTAATAATTTTTTGCGTTTTATTTAAATAAAGTGCTTTTTTTGTTCTTAAATTGACAAATTAACGATGCCTGCCCCATTGGTGTTTCCTCCTCTTAATTAAAAAGCCTTAAACAACTATATTTATCATATGTTTATGCATGTGTGCGTATGTTTGTATGTGCGTGCGTGTACCTGTTGTACAACTGCGGAATTTCGTTGCTTAGGCCCATAAAAAATTTTACAGTTTTATGAAAAATTATTTTTAAATTTTTTTGTATTCGTGCGCGCCTCAAAATTTCATGTCTGCTTTTTGTCAACTTTATGTGCGCTTTCGTTAACGTTTTCGCTTTTGTTGTGTTTCGACTTTTCTTAGCCTTAATATACCGAATTTATTTATGTTTGTATAAAACATTTTTCGCCGCTTTAACTTCAAATTTAAGTGAGTTGTCGCTAGATAGCCACGGAGTGACTGCGTTGAACCGGTAGCCCATTATATGGAACATGCATATATATCTACATGTATACGTGTATATGTATGTGCATATGCATGTGTATATGCAAGCGATTAAGTAGCCGATAGGGTACACCGCCTGGCGTGTTTGCGCGTGATACGCTGGCAGTCGGTGCTAGGTTCATTCCCCTATTTTTTCTAGCATCAGCCGCCACTGGGAAGTAATGGACAACCGCAGAGTGAAACTTCTTATAAGAACCAACTGCGATTTGGCGGACACTTAGAACTGTCAGGCGCGCCATTTGCGGCATAACATCAAGACGCGCGCACTGAATTGGTGCAAAAGCGCGGCCCAAACGCCTTTCAAGGACTTATGCGCCAGTCTATTACTATTCGATGTAGGTCTGTGTGTGGCAGCATCTCCGCATAAGACTAGTATATGTATGTATGTATGTATGTATGTGTGAATTTATGCTTAATGCGTTGCCAGCTAAACGTATTTAGCAGCACCTAAATCTGTTTCCAAGTTGTTGGACGTTCCTTTTGCGTCAGCAGTATGTTGTTGTAGTCGAGTGAGCGCGCCTCAAGTGTTGTTTTGTCTGTCGCATTTTGTGTTTTTTTTTGCTTTTGTGATTAGATCAAAAATAAATTCACTTGAAATTGTTTTTACTGTTTAAGGTTTTTGGCATACCCCCAAACGCCCCCTATGCGCAGCACCCACTCCTATAAGCATATGCGCGTGTGTGTGTATGTATGTATGCATGTATGTATGTGTGGTCAAGTAACTCGAAAATTGTCTGATTTGTGCGCGAACATCCCACAAATTCGTGGCAATTCGTATGTAATTGAAAGAAAGTGCAACTGGCAGCTGCAATGCGGCGAGTCATGAAAAAAAAAACGCCAGCAATGAACAGCAAAAAGAAATGAAAAGTGACTAAATGCCAGCGAATTTTACAAACAAAAAGTTTGTGTGACAAAATAAAAAACAAAAAGATCGGAAAATTATCACAAAAACTATCGCACACGAATTGAAGTGATCGATTTCTATCGCAAATGCTCAAAGGCAAACACACACACATACAAGCGGGCGCGCGCTCGCCCATACACTAAAGCAACATGGGTACGCATATTTGCTTAGTTGTTGCCACTTCATTTTCGCATTTATAGCAGTCTAATTAAAAGTCACGCACTTTTCACGATGCAAGTAATTACAAATGCCCGCATGTGCACGCGTGTGTGCATACACTCAGCAGGAATACAAAAATATTCGCGTGCTCACAATCAGCAAATGGAGTCGGCGACAATGTCGCGCGGTATATGCGCCCACCGCGCACTGTGCGCCCAACGTCCGCTCAACATATCGCTTCGATGCTATTTGCCGTCTGTTTGCTGTTTTGCTTTGGATTTTGGTTTTGGTTGATGTCCGTTGCCCGCCACGATGTGCCCTGCTGGCCCTCAACGCAGCCCTCTGGCTTCATTTCGTTGGCTGCCAGTCAGTCAGTGGCATCGCTCTACTTTGCGAGTTATTCATACAACAGCCACTCTGCTCGCCGCACCGCTTGTCTTCGCGCCCGTCTTGCTAGTGTGTCTGGCGCTTTGCCTGCTATTTTGCGTCGCGCGCTTTATCCCTTCATCACCCGATATGGCACGCAACCGGTTGTGTCCGTCGGCTCTCGGCCGCTACCCCTTATCGCCTGCCGTCCATCTGCCGATTGTTGCAGCTTTGGTATCTATGCCGCAGTCGCCGTATGCCGCGGCTGCTGCCCTCAACACCTTGCTAACCTCAACGCGGCTTCGATGGCGGTGGCGACAGCATCTCAGCTCATTTGCATTTGACGCGGTAGCATTGTTGATGTTGACTCTCGCCAATAGATATACTCTACTTACCACATTCATAGATTTGCCACCGCCACTGTTGCGAAATTCGTGTAATGTTGCGCGCTTCACTTGAAAAAGTTCGTTGTGCGGGACAGTTTTTCTTATTGTTGCTACAGTTACGATTTGTATTCTGTTTTGTTCTTTCAAGTGATGTTTCCGTTTCGATGTTGACTTTTTGGCGAAGCTGTTAGGTGATTTTGGTTTTTAGGTGTCACTTTTTAGTCATTTTGGGTCTTCCTACTTAGTTTTATTTAAGAAAATTTCTTTTGATTTCAGTTTTATAATTAAACTGCAGTCTTATTGTTGCTCTACATTTCACAAATATTAATTAAATTGTAAGAGAATTTTTCAATGAAAGTGATTACGTAGAAAGGAATTCTGCTGTCACCCACCTCACAAAGATTTTTCTCTTACAAGGTGAGTTCTCTTACAATGGAGCTATCTTAAAACATGAAACTAATTCATCTCGACCTCTCGCCCTTCACATGGTGAAAATCTAAATGAAAATCTATAATCCTTGCGTGCTTCTCCTCCTCCTATTTTCTGTGTGCCTCTTAACAATGGAGGGACCTACAGTTTTACGCCCCCTCCGAACGGCCGATAGTTTTGCTTTTTATGCGAAGCTTTTTCATGGCTGAAATACTCTCTGAGATTTTCCATTGTCCACCAAGGAGTTTTCGCCATTAGACGAATCTTTTTGTATGAGTTGGTGTTTCGTGCCCGAGCTTTCGATCCTGTGCATTCATGTAGGTCGAATGGTAGTGACAGTCCAACTCTTTCGGCTACAAATATATCCTTAGAAATATTCATAGAATTAGAAATACATCCGTAGACTATAGACTACATTTACCCATAGATGTTACCCTTCATTTCGGCCATTCTTAAACTTGAAGTATGTTGCATTGCTTTGCAAGATCGAAGGGGTTTTAAATTCAAAAATCTCAAAAGACGTATCTAATTATTTCTCCAACGGTGTAGAGAAGATTAGCGGTCCTAGGTATAGTAGATTTTAATACCGTTTCTACGTTTTATTTGGATAACAACAGTTCATCTAAAATTCTACAAGGTAGGGCTAAGAGGCGCTTGCTGACTGTTTACCCAACAGACCTGATGTATTTTCTCATGCACCGCTTTATCTTCAAGATCATGAGACGCCCGAGTCTCTTTCATATTAATTTGCGGCCTTGGTTTGATAGAAATTGGAACACTTCCGCTTTCATAGTCAACTTCGCATCATTTATGAATGCTCAAGATCTCTTAGCCAAGCATAGAGAAAAATGCATTATTGAGATGCAAAATGGGATGCACTTCATTCTGCTACACTCGAATTTCTATCTTTCTAGTAATCGCTGTTCTGGTATAACACAAACACTGGTGGTGTGGAAATATGCCTCCTCATTTATCGTCTGCAGTGGAAGACGAAGTCCTAGGCAACTATCTTAAGTTCGAACAAACTTCCTTTGAAGTTGTTGTTGTTGTAGCAGCATAAACATTCCCCATAAATATCATATTTGTGGAATGCTGCTGGAGTGACAGTCACTGACCGCATATAAATTCGTCTCGTTAGAGAGTCTTACCCTATGGACATTACTAACTATAAGAAGGGCGATTGAATGAGACAGGGCAGCCCACCAAGGGAATGTACGCTTCGTAAAACGCAAAGCAACGACGTCTTGGGTATTTTTTGAAAAGAACTCGATGAGAAGGGCTGCAGGCGTAGATTCTAAACTGTCTATTAATCTTATGTGGGTCGGTATTTTGTAGAACGTAGCATCAGCTTAGCTAGTTTGGATTGGGAGCCTTTGAGTATTGTTTATACTCCCTTTACGAGTATGAAACACAGAAAAGAGTGAATGATGTGGTGTGAAGATGAAATGGCACTAGAGGCATTCAAGAGAACTTGGGCCCGATTTGCCTGTCTTGCTTAGAGAAGTCGGATAACACTGAGCATTTTCTCTGTGAGTTTCCTGCCTTTGCTAGAGCAATGCTACGAATTTTGGGTTCCGATGTCATGCGAATGAGTAAAATTCGTAATCTCAAACTGGAAGATATTTTCAGATTTGCCAAAGAATCTAGCTATTTCCGTCTGTGTCTCTATTCTGCCCCATCTTTTTCTTTCTGTCACTTCTCGCCTTTCCTGTTTGACTATTACCCCATTTATTTTCTAGAGCTTCGAATATAATGGGCTTTTTTAGCCCATTTTAGAGTGTTTCAGGAGTAACCAATTTCTCGGTGGTTGTCTTGTTAAAATTTTATTTCGACGGTGCTTTAAAAGCTGAAATTTTGCAGCAATTTTTGCCGAACAGGTCTTTTCTGGCCCAGTTATTTCATCAGCTCTTCCGAAAACTAAATAAAAAAAGCTTAGTTTTCTATTGTAGAAATTTGTATGTTAAAATTTGCAGTGAGTGTTCCATTTGTGACTGCCAATTAGCCTCGTTTGTACTAAAAAAAATTTTAATTGAAAACATAATAATAAAAAAATATCAATAAAAAAGTGATATTTGTAATATCTATGAATTTGTTTTTTTTTTTTTTGTATTTTGTTATACACCCTCTATGTCATCTTAAGTTCCATTACTCTCTTGATTTGCTATTAATTTTTTGTGCATTGTTTTTGCATATTTTTTGTTTTGGTAATTTTGAAATTTTTCACTTTTGGGTGGAAATTTAATTGCGACAGATTTATGTGTCTCACTTGCGTATTCAAATTTTACTGCGTGCATTCTTCAAGAGAACAAATAATATCTATGTATGTATGCGTATGTGCGTTTCACTGAGACACATTTCAAGCAATGTTTTTCTTACATTTTTGTTTTTTTTGTGTTCATTTTTTTGCTTGGTACTTTTTCTGTTGTCACTTAAACTGAAGAAAAATGTGTCACTTCATGCTTCGATAATTAGACAATCGCATACAAACATATGGACGCACAAACATACATATGTATGCATATATGTACTTGAAGCACTCGCTTTGATTTTATGTATGTACGCACATTTCAGAATGTAGCAAAAAATCAGTGAAATTTAAACTTAAAAAAATTAAGAAACCTTTTTCGCCAAATTATCTGTCACTTAAGCGTGGAAATAAGGGAGCTGCAATATTTAGGCTATAGGTAATATTTTAGCTATCGACACTACTCCACTCACTTTTTGGCTATCGAATACGACAATTTCGACACCTCTATTTATTTATTCATCATCATCCGCCCACTGTTCTATTTTTGCCGACGGTTTGGGTGTGGAGAGTGTGCACTGCTCGCCGCTTCGAAAATTGATCACATACTTCAGTTTTCTAAACATAGAACAAGTTGTAACATTCAAATTGTTTGTGTCTCTTATAATTCTTCCAAGTGTTCCATCCGACAAGAATTTTATTTTATGGCAGATTTAAAAAAAAAAATGTCTGTCTGTAGCATTGAAATTCACAGCAGGTTTATCTCGGAAGAAGCAGACGGTACGGGTGATTAGTAGGAAATCTTGGCAGAGCTAATGGACACAGCAAAGAAGAAGAGACTTTCAAGAATTGTACGCCAGACCGTTTTCACTAAAATTACCTTAAACTGAAGGATTTTTTTAAATAAAAATATTTTTTGCCATTTTTAAATATTTTATTTTGTGTTAGAAAAAATTATTTGATGACAATTTGCCACACTGAGAGTGCTTTTGTTTTTCCACAGTTTTATTCAGTTGGTTGTAGGGCTTATCGGGTATTGAGTAGGAGATGCTATTTTGTCGCACTACCAGTGAATCTTGCTGACGTAGTCTTAACATCAGTCGCATCATTTTGACCCTTTCATAAATTCACTAGTAAACCCAGCCACGCTTCACTGCGGCTCAATCATTTTTAAAGCGAAATGTTTTCGCGTTTGAGTCAAATTTAACTATAAATACGATTTTTAGAGCTAATTCGAGTACAGCGCCGCCTATCGGAAAATCCTCCGATTTTGAAGACATTATTCTGTGAGTTTGAACTTAGTCATATTTATATTTTTATGGATAGATATTATTTAGTTTCTTCTTGTAATCAAAAAAAAAAAAAAAACAATTCTACCAAAAAAAAAAAGTAAATAAATAATAATTTTACTCGAAACACAAATTGATGTAAAAAGATTTGGTGTTTTTGTTGCAGCAGTATAGTTAACCCTGTCAGTGCAATGTAGATCACCGTCCATCTTCGTCTAGCTCATCTACCGGTAGGTCCAGGAAACTTGCTGTTTCGACAGGTTTGGTCCAGTGGGAGAGTCGTGTAAGATGATTGGGTTTGATGGGGTATGTACAGGGTTTGATTGAAAAGTAATGAGCCTTATTTTTTTTAAGCAGTTTTATTAAACCTTTTGGCTTATACAACTAATATTCTTCAAAATAGAACCCTTGAGCTTCAATACACCGCTGGTAGCGGTCCTTCTACTGCAGGAAACATTTTTTAAACTCATCCGTCGGAATCGCGTTCAATTCGGCTGTCACAGTTTTTTGGATCGCCTCGATGGAGTCGGAACGCCTCCCCTTCAGCTTTCTTTTCAGGCGCGGGAACAAGAAGAAGTCCGGAGGGGACAGATCTGGGCTGTAGGGAGGGTGGGGATGCACCGGAACCCCCATCTTGGCCAATGCAGAGGTGCAGAGGAAGGCGATGTGCGCCGGCGCATTGTTGTGATGAAGGGTCCAATTGTTGACGAGGTCGGGCCGAACCCGGGCGACGCGATTTTTCAGCCGAAGGAGCACTTCTTTGTAAAATGCCGCGTTTACAGTGTTTCCTGGAGCTACACACTGTTTAGCTTTACGCAAAATTTGATTGACTAACGTTGCTCCAACGATTGCTGCATTATCGCCACTGCAAAATCCTAACACACTTTTAAAACAGCTTTCACGCGCGGAGCGATGTTGACTGCATCGCTGTTGCCAGCGAACTGGGACCGGTTTCTAGTGGAAGGGGAAGGTCCAACGATCATTTTCCCCCACCAGCCGATTCGGTTGATCGCTGGGTAGACGCTCCGCGCAGGAAGGCTCATTACTTTTCAATCAAACCCTATAGAAAGGTGATTAATGTCGTGCGGGGTGCTTTCACATGCTGGACATATGTTTAGTATGTCGGGGCCAATTCTGCTGCAGCATCCAGAACGTTGTTGTGCCAAAGGTTACGCGGGTTTCTCGGGGTAGCTGGAACTCATCATCTACTATGTATGGAGTTTTCTTTAATAGCGATCACTTCTCGGCAGACAATGACAAAACTCTGAGTGTATTTCTGCTATGAAAAAGTTTCTCATAAAAAACCATCTGCCGTCGGAGGCGGCATAAATCTGCAGGACCCTCCATTTGTGGAATGAAGGAATATTTTTTTGAAGTATTTTTGCGAATGTCTTAAGATATGATAAATTGTATGATTTCGGTAGAAACACGAATCATTTTTTTAAGAGGTTTAGGATTCATCTAATAGAGGTATCCTAATATGCAATATAAAAAATTTAAAAAATCTAAAAGAATTAAATTTTTTTTCTTCAAAATTTTTTTTTCAATTATCTTAAGCTCTAAAATTTCGAGTTATTTTTGATTTTCGCCCATTTTACTTTATTTTTCCGTCCCTTACTCAGCCCAATTCAAAGCGTCACCCAACTGCGGCTTACAGTTGACAGCTTTTTTGTTCGACTTAGAAACAAATTAAACCAACATTGGGCAATTATCTCGACACTGCGTAACTTCTACTGCATACAAATCACTTTTAAAAATTTTCCCCAATAAATATGGAGATACCTATACGCGTATGCATATATATGTTTGTGTGTGCGTGTATGTATGTACATAGCTGTCAAAAATGGCTATGGCTATGGCTTGGTATTAGCAACATTTTTCGAGCGAGTTTTTTTTTTTCGAAGTAAACCTTGCTTTTGTTGAACGCCGATTTGGACAAATTAACATATGCACACATAACCTAAATATGCGAACAATGAAGCTGTGAACGGCCCTTTTCACATACATTCACATAAAATTGTAGTAAAAAGTAGCAACAAAGCCACTAGTTTTCAACAGCCACCAGCAACTAGCCAGCAGCAACAAAAGCGAGTTAGGTATGAAATGTGTAGCGGCAGCAGCTCTTATTTGTTCAACTATTTTAGTTGGAAATGTGATATTTTTTTCTGACAAAAAAAAAAACAAGAACAACAACATTGGATGTTGATTATGCAATTGCAGATATGCAGTTGGTGATGTGAGACGATTTATTAGTAGTTGTTGCTGTAGTAGCGGGGGTTTTCCGAGCGGCAAAGGCTGTCTATAGCAGATCGGTGAGGTGTCTGAGTTTTGAACAACATGAATTAGTTATTTTAGTTTATCTGATTTGGAACCAGTTCCAGTGTTTTTCGATTTCATTCTGCTCTTCATTCGATTAATAACGACCCGTCATTCGCTTTCCAAATGAGTAACGAATTTAATTTGGCTATTTCAAATCGTTATCAATTTTAATAATTAGATGCGCCTTTTTTAAAAATAAAACGAAAAAATTAAATATGAGTTAGGTTGGAAAATCGTAGGCAATCAGTAAAAAGCAGTCACCATCATGCACACATACATAAATGGAGATATATGGCATACTATTTAATGGTAATTTATGAATGGAACGAGTTGGCAATGTGCAGCAGCTGAATGAGAATAAATTTTGTATATTTTTTTATTGCTACTTTTATCTGGAAAAATCGAGTGAAGTGAAGGGAGTCGTATTTTCAGACTATCGAAGAAATTTTCAACCAATAAACAAATAAATGTCCTCATAGTTTTCGGGATAGACAACTGAATGCGAGACTCTCTCACTTTATGTAAGAACGTGCCCAGGAACTAGTTTGAGTACTTGGAAGCACTGCCAATTCCAAGGCTGATGAACAGCTGATAGACGTGGGTTGCCAGAAATAATTCGTCAAAAATGGCTGACAGAAAATAGTTCCCTTTTAGGTTAATTTCGTGATGTGAAATTCATATCTAATTAAGAGAGAGAAAATAGATATGTAGAATGTAAATCTTGGTGGTGGTAGCAGAGGAAGAGGAAGGCCTCCTCTGCGTTGGTTGGCGCCGGTTAGCAAGAGAAAGAAACGACTGGCGCGCTTTGTCAAACTCGGCTAAAATCGCGTAAGCGGTTATCGCGTCAATTAAGAAGAAGAAGAAATCTTGAAGTTAGTACAAAGTTGATGTTTTAAGTTAATAAATTCAATATAGTTTTTCAGTGAGAAAATGTCAAAAGTAAAAAATACGTGGTTTCGAGGATGCATGTCAGGGGAAGGAGAGAAGTAAATTGATGTTTTTTCCTTGATATTTTATTTATTTATTAGAAATATTATTATGTATATTGTATTACATTACGAAAGGCACCAGTAGCTAAGACTAGTCGGTTCCGGAACGACCCAGATTTATATCCGGCCAAGGATTGAAACTCAAGCAGCACTCTTCGTACATGTACGGGGAATGTTTTTGTTGCTGCAACAACAACAACAACTATGGACATTTTTCTTTAATTTGTCGGTTTCTGGTGACTTTTTGAGTGGCTTCTCATTTTCTGAAGATTTTCTTAACTTTGGTTTTGCCTGCTTATTTCATTGTTTTCTGCTTTTTCAGTCAATATAAGGATTTTGATTAGTAGACTCATTTTTATTTTTATTTGTATTTGTTCATATTTAAATTTTTATTTCTACAGCGATGACAATTAGGATGACTCAAACATTTTTTTTTTTGTTTTTTTATGCTACCTTTTGCCAAAAAATTTGTATTTTGCCAAAGATTTTATACTTTTCCATAAATTTGGTATAAAATCTTTATAGATCGGTGTTATTTCGTTTTCTCGTTTAACCAGTCTTCACAAATGCCAAATAAATAATAAATTCTACAAAAGGATAAATATTTTTATTTTTATAAATCATTTTATTACATTTTTAGCATTCTTGTTTTTTTACTTTTAGGTGTTTTTAGGGTCCCCATAAAAAATACAATAATTTGAATTTTTGGAACTACTCAAAATCGCCAAACAAATTCAAAAAAAAATAAATAAATAAATAAACAAATATTTTCATTTTGATTGAACATTGTTTTTTTATGGGTTTTTTCGGGGTCCCTATAAAATTAGTTAGATTTTTTTAACTACTCCTCAAAAATGTACCAGAAACAAAAAAAGACAAATACATATTTTTTTTTTTAATTTTGGGGGGTCACGCCCAAAATAAAAATTACAAAAAAAATTACCAAAAATAAAAGGAAAAAATAATTTTTTGTATTAATTTTAAATTCGTTTTTTGATTTTAGGAGGTTTGCAGGGTCCGTAAAAAAATTTTATTTTTTTTTCAACTACTCAAAAATGTCAAAATATGCTAAACAAAATTACCAAAAATAAAATAAATATTTTTTTAATTAAAATTTTTTGTTTATAATATTGGAGGTTTTCAGGATCCCTATAAAAAATAGGTAATTTTTTAACTACTCCTCAAAAATGCAAAAAAAAACTAAAAAAAAAGATACATTTTATTTTTCAACTTTTAAAACCCAAAATTAAGTAGGGTCCATATAAAATAAATTAAATAAATAAAAAGTAAAATTTTTTTTTATTAGTCCTCACAAGTGTTAAAAAACACCAAAAATAGAAAAAAAGACAACATTTTTTTATTTTAATTTTTTACATTAGTTAAATTTTTTTAACTGATTCTCACAAACGTCAAAAGAAAGACACCAAAAATAAAAAAAGACAAGCTTTTTTCTAACTTTGGGGAGTTTTAGGCTCCCTATAAAATAAATAAATAATTAAATTTGTTTTAACTACACCTCACAAGCGTCAAAAAAATACACTAAAAAAAATTAACAATTTTTTTTTTAATTTTTAACATTTTTGTAAGTTTTGGGGTTCTTTTTCGTAAAAAAAAAACAAATATATATTTTGTTAATTTTTTAATGTTTTTTTTTAAGTTTTGGGGTGTTTTTGGCCAAAAAGACAAATATTTTTTTTTTTATTTTTAACATTTTTTTTAAATGTTTGGAGTTTTTATTTAAATAAAGCACAGTATAGTATGTACGTAGTGTTTTTGGGCATTTGTGAAGGAAAATTAAAGGAGAAATATTCAATATTTTCGATCCGTAAACATTTTATATCAAATTTAAGGAAAAGCGCATTTTTCTTATGGAATTTAAAAGTAAAATAAGTAAATATTAAAAAAAAAAAAATGAAAAATATGTGTCTCATTTTCTTCGTCTTAGAACAAATTTCAGGACGAGCACCAGGAAAAAAATTTTCTTTTGTTCCATCCTAATGCCCACATTCGCCGATTTATGTTATTTGTCTTTAATTATTTCTTTTGCTCATTTGCATCTCACGTTGTTTTTCTTGCCCCTATCGGCTTGAACGCTTTCAAATCGTTTAAGCAGCCAATTCATACGAGTTCGAGCAGTCAATAAATGAAGCTCATTTCAGCGAGCTGAGGCGTTCATCCAGTAATGCGCAGCCACAGCAACTAAACTTAAACGCCATGACTTTAATGACTTAATACGATTTTGTTTGTTTAGATCATTTCTTCATTTCTTCATTTTGCATTTTTTAATGTATATTTTCGTTAATTTGGGGTTTTTTGGTATTTATTTCTGTGATTATTTGATTTATTTTTAAATTTAAATTTTTTTTCTATTTTTTAATTCTTTAATTTTTAATTGCTTAGTAGTTTGATTTTATTTTTTAGTTATTTTTTCTGTGTTTATTTTAGTTAATTTGTGATTTTTTGGTATTTATTTCTGTGGTTCTTTGATTTATTTATTTATAAATTTTTACTTTTTTTTTAATTCCTTATTAATTCAACTCTACCACTTAGTTAATTTTTTCTGTAGTGCTATTTACTAATTTTAACTAATCTAATTTGCTTTTTTTTTCGAAATTTTATTACAGTTCCCCCTCAACTTCAGCTCCGATTTTATTATCGTTCGATTCACGTTTCGCTTTGGCGCGCCGCCACCACGAACTGACTCCATTTAAATTAGTTTTAATTTCGGGTTTTCGATTTTTTCTTTTTTTTTTTAATTTTTTTTTTGTACAATTTTTCAGGAATTTAGGTTAAACAGGTTTAGCACTGGCTGCCAGTCATACATAAATACATATGTACGTACAAAGTATTGCTTGTAACTACGTCACTTAGTTGCTGCGCAAAGTTCGGTTATTCACTGGGTGGCGACGGCGGTGGCGGTGGCGTGTCGCCCGGCCCAGTCACTCAGTGATTTGTGCAGCGGTTCGGTCATTCATTCCGACAATACTTCAATGCACAATTGGCCGACTGCTCACAGCTGACTGACTACCCAAACCGCCTCTAGTTGTGCACCTTTAAAATATTTGCCACACATACGAACAAGTGGCCACGTGTATATGTATAGGTGGATGTGGGTATTTGCCATTCTTCGCAGCACATTTACAGTTCATAAAATGTTGGTCAGTAAGTGAAGGTAGACAAAGCACAGGGATTCATTTAACTTTTTCTTGCTGCTTCATTTATGTGTGTGCATTTTTGCTGCTGCCATCCATCCACTTGCGCGTTTGTTCCGCAATTTCATTTGTCTCGATTTTTGGGCAATTTCGAAGCGATTACTATAATTAAATGTGAACAAAACGAGGAAATTTGTGCAGCCAATATAATTAGTCCGTTGTCCAGGCAAAGACTTTTTGATTTTTAGTAGTATCTTTTTGTTGTTGTGATTTTTTTCTTTTACATGTTTAACTGCCTGTTATTGTTTGGTTATTGGCTCGTACTAAAGGCGCTGAGCTGGAAACAAGTACGTGTTGCATTTTTCGTTTATTTTGACTGGTTCGGCGGCAAATTGACTCCAAAGCTTATGCTTGGGTTAATTTGATAATTTAGGGTTATTGCGCTCGCATACTCTCACATAGGTATGCATGAGTAAATGCAAATATACGCATCTGTATATAAGAAGAAGAATGAAAGCACACACATAGAAAAATGTGGCAGTGCAGCTGGCATCCACTCAAACCGGGAAGCTCAACTGGCGGTCGCATTCTCTGGCTGGCATTCTGCGCTTGGCTTGTGCTGTCATGCATTTTTTTCCTTAAGAGGGAGGCGTTGTTCACTTCATTGAAGGGGTGGTGCTGTTAAAAATTTCCGTTTGACCGAGAAATGCCACAAATTAGTGAAAGGATTTTCTGTCGGAAATCAACAATCCTTTTCAAATTACATACTTTTTTATTATTCTTTTTTGTTTTTTTGCAAGAAAGGTAGCAAAATCAAGGTTATGCTCGCTTTTTTTCCTTTTTTCCAAAAGTGACTGGAGCAGAATGCAAAGGCGTTGAGTTTCGAAATGAAATCAAGTGGGCAATGAAATGTGGGTCAAATGGACTGTAGCGTAGAACATTTAGTGTTAACTGGTTTTTCGTTTCATAAAAAAAAAATTATAAAAATGTGAGCAAACAAAAAGCTACTGGATTTATCGCAACTCTGCTGTTTAGTTAATGAATTCACAAATTTTATTTATACTCGCATCTTCGCAGCTTGACAAAAGGCGTTGGAGATAAATTTCGTTTTTTAATTATAATTTTAGTTTCTATTTAAAAGTCTAATATATTCAAATTTACTGCCTTTACTGTTGGCCATAAACAACGAACTGTTATTTCTTGTCTTCTTCGTTTTAATAAAAAAAGTTAGTTAAAAGTAAAAAAAGTTAGTTAAGATATCTCGATCTAGTTTTCAGAAATTTCAGAAAATTAAAGCGAATATCAATTTTCGGGCAGCGCCTGTCTCGTTTATTAATAGCCACACTTCGTAAATATAATACAAATATTTATGATTAATTTCAGATCATAAATTCTCTGAATATCTAACGAAAATAACCGAAGTGATTAACTAAAGTGAATTTTAAAACCTAACAAAAAACATAAATTTTGAATTTATTTTTATTTAAGGGAATTACTTTTTAAAGAACATGTTTTGTGTTCTTCTTCAAACCTGGTTTTGTGCAAAAAAGTGTTAAAAGGAATTGACGTTGACGAAAAAACGACAAAAAAAGTCAAACTTTATTTAGTAGTTTGCCTCTAATTTGTCGGGTGCGTCTTCGAAAGCAGTTTGTTTGTTTTTGTTAGAAGCTCTTACATGGCAGAAATGCACTGGAAGTTTTGACATTGCCTACCGAGGGGGCGACCTCACTTAGGGAAGACCTTTTCTCTCATTTGGTGTCTCAGCAGACCCACAGTAGGTGTCGAGTCCGAGCTCTAACGATGGTTAGTCACGCACAAATCCGTTCGTTATTGCATTAAATAGCGTTCAGTTGGCATCCATTGAATTGAGTTATATTAGTCGCTTTATTTAAAATATTCCCTAATGAAGTTTCTCAAAATCTTCCTATTATTTAATTTCCTTTTACACACTTTTTCTATTCTCACCGGTCTTCTATCAGTACTTATGAGTCTAAACAGCTTCTTGGTTACACAGCGAGGCAATTAAAGACCTCTTGGACCCAAAAATATTTCACTGCACTGCGCGAAAAATACGCAAATCCACCAAATCTAATGGAGTCCTACCAGAAGAGCGCCAAGTAGGCTTCTAAATCTGGATAAAAAGGATCTACGAACTCTCAGTTGATTCTACACAGGGCTTTGTAGTCTTCGTTATAGTTTCAGAAATTCAGTGATAGTAGAAACAAGCTCAGCAAAGTGCAGAAAGGATGGAGCTCCATTTCTGTATGTGCTATTTCGAAATCCCTTTGGCCCCAGTATAATATACGAAGGACTCAGAAAGTTCTTTGGACTCTTCGCCATTCAATTTCCAAATTCGAAGCTGTGTTTACGGGCAACTGGATGACCGGCACTCATACAGAAAAGCTAGGGTTACCATTTACGAGTACCATGGGGACCTTTCAGAGAAGGAGGCTGTTGAGCACTCTCTCTGTAAATTTCCGGGTTTGGCAGCTAGACGATTAAGGTCACTGAGTGCTCCTTTCTTCGCCAGCCAGTGCTACTTGAGGAGTGCCAGGCTGGCACTTCAACCATTTTACCTACCTACCTACCTAGAAATAAGCTTGTGTCGCTTTTGTGAGATGTGCGTTGAAACCTCTGCGAATGTGCAGCTCTCGCAACAAAAATACGCGCTTACGTAGGCGGCTTAACTGTAAATGCATTGCTGATATGGAGCAAAAAGCCTGAGGAAGCGCCTAAATTCATTAGAAGTCTTCAATTATAGACTCGCACATCAGAGGTCGCAGTGCACTATGGCTCTATGAAACTATCTAAGTATTCGCTCATGTCTGAGAGTAGATTAAATTAAACTCAGATACGTTTTATTTAAAATTGTTTTCGTTCACGCAAATTTCCCATTTTTTTGCGGCAAATTGCTTAAAATCTTTTGCTTTGCATTCCTAGTCCGTTTCGTAACATCCAAATTTGGAGGGTAGTTCTAAGTACGCTGGGAAGCAATATAGAATTCAGCTTTATTGGGCTGGATACCAGAGCAGTAGCAGGAGTAGTACCGGTAGTAGTATACCATAGACCGCAACCCTTCTGTGAGCTTAATAAAGCGCAGATATAGCGGTATCCATCTGATACGCCTTAAAGTAGATTTGAAATGTATTTCTTACTTCGGGCAGAGATGATCTGCGAACGGTTTATCGTCCAGTTAAAGGATATTTCAAAAATATCTCTTACTTCGGACAGAGAGGATCTGTGTATGGTTTATGGCCCACTCAAAGGAGATTTCAAATATATTTCTTACTTCAGACAGAGAGGATCTGATCTGCGAACTTTCATTGATCATCTCCGCTGTCATCCCAATGAATTGCATCTCTCAGACACAAGTGGCCGTCAGTTTCGCCAGCTCAACTACCGCAACGCCAGCAGCCATTCTCTGTGGTTGCCGCACTCTCGCTGGATGAAGACTTGCCCACCTATGTGGGTGGTGTGACTCAAGCATTAATTCAATATGGAATAAAAGGTTCTAGGAAATGTCGAAATGTGTTAAAAGACTTCAGGCATAGGCGGAAGAAGCCAAGCGTAAGTGACTACATAAGAGGTGGTAGTGATCTATAGCCTCTTTAATAGTTAATAAATATATAAATCAGCCACTTAGCCCAAGCTTTGCGCTCGCTCCCTAAAAGCGTAATAAACTTAACAAGAGTAATTTATTAAATGAAGACACCAACAAACACTTTAAAAGTCATTTGCACCCAAGTAAGCCGCGCGGAATTAAGCCACGCAACCCTCAAATGCCCACAAAAAATAAGGAAACTAATTCAAGTGCTTTTTAACGGTTGCGTGCGGATACATGGAAACATGTCCATTAAATTGTCACCGCGTGTAGGCAACAACAAAACAATTTGTCGCCACTGTGGCACCCACAAATGAAGAATGGCAGTGCGCTTGTACCCTGATGGATACTTTTGTTGTTGCGGCGTCGTGACTCTGCTTCCTGGTACCTATTCCCCCACCAGCAATTCCACTCTTGTCTTGTGTGGGTAATTGAAGCTTAATTGCTCGGCATGCAAATAAAAACAATACATTTTTCCAATATTTATCGATACATTTGTTTAAATAAGTTTATTTTGATTAATTCGTGAGGCTACCATAAATAAAGAATAGGGGGAGCGGAGAGTAGAATTGACATGCAATGCAAAATTTATGAGCGAATAAAGTGAAAAGGATGAAAGTGGACATTTTAAGTACTCCAGCTTGAATAGTACACGAACAGTTTGAGTGGTGACTGGAGCAGTTGGAGGAATGTTTTTAATGACGTGCGGCGTTTAAAGTAATTTCGAGGTTTTAGGCTATTTTTGTTTTTTGGTTTTTTTTTTGTGGTTTTCGTTAGGCTGATGAGTTCGAGTGGTAGCGGCGTTGCGCGGGCCCACGTTTGTCCCATTAAGCTGGCAGCTCTTCAAGCACTCGTGGCAATTTGTCGCCAAAATGAAGCCTACAAGTGGGGCAGTGAATACAACAAAAACAACAAGCATAGCGAACAGAAGCACGCACAAAGTATGTACACACATACACACACGTATTTATTTGTGTATTACAAATAGGTATTTAAGCATTACATTTCAATTGATTTTCCTTTTGTCTTTTATTGCGTTCCGTCGTCAGTTTTTTCTTGCGTGTTTTTTCGTATTTTTTATTGTTTCGCCGTATTCTGTATTTTACTCCATTTACGCGTGTTTTTTCTGTCATTTTGTATCGTATTTCAATTCAATTAATGTAGGTACAACGGTGCCAATGACCCCGGGCGACAACTTGCTACACATAAACAACAGCGGTAGCAACAACAACAACAACAATAGCCGTGAACATTTGTCAATTTAAAAATAAATTACACGTAAATCAAGGAATGGCAACTATTCATGCGACAATGTAGGAGCTTTTGCGAAAACAAAAAGCCACAACAAAAACAAGAAGAGCAAAAACAAAAAAATTTAAATTTAATGAAGACGAAATGTCGCACTACCTGTCACTTTCCGCAATTTTGTCGAGAAATATGAGTTTAGTTTTCTGAATAAAGTAAAAAGTGCAAAGAACAACAAGAAGCGTCTGTATGCAGGGAGAGTGAAGGGTCAAGTAAGGAAGTGAGCTGCATGTTAACCTCAAGGAATGCATTAGCTAATAGAAAATTAAGTAATTGCAGTGGGAAGTTACCACCAATCAACATAGCCATCAACCAAACAGTGGCAAGTCAAGGAAAGTCAATGTCATTTCGCTGCGTTCTTTGCCCGGGCTGGTGAAAGGTGTTTCTCCTACTCGAGTGATTTGCCAATTTTTCCCTCGATAGGCTACTCGACGCTACAACAACTTTAACGCACTTTTCCTTAGCCACACACACAAACAAACACAGAATTTATGTACTTTCATTTAGAGTTTCCTTACTTTTTGGGCAAAAGTTTGTATTATTTCCACGCCAGGTGTGCTACTGACGTCAGTATTTAAATGCTGGTCGGCCGGTGTCGGTCTGCATAAATTAAAGAACCTCAAAAGTGCGCGGTGCTTTCTTTTTGTTTTGAGTGTTTATGGAAATCAGCGACGGATAGGTCATTTTGCATTGAAAAACAGTTGCAGTGGCTGATGGAAATTTCGAAAGTCGGTTTTGAAAGGAAATAAAAAATTCAGGTGAAGCCTAGAAGAAAGAAGAAACATAATAAAATTTGATTTAAAAAATTTAATTTAATTTAAAAAAATTTTGTTAATAAATTTAATTAAAATTTTATTAAATTAAAAACAAAAAGCAAACTAAATTATTTAAAGACTAAAAAAGTGAATTTAAATTTCATTAAAATAAAAAACGAAAAGCAAAATAAATTATTTAAAGACTAAGAAATTTAATTAAAATTTGATTAAATAAAAAACTAAAAGCAAAATAAATTATTTTAAGGCTAAAAAATTAAATTATTGTACAATTTTTAAAAGGAAAAACGACTAAAGTAATTAGAGACTAATAAATTTAATCAAAATTTTATTAAAATAAAAACAAATAGTAAAATAAATTATTTAAAGCCTAAAAAATTTTATTAAAATTAAATTAAATAAAAAACTAAAAGCAAAATTAATTATTTAAAGACTAAAATATTGAATCAAAATTTGATTAAATTAAAAACGAAAAGCAAAATAAATTATTTAAAGACTAAAAAAGTTAATTAAAATTTCATTAAATAAAAAACAAACTGAAAATAAATTCTTTAAAGACTAAAAAAGTTAATCAAATATAAAACGAAGAGCAAAATAAATTCTGTAAATACTACAAAATTTTATTAATTAAATTGAAATAGACAAGCCAATCCAAAGAAAATAAAATGTTAATTAAAATAAGTAAGCAAAAATTAAATGAATTAGTTAAAAATTTGAAGCAAATACAAAAGACTTTTATTAGGAAAAAACCGAAATGTTTGAAATACAACTCAACAAATTATTTGAATTACAAGAAAAAATTGGTCATTTGGAAAATAATTTTAAGACAATTTTTTTTGAGGCTTTGACTAGCTTCCTCTTTTTTTCTTAATATTTATTATTTTTGTATAAAATTATAGCGAAATGCCTAACAAAAATCATATAAGTCCATTTTTTGAATTGTATAAAAAATTAGAAAACTTCTTTTCCTGATTTCGCGGATTTTAATTACAATTTCCAGAAAATTTTTTCATAAGCAGTTTTATGGCTTATAAAACTTTAGTATGAATAAATTTAAATATATGAAAAAATATAAATTAATATAAAAATAAGTAAAGAGCAAGTTTGAAGTTGCTAAAAAATGCCGCTGATTTTGTACAATTTTTTTCTTAACGATGTTGCGTATTTTCTCCATATGAAAATTAATGTCAGGCATGCGTTTATTTTTGACTTAAGGTTTCATTGTGTTTTATTGACTTATTCATTTCAGAAGTCAAGGAACAATAAACTAGAAAATATTACTAGTAAGACACCAAAGGCTTTTAGGGACGAAATGTCGGCTATTGGGCCATAAATAAAATTTAGGTCGATTTCGAAAGCTGCATTCAGGTAGTTAGGTGCGACTAAAATTAAAATTTTTGTTTCATATTTTTTTTTTATTTTTTTTATCTCGGATTCTTCAAGCGCTTTTTATACAAGGTGTCGCAAAACTAATCATTCTATCGAAAAATTTATAATTTTTAAACTAAAAAAACTCAAAATAAGGATTTCCATCATTCAAAAAATTCTTTTTTTTTAGTAAACTGGTTATTCACAAAAAACAAAAAATAAAAAAAATTGATGATTAATTTTGTGCCACCTTATATATTGTAGTATTACAAAAAAATTTCTTACCCTTGAATTCTGTTTTTTTTATTGCTTACCCTTAGTAAAATAGTTATCAAGAAAAAAAACTAAAAAATTGAATGATTAATTTTGCGCCACCTTGTATTATATAAGGTTGTCAAAAAAGTCTTGCGGTATTTCCGTAAGCTTGTCTTTGCAAGCGCGTAGTTCTAGTTGTATTCGTCGCATCGGTTCACGCTAGAGCTTTTTGGAAAGCTCTTTTCACGTGCTAACACGTGTTTGATTAATTGTTGTTTGCTTTTAGTCGTTCGTGAGTTATAGCGTCGCAAACATGGAGCAAAATAAAGAGAAAATACGGCATATTTTACAGTACTACTACGATAAAGGCAAAAATGCATCTCATGCTGCCAATAAAATTTGTGCAGTTTATGGACCCGATACAGTTTCCATTTCCACCGCACAACGATGGTTTCAACGTTTTCGTTCTGGTGCAGAGGTGATCGAAGATGCGCCACGGTCCGGAAGGCCTGTCGTCAAAAATTGCGATAAAATCGCTGAATTGATCGAAAGAGACCGGCATAGTAGCAGCCGTAGCATTGGCCAAGAGCTGGGCATGAGTCATCAAACCGTTATAAACCATTTGAAGAAGCTTGGATTCAAAAAGAAGCTCGATGTATGGGTGCCACACGACTTGACGCAAAAAAACATTATTGCCCGTATGGATGCATGCGAATCGCTTCTGAATCGCAACAAAATCGGCCCGTTTTTGAAGCAGATGGTGACTGGCGATGGTGACTGGTAGTCGGAAGTTGTCCACAAGAGAGTCCTGTGAAAATTGGCTCTCCGAGTTTTTTGACAATAGGGAAGCGAGCTTCTATAAGAGGGGCATTATGAAGTTGGCATCTCGTTGGGAACTCGTCATCGAACAAAACGGCGCATATTTGACTTAAATCGCATTATTATAACCAATTTTATGAACAATTGAAAATTCAATAAAAATACCGCAAGACTTTTTTGACAACCTTATATTACAGAACAAATTTATTTTCGTACTTTAGAATTTGTAGACAACTCTTATGATTCATTTACTTATATTTATAAATCTTTTTTATGCACCTAAAATAAAATTCGCACATCCCAAATTTTATTGTGTTTTTTTTTTTTGGTTGCTTTTAAAATTTTCTCAAGAATGTCTAGAATTAATTCTATTATTTATTAGTACATTGGCTTTATTTTTCTTTATCTACATACCCGTTTGTATGGGTATTTACACGCATATCCCTACAAACTGTCAGCGAAGCACTCACTCAGCCAACTGACGCTTGTCACTAATACCCGCTTACAATTAAATCTCCTATAAATTAGTAGGAAAATATTTCAAATGAAATATTTATGAACTTTTGTATGCGAAAATTTGCAATTTATATTATTTTTTTTTAAGTGAAATTTATTCGCGGCCAAAAAAATGTTGAGAGGAAATTATTTAAAGTAACGTGAACGTGAACGCAGTTGTCAGCTGACTAATTAACTGACGAGTGTCAGATGAAGTCAAAGTTGATTTGACAGGTTGTCAACGTGAATTGGGGGCAGGCGATACGTACACACATGCATATCTATATTTTAAATGGAACAATGAGGTTTGCAGCATTTTGAACGAGAATTTTTATTATTTAATAATAGTATTTTGCAAGTAATTGTGGGAATGATTGTAATTTTTTTAATATTTTCCATGCAATTTTATTACAGCCAGTTGAACAAACTTTTAAGTTGGGCATCATATTTTATGTATCACTACAAGTTTGTTATATCTGTGTTTCTCAAAAATAAAAAAAAAGATAAAATAGTTTACTTGTTTTTTATAAACACTTTTCTTTGTTCCACACATCTCAACGCCTTGTTCAATATATTATACTTCCGACAGTCCATTCCTGCTTTGCTCTAGCAATAATGATATTTGCACCATCTCGTGCGTGAAGCAGGCATACAAATGAAGCACTTGCCTACAAAAATGCAAATCATATTTCTAGAAGTTATTAAAATTGCTTACAACTTAAAGTTTCCGCCCTTCCCACTGCGACTCTCATGGCAAACATATTTGAATTAATTTGCTGGCTGCGCTCCTTTCCATCAACAACATGATTTTCATGCACAATTTCTCTTCGCGAAGATTACTTGAAATTTTTTCGCAACTATGCGAGCTAATTTTTGTTTCAAAATTAATTTTCATCTCTATATTAATTTTCAGATTTTTGTTGCTTTTCTTTTAAGCAATTCAAACACCTACACTCACAAATACGTGGACATGTGACTGATGAGCGGTTGATCATGGCTGATGGACGTATGAGTATTGTCCACAGCGTGCAAAAAATAGCGCGGCAAATAGCAAAGATAATGAAACTGATTCGACATTTAAAAGTCGTAAAACTCCAGTGGAAATTTTAGAATTTTTGTGGCATCTTTTGTGGTCTGCCTTATAAATTCGCTCTGTAATGTGAGAAGAATGTGAGATGCGTGTTGAAGAGTTTGATTAAAATCAGTTTAGCAAAATTTTTTTTGAGTGATGAAAATTTACCGATAGAGTGGGAAAATTTTCATCACTCAAAATCAATTTTTTTTATTTGGTAAAAAAGTTATTCGAAAACAAAATTGAGTGATTAATTTTGCGCCACCTTTTAATTGTTCTTGTATTGTATCTTTGTATTGAGCAGCTTGAGATTTAGCATCTGAGAGGTTGAAGTGTGTGTGTAAAAGGCATTTCCTTATTTTTCATGAAGTGCAAAAAGCGAGATTGATGTCGTTAAGAGTATTTCCATATTTTTATAAGGATAGGAGAAGTAGAGTGTGAGGATCAAAGAAACCGAACTTTACCGGCATTTATTTTCTTACTGGGTATTTTACTTACTGGATATTTATGCTCTCCCTAGTACAGATTTAGCTTCTTCAAATTATTATTTAATATTAAAAGCGAAAAAACAGCTTCAAGAAAAAAACTCGCCAACATTGATTAAGTGAAATCGGTAGGTCTGCCATTTTTGAAGGTCTAGACAAATAATTTTGTTTCGTGGTATAAGAAAACTTCACAGAAGATGTGAGCACCGTATTTTTCTAAAAATAAAAATATCTTTTACATTTAATTGCACACCCCTTCCTTTCCGTTCCGCGAACTTTTCCACCTGCCCACGTAGTACTTTCGGGCATAAAAATTCATTGTAATCGCCTTTACTCAAGCTTTATTTATGCATTGATCTTTCCTAAGTTGACTACAAATTATTGGCAAACAAAGTAAATATTTTGTAGCAATTTAAAAATTACTTTGTCGTTATCCCTAAATGTTCAATATAATTTGAAAATCACTGAACTGGCTTGCTGCCTAATCGGTAAGCTTTTAGTGCATGTGGACCAGTGCTTATTTTTTTGCACAAAAGCGATAAACTCGCTAACTCTGCATGCGTATGTGTAGGTAATAATTTCTAAGTTATGCACAGGTATTTTGCATTTCATACGTAACAAAATGTTTTATGTTTGTATGTGTATTCATATGTGTGCATATTTTCGACATTTATTAGTTTAATTTAGAAAACCACTTTGATACAGTCATAAAAACGCTATAAAAAAACAAGCATTCGCTATCTACTCACTTTGCTTAATAGGTGAAAAAACAAATTGGAAAAAACCACGAAACCAAAAAAAAAAAACAAAAAAAAAACAAAACACAAACTCAAATAGGGCAATAAATTGGTACGTAGTTTTGTTTCAGTTTTAGCCACCTATAAAAGCTTTTATTGATGACGGGTTTCGCATCATAAATTTCTAATGTGACTTCATTGGAAGTACGAAACTTTTTGGAGTGTGCTTCATATAGACTTTGGATAGCCATAATTCGTACATATAAGTGATTTTGTAGAAATCATTACCCAGCTGGATTGTTTCTCACTGAATTCGAGAAATTTATTTTTGCTCTCAAAGGCCGTAATTCTTTTGTGATCTTTACAAATTTAGCGAACTTTTGCTGAGTTCATTTTTTCAGAGAAAAACTGCTGCATTTTCTATTTGAAGCCAGGCACGAGCCCTTGTTAGGTTTTTTCCCGCATCGAAGTATGATTCTCAGACCCAAAGTAGTAAGCTAAATCGCAATGCATCAAAATTTGTACTAGGTAGGTATATATGAACAAGGTGGCGTACAATTAATCATTCTATCGGAAAATAAAGATTATAGTACGTAATAAAATACTTAAAAAAATTAATAATCAGTGATTTTTTTCCTTTATAAAGATGGCGCAAAATTACTCACCCCTCGTGGAAAAATAATTATAGTAATAAAATACTAAAAAAAATTAGCTTGAATCAGTGATTTTTTTTATTAAGGTGGCGCAAAATTAATCACCCTATCGGAAATAATAAAATATTAAAAAAAAATTAGCTTGAATCAGTATTTTTTTTTATAAAAGTGGCACAAAATTAATCGCCCTTCACAAAAAAAATTATAGTAATAAAATATTGAAATGAAAGAAATTAGTCTTGAATCAGTGAATTTTTTTCTTTATTAAGGTGGCGCAAACTTAATCACCCTATCGCTATAAAATATTGAAACGAAAAAACAATCAGTTTTGAATCAGCGAATTTTTTTCTTTATTAAAGGTGTGCAAAATTAATCACCCCATCGAAAAAAATTATAATTTATATTTATAATTATTATTAATTTGAATCAGTCAATTTTTTGTAGTTTATAAAGGTGGCGCAAATTAGTCCCCCTATCGGGGAACGAAATTATAGTAATAAAATATTCAAAAGAAAAAAATTAGTTTTGAATCAGTGAATTTTTTTCTTTATTAAGGTGGCACAAACTTAATCACCCTTCAGAAAAAATATCATCGTAGTAAAATATTGAAACGAAAAAAAATTAGTTTTGAATCAGCGAATTTTTTTCTTTATTAAAGGTGTGCAAAATTAATCACCCCATCGAAAAAAATTATAGTAATTAATAAAATATTGAAAAGAAGAAAAATCTGTTTTGAATCAGTGAATTGTTGTTCTTTATAGAAGTGGCGCAAAATTAATGACCCTATCGAAAGATTTACAATTTTTGCTAATGGCATCGTATACAAACAGCCAAGCAATGGATTACGAAGATGTCAAAATAAAGATTCCTATCATTCCAAATATTTGTTTTTATTTAGTAAAAAATAAAGATTCCAATCATTCAAAAATAATTTTTTTTTATTTAGTATAAAAGTTATTCAAAAACAAAAACAGTTTATTTTGTTTACTCAAAAACAGATAATTAATTTTGTGCCACCTTGTATATATTTCATCGAAAGACGAATACCGCATTCTATCGCCTGCTGACATTGATACGAACTGTGACGATTAGCCGATGTAGACACTTAGACAATAAGGCACCTTCAGAGGCTCGTTGCTAAGCGAATTGTGGTTTCCTCGTTGACTAAGAACAGTGTGCAATTTGTGGAGCTACACACACATAAGCACAGCTAAGTGTGATTGTACACCACTTGGGCGCACTGTTAGTCTAGAAGATAATAAAATATTAAAAGCAAAAAAAAATTCCAAATTAGGCGATTATTTATTGCAATATATTTTTATAGTTTCTGTTTGTTGGTTCTTTAAAGCAAGCAAAAAACCGAACAACAAAAAAAAAAAATTAAAATATTCCAAAATAATTCTAATCAATTAATATTTGTACATAAATGTCTCTTCAGACCAAAAAAAGTTTGTTCCAGAAATTATGAACACAAATTGAGTGAAGTCGCAGTGCCGATAGCAGCGTCAGACGAATAGCTACCGTGCATAAGAACCCAGTAGAGAGATGCATCAATGCTGGACTAGTGTGGTTTTAGTGAATTTAAAATCGTGACTGAAGAAAGAATCGTGAAGAAAGGCAACCTTCTTTTCTCTATCTAGAACGTAAAAATAGGCTTCCAAAACAAAAAATTTTGTACCAAACAATTGTTGCCTCAATAGTTAATTGATTTTTCCAATATTTATCTTCTTGCCACGTGAGTTTTCGCAAAAAGAAAATAAGTGGTATTTTAAAATTGTTTGGATTCATTGAATAACTACTTAAAGTAACAACTTTGAGGTACTTAAAATATTCTTGTAAATTTTGAGTGGATAAAATATGACGGGGGGAA
The DNA here is from genome assembly GCF_028408465.1 of Anastrepha ludens. Lineage (NCBI taxonomy): Eukaryota > Metazoa > Arthropoda > Insecta > Diptera > Tephritidae > Anastrepha > Anastrepha ludens. The sequence goes on from NC_071498.1 coordinate 31,535,414, forward strand.
AATTTGGTATACATTTTTTGGGAGCAATTTTTTGTTAATAAGTATAAGTATAATAATAACATTTAAACTGAAAAAAATATTAAAAAAAATTAGTGTAATAAGAAGTAAGCTGAAAAAATTTTAAAAGAAGTTTAGCATAATAAAAAGAAAACTGAAAAAGTTTTGAGAAAATTGAATGATTTTGAGATTTATTCAATCCCGAAAGATTTTGGCATAGAATGTTTATAGTAAAATATCTTCGGTTATTTTTGGCATTTCAAGTTTTCTTTTAATTTTTTAGGATAAAATATGCTTTTTCAAAAATTTTTGGGTGAATAAAAATTTTGTATTTTGTGCAAATACTTGAATTTTAGGATACAAATAATTAAAAAAAAAATTTGTTGGTAAACATTAAAAAAAAATTTGTTGGTCAAAATTTTGTTGGTAAACATTCTTTTTTATAAATTTTCAAATTAAATTTCTTTAAGCTACAAAAGAAAAAACGTTGTTGTGTAATTTTTGAAAAGCATCTCCATTTTTTTAATTAAAAACTGCAAATTTCATAGTGGTTTTCTTAAATTCTTTGAGTTATGTATATTCAAAAAGGTACAGCGAACCAGAGACAAGAAGTGACCCATTTTGAAACTTTTTGTGTTTTTCTAAATTAAAATCATATTCTTAATTTCATGGAAATCTCCATATTTTTGCTAGCGCTATATATATTTTTTTATAAAAGCATACAAATGTTGGCGTATGCCGATGATATGCGCGTCCTATCGTAGGAGCTTGCACGATGACAATATTCGTCCCTTGGAGCATTTTAGAGAAAGATTTTGCGGAAGATTTTTGGAAATCGCGCAATAAAGAAGTACGCAAGGAGGCGCAAAATTAATCATCCATTCGGGGAAAAATTGTAGTAATAAAATATTGAAGAGAAAAAAATCAGTTTTGAATCAGTGAATTTTTTGTTTATAAATGTGGTGCAAAATTAATCACCCCATCTTAAAATTTATAATTTTGACACTTAATGACACTTGTGAACTAGACAGCTGCAATATAAAAAACGGATAAGCAATGGAGCGCGTAAAAGTCCATATAAAGATTTCCGGCACTCAAAAAAAAAAAAAAATTGGATTATTAATTTTGCGCCACCTTATAGAATATATTTGTATGTACCTACATAAAATAAATTGAATATGAATTGCGCAGAGAGCGCGTACCGCATTAGTGAAAGAGAACGAAAACAAAAAAATTAGTAAACCAAAAAAAAAACAAAAAAAAAAAATAAAAATAAAAGCACTCAGCATGGTGCATCAGTTTTTATGCAACAACATATTTCATCAACGCAACAATTCGTTGGCAACAGAATTTTCCTCTCAGCCACCACCACAGTCGGCTTTGTAATGTTTTCGGCGATGTTGCTATTACTGCCATGTTTTGTGATTGCGAAAAAAGGTTACGCAAAAGTGGCGCATTTCGTACAGAAAGTGAAATTATCTTAAAAAACGCATACACACATACATATTAACTTAGAAAAACAAATTTAAATGCTTGCATACAAAAATAAATAGAATACATATATGCGTGCGTGCGTATGCCCATGTATGTGTGGAAGTAATTACGCGAAAAGGCCAAGAAGGAAGTGGCTCACCGGCTGTGGCGCTGCCAGCAGCATGAAAATTTCTAACAACAACAAAGGGCGAAACAATTTTCCTACAAACTGTGTCGTATACGAAAATAAATAGATGCCACTTCATGTTGTTGAGGTTGTTGTTGGAGCTCAATGTTGCCTGAAGAAATGTGTGCTATTCTGTGTTGACATACAAATATGTGTATGCATGTATGTGCACATACAATGACATACGAACCGCGGTAACCCCAAGTGCTGTTGGGTGCTAGCTGACATTTGCTTTGGAAAGTTTGACATTTTTGACTTGAAACTTATGAAGAACATTTTGCCATTGGGGCGCGAGTTACAAATGCCCATGTAGACGTTCTTCGCTCGAGCCGGAATTTTGTGGAGATCATCCAAAATCAGATACTGATAATGCAAAATCGTCATTTGATTCACGATGGCGCAAAATTAATCAACCTGCAAATGGCGTCGTACGTCAAACATATTTGACACTTGTGAATTAAACTGCTGTAGTACACAAACAGGCAAGGAACTCGTAAAAGTGAAAATAAAGATTTTCATGACTCAAAATTATTTTTTTTATTTTGTAAAAATGTTATTAAAAAAAAAAATAATCTGGATGATTAATTTTGTGCCACCTTGTATATAGAAATTATAGAAATTATATTATATTATAAAAATAAATATTAGAAAATATTTATTGATCATTTAGTAGTGAAAAAGTGCTACTAGCATTCGCTCTGCATAATTTGACTAAAGTTCAAAAAGATGCGCGCGTCATTTCTTTGATAAGAACATCACAGTCGATAAATCATTTTTGTTATTAGGCTTACAAGGCAATGACTTCAGAGTCGTTGAATGATAGGCTAAAAAGATTTTCCTTTTTAATTTATTTTCACTCTTTACTGTTTTACTTTGCCTGTGCAGGAATAAAAGCAGCAAAAGTGACACTGGTACAGTAAATCAGTGAATAGCACAGATTGACTCACTGAGCTTTTTTTTCTCACACATTTGATGTCAGAAAGTCGAAGGTTATACAAGTCGCTGTATGACCAATAAGTAGAGTAAAATTGAAATTTGAAAAAAAGGCGATCCAAGAAGCACCGAGAGATTGATAACTCCTAAAACACTCAGGCTGACAAGCACATTGTATTCGAAGCTCTAGAAGATAAAAGGATTGATAGTTAAGTAGGAAGGGCGAGAAGAGACAGAGAAAGTGAAAGAGATAGGATAGAATGGAGACAAAGATGGAAATAGCTAGTCCTTTGAGAATTTTCCAGATTCTTTGGCAAATCTGAAAATATGCTCCAGTTTGAGAGATCGAATTTTACTCATTCTCATGACATTGGAACCCGAAATTCGTAGTCTTGCTTTAGCAAATGCAGGCTTCTCACAGACAAAAATCTAAGTGCCATCCGCCTCTTTTTAGCAACCCAGGCTAACTCTATGGACTTTGTGCTGTAATAATACCAACCATCAACCGAAGGTCGTTTCTTCCAGGTTTTAGAAGAAAGTTCGACAGTTTCCTGTTCGGACTTATCACAAAACACTTTGCAGTTCTGCAGCTTTCTGTACTGGACCATCGCTCTTTATGTAAATTGCATACATAATCGCTGATCCGATTCATGATTCCTGTAGAACGCATTCCGATTATTGGCCCTCTGGTCGCTGTGGGGTACCCGTTGTTCCGCAGTTGGCCAAACTAGCGGCAATTTCATTTTCTTGAAGACCGCGTTGTACTGGAACTCATATAATTTTATTCCGTTTTGCAATAGATTTTAGCTTCTTCTTACATCTTTTGCTATGAGATTTGCTTTGCTATCACAACTCAAAGTTCGGCGCCTTCTTTTAGAAGCTCCATCGAAAGAAAGCAGAATTACGTGAGTAAATGTAGCCAATCTCTACTTGGTGAATTTGCAGATGAGGCGTCATACTAATGCCAGATAGCAGGCAAAATCTTGTTTATTGTGAAGATTGCTGAAATCACTTGGCTGGGCCTACGCAACTTCATGCTGGATTCCCGGATATAATAATATTGAAGGAATAATGAATGAGCTCGAAAATGCAAATCAGTGGTGCAGATGCAACGAAAGTTGTTTATTCATCTAAGAAAAATTGCCAAAAGTACTACATACAGGAACAACAAACGACGATGATTGTGGGATGTTCTGCGTATGATAAGACAATGTTGGGGTTGTATAGATCTCCAACAGCCAATAACTAGAAGTTGCCTGTGCGAAATATTCCAAGTTGAAGAAAAGGTGGAATAAAATCACACCTTATTTTAATGAAGTTAGTGGAGGTTAGTTTTTATTAGTTAGTCTTTTTTCTAAAAGCGGTCACCCCTCGGCAGGCAATGGCAGACTGTATTTCTGCCATGAAAAAGCTCCTCATTAAAAACATTTGCTGTTCCGAGTCGATTCCTCCATTTGTGTAACAAAATCAAGACGAGCGCCACAAATAGGAGTAGGAGCTCGGCCAAAAACATAACAGAAGTGTACGGCTCAATTTTTTATTTATTTTTAGTGAAGTTTAAAGTATCGAGCGTCCATAATTTTATTGCGAGTTTAAGTAGAGAGTATTAAAATAGTTCCTATTAAAGGAATATGACACCTTTTGTTGCTCACAGAGGACATTCAGGTTGAGCCTCCGAGTGAGTGTATGAGATTTTAATACGTCTTAATGTTGGGCCTAACCAACAAGCGAAACTCAATACCATTTTTAGGACGCGATTTGTGGAATTTATTGCGCAGCATAGAGGAAAAAGTAGATTAATGTCTATTAACAATTTGGGAGCTAGTTGAGTCCTTTAGATATAATAACAATTTAACTATCGTAGAGTACTTTATGGCGTCTTGACTGAAATTTACGTGGATACGTGAAAATCTAATAAGTTGTATTAGAAAATTAGAATTGAATTTTAAAAATATCCTCAAAGATATTTTTTAATTTAAAATAATAAAAATATTTGTAAGAAAAATAAAAAAGTAATTATTCTTTCCCAATTGTTAGGCCAGCGATCACTGCACGCCACTTAAAAATATACTGGTTTTACGATGTGTGCTCGTATGCCGCAACATCGTAGCAGAGCAGAATAATTCACACTTAGCTTTTGCAAGTATTTCGCCAATAAAAAAATTCATATGCGTATATATGTATGTATGTATTTATGTGTGTATATGTTGCAAGTGTGCATGCACTAAATAGTTAGGTGCATAATTCTAATTTAAATTTGACATGACGTCTGCATCATAAACACCCTTCCTTCCCGCCGGCAATGCATTTTGTGGCCATTGCAAATTGCGTATATCTTTTTTAGTGTTGTGTCGTCAGCTTGTTTGCATCTCTTTGCCGCATGACAAGTCGCAAATGCGCCTCAATGCAGTAGAAAATGTCCTGGTCTACCCTAATAAATATTAATTATGCGTATTTTTTGACCAAAATAAAAGAAACAAATTAGAAAAGAAATTGAGAATTCAGTGTGCAAATAAATTAATTGCCTTCACTTTTTCTTTGCTCAGGTTGTAGCCTGTTTTTTTCTGTTTCAACGCCGTGACTTGGGGCTACCTATAAATACCTGCTATTCCCGACATTAGTAATTAGTTGTGAACTACTGTGCGAAATTTGCGAGTGGGTCAAATAAATTTAATTGCTTAGCAAGACAGAGCTTAGTTCCGTAATATTTTTATTCATTGAAAAAATGTGTGGAATAAATTTGAACGTTTACTACCAAGACTGACGAAGCATATCTGAGCACTAACCATAACAAGAAAGTTTAACTAACCACCATAGCATCTGTAAGTAGCGCTAGCGTGAAAAAGCAGAACTCAGTAAGGTTCTAGAAAACCTCATCTCGTCGATAATCTTTTAACTATTTACCTCCAATCGCACTATTTCTGATCACACCAGTTGCTCAGCGACACATTTCCTTTCAAAACAGGTTCTGAATAGTCCGAGTAGTAAATATGTACTTAGTGAGCTGGCTAGACAGGGGACCTTCAAGATGATTTCACCGGGAAATGAGAGTATTGGGGTTACTTTTAGAATCTATTGTCTGCTCCTGTGCGCAAACGGGTAACGTTGCGAGATCCTTCTGGCCACGAATATATGAGCCATCGAATTTTTTTATTTTGATTTATTTATTCTGATTTTTGTGGGTATCCTTACCACGAATTGTCCGTTAAGTATCCATGTGGTGAGACTTGTAGAAGTGGCCTAAAGGATGGGGTGGAATCATCTCATCTCACCTGCTCTTGTCGGTTAACATACCCGGTGAATTTCATCATTAGCTTCAAGCAGTTAATACAAATGTAATTAGAAACTGTTGGTCGTCATACTCCAATCTAAAGCCCTCTATTTCTTCTTTTTTGATTCCTTCCTTTTGTTTGCTTCTTTTCCCTCTGTATGGCATCAAAATGGACTAATTTTGATTCTTTGCCCAAGTGGGCCTCTCGCCATTTATTCTAACCTAACTTCGCGCCAATCAAGAAAGAGTTAAATACTGAGCGAAAGAAAATCTTAAATGCTCGCCAGGAAAGTTCCAGATTCAACAGGGGAGATTAAAAGATCAAGTCCGAAACTTTGAGTGAACTTTCAAGGAATTCATGAATTCTTAAATGCGACTTCCTCGGGCCCCCTCTATGGAAGAGCTGACTGATTGTGTTAAAGATCGTCATGATAGAAATAGGAAGTGTAAGGATTTCCTCTACTTTCAGAGCATCAACTCATCTAACCGTTGAAAAGCCTAAGTATGAGTTGTAGATGGTTTGTGTGATATACTGACATGAGATGAGTGTTGCCACCTGTTTTTTAACGGAAGTAATTTATTAAAAAGTATATATATTTAAAAAAAACTTTCTAACAACAATTTTCTTGGCAGCGTTGCCACCTGAATTTTATTGCAAATATAACAATTTATCGCACATTTCATTTAGTTACTAAGCTACAGAATTCAATAAAAGGCATTTAAACGAGCTATAATTAAAAAAAAATTGGGCTGGTGTTGCCACTTACATTTTTTGGAAATTAAGAAGTTTTTTACAGAAATATATTACTGGTAAAATATGTAAAAAAAATAATGTGATAGCCTTAATTCAATAAAAAATAAATTTTCAAAGGGTGTTGCCATCTAATTGAAGTTTACATGAAATATTTTTTCAAATTACAATGAAATAAAATGAGAGCTTGTAATATGGGTGTTCAAAGGAGTGAAAAGAGGTTTGAAATATTTTTTAGCCGGTGTTGCCACCTACTTTTTTTTGGAAATTAAGACTTTTTTTACAGAAATATATTACTGATAAAAATATGTAAAAAAATTAATGTGAAAGTTTTAACTCAATAAAAAATAAATTTTCAAAGGGTGCTGCCATCTAATTGAAACTTTTTTTTTTAAATTATAACGAAATAAAATGAGAGTTTGGGATATGGGGGTTCAAAAGAGTGAAAAGAGGTTCGACATTTGTTTAGCCGGTGTTGCCACCTACTTGTTTTGGAAATTAAGAAAATTTTTTCCGAAATATATTACAGGAATATATTAATATGAAAGTAATGATAGTTTTAATCCAATAAAAAATAAATTTTTAAAAGGTGTTGCCATTTAATAAAAAAAAAATCATATTAAATTATAATATAATATGACAAACGGTTTGGATATGGCAATATGCACTGAAGTGCATGAAGAAAGTTTTGTATATGGCGTTGCCACCTAACTTTTAATGTGAAAGTTGCAAATAATGGTACAGTTGAATTTAGTATTTGGATATACAGTGCACTCGCGGTAACTCGAATAGCCGCTAAGTCGAACGACGTGCTAACTCGAACACATTTTTTTCCCTATTGACTAGTTTGTAACTCGAACAATATTAAAGCGCTATAACTCGAACAAAAAAACAAATTTATTTGTACACACATTCTTTTCAAACATGTACATTTTGTACATACATACATATGTAATAGTATATGTATATAAATTATATGTATACTAGTGTATTGTCCATATGAATATTTCGACGTTAATATCCCGTTAGTTTTCTGGGAACAACATCTTGCATTGACCAAATTGCTTTAAATTTGTCATTTGTAGTATATCAGTGCACGTGAGTAATGGATCGTAAAAGGTTGCAGTGTTTAACATTAAAAGAGAGGGCCGAAGTCCTTAACAAAATTAAACGTGGACGTAGTGTTACTTCTCTAGCGAAGGAATATGGGGTAGCCAAGTCCACCATAAGTCTTATAAAAAAGAAAGACAAGGCAATTTTAAAAGCAGTAAACAACACGTTTTTGGGTCCTGGGAAGAGGAGAACTTTAAAAGCTTCTGAGTTTCCTAAAATGAAAGCCGCTTTATACAAATGGTTTCTGTCCCAAAGAAAAAAGAATTACCCAATAAGTGGACTCATCTTGAAAGAACATAACATGAAAAACATAATTTACAGGTCGAATTTACGCTTTATGATGTTAACAAATGGAATGATGGTGCCGAATTTACCGACACAGAAGTAATAATTGAAACTAGTGATTCTGAGTCTGAGTTTAACAACACAACTGAGACTTGTGAGCGGATATCATCTGAGGAGGCAGTTAGCTCTATCAATAAGGTGGGCCACAACTGAACAAGTAAGCCCCGCAAAGGTTAACACTCTTCAATTTCTGCGTGAAAAAGTCATATTCAACATTGCTGCAGGCAAGAAAAGACAAACACACATTACAACTTTCTTTTCGGCCTAACTTTTCTGTTAAAGCTGACTTTTTTTGTGTAACTGACACAAAGGCTGCCAAATATTTGATGAAAAATATTGAAACGAATTAATTATTTTAAACATATTCATGTTCATATCCATATGTAAATAAATAAATAAATTTAATTGAAAAAAATCGATATCGATGACTGTTTTTTTACCATAGCACACTCAATTGATAAGTCGAACAAATTCGATAAATCGAACAGCGCCTGTTTTAATTAGTTCGAGTTATCGCGAGTGCACTGTATATCATGTTAATTATCATGGGGCACATTTTAGTTATAAAGTTGTTAATTATTTAGAATGGCGATCCACTTAATTTTTGATATGAAAAATTATTGGAATTACCATATTTTATTAAAAATGCCAACTAAAAACAGAAATTGTTTGCTTTTCATTTTTAAAAATTTGTTGGTGTTAATTGCCAGACATATTAGGTATTTCATTTAACGCGCAAAGAAAACCGCGGCATCTGCTAGTTATTAAAACTTATGTTTGTAACTATAATTTCAATGGCGTGATGAAAATCCACAAAATGCCAGGGTATTCCGATTTTGTATATTTTTGCATCATAAAATTGTACTCGACTAATTTTATGATGCAAAAATATAAAAAAATCGGATTGCACTGGTATTTTGTGGATTTTCATCACGCCGTTATTATGGCATCTCCTTTTTGTCTGTACTGTTACTATGGTAGTTTCTTCACTCATTTACACACATGGCTTATTTTTGTTTTACTCGACAGGTCTATGCGACCTTCTTATCGAGGAGCCATTTTGCGACTGTTATTCAAACTTTTATTAAATTTATTTCCTTATTGATGCATCAATATTTAATTAAAATTTATTCTTATTTTTTATTTTTTTAGTTATTAAAATTTACTATAATTAAAAAAAAAAATTGAATTCTCACCTCTACTCTTCTCTCTATTTCTTTAATTGCAGTTACATTCAACACTTTGACAATTTCCACTTCCCAAACGGTGTTTTAAAATAATGACTATAGCAACGACAACAAATGTTAGTAATAACAAAAGCAACAACACTAAAAGCCTGTCGAACTACGTACTTGTGATTTCAGTAAATTCGCATTCCGGCTAGCAGTGCTTAGAGCTAAACGCGCTTGCGAACAGCCGTTAACGACAAACACCGACGTTTTATGCAAATGCACGCGGCAAAAAAAAATCTCCGCCATTTCTCGAATGTCTTGGCCAGGAGATCGACGACTGTGAAGAGTGAGAAAAAATGCAATATCAACGAGGAAGACGAAGATGAAAATCAACGACAATTGAAATTGTATTGTGTAAAATATTACAACAGTATGGTGACCTAAATATTTAGTTTGCACAAAAAGTAAAAGCCATAAATAAATCACTAGAAAATAAATCGCGCACACAAAATAAGAGCGCCGTGAAAAAAGTAAATTTTCAAAAATTTCAGATTAAGCAACAGCAAATTTCGCGTAAAAGAAATCAAGTTCGGAAAAAAACGAAAAGTTAATTACATTGATTTATTTTGCATACCAAAAATCAAAAAAAAAAAAAAAAATTAAAATAAATAAATTGTAACGAATACAGAAAGCGAGCGACAAAATCGTAAATACTTACATACAAACAAATACGTACGCAAAAACTTGTACTGTGTACCACCAGGTGTCAATAATAAATTATAATTGTTGTCAATTAAAACAAAAAAACAACAAAAAGGCAACACAAAATAACCTGCCAGAGGATTTCCCCCATCCTTGCCAGAAAACAGCAATCGGGGCGACTGAAAAGTTTGCAGTGAAAAGCAAGAAATATTGAATTTTAACATTTCAATTTCTGGCCAAGCCGTCCTGTTGTGTCAGCTTGGAGCGAAAGGTGTATTGAGGACCGTGTCGAACAATTAATACAGCTTAAGTCTTACGCACACTCTGCCCCTACCTCAGTGCGCAGCTCCCACGTGGATCCCGTAGTTGAGGCGTGTGAGCTACACATCACGATTTTGCACGAAAATTATTACTTTTTCAAGTATACACTGGTCACCTTGGTGTCTGTTAGCGTGCATTATTGGCTTAACGCCAGTTATTTATCTCGTTCATGCGAAGGAATTTACGTCTGTATTGGAGGGCCCTAGCGCTGCTGGGTGCCCTCCTTTCGATAATCATTGACTGGCCGGGCATGATGGTGTATGCGATGCCAGCAAGTGCAGCAGCAGCAGGGCAACAACAGCAACAACAAGCGCGCACAATGGACACTTTATCACCTGTGAGTGCACTTTTCGCCGAGAGAGCATTTCACAACAATGCAACCGGCACAACCTACCGCAGCGGCTACAGCAGTAATGACAACAGCGACGATTTCGACGGTGGTAGTGGTGCCGGTGGCAGCCACATTGTTAGTGACAAAGTGCTTGTAAATGATAATTTCTCTTTTAATAGTAATTTAAATACAAATCGAAATAGTAGCAATAGTAGTAACTACAGTGAAAGTGAGCAACGGCAGCAGCAACAGCAGCAAGAAGAAGCACCGCCTTCAACAGAGGATCTGCCAAAAAGCAGTCGAGCGCAAAGTGTCACTGCTTTAGGTGCTAATGCAAGCAGCAAACGCTCAAGTGCCAGCGTTGGGAGTGATCGTAGTGCGAGCGCAAGTCATGAGCCTGCGCCACACGCACCACCAACTTCACGCGGCGATCTATTGCACAATGCGCAACGCATCAAAGTGCTGAATTTGATATCGAATAAGCGCAAGCGTAAAAAATTCAGCGATGAGAGTAGCGGCAATGAAGCAGCTGCGTATGCTGTTGATGCCGCTGTGGTAGCAAGCAGCAGCAACACCGTCGTAACACATCACAGCGCAACTACCGATCGTCAGGCTCGATCAAGTGATGCGGCCCACGATATCACCAGAACCACCACCGCCAACACACCACTCAGTTTTAGTGAAAATAGTATTAGCAATAAATATTTAATTAAAAATAATAATTTAAATAATCAAAATCAACAAATGGCCGTGGCGCCAAAACGAACGTTAAATAAACTCGAAACTACTACAATCGCAACAGCAACAACTAGCAGTAATAAACTTAAAGCTAATATAAAAAATGATAACTATATTAACTACATTGAAGAGGAGGCAGTGGAAGAGGGGGAGGATGTGCACTCTGCCGTTAGTAATGATTATCAGGATGAGAGCAGCAGCTCTACAAGCCTTCCCTACTCCTTCACAGCGGCGCCGCTCTCTGCCGATGAAGCAGTGCTGGACTCCTCATACATCGCTGCTGCAGCAGCCCCTCCATCACCCGCCTTCACATTTGCTTCTGCGCATCACACAGCCATTCTGCTGTCGCGCACTGAGCGCAGCGTACGCCAACCAGAGTCCCCATCATCATCCCAGGCGGATGCGGTGGAGCAAGCGGCACCGGCTGGGGGCTCGACGTCGGCGACTTTGGCCGGTCGGCGCGCTGGTGGTCAAGTGGCTGTGCGTCATCATGGCGGCGCCAATGGTGGTGGCATAGTGCGACGTTCCTCTGACGGTAGTCCGAAAACGAGAAGACTGAACAATTTTAGAAACTCAAATGTCAGCAGGCATTTGCCCAGCAATTTGGATCGCAATGAGCGCTCGACCATATCACATTTGTCGGGTTTGGCGCGCAAAATTCAAATCTACATTAAGAATCGCTTCATACAACTGCTGCCCGATGGTACGGTGAATGGAACGCAGGACGAACAAAGTGATTACAGTGAGTACGAAAATTGTGTATTTGTGTATTTGAATATATGTTGATGAAGAATATGCTGGGAGAATATATAGATCGTAAGTAATTATTAGATACAAATGCAAAAGTTCTTTGCTAAAAATAAAAAAAAAATTAAATATTCTTATATCTGTCAATGATTCATATCAATAATTCATGTGGGAAACAGCTATAACTCCAATCAGTTAATACGTAAATTTGTGATTAGGAACCGTTTCTTTTATTTGCTGCCATTAGAAGCAAATGAAGTTATTGGATAACTTGTGACAAAATAATTTTGTAATAAAACAATACATTTTTTTCGAATATATCTAAAGATGTGATAGATTACAAACATCACAAAATGCGTTAGAAGCAAATGAGGAAAAATGGAATAAGGCAACAGGGCGAGAAAATAAGGCAACAGTCGTTTATTTCCCCTTAAGGCAGATAGAGCAAATGAGATTACCAAATGGACTCATATTCAGTGCAACTCATGAAAATGATCAGTCTGGCATACCACAGAGTCTTGCAGTCTCGTCTGCTCAGTGAGAGCATATCTCATACTTACCCGATTCTGAGATTGAGATCACCCTGCGCTTAGCCCGCCTCTAGCCAGTCGGTGGCGTGTCTTTGCCATTATTGAGTGAAATATGCACCCGTTTTGTATCGTTGGTTTCCATGGCTGAACGAAAGAGGCTAAATTACTGGATACCCCTTTTCCATGTAAATCCACTATGCCAGATCTCAATACGCTTACGGAACTATCATTACCTATGAAAGGGTAACATTATTTTACATATTTCAAAGGTAAGCCTACTTTTCATAAATTTTTTCTTTTATGAATATTAAACACGCAAGTTTGCTATATTATTTTCAATAATAAGAAACTTTATCAAGCAAGAAAAGAGGGGCCAATATGACACGCAATAGGAGAGAAAAATTGCAAAGAGCGGCAGTGGTCGTAGAACCGACGAAAACTACTCATTTAGGGTTAAATATGCTATAGTGGGTAGAAACAAAATGCAACATTTCAGACGTGGAAACATTGGACGAGAAAAAGGTACCCGAATTCCGCCAATATCAATTTTTGCTTCACGCCACAACACCAAGGCGCTGTAGATAAATGCTTCCGTACAGCACCCCGCAATTGTTTTTTGAAGATTTTGGCTGCAGAATTTCCACGAAAAACTGTGAATATATTCATCGTTGACCCGAATACCGTATCGTCATCATTCCTATATCTAAGTGGACTAACCCCATCATCATCATCAGGCAGCGTTACAGCTTTAGCTTCATTCACGATTTTCTTCCAGGTGTCACGATGTTTGGCTGTTTTCCTACAGTTGCTTACGTGCATCTTTTTCAGGTAATTGATGACTTGGTCTAGCCAATGCACTTTTGTGCGTCCTCGTGTTTTCGAAACCAGCGGATTATAAATGGTTAAGGTTTTTTGTTCATGTGTTTGTTTATGTGTTCAATATGACCCGACTGACGTATTCTTTGTGGTTTAATGAGTTTAATAACATCTTCTCCTTTGCATAAGAATAACAGTTCGTTGTTGTACCGTAATCTATATGCGCCATGACTTTCCCGGATAGATCCAAAGATTTTTCGGTGTATTTCATGTTCGAAAATTTTTAGGCATTAAGCATCTACGTGTTTAAGTGTCCATGTGTTCGCATTCATAAATATGAACCGTGCCCATTACCACTTGGTAAATGTGCAGCTTACACCCACGTGCGAGAACTTTTGATTTTAGAAGATTTACACTGGCAAAGTATATTTTATTTGAGGTCAAGATTCGATATTGTATTGTGTGGGGCATATTGTTGTCCTTTTTTGGTAAAACACCGAGGTATTTAAATTGCTGAGACCCTTCAAAACAATATCTTACAATAGTTATATTATTTTGTCATTTATCTCCAGATTACAATATCGGCAAGGTACTAACTAAAGCGTGGTTAAGTTTCAAGGGCCGGTGTTGATTTTGAATAAAATAGAACTTTTCTAGGAAATTATTGTCATTTCACTTTGTTATGATAATACTGGTATGGTTCGATTACATATGGAATAAAATATAGGCCAAATGGTAAAATTTTTTGCGCAAAAGAGCCATTGTTTCGTTAGCTGTGTGAGAAGTGGTACCGTCCTGTTGAAACCACATATCATCCACATCCACATCTTCTAATTCGGGCCATAAAAAGTTCGTTATCATTTCACGATAGCGAACACTATTCACAGTAACTGCCTGACCGGCCTCATTTTGGAAAAAATACGGCCTAATGATGCCGCCGGCCCATAAACCGCACCAAACAGTCACTCTTTGTGGGTGCATTGGTCTTTCGGCAATCACTCTTGGATTATCATTCGCCCAAATGTGGCAATTCTGCTTCTTGAGGAATCCACTGAAGTGAAAATGTGCCTCATCACTGAAGATGGTCATTCACTTGCCACTGTTGCCTGAATAACTTTAACGCATTGCTCGATTGTGTATCTTTCCATGGTTCAAATTGAGTTAGTCTGAAATTAAAAAATGTCGAATGAAATGCAAAAAAAACTTGACGTTTAGATGTGGTTCGCATTCAACATCGGCCTTTGAAATTTAATCACCCTTTATAAGTGCATACTTTTTTTCTCACAGTTGAACTTTCGATTTCGTTAGAATTCTTGCCCATTCATCTACGGTTTGATTTCTTTCTTCTCTCTCAAAGTTACAGAGGAAATAATGCTCTTTAAATGGAGAAAGTGTCTTTCGGTTTGCTGTAAACATTCCTTTACAATACTTTTACATTAACATCGAGAACAATAACATAATCTGAATAACATAAAACTTACAAGAGAATGTATAGCAAATGTTGTATTATGAAACTAACATAGAAGTATTTTAAAGCTGCTGTTTTTGTAAGTTCTTCTGGTATTCTGATTGGTGTTTCAAAGTCACTTAAAAGATGTGCCGCCATGTGATTTTAAATATTCGCTTGTGTATGTGTATGTGCGTTTACGCAACCAGGGGTAATTAAATGGAAAACTTTTTGATTTGTGTAGTTGAACGAACTCTCAAATGACTACAAGTATCAATCAAATTTTAATTTTTTCTCACACATACATATTTACGTACTAAACGATTTGCCGTCTGCATTCCTGAAAGTACTTGTATGTTAAGTCTATGAAACTCATAGTGCTAGTTTCACTTCTACGCGTACGTACAAGTACAGGAATTATTTGTATGTATGTATGTATAAAAGTATATATTTGTGTGCGTTTTATTGACTAGTTATTATTTAATGGACGCTTAGAGTTTTTAGGTTATCTGCCGTTTATTAGCAAGAATATAATAAAAATTTGTGCGAATGACAAGCGTGAAATTTATTTATTCATCTGGAATATATTTGCATATTACTTATTTGCATACTTGTGAGCGTAGGCGTGAACAAAAAACAAAAAGAAAATAAAATAGAAAAAATAAATAAATAGAAAGGAATAAAATAAATAGAAAAAATAAAAATAAAAAATAAAAACTGAAAAATTGCTAGTAAGGAATTAGTAGCGATATACATACATACATACATGGGCCTGTATGGGCTACATATATTTAAAGCAATTAAGTAAACGGAAAAATATTGTTTGGTTTAAAAAGAGGATTAACAAAAATTATGACAACTAAAGACTCAGCAGACATACGTAAAAAACATACATACATATTTATGTATATATGCATGATAAATATATTATATTTTATTATATTTATATATGTATATGTGAGTCTGTATTCTAATGTGTGTGTATAGGGGTTACTGAAAAGTCATATCGATGGTGAGTGCCTAAAATAAAGATGAAAAAGTGATTGATCAACAACATCTGTGGACTTTTCGCAAAACAACTTAAGTGACTTTAATTGGTTTCGCTTTAAGGTCAATAAACTCTGATCTATCTTAGCAAAATGTAATATTTTATTGAATATTTTAAATATAGCTACTCAAGCCAATGCTATAAATGATTAATAGACTCAATTCTAAATATTAAAATAAAATAAATAAAATATTTATTTATTATTATATAATATTTTATTACAATTAATATTTTTTATAAATATATTTTATTATAATTTATGTTTTTTGTGGTTATATTTTATTTTAACTTATATTTTTTATAAATATTTTTTATTATAATTTATGTCCTTTATAGTTAAATTTTATAGTAATATTTTATTTTATAATATAATTTTATTTATGGCAATTTACCAAGAATATTATACCATATAAACAAAGCTTCAAACTTTGCAGAAAAGATTAAAAAATTGAACAAGGGTTAATTAGACTTTCAATTTTTATTATATTTTTTTTAATTTTTTACTTTTCTTTAATTTTAAAAAAATTGTTTTGGTATTTATTTTTTTTATATATTTTATTTATGTATTAATTGTTTTTTATATATTTTTTTAAATATATTTTTTTTATTTTTTTATTTTTTATTTGCTTATTTGCTTTTTATTATTTTTGCTTTTTTTCTCATTATTGTATTTTTATTAATTTTATTTTTATTTTTTAAATTATTTTTTTAGTATTTTGCCTTATTTCGAGGAAACCAAGCAATTTAGTGCCTTACACAAAAATAGAGCTAAGTCCACTTCAGTTGTTATTTGAAAACCACACAGAAATATGCAATAAATAAATTAAATAAGTTTCGCTCTTGAAATTTAAAAAATAAATTAATAACTAAAATTGAAAAAAAAATGCAAAAATACTCTATGAGCGTAAAAAACTTAACAAAAATATGAAAAATACGCAACTAAAACTTCTCGGTGCTACTTTTTCTTCATTCATTTTCCGTACATTTTGGCCGTTATTCGGCTCTGAGCCGACAGAATGAGCTAATAGGTTGACGTCACTTGGGATGTGTTTGCAAAAAAAAATGAGATTATATTTCGTTGCCATCTGGACAACGACTGATTGGACGAGTATGTGAATATGTGTGAAATTAGTGAGCAGAAATCGGGTGCCGGATTTTCCAAAAGACGTGGTGACGGTTTACATACCGACTTCTTAGTTTCTATTCACCTTTATTTTTTAATATTTTAGTTATCATTTCATTGAAGACCTCTGCCAATCTATTAGTGCTAATAAAAACAACAATATTTAATTCTTTTCAGAACATTGTTTTAATATTTGTTTAATTTTTTATATTAATTCTGTAATATTTTTGTTTGCTTTGTACTGAAATTAAATTTTTTGAATTAATTTAATTTTTGTACTGAAGTGAAATACATTTTTTTAAATTAAAAATAATGAATTTTCTTATGCTTCAATAATTTTTTAATCTTAATTTCATGATATTTAAATTTTTTTTTATAATTATTTTTTGTCACATTTCTTTAAAGATGGAAAACTATAGTTATAACGTTTTTATATTAATTTGGACTAAGAACTAAAATTTTGGGCTTAATTAAAATTACAATTATTTTATATTTATGTCTTAATTTAGTAATTTCTAAGATTTTTTAGTTATTATTATTAATATGGAAAATTACATGACTTTGTTTTCTAAATTTTTTAATTTTAATTTTTTCCTTGTTTTTTTTTATTTTAAAACTGCACTTTTTTTGGTTATTTAAAATTTTGAACTTTTCTATTTCTTTCAATGTAAAATTTTTTCAGCTAAGTAGCACATGTTTTCGTCATTGCATTCAAAATACTTCGCGTAAAGTAACGCAATAATTGGATCCCTGAGCTTTTTTTGTAGCACCAATGTACATATCACCGAGCTACATGTCTGGTTTTATTTGCCATCCCAAAAGTTGCTGTTCGATTGTTGCCACTTACAAGTGTGCTTTGCAAACACAAATAAATTTCCGAGTTAATCCCTTGCGCGTCAGAAAGAAAAACACTTTTACTGCAACGAAAATAAACATAATACGATTACGTACATATTTTGAAAATTTCGCTTTTCTCCAAAGAAATTGACACTACGAACAGTGGAACGTAAAGAGACATTAAGTCTGTAGCAAAGAACATAAAAACTAAATCTTTAACAAATTATCGAGCTTAAAGTATTTTTTTATATGCATTCGGAATATGATGAAAATCAGCATATACATATGTATATATATATTACATATACATATATATATATCAGTGTTCTTGTACATACACACAAAAATATTGTGAAATCGCCATGAGACAGTTATTAAGTTAAGCTGGCGGGCATTTTGAGTTTATAACAAAAATAGTCTATTTGCCATGGTTGAAAACTAAAGGAAAGCAAATGAATGTGAAATGTTTAGGAAACCTAAAAATATAGAATTTTCTAATAAAAAAAAAATTTCGAACAAATAAATTTGGAAATGTCTTTGTTTGTACCCAAATTGGGTCTGTCGCTATATATGACACTTTTATATTGGTTTTCTGGGAAACTTTTTCTACGCTGGGATTTGATTGGCGCGCAACTTCTATATTAAAATTATAAAATTTAAAGAACTAACCAAAACTGTAAAAATAGTAAAGCAAAAAAGAATATAAATGCTAATGAAGGTAGTAGAAATTTTGTGAAAACATAATTTTTTGCTGAGAAATAAGAGCTGAGAGCGCCGTTCAAGCGCCGTTTTCTATCAAGTCATTCAACGGAATTCACTAAGTGAGATGCTCCTTTTTGCTTTGATTGGCCAAGATTACTGAATTTCCTCGACCATGCAATTCACTTGTAACGGCATATCTATGAACTGAAACAGTTGCAAGAGGAAAAAGTACAAAAAAAATAGTTTTAGATGTAGAATAGAGAGCAGTCCTCATAAACCTACTGCAAGAATCGAGTTTTTTTGATCAAGTAGGAGCGCCTACCATAGAAGGGGCAAGTCGATGGTTGTTCACTTGAGTTTGTATGTATATTCGGTACAGAAGTATGCGTTCAATAAAGTTTGAAAATTTTCAATTTTTTTCTTTTTTTTAATTGTACAAAGTCTTAAACTTAAAGTAATATGATTTTTGTTGCGATTTTAACTCTATTTGATTAAACAAAAAAAAGAAATAAATAAATAATCAGAAATATGTCGCACTGCTTTTACTATGAGCACAGGTGTAACAACCAAAAAAGCAACAAAAAATCATTATTAATTCTCACAAATTTATGCGTCAAAAATGCCATTAATAATTACATGACAAATCTAGACAGGGTCTTGCATTTCTACATCCGAATGTTGATTTGTGGAATACAAGTAATTAAAATACCAGTTTAACTTTTTACTACGCTGCAACTGCTTTGGAAGATCGCTAAGCACACAAAGTTACTGCTACAATAACAACAACATAGCTAAGCACAGCCTGACGCTTCTTCTTCTTACCACCACTTCACCACACACTCATGAGCTGAAAAGTAGGTGAACCCGAAAAATCAACCTGTCTCGAAATATGATACATTCATTTATCTATTAGTCGAAATTCCGGCAACAGCCAGCCAGCCAACTAACCAAATCAACCAATTTAAATGATATTTAATTTATCAAAAAATCTCACCAGACTTACCCAGTTGTGCGCAGACAGCAGCTCAACGTAACTTGGCAATGCGCTGAGCGGATCTTCAAGTGATCGCAGGCTACCGAGAGGAACGCTGATACTTTATAAGATAAACGCACGTAATTCATTTAAGTATCAAATTTAATATGCAAATCCGGCATTAGGCTTGAAAGTGTGTGATTTTGAGTTATAAAAAAAATGTATTTTAGAAAGACGTGCAGGCAGTAAAAAAAATGTCGACACGAAACGCCACTTTGCAGCCACTTTTAACTGACATTGAACGCGCGGTCGCGTAAAAATCGTGAAACAATATATGAGAAAATAGAAAAATCAAGCATTTGCGCATGTATGGGTGTGTGTTTGTGTAGCAACAACACACCATAGTATCTATGGCAGCTACTTGAGCGCTTAGGCTCAGTTGCACGTACGCCACAAAACAAAAAGAGGTCTGGCGCAAATGTTAAAAAAAGGTAGTAATTTTTATTTTTTTATTTATGCTTTTATTAAATGCTTTACTTATATTTGGATGTGGTTTTGTTTGGTTTTTATTTTTTCAGCCTTTTGGTTTTGGCAGCCTTTCGTTTTAAGCGCTACATAGCGAAAGCAGCCGCCTGGTCAGCGAGGCTCCAGCAACACAAGAAAACGTTAAATTAGCTTCAAAATGTAGCTGTTGTTGTGCCGAACAAAATTTCTAAGCATTTTATGAATCTATTTGGCAGATGCGTGAACGCCGATATAAATTTTGTTTACACGCAAAAAACAAGAAATAATAAAAGCGCAGAAAGTAAGTTCCTGGGTAGTGAAAGATAAGCGTAAAAAAATGCTAAAATTATAGAAAACAAGAAACGGGCAGTTAAGAGCTATCAACTACGCATTTATAAATTTATAAATTTTTTTTTCTACTCACACTTTGGACAACCATTTCACGCGGCATCGATCGCGCTGCCTAACCGTCACCTGTCAATCAGAAAAACAAACTGAAAAAAAAATAATAGTAATAATAATAATATTATATATTGTAATAATTTATATAATTTACACCAGCAACAACAACAACAACAACAACGATAATGATGATGTTGCCATTAAAACTGATAATGATAATGTTTGAGCAGACGCGCCGTTTTGGTAGCGACCCGGCAACAGGAATACAAAAATCTCAGAGTCAAACAAAAAACACCAAAAAACAACAACAGAAAAGTAAAAACCACTTGTTGCCAGACCTTTTTGCAACGACCAACTGACTGATGTGCCGGTGCAACCGAGTCACCTTTGTCGCCATACCACTTTGGAGGCATATAAATTTCGTTCAAATTCCTGCCCGCTTTTGCACCTTTGCGGAATTCGTCGTATTTTATGCGAAACGCGCACAAGAGCCAAGTTGATCTCGTGGTTTGTTGTTAGTCTTGTTGTTGTTGTTGTTTTTGTTGTACGTTAACGGTACGTGTTGTTCGTTATCAAATTTAAAATTTATAAATTTGCAATGCATAACCAAAGCGAGAAGCGAGAAGCGAGAAGCGCAGAGCAACCACTGACCATGCGCTGGATGAGATACGAGTGCAGTTGCCGGCAGCGAATTGCCAGCCTACAACCGCCACGAGACCTAACAGTTTTAGCCAAGCACCTCCACCAGCAGCCAAGTCAAGTCAAGTCAAGTGAAGTGAAGTGAAGTGGAGTGGCGAACCAACCAAATGCTGGCGGTGGGTTCGCACAGCCACATAATAAATTCAGAGCCGCGATTGAGTGAATGCTGCTGCTGCCGTTGCCGCTGGGTTTGTTGGTTTTTTGCTGCGGCTGGAGATGTTGCTGCCGTTAGTTGGCAGCTATGCATGTATGTGCTTGTAAATTGTTGCATATCTGCAGGTATTGTGCTTTCTTGTTGGTAATGATAAACATCAACGGCGTGCATATCGAAACATGAGTCAATTGACTTCTGGTTATGTTGATTGAATTATTACGGCCGATCATTGGGTATCGAGATGTGTTGCTGTGTTGCTTTGTTACTTTGTTGCTTCAATGCAGTTACAGTTGCGAGCTTCAACAGCAACTCTGTTGCAATCTTATTGGTAATGTTTGCATAGATTTCGGTTTTTTTCTTTGCATTGAAAGTTCATTGCATAAGTGAACGCTTTTAATTAGAGGGCAATGAGAGTAAAAGTTGCAGCAAAGGCATAGAAAGTGGCGGGTAGGTATAGAAAAAATACACGAAGTCATATACAAAAAACTGATATTTCTTGAGCTGTGAGAATTTGTTACTTTTTTGCTGTGATACAAGGTGGCGCAAAATTAATCATCCACTTTATTTTTGGTTAACTTTTTTACAAAAAGAAAAAAAAATATTTTGAATGATGGAAATCTTTATTTGAACTTTACGAGCTTCATTGCTGGTCTTCTTGGTCAAAAATTATCATCATTGGCGCAAAATTAATCATCCAATTTTATTTTTGATTAACTTTTTTACAAAAAGAAAAAAAATAGTTTTAATTATGGAACTCTTTATTTGAACTTTACGAGCTTCATTGCTGGTCTGCTTGGTCAAAAATTATCATCATCCAACTTTATTTTTGAATTAGTCGTTACCTCGCCCGGAGGCTAAAGATCGACCATAAATAGTTTTAAATCATTTGCGCAAAAATAATGGTTTTCTTTTTCCCCAAACTTTTATTTCTAAAAATTTTGATGAAAATTTGTTGCATTTTTTTTATTTTCTCCGAGTTCGAAACTTTGATCTGCCTGGTTCTTGCAGGAGAATAAACAAATTATTAAAAAATTATTAAAATTAAATAAGCAGTAAATAAGAAGTAAACTAAATGTCAAAAATTGTCAAAAATTGTCAAAACTTGTCAATAAGTCCCAGTGTTGTAGTTATGTAAGGCAGTCTTTATCAGTTGCCATTGATTGCTTGTGTGAAAAACAAACAACGAGTTTAGGTAAATAAACCATAAAATACCTGCTGAGGGTACTTGAAACCGAAAAACGATCATAAACGGTTTTTAAGTGCTCTTATTAGTACAAAATCTGCTTTCTTAGCAGAAGAAAAGATTTCGGCACTCAATGGACTCAAATAGCAAATTCAAATTTAAAAATAAAGCATTCACAAGAGAGTAGAGTAAGTATTTATATCTGCTGATATTTGATTCAAATGCTCCTAAAAATAAGAGCACAAGTTAGTTAGTTATGGAGTAGGAAACATTTCTTGGCACGCACTTTGAAATATTCACCTAAGTTTGATGACCAAAGCGGCAAAGCATAACACAACTGATAAGCCAATCGTTTTTTGTTTTTATTAAGACAGATTAATGTAGGTTTTATATGGCTGTAAATGTGCGTACGTATGCACATATACACACACATATGAAAGTGTGTGCTGGTGAGCATTAAATATGTTAACGAGACTGAAGGCATGCATCAAATGCCAAACGCACAAAAGCTCGTCACATGCGTATACACACACACACACACTTGCATATATATTTCTACACACACTCTTTTATTTCTATAACCCAGTATGATTTTTAAGCGATTCTTTCTTATCGCCCTTAGAATGCGCTGCTCTGATGGTCTAGAAATTGATGCTTGAGAAATGAGGGGTAAACTGATGACTGAGAACTGAGGGGTAAATTGCTCTCGCCTGCATTTCTTTTGCGGTAGTTCAGTATTAGATTTGTGAAATTGGTTCCAACTCTCACTTTAGTCTGCTGTTAAAAGTTTGACACTAATTTACTCATTTTACGCACATGCGTCACTAATTTTAACGCGGAATTTTTAAGAGTAATTAAATAATGAAATATTTTGTATATAATTGCGGCTGAAAGGTTGAATGAGTAGATTTATTTCAAATTACTGAAAAATTCCATAAAACTTAACAGGTGTTTTTTTTTTATCTGTATACAACTTTTTTTGAAATCTAACATAATGAAATCAATAAAAGGTGCAATAATTTGACCCTTCATGATTTGTTCCAGCGCTCGGTGTGATTGATCGACATCTGTACATAAAATCTCCATTTGCCGCAATAGTCTTGAGGTGTATGCGCCTGTTTCGCATTCGAAACGGTTGCGCAATAAACATGCTATGTTGTTGTTTTTTAGATATTAGCTACTCCTTTTGCAATTTTTGCGCTTCATTAAATCAAATTTCAGTCAAAAATTTTATTTTAATTTGACTTGAAATATTTTCAAGAAATTTTCTAAAAACTTTCAGCTACCGAGCGTTTCCTTAAAAATGTGTAATAAAATTTTAACAATCAAATCTGTGTTTAATTCGTCAAGTTGGTTAGAAAAGGCTCGTAAAAGTGACCCAGCAAGCAAACTTGGCCCAAGAGAAAATATAAAATATATTTTGGAGCTACCTTTAAATGGGAAATACTTGCATATCCTCATGGAGGTGGTAGTGGTGTAGATGTTAGCTGAGTGGCACAGCCTACACCCAATTAGCACAAAAAATGCCCGTTTGATAGACCACTGGTAGAGCCACTATTTTTTATTAGTCGAACCATCTTGAGTTGGCTATGAATTTGCCTATGTTGCCTATTTTCTTTACTACAATTTTTATCAAGTTAACTATCTAGAATTCCCCCAGCGCAGATTTTTGCACTCACACAAATAGTACAAGCCTGTTTTCTTAGATTCTTCTTGATTGCAGCCACTACATTTATTGTTGCAGGGCCCCCATCTTCCTGGTATGATCTCCCAAAGGCCAGTGACCGGTTATTGTTGACTTAATTCTGATTTTGTCTGCTCGTGGATTTCTTAGCAACTCGTCCGTTGTGCATTTGTTGAAATTGGGCCCCGTTTGCTTAGTTATTTTGCAGGTATTGGTGTTATTCAATTTGTGAACGGCCTGCTTCTGGAATAGCGACCCTCTTATTAGAGCTTTCATTTTCTAACGACCCAATTTGAAGTGAAAGCTTTTACTCCTTTTTTAAGCTCAAGCTTAAAGTGAAAGCTTTTCAAATTGTGTGTATATAAGTATAATGCAAGGTGGCGCAAAATTAATCATTATAAATTATAATAATATAAAAATTGGAAGAGGTGGCGCTAAATTAATCATCCTCTCGGAAAATGCATAAAAATGAAAAATTTGTTGATTAATTTTGCGTCACCTTGTATTGGTGTATGTATGTACGATCAATTTATGTGAGCTTTCCTCATCATGACTTTTACTGTTTTTTGGTGATTTGAGCTTCAGCAATTTTATTGCATTTAGCGCTCATAAGTAATTCCAAACTTTTGGCTGCGTCTTATGAAATACTCTCGACTTAATTTTCCACCTTTTCCAGCATAAGTGGTCTTATCTCATTTATAAAGCGCTGAATGTGGGCCTCCAAACTTTCAACCTTAGCTGGTTTGTCAACATAGACAAGCTTGGCATACCTTCATGAAAATCAGTTCGCAGAAGTCAAATTACATGACTCAGGTGTCAAAGTGACAGGGGACTGGGTTCACTAAAAAACAAACAAAAAAAGAAAAATTAAAAAAATGATTTCTTGCGCTATATGACAGGTTGCACTGTGTTCTTGGGGAGCCTGAAGGTGTGAAATTTTAAAGATGTGAAACGTTTTCCAACAACTCGAATATTTCGATTCATATATATTTAAATTCAATTGATAAGCAATCATTTTAATAAAATACGTCTAATTTCTACTCTTCACCCTATGCTCTGACTAAGAGCGGAACAATTTTAAATTTGCACACCGATTTTGTACTACACATTGTAACAAATTTTTGAATGCCTTACTCTGAATTGTTCCAAGGAATAAAAAAAAAATTCAAAGGGACAAAAACTAGTCGCCACAGCACTGGTCTGCATAGAACTGGTATTGATCTACATACTAGTTAAAGTTTTTTCGCGCTCGCTTAGATTTTCTCCTCATAACAACATAAAAAACATGACAACAAATACATATATATGGATACATGTATGTATGCATGTATGTACTTAGAAGTTTGCTTGAGGGAACTACGTAATGTGATAAGCGCGCGTGTGGCTAGTGAATGACGGAAGTGAGGGCATATGGCAGTTGGAGAATTTTATAGTATTTTCTTTTCTCGAATAAAATGTTATGCCATTTTATGTTGACATAAGGAAAAAATTGTCATACGCTCCGTGAAAAGGATGCGTATTTCGTTTTAGAAGAGAACGAGAAAAATTCAACACTTCAACGATACGTATGCACTGAAAAAAATATTTGAAAAAAAAAAATAAATGTAAATAAAATATTGAAAAAATTACTTTAATTTTTTTAAGAAATTAAAGTTTTCTCACAACTATTCTGACGAACTTCGGTACACAGATAAACTAAAGTTAACTGTACAACGCTCGCCCCTACCCTTTGTGAAGGCTCAAAAATGTCGCACATTCGCCTGGTCAGAGTAAAACAGTTGGAGAAAATAGCACGAAATAAAAACTAAAATTTGACAGCTCTGGCGCAGCGCAGAATAAATGCGAGATTATTGCGAAGAAAAAATTAGCATTAAGTTCTAACAGTTTTCTGCACTACAAAGAGGACAAAGAGAGCTGAAAATGTAGCGGTATCTGCATAAAATATAAATATTATTTATTTAATTTCTCTCACGCCATAAATTCATATCGAACTAAACGATTTATAAGTTCCCATGTACGTACATATATGACACTCTCTTTTTAGCGAAGACCTGCCACTTCATTTATCCTAACGCTTACCCCTGCTTGTTTATATATTTTTAATTAATAGACCACTTTTCTTTAAATTTATATCATGCGACAAACTTTTCATTGTTCCCCACACACGCAATACGCCATTGTCGTCGCTGGCACAGTAGCCCAGTACCCGACATTTTTGCTGGAGATATGCAAGAAAAGGGAAAATATAGCAACACTCCCGTGCACGCGGTACACTTGCCAGGTGATTGTGTGTGTGTGTATGTGTGTGTGCAATTGTCAAGATAAAAATATCATAAAGTTGACATTATAAATTTGTAACCAACATAAAATATGTACAAACTGAACTACAAACATACAACTACTTATGTATCCATAGGCATTCGTATGCATGCATATGTACGTATACATACACACACACACATAGGGGCTATTGCGTTTTTGTGAGCACATAAAGAGCGCGTTCCAGCAGCACGCAAGCTTCCGCTCCATGGCGCGTGTTCCGCGTTTGTCTCACTTACAAATGATTTATACATACATACACACACAAAGCTACCCAACACTCCGTCACCCGGTGGGTTGGGTGTAGTGGAGTCAAAACTGTGTCAATGGCTGCCTCAATAAAATTTTGTATAGAAAGAACATTAAAATTTGTTGTTGTCACTGTGGTTTTGCTTTATTTGTTTGCTTCTCAGCAGTGGTTTTATGCTCGCAGGCGGCAACAAAAACCCAAAAGAAGGGGTAAAAAACTGTATTTTCACTGCCAATAATTCAATTCAAGTAAAATTACTCAACGATTTACCCTTTTCGTGTTAAATGTCATTAATCATATTTGCTCATATGTATGCATGGGATATTAATATAATAATACCAAGAAGGTTCGAGGCCCTTAAGGTATTCGAACACCTCATGTAAGTCGTCTTGTCATAATGGAAGCTTACATAAAAAAAAAACAGAACATCAACAAAAAAATTTGATATATGGAGGGCAAAAGGCAAAGCATTGAATAAAATGATAATACGGTAGGGTTATGGCGCAGGCAGTAAAGTATTTGGCATTTCGCCGGTGTAAGAAACATAAGAAATTACATTACAATAACAAAAACTAGAGTTTATTTGTGTGATTTCTATGAAAAAGGAAATGGTTTGGAAATTAATAAATTTTAATGCGAATAAAGGGTGGTTAAGTTTCAAGGGCCGGTGTTGATTTTGAATAAAATACAATTTTTTTAGAAAATTACTGTCATTTCTCTTTATTATGGTAATATTGGTATGGCTCAATTACGTATAGAATAAAATATTGGCCAAATAGCCGCCGCGGCCTCGTCGGCACATGTCCATCCGATGGTCTAAATTTTCGATGACACTGAGGCATAATTGATGTTCCATGCCGTTAATGTGCCGAATTATCTCATCCCTTAGCTCTTGAATTGTTGCTGGCTTATCGACGTATACCTTTTCTTTCGAACAACCCCAAAGAAAGAAGGCCAACGGTGTCGTTGACGTTTAGGTGTGGTTCACATTCAACATCGGCCCTTGAAATTTAACCACCCTTTGTAAGCAAGCTTTCATAAACTTACGAAGCCCCGCATAAAGTTTTCTGTGCAAAGGGGAAGAGACAGCATCCATTAAACATTAGCTGGTCAAATGCCGTGTAATTAAAAAAAAAAAACCACATTAAATAGAGATAATTTGCTCTGCTGCCAGGTGCATAGTGCTAGTGCGTTGAAATATTTATTGTAAATTAATTTATATTAAACAATGAAATCAATAAATAGTTCATAGTCGTAGCTTGAGCAAAAACCAAATCTTAACAAAATTTTAATTAAATACTAAATTTTTCTACGATAAATCAGAATTTACTGACTTCAAACCAAAATCTTTTAAAGTCGCATAAACTGTTCTTAGAAAGTCACAAAATATAACAATAATATTAAAAATCGTTTGTCACAGAATAAAACAGCCAATCTTTTTGCTACAAAACCGAACAAAATTTGCGGCAAAAAATCGTAAATTTAATTATGTGTGTGCGCTATAATAAAAAGTAAACACACTTAGGCTATAAACAAGAAATGGGTATGTTAACCTCGAAACAATGCCACTACCTAATTTTATGAACTATTTTATGACACACTTTGTCAACAAGCACTTCTAATATTGGCCCAATCGGCAACAAATTTCGCTTTCATTGCAAACATAAGTTTGTATAAGAACGATTTGAAAAATACGTAAATATTAAAGTTGGTTTTTTCCCAAATAATGTAGACTCAAAAAACAAAACCAAATTACGAAAAAAATAAAAAATAAAAATAAAAAAATACCAAAAAACAAAAAAAAGCAAGTTGGAATATCCCGCAAATTTGTGTGGGCGTAAAATAGACCACAGCAGCAACATTAGAAACATGCCTATGGATGTATGTATGTATGCATTTATGTATACGTTTATGTTACTTAACATATACGAGACTGTCTGCGTTGCTGTTGTGGATTGAAAGAATTTTATTGAGTTTTCGACTTATAATTAGCAGCATTTTCATCCATCCACGCCATCATAAATAACTACAGAGACGCACATACAAACTGGCATAAGCCGCAGCAAAAAACAAAAACAAAAAACGTGTCAACGTCAATAGCGGCGCAGGAAGAACAATTTTGAGTAGGCTTGTCAACGCGCCAAAAGCGCTGTTAAATTGTAAAAATGTTTGAAGAAATCGCGAAAGAGCGTGAATGTGATGTGATCGGAGTGTTTCTTTGTGGAGGCCATTTGTGTATCTAAGTAAGTTTGTTCGCTCGGTGGACAGGTCTTGGATATCCCTGTATATTTCAACGTATATCAATCAAATTAATTTGTTCTGTGACATTCTGAAATTAGTTTTTTCTTTATTTTTTTAGGTGATAATTTCATATGCTTGGAATTTCGTCGCGTTGCTAACTGTGTTGGCTGTATTAAAATACTTTTATTTAAATAAAGAAATTTTTCTAAGCAGTGGGAGTAAAGCGTTTCGCTTTACCTTGAGGTTGTAGACGGATTAGAGATGGGAGAAATTTTCACATTTCACATCAAATCAAGAAATCATAATGAAGAATGACATTTACTCTTTTTTTTTGCAGCACAAGACGCGCAAACAATAGTCTCCAATTTTAGCATCAAAGCGAAGTCTGTTTGTTAGGCGAAAAACACCTCACTATTTCCCCTTTTAATTTTCTGCATATCACGAATGCAAGACATTTTGTTATCTATAATTGCTTATAAAGTCGTAAACGACCAACTTTATTTATTAGTTTTTTATTACAAACTGAAACTTATTTCTAACATTAAAGGAATGTAAGCTTACAGATCAGACTTACATTAAATAATAACAGAAAATGTTAAGAGAAGAGAGAGTTCTGTTACACTTGTTAGTAAAAGCAGAGAATGTTAATGCAATTGTAAAAGTGTGCGGTTAACTGTAAAAATAATGAAGAATAGTAATAGAGAGAGGGTGGTGGGTGAGGTCAGTAGGTGACTATATGGAGCAAATGCAAAAAAAAGTTGTAAAAATTCAGGCCAATTTTCAGTAAATTCAAATTTACACTTCATTATAGGTGGCCGCCGTAGCCGAATGGGTTGGTGCGTGACTACCATTCGAAATTCACAGAGAGAACGCAGGTTCGAATCTCGGTGAAACACCAAAATTAAGAAAACCATTTTTCTGATAGCGGTCGCCCCTCAGCAGGCAATGACAAACCTCCGAGTGTATTTCTGCCATGAAAAAGCTCCTCATAAAAATATCTGCCGTTCGGAATCGGCTTGAAACTGTAGGTCCCTACATTTGTGGATTAACATCAAGACGCACACCACAAATAGGAGGAGAAGCTCGGCCAAATACCCAAAAAGGGTGTACGCACCAATTATACTCGTATATAGTAAAAATTAATAAGCTACAACACTGCATACCAAAAATCTTTATAGAAATTCTAATTAAAAACCGTGACGTTAGAATAAAAACTGAATTTTTCAATTGTATGAATTTTTTGAATTTTTCTGATATTTGCATAAAATTATAAAATTGCATTTATTTCGTTTTTCTTTCACAATGAGCTATACTTTTATACAATAATAATGACAATTCAAAAGAAGAGAAAAATTGATGAAAATATTGATGGGCTATCATTTTATGTATTTATTTACTTAATTTCTGAAATCAATAGACAATTGTTCTTACTGACTACTCTCTATAAAAGTTAAATTAACAAAAAAAAAAAAAAAAAAAAAAAAAATAAGACAATTAAGTTAAATTACAATTTTTCTTACTCACTAAGAAATGTCTTGGGATGCAGTTCTGCTGGAAGTAAAGCGATCCAATGAACGAAGTGTTAAAAAGACTGGCACTGCAAAGTCTGTTTTTTTTAACATAGCTACATATTACTTATTTTATTATTATTACATATTTACTTATCGCCACCATCTTCACTATGCATCTCTCACTTATCTCAAAAATGCTCTATGGGAATCTGCCATTGCTCGCAACTGTGCAGCTTCTTTAGCATTTCATCATATTTTCTAGCGAAATAAAAAGCAGCTCTAAAGCGAAAGAAGGCTCTGGATATATTAGTTTGATTACAGAAGTTAGATCGATCCAGAAAAAGATCAATCCAAATAATAAAAGGAAGATTTTCTCATAACTTTCCTTTGATGCTCGTGTAACTCTAACACTCTAAATTCTTTTCTTCAGGCCAAAGAGTAAATAAGAAGCCCACACATCTTCTCTTGAACACGGAAATTTGACGAAACGCTACATATTCACCAGTTTTGCTCCATGTGACTCTCTACTGTTCCGACGACTGAAGTTAGGGCTTCGTGATAAGAGCTTTGAGCGAATTGAGGGGACAATGTAGAATTCGCAGAATAGGTGGAAATATTTATATTGGTTATCATACTCGTAGGGCGACTACTGCAGCCGAATGGGTGGTGTCCGAATTTGAGTCTTTGGGTATGAAAACTAAATGATAGAAAAAGTTGTTTCAAATAGCGATCGCTTCCCGGCAGGCAATGGCAAACCTCCGAGTGTATTTCTGCCATGAAAAAAATTTTGTTATAAAAAACTATTTGCCATTCGGAGACAAGGTGGAACAACATGAAGGCATTCGCCACAAATTGGAGGAAAAGCTCGTCCCGAGACCCAATAATTACACCCTTTATAAATGTTTACATACTTATAGAAGCTACTTTGAAGTGAATAAAATTTATAATTTGCAGGAACTCATTGAATTCATGCTATAAAATTAGTAAAATATCTTTCAAGAGTGACATCCAGATGTCCGTAGTGAATAGTTCTTAGGCGGTAACTTTTTTTGTCAGCTTTGGCATTTGTCAATTAAACAGATGTACAACTTTGCTCGACAGAACAACGCCTTAGAATTATTGAAATTTATTATGAAAATAGTCCATCTTCAGGGACAACATACCGCAAAATGCATAATTTTTTGTGTGGAAACAATCGCCCGAATGAGTCGACAATTCAAAGATCGGTCAACAAAAGGACCTGCAAACCAAAGATCAAAGACTGAACTGTAGAAATTATTGCGGTTGTAGCGCAAAGTGTTGCTGAACAACCGTCAACATCGATAACTCGACATTCTCAACAATGAGGCATTCATGAATCGTGTGTTTGGTGGATCGTCCATTTTCATGGTGGACATTTAAATGGAGTCATTCTTCACATATAATTTTTAACAGCCGTATCTTGCATAAACATAGTGAAACCTGAAAAAATCCACATTTATTTATATTTGTATTACTTTACAACGTGCGGCAGCAAAAGTTATCAGGTTTTATATAGCAATGCTGTATACTTAGTCTTCTAAGTTACTCAACAACTCAATTTTATAAAGGACTTTCAATTTTCAAAGGAATAGGTTCGATTAGGTTGAAGAGGTTGCCCTGTGGGACACACTCAGGCTTATAGCCCGTTGTGATGCCGCTTGGGGAACTTGTCCGTATCGCTCCGAAAACCAGTGTGCACTTTTTAAAATCTTCTTCATGAAAAAAATTTCTACCTAAAATTGTAAATCAGGATAGAGCAGAAAAATCGCACAGAAGGTGAGAGATCGCCTCTTCTTCATCTGGACAGCCTCTGCAGAAGTCATGCGTGTGCACCTATAGGGTGGGCCATGTAAAATTTGGTTTTTGAATCGGCTATAAAAAAAAAACTAATCAATATTGTTTTAATTTTTTTTTTTTTATTTTGAAGATTGAACATTGCCATTTATGAATGAAAAATAATATCGTTCAAATGACTGCCACGACTGGCTTTACAGTAGGCCATTCGATCAACCCAATTTTTAAGCACATTTTCGATTGTTTGTTTAAGTAAATTATGAACACATTTGATATGTCATTTCTCAAAAAAATAGGTGGTTAAAAAAGCAAACGCTATAAGGCCCACCCTGTATTAGGCAGTGTCCTGTTATAACTGAAACCAATGAGCTAAGACTCTGCTTATTTTGGCTTAGCAGAGATTCTGTGCGCTTAGCATTGAGAGTCGGCCACAATTGTCTGGCGATTCTGCAGGTGGTTTCATTATGCCATTTTTCATGCGCTACTCTTACGATTCCCTCAAAGTGAGGCAGCTTACATGTTTGTAAGTGTATGCCTATGCCATTGTTTGTGTACTCATCGGTGTCAATTTGGTGTCAAGTCTCGCTAGTTAATCGGCTTGGCAGTTACCCTCACATCTGTGTATACGTGGATGTTCAAGTGACTAAATTTAAAAAATTTTTTTAAATACTTCTGTTCACTCTATGATATTGATTTGGGCATCAAATGAAAGAGGATACATTTAGCTAGTAAAAGATAGTTTTTTTCACTGTTTGCCAGAACAAATAAAGAACAAAAATAAGCTTTGAAAAATGTATACTTAAATATCCTTGAAATTTTGCAATGAATTAATTTGAAAAAAAAAAGTTAAAGGTGTATATATGTAGTATCGCATACCTGAACTTATTTCGTTTTGCTGTTTTATCAAAAAAAAAACAAAAATAAATAGTTGAACTTTTCTGCTACAAAATAAAGTATACGCAATGTGCATCGCTCCTTAGGCACAATTTATAGTTTCACGCGCATATGAAATGCTTCCTTCGTAGCAACACAAGCAGATTTTTGTCATTCGCTGCTTCGCGATGCTAATGAAACTATTTCAGTACTCGTACCAGCTATTGATGACAGCATTAACGGATCTGCTATCACAAATTAAGCGCTGATTTACTTGTTCGTAACAAAGACATATACTGCACAAGAAACAAGTATTGAAACCTACAATCCACTAACCAAAATTTTATACAACTTTAAAATTTCGAAATGCTAGACAAGTTGTTATCTGCCACACATTTTTCATTTAAATATCTACTAGACTTGTTTAATAAAATTAGATGTGCACATCTGGTTTTCACCATAAAAAGTTTAGGGTATGTAAATATCATATATATATATGACATATCACGGCTAACAGGCCCGCCTTTTTGATGTGAAGGCTGTCCAGCAAAATATCACAGAAGGGCTTTTTTGTTGACTTTTTTCTTTGTTTTTTTTTCTGTTGTTTTTGTCAGTCACTTAAAAATATTTACAATATATATTTACATAAAAAAGCGCACTGTCATTAGGCCTACCTCATGCATAAATAAATTTTAATGTGTGCAATATTTAAACAAAAAAAATTATTCAATCATTCCACATATTTTTAAACTTTTTTTACAACCGGCTTCGGCATTTTTGTATGGTGACATCGGTGGCAATAAATTTATTTTTGATAAATTGATCAGTACCCAAAGTCGGCGAGTTGTGAGAGTGAGTGATGAGGCTTTTAGGAAACAACAGGGTTTCATGCAATTAACTAATGTTTAGCAGGCCTAATGAACAATGCCTTTTAGGAACAGTCGGAGATAAATAAAAAAAAATTTTTTGTATATAAAAAAAAAAATATAAGAAAATTTAATTAAATTAAACAAAGCGAATGCCCATGCTGATAAGCATAAATGCTACCACAAATCTAACCTACTAAAAAAAGTGTAAAAAAATATGTAAATAAATAGAAGTGAAATAAATTTCTTACAGTTGAATAGTTGTTTTGAAAAATTACATCAACAAATCAACCAAACAACAAACTGAAGAGCAACAATAGCATAAATGTCACCACAACCACCACCACCACATACACAAACATACATATATGTACGCATGTAAGTGTGTAAGCTTACTTGATTAGCGTGAACGCACAACAACACAAAATTTACAGTGGCATCCGTCGAACCGTAAATGTGAGCTCTTAAATATGCGAAAATGCAAATTGTGTTGGGCCTACGAAGGCCTTCTCACAAACTCTAATCTAATAAGCGAGCGAGAATACACACTTTGGTCCAACGGCTTTGACTTACAGCAGCCACGCGCGCTTTCCGCATTGAGCTGACTATCCGATTGTTTTCACTGGTTTCGTTGTCGTCACGTACACCACTTTGGTTTGTTTTGTAAAACAAAACAACGCAGGAAAAAAATAAATACAGTAGGTTCTGTTTTTATGCGGCTTTTTTTTATGCGGTTTTGAAATAGTGCGGTTTTTTTTTAAATTACAAAATGCATGTCGACCTATCGGGAATTGTACATATAAACAAGATTCTAAACCAGCTAAGCAAAAACTCATCACAGATTACATCAGAAATGCTAACCCTACAAGTATGGAACCGCCTGCATCACCATCCAGATCAGACGTGTACATTTCCTCAAGTGACGGAAGTGATTTTACGCCAAATCCTAAACGAATGCGCAACATGTGGGTATTGTCTGATTCTATTTCTGACGATGTAAATTTATTTTGCGATTCTGACGTTTCTTAAATAAAGATATAATTTTCAAAAATACAATATTTTGTTAATGCGATTTTATTTAATTATTTCAGATTCATGCGGTCTATGGAACGTATCTCTAGTTTTAATATGGGACTAGTGCCCTTTTTTATGCGATTTTATTACATTATTTCAGATTTATGCGGTTTTAGCACTTTGGAAACGTATCTATAGATTTACTATAGAACTAGTATCTTTTTGAAGTGAAAACTTCTTTAGAATCGTTGGGAGTGATTTGAGAAAAAGTGAAACGAAAAAGCGACACCAAAAAGAAGAAGAAAAAAGATATACGTATATATATGTATGTATAGAAAATGCTTCATTACCAGGCACACAGAAGGATGGCATAAGCAAATTTAAATTTGTGAATTTATATATGTATGTATATATGCGGATATATGTATATATGTTGTGTGTATGTACATATGTGCCTCGCCACAGCAAAACATACGGTAAAATTTCTCAAGAAATCCAGCGCGCATTCATAGGCACAGCGCACATTCATAGGCACAGCATTGCATGTACAGTAGGGCGGGTCGATTTAAAAATCGCTCATTGCTCTATGAAAATCGTATTAAAGGGATCAAAATAAGAAACTTTGCCGAAGGAACCATACCTCTAAAACGAATTCTGATGTCCCCCAATTTCAAAATATCACCATTTTTGGCCTTTACATGAAAAAATCAGCTAAATGGCTATGTTTTTTTCTTTATTTTTATTTATTTATAATATTATCTATTTTTTCTCTTAAGAAATTTATTTAGTCAGAACATATGTAAATGAATGAATGTGAGTTATAGAAAAGAAACTAAAAAGTTCGACCCATATTGGGGGACATCAGAAATCGTTTTAGAGGTATGGTTCCTTCGGCAAAATTTCTTATTCTGATCCCTAGAATATGATTTTCACAGAGCAATGGGGGATTTTTTTGCCTTCCCACAAATCGACCCGGCCTAATGTACAGTAACCTTGAACAGGCAGCTGCGGTTGTCGAGCATTTAGAAACATATATTTACATATGTACATATATGGGTGCAAACATATTTACGGAGCCGCGGGCACTCGACTTGACAAAAATTGAATATTGGCAAATAATTCTACGCGAAATATTCCAATATTGACTATGTTCGAATTGTCGAGAAAATTAGCATATGGGCGGCGGCTCGTTTTATGAATGAAAGTACTTGCTCTTAGAACTATGAGCTCGAATTTATAAATCAATTTTTTGATGATGAGTTTTTGTTGCACAGTACAATAGTTGAAACTGTTCGGCGCCGCCGCGACTGTTCAGCGCTATGGCAACTAGAATGATGGCCGCTACGCCTGCGCCTATTAATGCATTTTGTTCTTGTAGTCGCTAGGCATAGAATTTTAGCTTTGGACGACATACGCATTTACAGCAATAAAGTGAGTGGCCTGTGTGTGCGGTTGTATGTAGATGCATATGTGTATATTAATAAGCATTGTTTTGCTGGAAGTTCAGAACACAAATATGTATAGGCTAGGCCATAGTATAGCATACATACAT
This sequence comes from Anastrepha ludens, assembly GCF_028408465.1. Taxonomy (NCBI): domain Eukaryota; kingdom Metazoa; phylum Arthropoda; class Insecta; order Diptera; family Tephritidae; genus Anastrepha; species Anastrepha ludens. The sequence continues at coordinate 31,572,038 of NC_071498.1, forward strand.
ATGTATAAAAAATTCAAACCAAGCGTCCTACGAATGTTTGCGTGTATGTTAGTACGTCTGTGTATTATACGCGTTACGACGCTCATAATAGCAACCGCGTGTGCTGTATTGCGTCCGTATTTTTATATTCGTAAATATTTTCATTTTTAAATATTTACCGCAATTATGCCGAAAAATAATGCAGAAAAGTGTCGTGAATTTCGACAGAAAAAAAAAAATACCAGTCTTACGGTTAGACGCGATAGAAGTGAAACCTTCCGTAAAACAAACTGAGAGAGAATGAGATCAAAAACAAGAATTGACGCGGTATTTCAAAGATATGTTGACAATCACACTCGTATCATTTGTTGAAATTGAAAACATTTAGGATGAGTAATAATAAAATGAAGAAAATAAAATATGAACTTTATAGCAATATTATAATGAACCTATGTATAATTATCCCGCTCCTAATGCTGCTTTCGTCTCATTCTCTCTCAGTTTGTTTTACGGAAGGTTTCACTTCTATCGCGTCTAACCGTTAGACTGGTATTATTTTATGCTGCTTTTTTTTGTATGCTGTTTCTTGCGGAACGTATCTACCGCATAAAAGCAGAACCTACTGTAAATATGATAATAAAAAAACAACAACAACAAAAAATCAATTCACAACGTAACTGGGCCAAAAGCATACAAACGACCAAAAAACAAATTAGTAAGAAAAATCCCCGCAAAGCTATAAACACACAAGAAATCTACAAAATTTTGAAGAAAAAAAATTAAAACCAAAAAAACGGGAAATAGCCAAATCTATGCCTAATAAATTGAGGTGAAACGCTGCAAATAGACTAAAAATAGATAAAACAAAAAAAAAATTAAGCAAGCCAAAAACAGCGAATTTGACAACAATGGTGGTGCATGTGAGAAAACTATTTTTATAATGAATAGCCAATTAGTATAGGGTCTTTCAAGTTCGAGTCTCATATTCATTTTCACATTCAAATTAGTTAAATTTTTAATGGGAATTCATTAGCTGTTTATTGACATAAGCAGCAGGGGGTCTACAATTTATGAATAATATGTATGTGAGTGAGTGATGCTTTCCGGATGTATGTAAATGGCCAAACTTTGCTTATATTTTATCTTTGCATATTCTCGACAATAAGCATAACCAGCTGTTCTCGACATTCTAGTGATTAAAAGCTACAACAAAATAAAGGATGGTTAAGTTTCAAGGGCCGGTGTTGATTTTGAATAAATAAAATTTTTACGAAATTATCGTCGCCGAAATTATTGCCGCCAAAAGCACACCTCCATCCGATGGTCCAAATTTTCGATGACACTGAGGCATAATTGAGGTTCTATGCCGTTAATGTGCCGAATTATCTCATCCTTTAGCTCTTGAATTGTTGCTAGCTTATCGACGTACACCTTTTCTTTCGTTTAGGTGTGGTTCACATTCAACATCGGCCCTTGAAATTTAACCACCCTTTATAATTAATGGGTATTTTTGGTCATTGCTACTTCCTTGAAGACATATACAACAAATATCGGATGCTTTTTCTTGAGTTTAAGAACTTAATATGGCAATGGTAAGTGAAATGGTTGGAGTAGCAATTTGGCACTCCCTAAGTAGCACTCAAGCGCCGTTTTGTTTAAAATGATAATACAGAACATAAATATTGTTGGAATGCATTTTTTTCTATTATAACCTGGCAGACCATTTCATGGCATTTATTTTTTGAACCCGGCATATATCTGGCCAAGTGATGGTAATTTGGATTCAATTCATTTATGGGCACGTAAACCAAGATTCTTACGTAAAATTTTCCACGCCTTCGAAGTACAAAGGCCAACAAGTTAAGAACGACGACGAATCGGCATATTTCGCAAACAGATTTTTTTTCTTTAAAGTGGATTCCCACGATTTGGAAGCATTTTTCTAGTGTTAAGCGATTTATGATGGCTTGTCAAACCTTACTGAAGAGATATGCCAACACAGCTTGCCATTCTCAGATATCAAACCGCAGGCTGATCGATATCGATAGTTCTTGTGCAGCTAAAGAAATACTTTTATTCTATAATGAAAAAGAAAACAGAAAGAAAGAAAATAATGATAATGGTAAAAAACTGATTGGTAAGCTACAAATGGCCCGCTCAAGCAGATCGCTCAAGAAAAACTTGGCACAATAAAGACCTCCAACAGCAAGCCATGGATCTCTGACACCACTTGGGGCATCATTCAGCGCAGAAATGAACTTGAAAGGCAATTTATCAGCGATGGCTCCCTTCGGCCAGCCTACAGAGAGGTGGCGAAGCAAGTAAAGAAATCGGCCAGAAACGATAAGAGAAAGTTCGTTGGAGAACTTGCTAGCGATGCCGAAGCGGTAGCAGAAGTAAACAACATAAGGTAGCTGTACCTCATAGTTGGCCGCCTAACCAAAAAACAGAGTAACGCAACCAGCCGACCAGAGATTTGAATGGTGCTTCGCTGACTTTGATGTGGGCAGCACGACAACCAGCAATAAAGTAACAACATTCTACTCCAGCCTAGCAGAGATTAAGGATGCAATTAGTCTTAGAATTTCTCTCATGAGAACTATGGAAAGATTAGTGGATCTTCATATTAGGAAGAAGTTGGGAGCAACATCACAACTGTACCAACCTCAGTTTGTAGTTGTTAGTTTCACTATGTTGCAACAAAGTTAGAAAAAGCTTTAAGTACTAGGGAAATTGCTTTTATGTACTTATAGATATTGAAAGCGTCCTTGATAGAAAGAGTTCTTGGTAATAAGAAAATCAATACACCGACTGTAGGATGGATGAAAACGATGCTTGGCAGCAGAATAATCAGCTCAACTCTAGGGGCTGAAACTGTTTCAGTTAAGGCAATGAAATGCTGTACACAAGGAGGTGTTTTGTCACCACTTTGTTGTTGTTGTTGTTGTTGTTGTTGTAGCAGCATAAACATTCCCCTTATTTACATACGGGGAATGCTACTGGAGTGACAGTCTTTAACCGGATATAAATCCGGGTCGTTTCGGTAACGTAGAACCGACTGTCGTGGAAACGTGGTCTGTAATCTTTAGTCATTGATGATCTCCTAAGAAACTACAGGAGACCGGCTTTGACGCCATTGACAGCCAATAGGACAACCAGCGATTGATGATGGCACATCAAAATTTTGACCTGTTTTGGCAGCTTTTTCACACTTAGTTCACGTTTTTTTTTACAAATTTTCGAATTTTTCTAATTTTTGTATAAAATTTGACATTTTTGTTTATAAAAAAAAACAAAAAAAATTATGAACATTGATGTTGATGTGCTATAATTTGCTCGCTTGACGCAGACTCCAGTCTGTTACTCGCGCCACCTTCTTGCAATTATCATGACACTTTCATATATATTGGAAATTTTTAGGGCATAACACCCAAACCTAAACCGATTTGACGATTTCTGCTCACGAGCTAAGAGCAAAGATTTTTTCGCCAAACTTGCCAAACGTTTTTTTTTGGGGTCTATCCACTGTTTTCTGGTAGGCAGAGTGACACTTTATTGTGTACGAGAAGTAGATTTCAAATAAAAGTGTGTAATTTCGGGTTAGGGGAATGAGTATTATACCGAAATCACTTTAATTTTTCCTTGTGCGTAGAAATTCATTAAACGCGCCACAGTCTTGTGGTACCCATTAGGCATTCGATCATAAGCTCCATTTCTTGCACTTCAACTTCTATATTACCTACTTTGTAAATAATTATTTTAAGTACCATGTTTAATACGTTTATGTACTTGCCCGACTACAAGAGCTGCATCTGAGTCCATTTGCATTTATAGAAGAGCGTGCAGATCATCTGATATCAGTTTGATGTCTCACTTTCTCAGTACAAAAAAAATTTTGAGATGCCCCAGTAAACATTCTTCATCATGTTTAAAATGTTCTCTCTGAACGTGCAGAGAACAAACAGTAAGAGCGCAAACTTCGCTTAACAATTTACGATCGAAAATTTCTAAACCTGCGTTTTGTGTTAGAAGTAGATTGGAATTGCTCTCTCTACTTTTAAGGCATCCTTTGCTAGTGATGTCCTTAAACCGAACTCTTTTTTAGCTTTGTATGTCATATCTTAGCATTTTTTTACTAATGACTAGGTTTGCGTGGTCGAACAGGGTATTTCAAAGAGATTTTACACGACATTGAACAATTTCTTGGCGTTTTGTCTTACTCGATGTAAGCGGTTATAGTGAGCAGGATGCGACAAAATTTTGAATTTGGTCTGTTTTTATTTTGATTAAAGTTCTTAGATTAACAATAACAATAAATAATTTGCAATAATTGCTTTTCGAATCGAGGTTAGAATCCAACTAATTGAATATCTGAACTCAGCCAAAGGCCGCCACGTTTGATCTGCTAGGCCTTTAGAACCTCATAAATGCCATAAATTATTTTGTTCCTGCATGCACTTCTCAAGTGAAATTTTCTTCACAGCAGCAACAGCAATGCACACTCCATATTCCACTCCAATCCACTCCACACGCAAACAAAACACTTTAACGGAAACCAATAATAATTTCCATATTAAAACACAGCCAGGCAGCCGGCTTCTCTAACTCTGAAGCTGTTTTCCGCTGCTGTTGCACTTTTGGGTAGACTTTTTTTTGGGTGGTAATGGAAAATCAGTGTTTCCCTGAATGCTGCACGCGAGTGTGTAAATAATAAAAAGAAATGAATAGAAAACAAAGAAAGCAAAGAAAGCAACAATGCAACAATGCTTTACAGTTACAGCGAACAAATTGAGGCGGCGTGAGGTGAGAAAATGGGCGAAACAGATGAGGTATTAAGAGCTCTTGTAAATAATTTATAACACAAAACTAATGAAGTTGTAAAATACAATAATAAATTCTGCTTTGAGATTTTGTTATTCTTTTGTGTATTTTCCGGCCTTGTTCTCTGTTTTCTTTAATTTTTATTGCTCTTGTTTGTTTTTGCTTGTGTTGTCAAAACAACAACGCAGCATGTAATGCTAGTTACACGCCAGACAAATACCGTTGCAGAACAAGCAGAAAAACAACAACATATGTATGTTAAACTAACAACAACTGTTAAAACTATCTTCTCAAAAAACAAAAAAAAAACCAAGTGGGCAATGTCGGTGCTTACAAGGCGGAGCATTTTATTCTCCCAAAGCTTTTGTATAAACTTGACAACCAGGGAAAAAGGCAATGAATGATGTTATTCTATAATTAGTGAAGCTGCATGAAAATCAATAAAAATGTAATGCAGAAGAGGAGAACTGTAAAATGCATAAAATTATTTGGATATGTCGAGGCAAATTTGTAAAATTGTTGCTTAAAGAAAGTCGTTAAAAATGACATTTTAAAGGATTTTAAAATGTAAATAATAAAATAAACAAGAAAATAAAGTTGACGCTTTTTACACTTATGTAAGTTGCCTGCACAATTGTGCGAGAAATAATAGCAGCGACCAACGGAAAATCAAGCAATGATGCCTTTCGAATTTAAATGACAACTCTTTTCGAATTTTTAATCAAAATACATACCTATATGGGGAAAAAGTACTGCACACACATGACTAAATATTTTTCATGCTAAACTAATTCAGTAATTTGTTCTAAAAATATTGAACATTTATTGTTAATTTAATTCGTTATGAAAATATAGAATATTTAATGTTAATTTAATTCCTTAACTTTTTATAAAAATATACCTTAATAAATCGAAGCATCAAAATTTGTGCAAGATTTGCAAAAATTTAACAAATAACAAACAAGTTTCATTTTTTTATCAGAATTTTTAAAGAATTTCCGAGTATGCAGTTTTATAGCCGGTTAAATTTTAGTATAATAAAAAGCAAGTTTCAATTAGCTCAAAATTTTCGTTGATTTTTTGGTAATATTTTTCCCGGCTGATGTCGGGTATTTTCTCCATATAAAAAAAGCATATATATTTCTTATATGGAGAAAATGTGCAACACTGCCAAAAAGAAAATTGTACAAATTGAACTGCTTATGAAAAATGTTCTAGAATTTTATGAGAGTATCAAATGTATATAATGAGTATTTTGTGTCCAGTGTAAAGCTTATACAAAATTCAATAGAAAATGCCAGATTTACCAGTATCATAGAAAATAGATGTACAGCCTTTAAGACTCGAGAAATAACAGCAAATCAGCTAAAGGGTTTTCCAATAAGAGGTATTATTCCCGTAAAAGATCAATGGTTTTGTTGTTTGTGTGGCACGTAGCGCCATCTTGCTGAAAATAAATCTTGTCCAGATCAATGCCATCCAATTCCGGCCATAAGAAATCGTTAATCATCTCTCGATAGCGCAATCCATTCACCGTAATTGTTGCTCCAGCTTCATTTTCGAAAAATTAAGGTCAAATGACTCCGCCGGTGTCGCACCAAACGGTCACACGTTGCGTATAAAGAGGCTTTTCAACAATAACTCTTGGATTTTCTGAGCTCCAGATCCGACAATTTTGCTTGTTGATGAAACCCACCGAGGTGGAAATGGGCCTCATCACTCAAGATGATTTTTCGATGGTAATCCGCATCATTTCATGCATTTCAATGACCCAATCAGTGCTAGCTGGGCTTTATAAGCCTTAAGACCCAAATCTTTATGCAAAATACGGTGCAAGGACGTTTGTGGAATCCCTAATTCCAAAGGACGACGAGGAAAGGACAAACCTAGGTTTTCTTCAACACTTTCGGCTACAGCAGCAATATTTTCGGCTGTTTTTGAGCGATGTGCACAGGTTTTATTCTTCACATCACTAACTTGTCCTAACAGCTCGAATTTTTTCACCAATTTCTGTATTGCGGTCCGACAAGATGCTTCTCGATGACCCAAAAATGTTCGAGTTTTACGCACCGTCACTGCCAAATTTTTACCAATTTTATAGTGAATTTTTAAAATTTCAATGCGTTGTTTAAGCGTGCATCGTTCCATTTTTATTAATGGCGTAGTAGAGTCAAATATCAAAAAATCACAGTTTCAAAAGTGGCATCTACCGAAATAGCGGGCTATTCAAAATACCACCTATTATCTGAAAACCCTTTATATTCAGTGTGTAAATCGCTAAAGAATAAATTTGATTTTGATATTGTTAGTCCAAAAATACTATTAGATCAGTGGGTTACACTAAGTCCTATATTACTGAGAATCGTCCCTATCTAAAGGAGAACTCCCAAAATCGTGGAAACATTCAATAATAACGCCTGTAGAAAAATTTAAAAATACTAACAAATGCTAGGAATTCAAGCCAATAAATGGCTTAGAAACCTTAGACAAACTGTTAATCAACGTTGTGAAAGAATAGCTTGAACAATATATGGAAAAGATAACCTAATCTCAATACTCCAATCGGCTCTCAGAAAGAAATGCGATATTGGACAAGTATGAATGGAAAAGTATTGAAAGGCAAACTAAAATTATGACTGTATTTTTAGACTTCAAAAGAGCTTTCGAAACAATAGTAAGGGCAGTATTGTCAGATAAACTAAAAATATGTGAAATAAGAGACTTTTAATAACAATGTACAACTGCTATCTAACTGAAAGGGCTCAAAGAACCAAAGTAAATGGATGCGTCCTTGGATTTAGAGAAGTAGGGTCTATCCTAGGTTCCCCTCTTATTTTTTGTTTACATAAATGATATTAAAAATGTTTTAAAGAATTGTAAAATAGTAATGTAAAAAAGCAGACTACACTCTAATATATACAGTAGGAAAAAAACAAACTGAAAAATGAGAATAATAAAAATTTTATTAAAGATCTGCTTGGCTGCGCTTCACAAATTATATTTGGTTGTCCAGAAAGAAATTGCCGATTTTTTAAAAGAAAGTAAATACATTTTTATTAAAACTTGGAATAAACTTTAATCAATTATATATTTTTCATTTTGTTCGATAATCTTTTGCCATCTTTCCGGCAAATTCATTATGTCGCGCTCATAGAACTGCTGGCCTTTATTTGCAAAAAACTGAACCAATTTTATACCCTCGTCATTGCCGAAAGTTTTAGCATTTAAGGAGTTCTGCAAAAATCGAAACAAGAAATAGTCTGACTGTACAAGGTCAGGGCTATATGGTGAATGCATCAAAAGTTCCCAGCCAAGCTCGCTCAGTTTTTGGCGAGTGGCCAAAGATGTATGCGGTCTAGCGTTGTCCTGATGAAATATGACACCATTACGATTGATCAATTCTGGTCACTTTTCGTTCATGGCTGTATTCAATTTGTCCAATTGCTGGCAGTAGACATCCGAATTAATCGCTTGCTACCTCTGAAGCAGCTCAAAAATATACCACACCCTTCTAGTCCCACCAAACTGACATCATAATATTCTTGTGGTGAATATCAGCCTTTGAAGCGGTTTGTGGTGCTTTATCATGCTTGGACCATGATCGTTTTCGATTGACGTTATTGTAAACAATCCATTTTTCATCACCAGTGATAGTCCGCTTCAAAAACGGACGAGTTTAAGATGTAAATCCCAAGCGTTTATTCGGTTTGTTAAATGAATTTCTTTTCAAATATAAAGCTTTTTCACCAGTCCAAGACTCCTTAGATGCTCATGAACGTCTGATTTTGATATATTCAATCTCACGCAAAGTTACACAATCTCACGCCAAAGTCACTTGGCCGACCTGAAAGTGGCTCATCTTTTTGTGAAAAATCTCCAGAACGGAATTTGACAAACCAATTTCGACACTGTCTTCCTTTTAAGGCTTTATCACCATACAAATCTCGCAACTTTTTAGCAACCTTCTTTGCGCTTTTTCCTTTATAGAAATAATAAAGTCAAATATGACGAAAATGCTCTATTGTGGGCTCCATATTAAAATTGACGCCAATCAAACAAATATGAAGAAAATTACGCGTACTTTTTTTCGAAAGCAAGCTAAAAGTGACAGCTAATAACTGTTAAAAGAAAAAATTAAAATAAATAGTCACAATCCCGAAACTAGCGATTTTTGTACTATCGAGATCGAAGTTATTTCCAAAGCAAGAAAAAAGTTTAACTTCGGCAATAACAAGAACAAAAATATTCTTAACATCGAAGACGACCAAAACTGTTCCAGTTCATGCTGTGAATTCATTCATCATGAAAAAGATGCTAATTGAAGCGAATAGTATTTACTTCTCACAAGAAATCGCATTACAGAACAAGAAAAACTCAACACTTCCCCAAATTATATTTTATATTAGCGCAGAGCAGAATATATGCGGCAATATTACGAGACGACAAAAGAAAATAACTCTAATGGTTTTGGTTAAAGCCCTACAAAAATAGACAAAAATAGTAGTGTCATGCGACACGAATTGGCATAAGAAATGAAACAAAATCTATTTCTTTCCTTTTTTTCTCTATAAAAAAATATGTTCGTGCCACTACTTTTATTTCGCACGCGGTTGTACCTGTATTTAAAACAATTTACAGTCTTTGTGAACAACTACAAGCCAATTCAAGAGTGTTAATAAACTATTTACTGCTCTTCTCACATTTCTCTTCTACATATAATATATTTATGTCTTGTTAAGTTGAACAACTAAATAAACCTGAATATTTGTTGCAAGTTCTCTTAAAATGAGAAAATTTACATTGCCGCTTAGTTTTATTTCTTCCCCAGGTACATGAATACTTTCATATCGACATTTTTCATCTAATGAGAAAATCCAGATAATAAGATGTTAATACAGCTATAAGTGCAATAGATTGGGAGAGTAAGGAGTTCATATTGCGAACTGAAGCCATTCGAGGCTTAGGTGGATAGGTGGAATGTTTAAAGTACCAGACTGGCACTCCCCAAGTAGCACTAAAGCGACGTTTTGATACCAGTATGAGACCTCTAACGGGCAGATATCTACAACCAATCAGAGCTGTTGATGTAATTGAGAAGATTCATGGGATTTAGGTTGGCGCACTGTCCCAAGCTTTTGAAGAAAGCAGCACTCAGTGGCTGCCAAAACCCGGATATTTACAAAGAAAGTGCACAGAAGTCTCCTTCCCTGGAAGGTCTCCAAAGCTTCTGAAATGAGGATTAAATTTTAAGCCCAGATTTTCTGCGAAAGTGTCAATCGTCTAATGACCGGTAAGCACAGCTATGAGTTTGAAATTTGAATGGCGTAGAGTCACCAGGACTATCTGCGTCCTGCGCCTATTGTACTGGGGTCATAGGATTTTCGAAATAGCACACGAAGAAATGGAGATCTATCTGATCAGCGCTTTTCTGAGAAATAAGTTATGCAATGCCCCTTTAAGGGGACAGATGCCTGTAAAATTTCGAAAAAAAAAATTGTTTCATAAAATGTTAATATAATCCTTTAAGAATATGGCAAACAAATTTTAGAACGTAAATTTAATTGTTTCTTATATTATAGATCTTCAACCGTGACGCCTCTATTCTTTGCGTTCGAGCGCTGGGAGAGGTATTGTTACGTATTCAAACTTTAGATGCGTTTTTCTCAAAACTATATTTTTCGAATTGGCATACTTGAGAGTTCCAAAAGTTATTGACCGATCTCCCTGAAATTTTGCACACATCCTTTTTATGATATTACTTTCTATGTATTGTAAATTTACATTTTTTCACAAATTTTTCGAAAAAACTATTTTTTTAAGCAAAAATAATAGGAAAATTCGACCCAAAATTAATTTTTTTTTAACTATTTTACTCCGCGAATTTTTTTTTAAATTTTTGTTTAATTCGTAAAGAAATTATTACATTAGTAAACAAAAAAATTGTTGGGTTTCTGGTATTCAGGTCACTGACGCCGATGCTACAATGCCCGCCCTTTAACAGATATCTGTCCCCTTAACAACACCTCAAGAGGATGCCGTTGACCGGGGGGGAAGACCTCCGAGACCCTTTCCTGACGAGCTCAACAGCGATTCATTTTCCTCTGTGTTCATATGTCCTGGAACCGAGACTAGAGAAATATTATCCGTACACAAAACAAAAGTTTTGATCTCCTCTCTTCAGGAGTTGGCCAGTTGGGATCTGCACCTTGGCGTCGTCAGTACTTTCTTTCTTCTATCAGAACAAATATTCATATCTCCTTCGCTCTCGCATTCCGTAAGCATTCTGCATGTCTGCAAGATCTTCAGGGCTTCAACCTGAAAAACACGAGCAGCATTCGGCATTTTTAAGGAAACAGATAGATTGACTCCCGATTCCATCTTGGAGCCGTCAGAGCTTAACTTCACACACATTTTTCAGATAATAATTGCAAATAGCAAACCATCTATACCGCGAAAGAACAGTCATATATGGTATACGGTTTAATGTATACAACTCAAATCCTAAGAGTATTGGGTTCCCAAAAAACACAGATAACTAAAACAGGCATTGCATTAAGGAAAAGGTTATTCCTAAAAGCGAAACATAAGCAATGAAATGACAATCAAAGAATTTATAAAAATTTTTCTTCGACTGCCAAAGCTTCTCCTTTAATTTATGGTGCGAGTTTGGATGTTTTTCCACAAATGGAGGGACTTTCAGTTTTACGCCATCTGTGAACGACATATGGGTTTTTATGAGGAAACAACTTTTGCTATCAATGGGTGCTTCGTTTCCGTGGTTCAGAACCCAATCGGCTACGGCGGCCAATGAATATAGACGGAAGACAAAAATCATTGCATAATTTCACTCCGCAGAGAACTATCAGGGAATTCAAAACACGCTATAACCTTCTCAGTCATCACGTCGGAGTAGTCGCAGACTTTCTTGTTTGCCTATAAGAATTTTTAATTAAGTTTCATTTTTCCATTTTCAACATTCACCCCTTCACAATTTCAGTGAATTGGTTAATCGCATTCATTAGTGCATTTAAAATGTGTAATTCCATATAAGTAAAAAGTATTTCCTATAAAGCATAAAACAAATAAGAAGTGGGTTACCTATTGGTTACGCCTCTGTAATTTGTGATAATTACACGGTTGTGCGAGGTCACCACGGCCAGCCGAGAGTTTAAATCATTTTCGCTTTTTATTTCTCAGTTTCACGCTTTTTAAATAAATTTTTATGCGCGAACAAACCGTTTCTTGATATGCAGCATGCACACGCACACACACACTCACATACATGCGTATATATGTAATATGTTGTTGTATGTAGCTGTGTGCATTCATAAGCAATTTTTTGTGTTGGACCTTGTGCGAACTTTGCGGCGCGCGGCCAAATCGAAGGAGTTGAATGGTGAAGTAATTGAACGGACAGGTAAAATGGACGGACAAATGAGGCGACAGCGAGACAAGCGGCGGCAGAAAACGAAAAAAGTGGTTAAGCGGTAGCTAGCACACGCACACACATGTACAGGTGTGTGTACTCATATATTGACGTGTTGCTCTTAATGGCCTGCAACTCGTCCCAGGCCAATTACAAGCGTTGCACTTGTGCGTGAAGGTGTGAAAATTGATATAAAATTTAAGAGGATGCAGCAATAAGAAAGTGAAAAATTTATGAACTTCAATGAAATTAGCTACTGCGATTGTTGGTGCGAGTACTGATGCTGGTGCTGGTGGAGTTGGCTCTTTCACCGTTTTCAGGCGGCCAGATAAGCGGCAGGCCGGCTGGCGGGCAGAGTCAAGTCGAGCGGCAAAAGTCGAAAATTACAAGCGAGCGTACGACAGAAGTTTTTAATTAAGTTGTAAGACACTTGTGGCACTAATTGGACATCGTGGTGTGAAAGAGGTTCGCGTGATGTGGCAGGTTTCTGAAGTTTCCAAATTTTTATTTTTAATAATTTTTTTTTGCTTAATTTTGTAAGGGCTGCGATTCAAGTAAATTGACTGAAATTTATTAGTACTGCAGGCAAAAAAGTAGAGGTGCATATTCAGCTCCACATTCAGAAATAATTTTATTTTTGAAAATGTGATTTATTTGAGCACGGTTCGCAGGTATTCCCATGAAATTTAATGAAAAACATGTTTCCTAAAATAAAATTCATTTTCCGCTTTCTGTTGACTCGTTGAGTGAATATTTTTTAAAGATGAAGTAAATAATTTGGTCACTTTTTTTTGACATTTCGCGTGGTTTTTCTGTATAACAGGTTTTGCAAATTTGGGTGATCACGAGGGGGATCAACAGTTTCTATAAGAGTGATTTGCTACACACCACAGATAGATCTTTTTACCATAGAAAAGCTTTTTGCAGTGCACTGACCTGGAATTTTAGAAAGAGTAGACGCAGAGCCATGGGCGTATCTCACACACCGGCAATGAGTCCCGTGCTCGAAATGAATCAAAATGCAACTGGTTTTCTTCAATGCCAAATGAAAAATTCTTTCTCCTATTTGAAAAGGTAGAAGTTTATTTACTGACAGCTTTGGGGCAGAAACTTTTAAAAACCTTAAAAATATATTTGCATAGAATTTTTCAATTATTTTTTATAATTTTGAGACTTAAAATTTAGAAAACAAAAAACTCATGAAGCCGGGAGTCGTACGATCGGAAGTCATTTAAACACTATCCACGTCCCCCCTCAAGCCCATCATCTAAGTGTTCGCTATTCCTAAAACCAAAAACAAACAAAATCAACTTAAATAAACAGCAAACCATCAATTTTCAATTGTTTACTTTGGTATGCCACTAATTTTATAATTTTTTAAAAAATTTGTTCAGCGCAAATTTTATAATTTTACATTTTTGCGACAATTCTATTAACAGCACCCGCTTTGGCGGCATTAAAAGCAGCAGGAAGTGTGAAATTAACACCATATATTGAAATCAACTACAACAAAAACAAAAACAACAGTCAGTCTAACAAGCAGTCAGCCACTGCATAGTTTGTAAATTTCATATTTTACGCATTTCGCTGAGGCTCTGGTGACAGTTGAGTTGCTGGGAAGCGGTCAAGATAGGCCGTCTGTCAGCTAGTGAGTAATTTAAATATGTCGATAGTGGAGCATAGCATTTTTATTTATTTTCATTTGTTTCATTTGTAGTTTGTTAAATATGTTTTATAAAATATACAGTCGAACTTCGATAACTCGAACTATGACATGCCAGAAAAAAAAATCGAGCTATCAAGATTTCGAGTTATCAAATATAATATACATATGTACAAACATACATAAAAATCCATAAACAAAATAAAACTTGATGGAATAATAAAACAATCCGTAAAACTCAAGGGTTAGCAAACAATTTAATTGATAAAACAGTACATGCTTCAAATTGTATAGTTGCTATATAATATTGTATGTGTATATTTTAAAATTATATATACATAATTAAGAACATTGTATGAATAGATGTATAGCTTTCATTCATTTAAAGTAAAAAAAGTCAGTTATTTGGGATTGACGAGGGGATTTTCTATTATGATCTTCAAAAAAAGCTTCAATATCATTTAAACCATTGTACAGAGAATCGGTTGTATGTTCATTGGTTTTTAAATATGACCGCAAAATCTTGAACGAATTTGCAACTAGCTCGTTTGAAACTGGTTGCAGCATATCATTTTGCAAATCATCTTCTATATCACTTACGCTATCATGCTGAAATTCGGATTTAGATCCCAATAGCTCCACAATATCTTCATCTGTGGGAAACTCTGAAGTAACAATATCGTCATCCACATGCATAAAATCATTAAAGGTGACACCTTCTGTTCCTTTGATATTTTGCCAAGCTTCATATTCATTCTGCAGTTGAATTTCTTCCTTACTCCTTTCTTTTATGCGTTCGCTTATGAAAACCAAAGAAATGTCATCTTCTTCCTCCCATTCAGAATATTAACCGAAGCCGGCTTTTCTAAAACAATTAGAGATGGTTTCAGGCTTAACATCGATATTCCATGCATTATTTATTTGATCAACACAGTCCATTAATGTAATGTTAAGATTTTTGTTTAAATCAAAGCATTTTATAGTATTTTTTAAAATTCTGCGACGATAATGACATTTTAAATTTTGTATGACACCTAGATTGAGTGGTTGTAATTTTGATGTCATATTCGGGCGAAAAATGCAAGTTTGATAAACTTTAATCTCTGTTGGATGTCTTTAGGATGGGCTGGGTAGTTGTCAATAAAAAGTACAATAGAATATTTCTTCCGGCTTTTCCAAATAGTTTGTCTAAGTTAAGAAGCCATTCTTCAAAAAAGGCTCCCGTCATCCACGCCTTTGAATTTACTTTATAGTCGAGAGGTAACCATTTAACAACTCTAAAACAGCGGAGTTGATTACTTTTACCTATCAAGAGTAATTTCAATTTTTCTGATCAATCCATGTTTGCGGCAATCATCAACGTAACTCTCTGTTTACTGTGCTTTCCTTCATGGTATTCCTGGTTTTTAAAAGTTAAGGTGTTATCTGGAAGGCATTTAAAGAGTAAGCCCGTCTCGTCTGCATTGAATACGTCCCGTGCTTGATAACCTTCTAATAAATGAGGTAAAACATCACGTTGCCATTTCATACAGTCTTCTTCGCTTACATCATTACTCTCACCATACGCCTTTTTATGACATATACCAGATCTTAGAAAAAAAACTTTAGGTGCCAGCTTGCACATTTATTTTATGAATGTACATACCTTCGTTTCCAATTATCGAGCCAACCAGTGCTTGCCTTGAAATTCGGTTGTTCTAATTTTTGACTAAATTCCAATGCTTTTTCTTTAAGTAATCCTCCGGATATAGGCAAATTCCGTGTTCTTGCCGATTTAAACCATTCTAAAACTGCTTTGTTCACATTTACGTATGTTGGCTTTTTTAGTCTCTTTGAACTCCCACTTGCACCACCACTTTCGATTGCAGTAATAACCGTTTGTTTATTTTTTAAAATAGTTGACACTGTATTTGCCGGAATAGCATACTTTACAGCTACATCTTTTTTTCGCGCACCCATTTCTACTTCCTTTATTAGTTTAAAATTTTCATCAAATTGCTGGCTATAAAATAAGCAACACGTAATAAGGGGATTCCCCCGGAAATTCGACTTATCAAAGCTGGCGCTAAATATTCTGTTCGAGTTATCAAGATATTCGAGTAATAGAAGTTCGAGTTATCAAGTAAAAATTACACACAATTCTCACTCTAAACGCCATTGCCAAGCAATTTGATTCGAGATATCAAATATTCGAGATATCGAAGTTCGACTTATTGAGGTTCGACTGTATATGAAAAACAAAATTTATTGCAATCTCCTTAATTGAAATGTTGCATATTTTGTCATTTCCGATTACAGGTTTAAATATGAAAATATTAACTTTTGCAGTTCAAACAATTCTCAGTTTATAACACGGCGTTTCGTAAGATTAACGTGGCGAATTTCATGCCTTGGTTATAGTATAATATAACTTGTTGATTAATTTTCATGTTTTTAATTGACATTCCGGCCAAAACGCGTTAGTTAAAGTGTTGTTAAATATCTTAGTTTCATAATTTGTGGTTTAAAATTTAACTTAGAAAACAAAAATGAAATTAATACTTAAATTAATAAATAATTAAATTCATTTGTTTTTTTTTCAAGAAGGTGGCAACACTGTGTTTTTCGTTTCATAGATTGTCTCAGTTTCATAATTTTTTCTTTCACATTTAACTCGGAAAAAATTAATAATTAAATTAATAATTTTTTTCAAAAAGGTGGCATCACTGTGTTTTTCGTTTCATAATTTGTCTCAGTTTCACAATTTTTCCTTAAACATTTAACTGAAATTTTGTTTTCCAAAAAGGTGGCAACACTGCATTTTGGTTTTATAATTTGCTATTTAAATATTTTTCTTTTCAAAAAGGTGGCAGCACTTAAAAAAGCAGAATAATTCAATTAATTTAAAATTAACGTTTTCTTTAAAAGGGTGGCAACACTGTGTTTTTAGTTTAATAATTTATTTTAATTTCATAATTTATTTTAGTTTCATAATTTATCCTTCAACACTTAACTTTAAAATACATTTTTTTTTTCAAAAGGTGGCAACACTCTGTTTTTAGTTTCAAAGTTGTCATTGTCTCAAAATTTGCCCCTTTAATATTTAACTTAAAAACATAATTTTTTTTCAAAACGGTGGAAACCCTGCTCAACTATTTTTCTGGATTAAACTTCTTCTTAACGTCTTACTTGTTATGTTGAATTAAAATGTACTATTTGGTTCATAATTTTTTTTAGGATATGTGGCAACCTTTTTCAGGGAAATGTTTAGGTTAAAAATTTCTCAAACAACTTTCGTTTTTTTATTATTTATCGGATTTTAATATTTTACTTAAATATCATATTTTATGAAAGGACTTAGCACTGCGACCTGCAAGACCTATTGTGCCCTTATTTAATCAACTGAATTATTTTAAATAGATGGCAACCTCATTCAAAATATTGCCGAAATGAGATGTTTTCACATACGTTTTGTTGTATATCCTTTTTGTAATATTTAAATGAACTTACGTATTTAAATAATTTTTATTTCGAGAACGGTGGCAACCCGTTTTAAAAGTTTGTTGAAATAAAACTTTCTCAATCTGATATTGTGTATTAGCATTATAGTAATATTTAACAAATATATATATTTTTTCCTTTAATTTTTCTCGAACTTTCTTTTTTTAATTTTTAAAATTTTTCAATATATCTGTTTAATTTTTAATTTATTTTAAATATTTTCTTAAATTTAAAAATGTCTGCATTTCTGCATTAAAGTGGTCGTAAATACCTTTAGTTTGGTACCCAGTTTCTTAAATTTAAAGTAACTTTAATATATATACATATTATTTTCAATATTGTGGCAACTCTGCTTAAAAGTATGCCTGCTTTAAGGTTTTCTGCTTTCATCTGATATTTATAGTTCTTTCCGGCATAAAATCTAGTATCTCTAAGTCTCTCCACGAATTCGATTTCGGAAACCAGCTGCATATTCGAACTCATATTCGAAATTACAACTCAATCAACTGACGACTGCTCGAATTTTGCGGGTGTTTAAAACAAACGCAGGCTGAATTTTTATTTACAAATTTCCTTGACTTAATTTGTTTCCCAGTTGGCCTATTTTATAAATTTGCCACTTAATTGCGCCACTAAAACCCTGTCGCTTCTACTCTCCATAAATTTGCATTGGAAACTACATTCACTAATAACGCATTTATTTGTCCCACATTTTTACTAACTACAGACTTGCAAGCCTAGTTTCCCTAATTCTAAATCACTTTAAAATCCATTTAAATGTCAAATTCAACCTAACAGCTGCCGCAGCAAAAGCATTCGACTTGATTTAAGACTGAATTTCTGCAAATCGCCCATATTTTGCATTTAACTGCTTGTAATCGTGTG
This sequence comes from Anastrepha ludens, assembly GCF_028408465.1. Classification (NCBI taxonomy): domain Eukaryota; kingdom Metazoa; phylum Arthropoda; class Insecta; order Diptera; family Tephritidae; genus Anastrepha; species Anastrepha ludens. Next base: position 31,590,292 of record NC_071498.1, read on the forward strand.
CGTCTGCTTTGACTCTAAGCAACAACAAATAAATTACATCAATAAAAAATGCAAAGAAAAAATTGCTGCTTAAGCATTAAGCATCACACGACCGCACAGTGGGAGCTTTTGCTCGATGCTTGTCGTCAACTAGTCTCTGACGGACGGTTTTTTGATTTTTCGTGTGTGGTGGTGTAAATGCGTTGTTTGTGCTTGAGTTGGTGGCTTGGCTATATCGCCGGGTGTTGACTGATGTATGCGTGTATGAACGCTTATGTATGTATGTGTGTTTAATTGTTTGCATGCTTTTTTCCACATATGTAAATGCACATCAGAGACTACCAGTCGATCACTACAGTCTTCTATCTAATTTGAGTGGTTTTTGCTCCCAATTGACAAAGGCTACTACACACGAGAACGTTCATTGCGTTTGAAGAGATGTAGACTTGTAAGTGGGTAAATGTTGGGAACACATTAAGAAAAACAATGACCAATTTCCGTGAAAATGGCTGCTATTCAATGAACTTAAAACCTCAGCTTCGAGTCCCAGCACTCAAAAGAACTAAGGTTTGGAAAACTTACCATTTCTACCTTTCTACGTTTTTTTAATGCTATTCATCAATTTTTAAATATTTTAAGCAATTTTAAGTATTATTTTTAAATTTATTAAACTCTTTAAAAATTTTGATAATATATGCCAATGCTTGACGTTCTGCAGAAAATTTGTTGATGACTGATTTGCGGGGCGTATGAGTAACTAAAAATGTATCAGTAGGTCAGATTTGTTATTATTTGAGATGATCTGCTTAATATCACTCTGTCACTACAATTAAGCAACGTGATTTTAAATGTAGTAAATTTTTAGTAATTGCTGCATAAAATGTTGCGTGCCTCGGCATACCTACATACTTACACTCGCGCATAGGTACATTTATTTATTACAATTGGCATCTTATTCGCTTAATTTTTCCCCAGCTTTTATTAAATGTTGAAAAAATAATTTTTCATTCAACAGCAAATTTGAAAATACAAAGTAGTTTCAAAGTAGCGCAAAATGGTGATTACCATTCGTGTCAGTGCTAAATTATACTTACTAATGCAATGGTCTACGGGTTGGCCAATTTGTGTGTTAATGCATTCATATTTTTTGAATTAAGAAATTTACAGTTTCACGCAAAATTAGGATATTTTTAATTTCATGAAACAGTGTTGCATGTTACTTATTTTTCCACATGTTTTATTGCTTGACAGTTTCCATATAATACCAATTTTATTGGTTCGACCTGGTAGTGCGAATCTGGTTGTCTTTTTGAAAACGCTTGGGTTACTCACCTTGGCGCTACAGTCCGGGGTAGACCATTGCCTCCATTCCATGCAATACGGCTCCATTCTTGTCGACAGTACGCCTTCGCTCTATGTTGTGAGATTTTCATCTTTCGTACCTCGTAGACAAGATGTAGGGCAAACATCCTTGCTTGGGTTACTCAAAGAGACCTAAATGCGTTACAAACTAATTTCCATACGTTTCTTATATTGAATTATCAATAGAGACCTTTTAAAGTTTCATGTGATATTTCGAAACAATTGAAACCGGAAATGACTCAAATACCAAAATCTACTGTCACATAAACTCGATTTTCGAAAAAGATTATTCGAATGATAATTCGGTTGAATCCATTTTGAACGCAAAATTTAATATAAACTCGTTGTTGCAAATTCAAATTCATTTTGAAAACAGTAAAAAATTGAAAACACGTGCAGAAGGAGGTTTATTCAAGGGGCGTAACTTTTGCAAATGCCATGCTTCTTCTTCTTCTTGATTGGAGTTGTAACCGCATAACCTATTTTGGCCCAGTTTAATGCGCCAGTCATTTCTTTCTCCTGCTAATCAACGTCAGTTGAGCCCACCAAGTGAAGCCAAGTCCTTCTCCACCTGATCTTTCCAACGCAGAGCAGGCCTTCCTTTTCTTCTGCTACTACCAGCTGGTACCGCATCGAATACCTTTAGAGCCGGGCGTTTGTATCCATTCGGGGACATGACCCAGCCAATGGAACTTTATTCGCTGCGCTATGTTTATGTCATCCGCCGCATGGCGGCCGCCGTAGCCGAATGAGTTGGTGCGTGACTATCATTCGGAATTCACAGAGGGAACGGAGGTTCGAATCTCGGTGAAACGCCAAAATTCAGAAAACCATTTTTCTTATAGCGGTCGCTCCTCGGCAGGCAATGGCAAACCTCCAAGTGTATTTCTGCCATGAAAAAGCTCCTCATAAAAATATCTGCCATTCGAAGTCGGCTTAAAACTGTAGGTTCCTCTATTTGTGGAACAACATCAAGACGCACACCACAAATAGGAGGAGGAGCTCGGCCAAACACCCAGAAAGGGTGTACGCGCCAATTATATATATGTCTATGTCATCGTAAAGCTCATACAGCTCATTGTTCCATCCTCCCGAGATATTCGCTGTCGCCAACGTGCACAAGTTCAAAACTCTTCCGCATAATCTTTCTCTCAAGCACCCCAAGAAACGCCTAGTCGGAAATTGTCATCGTCCAAGCTTTTGCACTTTACGTTGACATACAAATGTCAGGAAATGGCGATCCAATTTTGTTAGAAATGCTAATCGCAGATGTGGCAACCTGACAAATAAAAAAAAAACAGAACTCAAATCAGTTGACTTAGAGCGTCGCCTGGCGGTTGTTCCGGGAACTTTTTGATCCAGGTGGTATATGACTCGTATCTCTCGTCACTTCCCGAGTGCTTCTGGAGCCGTTTTAAAATTTTACTTCGAAATCCCTTTTTAGCTTTTATAAACGGCCCATGCTGGAGGATTACGGCGAGATGAGGTTTTTGGATACATAACTCATCTTATCCAAGCAAGCGTTCTTTAAATTATGCTCTCAATAAGGATGCTTTCTTGCTTTTCAATTCTACATTTTTAAATACTGGATCCCCTGACATAAAATACACTCACATATGGCTCGCTTTGCAATTCTTTTCAGAAAGCAAAGATACTACTCGAAAGCAGAAGTGATATCTAAAACTTAGTTGCATACATTAAAATTTTTTAAATTCCTAAAATTTCTAAAACTTTTGTAAACTCACCCAGTTGTAAATACGCGTTGTTGCATGATTCTATAAGCAAATGTGTGACTACCGCTAGGCAACTGCCTTCACTTCGAAGCGAACAAATGAACGTAACAGACTGCTTGTGTCAATAGCTCAAACAATCGCCGGGCAATCAGTGAGTGCAGTATAGAGGGCCCATGAAATAGCACGCCCATAACTGACATACAACAATGAGGCAACAAGCAATGTGCAACAATGCGTTTGAATCCGAAATGGCATGAATTGAATGAAAATGAAGTGACTGAGGAAGTAGCCGTTAGAGTTGTTATATTTTTCGTTTTTTTTTTATTAACTAAATTAGGCCCTTACAGAGTCCAGTAAAGCATTCGTAATGTTGTTGTCTCTGCCGCTATTCACCCACTTCACGCTTTGTCAGCAGCGACACCAGCTTGGGCGTTGTTGCTGAACTCAATTGGGTTCACTTCCTACTTTGCGTAGTTGGTGTCAAAGTTTCAAAGTGTTTCTAGTCAGTCACTCACAAACTTCCCGCTGCACGCATCAAAGTCGCCACTTAAGCAACTGAACGATATTCAAATGAAGCGAAGCTGACAACTGCAGCTACTGGGAATTATTGCACACACAGGCAGCAGAATTATTATCAGAGATGCAGCGGCGCGCTTCAGTTCTTTAGGGCAGGCGTACTCTTAACAATGAAATGACTTCGTTCGCGCTCTCCTCCTTCAGTGCTCAGTTTACCGCGCTTGTTTGGCATATCAGCGGAAATGATCTCGCACAGTAATTTTTCCAGTGAAAATGCGACTTTATCAGCGCATATCGCGATTGCCTGTTTGCTGATGGCTGGCTACTGGCGGCTCATTGCCAACCCAACCATTGCTGTTGTCCTTGTTGTCTTTGCTCTGCTACTGGGCAATTAAAATTACCACACGCTTAAGACACACACGCCCGCGGCTGTGCTGGCGTAGGCAGTGCAAGAGGAGCTGCGCACTTTAGCTGTCGTTGCCAAACGAGCGCAAAAAAATTGTGTGTGACGTCGTCTGCGTTGCAGTCATCGTGTGCCGCACCTTGTCATCGAACTATCTGCGACGGACGTTCGATTTTTAGTATCTTCAGCGTCCAATGACCATTACGCCGACTGGGCAGCGGCGGGTGTCAGTGGTGGGGTAGTAGTTAAATTCTTAAGCGCGCCGCCTACTGCATATCAAAGTGGCTGCAAGCGCGCAAGCGTACCACCAATTACCAGCGCGGCCTACGTGTTGCGCATACTAAGTGCAAGTAGAAGAAAGAAGAAGCAGCAGAATAGAAGCAATAAAGATGCAGCAATGCTTCGAGCTCAAATTTCAACTACTTTCGATAAAGTCAGTAGATTGTGCGCGCGCGAATTGTGGCGCGCGCATTCACTTGATAATAGGCGCACAAGTTGTTGGTGAAGCCCGTGCCCAGCGTTGCTTTTTAATGCCTTTCTAATAGATGCAAATGTCTTTGCAATTTGTAAGCATAATCGATTTTTTATTGCGCGCACACTTTGCGATTTCTGCGCCATTAGAAAATAGAGAGAGAGAAAAGGCGTAAAAGTGAACAAAATTGTAGGCAATTTCGTTTACAGCAAGAAATGCGTATGCAGAAATAAAAATCCGCAGAAGTTTAAGTTCGAAAAAAACCAGCAATGTTTGCCACTAATTTACAGCATCTAAGAAATGTCATAAACTTTGTTGTATTCATTGTAAATATGTCATCCAGTTGCGCGCCTGTGTGCGCGCAGTGGCTGGTTGTAATTTTCCAGTCGGCTGATAAATGCGGAAAATTGCTTTGACCGCTCGCCAAATGCAATGAAGTGATTTTCAATTCGCATTTATGGTTTGCTCAACACTTTGCTCATTTAATTGAGGCATTTAACAGACATTCAAATAATAGGCGAGCGCAAAATTGGCGCAAACGGGTGATTAGTTTTTTGGTATGTATTACAAAATATTTATTACAAACATTTTTTGGTTGGTGTTAATCGAAATATTATGCGTACATTGCAATTGTGTTGATAAGAAACAGTTCTCCTTAAAAAAGCAGATTAATGTGAAAATGCAGGAAATGCAAGAAAAATCGCATTTTCATTTGTATTTTTAATGCCAACTTAAATTACATGCAGTTATTGAATGAACGGAATTGCCTGCTTATGAGATTTTACTTGCAAGACTAGCATACAAATATTTTCTTAAAAAATGGTACCTTGTTAAAAAAGTTACTACGCTACATTAAGATTGCAGCACACGAAAATGAGTTTAATTTATTTTAGAAGCCCTTTCGAGTTATAGTCAAAAATATGTTTTCTGCGCATTTTTGCAGTTATGTTGCGCTCTTTTACAAACTACCAGCATCTGCTTCTTTGAAAAGTCTGCGACATTTAACAAAAACATTGTTTTCTCCCATATCAAAAGTATTGCATAGGGACTTCCTGACCACCTGCTGTGCCATTCATTGCATACCAAACGGCAATTAAGTGGCGCCTTTAACAGTTGTTCGATGCGGCTAACTTACCACTACTAAAAAAAACAAACAACAACCACAAAAAACTTAAAATTGTTGGCAATAAAAAATAAGCAGCAAATTAAGTTGCAGCTTTCTGCAAGCATAACCTGTTGCACAATACATACTTACAAACATACACACAAATGCACGCACGTTTCAGTACCAAATTGCAATGCCTCAATGAATGTCAACGTGGGTGACTGGTGACACTGATTTCCAGCGCTCAATCACTGTCAGCTGGACGAACTCGAACACTGCAAATAGCGGCAAAGGCGCACGATAACATAACGATGTGCTCTTACATATATACACTACGCGAGTGGCGGTGAGAGAGGATTGAGTCGAGCAACGCATTAGTCGCCGGGTGGGTATTTTCCCCTTGGGATTGCAAGCAAATATTCACGCGAATACGTGCGTATGTATGTGTGTATGCATGTCTCTTTATAGGAGTGTACACTGGATATTGTCTGCGAACACGCCGCAGTGCGATTACGCACAACAATAACAAGAAGAGAAGACAAAAAAAAGAGAAGAAAAGTGTAGGATATAGCGAATTTTGTAGGTCACTGTGTCCGCGCGGTAATAAATCGCGTATATGGGCGCATACGCACATACATACAAACATACTTTGGTATTCGCAAGTGTTGCTGCACTTTTGGTGATTCATTGAACTCGCAAACGTATGCCTTCGGGTTGTGGTATTTATGGCTAATAAAATCGCCAATAAAATGTCGAATTACCGTACAATTTTTATTGATATCACTAAATGTGCCATGCGGTATTGAAGTTTCGGTGGGTGTGTTCTATGGTCTAGGCTCTCCGCCCGCCATGTGGTCAAGTTTAAAGTTTACTTAACACCCAGTTCTCAATTATTTATCAGCAATGTCAAGTTGAGCTCAAGGTTGAAGTTTGAATGAGTTACGAGTTTACTTTGTTGATTTGCTGAGCGTTGATAAAATATTTGAGTTAAAAATGCAGTGAGAGAATATGGTGAGAATAAGAATATGAGTATATGACTGGGATGGTGGCTCAGTTAATTTTTTGTTTTTTGTTTTTGTTAAATTTGTTATTTATATATATATATGTAATATATATGATCATATATGCATATAACTTCCTTTAACTCCGGTTGGACCGTAGGACCAGAATAAAAGTATTCAAGTAAATTGGATTGTGAGCAAGTTTTTTTTAAAGAACTCCAGTTTGTACTTGAGTTTTATAAGTTTGCATGGTGGATGCGTCGCCAGAAAGCTTTTGGTCTTCCACGGTTCTTAATACATTGCGGATTCCACCATAGAGCAGCCCTGCATACTTCGCCGGCATCTTTGCGCAAACTGAGGTCTATCTAGGAAAATCGTCTGTGTTTGATGATGACTTCGAATGGGAGTTCATTGGTCGAATTAAGCAACTTCTGACTTGAATTAACACGAGGCCACACGATTTTAAAAATTTTTGCACGCTGGCGACGAGTGACGAATGTTTTCGTTCTTCGGATAAGCATGGATGTAAGCGACCAGGATTCGCAGTCGTATAGCAAAACCGCCTTCACGTGGACACTAAAAATTAGTAGCTTAGTTTTGACTGATATGGAATTTCAAACCTATATGTTGTACAACTAGGAAGCCGCTGCGCTTTGTTTATACTGTGTGAGATACCTTCAATCGTTCCACCTGCTGGTATTATTTACTCTCGAGGCAACAAAATTCCTCCTTACGACAGATCTCTTTTCCACACACAGTAAGCCAGGGTGCCTCTTTTTGCGTACAATCTGAGATGAGCTACGTCTTGCTAACGTTTATTTTAAGGCCAACTTTGCTTGTGACAGCAGTGAGCTGGTTCAAATTTGTTTGCAGTTCTGACTTTTTGACGAGCAAAAGCGCTATGTCATCCCCATACGCTAACTCTTCTAAATGTTCATAGAACATATGGAACATAAGGTCTTTGCAAGGTAAGCCCAATCCATGTCCACTTTCAAAGTTTTATAACAGACTGTGTAGGTAGTTGCTTGTGCTGATCCAAAAAATCTGCATTGGAGATTGTTCTGGACCACCAGATACGCAGAATCCGCCATTGATACTTGTTGAAGCTAATTTGTAGCAATTTGTTGGTGAGCAAGTCCGTCATCACCAAGTTTCGCAGTCATACAGAAAAATGCAGTTGACGTTAGAGTTAAAAATTGTGCAACTTCGTAATAGTGGATATCGTTGAGGAATTCTAGACTTTGTTAAGCGCTTTTGCAAATCTAGACTGAACATCATCTGCTGCAGCGTCATCTGTAGATATAACGCTTCCCAACTAAGTGAAGTTATCTACATTTTCAATATTGGTATTTGTCGCGTTTAAATTGCTAGTACGATACGCCACATTCACTCATAGTGATTTCGTTTTTTCCGCATTGATCTGTATTCCGATCTTTTTAGATTCCTGAACCAAGTTGTCAACCTTATTCTGCATGTCCGAATGCTCCGATGACATTAGACATACCTATATCGTCAGTGTAATTAAGATCCACCAGATGACCATTGAAGTTCCTATTTCAGCGGCCTGGCTTGCATTTTTATCAAAAAAAAAAAAATGAAAAACTGTAAAATGCACCGAATTTCCTCTTTATTGACTTCCATTGTTAACACCCTATAACTCTTAACTGAGTGAAACACACGAAAAATAGCAAACCAATTTTTTTCGTGTGAAATGTCACCTTGTCTACGAGCATAAACTTTAAATTGTTTGATCGATTCTTTACGAGATATCGATCACTACAGTCATCTACAGCAAAAATAATAGTTTTCTCTTCCCCAAAGTAATATTAAACAACTTCTAAAACATAAAATTATGTTTCTGATTTAAATGCAGTAGAACTAATTCACGGTAGTTTGGGTTTGTATTTTTATGTTTTTCAGAAGATATGCTATTTTTAATTACCTGTTCTGTATTTTAATTCTATTTTAAAAATAATTTTCATGCTAGAAAAATATCCATAATTTCTCCAATCGCCTAAGTTTCTAAGCTTAAAGTACACCCACACTTGCAAACACAAATGAAGTGGCAGCAACGGAAGAAATCAATCTTCTTGGCGCAATATTTATCTAAAGCTCAAGCGTTTAACCGATCAGTAATTTCCTGTCTCACTAGCATTTGCCGCATAATTTCACCAGTCATTTCAGCACAATAACAACTACAACTACTCAGCACTGTAAACTGCTTATAATTGACACAAGATAGCGAAGATCAATTTAAAGATCGATCTGCCGCCGCCAACGATCTTGTTAATGCCACATTAACATTTGTATGACAATTGCTTACATTGGCATAAATTATTCACATATCCACGAGTGTGCATATGAATGCGACTACATGTGTTTATGCCACTCCACGTCAACTGCGAGACAGCAGCCGGCGAGCGAAGCAACAGTGTTTTACAACAAAAGAAAGTCAGGCAGTTGGCTGCTACTTCGCTGATTGCTGTTGCTGCCAACATCAAGTGCCACTTCAATAAACAACTTCACAGCCACTTTGCGGATTCGTACACACATACATACACACATGCGTAGCACTCAGTAACTCGGATATGCATAATCGAGATATTAGCTGCGAGATAGTCAGTTACTCAAATATTTATACAGTGCGTGGGCGTGCGGCTGCGAAGACTTTGGAAGCCGCAGCTTAGGAAATGCAGTGAACTCAATATTTGCAGCTCGCATTTCGCATCTCAGTTAACTCAACTCAACTTTGGAATGGTGCGTAGTGATGTGGGTGTTTGGCGAAGGCGAGATAAGGCGATCAAGATTAGCGCCCTTGCCTGCTTCCGCCTGTGCCAACAGGCAGCATCGATGCCATGGAAATGAGCAATTTTAAATTTGCTAATTCATGTTACACCTCCAACTCCATGCGATATTTTCACAAACAAATTTGACTAAGTATTTGCGTTTTTCTCACTCTCCGCATTCGTTTGATATCCACTTCTAGTCAGCCAGTATACAGCACTGCCCTACTATGGATTATTGACGGAATTTTCACAATTTCGCATTTTTACAATTTCATTTTACGCACACATTTCACTTTTTGCTCAAATGCTGATTGTCAGCTTTGTTATGTCAGCTATTCAAAAGGCTTACTTACGAATTTGAGTGCCCAATATGTTTGCAAATGACTACCACACTTAAGTGCACACGCACACACACTAACAATTGCGTTACGCTCCTGTGCATCAACGCGCCTCGTAATCGCTCAATGTGCCAATTGATATGCGTGTCTAACAAAATAATTATCAAAGGCAAACAAACGATGAAGTGCGCGATGTGCTTGGTAGGCGGCAGATACGCCCACACAATTGCAAAATGCCAATTTATGTGTGCTTATATACGGGTGTGTGTGTGTGTGCGTGTTTGCATGCTCAAGAGCACGAGCAAAAGCATGCGCTGGCAAATGTCAGCTTGTCGTCAGTTTGCTCTCGAAGTTCAGTGTGCACTTCATTTTCCATTTCCATCCACCAAACGAGTGGCGAATGATAGCAGAAATGTGCAAAACTCTTCTTGCGTTTGTGTTGTTTGTGTTTTAGTTTCCTTGTGTTTGGTTTTTTACACAACCTCTTCAGTTTTTTATTGTTTCTTCTTCATTTTCAGTTTTTTAGTTTTTCTTCTTCTTCTTCAGTTTTTTTATTTTCACTTTTATTGTGACGAGACGTGAAAAATGCAACTAATTGCCTGACTTAGTAAGCGGTAGGCAATTAACTGGTACAGGCTTTTGAATATTTTGTGACCCAAATTTTCCAAAAAAAGGTAACTTTTTTCCGTATTTTGATGCATTTCGTACTCACCACTTATTTACTCCCAAGAAGCTCACTTTCCCTCCTGATAAATACCTACCGACTTTGGTTAAAATTACGTCTTATCTGAGCTAGAAAATAAGATGGCAGTGCAGCAAATTTTGTTGTGGGAATGCAGAATTTTCAGGGACACGCTTGGAAATCTGCTATTTTCTCATCTCCCATGCAACTGCGAAATTAACCAAAGTGGCCCCAAGCAGAAGTAGGTGCAAATTCTCTGAGTAAAAGTACTCATGAAATAGACTTCAATCATAGGCAAAGCTGCAACTAATTTGGACAAGTGTTTGAGAGCAAAGCTATTTTTATATGCACAAAAGTACTTTGTATTTAGAAAATATAGTCTGAATTGAACCTCACTTTTTGGGCATAAGTCCCCAGAGCTTGGTGAGAGCTTAGATTAGACTAGACGAGAGCTTCAAAGGTTTTAAATTTTACAGCGTCAATATGGCAACCGGGTAGTAGTGGGAACAAGTCTGAACGAGAGCATTTTTTATTTATTTATTAATTCTTAATTTATGCTGATTTAGTGCACATTTAGTGTACAGGTATCTTTCAGGATTTAATAAAAATAAGAAGAAATAAATATTCATTTGGTGAAAAGGAAATCCATTATTTTTTCAGCAGATGGCTGTAGTGATCGATATCTCGCAAAGTATCGATCAAACAATGAAAGTCAGCAAAGAAGAAATTCGGTACATTTTACATTTTTTCTTTAATAAAGGTCAGGTGTGTGAATGGTGTTTATGGTGCCGATACTGTAACTGCTAATCGCGTGCAAATTTTGTTTCGCCGATTCCTTTTAGGTATTTTTGATTTTAAGGAAAGGGTTGAGACGTCACCTTATGAGTACACATCCAGATTAGTGGCGAGGGGTATCGAACGTATTCTAAGGCTGAGGCTCTGCCTGAGTTTTATCAGAACGGAGGCATCTGAGGCATACCCCGTTTGAAGGAGATGTCATTCTCGCTTACTAAGGTAGCCGAATACCACAGTTGTCAGCCCGAGATCGTTAATTCCAAAACATTTATTTTTGCCGTTGTTATTATCCATCATCATAGAATACAGCTGCCTCTTACATGGGAAACAGGCGCTGACTAGGGAGTCGCTTAGTATGAGTCCGTCGCGCCTGGACTTTTGTATAGTTTACCAAGATCTACTCAGCTTTGACACAGAAACGTCATAGGACATGACGCGCTATTCGATTCTGCCGCTTTTTGTCGGGAGTTTCTTATTTGTTAAAAACTTATTCGCAACTAACCTGATACTACGGGTCGCAACCTGCCGACGGTAGCTTAGAACCCAACTTAGTCGTTCGCTTTCGAAGGGCGAAGACCTCCTTTGGAGGTTCTCGTGGTATGTGAGGCCTTTCGAGCTGAGAGGCATGTCTTACCGCGTTTTCTTTTCCCCAACCCGCTGAGGACTCCATCTCTATCTCTTATCTTTATCATTGTCTTTGTCGATTTTTGCTTGTAAAATGCCCAATTTTAAAGCTTTGACACTCCAGCCACTTTATTCACGTTGGGCTTAAAATAAATAAAGATAGTTAAAATGGATTTGTGTACAATACTTATGTATGTATGTATGTATATTACATAAAAGATAAATACATTTGTATGTATGCACACACAAACAACAATACTTGCACTGTGTAATCATAAAGTCGCTTATTTTTATTATCTTTAAGAGCAGAGCCTCTTCTTTTGTGGTATTGACATTTTCAATGCTCTTCTCTGGTGACTCCAAACTACTGGCAGTTGGTCGCTGGGCTCAATTGCTTGGTGGTTGTGGTGGTTTATGATACCGATGCGCCTGACCTACATTTAAGTACGCCACCAGTAGTAACAACAATACGGCCACTAATATTACTTATTAATAGCAACTAAGTTGCCCCGCCTTCCCCACCAAGGCGACAACGATTTTGCATTGACACCGTCGAGGCTTATGCATAATTTGGTTTAATATTATTTTTTATTTTTTATTTATTTTTAGTATATTTTAATTCTAATGCGACGTAATGAATCTTCTTTTATAAAGTGTTGGACTTTTTAAGTTTTTGGATCGTAAATTATTTTTATGCAATTCATGTTCCTATGCCTTTGGCTTATCAAAAATTTACGGTCGTAAAGTTATCGAAAATTTAATGCTAAGAGCTTTCTAGTTTTAAAGAAATTTTAAGGTTTGATATTTTCTTTATGATTTTTCAATTCTAATTCTTTTTAGTAAAATTATTATTTTTAAGCTTTTTATGTTTTGTATGCGCATGCATAGTTTATGACTTCATTACCCAGGTCTTTTGTTTCCCAAAGACCGCAATAAAATAAATCAAAGCTTCAGTTTATTCTAGCCAATGTGTGATTTTTATTATTTATTAATGACAGCTAAACTTTTTATGCATCACAAAAAACGCTAAGCCTTCAATATGCAAACAATGGAAAATCAATAAAAATTGAAAACCAAAAGACAAACGTGTATTCCAAAGAAATCACATGAAAGTCGATACGAATATCGGCAGTAGCCCCACCAACGCACGTTCGTTATTTATGTTGCCATTCTACGTTGGTTAACACGAGCTGCTCCTCCTTCAGTAGCATATGCGCATACATACATACACACACAAAGTTCAATAAATATATATAGATATGCATGCACATTTACCCATTTGTCTCGCCTGCCATTCAAGTGTCGTGGAAATCATTTCAACCTTATAAATTTTCATTCAATTTCGACTGCCTTGCCACTTGCCGCTTGCAATTAAAATGCAAATTCATTTAAGTATTTTGCATAACAAAAGTGCATTAAAAATAATTAATTACCAGCTAATATAAATGCCATCAAAAAGCAACTACAGTAACCACAAAAATAGCAACATAGCCATTTACACGACAGCCATGCACTTGCGGGCGCTCGCTTGAGCTTCAGGCATTGCTTTTTGTTTTGCTTAACTCTAACTGAAACTCGCTAAATGTACGCTGTTTAAGCGTTTGACATATTGCTGACAGATGTCACGAAGTTGTCTGCGTAGCACATAACTTTTCTCCAGCAGCAGTGGCTAATGTGTCACACATTACGCCCACAGCGCAGCTCAACTGACGGCGGCGACGGCTACTGTACGTACAAAGATTAAATTACCTACTATGAGCCGTCAACGACGCTTTTAATGATATTTATGCATTTTTTGTGGTTGTGGTGTTGCTTGTTTGTCGCCAGTGTGCGTGGGCGTTCATCAGATTGGCCCACAGCGGCTTGCATTAGTTTTATTTGGCTATTTAGTTAGCGTTTACAGAGTCTTTGTGCAGTGTAGATTAATTGGAAACGGCATTGATTTCATCTAACTTATGCCTTATAAGGCATTTTCTATTAAATTGCTGTTATATGTAAACATTTATAATATTTTGATATTAATCACTTGGTGTAGTGCAGTAATTATCGCGCTGTAATCCGCCTACTCGAGTGCGGTCCTTGAAATTTGTATTTATTTTATCAACAAATTAAGTGCAATTGGACCACAACTGGGAAAATTAGTGAGTAAATATTGTCGTGAACAAACAAAAACAAGTACAATATGTTAACAAGAATGCTTCGTTTCTCACGAAGCTCAATAATCATTAACATTTCTCTGCAATATACAATAGTAACTCTGTAGGAGTCGTTTTCTCAACATTCTGCTAAACGGTGCATGTACTGGCTGATAACATTTCTTACCTATGCTAATGTAACTGAGAGGAGGAGGAAATTTAACAGGAAGCTGATTAAATCAGAGACTAATAATAAATGTTATTTGATTTTTCGAGAATAGAAAAGTTAACCACAGATCCATGAATAAATTTTACGTTTTTAAATAAGAATTTTTCTCAATAATAATATTTTCTTCGTTGCTCATAACTTTTGTTTTTGAAATTTGTATGTTGCCAAATAAGAGTGAGTCTTAAACAAACAAAAAAAAATAAAAAAAAATTATATTTGTAAAAAAAAAATTAAATAAAAAAATTAAATAAAAAAAGTAAAATAAAAAAATTTAAGTAAAATAAAAGAATTTAAGTAAAATAAAAAAATTTAAGTAAAATAAAAAAAAAAAATGAAGTAAAATTTTTTACATGTTTCTTATAACAGTTAGATATGTCACTGCATAAAATGCCTATAATTTTAATAAAATTGTAAATAAGCTGTTTTGCAAGATTAGAATGTTGAATTACAAAAAATTTGCTTTTTGAATTAAACAAATTTTTTTCTTAGTCCATTGACATTTTTTTTTTCAAATCAGAAAAAATCCAAATTTTTTTTTAAGTTCATTGGTATTTTTTTCAAATCAGAAAGCATTAAAATTTTTTTTAAGTGCATTTATATTTTATTCTAAAGCAGACCAAGCGCAATTATGTATTGCTAATATCAGTGAAAATCAAAGATACCTTTCTGATATTAAAAATTCTCATACTACTGCCTGGAATTCAATCAAGGCTGCTGAATCTGTCAAGGCTGCGATGGGTAGAAGTAACGATAAAGGGGCACAATTACCTTAATTCTGTACAAAGAATGTAGTTCTGATTAAACTGCTACCATTTCCCTGCCTCCGCATTTCTGTCATTAAAGCAAACCTTTTATGTTCTCATTTATTATCTGACTATTTCTATAATTATCTCTAACTTTCATTTGAGTAATACATATTCACACATATAGTTTATTTACTGTTACTTTTACTAACATTTTAGTTTTGAGTTTACTTAAATAAACAATAATCGATTTGGAATTTGGTAACTTCGCAGCAAAACAAAGGCGGCGCTTGGTTAGAAGGCTTCCTGCTGACATAAAAATGTAACTCGTAGTAACGCAAAGAGCTGTTGATGAGCTAACATAAGTTAATATTACTTATACATATACATACAATTTTCTTTCTACATTAGGACTAGTACTAAATTCACAGTCGTGAAATTGTGTTAGCAACATGCATTTGGCTTGCCGTGAAATGTTGCTAGCAACATTCATTGTCAAATGAGAAGAAACGTCAAACTTATGAGTTTTGCACTATTAGCAAATTTTGGTAAGAAAAATGTTTTTAAATAAATAAAAAAAAACACATAAATATTGACGCAAACAAAAAAAAAAATAAAGAAGATTTACTTACACTCTTTGCGAAGGCGATTCGTTTTAAAACGCCATTTCTTCGAAGCATTCGAACTCAGGAAACTCACTCGCGAACGACAAATGGAAACATGCTGCTGACCTAATGTTGCTGGCATCATGTTTCTGGTATGTTGCGCGGTGTTTTCACGGCGCACAGTGCGACCGATTCCCAAAAAGCTGGCCAAAAGTCGAAAAAAAATGTTTCTAGATAGAGTTTTTTTGTCTTTGGGTTGGCTACAGTAATGCCTTGAGTAGTGAAAACCGTTCATAACAACGTCCTGTAGCCTAAGTATCCTCTGTATTTTCAGTCGCAACGTGGCCTTCGTTTGAGCATCGTATTACTGTCGATGAATAGTGAAAGTTGTACACATTTGAAAGATTTTGTAATGGAGTGAATTGAACAAAACCAAATGGAAACATCTTCGGAAGGGTAGTAAAATACGAGAAATCTTTAGTACATATCAATACCTCGACACAATATTTTTAGCTGCAGCAATACGTAGATACATTTTTTGCAATTTTTTTTATAAAATTTGAGTTTTCAAACTGTATAGTAATACAACGCCGTCATATGCTGCTTTGAAACCTATTAAAGGTTACTCAAAAAAGTAATGGTTACTGAATAAAACAAGATTCAGCTGCTACCACTTGCTACCTTGCGACCCCGAAAACATATAAATTTACATGTTCTTGAATATACGCTATTTCACGTGAGGGGGAGGCCAAGAGGGGTGGAATGGGGTGGATTTTCAAAATTTTAAGATCAAATTCGTAATCAGCGACCCTGAAAACATAAATTAACATGCATCTTGATTATGTTCTAGAATAAACGCTATTTCACGTGAGGGGGAGGCCAATAGGGGTGGAAGGGGGTGGATTTTCAAAATTTTAAGATCAAATTCGTAATCAGCGACCCCGAAAAAATGTAAATTAACATGCATCTTGATTATGTTCTAGAATAAACGCTATTTCACGTGAGGGGGAGGCCAATAGGGGTGGAAGGGGGTGGATTTTCAAAATTTTAAGATCAAATTCGTAATCAGCGACCCCGACAACCCCCGAGTAAGAAATTTTGAATCAATTACTTAATTTTTTGAGTTTTGGCCAGCTTTTCGGGAATCGGCCGCACTGTGCGGCGTGAACTGAGTATTACATATGAAATTTCACGCATATTTCACGGTAATGCAATTTGTATGGAGCTTAATGAGCTCCATAGTTATTCTTTGTGAGTGGAACTGCTTTCGGTTTCTGGTAGAGCTCCTTTTAAAGAAGCTTCATAGCAAGAAATTGAAATTTGCAGGAAGAAAAATAGAAGCAGTTTGTCTGGGAGCGATTTTGGTGATGAAAATTGGATCCACTTCGAAGTTTACAAATGACAAAAAAACAAAAAAAAAATCTTGGCTACACATCTATAACTAATTGTAATCCAAAAGCGAGGTATTCAGTGTGTACTTGTGTATGAAAATATGGCACGTGATGTCGAAAGTGGCTTAAATCATTGCTAGAGCCATTTTCAATGCATGCAATTTTTTCCAAACTTGTTTCAATTAATATAATCAAAGGCCAACACCCCTTGAAACTGGAAAACAATACTTAAATTTTCTTATATTACCATATTTTCTTCATCTTCATTCTTCAATTTTCTTCATCTATCTTTAGGCTATTGAGCGCTTTCACACGCACATCTTCTGCTGAAAATATTTTTCCTTAAAAATTTATTGAACATTTAAAAATCATAAAAATTTGATAACCAGTAAAAGTTGCATACGTAACTTCTACTTATGTTAATTCTTTATCAACAGAATTATAATTTTTTTTAATTCAATTAACTTTTTCCTGCTTCATAAATTTGTGTATAAAAAAATAATTTTTTTATTAACTTAAATATGAAGCTAAGCCAGCTAGAAAAGCAAATCCCACGTGCAGCTACAGCACACGAAAGGTAAACGAAACATTTTACCCACAGACACTTGTTCATCTCCTCTGAGAAAGAATGCTTCAAACCGCTTCATGAGTATTCATTTGTGCAACGCTGTCGCTGCCAATTAAGTTAAAAGTCAACATCCATTAGAATTTAAATCTTAATTGTCCAAACTATTTAATCTGTGTTCAGTTTTTCAATTAGGTACATTTTTTTTATTTTTGTTTTTTTTTTTTGAAGAAAACTGCGGAGAAACGAAAACTTAATTCGAAATGCAAGAAAGCGTTAATCATTTCAAATTTTCGCTCAATTTAACAAACAACGTTTGACGCCCAAAATCAGCAGCTTAGTTGGCGGCTCAGGAAAATCATGTAAATATTTATATGCAGCCACTTCGCATTGCCTTAGGCTGGGTGGGCTGGCACACAGCAGCGCACAACTGGCAGTCAGTCACCAAGCCACAGCCAGCAATCAAGATTTCAGCATTTTAGGAGTCAGCCATGCTCACGCGCGCCACAGCATGCCACATGCCACCAGATACATATATGAACACATACGAGTATGCATGTGTGATGAGCCAGCCAGCAGTGGCAGCCACAGCGGCAAATAATGTAAACGAGACAAAATTATACACTTTAAACTCAATTAAATGCTATTATAGAACCAACTTTGAATATTTTATGATTTTTTTCCATTTGATTTTCAATTTGTTATTTTTTTTTCCTCTCATTCTTTTTTGTTTACTTGTTTGTGCTGCATTTACTTACACTCGTCTTAGAGATGCGAGCGCACGCGATCGCAACCAAAACTGAGCAGCAAAAAATTTGATATTTTTCAACCATAAAAAATGTAACCAGCTGCCGACGTTTTGCCACAATTTTCAAATTTTTCTTGGTTAGATGCATGCATACACACATACATACATGCATACTTGAGTTAGGCACATTTTTTTCGGTATTTTTTTTTTTTTTCAAAATAGCTTCATGTTGTTGCTACCGTTGCGGCTGATCATAATCTTTCAACACAACGGAAATTAACGACGAGAAATGTTGGCGATGAGCGCCTGGTATAGCCCCGCATAGAGTGGAGGCCAAACAGTCAAGCGATGATCGCTTGACTTGACTGTGCCAAGTGCACACTCTCATTCATAGTTGTTGTTTTTGGGCGCGTTCCACATGCTTTCACTTATTTACCGCCGCTCTGCGCACCGCCACCAGCATCTGTTGCTTGTCGCCATGCTTGGATAGCTGGCGTGTTGCTGCGATTTTCTACAAAAGTTCGATGGCTATTTAAAAATTAGATCAGCGTTAGTGCTGTTGTTATTGTTGATAATCTTGGTGGCGCATAGCCTGAGAAGGTTGCTGCAACGGTCGTGTGAAGTTATGCATAGG
The DNA here is from genome assembly GCF_028408465.1 of Anastrepha ludens. Classification (NCBI taxonomy): domain Eukaryota; kingdom Metazoa; phylum Arthropoda; class Insecta; order Diptera; family Tephritidae; genus Anastrepha; species Anastrepha ludens. The sequence goes on from NC_071498.1 coordinate 31,609,138, forward strand.
AGTTGTTGTGTGCACATGCGTGTGTACTTATATCTATGTATGTGTGCAGCTATGTACGTTAGGTGCGAGATGTTTTTCTTGTAACCCAATGATTGAAAAAGATGGAATATCCTCAAAGTCGAATATAAAATTTATAGTTATTTAATATAGTTGCGAGCAATCAAATATGGCTACCAAAAAAATTGTTGTTAGCTTAAAATACGACAAGGAAATCTATATTAAAGGCACAGCACTTCATTTCATTCCTTTTAAGCTGCTAAAGAGAAAGCGAATGAGAAACTAACAGGCTGAGTTGTGGATTTTAGTCGCCGCCTACAACAGGCATCCCTTACCGCGGGCAAATTCTAACCCCCTAAACCGCTGGGGTGAGCGGCCAGTATAAAGTAATTGACCGAAGGCAGACGATTTCCAGCATTTTTTCTAATAATGAAATAATCAAAATGCGCATGAAGCTTAGAAGGGATAGCGAAGAGTGCAGATTAGGTTAGAGTAGACTTGGCTGATGCTATAGATCGCACATTGACCAGGAATTGATTCATAGCGATACCAAGAGAAGGATGTACAAAGGCATGAAATCAATTTAAAATATTTCATAGCTCGTTTTATTCTCGTCATTTAATAGCCTGACCTGGTATTCATATTAAATTCCATTTTGTTAATAGTTTTTTAATGCGCATTCCAGCCAACTCCCTTACGGAGCAAACTAAGTTTATTGGACCATTTAAAAATAGACAACCATTCAACCCATTCATTTGCCACCAAGTCATTTCACTTCAATTAATTCCACAGCTTTTCCGATCTGTTGTTAATAAAGTTTCTAAAAATACTAACTCCATTCTGCGAAGAGCGAAGAAAAATTGCTGGTGATCCATCACTGCCACGGAAGTGTAAAAAATATTTAGTGGAATTTTTTTCACGTCTGTAATTATGGAAAACTTTGTATTGGAAATAATGCAAAGTGTTGGAGTAGGATTTTTAGTTATACATTTGCGGCGAACACTTGGGTGCATAGAAGAATTTTACCTGATTATTGCCGCTCAATAAACAGTCGATGAATGATGAACTTTTGTGTGAAAATATGTTTCGTTATTTCTTTAGGCTTTACAGCTGCTGGAAAAGTACTTTTTTATGCAAAAACACACATACATACGTAAACACATATACCCAAGCACACCTTTGATCAGCAGCGCAGGCATTCAAATAAAATGGGTGAAAATTCAATTTTGATTTATGCGCAGATCAATTGGAACAAAAGCTAATAAACCTATAAAATAAAAGCCGCTACATCTGCAAAGCATTCAATAGTTCATTGGTATAATTCAGCGTTGCGCTTCAAGTGTTTGGCGTCAGCGAGTTATTGAAAAACAACAAATAGCTGCACTTTCCACACTCACTGCAATCGGTGGCAGGTGTATTGGCTACAAAAAAATCTAAAGCAACTGGAAATCAGTAGGGCAGGTTTATAAATCTGCATAAATATTTCCTTCCCCTGGCCATAGCCGAAATGTTCCGTTCGGCGTGTGAAGTTGCTTTTCGCCTACTCTTCAAATTCCACAACAACTTCGATTTGCATAATCATTAAATTGATTTTTTTGTTTAGACACATTTTCATTGAAATTTAGTTTGAAGATTAATCGTTGATTACACAATAACTGCGTGCTGCTTTGCAAGCTGTAAGATTCTCCAAAAGACAAAAATAAATAAATAAAAAATCTATAGCAATTAAAGCGCGTAGGCTGCGTAGTGCAGCGTGCGGTAGTCCAATTTGTTGGATTACAGCAATGAGAAGGAGGCAATGTACATTTCATTTAAATTAATACACGCTGGCAACATTTGTTTATACGCGAACGCATATGTGCAACAGGCGAGTGTGAATTAGGCAGAATGCGGACAGACGTGAAATCTCAGTGCGCTTGCCAACGCTTATAATGCGAATAAAAACATCATAAAAAAAATTAGTGGAAACGAAATAAAAAATTATATCTTAATTGACCTATTGAGGTATTGTTTGTGAGATGAGTGCAGGTAGGGCTCCACAAAGAGCCAAGCAGCAAAGCAGCTGGTCTATGACTGACGTAATATTGAGCCGAAACTTCATTAAGAACTAACTAATCGACTAATTGGGTAAACAAAATTTTGTTTGAAACTTGGAAAAGGTGATAAAATGAAAAGGGACCGTAAATTTATAAATTTATACATTTTTTAAAATCTTTATGCAGAAACTAAATGAAGAGGAAATTTGTTAAGGCAAGGCATTTGGGTTTTTAAATACTTACACAAATCCCTCTTTCCCTAAAATTTCATGCCACGTACGTTCAATTTTGTGAATTTTAATTTATTTTTTATACGATGTGGCGCAAAATGAATCATCTCATCGAAAGATTTAAATTTTTTGCAAGCGGTGTCGTGCTATCCGCTATTAAGCAGTATACAAACAGATAAGCAAAGGTCAAATTAAAGATTTCATCACTCTAAATCACTTTTTATCAAAATTTAGCAAAAAATCATCATTTAGCAAAAAAGTTGTTTTTTATATTACAATATATTTTTTTATTTATATTAGTAAAAAACTTATTTTGTCTATTTTTTTATTTAGCAAAACTCTTATTTTAGTTCTTTTTTATTTAGTAAAATAGATATTTTATCTTTTGTTTCGCTTAGTAAAAAAATAATTTTATCTATTTTTTTTATTTAGTAAAAAATTATTTTTTCTTTTTCTTGTGTCTAATAAAAAAAATATTTTATTTAGTAAAAAAGTTAGTTTATCTATTTTTTATTTAATAAAAAATTTTAGTAGAATAGATTAAAACATCTCATTTTGTGTCTAGTAAAAAAAATATTTTTTTACTTAGTGAAAAAGTTAGTTTATCTATTTTTTGTATTTTGAAAAAAAAAAATTATTTTATCTATTATTTATTTAATAGATATTTTTAGTTAAATTAATATTTTATCTTTTTTTTTCATTTAGTAAAAAAATAAAATTATCTAATATATTTTTTTAATTAGTAAAAAGTTATTTTTTCTTTTTTTTGTGGCTAGTAAAAAAATATTTTATCCATATTTTTAGTTAGTATAAAAACTATTTTATCTTTTTTTATTTGGTAAAATAGATATTTTATCTTTTTTTTGTGTCTAGTAAAAAAAAATATTTTATTTTTTTATTTTATTCAGTAAAAACATATTTTTTTCTTGTGTCTAGTAAAAAAATAATTTTATCTATTTTTTTTACTTAGTATAAACTTTTTTTTATTGAGTAAAAAAATAGTTTATCAATTCTTTTTATTTAGTAAAAAATTATTTTATTTATTTTTTTATTTAGGTAAAAATTATTTTATCTTTTTTTTTTGTGTCTAGGAAAAAAACAAATTTTTTCTTTATTTGTATTTAGTAAAAAAGTTAGTTTATCTATTTTTGTATTTTGAAAAAAAAAAATTATTTTCCTATTTTTATTTAATAAAAAATTTTAGTAAAATAGATATTTTATCTATTTTTTCATTCAGTAAAAAAATAATTTTATCTATTTTTTTATTTAGTGAAAATTATTTTACCTATTTCTTTGCTTTTATTTAGTAAAAACTTATTTTTATAAATTTTTTTTATTTATATTAGTAAAAAGGATGATTAATTTTGCGCCACAAAATTAAAATATTGCTACGAAAAAGTTTTTTACATTTTATTTGTGCGTGATTCGCATTTATAACAAATACAATTATTTCAACCACCGTTAGCATAAGCACTGACGCCGCAGATAAGAAACTAGCAAAAGGAGGAAATTAAAATTTTATGTGGTATGGAAAAGATGTTATCAAATAATTCAGAAAATATCTTGGGGAATGCCCTTTAGAAATAGGAACAATGTCTGAGAGGAAGGCAAAACTTGCTTGGAACAAGATGGAAGCCTGATAAATAGTGAGTACATAAATATAGCAAAATGTATGTATGTACTTATACATATGGGAATGTGCATACATTAGGCTGGATCAATATGTATAGAACGTACATTTCCGATATCGTATCAAGCAGATTCGGAATCTCCATACATACCAAAAAAAAATTGCCAGTAGAGCAAAGCACTAAAGTCAATTTACCTGTAAAACATTCGGACATGCCTCAATAGTCATAAGTCATAGGGCCAATATGGATTAGATGATTCCGAAATACAACTGACTGAAGACATACCGAACAACAAGAGAAGAAGAATGTGGGGAAAGGGGCATGAAAACCAGCTCCAAAATGCTGGATATATTTACTGATGGCTCGGAAAGCAGAACTATTGTAGGTATACTGGCAGTCCACAGTTAACTAGAAGAGAGAGAAACTCTAGAACACCTTCTATGCTCCTGCCCTGTATTAGCTAGAACCCGAATGAAATGCCTAGGAGCTCTACAATATCAGAAATTAGAATGTCTCACGAGGGTCGAACTTCAGAGCTTACTTTGATTCGCAAAAAAATGAAGGCTTAATTCCAGAGGTCTGCTAAAAAGAAACGTTAAGGTCAAGCTCCATCTGGTACCACGAAGGACCAATAGGTCTATGTGATGGCTTTCAGCCAGTCAGGTCAACCAAACCTAACTTAATCTACTTTTCCTTGTAAAATATGACACAATTACAATGAGATGATTTGTAGCGCCACCTTGTGGCTTTAAACAAATAAAAAAATAGATATCAAAACTAAATGCTTCATTCCAAAAGGTTCGAAGTACAAATTTGTATTAAAAAACTAGTATTCGGAGTAGTATTCATATCAATTAAAGATGGCTACTTTAAAAATTTGGAGGGCTCTAAATTAACATTAGACTTGTGCTCCACTGAACTTTTTTTCTTAGCATTTTATATAGAATTCGAATCTGCTACGAACAAAACAACAAAAAAATGGTCCACCCTAATGTGCATACATGCGTATATACACAAGAATGTCTGGGGTGCATAAGCTCTACACTTCTGAGGTAGAAAAGTATTTCCTTATTGCTGGAGACTTTTGAAAATATAGGGTGCGCCATTAAGAGTATTTACGTTGAAGCTTGCAAAAAGAAACCATGCTTTTACTTTTAAGTGTTCTAAGACTTTTCTGGAACAAAAGAATTTACTGTGTATGGGCACAATTTCCGACTCGTGACATGGGTCCCAACAGCGCAGTGCGGCTCAACTCTATCACTGATGCGTCGAATCGCGCTTCTTAGCTGACATATTTATTTGTTCATTTATTAATTGAAAAGTGTAATGATTATGAATAATTATTCCATTTATAAGAGGAAAAAGAAAAATAAAAAAACAGAAGAAGCACTGGCTGTTAAGGCCTTCTGTTGTGGTTGAGCAATTATTCTTCACTTTTTGGCTACACTCATTCCTTCAAAAAACGTCGAAGAAAGATATTTGAAGGTGTCAACTCGCATGATTGGGCTGTCAAATTCTCTTTACCGCGGCGTTGCTACATAATAACATTTTCAAAAGCTAACCGGAAAGATGTAACCTTTGTGGTAGGAAATTTTTACAATCCCTATACTTCGTGCGCCCATGAAAACTGTGCATGTGAAATGTACAAAAAAATGGGACTTCATACAAAGTTTGCAATCTTAATGAAACACCCAGTACTACTGATTACTACTGCTTAGTAACAACTGCATGTAGTAGAAGTCCCCTTGTTCAAGTTTGTTTCCAAGCTCTTCAGTGGTTCAGCCCGACAAGTGTGTCTTAATCCATCATAAGTTGTTTGCATCGCAGACGATACTACTTATAAAATGCACAGTTAAGCCTACATAGTTACACTTAGAAGTCAATGTTGCTCTGTTATGTTTATTCCAATATTTGCGAAACTAATGCGAATCCATTCATTTGAAGGGTATTCGCGGCGATCTAATAAAAGCATTTAAGTGGAGCGGCAAGTGGGCAATTGTTGCTGTCTCACTTAGTAAATGCTTATAAGAATTAAATGCTAAGTAGTTAAAAATGATGGAAAATTTGTCTGCACTTACATAGACGCAAAATTGTTATCACTTTCCACAATGCTTAAAGTGGCAAAGTATGTAGGGTCACCCTCATAGTTTTTTCAACATTAATAAATACTCGTAAATTTGAGTATTACTCGTGAGTATCATAAATAAAACATACTTAAACTTACATATGTATGCGTTCAAAATGTTTGTGGCAGATTACATGTCACTTTTGAACATGAAAAAATGCTGCCTCTGACTTTGCGACTTCCATTGAATTCGTACAGACTTTCGTTTAATGCAACGCGCGCTCCAACTCCTGAGATATGGAAGAAATTGAAAAAGTTAAGGAAGCTTACTTACCCTCAATGACTTTCCCAAACACTTCATTTGTGCTCCATTTGGCTGTCATTTTCATTCATGATCTATTAACTGGGCTATCCACCCCACAGGTGGAATGAGTGAACGATTGGCTGAATGCTAAGTACTTGGCAAACATAAATCATGAGTCTCTTGTCAGTTGATAGGCGGATTAAATTATTTTCGGTGAGTATGAACTGCCTATGCATACAGAGGAAGAGGTGTGGTATGTTTTGTTCGGCGGGTAATACGAAATGTTATAACATTTGTCTACTTTTTATGAATTACAGCAGAAAGACAGTAAGAGTTTTATGAATTGGAACGTGTGCATACAACAGACACGCCATTTGTATAGCGTTGAAAGATGGAGCTGTTTCGTCTTTGACCACTCGACCCTTCTTATCTGACGTATATATGTATGAATTAAATTTATCCTCAAAGATAAGCAAATAAAAAAATTGATGGTCTAGTGTACGAAACTCTTGAGTACCATAGAAAAAAACTGCCGAATGTAGCAGTGAAATTATTTCTGTGACTAATTGGACTAAAAAATGCTAATTTCAAATTTTAAATCTTGAATTTTTTTTTTAATTTCCACAAAATTAGAAAATGGAATTCACATGACTTTTGTAGGCGAATGAAAAATTTATTAAAAAAAAAATTAAATTAAATAAATTATGAAACAGAAATAATTTAAAAAAATTATAAACAATTGGTTGTTCCAGTTTTTGAACGGACGGAATATACATAAATAATTTTTTTAGTTTTTATTTAAATTCCACAAAATTCAATGGACTCTAAAACTGCACACTCGATTTTTTTTTCTAAAAATTTTGACTTAAATTTTTTTTTAATTTCCACAAAAATTCAAAATGGAATTTATGATTTTTTTAGCCGAATTTTTTTATATTTTAAAAAAATATTAAATTAAGATACAAAAAAATGTTCAGCAAATGTTTGGTCTACGCTTTATCGCACTATATATATGAATAATTTTTTTAATTCATTACTTCAATTTAATTTTTTTTAGTTCCCCAAAATGCAATAGGCTATCCATTTGAATACCCGATTTTTTTCTAAAAATTCTGATTAAAAAGTTTCAAATTTTGATGATACTTTTTTATTTATTGAAAAAAAAAAAATATTAAATTAAATACAAAAAAACTTTAAAATATTATTATATTAAAAAAAAACAACTTTAAAATATTATCAAAAAATGGTTGTTCTAGTTTTTTAACGCACTGTAAATACATAAATATGTTTTTTAATTTTTTAGAGTGACCACGTCATTATTTTTATTTTTATATACATTTATTTTACATATTTTTAATGAGCAAAAAAGCTTGACAGGGTAAGGGTGCCCGATTACAGCTTGGCGTGACTGTATCGCAATGCCTTAGCCACTTTTCGTTTCAGCTCTTCATAGACCGCATAATTGCTAATGAAGGAATTACGTCAACAACATCTACAAAGGCATTTAAAAGTACTTTTTAATTTACTCTTCATTGTTATTTTGAGCAGAGATTTTTTTGACTTTATGTACATATTTGATATTTATTTTTTAAGAGACAAATTAACTCTGGTTTGCATGCCTTTGGAATTTTTCGATTACAAACCAAGATAATTATCCGTTAACAATTGTTTTTTTTCGTTTTTTTGTGTTTTTGTTTTTTTTTTTGTGTATTCCTCAAATACCAAATATCTGTGCATTTATTTTTCCGAATTTCTCTATAACACATTCACAGTCACTTTCATACCTACTTAGCAGAATGCGTTGCTAGGGGCCGTTGTGCTTGCTATTGAATATCTAAGTATGATATTTGTCGTACTCAATGACGTGTTTATGCAATTAGCATTCATATGCCCATAATTTTTGTGTACTTATTTACTTAAGTAATCTACTTTTCGTATTATTGAGTGGTTATACGAGATTTGTGCTTTGAAAATAATGCCTCCAATATTTGTGTTGAGCACTCAGTTATGTGACTACTACAGTAGACAAAAGCACTTACCAATAATATCAACAAAAAACGTGGCCGAAAATGTAGCAAGCTATTTAGAAAACAACATAGAAAAAAATAAATAAAAATTGAGACATATTTTTAACTAATTTTTGTTAGATACCTTCAAAATTTTTTGGAATTGAAAATTGGTAAGTCAATAGTGGTTACTCTATTCACAACGAATACGTTTTTTTTTATTTGATTTTTTGTTTTTAATAGCTGGCGTAATGGAATTTCACTCCTAAGAGAGCCTAAGTGAGAGCCTGGATTTTAATATTTTTAGACTCAGTGCATATTTTTGATATCCAATTTTCTTCACTAAGCTACACTTTTTTAACTTATTAAGATTTTGTATGGAAATTATACTTAAGCTGAAGTTTGAAGAAAAGGTTATTGACATAACAAAAAGTTATTGATAAATTTTTATATTTTAGTCAAATAATGTAATTTAATCAGAACTTAAAAAAAAATCAAGTATGCAGTTTTATAATCCATTGAATTTTGTGAAAAAAAAACTTTCATAAAAATTTCGAACGTTTTAATCAGAATTTTCGGAAAAAAATTGAGTTTGCAGTTTAATAACTCATTGAATTTTGTGGAAATAAAAAAAAATTGAAATTTTCATTTAAATTACAATTTTTAAATCAGAATCTTTAGAAGAAAAAATTAATTATTACAATTATAAAAAAAAATTACTTTCATCATAATTTGAAACTTTCGAAAGAAAAACTTTTAATTTTCATCAAAATTTGAAACTTTTTAATCAGAATTTTAAAAAAAAAATCAAGTATGCAGTTTTATAATCCATTGAATTTTGTGAAAAAAAATTTTAAACTTTGGTGGAAATAAAAAAAAATTTATTTTCTTTAAAATTTGAAACTTTTGAATTTAGTGGAAATTAAAAACAAAAATTTTTAATTTTCTTCAAAATTTGAAACTTTTGAATTTGGTGGAAATTAAAAAAAAAATTTAGTTTTCTTGAAAATGTGAAACTTTTGAATTTGATGGAAATGAAAAAAAAAAATTGAAACTTTGGTAGTAATAAACAAAAAAAAAACTTTATTTTCTTCAAAATTTGAATTTGAATTTTTTGTAAATAAAAAAAAATTTTAAACCTTTGAATTTGGTGGGAATTAAAAAAAAAAATTTTAGTTTTCTTGAAAATGGGAAACTTTTGAATTTGATGGAAATGAGAAAAAAAATTGAAACTTTGGTGGAAATAAACAAAAAAAAAAATTTTATTTTCTTCAAAATTTGAAACTTTTGAATTTGGTGGAAATTAAAAAAAGAAAAATTATTTTCTTCAAAATTTGAAACTTTTGAATCAGAATTTTTAGAAAAAAATCAAATATGTGCTTTTATAGCAATTTTCAGGTCGCTCAAAACTGTGGTTGATTTTTGACAATTTTTTCGAAATTTTTCCAAATTTTCCGTTTATGACGAAAGGGCACAAGACCGGAGCAAGAAAGATGGTAGGAATCAACGCATTGCTTGAGTCACTTGAAACTTACACTTCTTCTTCTTCTTAGCTTCACAATCCGTGGTGGACTATAACTTCAACAGCAAGTTTTCACCACTTTATTCTCTCCATTTCTTCATCTCTCCAGTTGTGTACGTTCATCTGCTTAAGATCTCATTTGACGTCATTTCACAATCTCATTCGTGGGCGCCCTCTTTTTCTTTCTCCAATTGGTGTTAGAATAAAAGCTCTCCAGCATTTCGCCCTTTCGGCGTGCGTAGTACGCGCCCAATTCATCTAATCCGTTGGGCTTTGATAAAACGTGTTACAGTTTGCCTTTGAATAAATTTCCTCGATTTTATTGTTGTAGCAAAGCATTGGTGACATTTATTATGCCAAAATTTAATAGACTACCATATAAAACTATGTACTCGCATTTTGATTTAAAAGTTTAAAATTTTGAAGAAAATTTTCTGAATTTTTTTCCTTTTCCACAAAATTTCATTGGCTCTAAAACTGTATACAATTTTTTATTTTTTTTTAAATTTCAATACTCTATATTTTGCTGAAAAAAAAATTAAATAAGAAAAAAAATGGTCAAAATTTGTTAATGGGTCCTAGTGCTATAATTCCTCAGCACTAAATATTTTAATGTAGCGGGAAATTTTTTAAATCTTATTTATTGTTTTAGAAAGCGTAAAATTTTAAGTATTAAAAATACATTAAATTTCTTTAATTTTCATTTATATTTTTCTATGTTCTCGAAGTTGGCAGAGAGCCACTGTGCATACCTCTTTGCTAAATATACCCACATAAAAACAACAAAAAAAATTAAAGCTGAAAATAGAAAACCGCAAATTGTAAAAAGTTCAGAACGATTAGACTACGTTAATAAATTCTATTTATATTTTTTATAGCAACTATATATCCACCACGAATAAAGGGAATTGCTACAGCCAAAGGCAGTTTGATGTAGTGAAAGATCATTTCAGATTGCGTGCGCACATACAGGGCCTTTCAAGTAAGAGTTTGTTGGAAATGTACAATACCCAGAAATATTTTTTACATGTGCATACAATTTTATGAAATCCAACAATAGAGGGTAATCAACGTTGCCATTTAAGACATCATTTTTATGCGAAAATGCAGCTGCGTGAAAGCATTTCGATAATAAGCCACACCGCCAAAGAAGACCTCAAAATATATCAAATGATATTCCTAGGCAAAATTGCAAGGGTTTTTGTTGTTATTATTACTATTGTTGTTACTTTTGTTGTTGTTGTTGATATAGTTGTTGTTATCGTTGTAACAGCATACAAAGTTCCTATAAATGTTTGGGAATTACTGCTGAAGTGACAATGATTGGCCGAATATACGTCCGGGTCATTCTGGTAACGTAGAACCGCCGGTTGCTGCTTGTTTGCCTTGGTTCAAAGGGTGGTTAAATTTCAAGGGCCGATGTTGAATATGAACCACACCTGAACGTCAACGACACCGTTGGACTTTTTTCTTTGGGGTTATTTGAAAGAAAAGGTGTACGTCGATAAGTCAGCAACAACTTAAGAGCTAAAGGATGAGATAATTCGGCACATTAACCGCATAGAACCTCAATTACACCTCAGCGTCATCGAAAATTTAGACCATCGGATGGAGGTGTGCCGCCGAGGCCGCAGCAGCCATTTGGCCAATATTTTGTTCCATACGTAATTGAGCCATACCAATATTACCATAGTAAAGATAGCTTCTTAGCAATAACTTCTTAAAAAAATTGTTTTTTATTCAAAATCAACACCGGCCCTTGAAACTTAACCACCCTAATATGAATTATTTATATTTATATTTCATGTGGATTAAAAAATAAACAAAAATTGATGTCACTCTCCAACATTTTGACTGCTAAGATCGCTCCATTTAACGCCTTAGGAATTTTCTCTGTCCTACCAGATCAAAGGTGCAGTTTACGTGAGCCAATCAGAAACAACTGAAGCATTGGAAGATAACATTTTGAGGTGCCAACTCCGGATATAGAGCCTCAATTACGACTTAATGTCCTTCAAACTCAACATCAAATTGCATCAAAAAATCAACATCTGTAGAGGTGAAAAATTTAGAAAATATCATTTATCACTCATGACTTGTAGGGCCTCAAAATTTATTTTTACTTTGAATGTAAAAAAAGAAACTCGAGTTTCTAAGCCCCTGTTGTTTTAATATTCCAACCATTCCTATGAATAACTATTTCAAGTATTCACAATTTAATATTTTTGCGAGATTTCCAAGTACCACAACCATAAATAAAAGCGCAGTGGTGCTCAAAAATTAGATAAATAAATAAACGGATATGCCTCTGTAATAAATATAAAAAAAGTGAAGTACACAACTGTGCGAGAAAAACTGTTTGCGCACCGAATGCTAATTTATGCGATCAATCAAATTTGCACAGAAGCTAATAAGAGTCATATGAGGGTGTACTTAAAAGTGCTTAACAACTAATTTGAACGAATGTTTGGTGTGCGAAAATACTTTGCAGTATTTTGCAATAAATAATGGCAATGGGAGTAATTAGAGAGCGCTTAGCCAGGAGCGTAGAACAGTTCAGAATTTTAACCTCCAGAGGGATTAGAAGTTGTCTGCGGTAATGGATGCCTGTCCTAAGAGGTGACAAATATCCAAACCTCCACCTATTAGTTATGGGTATTAACTTAACGATGCTTTTACACGTTACACCACTCAATAATTTTTCATATTTGAGTGATTCCATGTCAAGTGATGCTAGTATTTTGGACATCGAGTTCGATTTCTTCTAAAAATTTCACATATTTGTAGGCTGAAAATTTTTGAAAGAAATAATAATTTCGAAATTTTTTTATTTTATTCAGTGTTGAAAATTTTGTTATCAAGTTTTTTAAAGTGAAATATCTTCGGTTCTTTTTAAAATTGATATAACTTAAATTTGTTTAAACACAACAAAAGCATATTTTTTTTAATTTTTCTATTGAATGATTTTTTAGTTTCATATCAGAATTAAAACTTACATATCGTCCATAAAATACAATACAAAGTGGCGTAAAGGAGGTGATTCTAGAAGGAGCACATTGTGAGCTAAATCATCTCAGCTGGCGCCTTGATAAGGATAAGTGTGCTAAGCCTTATAAAGGATGATCAGATTGGAGATACTTTTTCCACGACAGATCACTCGTAACTACTTTCAAACTATTGGTATAGGAGTATGTTTCCGCCCTCGTAAAAGAGGTGTCGCTGCTGATATTATTTTTGTGTTCGCTCTAGTAATATACTGGTGATTGATCGGAGTAGTTGACATAATATACTTTTGAAGCGTAAAGATCCTTTCTTATCTGGCATCCAAAATTTTTACGTTTGTGCCGAAAAAACAGCATTTGGGAGAAGTCATGCTTCATTATTACCTTTAAAGGGGAGAAACCGGTTTAGAAAGCCGAAATTTTGGTATTTTTCGTGAATTTTTTGAACAAAGAAGGAATAATCAGAAATTGTTTAAACTTGGAGAATATTTTTTAATATTTTTAAGTACACTTTTAAATTTTTTCAAGCCATTTTCGCCGGAAATAGTGGCATTAAAGCGTGCTGTCCATGGGCGATCACCATCCGAGTATCTTGCTGGTGGGCTTTCCTGAAGTTGCAATTTTTCTCCGTAATCAACAACAATTTTTTTTTTTTTTTTTAACAACATGTTTCCTACTATTGAAAATTTCATGTTTTCGAAAATTAAATTTTTTCTTACAATATTTTTTCATCTATTTTGCTTAAAAATGATTTTTTAATGATAATATAATCCCAAAATTAGGTTCATATAAATGAGAATTGAATAAAGAATACTCCGAAAAAAATGCATAACGATTGGCCGAGAACTTTTTGAGCTAGAGTGCCCACCAGTTGAGCGTTACGGTGCCGAATCGACGGGCGGTCACTTAAGTGAACATAGAATCGGGAATTTTGCTTTAAAATTTTTCACCACATTTTCTTGAGTACAACGCCAGGCCACACATTGCTAAATCGCTCCAGAAATATTTAGAGGGACTGAATTGGAAAATCTTGTTCCACCCGTCGTATTCCCCAGACGGATTACCATCTGTTCCGATCAATGCAGTCAGGCCTTATTGGAGAGCGGCTTACTTCTTACGAGAGCATCTCAAACTGGCTCAATAAATGGATCAGGTCAAAAGAACTCGAATTTTTCGTTAGAGGAATCCATATGCTGCCTGGAAGATGGAGTAAAGTTGTAGCGTCCAATGGCCCATGCTTCGCATGATAGCCTGTGTTATTTAATTGTTTAAATTGTTCGTAACTTTGGCTAAGAAATGGCGGAAACTTATTCCCATACACAATTTATTTCAGTATTCATTGGAATTTCATCATGGAATGATTTACGCCTCAATAATGTTTACAAACCGTTCAATAGTATTACGAAAATCTATGCTCTGTAAAAAGTTTTCATCGTGCGCTCAGGTCAACGCATGGTGCACATAACTGACTTACCGAACGCACTATTCGGCTAACCATCGGCAAAATGGAAAATAATTTAACATTATTGGATGATACTCGACCCATTAGACCACCTACAGCCAGAAGTGAAGAGGATATTGCGGCTGTAAATGAAATTTTTTCCGAGACCCCGAAGAATCGATTCGATATCGATCTCAACCACTTGACTTAACTGATGGTACTACTTGGACAATTTTAAGCAAAGATCCTGGTTTGAAAGCGTATGAAATACAGCTAGAGCAAGATTTGATGCAAAGTATCATAATTTCAATAGTTGGGCTCTTGAAAAACTCGCCGAAGATCCGCCTTTTGCGACCCGAATTTTGGTCAGCATTGAGACGCATTCTTGGCTTAATGGCTACGTCAAAAAGCAATATTGAGCGATGGAGTGCGTAAATGCCCAAATAAAAATTTCCAGCGCTCAAACTCAGTTTTTTTATTTAGCAAAAAAGTCAACCAAAATTGGATGACTAATATTGCGCCACCTTATAAATAGTATTCACGAGCAACTTTGAATCTCTCCATATATGCAAGCACCTATTTTCATGTCCTCAGGAAAAGTGCTTCTTTATTTCTTATTAGGAAGTAATAATATATAGAAAATTTTAACTCCGGTTTTTAGCATATTTTTTCTTTCGTTTTTCGAATAAATCTTTCTTTCACCCTACGTGCGTTATGTATATGACCTCTTGAAGTGAATGGTCACCGATAGGCTCGTTGGAATCTAATTCAATGCTTGTGAAACCATTTAAGCCAAAAATAATACCAGCAGGGAAAAGCAACAAATAACGTAGTTGCATGCAAAGTAAGCCAGAAAATAGCCACAATTTCCACTGACCGCTTCTCTGCTACTTAGTTTTTTTTTTCTTATCTCACTTCCTTCTATCACTTGAATCCTGATTTGGAACGTGACGTCTTAATCAAATACGTCAGCGCTTGCTGAAATAATCTCATTCATCTTGTCTGCCACTGCCGATCGCCAGAGCCCTTTTAAATCATTAACATCTGCTATCGCAGCCCAATCAAGCCGAGCAACAAATCAAACTACCAACGACACAGCGAAAAAGGTAAAATAAACAAACTCACACAAGAAAAAGAAAACAAACAGCGAAACTTTGTAGGGACTTTAAAATAACCTTCCGCTGAGCAGTTGAAGAAATGAGAAGTCGGTTAGTTGACTTCATTTAAATGGCTAGACAGTGTTGCAGCTAATTCCCAGCTGTTAGTTTATAGGGTAGCAGGAGGCTGCTACGAAGGATGTCATTGGTATGCAGACAGCAGGCAAAGCAAACGCGCGTGCGCAGAGCAACTTTATTACGTGCGTTGCACGTTGCACGAGTGCAAAGAAGAAAAGAAAACAAAAGGCCATATAAATTGCATAGATTATAAATAATCACGTGAGTACATTAGCGCGCAACTATCCGGACTAGAGACGCGCGAGCATGACTAGCACAATATGCAGAGCAATAAAAATTCCAAAAATAAACAAATAAAAAACGTTAATTTTAATTCAGAATCCTAGCGAGTAAACGCCATGAAGCGCCTAGACGCAATAGCCGGCGAACGGCAGCACGGCGATAAGCATCTGTAAGGGAGCGTGCAAACAGGCGCTTGCGGCGATGCCGTTGATATGCACGTCGATTAGTGTAGTTCTGCAAGGCAGCCGCATGCGCAGCTTTATTACCCCGTTTTTCGCCTTTATTCTAAGCCAACAATGCGCACTCGCATCGGCCATATCAACAGCCACTCATAACGAGGCTAATAGAAAGATTAATCACAGTGCGCTGAAGGCGGCGGACGGCTGGCGGAAGGTGGAAAGCGGATGGTGGTTGGCGGCACGTAGTCACAGGCGCAGTGCAGTGCCACTTCGCTGCTGACTTATTGCACTCATTCGCCAGTTCGCCTCCGCCGCTGTTGATTTTCAGCGAAGCGATAACGCGAAATGAGTGCAGTTGGCCATTAATGGCATGCATTGCAGATCCTTCTTGCGCCACTAAGCAGCACAAATAGATTGGCCAACAATACTGTGCACTTGTATGTATGTATGTACACACACACACATATGTATGTAGATAGCAAGTTGCAACTAACGATTTCAATTTCATTTCATTTACGGCAGTCAAATTGCGTTGCACGCATTATTTATTTATGCCTACGTGATGGCGGCTCGAATTCGCCAAATCAAAGCCGCCGGAATTTTCGAGGTGAATTCACAAAACGGCAAAATTGTAAAATTTATAGAATTCAAATAGAATCTGCTTGTCTACTGCACAGCCAGCCATGTTGCTGAGTGTATGTGGTACGACCAAATCGTGCCACAAAAGTAATATCCGTTGAAAAGTGGCTAAGGCAAACTGGGATTCCACTGGAGAAGTATATAAATCTCCATATGAGTGGTGGTATATTTAATTTACTACGGATTTGCAGTCGCTAGCCAAAAGCCGCCACAAATCAAGTGGGTGTAATTTTTCATACTTTAACTAACAGCTCATGTTGTTGCTGTTTTGTACATTTAATATTTTCTGTTTTTTTTTTGCTTCAAATTCCGCGCGCAGTTTATTTGCCACGCTGGCTCTCACACTTGCTACACTACAAATTTAAATGCGTTCTTGACTTGTGCACTTTTTGCTACACACACACACATGTAAGTATTCCATTTGGTTTTCATTCTCAGCGAGCGGCGGATTTGCTTTTAAATGCTGAGAACCTCGAACCTCTAAATTTTTCTTTCCTTTTATTAGTTTTGCACGCGTATTAGCAACCCGGCGTCACTGTGCAGAAACGTGAGTGGGAAATTTTCGCACCTGACTCGGCGGCTACTTAAGTAAGTAGTACGAATCTTGCATACTTAGCTGGATTCATGGGAAAAATTGTGAACTATTTGCGAGTGATAAACAGCAAATATAACAATACATTGAGGCACAAGTAGAAATATGCAGAGTTACGCAAAGGAATGGAAGGCCATCGGTAAAAGATTAAATAAAAGTTATTTCGACTTCTGAAGTCTTTGATTTCGGCCTGTCTTAATTAGTAATTTTTCAAGTAAAATAATCTTTAGTACCGAAATTTTGTACTTATGACAGCCAAGTAGAGTTAAAAGGAATCCATTTGACACTTGATTTTGAAGAAAAAAATAAAAATGGAAAGATTGCAGTTTATAACTGCGGAAAAAACGAATGATTTGGTACCCGAAAAGAGTTATGAAAGAAATTCGGTAAGAAGACAAGAGATTCATCCACTTTAGTGGCAGCTGAGATGGTCAGAGAAAGGAGTTTGTAACTATTATAATTGCGGTGAGATCCTTCAAGCTCACAGTCACAATGCCTTCAGTGCTGATTAGGCAAAATAAATGTATTAAGTTCCTTCGTGATGAACCGCCATGCGCCATCAGTTTGTAGCTTTTCGTCCTAAGCCCCGAACTGCCGCAATGGCTGAGCCACGGCTCTTGGATCAGAACAATGTGAACTCCACCTTGCTGAAGTTAAATTAATATATTGGCGGACACCGCCTTAGAATGCTGAAGATTTATCAGAAGAATAATCATGTTCGGTAATCCTCTCCAGCCCTTTAAAGACAGTGTGCTCGCTCTCCGAGACTAAGGGCCTCTCCTTCTCCGCCCTGTCGAACAGTGCTCCGATGCTGATGATGGACTCCAGCGCTGGAGAAAAGCCGCTAACACTGCCAGTGTAAGACGTGACGGATTCTACTTGTATATCCATGCCCACAAGAGCCTCCTCTGGGCTTATCTTCTGCCACCACCTCCACATGTGCAGGGCATCTCTGGCACCGGTTTGGTAGATTTTGAGGACTACCTTCTCGAAACCATAGGTGATGACTCCCCTTGCATTCACCAGAATCACCGCAAGCCGATAGTGCGACTCAGTTTTCTCCACCTTAACCACCTTGCTGTTGTGTGTGGGAAGTTTCAGGTTGCAGTAACGAAGCATTTCCTCCATCACCTCTGAAGTGGACGGTTCAGAAGGGAGTCTGACACGTGCTTGCGAACGCACAGGTAGATTCATCTTGTGCACCACCTCTAGCTCGGCTTACTTCAACATCTCTCCCATCACGGCCACAACCGCCGTTTGTCGGCACAAACTATCCATTTGTACGTTCCATAATGCCATCCGGCCTTCTCCCAGCATGGCAAGGTCCAGGATTTTCCCTTACTACTGCGACTTCGCTGAACGACTTAGTCAGACTGCCACCTATTCTCGGCTTCTTCTCGAGGAAAACGGCCTCCTCCTGGGAGATTTGCCTTTTAACCCCCGAATTCGGTTGAGGAGCGCTCTATCATCCATCTGCATTCCATATAGTAACGTTCCAGTGAAAAATAGCTTTCTCTCCTAATTTCGTATGGGGGTTATACGCCAACAATAGTCTCCATTACTTTGTGAGGGACATTGAAAAGCTGCACTATCATTGCTCGATATCGACTTGTTGTCTGTTTGGGTCCGTCTTGAGGCTTATCTCAGGCACTCGTGCTTGTTGTCTGTTCGCGCTCTAATTGTATGTTACAAAGTTGTATTACAATTCTTCCTGCAAACTTTTTTATTGCTTACCATTCATCTTTCGAGTTCAGCATTTCCGTTATCAAGTTATCTGGTGTGGAAACGACGCCGAGGACATTTGCGAGCACGGAGTGCTCTTCGTTAAATCTCCAGTGAAAAGTCACGTTTTCTACACTCACAGCTTCGCTGTGGCATTCCGGGCAGGTGGAATTATCTGCGCTAGATTAAAACGCTGGAGGTACGCAAGAAAACCACCATGTCCGCTCAGAATCTGGATTAGTCAAAATCTGTTTCGCCCTGTTTTCTACTTGTCCATTCATCTACTTTGGGAATCAGCTTATATGTTCCATGTAGCCTTGTACTCTACTACGTTTATCACAGACGTTTAAGAGTGCCTCCTCGCTTCTTGGAAAACTGTTTAAAATTAACTTATGTTTTTAATTTTCTTTTTATTACATTTACTTTAACTGTAAGCACTCCCACTTTTAATTTTACTCTTTCGAAAATTCACTTTTAATATTTCACCTTTATTTCCATGGTTCAGCTACCAGCTTCGTTCAGCTGCTGGAAATGCTTTTCCATTTCAGTATTCAATTCATAACAAAAAAACCAAAATTACCTCTGATTTGTGTTTTTTTTTGCGAGTTGCTCTTCCTTTCCTGCGGTCCGTATTAATTGATGAGCTCCAAGGAAGCTGCTCCTGTTGGCCCGAGACTGCGAGACATGAAACGAACTGAAGAAGAACCAATCAGCGCCACGCCTGTCTGTATAACATACATCACACCCCTCGCCCTTTCAGTACCATAAAGCCTTGATTACTTTGCTATCTGTCTCACTGTCTGTCTGTCTCGCCTGTTCACTAGACGCGCATAGGCGCTGTCACGCGATCCATTTAAATTAGTCGAAAACAATTTATCGTATTAAAGTTTCACAATCGTGGCGAACGCCACTTGCAAATGCGCAGTAGGTGTGTTAAATTGCCTTCACATCAAGCAGGCATCCTACTGGGCTTACATAGGCGGCAAACAAGGCGAGTAATTATGCTTGTCAATGATTAAAGACGAAACTTATTTTTGTATTTTTATATTTTTTTTTTACTCGTAGCTGCTAGAAGTTTCACTTTTTCGCAGTCTTGTAAACGATTCTTTATAATTTGCACAGCTTCTGCTATTGTTGCTCTTCATCAGCAGCCCCTACCACCTCACTTCAACGTGCGCCAGTTCATTGTTTCTACTACGCCTTTTATATCATCCGATATCTGCTCAATATTTGCATGCTGCACCAATTTTTAATCCTTTATATTTGCGCCATACACAGCGCCACACACAGTCGGTGGTCCCGGCGTTGCGTTGCGCACGCGCTTTTGGGTCAAAATCCGACAGCAGCAGTAGTCGTGCAGTGAACTGTCGAGCCAGCCATCACTTGCATACATATGTATGTACGCTGTTAAACCCTTTCAAATGAATGCGACCTACAATAAAAGCAACACAGAAATGGAAATGCTACTCGTAAGCGGTCGCTGCACCACTTGATGCATTCGATTTCGTTGCCCTTTTGCTACTTTTGCTTCATTGACGCGTCGCGACGCGCTGCACAACTTGTTGCATACCGCACCTTTACGCTTGTCTGATCGTGTAAAGGTATCTTGTTGTTTAACACCATTGCTAAATTGCTTTACATTTGCATACAAATAAACAAATGCGCTGAAATGTCTGCGCGCGCGCTGGTACAGATCGTCTTTCGCCTGTCTTCAATTTCTCATTCTCACTGCAACTTTTCAACTGTGATTTTTTTCTGGCGTTTTAAAGCACCTCCTTTACTTAAATTTATCCCATACAACAATGCGCCATAGTGCCACAACAAGTCTGGCGCATCTTAAATGCTGCACATTATCACCGTATAATCATCACTTTAAGCTTTTTTATTTGTGCGTTCGGTGTGCGCTTTTAGCTGCGATACAAATAATAATTATAAATCAGATTAAATCTTTGGACACTGAACTACGAGTATTGAACGGTGGTAGAACTGGCTTTAAATTGAAGTGGCGAAGTGATGTGCCAAGACGCGCCAGCTTAAGATTGGCCTGATGTCGGTTGTGGGTTACTTGGCACTTGGTGATATTATTCCATTCTCCTTGCAAAGGGTGGGTCATAGGCTGATTTTTATGCTCTACTACATATGTATGTAAAAAAAAAATCGATCAGTGAGGAGTCCAACTTTAATTCCAGTGCCTGTCTCGGCTGGCCGTGCTGTGGTCGCTTCAGGCAATCCTATTTTGCAGGACATTACAGATGGTTTATATTTCAGTGAGTACCTGAAATCCCTCAGTATCCGAATTGTTACGGGACTGTCAACCACACATAAGCCATTACCAGCAGCCTAGAAAAGTAGGCTAGCGGTGCCATATCACAGCTTCAAGGAGTTCAAGCAGCCACTCTAGAACCGCCTGTTACGCAATTGAGCGAATAAATTTGAAAACATTAGTTTTGGGAAAAAATTTAATTTTCTTCTTCAAAACTTCGGGGGAAAAAATTTGTATTGCCATTTCTGGAAAAAATTTAATTTTTTCCCAAAATAAACTTCCGGAACAAAATTGGAAAATAAAAATTAAATTTTGACCCAAAAATTTTTTTTTCAAAACTGGCCACACAAATTTTTTCCAAAAATGGCTATAAAATTTAATTTTTTTCGAAAAAAAAGTTTAAATAGAAAAATTAATATTTTTTTCTAAATATTAAAAAAAAGATTTATAGGAAGTTTTCAAAAATGGCAGTAAAATGTTTTTTTTTGGGAAAAAATAAATATTTTTTTAAAACTTTTGCGAAAAAAAATGTTATTGCCTTATTTAAAAAAATTAGTTCTGGAAAAAAATTTAATTTTTTTCTTCAAAACTTATGGAAAACAATTTTTTATTGCCATTTCTGAAAAAAATGCGTTTTTTCCCCCAAAAAAAAACCTCTGAAAAAAAAAATAAATAAATAAATAATAAAGATAAACATTAAATTATTCCCAAAAAATTTTTTTCAAAGCGATCTGAAAAAAAAATTTCATTTTTTTCCAAAATATTTAATTTTTTTACAAAAAGAATTTTTTTTTAATAATATATTTTTCCCCAAATATTTAAAAAAAGGTTTACAGAAATTTTAGAAATAACCGAAGATATTTCACTTTGAAAAACTATATTCGAATTAAAAAAAAAATTCCAATAAAATTTGTTTTTGTGAAAAACTAATATAAATTTTTTTTTTTTAACTTTTGGGGAAAAAATTTGTATTGCTATTTAAAAAAAAATTAGTTTTGAGAAAAAATAATATTTTTTGCATCAAAATTTTTCCAAAAGAATTTTTTATTGCCATTTTTTAAAACATCTCGTTAGACTTTCTTCTAAAAGTAACAGAGCTAGGAAATCTATAGGGACCCCACTATTAAGCTTTTAGGGAATACTGAACACAATCTTAGCTATTAATGGCAAAAATAAACAAAATTTAAAGGGGGTGTTTTCCAAAAATTAGAACAAAATATCCAAAATAAAATTAAAGTCTTTTGAAAAAAAAAATATTCTTAAAAAGTATAAAAATGTTAAAAATGACCGAATATATTTCACCTAAAAAACTCTATATCAAAATTTTCAACATTAAATAAATCTCAAAAGTATTAAATTTTTTTCTAAATTTTTTCAGCTTACTTCTTATTATATTCGAATCTACAAATAAACCAATTTTCAGAAAAGCCGGTGCCAATGAGCAAACATTTTTTTCACTTTTATCACTTGACATGGATTTTCTCTATTATGAAGCTTTATGAACAAGAGATCGATTGTTGGATCGATCGTGGAGCATTTAGTGTCATCTCTATGAAATCGGATCTCACTCAAGTCCAAAATGTTGCTCAACGCCATAAACAAAAAAAAAAAACTATTACTTAGCAGGCCTTTGTTGCCCTCGCCATTTGTCTTTATTTTCGAAAAAAATAGGCCTATTATAGCGTGGCTCAATATTTCGAAACATTTTTCAAATATAAAACAATACATTTCGTACAGCGATTTGAAACGATATCGAGTTTCTTGCACTTAGTCGAGCACGAAATAGCTATAAATGCCACAATAATTTCTAATTTAGAGAAAAGCCAGCCGACAGTTCACCCTTTAAAATAGATACCCAAACCAGCATCCTTTTGTAGTATCAGCATCTTCTGCTAATTTGTCTGCAAGAAGTTGAAATGAAACTGATACTCTTATGAAGTGTCAACGCATCGAATTCTGCAATCGAGATTGTCTTTACAGCTTAGAATTAAGGAAAGAATATATTCTGATTCTCGTTACACTCAACGCGTAATGTATAGAATATTTGAGAAAGCGCTAAGCTTCTAGTTGCTAGATTGCCGCCTTTTGCTGTTGAAGGCACGCAGAGAATTTAGTATTTAGATTTTTGCTGATATGTATGATAAATAAAGATGAATTGCATTTATATTATATTTAGAATTCTAGTAGTAGATTCTTGTTTGACTTTTTTAAATAAAAAAATCTTTTTGTTCATTAGAAAAATAATAAAAGAATTTTACCTGATTTTATTTAAAAAATATTTCTTAAAATCATCGAAGGAAGTTATTACAAAAAAAAAATTTTTTAAATTGTTTAATTTTTTATAAAAAAATTTTTTTTTGAAGTATAATTTAAAGTAAATTTTTTGTTTTTACTTTTTCTAATTTGAACAAATTTTATAAATTTGTCAAAAGAAGTCATTGGAAAAAATTGTTTCCTGTTTTTATCTAAAAAACTTTTTTAAAGTATAATTTATAATTAAACACTTTTTTTTATTTAAAAACATTTCTTAAAATCGTCAAACGAAGGCACTAGAAAATTAAAAAAAAATGTCTTTTACATTTTTTTATTTAAAATTATTTCTTAAAATTGTCGAAGGAAGTCAATAAAAAATATTGTTTCCTGTTTTTATTTAAAAAAACTTTTTAAAGTATAATTTATAAGTAGAAATAATTTTTTTATTTAAAAAATTTCTTAAAATCGTCAAACTAAGACACTAGAAAATTAAAAAAAAATGTTTTTTATCTTTTTTTATTTAAAATAATTTCTTAAAATCGTCGAAGGAAGTCATTAAAAAAAATTATTTCCTTTTTTATACAAAAAACTTTTTAAAGAATAATTTAATATAAAAAACATTTTTTTAAAGTGTAATTTATAAGTCGAATTGTTTTTTTTTTTACTTTTTTATTTTAAACAAATTTCTTAAAGTATAATTTATAAGTAAAAATGTTTTGTTTTTTATTTAAAAAAATTTCTTAAAATCGTAGAAGGAAGTCATTATGTTTCCTGTTTTTATTTAAACAATTTTTTTTAAGCATAATTTATAATTCAAAATGTCTTTTTTCATTTAAAAAAAGATTTTTAAAATCGTTAAAAGAAGCCACTAGAAAAATAAAAAAAATTGTTTTTTACCCTTCTTCATTAAAACAAAATTTCTTAATATGGTTGAAGGAAGTCATTAGAAACAAATAAATACAATATATAATTTTTTTTACTTTCTTTTGTTTAAAAAAACTTTCTAAAATCTTCCAAAGAAGTCATTAGAAAAATATATTTTTTTCTTTCGACGATTTTAAGACATTTTGTTTTTTTGTTTTTTTAAGTTAATAAATAATTTATTTTTTATTATAAGGGGCTTCGTTTGACGATTTTAAGAACTTTTTTTAAATATACTAAATCATTTTTTTTTAATATTTAAATAAAAAGGAGTGCAAAAAATGTTTTACTTTTCTATTGAAGAAAATGTTTTTTAACTTTCCTCGACGATCTTCTCTGTAATAAGTGCAATTTAAAAATTTACCTGTTTCAATTTCAAAAATTTTATACTAATGAATCTTTTTTCTTTTTTTCAGGTAAGTTCAATAAGAATAACAATCGTTGCTTAAATTTTACGCGTAAGTTTATTAATTTTAAATTTTTCAACCTCCATTATACAAGGGGGCTCAAAATTAATCAGCCAACTTCTTTTTTGAATAACTTGCTTACTAAATATGTTTTTGTTTACTAGAAATATAATTAAATATAAAAATAAATAAAAATATGAATATGAATATAAAATAAATGTGACAAGCCAAGCCTATCAGCCTATTTTTTTGTTTCTTTTTTTTTACTGAATAAAAAAGTGGTTTTGAGTGATTGATATCTTTATAAGGACCTTTTCGCGCTCTCTTACTTATCTGTTTGTATACTGCAGCTGTCCAGTTGATAAGTGTACAATTTGATGTCAAAAATTATAAATATTCCGATAGGGTGATTAATTTTGCGCTACCTTGATAAGTTAAGGCTTCATTGCCTTCCATTTTCAAACTTATTTGCTCATATTAGAGCTTGAGTAACATACAACAACTTATCTATATCTCTGATAAAAAAAATCGAAAAATTACATCTCGAAACGGTGCCCATTGAAAGGAATGATTTTCGTGTTTAGCCTAATTACGGGCACATGAGAAAGTCAAAATGATTGTATGATGAGAAAAATTGCTCTAAAGTGCTATTATTTGTAATTAGCTTATAAAAAATCAGAAGCAAAAAACAAAAAAAGTACAGTGCTATTCTTTGCAAAAGCCTTTTTATTCCCACTTGGAGAGTTACAAGTAACCCTAAGATGCCCTAAGGGCATGAAAATACATAAATGCGAATAGAACAAATGAAAACAAATAACGAATCGGTATTGAAATAACAAATTTTGTTTGATTTCACAACCAGAATAAAGGAATAATACAAATTAACAATTCCTGGTAAAGTGCTTCTGGTTATACGAGTGGCGAGTATCACATGATGAGTGTAGCAACAACGCGAAATCTCGATTTTGGCGCCTAGTCATGCAAAAATATCAACAAAAAAACAAAAAATCAAAAACAAAAACACAAACAAAATTGCAATTCAGCAGCATTCAGCACTAATAAAGCAATTAAAGATACAACCAATAGATAAACTTCAGCCGCAACACGATAAGCAAAAGCCGCGAGCGAAATTCATAAAACAAATATTTGAAAAAATATAAAAAATAAAGTAAACGAAATAAAAGAGAAAAGCCAAGCAAAATTTGTACAGATTAAATGAGTGAGCAACAAAATGTTGCCGATACGCAAATGACAGCATGAATTTAAGGCGTACATAGAGGGAGCAGCAGCAGCGGCCGAAGAAGAAGAGGAAGAGGAGAATATAAGAAGAAGAAGAAAGCGCGGGCGAGCGTAAGCGATCAGCAACAGCTAGCAAGTGGAACACAGTTATTTATTATTGTTGTTAGCATTTTGTTAGTCTTTATCAGTTGATGGATAGCAGACAGTTTATTTTTATTGAACGCCAACAACAAGCCAACTACTGGCAGTGGCGGCAACAGTAGCAACAACAGCAATTAATTTGTAAACAACTGCAATGAAAACAAAATAGCAATATTAAGTGACATTTACCAACAACAACAAAAACAAAAACAATGGTAGTAACAGCAACAACAACAAAAAGACCAACAGAAACAGAAATAATAGTAGCAACAACAACAGTAACAGAAATAATAATAGCAACAACAACAACAACTTGTGGGCGACAGCGCTATTGCCAATAATGCTTTAGCTGCCAGTAGCGCCCATCAAAATGTATTGATCTTGCACTTGTGCCACGATCACTTGCCTCAAATCCATATACACACACACACACACACGCACACACCGGCACTTGCAGGCTTGCCCAAACAGCGCTTCAACGCGTCACCGTTGTTATTTTGCATTTAACGTTGAATACAGAAAATTTTAATTGACGATTTTGTGGTGTGGTCCAATGTGGCATGTAAATTTTATGCCACAATGTGACAGAGAAAATCAGGAAAATTTTGCGATCAATCAGCGCTGTCAATCCAAATTGAACGATCAATGTGTGTACGTGGATCAAAAAACAACAAACATAGAATTTGCTCAAAAAGACTAGCGGCGAAATTGGTTTGCCAAGTGGCGAGCAAAAATGGGGAGTGCCGCAGTGTCTCTATGCCAGTGGGTTGGTGGAAGAGAGGTCTTTCAAGTTCAAAAGCAGTCATTCACTGCTGGCGTCGATCAAAAATAAATAAAGTAAAATTACAAAAACAACAAAAACAACTCTGTTACTAAATATGCAAGTGAGAGTTCTATTGATTGCACGCAAATTATAGTTGACACCGAGGCAATAATTTTTTTTTTAATTTTTTATTTTTTCTTGTTTGCTTGCCCCATCACTAGTACACTGTGTTAGTAGTGCGCTGAGGAATTCCAAAGAAATTGTAAATTAAACAGCGCACGAAAGAAAGTGCAATTGAGGGTATGAAAGTTCGAGACCCAGAATGGGTAGTTGAACAGGCGGGCGAATGAGCGAAATCTGCCCTAACCAGGAACTATTTGAGGCGGTAGAGCAGCAAGGCGTGATCAGTACACAGAACAGCGCACTGCTCCAGCGTTGCGCTTAATGACGTAAAGTAAGAGACAGGGAAAAATATAAAAAATCGCAACTACTGACCGCTTCCAACCAAATGAGCGTTTGAGTGTACGAAAGGCTGGCTGACGGACTAACTGACTAACTTGTCGTTGACTGACTGATCGTTAGCGATCGACACTTTCCAACCGATGAGTTCAGATTCATTTGTTGGCCTAGCTGTCTGTCCATATGTTTGCAATTGCCACAAGTGCCACGAAATTGATTTGAACGCGGCAGCAATAACAAAACAATAACAATTGCAAATGTTACAACAAATGGCATTGCGCATACAAATGTGCGGAATGCGACTTGTCTTCCTTGTTGCAAGTACACTAGAACACATGTATTTACATATTTGCGACATTCATGCAACAAATGTCGGCGCTGAGTATTGCGCGTGTTGCACGCAATGTCGGTGCGAAGAAGTGCATTTTATTTTGTTTTTTGCTTTTTTATTTTTTTTCTGGTGGTGATGTAACAAATGTTGCAAACGACGTAATTTTATTTGCATATGCGCGTTGCGCTTTTTTTGCTGCTTGCATTTTGTTGTTTTGGTTTTTTTTTTACTGTCGCGGGGTTGTCATAATAAATTTCCATTTATTATGTAAATTAGTGCGCAACTAAGCAACTTTTTTGCTTGCTTTCTAATTGCACACACCCACCACGCCATGCTACTTTTGCTGGAAGGTCATTAACTTGCCATAAATACTTGCAACACAAGCTGATATATTGCAATAATAATTTTTACAGCTGGTCAACACAACCATAAATCAGTATTGCACTTGGGAAGTGTCCGAAAGTGTGGCGCAAAAAACGGAAAATAAAAACAAAAATATTTGTAATAATAAAATGCTGTCAAACTGAAAGCGAAAGCGGGGAAACTATTAGTGCGCGCTTTGCTATTCCCGCAAGGATCGCTGCGTTGGCAGAGAGAGCAAAACAATCAATTGCGAAAATTCCTGCAGGGCGCCATTGACATGTGGCTGGGGCCATGCAGAACATACATGCACACATATATACACGCACGTACCTATGTAAGTATGTATGCATGTGTGGATGTATGTACGCGCGCGCTCTAAGCTCTTTGAACTCAAGTCATGTGTGGCTATGCTTCATATCTGCGTCTGCAATGAATTAATCTTCGCCCGTTTTGAGCCACATACGCCTTAAAAGCTGCAGTTCCCTAGCCAAATGCTTGTACACACACACATACGCCAATACATATATATTTATATATATCTACATACATACCTACAATATTGCCGGTTAGGTGGTAGTTTCACAAGATAAATTACGTGTTGATGTACTTCATTGCTGCTCTGGAATGCTGCATCATTGACTAGTCGCTTGACCAGCCGCCGCCAGGAAGTAGGGCTCGCCTAATGAAACGAGCGCGCATTCTTTAGCTTCCCTGTTTCGGCGTCGAGCGTTCTGTTGCCTATTAGGCTTGGTGAGTTGCTCTGGCGGCTTGTTGAGTAATTATGCTAAGATTTTTGCCTTTGATAAGCATTTTGTTGATTTTAATATTCACCGCCACTAAAGTGTCATCAATTATATTGATAAATGAGGCGGTGGTGGAGCTTTGAAGTAGCGATTTGCGAGAGCGAAAAAATTCTTGTAATCTAGAAATGATAGATGATGAAGGGGGCGGGGGGTGTCTTTTCTTGAAGGAGGGAGACGAGAGAGAGGAATTATATTAATGCTATAGCGAGTTGATATGCAACGTAAAGATATGTGGACTTGGAAGAAATGGTGGTGCTTCCTTAACTCTGTTGTTGCTGCTAATGCCGTTGGAGGTTGGAGGCAATCACATGTTTGCCAAATAAGCCGAAAAACTTGGCCAAAATGGAACCTTGTCTGGCAAAAAATTGCTACTAAATATTAGGAGACAGGATATGAGAAATATCATAGGGGCGCCTATAAGGCATTGTATAATTAGATGGTATGCAAATAGACGGGGGTACCATATAAGACTTTTGTCGAAGCTGTCAAGTTATTGAAGAAGAGAAAACCGTGGAACACCTCGCGTGTGCATGCATTGCTTTATAAAGAAAAAGGTTTTCCCCGCTCGGATTCACCTCCCTTGGCAGCATTGAAGAGACCGCACAAATAGGGTTGCCGAAATTAACAAAATTTATTAAATCAACACGTTAGTTCAGAGAAGACTCAGGAGTGTGAAGAACGAGCTCCAGTGGTATCACAATGGTATTATTCAGGCCTATGTGTGCCGGATGCTAGCCACTCAACCTAACCTAACCTAGCTCTGTCAGTGATTTGGTGGAGTGCAGGCATGCAGCTCAATTTTGATTAGGAGATTCTTCCTTTTATCAGAGTAGAGTTTCGCACAAGACCTGTTCACAACTAAATAAGAAAGAAAATTCTATAACTTTAGTGTTACATACAGGTCACATCTTATCGGTAGAATCTATTCACATAGAATCATAACGAAGAAAAGCCAACAACCATCAGGCATTTTCTCTGTAATTGCCCTACATTTAATATGTGGGAGGAGTCAAAAAAAATGTTCTCTATAGAGTTTTCAAACGAAAAGAGTGAAGAGACGCGCTTGGAAATAGCGCTGCCGCTCAAGTTAGTTAACTGCACTGGCTGGTAATTTAAAGAGGAGCAGGAACTTTTTATCTTAGTGGTATCACAAGAGATTCTATTCTGACTTACATATCTGTGCTAGCAGAATTCTCAGCAGCTGCGTGACTATGACACGATGATTTGTCTAAGTTTTTAAGTGAGTTTGTCCGCGATTATCATTCTGCGGATGCCTCGTTCAAAGCTCGCTGTGGACATAAAATATCAATGTGTTAAAAAACAAGTGCCTTATAAAGTGATCCTCGAGTGGCAAATCTCCGAGCGAACTTCTGTCATAACAAAACATGTCGGAAAACATCTGCCATCTGAAGGTGGCTTAAAACTAGATCCTTAAGATGTTAGGTCTCCCCTCGCCACTCGATTTGATTATAACTAAGTAGAATTATATAATTCTGCCTTTCTGTTATGAAAAGTGTCTGAAAACCTATCAGCAATTCGGACTTGCCAGAATCAGTTCTGCATTTCTTTCATGGAAAAGAGTCTAAGAAAATATCTGACTTCCGGTGATGGCATAAGACCGTATGTCACCCCACTTGATTTTGCCGCCCGGAGATGAATTACAGCCCTGAGTATCCTCACTCGGTTTTAATTCAACTTGTCAGCATCAGTTCCGCATTTCCTTTATGAAAAAACGTCTCAGAAAACATCTGACATCCGGAGATGGCGTAAAACTTTAGGTCTCTACCCCCCATTCCATATTCATTTAACTTGGCAAAATCAGTGCTTACCTTCTCTCATGAATAGCGCCTCAAAACGCTGACATAAAGCTGTGCGTATCGGCACTCTGATTTCATTGAAATTGACATAATCTGCTTTGCACTTCTGTTATTAAAAAGCATCTCAAAAACCATCTGTCTTCCGGAGCTGGCACAAAACTGTAGAGGCCTCTCCACTTGGTTTTCATGAAAAAAAAAATAGTTATGAAGCTCTTTTTTACATTTCTTTCTGAGAGGAGACCCTTTTCTATCTATTCATCTTGCAAATTTTTTCCCCTGCTTGCATTAACTTAACCTAACTTTTCATTTTTGCTTACAAAATTTTGCTATTTTGGCATCTTCCATCTAGTGCTCACTCACCTCGCTCGCCCCAAGTCATCAAAATTTGCGTTAGGTTTAAAATATTAGGGTTATTCTCACAATTTTTCCAAGCTCTGACGGATGAACAAACCTTGTAATCTATTAACCTTGGATCTTGCAGGTTACTGATCTTTTGAGACTTTTGAGGAAAGAAGACATCGAATTTGTGATTGAAACTCATATCCGGCATCTAATTCTTTTGATAAATTCCAATTCTAATCTAGATGGAAGGATGATATATTATTCCACGTCAAACTGCGGCGAATTTTAAGTATTTCAGCGCGTTCTTAACTTACAAGTAAAATGCGGCGTAGACGAATATCAGCTGTAGAACCGTCCAATCTTCCCAGCAAGCGCAGAACTTCCTAATATCGATTAGCATTTTCGATTTTCTTTCTTTACTTTATCTTCGGCGCCTTGGGATTTTCCACTGAAATCGACAATCTCCAAATTCAATCAACAGCTTGCCCTCCAATGGAATCTCAAACTTGCCACTTACAACGGACTGGCCATTATTGGCTCATTTAAGTGCGGACTGCGAACTACACGTAAATGTGACTCGTATAAAATAAATTAAACTGGGTCATCAAGTTCCAAGCAATCGAAAAACGATTTGTCTTTTCCAGTCATTCAATGACTTTGCATGCAAATCAAATCGAATCAATTCGTCGCGATGCGTTTCGCTGAAGAAACGCCGAATTTCAATTGCTACATTTTGTGGTACGCGTACAAGATGGGATTGATCGCAGCGACAACTGAGCCACATACGGGCGCAGGCACACATACATATGTGTGTTTATATGTAAGATATACGCGTGTAAAACATGATTTTAAACGATTCATACAAATTTTGAACCTGTCAGCACTGCCAGCAGCGGTCTATCAGCGCGGCGGCGAGCAGCCGAAACAGGCAGCCGGCCGCCATATGCCGCTTCCAGACGCTGGGCGTGTTAATTTACAATCAATTCGAGTGAAAATTAAAATTGTTACTAAAATCAAATGGACAGACGAAAATCGAAGCGAATGTTTTGAAGCGCTTTCTAGGAAGTGTTTATATTATATTTTAGTATGCGTGCATGTGTGTGCGTATGGGTTTGCACTAGTGCCACTTTGGCCAATCAAGCTGTGTTAAAACGTCATTGTGGCCATTTGTTGGGGTCGCTGCCACAAGCTGTGCGAATTGTTGTAGTAATTAAATGCCTATACACAACTGCCTAGGATAGGTCGTCTCTTGGCCGTAATGCTCAGGCTTCAAGTTGCATGAAAAGGCGGGAATATTAAGTCTCATAAATTCACTTCTTTATTGCTTTGGTTAATTTGTCTTTCATCTGTTTTAATTGATATTTGAATATAATAGAAAATTGTGTTGCTTAACCAAATAATTGCTGATATGCATGCAAATTTGAGTACATCAATGGCCCACCCTGCTTGAAAAATAGGCGTACATATGATTACGCTTTTATTTTTTTCTAATTTTTATCTGATTTTTTTTAATTTTTTTAAGGTTCATTTTAAGAGATTTGCATACGAAATTAATGGGCAGATAGTTCTTTGCGCGATTTACTACACTACAAAAAAAAAAAAAACTGTAAGGTGTTCAAATGAGTTTGACTTCTGTTTTGCGACCTAACTCAAATTTGTTTTCTGAAATGAAATATTCATTAAACGGAAGACGATTTGATTTTACTGAACTGTGAAAGAATTTCTGCTTCTTCTTCTTTAGCTGAGTTTAAGGGGGTAGTATGGTATTTTTTTTTTTTAATTTTTTTTTTTTTTTTTTTTTAAATTATTCTATAACATCTTAAGATTATTGTGTGAAAGTTTGAAGTGCATTAGAGTAAAATTGACAAAGACACAAAGGATTAAGTATCTACCTCTCCAACCGGATTTCACGCTGTAAAAATCTTCACAAATCTTTAAACGCGTTTTTCTCACACTTGCCTTTTTTACGGTCGGTGTCCACTGTAGATTCATATCTACTGCACCGATTCTTTTCAAATTTGGTTTTTTTGTTTCTTTACTTTATTCACGAGGTAATGACGTCGAGTTTTTTTTTTTTTTAATTTTGTCATATTTTAAAACAACAAAGTTTTCAAGTTTTATTTATGAAAAATCGGTGTTTTGACTTCAAAGCGCTTTAAAAAATTAAAAAAAAAAAATTCGACGTTGTTACCTGCGAAACTTTATTAGCTGATGAAATCAATTTGGTTTTTTGATTTTAGTTGATCCAGTAATGAGTTCTGAGGGACACCGCAATAAAACTTTTTTATGAGACGTCCGCGAAGATTCGCTGCCACCAACTCATTTCTTCATAAAAATCAATGAAAATTTCACACAATATTCTTTAAATATGACTTTATAATGAAGTAATTTTAAAATTTTGAATAAATCAACTGTGTCGACAAAAAAAATTTCGAAAAATATGCTTGTTTTACACCGAATTAACCATACTACCCCCTTAACAAAGCGCGCCAGTCACTGCTTTCTCGTGCTAACCGGCGCCTGTTGGTCACACCAAGCGATCTTCTCTACAGATATTTAACGCACTTTTTTTTATGTTATGATAGTTTATACTTTCAAAAATATACTTGGAAATTTTTATATTGAAATTCGTTGTAGTTTAGACGTTACAGTCCTTTAAAACGAGACCGGTTTGTAGTACGACGCCCAGGTATAAGCGCGTTAACCGTGTTTTTCTCGAAACTATTTTTTCCGAGTTGGCGTTGGTGATTTCTCAAAAACCGATTGATTTGAATTTTTAATATGTCCTTGAGTAAACTTGTGGCTCTCGCGGGTAGCAGAATTATAATTTTATAATCAATTTTTCTATTTTTTTTAGAGCGAGAACGTGAAAAAAATTCTTTTTTTTTTTTTGTTTTTCCAATAAACAGATAAAATACCTAGAAAATACTTTTTTTTTTTTGTAAATCTGCTACCCACAATAGCGCCATATCTCCTGATGAATACTCGACCGAATTTTTTTTTCAGACGTACCTGAGCAGCCCAATCAGTTACGCCAGTGGCATGTGTTACGTCAGGGGAAGCATTTTTTTTATTTTTGTTATCGAAAAAAAATATTTTGTCTTTTTGTAAAAAAAAAAGAATTAAGTTAATGAATAAAAACGATTTTCAATTGATGCCGATTGTTTTTCTTCCATTTTCAATGCCTTCAATTTTCACGTCTCGAGACCAAAAAGGTGCCAGGTGCCTTAAAGAGTTGATATGAAGAGAACAACTTTATTAAAATTAGACAGTTGCCGCTCCTTTACGCCCACTACCTCTAAGCTTCTCAACCGAAATGCAAAATGCATCACGCAAAGGCGGGAGCTGATGCTGAGTTCCTCTGCAAATATTTGCAAAGAGTTTAGGCAAACACTCACCGGCTGCTTGGGGGTTCCCATTGATCAATACGTCGGGTGGAGACTGAGCTGCTTTCGAGAGCGCGGAGCTGAGTCATAGTGAAAAGAGTGAGCTCTTTAACAGACCGTTATTTGGCTCTGAGCGAAGTTGACTGAATCACTTGAGGTGTGTTTATAAAAACACTGAGATTGTGTTGGTGATATACGAAAAAAATCAACCACTTCGTTGCCGTCTGAACAATGGCTGATTGGATGAGTGCGTGAAAAGTTCCCTTCACAATTTTCTTTTTCACTATAGCTAAATAGCAAACCTGGGAATTTATTATCCTTGGAGTTGAGTCTTCGAATTGAGAACTTCAATGCATCTGTTACCCGTTTTTCAAGAGCTGCAATGGATAACTTTAAATTAGTTTCGACAGCCAGCTCACTAATCCACTTCATAACTCTCTCT
This sequence comes from Anastrepha ludens, assembly GCF_028408465.1. Taxonomy (NCBI): domain Eukaryota; kingdom Metazoa; phylum Arthropoda; class Insecta; order Diptera; family Tephritidae; genus Anastrepha; species Anastrepha ludens. The sequence goes on from NC_071498.1 coordinate 31,643,891, forward strand.
GCTGATCATCTCCTTACCATTGTCAGCTGCTCGATAATTTAGTCTCTCTGCTCCCCTAGTTTCCTCTCCAACTTCCCAAATGCAGCAGATGCTGGTGTTAGAGGAGTTTTAGGACGAGTGTATGTTTTTTTTTGTTGCGTATTTTCGTGATGTTGACATTCTGTTTTTGCATTTTTGCTGTTCTCTGTTTATTTGCTTGTTGATTTATTTTATTAAAATTGAAATTAGATGAGCAAAAATATCACATGGTTAGCCCAAGTTATTTGAGTTCTTCAGTCCATTGCAGGCTACTAGCGAGTTTCGTCAGTCGTATTTTAAATTATGCGCATATTTCATTTATTAAAAAAATATTTCCGCAAAATTTTACTCCTAATTTCTTCTTCGATTATTGTACTTCCCCCAAAACTATTTCTTTCTCTCACTGTAACTGCGGTCGCAATTTATTTAAGAAGACATCTCAGTTTTTATCGTCGTGGCAAGTTCTTTCATCAAGCTAAGTAGTTATGTCTGTCATAACCGTTTAACAAGGCAGCGAGTATTTAGCATATTTTCGCAATTGCGACCTTTCTCTTTCTCCCACGCTTTGAGAAGAAGAAAATGTGGCGTCAAATGTTTGCCGTATCTTAGCAGTTCATGGCCGAAAGAGAACAGGAATGAAGGCAGTGTTAGAAGGAGTTGCGCATTTACATAAGTAAAACTTATTGAAATACTTACATAAATGGTTGGATACATATGCGCGAATTTACCCACTAAACCGCAAGGCTTAGAAAGGCCTGCAGTTATTATTAAAAACAATTTCTTAGGCCGACAAAAAATGCATAAATTGTGGTCGACTTTAAATGACTTATGAATTAATCGGAGCTCGAGCGGTGCTGACTATTAAGTAACAAGACTGACGATGTAGCAAATTTTAATTTGATTTCAAAGATCTTTTACTTAGCTTAACTCTCAATTAATACCACTATTTTAATCAGGAAAATCCTCCATTTTTTAAAACAGTGCTGGAAGTCTTCTATTGTAAGTTTCTTCAGAATGGGTACCGATTTCTTTTTCACAGCTTCAACAAAATCAAATGCTCTTCCTTTTAGCATCAATTTTGAATCTCACTGTAGACTTGAGTACCACTGCAACTATCGGGAAGCTTATGTATTGTACAGAGTTTATCTCTGACCACAGAGATTTTTAGTTAAGCTTTGGAAAAGGAAGGCAATCAGAAGAAACCATTATTTCTACATATTTCTTCATCGTCCTTTGAGTAGTTGGTAGAGAATACAGTTTTCCATATTGGCACTGGAACTCTCTATCTAACTTTGAAGGTAGGAATCTTTTCCATAATTAACTGGGACTAGAAATCTAACTACCCCAGATACTAATGGGACCAGCTTTGACAGATATTAGAATACAATTGAACCGAAAGGAGGTTTGCATTTCGACCTAAAGGTCTTTTGTGCCATCTACTAATCACAATATCTCATCTCACCTCCCACAATAAACCTAAGATGAAGCAGATATGTGCCTTTCTTCTGGCTGAGCAAGGCCGCAATGTGCATACGTATATTCCTTCTACTCACTATGGTACCGCATTCGAGAAGAAAATGTATTGGAGTTTCCGGGAATTGATCCCAAAAACGACAGAAGACGGTGATTCATATTCAGAGTCTACGCAAATGGCTGTGCCATCAGTAAAGACCTGTGAGAATGCCAGTGGGCATTTTGAGTTTATTTTTAGATTAGATTCGATTTTTTATGAGGTTGCACTTCGATTTCATGGTCTTTTGTGCTCTCTACTCATCACAGTACCTCATGCAGACCCAGTTCCCTTATTAAACTCAGTATAGAGCTGGGTTGGATTGATCGTATGTGCCTTTCTTATGGGTGCAATTGGCCAATATGTTTCAACTACCTCCGTGAGCATTCTCCATTTATCCTTGAGGAGGGTTGTGAGTATTTGAAACCTCTTTTAGTAGTACCCTCCCTGTAGGGATTTCGCTAGATGCAGCCCCCCCCTCGGCTGAACATAAATCCGAGTCGTCCCGATAACGTAGAATCTACTGTCGTTGGAACGATCCTTAAATAGTTTTATGAACATCTTAAATTTCTTTTGGATATAGTCCCCCAATAAGAACTTAGCTTGACGTAGCCCCACAGTTTGATGGTACGTTGTCCCAAGGCAAGGGAGGGCTCGGATTCTATTAGTAACTACGCAGCTGACTCTCGAGCCAATGCATCTGCTGCTTATTTCTCTGTGCCCTGGGACCCAAATGAACTGTATGCCATTGTGCGACTCCAGTAAATTTAATTTCTCTATGCACTCAAGGACAAGCGATGACTTAACCTCGACAGCCACATATTACACCTAACTTTTTTAACTTCTAATTCTTGCGTTGTGACGTAAAAATATTAAATTCTATTGTAGATGAAGTTGTAAGCCTCTTATGTGACTACTTCAGCGACTACTCGAATTTTGGATTCCGATGTAATGTGAATGAGTAAAATTCGTTCTCTCAAACTGGAGGATATTTTCATTTTTTCCAAAGAATCGAGAAAATTCTCTCTGGACAAGCTATCTTTGTCTCTGCCTCTGTCTCTGTCCTATCCTATCTCTTTCTTTATGTTACCATCTACTCTTTTACTTTCCAGAGCTTTGAATACAATGGGTTTTTTAGCCTGAATGTTTTAGGAGTTACCATTTTCTGGGTGGTTATTGTCTCGCTTTTTTTTAATTTCAATGGGGTTTCAGTATATTCATAAACTGGTAGAATAGTAATGCAAATTCCTAACAGAATTGTAAAGAATCACCGTCAAAGTAGCTAATAAATTTCGATCTGGTGGCTTTGGGGGCTCGTATATGTAAATGACTTCGACGAAGACTAAATAATTTAGTGAGACTCCAGTTTTGGATCCACTTATTACTTCTTTGTGCAGCTTTTGTAGTTGTTTTTCATTCGAGATCTACAATTAAGTTTGGTGGGTTAGGAAAAATAATTTCCCAATGCATTTCTGCATAAAAATCTAACTTCGTCAAGTAACCTGTGATCACTTCATGGCATTTGTATGTAAATACTTGCAAGTAAATATTTGCTGATAGATAGGCGTGTTTATTTGTATGCTTAGGTATATTTGTAGGAATATATGACCCTTTCCCTCCTCCGCTGCTATTTCTATCTACTAAATTCCTGTTGCTTCCTAACGATGTATGACTGTGTACCCGCACTCGTGTGGGTGTTTGAAATTGCCGCGAGGTATTCAAAGTCTGCATGCGACGCGCCGTGGAGGAGCTTATAGCCTGTGAATGAATGAGTTTAGAAATATTGTTTGCCAAGTGAGTGACAATCTTGTTAGTCAGTTTTCATAGGAAATGCAACTTTTTCTTATTCTTCCTCCAGCGAGTAGGAGTGGATGTTGTTGTTGCACTTTTCATGCCACGGCTCTCAAGTGTTAATCGCCGCCAGCGCCGTCACGCGAGCAATTTGCCAGTTGTCTTGTGCTCAGCAAATTGGTCATTTACTCGTAAGTGCTTTGGTGAGCTCATAATGAAGTCGCCACTCGCTTGACTGCTACTTATTTAGTGAATGGTTCTCCTGTTCGGCTAACGGTCATTAATGTTAATGATTGTTGTAAATGTCACAATGTTGGTAGTGAAAAGTTTATTATGAGAGATGCAGGGTCTTTGTTATTTTTCTTTTTCAATGATGGCTGCAACTTTCAAGAAAATGCTGCAATTCTCATTCGTATTTTAGGTGTGAAATGCAGAATGGGAAGGAAATTTGACCGCCTATTTTAGTTGGTAAAGAATGGTGTGGTTCAGTAGATAAATAAATTGAGTTGTTTGCTAGTTTAAGCTCGGGTTAGATTCACAGAATTTCTTTTGCAATCTAACTCATCGCGAGTAGCCCAGGCCATGATTGCTTCTTCAATTGTCACGTCAACTCTTATTTTTCCTTTCGTACTGGACCTCAATGTTCATAATTTTCACTGAAAGTTTATTTGTATATATTCATCTTTACCTATTAAATAACAGAGTGCAAGCTCGTATTTGTCTATATGGAAGAAAAAGCCTAACTTGAAATTTGCACTTAATTAAAAATAAATATTAAAAAGATATTAAAATTCAATGGGCTATGCAACTATATATATATATATATATATATCCTCCTATTTGTGGTGTGCGTCTTGATGTTGATCCACAAATGGAGGGACTTACAGTTTCAAGTCGACTACGAACGGCAGATATTTTTATGAGGAGCTTTTTCATGGCAGAAATACACTCGGAGGTTTGCCATTGCCTGCCGAGGGGCGACCGCTATTAGAAAAATGTTTTTCTTAATTTTGGTGTTTCACTGAGATTCGAACCGACGTTCTCTCTCTGAATTCCGAATTGCAGTCACGCACCAACCCATTGGGCTACGGCGGCCGCTATGCAACTGGATACCCAAAAAAATTATTAAAATTCTGGTTGAAAAGTTGAAAGTTTCGAAAAAATTTGAAATTTTGCATTTTTTTTTTTTTAATTTCTCTAAGCTTTGAAACATTGCCTTGTAAGATTTTTGTTGTTCTTCTTCAATTTTATTTAGGATTCTGTCCTGTGAAATTATCAAGTTTTGAAATTTTTTTTAAACATTGTTCTAAGCTTTGAAATTCTGCCTTATAAGATTTTTGTTGCTCTTTTTTAACTTTATTTAAGACTCTGTCCTGAGAAATTTTCAAGTTTTTAATTTTTTTTTTTTAATTTCTCTAAGCTTTGAAACTTTGTCATATTTATTTTTATTCTTCTTCTTCTTCAACTTTATTTAGAGTTGTGTCCTGTTTTGTAACATTTAACAATAAAAATTGTACAGTATTCACATTATTTCTATTCAGATGGTGAGCAGGAAGTACCACAATCATGCCATTTTCTTGACGATCTATCTGGCGGTCTGTTGTTGTTGTTGTGACAGCATAAACGTTCCTCCTACATGTACGGCAAATGTTGCTGAAGTGACAGTCTTTGGCCGGATATAAATCCAGGTCGTTCCGATTACGTATAAACGACTGTCGTAGTAAAGACCTGGCGGTCTCGGCATATTAGATCTCTCCAGCATTCTAGCATTGCTGCTTTCGCAAGTCGCCCGTCAGCCATTCTTTTGTCATGTAGGTTCCACTCTTTTCGGCGTCTTTGGGCTCCACTTAGTTACACCTTCATTTTCGCATATGCGCCTCATTTCTTCATCTCGTTGGTGATCGCGTCTGGTATACCTTGATATAGCAAATGGAACTTGCATCTCTGTGGTGCTTTGTGTTCATAATTCGCTGCGTGGTGGAAATGTCTGCTCGACTTTCTACTCCCATACGTCATAATTGGCCTGACGCACGTTTTGTAAATTCTGACTTTACTTCTGCTCACCCGTTTGTTTTTCTACCCAACGCCACTCAGACTGCTAAACTGCTTTTTCTTCAAGAACACCAAAGTTTGCTTTTGAAATTTTCTATCATAATGCAATAAATTTCGGCTCCTACTGTAGTAAAAAAATTTTTACACAATAAATTTTCTAAGGCATTTTTGGAGGCGTTCTGCTTCTTGTTTGATTGGCATTTTCTGTTTCTTCCTTAATTGGCTCTTTGTGCTTCTAAATGGCTTTGGCCGAGTTCCACTAGTTTGACATGCCACGTGATGCCAAATCCCCACTTGGTTCTTCCAATGCAGAGGAATTCCATCCTCAACCACCCCAAGTAGGCATCGAAACGAATACTTTCAATGCTGCAGTCTTTGGATCTTTATTCGCTGCACAATATCTATCTTGCAGTGGAGCTCACTTAGGTTGTCATTCTATCTGCAGAGGAATCCCTTCTTCAGTTCTAGATAGCGAAGCTACCGGAACAATGTCTATGTGTAAGCAAATCTCGTACAGCTTACAATTCCATCTTCAATGCATTAAGTTCCATAAATATTCCTAACTATCTTTTTCTCTAACACTTTTGAAGTGGAGTTTCCTCGGATGTTCTTATCAGCCAAACTACTGCGTTATTTAATAGGACGGACGCGGTGTGTACCTCACAAAGTTTGGTTTCTGTTAGTCGGGAGATGACTTCACTACTCCATTTTCTACTCATTCCAAAATAGCATTTGTTGGCAAGAGGGGTTCTCCTTTAGATTCCAAGGCTAGAATTTTTAGCAGTGTTAATGACAGTTCTCGCATAACCGAGGTCACTTAATACTTTATAGTTCAACTCCCAATAGTAGCATGATTGTCGTAAGAGGAGTTAATTTAAATTTTCCTCGTTCACCTCAAAGGTTCATTAGCTTCGCTTTTTTATGTAGTTTTGAAAAGGCAGATCTAACGGAGGAGTTGTTGAGACCGATAATATCGATATCGTTGTTATAAGTCAGCAAATGTACGGCTCGCATAAAAGATGGTGAAGAAAGCCACTCATAAAAAATCGTCTGCCGTTCGGAGGCGGCGTAATTTTGTAGGTGCCTCCACTTATGAAAAACCATACATAATAACATACAGCATAACACAAATCCTCGTTTTATTCAGTTACGTCAATTCCTTTAAACACTTTTTAACACAAAAGCAGGTTGGAAGAGGAAAACAAAAAATTGCTATGAAAGGTGAGCAAGAGCTACAAAAATTGGAGAGGGAGCTCGCTCAAAAACCCATCAAAAATAGTAAACGCCAATTATGTAGATTATATATAGAAGATGGGGCTTGAGTGATTTAGCTCGGGAGCAATTCATTTCTGGAACTTGAACAATCTTTTCCGTCATCATTTAGTATCAACCGGCTTCAGGTGGTTCTTACCAAGTCTGACTCAGCTGGTGGTATTGCACAGGGTAATTTTTCCTGAATAGTATGCATACATTTTTATTTGAAAGCTTAATGCAAAATAAGCTGTTATTTGCCGAAATTGGCAATCAACTCCCGCCCTCAATGCTTAACATTGGCATTGATCTTGTCAATCGGTGCCCCATCGAAACGAGAAGTAAATTCGACTTCATGCTCAAATTCTGTTCAATTTAATTAACAAACACTTCAATGAGCTACCACTTTTATGGCTTTTATGGCAAATTAACTAAAGCAGCAGAAGGCGTGGCTACCTGCTGTAGCCATAGTCAAGCCAAGCGTCGGACACCGGACGACATTCACCAATCGAGCGGCGATCAATGATCGTCAGCCAGTTAAGGTCAAACTTAAATTTTACAACTTAACACGCAAGAGCGTACATAGTATAGCACACACACACACACATACAGACTTACAAAATGACATTGTAGGTAATTCTTCGGTGGCGGTCGCTATAAGCAAGCCGATACAAGTTCAGCTCCGACCGATCGCGCATGATCAGCCTCAGTCTCAGTTTAATCACTGCCTCACTCTTTGTTGTTGTTCAGTTGATTTTGTCGTTAACAACACTACGATTACAGTGCTAATGAAACTTACAAGCTCAATTAGTTGGAAGTCATTTCTTGTTATCTGCTTTAGCTACCTTCTTTGTCGTTCACCGGGCGCCGATCGATCACGCAAGATCGCTGTGAATGGCTGCACGTAAGTTAACTTTTTGTTATATCTGTAGTCTGAATCAGTGCCGCTGATCGTCGTCAAATCGTATTGCCAGGAGGTGGGTCAAATAGCAGATGAATCTCATGAAGGTTGATTTACATACGTCGTTTAGTGTCATTTAATGTCTCATTTGTTTAGTGTTTCTTCTCCCCTTCTCTTGTTGGATTGACGGTTAGTTGATTGATGTAACGCGTGCTGAGCGCGTACTCGTATCCTGTGCTCTGCCTTTTTCTCCTTAAACGAGTACTAAATTTCTATTATTTCTTGGGATTCCTCATATTCGATTGCATTCTTACCATGAAGTGGAGTAGGTCAAACTGGCTTCTATAGCTCACAAATTCCCATCCCATCAGCTCATTTCCTCTTGCTGTGTGCATTCGCTCGAAACACGCCATAAAAGTTACAATGCCGCATATCTACTGTCTATCTGGTAGTACTAAAAGACTGAACGTAAATTGCTATCCAATGATTTGGCGCTTTTCCAGTTGGCTGCAATACTTACAATGGCTCACAGCTGAATTTGTGGTAGCTGTCGGCTGGTGGCGCTGCAGACAAGCTGATAGACACACCGATAGACACATTATTTCGTCATTGTTTTCACTTTTATTGAGTGTACAACAAATGTGCGCCGATCACCAGCAGCGCATGACAAGCGTGTGATCCACAAACAGTCAGCTGCCTTCGCCGCTTCACACTGATCGGTAATTTTTAAGTTTCCGCAGCATTCATAAATTTGATGTCATGACATTAATTTTTATAGCCAACATTCACTTGTTTATGCGCATAAAATATTTTAATTTTGAAATTTTCAGGGTGAATTGCAGTTTCAGGAGCATTTTATGAAATCGAAAATCATTACTTTTTGAGCTGTTCGCCTGAGGTTGTATTTTTTTTTCTGTTTTTAAGGGCATAACTTGCACTTTCCTTAGACAAAAGAAACATTGGTTTAATGTTTTGTAAATATACGGCTGAAAACACAATGCCGGCCAATTTTTTTTTATGAGATTGGTAATAAAGGGTGATCAGTTTAGAGGCAATGGATTTTGAATTGAAATAAAATAACGAAAACTCAAATTTATTGGGCAGTCTTCGTTATTTTATTATTATTGGCGCCAGCCTCCTCTGTGAAGAAATATGGGCCGTTAATCTCTCCAACCCATAGGTCGCACCGAACGGTTGTTTTCAATGGATGTAGTGGCTGTTTTTAAAAGGCATCGGGCAATTTTGCTTATTGACGTAGCCATTTCCATGATGGAGTGTCAATGAATGCTGGAAAAAAGTATGTATTTAGTTTGGCAGTAGTCTTGCGTGATCTGTCAAAAGAAACCCTATTAGAAAAAGTTCCTCCAACCTGATCACCCTATATATCGTATAATGTGAGTGAGCAAAGCAACTACCGGTCAGATAGCTCTGAAAAATGTGCTGGTAAATACTGAAACAGATTTCCGTATGCTATGAGAAGCAGATGAATGCCCAGATAAAGGTTCGCTTCTTGCTTACAAGAGCTGCAGTATTACAAAAACAGAAATATGTATAGTCTGGTTCGGATTGTAATAGTAATTGAAATGAAATTGAAATTTGAAAAGTCGTGCTAAGAAGCACCAAAGAGTTGATAACTGCTAAAATACTCAGCCTTAAAAAGCCCATTGTATTTAAAGCTCTGGAAATTGAAAGAGTAGATAGTCAAGAAGGAAAGGAGAAGAGTAAGAGAAGTAACAGAAGGAAAAAGATAAGATAGAATAAAGAAATAGCGGTAGCTGGACTTGTGAGAATTTTCCAGATTCGTTGGCAGATTTGAAAATATCCTCCAGTTTGAGACCGCGAATTTTACTCGGTCTCATGACATCGGAATGCAAAATTCGCTGCCTTGTTCTAGCAAAGGTAGGGCACTCACAGAGAAAATGCTCAATGCTATCCAACTGCTCTAAGCAAGACAGGCAAACCGGGTCCTTAATGATTCCAATGGTGGGCATTTCTTGATCCCATGGACTGTGTCCTGTAATAATAGCGATCATGAGTCGAAGTTTTAGAAGGAAGTTCGACAGTTTTCTGTTCGGACTTGTCACAAAACACTTTGCAGTTCTGCACCGTTCCGGGCAAAATCATCGCTCTTTATGGTAGTAGTCTGGTCAAATACTCATTTTTTATAGACATTTTTTAGGATTCTTTTTTTTTAAGAAAATGAAATGCCATCGTTTTGATTTTATAGTATGTTATTATTGCCATTAAATTGTATAAAAAAACATTTTTTTTTTTTGACTAATTTTTTTGGAGTAGTGGGGCAACAAAGTAAGCTTCTTAAAAAAAGATAGGTGGCTTGTCAACTGGATTTTGGCTCTACAGGGCATCTGAAACGAAAAAGTTAAACTAATTATTATATTGTAGGCTTGTCATTCTGGCAGGTGCTGCAATGGGAAATTTTTTTTCAAAAATAACAAAATGAGGGACTTAAAAAAATGTATGTTTTCTGGGTGGAAATCAGACTGTAGTATGGAAAGTTAGGGCTGAAAAGAAACGAAAGTAGCACAAATTCTTAAAAAATATCTATAAAAAATGAGTATTTGACCAGACTACTACAATTTGTAAATTGCATACATAATCGCTAATAGTACTAACTTGAGCCTTATTAGGGCAAATTATAACTTATTATTTTTTTAATGCTGCAGACTTACTACTGATTTATCTTACAACTTTTTGTAGTGTTTTGAAAAGTGTGTTGACTTATGAGTAAATAGAAAAAAATGAAAAAAAAAGAATAGGAAATTCTTTGCTAAAATTTTGGCGATTGTCCGCCTACTCTCTTGGCCTTCAAAAATACTTCAACAAAGCTAAAACATTCATTAAAATCCAATCCAAATTGAAAAAATGGAGCATGAAAATGTGCAACTGCAAATATATCAGTGGCAGTTGTTGATAATTAACTATTAAGAGCTTAAAGATTAATATTGAAAATGTTTAATTTTCTGCCAATTTGAAAATTTTCCTTGAATTCATTTGCATGGTTTTTCCTTTCAAATAAATTCACCGTATCACTTACAATTTTAATATTTTAATTGGTTTAGCAAATACAATAAAATTCAAGCTCACTGTTGCCAATCAAAAAATGCATGTGAAACGTGAAAATATAAAAATAATCGAAGCCAACGAGCCACACTTGTCAGCAACAAGTCTTACAAGCTTAACTCGCCGAGAAGGTGGCCACTGTGCGCGAGGCGAAGTGAGGCGCTGTAAATATGTATTACGGCTATAACTGTTGTTAAAATACACGTAGTGTTGTTGTTGTTGTTAACGCTGGTGTACCTACTGCTGTCAGCTGTTTATTGTTGACTGCGGCATTTGCACAAATATTTCGACTTTCTGCCACTACGCTGACATAGCGACAACCACTCACACACACACACACATACATACATACATATGTGTGTATTTACATCACTATCAGAATAGTTAAGCCGCTTATGGCATGGCGCTGCAAATCCTGTTGAGTTGGCTTAAATTGAGTGCTGCTGCAATTGTTGTTATTGTACAGCTGACAGTAGTGGACACACGCAAAAGAAAAGTGCAGTCAAGTGGTCGATTTTGCTGCTGTTGCTGAGGTCATTTTCGTATTGTATGTATGTATGTATTGTTCAATGGATATTGAAATTTTAAAATTGTATTTACATTTACATACACACAAATACAGACACCAGCACACATGTAAATATGTAATATTTTCTTAAGTTGCTTAAAATGGCAAGCGCTCGTATTCGCACTGCCAGTGGCGCTTAAGGGGGTAGTATGGTTAATTCGGTGTAAAACAAGCATATTTTTCGAAATTTTTTTTGTCGACACAGTTGATTTATTCAAAATTTTAAAATTACTTCATTATAAAGTCATATTTAAAGAATATTGTGTGAAATTTTCATTGATTTTTATGAAGAAATGAGTTGGTGGCAGCGAATCTTCGCGGACGTCTCATAAAAAAGTTTTATTGCGGTGTCCCTCAGAACTCATTACTGGATCAACTAAAATCAAAAAACCAAATTGATTTCATCAGCTAATAAAGTTTCGCAGGTAACAACGTCGAATTTTTTTATTTTTTTTTTTTAATTTTTTAAAGCGCTTTGAAGTCAAAACACCGATTTTTCATAAAAAAAATTTGAAAACTTTGTTGTTTTAAAATATGACAAAATTTAAAAAAAAAAAAAATCGACGTCATTACCTCGTGAATAAAGTAAAGAAACAAAAAAACCAAATTTGAAAAGAATCGGTGCAGTAGATATGAATCTACAGTGGACACCGACCGTAAAAAAGGCAAGTGTGAGAAAAACGCGTTTAAAGATTTGTGAAGATTTTTACAGCGTGAAATCCGGTTGGAGAGGTAGATACTTAATCCTTTGTGTCTTTGTCAATTTTACTCTAATGCACTTCAAACTTTCACACAATAATCTTAAGATGTTATAGAATAATTAAAAAAAAAAAAAAAAAAAAATGAAAAAAAAAAAATACCATACTACCCCCTTAAACCGTTTCGTAAGTCTGCTCTCTTGCATTCGAGTGTGTGTTTGTAGGTGTAGATGTAGATCTAGAAGTGCGCGCCTGTACTCCAGCAACAACGGTAGTTTATAGCAATAATATGACCTGCAAACAATGACAGTAAATGCATTAAAATAATGACTTTCAGACGAGAAATAAATGCAGCTAATAAGTTGCACGCGACTGCACGAAATAGAATCGGGTGTAGTGGTGAGAAGGGGAGCGGGCATGTAATCTGTACTTTTCTTGTTGTTTTGTGGCAGTTTTTGCCACCATTTTACTGGCTGGCTAATAAGCCAATTAAGGAATTTGTAACTAATTTAATTGCATTCTTACTGCATGGCACATTAAAAAATGTATGCAAGATATTATGACATGAAATTAAAAAAAATAGCAACAATAAATTTGTAAGTCACATTTTAACAAATTATTCAAATTGCATATTAAAAAGTGTCGTAAAATCATTGTGCTTGACTTTACGATTATAGAATTTTCGGCAAATGGCTGCTCACTCCTATCGCGCTTGCTCACTCTCTTGAACTGGTTATTAAAAGGCAATTTAGTTAAATTATTGTCCACTGAATATAAAATACTTGAAATATTTCTAGGCTAAGTAAAGTTAGCTCTTACTGGGGCTGAGGCAGCCCTACTGCGGGCAAGTAACACCGAAATAATAAAAAGAGATTTTTTCTACTATCAATCGCACCACAGCAGGCAATGACAAACCACTGAGTTTTTTGGCTAGCAAAATCCACTCACAAAAAGTCATCTGCCATTAGGCAGAGGTGGCATAAAATTGGTGTAAACAAACAAATGGTGTAAATGGCCTATATATATAGACCACATTACAAAAAAGAAATTATTCCAATAATATTTATTTTTTGTATTATCCTTTTTGTATATGTAAAATAAAGGGTTTTCCAATAAGAGGTGTTATTTTGATAAAGGATTAATGGTTTCGTTGCTTGTGTGGCACGTAGCGCCGTCTTGTTAAAAATAAACGTTGTCCAGATCAATACCATCAAATTCCGGTCATACAAAAGCGATAATCATCTCTCGATAGCGCAATCCATTCACCGTAACTGTTTCGAAAAAATAAGGTCCAATGGCTCCGCCGGAAGCAGTCACACTTTGAGCATAGAGAGGATTTTCAACAATAACTCTTGGATTTTCTGAACCCCAGATCCGACAATTTTGCTTGTTGACGAAGCCACCGAGGTGGAAATGGGCCTCATCACTCAAGATGATTTTTCGATGGAATTCCGCATCATTTCATGCATTTCAACAACCCAATCAGCAAAGACACGACGTTTTTGATGATCGGCCGGCTGGAGTTATGGTGTTAACTGGACTTTATAAGCATTAAGACCCAAATCTTTACGCAAAATACGTTGTAATGACGTTTGTGGAATGCCTAATTCTAAAGAACGACGAGGAATGGACAAACCTGGGGTTTCTTCAACACTTTCGCCTACAACAGCAATATTTTCGGCTGTTCTTGAGCGACGTGCACGGGTTTTATTCTTCACATCATAACTTGTCCCAACAGCTCGAATATGTTCACCAATTTCTGTATTGCGGTCCGACAAGGTGCTTCACGATGACCCAAAAATGTTCGAGTTTTATGAACTGTCTCTGCCAAATTGTCACTATTTTTATAGTGAATTTTAATAATTTCAATGCGTCCTTTATATAATTAATTTTAATAATTAATAAATTATTAACTAACGAAATAACTCTCTCAAAGAAAAACAATTTTTTTTGCGGGTTTGCCACCTAACTTTTCACTTATACAAAAAATAAGTGTAAAAAATAATGCAGTATGAGATCCAAGCAAATGCAGTTTGGAAAAAAAAATGTTGCTATAGTTGCCACATAATTATGCCAGTATAAAATTTTTTAATTAAAGTTCAGCGTTAAAAGAAACTTTTGAAAAGTTGCCACATAGTTTTTGTTTAACAAAGGAATCAATTAAAGATGATAAGTAAATTTTTTTTTAATATTAAATTTCCTTATTAGGGGAAAGAAAAAGCGATTATTTTTAGCGGAGTTGCCACCTATTCCAACAAACACAAAAAATTAACAAAGTATTGCAATATGGGAATGGCGTTAGTTAAATAAATTTAGGCATCGTTGCCACATAATTATATAATTAAAGATAATAAATTGAAAATTTGTATAACTTAGCATTAAATACAACTTTTGTAAAAAAGTGTCTTTCTATAGAGTTTACACGTATGCATTTTTTTGTGGACATAGTTGCCACATAGTTTGTGTTTAAACAAAGAAGATGTTTAATTTAATTTCCTTATGAAATAAAACTTTTTTCAAAAGCAGTTGTCCATAAAGTTCACATAAATTCCAACATTTTTTAAATAAAAAAAAATTAATAGTCGAATAAATTTTTTTTATAAAAATATATAAAATAATATGAAAAATATAAAAATACATCAATTTTTAACAAATTGTTAACTAACAAGGAAAACGAATTATTTTTAATGGGGTTGCCACCTTTTCACACAAATACAAAAAATATAAAAAATATTGCAATATGCGAATACAGTTAGAAAAATAAATTTGGACATAGTTGCCACATAATTTCTTAATGCAAACCAACCAGTAAAAAAAATAAAATTTTTATGCATGACCAAGACCTTTTGGACTAAAAAATGAAAGCTCAATGGGAGATAAAGAAAAAAAGTATGATGATGACTTTTGCCCCTTCAATTTGCAAGCTGCATGCCACATATTATCAACAGACAGCAGCTTTTTTCCGCTCAATTTCAAAAAAAATTATATTTGCATTCTAAGCGCAGCCATAGCCGGGTGAACTTATTTGTGCACACCTCCTACTTGATTGGCTTAGGGTCCAATACACTCTGTGAATATGAAACACAGAATGATAGAAAATGTTAATGGCCATCTTTCAGCAGGCCAGCCCTTTTAGAAAAAGCTTCTTATTAAAAAAACTTTTGGAAATGAAATCATTACTCATAACTCGTGGTGGCGCAGATAGAGAAGCTCGGCCAAACACCTACTCATATAAAAGGATGCACGCGCCAATTATTTCTATACATCTTTTTTAAGTACAACAACAAAGTCTAAACCGCACGGAATAGAAAGAAAAGTGCTCTTAAATGAAAACAAAACAAAATCGCTCTCCATCGCGCAGTTGCCCGCTTGCCCCCAGCTGATTACTTATGAGTTATGTGCCATATATTTTTTTTTTATTCTTTCGTGTTGCTGCTTTCTATTGTGCTTCTAGTTGTTGTTAACACTGCTATTGATATTGCCTGTAATTGTAATTTATGCAAATTTTGTAAGCCGATTTGCAAAGCGTAACAAATAAAGCAAGGAAATAGGCCAAGCTAAAGGTGCTTAGAAATACAAAAAAGTGTGTGCATACGAACTTTACGAGAGCGGAAGGGGCGTGACAGTGTCTTGGCATAAAATGTGTTGCAGCAAAGATACAAGAATATAGACTCTTATTGCTTTTGGCTGCCGACGACTGCAGTTCAAGTGGGGTCGAACGCAATTTGTATGTTGCACGCAGCATGGGGCATGCCACAAAAGCGAAATATAAGCACATATTTGCATTTGGAGAATGCTGGTGTGTGGGTATGGTGGTTTCTGAATGGCTTTAAAAATTGAAAATTTCGTATAAAAAATCCGCCAAAAATACTCAAAAATAATTTGATTGATAAATTGAAGTTTGAAAAATTAAAAAAAAAATATATTTAAAAAAAATTAATAAAAAAATTAACACTTTGGTATAAATAAATCAGCCAAAAATATTAAAAAAATCCACACAAAAAATAGAAAAAGGCGAGTTTTACCACTAAATTGAAGTGGGAGAAATAAAAAAAAAAACAAATATAAAAATTTATTAAAAAAAATTAAAATTTTGTTAAAAGAAATCTGACAAAAATACCCTCAAATATCAAAGTAAAAAAGGAAGAGCTTTACCACTAAATTAAAGTGTGAGAAATTAAAAATAATAATAATAAAAATTTATATCAAAAATACCCAGAAATAAGTAAAAAATCAGAGTTTTGCCACTAAATTGAAGAGTGTTAAATTTGAAAGCAAAAAAAACAACAATAATAATAAAAATTAATAAAAAAAAATTTTGGTATGAAAAATTTGCCAAAAATACCAAAAAACAAGTAAAAAGTCCAATTGAAGTGTGAGATATAAAAAAAATGTAAAAATAAATTTAAAATCAGTAAAAAATACCAAAAAAGGTAAAAACGCAAGTGTGAGAAATAAAAAACAAAATTATATAGAAGAAAAATTAAAAAAAGAAACAATTGGTTTGAGAAATCAGCTAAAAATACCAAAAACTAAAAACTGAGATATTAAAAAAATATTAAAGAAAAATAACAAAATTAAAAAAAAATTAGAGAATTTTTTTACAGAAAATTAAAAAAAATACGAAGTTTGGATTAAAAAATAGCTAAAAATACCCAAAAAATTAATAAATACTAAAAATTTTGTAAATTTAAAAAAATTTAAAAAAAATTAAAAAAATACTGCAAAAAAATACAAAATTTGTATTAAGAAACAGGCAAAAATACCCAAAAATAATTTTAAAAAAGTAGAGTTTCACACCTTCGTTCAAAAATTTGCTGAATGAAAGAAACTTTCCAGCATTCGAGCAGCACCAAAGGCGATATAGTGCAAATGAGCTGCGAAACGCATTTTGCGCCGAAAATTTCCTAGTTTTTATTAAGCGAAAAATCTACGAAAAATCTACTTAAGCACCCACATGCACACATATATACCTGATGCATGCAATCGTACTGTTGAAATATGCTCACGAAGGCAAAGTGTAAAATTAAACTCAGCATCTGAGGCATGCAACTTCATTAAATGAAAGCTGCAACAAATGAAGCGCAAAATCAGTTATTCATCAACAAAATGTGGCGATTGAAAATTTTAATTCAACCGCGCACTTCGACGTAGAAATGTTCAATGTGGCGTCTATGGGATGTCGATCCCGTAAACCCTTGATGTGCAAACTGATATAATTTATTAATTCACTTGTTTTTTTTTTGATTTAAGCGTAAAAATTAATGATAATATTTGCTCTGAGTTTCACATTTTTTAGATTTGTATGCGTGTTTGAAAAGAAAAATTGGGGATAATGAGAGAAATTTATTCTAATATAGCTAAGGGATATTTCTATACTTCAATATAAAAAAATACTAGTAAATGAAGAGTTAATTTCCACTTCAAAAAACGCAAAATTAATCATCCAAGTTTGTGTTTGAATAATTTTATTAAAATAATAAAAGGAAAGAGAACAACGATTTTGAGTGATGGAAATCTTTATTTTGGCCTTTACGCCCTCCAGTTCCACGCGCTGGTTTAAAATAAAAATGTTGCAAAAATTAAAAATTTTCTGGTAGAATGATTAATTTTGCGTCACCTTGTATTTATTAACTAAAACTATATAAATAATATAGTACTCAAAACCTCTTTATTTTTTATGTTCAGCGCACTTTTTTCATTAAAAAAATCCATATTCCAGGAACCCGAAATCACATCCACAAAAATCTCGAAATATCAGAATCAGCACTTACCGCTCATACTGGCATCGATAATAAGTACATACGCCTATACGTGCATAGGTACTCTTTTATTGTAAACACACGTTTTGCTGTGTGACGTCAAAGACTCCGCAGTATTGCGCAATGCCACCGAAAATAAACGCTTTGCGCGATTACGCAACCTTTTTGCGTGTGGTTACATGGCACATACACTCACACACCTATAGAGATTTGTACGAGCCTCTAGCCGCCGTAGTAGCTACGCTACGGCGCAGCACTAACCTCATTTGCATGCCACTGCATTGACTGCTCGCTCTTACTGCGCTCCCACTGCTGCCACCGAGCCTCCTGTTTATGCGGCTAACTTGGCATTTTTCTCGGATTAGTTTTCCACTAATCAAATTTTCGATAAACAAAATCAGTTCGTGCAAAAAATCATTGATAAAATGTGCGAATGGGGGAAAAAATCACTGAATGGCCTGCTCTTGCCTTCATAGCAAGTAGAGCCATAAAACTCGTTCGGAGTTTCTAGGTGAATAGTTCATTCACGCAGTGCTCCTTGCTGTGCAGTGTTGTTGAATGCGTTTGATTTGTATCCACCGAAAACTCAACTTCTGCGTATCAGCTATGCCTCAATTTTGTGTTTATGCTTGTTTGTGAATTTTCATTGACCCAATGTCTGTGATCCGACTGATTCTGTGGCGATGTGATTTTATTTTTATTTACGACTAATTTAATCATTTAGGCTTTACGTGGTTGTGGGATTGCCGCACCTGAATGGGTTTGAGCGTAACTAACATTCGGTTTGACCTGTTTCGAAACCCACTGTGGCCATGAAACGTAAAATTATAGGGGCTTTTTCTACTTTCGGTTGCCCCTCAACTAAGCCAAAACCACGTAAGCGATTATCGCACCAATTAAGAAGAAGAAAATGCCCCGCGGCATGAAAATCTCCGAGTGCATTTTTGCCATGAAGAGTTTATCTTAAAAACCATCTTAGGAGAATAAGCTCGATAGGCACATAATAAAAATCGAAGAAGAGAAAAATGAATTTATTTCAATCCGAAGCCGAAAATTTAGTCTAGATAACGTCTAAAATTATTTTATAGAAAAATTTTTTTGGAACAGAAATAAAAAGTTTGACCAACTGGCAACTATTTAAATAATACAACGATTGATAGTTTTACAAGGTTTGCTCTTTAACTATGATGAAAAAGAAAATTGTGAGGGGAACTTCGGCTGCGACGTTACTTGCGAGATGCGCCAGCCGAACTCTTCACGATCATTTCACATCTATTCACACACTCGTCCAATCAGTCGCTGTTCAGATGGCAACGAAGTGTCATTGGTTGTTCTTTTTCGTCACCAACACAATCTCAGTTTTTTGTTAATACATCCCAAATGACGTGTGCTCATCAGCTGAATCGGTCGAATTCGCTCAGAGCCGACTGTCGGTGTGTTAAGGAGCACACCTCTAAAAATCTTTTCACCATGTAAAATATTATTATCACGAAATTGTACGAAAACTTGCTAATGAGAAATCGCCTGACTTCTTCTTCTTGGTTGGCGCGGTAACCGATTTTTGCCGATTTCAATTAAGCGCGCTAGTCGTTTCTTCCCCCTGTTAACATACCCAAGAGAACCTAAGTCTTTCTCCAACTGATCTTTCCAACAAAAAGGAGGTCTACCTCTTTCTCTGCTACGTCCAGCTGGGACCGCATCGAATACTTTGAGAACCAAAATGTTTGTATCCATTCGGAAGACATGATCTTGCCCGCGGAAGACTTGATCAAAACTTTAAAACTCAGCGGTTCATCACCTACGATACTTCACGTCTCCAACGCTTAAAGTTTCAAAAGTATTCGACAGAAACTCTTCAAGGGACTTACAGCTTATTGTAATACTGAAATGTAAGAAATTTAAAATCATAAAAATATAATTAAATATGCAAAAGCTAAGAAAATATTCCTTTGTTAAGTTTCTTCTGAAAGTTCATTCTCCGGAATTGTGGATAATTCCTATAGCTTTCAACTTAATTATTAATAAAAAAATAATTTTGGAAGAAATTGACTTAACGTAATCGCGGAACCCAATAGAAGTTGGTTTTCGACTACTAACTGCAGGGACTCCAAAACGCTCTAGCCAAAACTAAGTCTTAAAAAGACAAAATGTCTGCTTGGATTCAACAGATCAGCTACCAGTATCCTCACAGGTGTTATAAGGGGCCACTGCGCTGTTGGCACGGAAGCCAGTAGAGTTGGTGTATGGCTTCTGCGGCAGCACTGAAGAAGAAAAAGAAATTGAGTCGGTACAACACCTCTTCTGTGAATGTCCGGCGCTTCAGAAACCGTGCCAAATATCTTGGCGATTATTTCTGAATTATTGATCTGATTATTGAAGATCTGGGAAACTTGCAAAATATCTCACGGGAAAGACTAGTTACCTTCTTAAAAATATGTAAGTGGTTTAAGCAACTTAGTACTATATATATAATTGGCATGTACACCCTTTTTGGGTGTTTCTCCGAGGTCCTCCTCCTATTTGTGGTGTGCGTCTTGATGTTGTTCCACAATTGGAGGGACCTACAGTTTCAAGCCGACTCCGAACGGCAGATATTTTTATGAGGAGCTTTTTCATGGCAGAAATACACTCGGAGGTTTTCCATTGCCTGCCGAGGGGCGACCGCTATTAGAAAAATGTTTTTCTTCATTTTGGTCTTTCACCGAGATTCGAACCTACGTTCTCTTTGTGAATTCCGAATGGTAGTCACGCAACTTAGTTAGGGGATGGAAATTAAATGCAGGTATTACAATGGCCTTTAGGGCCATCGAGTGTCTTGTCTTAGACAAGCAACTTGGCTAGCCTAACCTAACTTAACTCTTTCATTGTCTATATTTTGCTCATTTTTCCCATGGGCTCGGTATTTATTTCACTTTTCCTGTTATTTCTGTACTTTTTACTTTATGAGCTTCTTTGTGTTTTTTTGCTATTCAAAGCCCTTTGTCGTTAGATTTTGCATCCTCTACGTCGGTTTGCCGCTTTAAAATGAAAAGCAATGAAACACAAGATGAAGGAAATTAAAACAAAAAGTCAATGAAACTATTTTTCAGAAGTTACTCGCATATAATAACTCGTCAATCATTTCTGCACTGTTTGATGTCACCTGGGTATGGCCAAGCAGTTGCCGAAAGCAATTACACTTAACCTTAAATCTTCAAAGCATTTCACAAATCCATTTTTCAGCAGCTCAAATTAATTATTACATAAATTTAGCAACTATTTCTATGCAGTTAGAGTTTTTCTTAGGAATGGTTTAAATTTCACGTATGAGACATTAACTCAGGAAACTCAATTTATGGCTCATCTGCAGTTTCTGATTTCCCAAAGGTTTGTTGGGCAATCGCAGCTATGCGGCAGAATAATTTAAACTTTAAAATACAAAGAAGTAAATCACATATTTTGTAACACATTTTTATCTGTTTACTAATATCAAAATATTTTATGCACTATTTATATATAGAAAATGATTCGAGCAGAAGTCACATGACATGCATTTATTTAGGCTTTTTAAGATAAAAATTATTTAAAAATTCCAAAAATTGTATATACAGATTCAAACGTTTGAATTCTTAAACATACATACACACATAAATTTGTAGCAACCTTGCATTGAAAAGTCAAACTACTCAGCAGGCATTCTAAATAGTTCATGAGCTAGTACTTATCGCAGGAAGTCACACTAGTTGCAGAGTGGTTTGAATTGTACTAGTTGCAAAACAGATGCTCTTCCTTTAAATCAAACTACTTTACTCTTTTAAGATGCACGCCTTAAACACTAGATTTCTATAGTATAGTATATATATATGTAGTAGATATTTTGAAGTTCGTCCGAGTGACAATCGCCTAGTTCTAGTATCCTCAAGGTTCGTCCCTTCTGTATACCAGATTTTCGAGTCAGATGAGCAAAAATTAGAAAAATTTTGAAACTTTCATTTGCCATTTTTTTTTTTTAATTTTTTCACTCTTCCAAAACTGGTGATTTTGGCAACACATTGCGCTAAAAGTTCTTGTGTCAAAGGTGAAAAGCTGCTGCACTGGCTGGTAATTGTCAATTGATGGACATAAAAATACCATTTATTAGCATTGAAAAAATCAGAGACGAACCTTTTCAGCTCTAAAACAAACTGGTGCCAAAGTGGCTCAGAACTAGTGGCTCTGACTACAGGGTGTGTACATACATCCACATAAATGTTTATATAAAAATTTCCATATAAACAAAGCTCACCGCGCAGTTATCCCATTGACCGCCATAGATCGCATAACATTTATTGAACCGCATAAAAGCACACACATACACACACATTAATACTCACACATACTTACATCGCACACAATTCATATTTGCAGACATTTTTTACAATGTTGCGATTTTGTTGCTGATTCCCACAGTTGCGTGTGTCATAAAATTTGTATTAGTTGCTTTTGTTTTTATTTTTGTTTTTAGTTTGATTTGCCTCAAACGATTAGCATAAACTATTTGGCTTAATTCTCCACGCCGCTACTTCTACATCTGTCCGCATAATACCAGCCAGTGCCTAATTCTGCTCGCCTACCAACATGCAAACGAGTGCAGTCGCAGGTCTCCAGCTGTTCCACTGCGACATCGAGTTAATTTCTAAAGCGTTTAATGCCATTCATTTAACTGCGAAAGCGCACATTCAATTATTCGGTACTTGGCAATTTCGATTTTACTGGCCACTTTGATGGCTGGCACTGCAGCCCTTTTCCATATACGTACATGCATGCGTGAGTTAGTGTGTGTGTGTACCCTACTCTTTTGACTTTTGTCACACATACAAGTGCGCTTGCGCATTTTACCACAATTCTCATAATCACTTTTACTTTTGAATTTTTGTTTTCATATTTTTTTCTATGCGCGAATTTATTGCTTTGGGTTCAAAGCGTTGAACGCAATGAAATTTTTTATTTGCATCATTTGAAATAATTTGAATGATGTTGCACTTACATAGCTTGCATTCTGTGGCATTAACGCCATCTGGGCGTAGACGATTTTATAGGATTTTATTGCTTTCTTCTGGCAGTCGATATGATTCTTTGCGTCTGGAGAGAAATTATTATACTTTCTATGGCGCGTTAGAGAAATTGCTCAAATATTCTCATGGAATGTAATTTTACTAGTACATGCGTATCCAGTTTTACGCTGTTCCCACGCATCAGAAATTCGCAGTTGAGTTGGAGTCAACTTTGCATTCACATTCTTGGGTAATTGCATTGCGTTTGAGGAGAAAAAGTGAAGGTTTGGTGCCCTGCAGATCAAGGGAAAATAAATGAAAAGCTGTGCATGAAGAGTGCACCAGAGAGCCAATAGATCAACAAAGTGTGAACTAAAACATCGAATAAAAGCAAGCACAGAATATGACTTTGCAAAGGTGTAATTTAAATGTCTTTAAAAAGAGGATCTAGAGGCGAATACCAAGAGTCAGTTATGTTGAAAAAATATTTTATTTATTTGTGTAAAATGTTGTAAGATTGACCTAACTACAATGTGGCGCAAAATTAATCATCCAAGTTTGTCTTTGAATAACTTTTTTTCTAAATAAACAAAAATTATTTTGAGCGATAGGAATCTTTATATTGACTTTTACGCATTCCATTGCTTGTCTGTTTCTATGTTGGAGCGTCAAATATGGCAAAAAACTATACATTTCCCGATAGGGTGATTAATTTTGTGCCACTTTGTAAAAAAAATAAAAATTCCAAAATCGAAAGTGCTATACAATGCCATTTGCAAATATTATAAGTCTTCGTATGGGGTAATTTATTTAGCGCCACCGTGCATTTGCAACCTACTAGACGCCGTCTACATTATGAGAGATTTGAATTTAAGTTGAAAACATATTTCTTGCAATCCGTTACCTATTTCAATTACACAGCAACCTTTTTACAGATTTTTGTTTTCAGTGCGATAGTCTAGTGGTAGATAAATTCACGATATTTTCATTAGTTTTGAGTACTTCAATTTTTTAATTTGTATTAATTTTTTATAAAGATTCAATTCATTCTGCAATAAATTTTGGCATATATTTCTAATTTGTATGTTTCATTTTCATACATTTTTTTATAAAATTTAGTTAAGTCATTAATTCTTATGAAAATTTAGTTTATTCAACAATAAATTTTGGAATATATTTCGTTTATTCTATAATTTTCGTAATTAATTCATTAATTTTTTATAAAAATTTAGTTAATTGATTAATTTTTTATGAAAATTTAGTTCATTCAACAATCAATTTTGGCAAATATTGTATTTTGTTTTTTTTATAATTTTCGTAATTAATTCATTAATTTTTTATAAAAATTTAGTTAATTGGTTAATTTTTTATGAAAATCTAGTTCATTCAACAATAGATTTTGGCACACATTTTCTTTTTTTATAATTTTCGTAATTAATTCATTAATTTTTTATCAAAATTTAGTTAATTGATTAATTTTTTATGAAAATTTAGTTCATTTAACAATAAATTTTGGCATATATTTCGCTTTTTTATAATTTTTGTAATTAATTCATTAATTTTTTATAAAAATTTAGTTAATTGATTAATTTTTTATGAAAATTTAGTTAATTTAACAATAAATTTTGGCATGTATTTCGTTTTTTTTTTAATTTTCGTAATTAATTCATTAATTTTTTATGAAAATTTAGTTAATTGATTAATTTTTTATGAAAATTTAGTTAAATCAACAATAAATTTTGGCACATATTTTCTTTTCTTTATAATTTTCGTAATTAATTCATTAATTTTTTATAAAAATTTAGTTAATTGATTAATTTTTTATGAAAATTTAGTTAATTCAACAATAAATTTTGGCACATATTTTCTTTGTTTTATAATTTTCGTAATTAATTCATCAGTTTTTTATGAAAATTTAGTTCATTCTGCAATATTCTTTTTATCTAATTTTCATACAGTTTTTATAAAAACTTAGTTAATTCATTTATTTTATATACAAATTTAGTTAATTCGTTAATTTTTTATACAAATTTAGTTCATTCCCTATTAAATTTTGTATTCATTAATGTTCCAACTTTTTAATCAGAATTTCGAAAAACAAATTGGCTACGCAGTTTAGTAGCCCATTAAATTTCAGCATAATAAAGGGCAGAGTTTGAATTGGTTCAAACCTATCATTGATTTTAGATAGTTTTTTTCCTTAATCGTGTTGTGCACTTTCTCCATATAAAAAAAAATGTGAATACGTTTCTGGCGACCAGGACTTTTGCATTTCGGATGTCAAATAAAACTGAGAGGGCAGCTGATTAAGGAATTTTCTCCCCAGTATAAAACTTTTTCCCTTCTGCAATTCTTTAGTCTATGTCCCTTCGTCTCTTTTATATTCTTGTTCCTAACCTCTCTTCTTTCCTTGTCTTCAACTTCCAATAATCCTTTCACAATGAAAAGTTACTATACTCCACTCTGCTGTACTCGCTTCCTTTTTCTTCTATATACATAATTCGTTTAGCTCTTTAAACCAATTTAACTGCGAGATAACTAAAAAAATTACAGGTCTGCTTTATTTTCCTGAAACTCTGCTGATTTTTTTTTTGCTTGCAAATTACCAATTACTGTAAAATCCGATGAGGTTCTTTTTTGGCAATTTTACGGCCGCAGCCTATTACGCGTTCGAAAGCAATAAATATTCATATGTACAAATGTGTGCTTATGCACATAAAAACATAATAAAGTACGCATATTTAATAGCTCAAATTGATCGCTGACTGGCTACGCAATCGTTGGAACTCAGTTTTAAATTTTATGGCTACTTAACATATTTTTGCGCTCAAATGTTAGCTGGCTTGTTTATTTTTTGATACAAATGGTGTACTAAGTAATTGCTGCCTATTATAGAATAAATAGTTGGAATGGTTTCGAAATGAGTGAGTTCATATTGTGAGATGTGTGGGTATGTATGGATGTAGGGCGAAAATATTTGAGCTTGAGTTAAAAAAAGTTGGAAAAAAGAGTTGAAGAAAGAAAAATTTCAACTGGAATCGGTGGTCAAAACTTAATTCATTTCAGTTCCATCATCCATTTGCTAGTAAAACGCATTTTAGTAAGACCAATACTGGAATATGGTTCAATAGACTGGAACCCACAGTATGAAATTTCCTTACATATTTAGATAAGCTGGTATCTATTCAAGAAAAGTTGTTTACTTTTTACATAAACAGATTTTCGATGTGTCTCTATATGATCTTCCACCAAACATTAGGCGCCTGAAGCTTATCAATCTTCGCACTCTGACTAGTCTTAGGAAAATGCTGTGAATACACATAATATTAATGATTAAACTGCTCACTGGGTAAATTTGCAGACCAATTCTTCTAACAGAAGTCAATTTTTATGTTCCCTTTAGAATATAAATATACTCTAAGTCTTCTTTTTTAAAATAAATTTAAAAAAATTATGGCCTTAATGAATCATTTCGATTTCTATGCCAATATTTTGACGCTCATTCCTACTACGGTCGGACATGAGAGATAACATCAGGTTAGTCTATCTGCAGCCTCTCTCAACCTGCCAAGCTCGCTTGTGGGTTAGAGTAACCCATTTGCTAACCGCGGCTTTGATGACTGTAGAAGGGAGAGGCAGAACGGGCTCCGGGCCAAAAAAGAAAGAAGTTCCTACTTTGTATGTAAGAAATGCGTGACACTCTCAGTAACAAAAATTATTAATAATCAACGGTATTTTTAAGTTACTTGCAACTCGCACTTTATTGTACTAAAATTAAATTGAATGAGCTATTAAACTGCATACCGGAAATTATTCAAAAAATCTGATTAAAAAGTTTGAACTTTTAGTAAAGATTTGCAGATTTTTCATAACTTTTGCACAGAGTTTGAAAAAATAATTCATATCATTTTTGTTGTATAGTAAACTAAACTTTTATACAAAATTAGTGGGCACTAAATAAACAAAAGTAAAATCGGCAAAACTGGCCAAAATGTCACACACCCATTTAATTGTCGAAGAGTGAAGGGTGCATATTAGATTTTTAATAAATTTCTTATTCAAAGCGCGATCGCTCAAACACTAAAAAAATTACTTGTAACAATTGCAATTGATGTTGCGATGTGTTTTTAATTAACATTCAATAAAAATTTAAATGTTGATTGATTTTCGAATTCTTTGCTACTCTGATCCGCTAGTCTGATTAGTTTTCCTCACATGCTTTTGATACCCACACAAACACGTACATAGACCTTGACAAATCTGAAAAAGTGTGCCAAAGACGTTTTTCCACTGCTGCCTACTGCCGACTTAAGCAACTCATTTATCTCTGTTGTGGTATAAATTTGAGTGCAAGGCCTAGTCGCTTGAAGGCGTCCAAATGAAGGGTTAATTTGTTTGTGTTCATACGCATCTGTATGTGATTTGTAGCAAGAAATTTTCATATGGGTATGAAATAGAGCAAGTTCGTGTAATATTTTACCTCATTTGATTTGCAGATGAGGATTTTTGTAGATGCCAGTTATGAGGGAGGGCAGAATTTCTTGGTAGTTTTCCTAAAATGGTCACAATTAAAAAAAGAAAAAATTATAGATGCGTTGTTATTGTGCACAAGTATTTATGTTGCATTTTAAAATGAAAAATTTAGCACCTACTTAAGTTAATATATTTCTCTCACGTTAATGTTAAAAGTAAAGTATTATTATTTTGGAAAAAATTTTCCATGGCAAAATTATTGTAATTTTATACCTGAAGCACTCATAACATGGCAAGCGATTTTCGATTTATTTTTATTTTTTGAAGTAATTGAAGGCAAATAAAATCACATAAATTATAAAAAGTTTTTCCACTCGTATGAATACGCTCCTTGAAAGTTTTAAAAATACATATATGAATAAACTTCCCTCCTTCAGTCGCTAAGCTTTGCCCACAACGTTGACGTTCCTGTATGTACGTGTAAACTCTGACTAAGATCGGCTTTTCTTGCCTTTTTCCAAGGCAGTTGGACCAGGTAGTCCCCGTATTGGATGGCCTAGGTTCGAAGGAAGAATATCTAAATATCTAAGCCCCTTAACCATTTTCCAAGTCGCGAAATGTGAGATACCATCTCTTGAAACTGTCCTATCGCATCACACGGCAATCAAATGAGTTTCACCTCAAATAATGGGTATAAGGAAAATGACGTTGAATACTGCCTCTGCCATTGTCGCTCTCTAGCAAAATCCAGATATCTCTATCTTACCAAGTCTTTTTTTGAATGCTTAGCAGAGTTGATGGGCATCCGAAATCTCCTGAGCTTCATTTAAGAATCGCATTGATTAGAGCCATGCGGTGCTAAAGTAACATAGTTGAGAGCCCGCTCAAGAGGGAAAATTTTCAACTTAATCATTGGGCCTTGAAACCAATCCCAAATCAGTTCATTTAGCTAAAAACGAAAGTATTCGATGCGGTACCAGCTGGTGGTAGCAAAGGAAGAGCAAGGCCTCACTTGGTGTGCCCAACTGGTGTCGGTTATCGCGCCTATCAAGAAGAAGAAGAAAAACGGGAGTACCCATATTTTCTTGAGACTAACTCTAGCGACGGGAGGTTAATAATAAATGTTCACTTTTCGCTTAATGTAGCAACCTCAGTACAGGTTCTTCGAAGCAAGCAACATAAGCTATTGGTGAAGCCTGTCCTTATGCACTTGATCCAGAGTATTTAAAATTACTATTGTAAATCGTAATCAATTATAGTACAGACCGTTGGAGTAAAGTGGCGTTAGCAATACCGAGATTATTACATTTTTTTCACCAACATTTTATAAATGCCAGCTCGGATTCCACATAATTTGTACAAACTCTTACATACATGTACTCGTGGGCATATAAAAGTAAAGTTAAGTTATTTTGAGGCAAGTTAAATTTTTGTTAAGTTTAGTTCAAGGCAAGTTAAGTTAAAGCGAAGTCAAATTAAGTTAAGTGCAAGTTAAGTTATGTTTAAGTTTAAGTTATGTTAAGTTAAGTTAGGCTAAGTTAAGTTTAGGTTATGTTAAGTAAGTTAAGTTAAGTTTAAGTTAGGTTTAAGTTAAGTTTAAGTTAAGTTTAAGTCAAGTTTAAGTTAAGTTAAGTTCAAGTTAAGTTTAAGCTAAGTTAAGTTAAGTTAAGTTGAAGTTAGCCTAAGTTTAAGTTCAGTTAAGTTTGGGTTGAGTAAAGTTTAAGTCAATTAAGTGTAAGTTAAGTCAATATTTCAACCAGTTTGGACTACTTTTCTTCTCTCTTTTTTTTTTGGAATGTTCATTATTTTTCAATAAAAGTGTAGCTCAAAAATGTTATATAACTATAAAAAATCTACGGAATTTTTTACCAACTTCAAACTTGCACCATTTTCTAGAAATTCTAATTAAAAACCGTATAATTGTAATGAAATGTTTGTAGAATTTTCTTAAATTTTTGTATAAAGTTTGAAACTTGGATTTATATGGATTTTGATCGACAAACAGTCATACTTTTATAAAAAAGTAATGACCATTCAAAAACACCTATTAAAGCTAATAAAGAATATTAACACCGCTCGCCTAGAGAACTTTACAAAAATGTAACTAGAAATGTTGTTTTGCTTTTTTCCGTTTTATTGGCGTTGTACGAGTAAGCCCACATCAAATACCAAATACTTTCCGCAAAGGTATGGAATTTTTACTCTGTGTGCTCTTTGGTTCAGAATTTTCTAGATAAACTCTTGAAAGCTTTTCTTGGCACAGCAGTTTTGTAAGTGCAGCGAAAATTAAAAATAAATCAGGCTCGTGCCCAACTCCTAAGCGATTTCTAAAACGATTTGTTTACGTTTATGATTTATTTTTATTTTTTTATAGTTCGCTTGTTGTCAATCCATTACGCTGGAGAACATTTTTATTGACCACAAAAAATTATCAAAAAAATTACAACTTTAATTTTTTTATTTTTTATTCCATTTCGTGGATAATTAAATTTCTGATCGGATTCTGCTGCAGTTTCTTCCAAAGATTGAAAAGTAATTTTAATTTCATAAAGAAAAGAATGTATGCTTTGAACAACACTCAGACAAAAAATCTTTAGTTCCAACCAATTGAGATAGTAAGTTTTTTATTATTATTTTACAAAGTCCAAACAATGTTTTTGTATTAAAGAAAATATATAAGTTAGAGCAATAATAAAATACGATACATTATCTATAATATGTATAGCACATAAATATGTATGTATGTATAATACAACACACCCTGCAGGGAAATTCTGCAGAATTAAAAAGTATTCGATAATTGTGAAAAAAATCACTGTTAAGCGGCCATTAGTGACATTTTCGAACATTACGTAGCCTGCATTTGCAAGTAAATATTTGGTACTCTTCCCGATGCAAGTATATTTTTTTATTCGATACTTCTTCGAGTTTGGTACTTGGTATTGATACTTTTTTGCAGCATTTATGTTTATGGCAACGCTTTAACTCTCGAGCTCATTATCCCATGCCAAAGTAGGCCATGTACACTTCAATTTTCCATCAGTCTTTCGATTTTATTTTTCTTGTAACTTCTGCATGTAGTTTGTTGATTTTGGAAAGTTTAGATTTTGCAATGGCTCCAAATCTGAATCTTGAAAAAACCTCGATAAAGTTGACTGCAATAAACTTTTTTTTAAGTTTAAAATGAATGACGTACTCCGTTCCTTGCGAAAGAGTTTTCTCGAAAGCAGACTTTTGTTGTCTATCTTGGCTAAATATTTAGAGACATTGTTTTATGTACCTCAATTAGTGAAGATAATTTTTTTTGTGCATTTCCCTTTCTTAAAATTCCTGCAAAACATAAAAAATTAATTTCCGTACAATAATAAAACTAAAAATTAATGTTCTTAAAGAAGTATTTCAAGCACTCCAAATAAAAGTAAAATTCTTTGGATTAAATTTCAATGAAAGCAAAACGAAATACCTCACAAGACTTAAAACGTTGAGAAAAGCGCCAGGCTTACAATTGGTGGGAAATTGGAAATGGTTAGAAGTATGGCACCTCTAATTCAATTTTAAGTGTACTCATTTGGTAATGCCCTAAAGCACCAAAAGTGAACCAGTTTGGTGTTAGTGCCTTTCCTGCAGGGTATGTACTACATTAGTGAATTAATTGTCTAATCCCATTTAATCGCTCGGCCGTGCAGGGTCTCTATTTTGAAGTAATATAATTAAAAAAAAAGTTACAGTATAAAAATGCTCCAATGCAACACGAGCTCGTTTGTACACAAAAATATATGTGTATATGTTATGTGAACCCAACAATCCACGATTAAATAATATCTAATACCAACCTATATTAAAAAAATGTAGCAATGCTTTTATTGCCTGTGAGCCGAATATGATCCTAAAATGTGGAATTTTTTAAAAAGCTACATAAACTAGGGAATATTTCAATTAAGTTCATACACACAAATACCTGAGTATGTGTGCTTGTGTTCGTAAGCTAATAAAATCGTCATAAAAGTATCAAATTTCCTACTCTGCCTGGATGCATTAATGAAAACTCACCCTCATTGACTTGAAAAATGGCTTAGGCTGGGAGTAGATTTTTATATAATGACTATAACAACAAAAGTAATGGAATGAAGCGATATATGGTAATTTAAGTTAGGACTGAAGATTTTATTATGAAGTGAATTGTATGTATGTATGTATGTATTGATATAATATAACTATGTTATATATAATAAGAAAATAAATAAATTTGACCAGTTTTTTGTTATGATGCCGTTGCAGTAATTTCACGAAAGTGCATTGAATTTCCTTGTGGCCTGGTGCGAATGGGCATTCAAGTAGCAAATCTTAAAATCTAAACAGACAGCTTTCTGCTTTGGCCAATTTGTATTTTTTTATTTATAAAAATGCAGAAATTAAGACATTTTTATTTTTTAATTTTTATGAAAAAAACCTACTACATTTTTGTGAATCAATGAAACTAAAAATAACATTGAAAAACTTAATAATTTCCAGCACCATTGCATTTGTATGCATCTCACTTTCACCGCCACTGTTTCCAAGCTGTTAAGCCAAAATATGTGTTAGTACACATACATATGTACATACATATACACTACCACATGCATAGCCACGTTTAAGAGCAAGAAAGTGGAAAAAAGGACTTCATTATCTGATTTGCTCGGATTCGGCGCACGTTTTCCCAAATATAAAAGCAAAAAAAACTGCCTTGTTAATTGTTGACTTTTCATTATTTAATGAATAAATAAAAATGAAAAAACACAAACACTCGAAACAAATTTATTTATTTTTTTTTCCTATTTTTGTGCGCGCCTGAAGCACCAAATATGGGCAATGAAAAGGTGGCAACACGTGAAGGTGTAAAATTGTTAAAATGCAGTGTAACTAACAAGCAAACGCGCAATGTTTATGTAAATATCACATATATGTGTATGTGTGTGTGTGAATGGGTGCATGTGCAATGAAATGCGCGCTTGAAAGCCAAAGGCCGCAAAATGCCGCCAACAAATGGAATGTTGAGAGTTAAAGCCAAAATAAATACAATAATTTAACAGTTTGTGTAAATATTCAAAAAAAAAAACAATACACAAATATTCTCTCGTGCCCTCATACACACATGCACAAAGTCATATCACGACTACTTTCACTCCGCACTTCTGCTGCGCTTCGGGAATTTTTTTCATCAACCACAAAGCGGCGCCCACATGAATTGCATGCTCTCACTTTTATATTTTTTTTGTTGTAAAAAACCTTGATTTCTTTCGTTACATTTCAACAAATTTTTTTCGGCACTTTGATTCCATTTTTATGCATTTTTCCCACTGGTGCTTTGGCATATCTGGGCATTATTAGTGTTGGCCTTCTACTCTTTACTGCTATTTATTTATTTTAATTTTTTGTTTTTGTTTTCGTTTTATCTCATTTTTGATTTTTTTTTTTTTACTTCGCCATTACTTTTGTGTTCGTTCACAGCCGATAACAATACAAATTAAATTAATTTCCATTTGATACTTTGTGCTCTTTAATTTTTCTCCTCCTCTTCCCCAACTTCTCGAATTTCATTTGATTAATAAACATTTGTCTTTCATTGTCTGACTATCGCCGAGAGACGAGTGTCTGTGAATTTCGGTTGCGGACATTATTGCCACATTTGCATATAAATAAAATTTACATTCAATGAATATTTTAGTGAAGAAATGGTAATATGGTGAAATGTAACTGTTTTTAATAGCACAGAAATATTGAGGAAAGTAAAGCTAAGAACTTTGTTTCTGTAGTTCTATATTTTTTATTAAGTATTTTAGTTAAAATTGCTTATAAATTATTTTAATTAAGCGGTATTTAGTCAGCCTTGCTGTAACCATCACAAAAATCCATAAAAATGTAAAGCCAACAAAACAAAAACAAAAAATGATAGTCTCGCACTAACCCATTCGGCTACGATGGCCTCGCTATAATCCCATTTTCTTTTACTTAACTCGAAGTCCTTTGAAAACAGATTGACTGTGTGAGGTTGGCAGTCTAACAGATTGACGTATTTTATAAATTTAAAAAATCTATATTTGTCAGTATTTTGTTTAAAATATTCAAATTAAGTTTATTAACATTTCAATAAAACAAACAAAGAAACAAATTTGAGCGCCTGCCACTTTGAGGTCCCTTCAAACTTCAATTCACTCACTGTATTGATTAAAATCACTTAACTAATCCCTATTTTCAGAATCGACTCATACAGTGGTCTTAAAATATTTCATGAATGAATGAACACCACAGCCAATGCATATCTGCTGTCACGTACGCGCTTAATATCAACACATTTTCGGGTAAACGTTCTGCTTTCATCATGTGTTGGTAATTTTAATAACTAACTATGTATAATAATTAACCTAAAATCTAGCTGAAACTTAAAAGTCACACGCGAAGCTTTTAAAAATAGACACAAACGTGCGAAAAAGCTAATTTTGGCTTAATTTCCAATGTCAACGTGAAGATTAAAATCGCCACCTACTCGTGTTTAGGCAAGTCGCATCCGAGCGTAATGGTGAGCGCCGAGAACGACGAGTGGTGACGAGTGCCGCGAGTGGTGCGAGGTGCATAAAAATTGCAAAATTAAACATTTCCGTTAAGTAATAATTTGCACAACAAATACAACTATGTGGAATACAATAAGTAGCGCTTTTGTTGTTGGCTTGGTTTTGCTAATATTCTCTTGCTGCTGTTTAGTTTATTAGCAAAACAAATTATGATGAAAAAAGTAAATGAATAAGTAAATAGAAATACTTTTATGCGCATTACGCACTTTAGCAATCACTTTTGCATTTTATTTTGTTTTTGTGTAATAATTTTTTCTAATTTTCACAAGTCAATACAAGTCGCAATCTGGTGGAGGAGAGTGTGGCGTAGCTATTCTGGCTGGCAATTCATAGCAGGCTGGCGACCAGACAGAGTGGCAGACAGTGAGCCACCAATGACGCGGAAAGTTAGTACATTTTGAGGGTGTGTCTTGCGCAATAAAATGGAAGTGGGTAAAAAAATATTTTAAATGGTATTTCGTTTACCGAAAGCTAAAAATTACAATAACAAGAACATCTGGGTAAAGGAAAAGCAAAGAAAAAAATTATAATAATTAGCAAAAATTGCGAAAAAAGCACAACAAAGCGTGCGAATAACATGAAAGCGAGAGCAATAGCTACAATACAACAATAGCAACAATACCACTAACAGCAATTTGCATACCGATTGTTCAATGAGCCACTGGACCTAAGACAATCGCGTCCGCGTTGCGTTTTGTGTTTGAATTGTGGTTAATATATGTGTGGTTGTGGGTGTGCGAAACTCTGAATGAAGGTGTGCGTTTGTGGGAATGTGTGTTTTGCGTTTGTTTATTTTTGCGCGCAGACTGGAAATTGCAGATGGGTTGCCATTTTGGTGCAATTTGGGAAAACTTTGAGGATTTTAAGTTTTAATTTTTGGTTTTGAAGGATTTGAAGAGTTTGTTTTTTACTTTGTTAAATTTTTGCTAGAATATGAAATATTTTTTGTTTCTGTTTTCTGAAACTTGTACAAGTCCATTTTAATTATTGTAATTACAATTAAATAAATTACCATTAACTAACTTTTTCCAAAATGGTATCACCTAAACAGAAATGAACTCCAATATTATTTTGCGTAAGTTGGCATGAATCAGAATTTAATTTAGAATTAAATTAAAATTAGAAATGAAAAGGATGTTTTGTACGCACCTAATAGGTTGCTTTAGAAATTCACGAGTAAATTAGCAAAATAACATTCGAATTTTTTTGTATTTATTTTATTATATTTGCTCTAACCTCTATTGGTGCAAGTCACTATTGACTTTCGACTATTTTTTTTTTGTTGAGAATTTTTGACCTTTTCTTTCATACAAAGTAGGTGCTACTTTTTATATGGAAGAATAAACCAAGCACCGTCAACAAATTGCCAAAAATCGGTATTTTGTAGTCACATACAAATATGTTAAAATAATAAAAATATAGGAAAATAATAAAAATATAGGAAAATATTAAAAATATGTTAAAATAATAAAAATATACGAAAATAATAAAAATATGCTAAAATAATACAAATATGTTAAAGTAATAAAAATATACGAAAATAATAAAAATACACGAAAATAAATAAAATTGCATACCAAGTATAATTCTACCAAATCTAAATAATAAAAAGTTCAAAGTGTTGGTGAAATTTTGAAAAATTTGAATTTCGTAAAAAGTTTAATACTTAGAAGCTATAAGTTTTTGTTGTACAATGTGGCGCAGAACTAACCATCCAGTTTTGTTTTTGAATGACTTTTTTATTAAATAAAATTTTGAATTTGAATTTGAATGATTGAAATCTTTATTTTGACTTTGACGACGCTATTTCCAAAAATTTTAACCATCCAATAGGGTGATTAATTTTGCGCCAGCTTTTAAAATTTGTATTACAAAAAGTCGAGTCCAAACACCTGAAAATAGTTTAAAACTTTATTTGACTGGATTCATCACAAGGTGATTAATTTTGTGCCACCTCATAAAATTTATTTTCCAAAAATTGAGTCCCAACATCTGAAAATAATTTAAAACTTCATTTCACTGCATTCATCACAAAGTGATTAATTTCGCGCTACCTTGTAGTATGAACTGGATTTTTGTACAATAAACAAAAATAGTGGCATGCCGCGTAGTGGGTATGAGAAGAGATCGTAGGGGTACGTATTTCGGTAAAAAACATTTTGTGATAAATTTTGGTAAAAAATATATTTTTTTTAATTAATTGCCTAACGATGGCAATACTGCTACACAAATGCAAAACTTTCTTGATGACGTTGTTGACAGCAATGCTACTACCGCTACTGCTTCTGTTATTGTTGTTGCTCGCTCTCGCTCTTATCAGCCTTTTGGCCGGGTATGTTTTATTGCTGTTTTCGCTTGTATTTATTTTTGTTTTTTTATGTAATATTTTTTTCCGCTTTTCGCTTCTTTGCCGGGCAATTGCTTTTACAGCAGTGACGTTGGCGCTTTTGCTGCTACCACCAAAGGCTGTTAATTGCTAACACACATACACATACTATATAAACACATACACGCACCCTACAACATTGATAGCTCTTGTGGAAATGCGCGAATGTGTAATTAAACATCGTCGTATATGGTACATTTTCGGTTGATAAGAATCGTGTTTTTTGTTGTTGCAATGTGGATGATGTTTGCTTGTATGATTTTTTCTTGTCATTGTTGTGTTTGATTTGTCTAATTTTGGCGTCTTAGTGCCGCTCTTATCGCATTGGCGTTTGCCCCTCTATTCGAGCTGACTGAGCGTTTTCTCTGTTGCCATAAGGTATTTGTTGCTTTTGTTGTTTCTAGCATTTTTGCTATGGTATGATTAATCTTAATTTTTTGCACTCTACTTTTCCCTTTCGCTTTTTGCGCTGTCGTCTAGGCGTTATCAGCCCATTTGTTTTACGGTTTTTACGCTATTTGGTTTCGTTCAACTTTTTTTATTTTATTTTATTTTGCATATCACCTTTGGTTCACATTCACTTCTTCCTCTTCCTACATCTGCTTTGGACTTTGAAAGCACCTTTTCGGCCTGATTTGGTCGCATGGCTTTCAGCGTTTGACGTGCTTCATGGCCTATTTAATAGCTTTGGCAAAGTGTGAGTGTGCGGTATTTACCGATTAAAAATATAAAAAAAGGTTAAGTAATTTTTTTGTTAATTTTTTCCCAAATTTCAACATTTTTAATTTTTTTTAAGTGAGCGAAAACAAATGTTTTTTATAGCATTTTTTCCGTACTTTATGATAAACAAGCTAAAAAAGAATAAAAATAATTTATAAGTCAAATAATTTTTTCGCTTTAATAGAAAATAAACGCGATTTTTTTCAGCAAAAAAAAATTAGTTCTTTTAGGAACACTTTTGCCCCAAATTTCTACATTTTTAATTTTTTTTCATTACGCAAATCTAATTAAAAAATTCTTGGTTGCTATTTGGCAACAAAATTTTAGATTCAAAAGAATCTACATTTTTTATAGCATTTTTTCTGAACAAAAAAATTCAAATAATTGTTTGATAATATTAAATTTTTTTTTTTTTTTTAAATTTCTACAGTTTGAATTTTTTTAACTAAAACTTTCTGATAAAAGAATTTAAAAAAATTGTAATAATTTTTCTGGTAAACATTTTTGCCCAATTTCTTCACTTTTAACTTTCTTTTAATTGCACGAAAATATTTTTTATAACATTTTTTCCCATACTTACCGAAAAAAATAAAACTAAATTTTTTGGAAAAGTTTTTTTTTCAAATTTCTACATATTTAATTTTTTTTTTTAATTACGCAAAGTTAGTCAAAAAATTTTTTTGCGTCTAAGGGAAAAGAATTTCAATTTTTATAGCCTTTTTTCTGGATAAAAAAATTCAAATAATATTTTGGTAAATTATTTTTTCCAAATTTCTATATTTTTAATTTTTTTAATTAAAAATAAATGTTTTTATTGCATTTTTTCTATACTTTGCCGATCACCCCAAGCCATGCCATGCATGCCATTCGGTCATTCAACGTCTGTTTGGCTGTGCATTGCACCACTTTCCGTATTCGCGTGCCTTTTCGAACGTTTGCATATCGGAACGTGGGCATGGCGTACGTTACCCATTGCACGCTTACCGATTCTCGCGCCACTTGTCATTGTGAAATTTGTCATTCATTCAAATCGAAGCAGTGCTTCAAAAGAATAAAAGCAATGCGCAGCAACAACAATAGAAAAAATTTGCACATTGCTTTTTTCGCTTATCATTCAATTTTATTAAATGCCGGTTTGTTGTTTTTTTCTGTGCACTACACGTGATTGAAAAATATATGGCACTGCTACTATGTACATACAAATGTGAAAGGGTATTATATTACAGGGTAACACATCTAGCGTTTGGAATTTGAACTTTTGATTTAAACTCGTAAACAAAAATAATATCTGTGATGTGTCACAAATATAGTTTTTGATTAGACACTCGCTTTTCGCAGAACAAAGTTGGGG
Source organism: Anastrepha ludens (assembly GCF_028408465.1). NCBI lineage: Eukaryota > Metazoa > Arthropoda > Insecta > Diptera > Tephritidae > Anastrepha > Anastrepha ludens. Next base: position 31,682,076 of record NC_071498.1, read on the forward strand.
AATTACAGTTAATGGATTTTTGTAAAAAACAATTTTTAATTTCAAAAAATGGCTGGCAACACCAGCTAAATTTTTTTTTTTAAAGCTTGCTTAAATACCCTTTACTCAATATCCGTAATAGTAATCTTACCCTAGTAAAATTTGCCATAAATTGCTATTTGTCAACAAAAATCATATGGCAACATCGAAAAAATATATTTGTTCAAAACTTTTTTTTACCTTTGAGTGCAATTTACGGTAAGTTGCAATTTGTCAACAAAAATCATATGGCAACATCGAAAAAACATTTTTTTTAAGTTTGTTTAAACGTCTTTCTTTTAATGCTTGCATATTACTTCTTCTTCTTAATTGGCGCGATAACCGCTTACGCGATTTTGGCCGAGTTTAACAAAGCGCGCCAGTCGTTTCTTTCTCGTGCTAACCGGCGCCAATTGGACACACCAAGTGAAGCCAAGTCCTTCTCCACCTGATCTTTCCAACGCAGAGGAGGCCTTCCTCTTCCTCTACTACCACCATGACCCAGCCAACGAAGCCGCTGGATCTTTATTCGCTGCGCTATGTCTATGTCGTCGTAAAGCTCATACAGCTCATCACCTGCGATATTCGCCGTTGCCAACGTGCAAAGGTCCAAAAATCTTACGCAGAATCTTTCTCTCGAACACTCCAAGCGTCGCTTCATCGGATGTTGTCATCGTCCACGCCTCTGCGCCATACGTTAGGACGGGCATGATGAGAGTCTTGTAGAGTGTTAGTTTTGTTCGTCGAGAGAGGACTTTACTCCTCAGTTGCCTACTTAGTCCAAAGTAGCACTTGTTGGCAAGAGAGATTCTACGTTGGATTTCAAGGCTGACATTGTTATCGGTGTTAATGCTGGTTCCTAAATAAACGAAGTCTTTTACAACCTCAAAATTATAACTGTCAACAGTGACGTGAGTGCCGATACGCGAGTGCGCCGACTGTTTGTTTGAAGACAGGAGGTACTTCGTTTTGTCCTCGTTCACCACCAAACCCATTCGCTTTGCCTTCTTATCCAGCTTGGAGAAGGCAGAACTCACAGCGCGGTTGTTAAGGCCGATGATGTCAATATCATCGGCATACGCCAACAATTGTACGCTCTTATAAAATATTGTGCCTGAGCGATTAAGTTCTGCGGCTCGTACGATGTTCTCCAACATCAGGTTAAAGAAGTCACACGACAGCGAGTCACCCTGTCTGAAACCTCGTTTGGTATCAAACGGCTCGGAGAAGTCCTTCCCAATTCTGATGGCGCTGCTGGTATTGAGCAACGTCATCTTACATAGCCGTATTAGTTTTGCGGGGATACCAAATTCAGACATAGCGGCATACAGGTAACTCCTTTCCGTACTGTCGAATGCAGCTTTGAAGTCGACGAAAAGATGGTGTGTGTCGATTCTCCTTTCGTGGGTCTTTTCCAAGATTTGGCGTATTGTGAATATTTGGTCGATGGTAGACTTTCCAGGTCTGAAGCCACACTGATAAGGTCCAATCATTTGGTTGACGGTGGGCTTCAGCCTTTCACACAATACGCTCGCTAGGACCTTATAGGCGATATTTAGAAGACTAATCCCGCGGTAATTGGCACAAATTGCAGGATCGCTCTTCTTATGGATTGTGCAGAGCACACTTAAATTCCAATCGGCAGGCATGCTTTCATCCGACCATATTTTGCATAGGAGCTGATGCATGCACCTTACCAGCTCCTCGCCGCCATGTTTGAATAGCTCAGCCGGCAGTCCGTCGGCGCCCGCGGCTTTGTTGTTCTTTAGCTGCGTTATCGCTATTCTCACCTCGTCATGGTCGGGTAACGGAACGACAATTCCGTCGTCAACGATTGGGGTATCGGGATCTTCACATTCTCTATGACATGCTCAGCTGTCCCCGTTTAACAGGTTCGAGAAGTGTTCCCTCCATAATTTAAGATTGCTCTGTACGTCAGTCACCAGATCGCCGTCTTTGTTCTTACAGGAAAACGCCCCGGTCTTAAAACCTTCTGTAAGCCGCCGAACTTTCTGGTAGAATTTTCGGGCGTTGTTCCTATTGGCCAGCATCTCAAGCTCCTCGCACTCACGTATTTCGGCCTCTCGTTTCTTCTGTCGGATAATACGTCTCTCTTCCTTTTTCAGCTCTCTGTAGCGATCCCACATGGCTCGCGTTGCGCCCGATCGCAGCATGGCTCTATAGGCAGCATCCTTTCTTTCTGCGGCAGCATGACATTCCTCGTCGTACCAATTGTTTTTTCGGGCTCGCCGGAATCCGATTTCTTCTTCGGCGGCGGTACGTAGAGAACGAGAAATGTTGCTCCATTGCTCGCGCATGCCGGTTTGTTGGGCAGTGCTCTCCGAGAGCAGGAGTGAGAGTCGAGTGGCGAATCTTCTGGCTGTCTGTTGTGATTGCCGCTTTTCGATGTCGAACATTCTTTGCGCAGGTAGATGTACGTTTTTTGCTGCACAGAGGCGGGTGCGCAGTTTGGCTGCAACAAGGTAATGATCCGAGTCGATGTTGGGTCCTCGGATCGTACGTACATCTAATACACTAGAAGCGTGTCTTCCATCTATCACAACATGATCGATCTGGTTTCGCGTTTTTCGATCAGGAGACAGCCAGGTAGCTTGGTGGATTTTTTTATGCTGGAATCTGGTGCTGCAGACTACCATGTTTCGGGCCCCGGCGAAGTCGATCAACCTCTGTCCGTTACCGGATGTTTCGTTGTGCAGGCTGAATTTTCCGACTGTGGGACCAAAAATTCCCTCCTTGCCCACCCTGGCGTTGAAGTCGCCAAGCACGATTTTTATGTCGTGGCGGGGGCAGCGCTCATAGGAACGTTCCAAGCGCTCATAGAAGGAATCTTTGGTCGCATCGTCCTTCTCTTCCGTCAGGGCGTGGGCGCAAATTAGCGATATGTTAAAAAAACGCGCTTTGATGCGGATTGTTGCGAGACGCTCGTCCACCGGAGTGAACGACAGTACTTGGCGACGAAGTCTCTCACCCACAACAAATCCGACACCGAATTTGCGCTCCTTTACATGGCAGCTGTAGTAGACGTCGCAAGGTCCTTTGTTTTTCTTACCTTGCCCCATCCATCCCATCTCTTGGATGGCAGTGATGTCAGCCTTTACTCTCACGAGGACATCAACCAGCCGGGCAGAGGCACCTTCCCCATTAAGGGACCGGACATTCCAGGTGCATGCCCTCAAATCATATTCCTTATTTCGTTTGCAGGGGTCGTCATCAGTAAAGGCAGTTCTCATCCGAGGCTTTGCAGTTCTTTTCATTGGGGGGATTTTTAAGTGGCGGGTCCCAAACCCAGCGCACAACCAGCTATCCTGGAATGTTTCGCCTTCTCACGTTAGCTCACTCCCGAACGGGTGTTCGGAAGCTACCCAGAGGATACGTGGGCTAATCCCGGCCGTTGTGAGCTGCTTGAACCATATGTAGAAGAATCGTCCTGGCCACTCCCAAGTGAATGGCGATCAGTAACTTTCCCCACTTGCGTGGACTTCTACACATGGAACCATCCTCTAAGTTTGTTTAAACTCCTCTTTTTTAATACCTTCGAGTGAAATTTACGGTAAGTTGCTATTTGGCAATAAAAATAATCTGGCAGCACTAAAAAAAACAATGTTGTTAAGTTTGTTTAAACGCCTTACTTTTAATACTTTTCTTCCCATTCAAGTGAAATTTTTTTAATAAATACGCCTTGCTGTCCTGGTGAAATTTTCTTTGAGTTACTATTTTACTATAATATTCAGGTGGCAACACCATCAAAAAAATTGTTTCAACACATTTTATTCCATACCTATTTCTATTCAAATGAAATTTTTTCTGTGTTCCTATTTTAGCAATCGAAATCAGGTGGCAACACCATGATTGGTTTTAGAATATATTTTTCTTATTTTTCTTAAAAATGTACCTTGATACTCGTGCTGTAATATTTCTGTAAATTTTTTATTTGCTCACTGTTTTTCAAACACAAAAGGGTGGCAAAACCTTGCCAAATTAAGAGTTACACGCAAACGGTCTGCGACCCATAGACTTATCAACGGGGTTTTTTATCCTGATTCACTTCGCTCGGGGCAAGACTCTTCCATCGTACACAGTTCTGGACAGCTGTTTTTGCGCCGTCCCATGTGATGTCTCCAAGTAAGCTTTGGCCGACCGCGGCCTCTGCTTCCTTGCGGGTTCCAGTCCAGTGCCATTCTCGTCATTTTAGAGTGATGCACTTTCGTAGAAATTTTCTACGCTTTATAGAAAATTAATAACACTTTCTTGCTGCCTTATGATTGTCGAAGTTATTACTCGCCTGTGAAGAGAAGTTTGCATTGCATCATTTCATATATTAAATCCAATTTCCTAGTTTTAATTTACTTAAAAATTTTCTTAAAATTAGTTCAAGTACATTTCCCACGAATTATTATTTCTTAATCAGAAAAACGTTGCATTGTAAATTTCGCTTTCATCAGTAATCTATGTAAGATTCCCGCAGCCAAAATGTGATTTCATAGTTGAGTGAGAAAGTGCACGCTCAGCTACCTAAACGTCTTGTTTGCTAGCACTTGACGCATAAAATAGGTCAGAAGTGCACACACATACATACACATAAGTTTCTAAAATTTCTACAAAAGACGAAAATATAAATATTTAGTACATGTAAGTATGTATTTTACATACACACACACAAGTAACAAAGAATTAAATATTTGAAGATTCTAATATTCCACAACTTTGTTGCACTGAAATTGAAATCTCACTCAGCACCCTCGCCACATACACCCAGGCATAGAAATGCACTGATTGGCATTCCAAATGGGGCGGCAGCCATGGGGACAGTCATGCCCGTCCACGGTATAAGCCACAGCTTGAACTTGTGACATCTGTGTGAGATGTGAGGTCCGTTGCAGATAGCACGCGACAGACGGATGCACTCAAATCATTTGGTACGCATATTAGTCTGCGCAAGGCTTCCATATTGTGCATGTTTAGTTATGGTATTTAGCATCGCCGCTTGTAATACTTGGGTGGAGAAAAAAAGGCTGGCGAGGGCTGCCACTTATGCAAGGTGGTGAGGCAAGAGAAGTGGGAAAGTTGGAAATATAAGCACATACAACTCTATATACAGTATTTGTATATGTATATATGTGTGTATAGAAAGTTGTATGTAGGCAGTAAGCCAGCCAGTCAGTAGGCAAATCTTGTGCTGTGACTTGTCCAGCCGCTTATTTGGTTGGGCGGTTTGAAATTGTTGATTGGACGCCCGATTTATGTCAAACTGATAATGACTGCTTGTTGACAGTTTTACAACTTTTTTTTGTTTTTGTAACTTAATCAAAAATCAAATGTGCATTAGCGTGTGAATTCATATTCACGCACGTTTCTTAAAAACTTTTGGAGCTTCTTTTTGGTTTTTGAGCGCCGCAGTTGCGTGCGAAATAAAAGCGGGGTACATATCAAGCAAACAGTTATAGAAAAATAATTTTCTAAAAGGACTCCTTTCTCGGCTCAGCCCATGGTAAGCTTACGATTGCCATGAAAGAGCTTTTCATAAAACCATTTGCAGCTGGGAGGCGCCCAAAGTTATTCTTAATTTCAAAGTGACTTTTAAAGCTTTTCGTTTTCTCAAGTGACTGGCAAGGATAAGTCCACAAGTACCGAAATATGCATTAACATGCATTTTCTATAATTTTGATGTTCCATGCTCACAGTGATTTTCAAGCTCCGGTTCTACCGAACGGTCGTCGCACACAAACCCATTCAGCGAAAGCGGAATTATACCTAGGGATCACCCTATAGCACTCAGTGAGCTCAAGTTATAGAAAATTAATTCACACGGGCGTATGCATAAAGTACGGGCGAGTTCGTAAATCTCCAGGCGCTCTAAACTGCGAATATTCAACTCATACGTGAAGTCAATATTGTTGTATGGCAGTGAAACATGGCTGATCTCTAACACCATTACACAGAAGCTACCATCTTTCGTCAAGAAATGTATCCGCATTATCTGTAGAATATTCTGACCGAACATCACCAGCAACGATGCGCTGTGGAGATCAACGAATGAGGAACTCACCCTATAGCAAAAGCAGAAGTGGTAATGGATAGGACACACGCTTAGAAAACCACCAAATAATATCACGAGAATGGCACTAGACTGGAACCCGCAAGGGAGGAAAGGTCGCGCTCGCCCAAAGAATACATGGAGCAGGTCGATGACATTACATGGGACGGCGCAAAAACACAAGCCCAGAACTGTGTACGATCGAAGAGTCTTGTCGAAGCCCTATGCTCCCGAGCGGAATGAGTAAAGAAAAAAAATATTTGGCTGTTATTCATTGTTGACGGGGATGAAGCTCCGCGCGCCTTAAGTCATTATGAATATGTTTTACAATACATCCATTAAAGTAGGTGGATAGGTAGAAATGGCAGTCAGTCTCTAAACCAACTAACTTAGATCGTCGCCGATCCATTGTGATACCACAGTAGCAGTTTATCTGCTACTCCTCGTTAAATCATTTTTGTTTTAAGAGCAAACCTATCAGCATGCCACGTAGAACAGTGACAGAGAAGATGTCTAATGTACTCTTCTTTATCCTCATTCTTGCAGCTTCTGTAATAGTTGAAATGAGGTATATTCAATCTTTCGGCATGTACAGGTCGACTTAGGAGACAGTGGCCTGTGATCAAAGAAACTAACATAGAGAAGTTTTTCCTTGACCGATTAAGTAGCCGCTTTGAGCGCCTGACGTCCGCATTTGGCAAAATTCTTTTGGTTGCATTACATGTCAGACTATCAACCCATCGCGTGTGGGCCGAAGTGATGGATTTGCTACTGGTACGACGCAGTTTGTAAGTTTAGAGGGGTATACCTACCATGTAAAAGTAGAGAGGCGAGTGGTAGAGCACACTAATTTGTGGACCTTGCAATTCCCTGGCATGCCACTATGCCCTGTCACTCATATCAAATCGATGCGCAAATCTTTCGTCATCTCGTTAACAGACGCCCGGATTTTGCGATGGAATTGGTTACAACTTTAAAAGTTATGACAAACAACAAATTATACAATTTTGTTTTTTTTTTGCAAGGATTCTAAAATATTTTTTAAGCAAAAATCTCGGGCCGCTTAATTTAAAGTTATAAAATTCATATTGTATAATTATTGAAACTTCCACTAAATTGTTGTTATTGTGAGTCTGATTTCGCTTTTCAGACATGCGCCTATTTCCATTGATTATTTACCCAATTTATGCTGCCATTACTTTGCGCACAACTGTGCCCGCGAGCGTAGCCCAAATGTCATTGTCGGCTTGCTTTAAAGCAGCAACGGTGTGGGTATATCTGCATGTGGCTGTGCACGCAGGAGTATCAGCGTGCAAGAAAAAAACCAAAAACAAAAAAAAACGCTGTCACGTGTCACGAAAAAGGAAGTCATCAACACTTTCTAACCACCAATTGCTGCAACAAACTGTGGCAGAGTGTGAACGATTTTTAATAGGTCTCAAATACTCCACTTTCCTGCCTGGATGCGAGTCGCACTTAATTTACATTTAATGGCATTTTTATGGCACTTCCTGCCTACCAACTTTTTACTTACTCACTGTGAGTTCCTGGATGGAATATCTAGTTTTTTCTTTCCATTTAATTTGCTTCTGCTTTTGCGTCACTACCAAAACGATAACAGCAAAGTGTAATTTGTAAGTTCAATATTTTCTTGTGCAGCTTAACATTTAACCTTCCAGCAGCACTCATAAATTTCCGGCAGCACATCTTGCGGTTGGCTGCTCTGCTACTCAAAAGTTCAAATAGTACTTTTACGCGGTGACAGCTGACAGCTGTAATGACAACTGTCACAGAGTAAAAGTGGAAAGTGCTAGCTGCCGTGTAAATACAAATTTGTTTTGTAGGCAGTGCATATGTATTTATACTAAACATGCCTGTGTGTGTGTGTGTATGTATGTAAGTATGTCACACTCCTGTTTGCTGGGTAAACTTGCATTGCAATTTTAATGCCACATCACTCATACTCGCTCTCCATAAGCAACTCTTAGGCGGCCCAAAGACGACCCAGTTAAACCGCAAATAAATAACTGCAAGCACTGCAACGCACACACACACACAAACGTCGTAACGACGCAAAACAATAAATGCTCATAATGGTGACACTATTAAATCTGTAATTAAATTACAATGTATGCTATGTAACTGTCAGCGAATGCCCGGCGCAGTGCATGCAGAGGCGTGCAGCGGAGCTATGCAAAATAATACGACGCTTCATTACAAGTGCAGTGTTGCATGGCTACCGAGTGCGCTTGAATGTGAGCGGTAAGCGTCTTTCCGTTTCACACTTTCCAGTGCCGTTTTCGCACGAGCACCACCACTAATAAGAGATCAAAAAAAGTGCAATTGCTCTACAGCAACACTTATGCCTGCCGCTATCATTTTCCAACATATCCCTGATAATTTATTGCAATCGCTTTGCTACGATTTGTTTTCAGGCTATGCAGCAACGCAGCCTCCATGGCAGCACAGCAGCTTGAATTTGCCAGCTTTGTTGCATTTAAAAAACAAGTAAAGTGCGAAAAGTGAGATGATAGCAAAGTGCAGGCTGGGAGCCACTACAAAGCGAGGCACACTGCAGTGAGGCGAACAATTTTTATTGCTGGTTATTAAAATTTGTTTCATTCAAACGAGGCGTATCGATTTCGCATTTTGCAGTCGCAATCATACAGGCTCCCAAAGAAGTATTCATACTTACATACATATGTACATTTGTGCATATTATAACACACATGCATACATACATACCCACATACATTCTCGTAAGTGCTAAGCTTTGTGACTTTGGCACCAAAGGAAATTGAATGCATTTCCTTTGTTTGCTCGAATGGCGCATTTTTCTAGGTTTTTACAAGTGCGTCGGGCCTGCTGCAGATGCGTGGCATTTAGTTAAAATATTCTTCTACTCGCATTGACCTTAATCAGCGCAAATAAATCTGAACTTCGCGAGCTGAAGATTAGCCATATTTCGATATTTTCTTGTTAAGGATACTAAAGCAGAAAAATTAGGATAAAACAGACAAGACTATTCAACAAATTATGTGGACAAGTAGATGTTGTCACCTAATTTGTTGAATAGTCTTAAAATCATAATCATCATAGTTAAGATGATGAACAAATTTGCTTGAAAAAAAATTAGCATAAAATTCGATTTCACTAAAAGCAAGTGAAAAAAATACCGAAAGCTTGCTTATATTTCATATAGAAATTAATCTGAACACTCCGATGCTGCCACATAAGTTTTTGTATAAGCTTAAAATCATAATCATCATAGTTTCTCGAGCTCCGCTGCGGAGCATAGGGCCAAAACAAAATTTTTCCACTCCATTTTGTTCCCTGCTTTTGGTTTTACTTGCTGCTACGTCAGTTCTTTGTTCACAGTTCTTTTATTTAACTTTCGATGTAAGGGCGACATGAGCCTCTAAGTCTGCCTTGGTTCCGCTGACTCTGGGGATTCCAGTTTAGTGCTTGCGAGCTAATCTCCGTGCCTACCTTACACAGTGTATGGCCGAGTCACTTCCACTTATGCTCTCTGATTTCTTGCGCGAGTGTTGTTTTTTACCTCGTCGGTGTAAGTTGGCGTTCGATATCCTTAATAAACTCCGATAGGTTCATAAAAATCATTAGCTCACAGTTAATTGATAGCCCGAAGAAAATTTCAAATTAATCAGAAACCTCCACTTATAGGCTTATGGTCAAGCACAATAAGCCGTAACAGAGGTCGCAGCGCATTATGGCCCAATAATTACAATATAATAGTTCAAAGTGGCGCAAAAATAATCATCCTATCGGTAGATTTATAATTTTGGAAAATGACTTCGTACGTCAATAGTACTTGACAATTGTGAACTACCATAGGCAACTGCAGCACACAAACAAATAAGCAAACCCGGAAATTAATTTCAATTTTCTCAATCCACTTGTTCACCCAAAAATGTCGGTGAAATGTGAAAATCCAGATATTCATTTGCAATTATTGCGCGCCGCCTGTGATGCTTGAGCTTTAAAGAAATGAAAATTAATAACTCACATTTTCCAGTTAATCCACTACCTACACACGTCTGGAGCCTGCAATTATAGCTGATTTGAAATCTGTCGATACGGTACCTCGCGTGCTGTAATAATAAACCGTTAAAGAGCGCGCCCACTGAGTTAGACAACGTGATAGAATGCAAATAAGCAAAGTGAAAAGCGGCGTAATTCCGGCAAATACAGATAACCGAAAACTTTAGAAGTGAAGAATGCTGCACATATCTCGCCGTATCTCGATTTCAGCAGCAGTCATCATTTATCATCGTCGGGGCATGCGATGCATCTGCGACATCTGTTGATTTTGCTGTTAGCGCACCTATCAAAATTGTGAGATTTCTTTATTTTTTCCACATACTTCTTTATCACCTTTTTTTGTGTGAGGAAATCAGTGCGTTCAATCATTGGAGGTGTGTCCTCATTAGTATCACAGCATGTAAATGTCAACAGATGCAAATTGCAAATTTTCAATTTTCAATTAAAAAGCGCGAACATACATTCAGGTGTGTGTGTATGTACAGTTGCGTTGAGAAAACATTGTAGCACAATAAGCGAGCATGGAAGGCAAGTAATCGAAGTAATTCGAGAAATTCGAAAGGTTGCGCGTATGTTGAGGCTGCAATAGGAGCGAATATGGCGAAGAGAGCAGCGACTGGAGCATAGCGAAAACTCTGCGTTTTGGTGGGGTATTCATGTTGGAGCTGCTACAAAAGTGAAGTATTTTAATTTAAGGGTAAAGCTGTGACAGCGAAAAGAAATGTTTTTATTGTCTGCAGGTATAATTTTTTATTTAGGGAATCCTCATATTTTCATTACCTTAAATTTGAGAACTCAAAAATAGCAAAATTCAAAAATGCCATAATAACGAAGGAAGGGTAAAATGTCGTTACTCTATAACCAACTTACCTCAGTGTCATCATCAGTTACAAATTGATTCATACAGTGACTTTTAGAAATATTCTCAATGCATTTTATCATATGGTACATTTTGTGTAGATGTACGATTTTTTTGTTTGCGTATAACGATAACAAATTTTTTAAAAATTCACCAAGATTGTTCAACACTTCAAACTTGCAATTTATTTTGTTGAAATGAAATGGGCAATAAAACTGAATAAAATTTTCCGAAATTTTGATTTAAAAATTTATAGTGTCGATTTTCTTGTAAGTTAAAAATTTTAGATTTTGATTCCAATTTGTTGATTTTTTATAAATTCCGCATAAAGCCTAAATTTTTAGCCACTTTAAACTAATCAAACAATTTTGAACTTTTAATAAAAATTTTGAATTTTTTTATAAATTCTCTCAAAGCTGGAATTGTTAATATATTTCAGCTTGAATGGGTCGTAAAACTGCAGAGCTTAAAATTTCTGAGAATTGTGATTAAAAAATTTAAAATTTTGATACTAATTTGTTGATTTTTTATAAATTCTGTACAAAACCTGTATTTTTAGCGAATTTAAATTTGCAACTCATTTTACTAAAATTAAATGGGTAATAAAACTGAATTCAATTGAAAAACAATTTTTTTTTTTTTTAAATATTGAATTTTTATTAAAAATTTTCGTTGTTTTTTTATAAATTCTGTACAAAGTCTGAGTTTTTAGCCACTTTAAACTTGCAATTCATTTTACTAAAATTAAATGGGGAATGAAACCGGAAACCTTGAAACTTTCTAATAGTTTTAATAAAAAAGTTTTGAATTTTTCTTAAAGATTGCCGATTTTTTATAAATTGTGTACAAGGCTTAAATTTTTAGCCACTTTGAATATGTTATTTATTTCACTAAAATTAAATGGCAATAAAACTGAATTAGAATTTTCTGAAAACTCTGATAAAAAAATTTTAAATTCTCATTAAAGATTATCGATTTCTTTATAAATACTGTACAAGGCCTGCATTTTTAGCCACTTTTTTACTAAAAATAAGTGGGCAATGAAACCGCAAGCCTTGGAATTTTTTAATAATTTTAATAAAAAAAATTTCATTACAATATGTTGATTTTTTTATTTTCTGTACAAGACCTGAATTTTTAGCCACTTTAAATTTATAATTCTGGGCCATAAAATTGGATTAAAATTTTCTGAAATTTCTGATTAAAAACTTGTAAATTTTTAAATTTATTGTAAATTCTGTCCGACGCCCGAATTTTCAGCCATTTTAAGTTTGCAATTAGTTTTACTAAAAATAAATTTGCAATAAAACTGCATTCAAATTTTAGCAAAATTCTGATCAAAAAGTTTTAAATAATTTTTTTTTTATAAGTTCTGTATAAAGTTTGAATTTTAATCATTTTCAATTTATTTTGCTAAGATGAAATGGGTAATAAAACTACATTAACATGCATTATTTTCTAAAAGTGCTGATTAAAAAACTTTCAAATTTTATTCCGAATTTGCTGATTTTTTTTTTTTTAATTTTGTAGAAGAAAATTTCACTAATAAAGCCTTCAGTGTCCATTTGAACCAGAGCAACTGGAGTAAAGAGAACTCGATCACCGATTTTCTTCGTTCTTATCGGGATACCCATTTTAAATTCTTACTGCTATTATCTTCTAATATATCTATCTATCTTCTGCCTGTCTTTCTTTCTCTTTTTATTGCCAACCTCTTGAGTGGAGCAGTTGACTGTCCCAACCTTCTGAAAAGCATTGCTTCCAATGCTCCCATGCGTAACCTATGGAGAGTTACGCCTTTTCCAAAATCTAACTACGCAAAGTGTGCCCTCATATCGGATTTATACAATGCACCAAGTTTGGAGCCGCCTCTGCTCCGTGGAGTAATACGTAGCCCACTATTTAACTATTTTAATTAATTTTAAGTGCCCTTCATTTTATTGTCAGTAAGATTTTATTGTTCAATTGACTGAGTACATAAATAAATTTGCCTTTGTGCCTGAAATTCACTGAAAATTCGTGCCTGTTGAAATCGTGAGTTGTCAACTTGTGTGCTATAAATCTTAAAATGAGCTCACGTAGACCTAAACACTGGGTGCAAATGCCATACGCAGTTGGTTGAGGAATTGCCGAACTCTATTTTATGACTTTCACAGGCGATTTCTTACCTTGTTTTAACGAAATCGAGCACTTTTTATATGTTTTCTGCGCGTACACTGCCCTGTGACTGACCTGCCCTTTCTCTGCCCGCTTGAGATCGTATGTGCATACCTTTCGTAGCACTATTTTTTGACTCCTCATTTATTTTTTTTCTGCATACTGATTTTTATTTGCCTTAAGGTTAGTTTAGGTGGGGTCAGGCGTATTGCGCTTAAATGTTAACCCTGTACACTCTGTAGTCACTGTGGTGGCAGATTCCCGGTGGCGCACAGAAAAAGTTTCCCATTGCTATCTCAGCAACTGCTTAAGCCAACCCGATTTTTTGAGCACTCAAATCAGCTCCTACTGCAAGACCACCCCTAAACTACCTCAATCGTTAAAGGCGTGGCTCCCCAAAAGTTTGAAGCCCATACCTTCAAATGCAAATCATTCGCACAGGCAGTGTTTGCTCTGCTACTTTTAGTTTTAGTTTCAATTTTCCAACAAATACACTGCCATTATTTTGCCTGCAACTGTTAGTTGAAAGTACATAACGGCTAGCGAGCGGAAAAAATAAACTGTAGTAAAAAGTAGTAGCTCTAGCCCACTTATGATTTATGAGCGCGTAAACTTGACTTTCCTGTGACTTTTTCTCGCCACTTTTTTTCCTTCAAAAATGTCTGTAGTTGTTTGTTTGACGATTTTCCCGCTGCTCCAGTGGCTATCAATGCCATCAGCATAAGTTTTATTTAATCTTTTCTTGTTTTTGCGAGCGCTGCCAGTTTGTTTCTGACAAAATTTTAATTTGCTACAAAAAATCGTCTACTGGCTTTAATTAAATTCAACAGCTACACTTGTCGGGCATTAGTGTTGCTGCTGGAATGGTCAGTAGGTGAGGTAGCAAATAGTCGGGCGAGCCGATTGCTATGCAAATCTGGCTTGCGTGCCAACAGCTTTGAAGCGGCGCGGCCAAACAGTTATGCATCATGCAACTGTCAAAAGTGTCACTTACAAACACACGCATGCATGCACTCACATGGACACATTCATATATATGCATATACATATACACATACGCCTGTGTAGAGTTGCAAATATTGAGCAGTGGTTGGTGCGTGCTGCACTTAGTTGCCATGTTGCCACATGCGTGCACGCTGCTCATATAAACGAAAAGTGCTTTCAGCAAATGTGTAACAAATCGATTGTTGCATCCTCGGTGTGCCGCCATGGCTGGCGTTGGTTCCGTGCAACACGTCACAAAATTCTGCAGTTCACTGCGCAAATCAATTTTGCAACACAATTTTTTTTTTTAATATTTTTCGTTTTCATATTTGTGAACCTGTTTATATATTTTTATTTGCTTTGCTTTTGCTGTCCGCAACGCAGTTGATTAATGAAATGTGACTTGAAGTGGAGCGGAGACAGCTGTTTTGAGCGTTTGGCTTTGCGGCGGCCGTCTATTGGCAGATTGACTGGCTAACGCGCCCGTTCACACTTTTCGTGGCACAATTTTCGCAGCTTTTCTCTCAAGTTTTCATTCTACGCACCATATTTTTCATAGATAAGTTCATGTGTCTGTATAACTTTCGAATTTATTTCTTTGCCGTCTTGTTAGCCACAGGTGATTTATAGGTTGCTTTAGCGCATGCGCGCACGCTTTAATATTTCAAGTGACTCGTGTGTATGTAAATATGCCACAAACATGCCATTTGTCAAACTCATGCATATGCGTGTATGTATGTCTGTATTGCGTTGAAAAATTGTCTCATTTTATTTTTGTGATGTAGCCCAATTTAGGCGACATCCGCTGCATTATATTTGTGGTATCTGTGGCAGCATCTAACGGATATGCATCTAATCCACATTTGCATCAGGATACAAACTTAATTTCCAACGAATTTCACCAAATTGTTAATGACATCGTTTCGCCATGCAGCCCACCGGCAGTGCAAATACTTTTGGAGCTCTAATGCGCACAGTGGGGCGTTGTGGTTGCGCATTTTAATGAGAGCAGATTTGGATAAAGAATCGGATATTCTGAACCTTTAAGTATTATAGACAATTCTTTTTCGTACCATTCATTTTTTTTGGTAATGATGCGGCGTGGCTTGCAAGCCTTCAGGATTTAATCCAGTAACATCCTGTTTACGGCAAACTAAACTTCGTTACAGATTAGGTCGGATGAACTGGTTAACTTGTAGTCACGCCTAGACCTGTTCGGTAGCGATACCAGATGGAGTTCATTAGTTATGAGTTTTGTGTCCACCCGCATGGTCTCTGTTCCTATTTGGAATTTAAGGAGACATTTCCAACTGATGGCTGATATATATTTCCAATCCATTAAACTGTCGTGCCCCTAAATATTTAAGCGCATTTTTAATAACGCAGGACATCCACAAACGATATGCTCTACAGTATCCCTTGCGCCTGCTCTCTACATTTTCTGCAATCCTCGCTGTCCGAGATTCCTATCTTAAAGGCATACGCTGCTACTAGGTTTTGTCCCGTCAGCACGCCCATCATAGTTCAACAATCTCTTCATCTTAGTGATAGTATAAATCGTAGTTAGTTAAAGTTGACTGCGATTTGCTGTGATCTGAGTGAGTGGAGTCCAATTCAACTGAAAGAACTCAGAGAAGAAGAACTCATGATACGTTCAGTTCCTGTTACCACTATTGGTGGTCATGTAGATTGAGTTGAGATGACTCCCCTTTAATGCCGGTCTGAAGTCTGGCTCTGTGCATTGTACCTCATAAGGGGCACTGTCAACTCTCGCATGACCTGCCAGAGCTCTAGATAACCATGGGATTTACGGAAACGGCGTATTTTAGCGGAGAAAGCGGGTGTAAGCTGGAACCACTAGCACTGGAAATGTTCCAGCCTGAACCAGTTCCACCAATTTTTTTTTATAAACTATACAAAGAAACATCCGCAAGCAAATCAGCGGAGGCGATCTGATCTTAAATCAGCCAATTTTTCCCAGCATATGCGCACCTCTCTATCCTCAAGCTCTGGATCAGCTCAGTCCACAATAGATTGACTACGGAACCCACTTGTGAGGTAACTAAGGTTGCTTGAATAAAAACAGAACTTGGTTCCTCATCTATCTTGATGGACCTTCCATTTGTATAGCAGTTCGTATCATCACCGAGCAAATACTTAGCTAGCGTATAGGGTTTCCCTCTAACGACTTCTGTCTTAGCTGATGAAGCGAAGAGGGAGTAAAGTGTCTTGAATGTGTTCTGCGACATTATCCCTGTCGTGCTAGAGGGATCGATCCTCAGCTCTTGCTTCTTTGGATGTCTGACAGACTCAGAGTCCACAATATATCATCGTTTAAGTAATCGAAATTGAAGGAAAGAACTTGAATTCAAACAAGTGGCATTACAATGAGCTACACCCTGATGGGGAGTGACAACCAACTTAACCTACTTCAAAGTAAAAATTTTAGCTTCGGCCATACAAAAACGTCAAATAAAATCACACCAGACGAGAATGGGGTTCGAAAGCCCACATTTTGTTTACCATAAACTGTTGCTCATTATTTTTGTCAGTACAAAACCTATGTACCTTAGCCTTCTATAAATCATTCCTTGATATTTGTTGTACCATGTGGCGCAAAATTAATCATCCAATTTTGTTTCTGAATAACTTTATTACTAAATAAAAACACTGATTTTGAATGATGGAAATCTTTATTCTCACCTTAACGCGCTCCATTGCTTGTCAGTTTATATACTGCAGCTGTCGATATAATTTGCAAAAATTTTAAATCTTCCTACAGGGTGATTAATTTTGGGCCACATGAAATTATAAGCCTTTTGTTCCTCTTCAAATAATTCGGAATGCCCCAAAAACCAACTCTTACGCTGAGCTGAATTTTATAGCGTATGTTATCTTGGATTCAGTTCTTTCTTCGAGAGACTGTTTGAAGGCCATATTTTATGTGAGTCGTTTTTATTTGGAGGGATTTTTATGCGTCCCAAGCCCAACGCACAACCAGATATCCTAAATTGCTTCACCTTTTCGCATTAGCTCGCTCGCAAACGGATGTTCGGAAGCTACCCAGAGGATACTTGAGCGAAATCCGGAAGTTGTAAACTGCTTGGACGATGTACGGATAACCGTCCTGAGTGACGATCAGTTCCTTTCCCCCCTTGCGTGGGCTTCTACATATGGAACCATCAACCATCGGCCAAAACCGCATAAGCAGTTATCGCGTCAATCGAGAAGAAAAGAAGAGTCCTACCGCCAGGAGCTGGTTTTTCAAGTGCATTATAAAATTTGGTATAATTTTTGACGTGCGTACATCAAAATCCTATTCTCAAATTAGAGGATTTTTTGTGTATTTGGCCGTCTTAAAAGCACCTCTAAAAATGTAGTTTTCTATGAAAAAATGTAAATTGCAAAGACTTCATTTCCATTAACTCACCTTAAACGCTAGAAATATTTAAGCCAATTTAAGATCTTCACAAATTATTTAAGAAAATATATAAACTTTTCCCTATTATTTCTGATCACTGTGCTTCATGATCCGCTCATGATCTGCTTCATCGCGCAAACTGTCTTATTAATCAGCCAACACTTTTTATGCAACCTGCCGTTGTAGTGTCGATATTTTCTTTTTACTTCATTTTATGTAAACGCTGCCACATTTGAATTTTGCTGTCTGCCGCCACCAGCATCAACCGGTCAACTCTATTAGAAAATGTTAGAATTAACCCAGCCACACACACATACTCACACATATCAGCATGCATGTATCGAAAATGGTCTGCATTTCGTTTATCACCCGCCCACCGCTTCCAACGGATTAGCATAAAAAACAATTGACCAAACTCGGCTGCTGTGCCATACTTGAATATTTAAGTATTTTGTGCGCAGGAAAAACACGCTGCGTTTTTTTTTTTCATGTCTTTTTGTTGCTTTTTTATTATAATGTCCAACAAGCATTTTAATTCAGTATTATTTTTCTACGAATTTTTATTGTCTCTTGTTCGTATGCTTATTTAATTTGGTCCACTTTGGCGCGCAACAGCGACATGCTGAGGTGATGGCAGCGGCAGCCGCTGCGGCAAATACCAGTTCCCAATGCATACGATTGGAAGCGCATCCATTCGGCATCTTGTGGCAAGTGTTGTCGACATGCGCGCCAAACGGTTAACACCGCGCGCGGAGGGGGGCTAACCAGTTTCTGAATACTCTGCTTATACCGTTAACGAAGGAGCTTGCAGCAGTTTAGAGCTTAGCTTAAGCTCACACGCCTCCTTTTGGCTCCGATTGTTGGTAGTTATGGGGTAGTGTCGCTTCACGCTCGCGTGTAACGTGGAGGCGCTTAGCTGGCTCATTAAGCGATGAGCTTTCGAACCGCGTCGAATTAACATAATTTTTTTGTACTCCTATCTGGCATGCAGCGGACGGCCTGCGCGCGAAAAGAAGGGCACCCAGCGCGCAAGATTAAGATGTGACATGAAAAATCGGTGTTTCTGTTGTGTATTTTCATTGTTTAATTTTTCTTGTTTTATGTGTTTTTTTGTTGTGTGTTTGGGCTACACTTATTTATCACCTTTTGTTAGAATATCATTAAGCGGTCGATTAACGCAAATATAAACAAGCTTTTCTTACGCTTTTCATTAAGCGCGCGCAGTGAATTTCGTTTAGACGCGTGGCTTTTTTTTACATAACAGACTTTCTTCTTTTTATTTTTTTTTTCAATTTTTTTTGAGCGTTTTAATTTAAATAAATTGTACATATTAATTTGTAAAGAACGTACACTTGTTAACACTGATTTACATCAATTATATCATTAGTTTATTGGCGGTGGAACGAACTTTCACTAAGCTTTCATTTGGGCGTAAAGATATGCATCCATTTTTTGTGGGTATTTTTAGTGGCTGGCTGTATTTCTAAATTTGGATTTCTCAATTGATTGCTTATTCACTGAAGTTATTGCCTCAAAGACGCCGCTTAGTGGGCACGTAGTTATGGGTTCAAATTTTGGGGAGGTCCCATCAGTGAAATGACAGAAATTATGGCTCTTTTATCCAATTTTCTTAATTTTAAATTGCCGAACAATCAATAATGCTTTAAGTATTATTTTTTATTGTTAGAGAAGAAACATTTTTTGGAGTACAACTTTTTATGCATTTTTACTAATGAATTAATTTTTCTCTTCTTCTTCTTCTCTTTTTAGGTAAGTGCCAAACCTTTACGAATACTTAATTGAAATTAAGTGCAACCAGTCCCATCCAATTACCATATGTATGTATATAAATATAATTAAGACTGTCGAATGAGTTGGCATTGAATAAATCATTAACATTGAATTCACATAAAGTTTATGGAAAATGTTGGCTTGTGATTCACATGGAAAATATGAGCCACTATATTTAAGAGCTCGTACCAATGAGGCCAGGTGCAGCCTTTATTTATTTTTAGTCTAGTCAAAGTTGACTTCAGACTATTAAAAATAATACAAAATTAATCACCCTATGATGAATCCTCTGAAATGCAGTTTTAAATTATTTTCAGGAGGTTTGACTTGATTTTTTGTGAAATGAATTTTTCAAAGTGGCGCAAAATTAATCACCCTTTGCTGAATCCTGTGAAATGAAATTATATATAATTTCCAGGTGCTTAGACTTGATTTTGTGTGAAATAAATTTTATAAGGTGGCGCAAAATGAATCACCCTTTGATGAATCCTGTGAAATGAAGTTTTAATTAATTTCCAGGTGCTTAGACTTGATTTTGTGAAATAAATTTTATAAGGTGGCGCAAAATTAATCATCCTTTGATGAATCCAGTGAAATGTAGTTGTGAATTATTTACAGTAGCTTGTAAAATAAGCTTGGGCGAAGACGACATCCGGTGAGATGCCACTTAGAGTGTTGAGGGAAAGATTCTGGTGCGTTTCGCAGTCTGAGCTGTATGAGCTTTACGACGACATAGACATAATATAGCGATTAAAGATCCAGTGGCTCCAATGACTAGTTCATATCGTCGCTTCGGTTCTGAAAGATTTCGTTTCACCTGGTAGTAGCAGAGGAAGCCCCCTTTGGTATGTAAAGATCAGGTGTAGAAGAATTTGGTTTCATTCAAAGTCTTCAATTCGTACCGATAAGCACGAGAAAGAAATGACTTGCACGCTTTGTGGAATCTGGTTAAAATCGCTTAAGCGACTATCGCGCTAATCAAGAAGAAGCCTGCACTCGTAATTCATCAATGGCATCCCTTTTGCAAAATATCTTCCATTTTAAAATTGCTTCAGGTGCTAGATGGGACTCAAATCAGGATCTTTATCCTGCATAAAAATAATCCCCTGACCACTGCTTCCTGTCATGCTGCTCCCCGACGCTGATGATATCCACATTGTTGCCATTAGTCAGCGGACAGTCAGTGCAACTTTCTCCAGTTTTGAAAAAGAGTCTCATCGAGTGGGTCTTGCGGTAAACGAGGGCAAGACAAAGTACATCGTGTCAACAATCAAAAAGTATACGAGTATTGGAAAACAGGTTGCGATTGACAGTTACGAGTTTGGAGTAGTCAAGGAATTTGTCTACCTAGAACCCAGCATTACCACCAACAACAACGTCAGTCAACAGGTGCTTCTTTGGGCTGGGTAGACAATTGAAAAGGGGAGCCCTCTCTCGATGCACGAAAAAAGAGCTCTATCAATCATTTATACTCTCGGTCTTACTATGTGACATTTACAAACACCGATCAACGGTTATTAGAAGCTTACGAGAAAAAAATTCTTCACAAGATCCATGGTCCGATTTGCGTGAATAATGCAAATCGAATAAGATGGAACCATGAGCTGTACGCCGACATCGACGTAGTGAAGCGCATTAAAATTCAGCGGATGCGCTGGCTAGGTCACGTTGAGTGAATGGACGCTCCAGCAAAGAAGGTGCCCTTTGCTGAAAAAAATGGGCATTCTCATCTACGGTGGGGATGCCAAGCCGACGACGACTTGACTGCGCTTCGTGTTTCTAAATGGCGTCAATGCGCGCAATGCAGAGGCGATTGGCGCAACATTTTAGTAGCCAAGATCGAACATCGGCTGTAGTTGCCAGCTAAAACCACTGTTAATGCGAAATATATCTCAACTTGGGAATTATGAATCCTGCGGGGTGGTAATATAATACGCAGCACGAATAGTTCGATTGTTCTGATGAAGAACAACGAGCTGAATTCGGCGAAAGTATACCCAGTCCATAAGTGATTCGCCTTCAAATTTCAGTGTTCCGCAAATGTAGTGGACTTATACACTAACTCGATTATTAAGCCATGTGCATTTGTTAGTCAACAAACTTTTGGATCACAAAAATGGACTTTGAAAGTTTTGCTTGCATTCACATAGAAAATTCAATGCTATTGAAATATTTTTTAACCCTTTAAGGCCTTACCAAAATCTTGTTTAATGCGAGTAATATTCCCACTGAATACGGGCGGCCGCCTTAGCCGAATGAGTTGGTGCGTGAGAGAGAATTCAGAGAGAATGTAGGGTCGAATCTCGGTGAAAGACCAGAATGAAGAAAAAGTTTTTCTAATAGCGGTCGCTTCTCGGCAGGCAATAGCAAACCCCCGAATGTATTTTTGTCATGAAAATGCTCCTCATAAAAATATCTGTCGTACGGAGTCGGCTTGAAACTGTAGGCCCCTCTATTTGTGGAACACAAATAGGCGGGTGTTCGCGCCAATTATATATAAAATATTCCCTCTGAGCCCTGGTAGGTACTTGGATATATTGGAAGCGAAAAGTCCTTGGAGCGAAACTGCCATTCTCAATATCTTTCACTTTTTTTAGGCTTCGATATGAACTGGATCGAAATGAAAACCCACAATAAACCGAAAAAATACTTATCGCTTATGCGTACCCAATCCAAAAACTAATATTCTTTGCTTATAAAAAGCGCATTTCCAAATAAGTTTTTGCTGCAACTATAAAAGATTCACAGATTACCGCAGATCCAGCAACAGACAATAAATACAATACAAATATGAAAATTTCAAAAAGGGGAAAAATGTAGAGTGCCATTAAATCCCATAGAGGCTAAGGGGTGTATAACTTATGCCGATGTGGTGAGTTAAATGTCAAAGTTGGTAAAACATTGTCTCATTGCAGTAATAAAAATATGTTGAGCTCATAAACTAGCAAAAAAAAAAAAAAACTGTGGAATTTGAGGTTAGTAAAGAAGAGAGGGGAAAAGAATGCAAGTTTGGCATAAATTAAAGTACGAAAGTTTGCCTTTCAATACAAGAGGCGAAGGGGGTTGCCCACGTTTGATGCTCGCACCGAGGGTTGACACGTTTCACATGCAATTTGCGCTTACCAAATTGCGCCTTGTTGTTGGAAAATTGAAATTGAAATGGATATTGATATCAATTTCGTAACAAATAAAAGACGGAAAGTGTGACTGAACGTTGCTAGCGCCGTTTGCCCTAAAAAAGTGGTGATATCAAATTGAGCGATGCAGTGAAAGCAAAAAAATATGCTTTGTGTAGTCTCAAAATCTCAGCAATACAAATTTATGCTCATAATCACCATCAGCGACCACAAATTCATTTCTTTTGGGCAACTGTTGCACGCAACGATGCATGAAATCTGATTTGATTTAGGAGCTTTGGAAGCTTAGCTGGCTGGGGTAGCAAAAAAAAGGGAACATTTATGTAAGAAAAAAAAGATGGATACAAAATTGAAAATTATTATTTTCGGCAAATTTTAACCCTAACATAAATTTTGTTAATATTTTTTGAAGCCTAAAAAAATTTGAAGATGTTTAGAACGTTAGTACTTTTCGCTTCCAAGAGAATACTCGCATATGAGATTTTTTTCCCTTTTTCAAAACGCAATAAATTTACGTGTATGCGTGCATGTGTGTGCATTTTCACGTACGTATGCAGGTATTACATATACACACACATACATACCTACATCCATATCTACTTATATTTGTTCTCATCGACAGCCACTGCTTACCTTCAACTGACATTTGCACGATTTATTGTGGCCTGTTGGAAATGAGGTTATTACAATGGATTTCATTTGACTTTGCTCAATATAACGTAAATATTTATCTAGTTGAGCACACACAAGTGTACGAGGGTCGTTTGAAAAGTTCGTGGAAAAATAAAAACTACTTGATTGATTGAGGTAAACTTTTAATTTTTATTTTTCGACACACATAGTCTCCTTTAGTCTGAAAAGATAAAATCGATTTCTTCGTCCAAGTGTGGAGTGGGCACACTTTGGGCAACCATTTTAATCTAACGAAATAACTCTTTTCGGCGTACACACTTCGTCCTCCACTGTTCCACTTTGTTGATCCCTTTCGAATTATTCGATTTGTCCCAGTCTGAAAAGTAAGCATTCGTTTCTGCAATCACCTGCTCGTTTGAATAAAATCTTTTTCTCACCAACCATTTCTTCAAATTGGGAAACAAATATACATAGTAGTCCGAGTGACCCGAGGGAGCCAAGTCTGGAGAAAAGGGGGCGTTTGAAATGAGTTGGAACTCTATTTCTATTAATTTTGCTACCACAACTGCTGAAGCCTGAAATTCCACTCACGAAATTCTTTTTCATCAATTTTTTGAAAATCACTCGAGTTCCTTGATTCAAACGAATGCCACACCCAAAGAAATAGACCGATCTGGCTGAAACTTGGTGGGTGTTCTTTCAAGAGATGCTACTAACTAAAGATAACCTTGATACGCGCCAGTTGTATCATTTCTCTGACTTTGCACGTACTTTTCAAATGACTCTCGTAAGTACACTTGTGTTCCTAATAATAGCAGCGCGTACATTTATTTATAAAAAAAAATAAAATTTTTTTGATACAGTTTATGCTACAAAAAAAAACAAAAAAAAAAACATGTAACCTAAAGCTTCAAACTTGGTACGAAGCCTAAAAAAATCAAAAAAAAATTGCTTAAAAATTTCAAACTTTTTAATACGAAGTTTTAGAAAAATTTCGAGTATGCAGCTTATTGAATTTTAGTACAATAAAGTTGAAGTTTCAAGTAGCTCGAAAATCGCGTTGACTTTTTATAATATTTTTTTTTTTGCTGTTGATTTTGTGCTTTTTCTCCATATAAAAACAAAACACGTAAAAATATAGATTCTTTCTACTAGGCTTCACTATTTTTTCTCAAAATAGAATTCTTCTTCTTCTTCTTGATTAGCGCGATAATCGCTTAAACGATTTTTGCCGAATTTAACAAAGCGCGCCAGCCATTTCTTTCTCGTACCAACCGGACACATCAAGTGAGGTCCAGTGCTAGGTAGGTAGGTAAAATGGTTGAAGTGCACCTGACACTCCTCAAGTAGCACTAAAGCGTCGTTTTGATACCATTATGAGACCTCCAACAGGTAGATATCTACAGCCAGCCAGAGCTTTTGATATAATGGAGAAGATTGCTTCGATTTAGGTTGGCGCACGGCGCCAGGCTGTCGAAGAAAAGAGCTCGCAGTAACCTTAGTCGTCTAGCTGCCAAAAACTCGAACATTTACAGAGAAAAGGCTCTACAGTCTCCTTCTCTGAAAGGTCCCCACAGCTTCTGCAATGGGGGTTAACTTGTAACCCTAGCTTTTCCGCGAGTGTGCCGATCGTCCAGTGACCGGTAAACACAGCTAGGAGTTTGAAAATTGAATGGCGAGTAGTCCAAAGAACTTTCTGAGTCCTTCGTATATCGTATTGAGGCCAAATGGTTTTCGAAATAGCACATGAAGAGAGCTTCATTTCTTCATTTCTTCATCCATTTCATCTTTTCTGCGCTTTGCTGAAAAATAATTTGTGCAGTTCCCCTTTAACAACTGTCAAGGGGATGCCGATGACCGGGTAGGAGGTCTCTAAGGCCAATTCAGTCCCCTTCCTGACAAGCTCATTAGCAATTTCATTTCCCTCTATGTTCCTATGTCCTGGAACCCAGATCAGAGAAATGTTACCTGCACACCCAAGAGATTTGATTTCTTCTTTACAGGAGTTTACTAATTTCGTTCTGCACCATAGCGTCGTCAGAGCCTTGATTGCAGCTTGACTATCGGAAAAAACGTTAATATCTCCGTGGCTCCCGCGTTTCCTAAGCATTTTGCATGCCTGCAAGATCGCAAAGACTTCTGCTTGAAAAACATTAGCAGTGTTTGGCAGTTTAAAGCAGATCAATAAATTGGCTGATTTAGAGATAACCCCCGCTCCGATTACCGATTCCATCTTGGAACCGTCTGTGAAGACAGAGGCGCAAGTTTCGGTGCAGATTTTCCCCTCAATCCAATCCTGCCTATTTGGAAAGTCCTTCTCCACCCGATATTTCCAACGCAGAAGAAGCCTTCCTCTTGCTTTGCTACAACCAGCTGGTACCGCATTGAATAGGCCATAATATTTAGTTTACTTAATTTAAATACGTAACAAAAATGCATACTCAAAATTAAAATAAAACCTGATTAAAAGGTTTGAAATTTTGAACAAAATTTGTTAAATTTTTTTAATTTTGTACAAAGTTTGCAAATTTGAGTTACATGATTTTTTTTTATATAAAAAAATATATGTATATACAAATATACACGGTGGCGCAAAATTAATCATCCAATTCGTTCTTGAATAAGTTATCCGGATAATCCTAATTTTCACCTTTACGCGCTCTATTGCTTCAAGGTATCAAAAATGATTGACCAGCGAAACCATTTTCAAAAATTTTATAACTTCCGATGGGGCGACTAATTTGTATAAAAAAGAAATAAAAAGATCAAAACTTCGCAAAATATGCCGCACTGCTATTCGTGTGAACACAGATGTACGTGTGCATGTTTATAGGCCAGCAAATTCACTCTCAAATGCCTTAGCACAACCAAGCAAATCACACACAGCAGCGCAATAAATTATAAGTCAATGAAGTAGCAGCGAGATGATCATTTATCACAGCCAAATAAACAATCAATTAGCTCGTCTGCACTAAATCTCGTAGCGCGTGCATGTGTATGGGTGTGTGTGTCCATATGTAGCTGCTCTTAAGTACCTTTTGTCGCACAAAGCACTGATCTCGCTTGTAATCCCCTCCAGCATACAAGGATGCATTTACACGCAAATCAACTCGCTGACAGCTAAACAAAAAAACAGGAGACAAAAGAAAATTACAAAAATAACAATACAAGAAAGAAGAAAAAACATATATTACATAAATAATTTTCACCGTTTCATTTGTCAGCGGTGCAGTTTTGATTTTTATTTGACTTCGATTTTGCATAAATATTAAATTTGTCACCAACGGCTGTGACTGATCTGCTCAAGCCTATTAACGCAGCTATTTAAACGCCTAAGCTTGGAAGTGTCATATTTATATGCTCACACACATACATGCGCACATATGTAAGTATGTGAATGCATTTATATAAATTTGTGCGTGTGTGTGTTTTATAATTTTATCCATAAATCGTTGATTTTGGACAAAGCCTGGTCGCGATCGCTGTAATGATCTGTCCAAGCACCTGATCGTGCAACAAAGTGGCATTTGATACGCCAACGCTGTTGCCTGCTTGATCGGTTTATGGCTTGATTTGACAATTTCAATGAGCTCAGCTAATATTTACGTAGGCATTACATGCATAATTCTTTAATAAATTAATGCTCATGTAAATAAAAAATTTATCGCTTTGGTAGCAAAATAGTATTAAATGTCACAGGCCATGGGAATTTCAAAGCCACTGACTCTTTGAATGCAGATGTGGAATAAAAACTGTGAAAATTAAAAAAAAAAATGCAATTGCACCTTTTCAAGTTAAAAAGAAAAAATAAATCTTTGCAAGTTGCACTACGCTGGAATTCTCATACGGCTTATGGAACCATTAACAGGCCTACTGAGTGTTCATGAGCTGATTCTGAGGGTCAAAAACTGTCGTTGACGAGTAGCAGTTTCTTACTTGAAAACTTTTGCTACTTCCACTGCAGCTACAGGATGAAAAACCCTCTTTTTGGAAAAAAGATCGAACGTTGTGCCAATTCTTGTAACGAAATCAACCGAAAATTGCAGCTAAAATACCAAAATATGACATTTTCGAGGGTTTCAAATGTAGTCTATTTATTTTATATGACTCTAAAGGAGCGACAGGCGAATCACCTACCCTGCCTGAAAGCAAAATAGATTAGCGAAACCAATGCAAGACTGAGTCTTGTCGAGACCCTATGCTCCCGAGTAGAGTGAACAAGGAAAGAAAAAAAAAACAGAAAAAAAATGCTAATTGCTAGAGTTTGTATCCCGGAGGCCAAAAAAAAATATACTATCGAATCATATAGATAATATTTAAAACTAACGATAGATTGACCACTACGCACTGCGACCAAACGAGTTCTGTTGTGCAAAGCCTACTGAGGTACTCTACATTTTAAGGCTTTTTAAAAATTTTAGCACATTCTGGGGCTTATTGTTTCATAATTTATATGGAGGCACGGCAATAGCAATAAGGTGGTGCAGCCTGTTTGTGCCTGAATTTTCAGTGTCCATTTCACAGAATCGGCTGATGATGGTTGAAGTGCTACCTCCTGTTAAAGTGACCTGTAAAGTAACCAGTTAGAAGTCTTAAGTCTACTCTGCTGAGTGAAGTTAGCTTATCGGAAATTCCTCTGTCCGGCGTTAGGACTTGTTTTGCTTGTCGCTGACCGATAGAATTTCGCTAGTGTTTAACGAACTTCTTCTCCTCACACCTCCTGAAAATTTCGTTCATGTGGCCCTTTGTAAGTGCACCGAAAGGCTCAGGGCCAATTAAAGGTATTTTTGCCACTTTTTTAGCTATATAGTCTGCTATTTCATTTCCCTCATGCCCTTCGTGTCTAGGAGCCCAACTTAATGATAGATTGCCGATAGCGACATCGGTAGTTTCAGACCTCGAGCCTCTCCTTATACACTACCTGACAGATTTTATGACTTATATTCAACCATACATAGATGGTAATCAAGGGAACCACTGCTGGCTAACCAAAAAGATCTTCACATACTGCGCGTTCCCACGCCAGTCGGTTCTACGTTACCGGAATGACCTGATTTAAGTCCGGTCAATGTGTGTCACTCCAGCAGCATTCCCCGGAAATGTATGGTAAATATGTTTACTGCTACAACAGCAACAACTCTTTTAAGAGCTATGAACCTTCGTAACCTTCCTATATCGGAACTTTTTTCTCTAAAATTAGCGCCCTTCGAAGCCTTAAATGAACTTTTTTCGCTCTAGGCGTGCACGCTGTTGTTGTTTTTGTTGTTGAAGTTGTTGTGTAGTTCTTCTAAATAATCCTAATTAGCGACCAGCACCGCTTTAGATCCGCTGTCCTCGTGTGATGATGTCTTGTTTGGTTTTTTTTTTTTTTGCTTCTAAGTCAGATCCATTTTATGAGATCCAAGCCGCAAATTCTTTATTTCCATGTCTGAGATCTCATTAATTTGCTGTAAGAAAGGCTTACCGAAAGAGCGAAGTGGTGCCCTAGCTAGCCCTGGACATTCACGCAAGTGTGGAAAAGACTTTCCTTCACCCCTTCCGCTTGACAGCTTCTGCAGATGGGATTGAAGGAGAGGTTGAGTCTGGCTGCATGATCCCCTACCTTCCAATGACCTTTTGGGTTGCAGTGATGCGTGAAATGTTTGGTCGAGAACACCCTAACAGGTGATTCGTCCTTTGGATTTCGTATGACGGCCATGTGTTTTTTGTTGTAATATATGTTGCTTCCATCTTCTTTCGGCTAAAGCATGATAGTGTGAAGCAATGGATGCTTTTATTGTGTTGAATGGGGTGGAAACTGCCACCGCCTCTGCTTTGTCTAGTGTCGAACCTTTTCTTGCTAGTTCATCCGCTATCTCATTACCCCGTATGTTCCTATGACCGGGGACCCATATCAGAGTAATTTCAAGCCAATGACTAAGCAATTCTAGTTCTTCTCTACACTAAGATGAATTTGAATGAAATGGAGTTGGAGTCTAAGGCCTTGATAGCTGCTTGACTGTCTGAAAAGATAGCTACTCTTGCTCGAATTTCCTTCTAGAGTTTTAGTGATTTGCATGCTTCTCTGATCGCTAATAGTTCTGCCTGGAACACGCTGGCATAGTCACGACGTCGAATTGACTGAAATAGGTTGAACAGCTCCGAATGGAATGGATGAACATATCATCTTAGAACCGTCAGTGTAGATTTCAATATCGCATCTTCCAATCACCATCCCTTTGCCCCATTCAGCTCTAGGTGGAAAACGTACCGTAAAGTATTTCTTGAAGTTGAGGTCGGGGACTGTGTAGTCTGATCTGCTTTTGAGCAGCGAGGGTCCCTGTAGGAGGATCTTGCTGTGACCGTACGACCTTATTGTCCTGCTTCCTATGTCTCTGCGTCTCACCGCGCTGCACGCTGCACGCTGCACGCTGAAAGGAGTCTAAAAAATGACTGCTAGTTCTGGTGAATTTCGGAGTTTTTTGTAGTCATATTTCAGCATTTTTTTGGTTCTGTTTTGATAGTGTATGGGAGTTTTTTTGGAGGCGTAATCGACAGTTTGCGCTACTTTTTATTTTTTGTATTTTTTAAACTCTTTTTTAATGGAATTGAAATACTTTCTTTTACAATTTTTTTCAGTATGGTTGGTTACTAACATATAATGAATATTAATAGGACTATGAATAAGTTCGTTTCGGTTTTACAACAGATGGCGTAACTTGATTATTATTCCATCGATCCACATTTCCAAACATTCATTGGAGAGCTACTGTCGTAAGGCACAAACGTCAGTATAAGTTTTTTATTTGAAGCGTAAACAACAATATTTTTACCACACTTGAAAATGTCGAATTTCGTGCCAAATAATGTGTTTTTGCGGGGAATTCTTCTTCATTATTTTAATATGAAGAAAAAAGCAGCCGAAAGTCATCGTATCTTGGTGGAAGTTTATGGTGAGCATGCTCTATCTGAGCGAACGTGCCAGAAGTGGTTTGCACGCTTTAAAAGTGGTGATTTTGGCTTGGAAGACGAAGAACGCGAGGGTGCGCCGCCAAAGTTCATGGATACCGAATTGGAGGAATTGCTCGATCAAGATCCGGCTCAAACGCAAGAAGAGGTTGCAAAAACTTTGGGAGTTGATCAATCAACCATTTCCAAACGTTTAAAAGCCATGGGAATGATCCGAAAGGTAGGCCATTGGGTGCCGTATGAATTGAAGCCAAGAGACGTTGAACGCCGTTTTATGGCATGCGAACAACTGCTTCAACGGCACAAAAGAAAGGGTTTTTTGCATCGAATTGTGACTGGCGATGAAAAGTGGGTCCATTACGACAATCCAAAACGTCGGGCAACGTATGGATACCCTGGCTATGCTTCAACATCGACGTCGGCGCAGAATATTCATGGCCTGAAGGTTATGCTGTGTATCTGGTGGGACCAGCTGGGTGTTGTGTATTATGAGCTACTGAAACCGAATGAAACGATTACGGGGGATGTCTACCGACGACAATTGATGCGTTTGAGCCGAGCACTGCGAGAAAAACGGCCGCAATACGCCGATAGACACGACAAAGTTATTTTGCAACATGACAATGCTCGGCCACATGTTGCACAAGTGGTCAAAACATACTTAGAAACGCTCAAATGGGATGTCCTACCCCACCCGCCGTATAGTCCAGACCTTGCGCCATCCGATTACTATCTCTTCCGATCGATGCAACATGGCCTGGCTGACCAGCACTTCCGTAATTACGATGAAGTCAAAAAATGGATCGATTCGTGGATTGCGGCAAAACCGACCGAATTTTTCACAAAGGGAATCCGTGAATTGCCAGAAAGATGGGAAAAAGTAGTAGTAAGCGATGGACAATATTTTGAATATTAAACTTGTAACCATTTTACGTCAATAAAGTTTCAAATTTCGAAAAAAAACCGCACGAATTAAAAAGTAATATTATGTAAATCTACTTACGAATAAGTGCGTAAAATCAAAAATAAAATACAACCAGTGAAAAATATACAAAATTTTGCTTAAGAAAATATCATTGAAAACTTATTTTGGGTTAGGTTAGGTGGACCTGGCTGACTGAAAGCCAGCTCATAGACCTATTAGTCGCTAGTGGTGCCAGTGTGAGCTTCACCTTCACGTTTTTTGTAGTAGACTTCTTGTAATAATCCTGCGTCCTTTGCGAGTCTAAGTGAACCTTGAGGCTCAAACCACGAGAGACATTTTAACTTCATATTTTGTGGAACTCCTAGGCATTTCATTCGGGTTCTACCTAATGCAGGGTTAGAACATAAAAGGTGGAAAACATAATTTTATAATTTCATAAAATAAAATAAAATTTCTCTCTACATGTTCCCCTTAATAACACCCTGCAAAAGCATTTTTGTGAGCGCAATGATTCCAACTCAGGATGAGAAACTTTGATTCATATAGTAACATAAAATTTCACCATCGTTTGGCATTCTGTGGCATACATCTCCATACAACCACAAAATTTCACTCGAGAGGGAGAGTAACTCTTTAAACACTCGATGTGTCACTTATGCGTAATTTTTTATTTTAAACTATAATATTTAATGAAACTTCAGAGAAATTCCTTGCAACACGCACACTAATTCACTCTTTCCCCTATTTGCCACCACTAAATTAAATCAAGCAATTTTCGATGGCACTCAACCCAATAAAAATGCACTTCATCTTTAAATTGCGCGCTTAGTTGGCTAGCAAGTTAGACATACATGTTGCAACGTGCAATAAAACGCAAATGCACAGACGAGCAAACGAGAAAACGAACAGACAGGGAGCAGCCAGCCAGTACAGGCGTGATTGCCGCAAGCAGCACTTCAACTCCACCAACTCACTCCCACAACCACGTAACGCGCAGAGTAAACCGAACCGCAGGCACAGGAATTGCAACTATTGCCCTTCCGACGAGCGAAGAAGCCTAGTCCTGCTTAACTTCCACACCTTCGCATTCTCACCTACATTTGCTTATCTACGCCTCGCCTCCGCCCAACCACCACCCAGCCACCGCTTCCGCCTCCACTTCACGCCCAACAATTTCTGGCTGTCTTTGCTCATAATTCTCTAGCAAGTTTTATTTCTCGTATATTTTTCTTTGACTTTTACATTATTCGACTTGCTAATACCCCTGTTGATGTTGCTGTCGATGTTCTTGTTTGGCTCTGTTGTTAGGCTCTTTAGCCTGGTTATTGTGCTCTTAAGCCTTTTAGAGTCGAAATATTTCAATTTAGAATTAATTACCCGGACCGCCCGTTGCCACATTCGCGACGTGGCAATTGATTTATGGCTTCATATAAAAATAGTTTTCCCCATTTGCCAGGCGACTAGATGCGCGCTCCTATTCCGATTCTCCCCTCGGCCGCGGCTGCATAATAACTTATGCCAGATTTACTAGTGCGAGTATCTTTGATTATTTGTTAGTATGTGTGTTTGCTTGCATGTGTGTGTGCGCCATGTTATTGTTCTATTTCTTGTTTTCGATTGCTTGCCTGTCGCATTGGCAGCGTGGCAACTTAATTTGCATCCAAGGGCTGGAGGTGGTGAAGGTGGCGGTGGCGGTGGCAGTTTTAGTGGCAACTGGCAGCTGGAATGTAATTTCAATTTTTACTTAATTTCCATTTACATATCTGATAATAAGTTTCGGTACTATTTTTAAGTGTGAAAATTCCAAAGATTGGGTAAATCGTTCGGAGAATTGCGGTTTTTGGGCTTTTATGTAAGTTTGAATAAATAATTCGTGGCTAATTGCTTTGAAGGCGTTGGATTTATTTGAATTTAAGAAATTTAGTGGAGTTAAATGAGTTAAATTGTTTTCACTGAGGTTATTTTAGGTACATGATTTGAGGCGGCGAGCGAATGTTTAATGGAAAAATGAATAGAGAGAGAGGTATTAGCTTTATTAGGAGGATATTTTGAAACAAAAAATGTTAAAGAAATTTCTAAGCAAAGCAAATTGTAGTAGCAAAGCACTAAAGTATCTGTTCATAGAGTAATAATTTTAACACAGACTGTGTAAAAAATTTTACTAATATACATAAATAGATTATTCCGTTTCATTTAGTATTTTTGAATAATTTTTAATTTCTAAGTGGCCTGCATGCTGAGTGACACATTATGACATCTCATCACAACCCCCTTCATCACTGCTTGCTTGGTTTATCGTTTATTTTAAGTTATTGAAACTTTGTGGTTTCCTGTTTTTAATAACCGAATAAAGAAATATCAGATGCAGTTAGGTTAAGAAACAGGGAAGCGCAACGAAATATGGAGGTTCTTGAAATAATTGTATCGTAAAATTGTCGTTCTAACTCTAATAGGAAGCCTAGTTATGCTCAAATTTCAATCTCATGTGGAAGAAAAAGCCTAGCACCGTCAACAAAAAAAATTACCAAAAATCAACGATACTTTGTAGTCGCTTGAAACCTGCACTTTGTTATACTCAAATTTAATGAGCTATAAAACTGCATACCCAAAAAAAAAATTTTTAAAAGCGG
Source organism: Anastrepha ludens (assembly GCF_028408465.1). Classification (NCBI taxonomy): domain Eukaryota; kingdom Metazoa; phylum Arthropoda; class Insecta; order Diptera; family Tephritidae; genus Anastrepha; species Anastrepha ludens. The sequence continues at coordinate 31,715,696 of NC_071498.1, forward strand.
TTTGCTTAAATTTGGTTGAAAAGATGAAAATTTTGGTTGAAAAATTTTTTAAGAAGTTTTAAAGTTTTTTACGTTTTCTCTGTAGCATGAACTATATTTTTATAAAAACAAAAACACAAATTGATCCTGGTACAAAAATCTTCACGAAGAGCATTCAGATTTGTAGTTATCTGACGATTTTGCTATTGTTGCAAAAAACCTACGCGCACTTGGTGACTGCGCGTTAAAACTCATTAATAAAGCAAAGCTTTTGGTTCTGAAAGTGAACATCGATACGACCAAATAAATACCTCGTAAGGTCACTTAAAGCACGGTGACTCGCACTTTTCCTAACTTACTTACTTTCCTGGTTTCTCAAAAAAGAAAAAAACAGAAAAACAAAAAAAAAATGTTCCTCAACCCCAAAAACACTTTATCCTTCCAATCCTTACTCCCGTACAAAAGTCAGCGCGTTACTTGCATGGTGACTGCTGAAACAAGCAAAAACAAAGAAAAAGACACTGTAACTGTGTCAGTTGCATCAGTGGCGCCCGCAAGAGAAAGCGGGCAATTGCGGTAATAGCGCAAACACACCAAAATTTAGCGAAGTCCTCAACCATCTGTGTGATCCTTCTGGCAGAAAAATGTGAAACACAGATGGCGCGCTAAACAGTTAGAAGGCGTTGATGCAGCTGATAGGACTTACAGAATAAGATATAACAACGAATTAGAATAGCTGATAACGAAACAAAACATTGTGCGCTTTGCTAAGGCGCAGAAGTTACGATGGTTTGGACATCTACTCAGAATGGACTCAACAGGATAACGAAAAAGGCCTTCAACTCATCTGTGAGGTGCAGGTGAAAACGCTGTAGATTCTCAAAAAGGGAAGAAATACGATGCTAGATGAAAGCTAGAAAAAGTGATGCAATAAACCGAGTCCTATGAAGAGATCTTGTACGTGAAGCACTGGCTCGCCCCGAGCTATAATTGCTATGATGATGATGGTATGAGAAGAAACCGGAAGAGTACAAATTAATAGTGATTAGGGTAAGTATAAGGGCGAGTATTGACAAATTTCTAAAAAAAATATTTTCCTATTGTTCAACAGTTAATCTGAGCATCCAAAAAAAAATCATAAAAATATGGGAAGGGTTATAGAGGGAAATGATAATGCCCTAAGGTGGCCTGAGGTAGTTCGAGGCCTGGTGTGAGCATGAAACAGCAAATGATAGAAATATATTTTTTTTAAACGGCCGTCCCTCGGCAGGCAGTTGCAAACTCCGAGTATACGAGTATTTCTGCCATGCAAAAGATTCTTATAAAAAAATCATCTGCCTTTTGGAAGCGACATAAAAGTGTAGGTCCCTCCATTTGTGGAAAAAATTAAGATGCACACCATAAATAGCAGTAGGAGCACGGACAAATACACAAAAAGGGTGTGAGCGCCTTGATCTTAGCATTTGGCCTCCCAGATCCTCTGATATCATAACACTAGACCTTTACTTGGGTGCCAACATTTTACGCGCTATTTAGCAGTCACCCATTGCAATACTCCAGCTGGAATTGTTTTGTTTTCTCCAATGATAGCAAAGACGTCCCGTTTAATTTAAGTTTTTCGATTTATTTTTCACTCTCGCGCCAGTTAGATCACCTTGTTTGATCACCCTGCAATAAGGCAAAACTAAATCAATTCTATTTCAATTTATTTATAATTTTTATTCTTTGATTTCTGTACAGGAAGCGCCACAGCAAATAAAGAAGCGCCACAAAATTCAATTCCCAACAGCCGCCAATGATTCTAAATAGACAAGTGAATAAATAAACACTTGTTTGATTGTATTTATTTGCATGATGAGCAGGGTTAGAAGAAGAGGATGCATATGGAACAAAAAACCCAAACCAATCAATCACTTGTCAAAGTGACAAGCATGCGATCGCGCATACACACACACACACATTCAAATTCAAATTGCATTCATCGCATGTGGCATCCACACATGAAACAGGGCTAACTTCTCATATGCATACATACATACATACATGCATACACACATAGGTATATGGGCACCTAGGCATAAATATGCCGCGCCGCCATTCAATAATGACGATCAACAAAATTGTTTGATGATTTGGTTGCATGTCGTACTCAGCAGCTTAGCTGGCAGTGTTGTTGTTGTTTCACAAAATACTTACTCACATGCATATGTGGTTATTGTATTACAATTGTTGCTGTGGCATTGATGGCATTTCAATTATGACAATTCCATTCAACGTCTGGCCGCGCATTCGACGAGCTGCTGAGTTTCTTCTACTTCTTCTTCCTCTTCTTCTTCTTCTTCGCCCATTCGGGTGGCGTGCCTGTCAAGCAGTCAAGTCATAATTAATATGTCATGAAGGTGAGTTGTTTGTGTCTGACAATTGCCGGCACCTCTACCGCCATTGGTGTTACTTCGCCTTCTTCCTCCTTGCGAGGTTTTCTGTTACTCTGCTACCTTTTTGCTATGCGTTACTCAATTTCAAGTGTGTAAATTATCAATTTAAACAGTTCCTACTACTTCTTTAATATTTTCTGTGTTTTTTTCCAATTATTTAATAAATTCAACATTCATTTGCCTCGCCACTCCCCATTGCTGATGTTGCATGTTCCTAAATGGTTATTTTCTTGTAGACATGGCAATCAGTGTTGCCGTGCTTACGTTAAATTGAATGCTTGTTAGTTGAGGCACGTGTTGCACGATTCATGTGTCTATGCAGTTATGTTGGTATGTAGGTATATATTTTTTAATAGACCGCAATTACAATTGTTTTAGAGCCTCTACGGCAGCCAATTAATTTTTGAAATAAAAAAAAAAAAAAAAAAAAAACATAAATAAATTAAAAATATTTTTCGAAATTGAAAAATATGACTCAAAGATGATTATTATTGTTCACTAGCATAGGTAAATGCGATTGATGTCACATGCATTTAAACACCAGTTCTACATACTTAGACATTTTATATATAAAAAATTCACAATAATCATTTCCAAAAATGTTTTGTAGCTGACGAGACTAAACACTAACGATCACCAGCTGTTTAGCGTGAAACCTTCGCTTTCGAGTGCATTACCGCTAGCTCCTTCAAGCAAGTGGTGCACTAGAACAGTCCTCTCTCACATGTTGTTAGTGCATTTCACTTGCGGCGAATCTCCGTTTTTGAGCTGCTTTCTAAGATTCTTAAGCCAGCCTAATTTCATGATCCGCAATATTCCTAAGCCTTTGGCAGAACCTTCTCTTTCTGAAGCATTTCGCCCTTAGTTCTTTGATGTTCTCATTCCACCGGTATACTTGCTTCCGATGACAGCCTTTTACTTCCCGAGCCATCGACGCTCCACAGGCGTCATTGTTTTGCACAAGCCTGTTTGCTGCCTTTGCTGCTGATTCCTTCCCTTGTTCGCCCTCTATGACCTCGTTTAAAACAAATTTGAATAGAGCGTTGTCATGGATTGTCGATCTTCATGTTTGGTGCAGCGATTTACTAGAGGAAAAGTAATTTTTGTCTCATTTTTCTAATGATATGCCTTTAAATAGCACTTGATGATCGCTGTACTCACTGATTTTCCATTTCACGCATCTTGCCGAGGAGCTACTCGTAAGAGTGATATCAATGATGCACTATTTACTATCCCTATGAAAGGTGGCTGTTCTTCCATCTTTGGCTATGACTAAATCAAACGGAGCGAAAGTCTCCAATAGAGCAACGTCTCTGCTGTTCGTTCTCCTACTACCCCATCCTATTGCTCACGCATTAAAGTGACCGACTATGATGACGGTCACTCGCAGTCCGAATTGCTGAATCGTCCAGCTGGGGGGTATGTAGCAATTGCAAATATGGCAACTTTTGATTACGGCCCAAACGCAGCCTTTTCTCGCATCTACTGGATCTGCTTTCTGAAACGAGAGGGTTCCACATGTCCATATTGTTGTTTTTAGGTCATATCTGCCACCCAATTATTGCAAGAAGGAATCTGCTAAGGCTCTTAGGTTATTGATTTTTATGTCTAACACCGTCTGCTTCAGTGAATCTTAGGCCGCCTCACAATGGTTGAAGTTTACTTGGATAATCTTCATATTGTTGCTTTGGCTAGTGCTCTTTTGTAGGCTGGAACCCTGCTACTACCAAATATGTGGTCGGACGACTCTTCCTTAGCCAGCTGATTTAGAAGGGATTTGGGGCGCATTATGTATGTATATATGCATTAGACATTAGCTTCTTACACGAACAATAAGTTCGACTGGCTCAGGAGTGAATCTAAAGTATTTTTGCAGTCAACATTTTTCATTCTATTTTTGGCACCGAAATCCAGAACTTGGACGTGATATATCCATGTTTTTGTCCTGCGATGAATATTTTTGTTTATTTCAAAATTCATTGACCTCAAGTACCCCGTTCTAACTTAGTACTTACCAGTACTTACGAGATCATTTCAACTTCTACAATATGAATTAAAATAAGAAAATTAAATAAAAGTGGAATGAAATAAAGATTATTTCTAAATTGAAATTTTAATCGATCTAAAAGTTCCACATTAAAGTTCGCTGTATTTCTTGGAGGTCGGTAGCTTAGATAAAATGTGGGCAATGCGTTGTTCAGCGGTGACCGCGAAGGCAGATTCATGAACTACATCAACGAAGTACTCGATGTTTTACGAACAAAATGGAAATGCTATAGAAATAATTAAGTTTTGCAAAGAAAGACATTAAATGAAGGTTTTCGATGATTACTTTTTTACGTTGTAGGGCTTCCGCAAGCCTTGCAAACATGGAAGCTCAGTCAAATTGAATTCGGTCCAATCGCTAATATCGAAGCAGGATTTACACTTGAAGTTTATTAGCAAAAACAGAATTTTTTTTCCGAAATTATTTTGGAAAACAAAAATTCCGCAACAGGGGTGTAAGGCGAATTTTTTTTCAGTAAGATCTAATATGCATACACCATATTTCATTCCATACTCAAATATGGGCCAGCAGCGTTCTCAGAATGCTGGTATTTCCTACAGTTAGCAAAACATTAGGTAATTTTTGGAATAGTGCGAAAATTCTAGATATAAAAGAAATGGGTGTTTGCTCATGGCTGCATAAATGTCGAACACTCCAACAATGCATCGGACATGGTCAATAATAGTTAAAAAAAAATTAATTAAAAAAAAAATTTTATTAAAAAAAACAAAAAAAAAGTTTGAAAAACAAAAGACTTCTATACAAGCTTTGAATTAATTAGTGAACATTTTAAAGGTTAAAAAAAAATTAATTTTAAAAATTAAAAAAAAAAATTTTTTTTTTGCAGTGTTTGGATGAATTAATTATTAACGGGAAATTTCGGTTTAACTTAAATTAAGAAATTCCAACTTTCGGTGACACATCATCCCAAGCTTTGAATTAATTAGTGAACATTTTAAAGGTTAAAAAAAAATTAATTTTAAAAATTAAAAAAAAAAATTTTTTTTTTGCAGTGTTTGGATGAATTAATTATTAACGGGAAATTTCGGTTTAACTTAAATTAAGAAATTCCAACTTTCGGTGACACATCATCCCAAGCAAGCTTTCAATTCCACATTTTCGTCACAACTTATCGCTTAAATCACTCACGCGTTCACATTAGCAGCCATTGCACGTACGCCGGCCTATGCTTCATTAGTCAATTTAGCACTGCGGACCTGTCCGACACCTCAAAACAGATTAATAATTGAAGTAAATTTAACTTTTTTTGTGTTTTTGTTTTCCATTCAAAAGAAGTTTAAATACCGAAGCGTAAGCGCGCACGCCTATTAAAAATCGATTTGTATACACATACACGCATACCTACATGCACACATACTTGGTTATCAAATGAAATGCGAAAATGTTTTAGTGGATTTAAACCAACAGTGCGGCATGCAGGTATGCAACCAAATGAGGGATGAGTGATGAAATTTGGTGCTTTTTCGAAAACTTTTTTAAATATTTTAATAATTCAAATTTTGTGCCTGAGATTATTTAAGTCGTTTGAGTAGTGCATTAGGGAAACGTGCTTCAATTATTATGCCGTGCATTTTTCTTGCTTGAGCTTGGGCTAAATTATGGTGTATTTGCATTCTGCGAGTACTTTAACCACAAACGCATCCATGCGCGGCGAAAAGCTGCTTTTTCTGAATTGTCAACTGGACTTATTTCTTGTGTTTGAAAACGTCAGTGAGTGAGTACTTTATGGTCATCAAACACAGCTTTGCGATTGTCACAAATATTTGGACGCTTCTACGCTTTTGACATTCCAACTGATTTTTTTGTATTTTTGTTTTTTTTTTGTTTTTTTGTAACTATTTGAGTGGAGATGCGGCTACTGGCTCCACGTTTTGTCTTACTGAATTGTTTATGCTTTTCAATTAATACTCATGCCCTACGGGATGTCATCCAAATGCAAGAGTCGCATGTAGTAGTCGTAAAATATACTTGTGGCAACAATGTAGCGTCAAAAGCTAATTTCTCAGAAACTAGTGAACGAATGTGGATTAATTTGCTGGCAAAACAAGCATTTGCTGCGACTGCTGCAAGCCGCGCGCTGAACTCCCGCTACTTGGTGACTGTGGCTGCGAGGCTGCGTGTGGCAGCGAACTTGTTTTAATTGCTATTTATTAGGCACAAATACTTTGTTGCCCTCTGTGGCAAGTGCGTTTCTAAGCGCGCATGCGTATTATGTGCGTAGGGTGTACATACGTGAGGGTGTTGCATGGCATGTTGCACTCTGACATCTTGCACCCATGTGCTGCTTGCCGCTCGGCCTTAGCGAGATTCTAGTAACTCCTGCTTCATGCAGCCACATTTAGTAATAGCGAATTCCCAAAAGTATTTAAATGAGTGAGTATTAGGCGCAGCTCACACATCGCCTGCTTGCCACATGCCCACACATGTTTTTTATATCCTAGAATTGTGTGGCTGAACACGCGGCAAATTCTCAATGGTTGCAGCAGACGCTTAAGGCACGTTAGTTTTCATGCGGCGACAGATAAGATCGACAAATTAGCCTTGCGCTTATAAATGGAGATTTTAAAAATTTCTTAAAATAATAGCTCTTTTTAAGATGGTGGGCGGGAATAGTTAGTCTTGAACTTATGAGAAAGACGAATTGTGTATGAGAGACTGAGACGGAAAGACAGATAAATATGTGTATAGGGATAGAGTTAGAGATCGAGATAGATAGAGATAGAGATAAAGATAGAGATGGAGATAGAGATCAAGATAGAGACAGAGATAAAGATAGAGATAGAGATAGATATAGAGATGGAGATAGAGATAGAGATAGAGATAGAGAAAGATATAGAGATAGAGATAGAGGTAGCGATAGAGATAGAGATAGAGATAGCGATATAGAAAGAGATAGAGATAGAGATAAAGATAGAGATGGAGATAGAGATTAAGATAGAGATAAAGATAGAGACAGAGACAGAGATAGAGATAGAGATAGAGATAGAGATAGCGATATAGAAAGAGATAGAGATAGAGATAAAGATAGAGACAGAGATGGAGATAGAGATTAAGATAGAGATAAAGATAGAGATAGAGACAGAGACAGAGATAGAGATAGAGATAGAGATAGAGATAGAGATAGAGATAGAGATAAAGATAGCGATAGAGATAGAGATAGAGATAGAGATAGAGATAGAGATAGAGATAGAGATAGAGATAGAGATAAAGATAGAGATAGAGATAGAGACAGAGATGGAGATCAAGATAGAGATAGAGATAAAGATAAAGATAGAGGCAAAGATAGAGATAAAGATATAGATAGATATAGAGATGGAGATGGAGATAAAGATAAAGAAAGAGATAGACATAGACGTAAAGTAGACTTAATAGGCATTACCTTTACCACTTATACTTGGAATCTGGGGAAATGCAGAAATTGACGCTAAAAAAATAATATACTTGAAATACTTTACGAGATATCGATCACTACAGCCAACTACCGAGGAAAGAATGGATTTCTTGTTCCCCAAACTAAGAGTACTTATTAACAAAATATATTCTTTTAGCTTTAAATTTCACTTTCAACAAAATTTTCATAAATAAGATTTAAATGATTTCGCCAATTTATCATCCTGACAGAAGTTATAATTTTTTCTAATTTTGTTTTTTTTTTGTTTCCAAGGAAGATTAAAAAATGTTTAGTTTGAGTCTCATTTTCATATCTTTGATCATTTCGAGAGGGTTTGTATATGTTTCAACGACTTATTACCCTCCAAAAAAATCTAACTTTTCAAGTGGGTGTCTTCCTCCATATAAAAAAATTAGAGGTTGTATTATTAGAAAAAAATTCATGAGACCGCCAGCAAAAAAAAATTCAAAAATCAACGCGACTTTTAAGCTACTTTAAACTTCCACTTTGTTATAGCGAAATTCAATGGGCCACAAAACTGCGTACCCAAAGTTTTTCTAAAGGTTCTCATTAAAAAGTGTGAAAATTCGATGAAAATTTGTTGAATTTTTTCTTTAATTTACACAAATTTGGGAACTTGTATTGACATGGTTTTTGTTGGAGAATAAACTATGTTTTTATAAAAAATATTAAAACTAAATGAGAAACAAATAAATTACCGAAACTTCACAATGAATCCCTGTCCTGAAGTTATTTAAGGCAGATTTACCTCCACTTTTTTATTTATTTTATTCAAACTGCTTCAATTATTTGCTTTTTTTGCCCTAATTACTGATGCAACAAATGCCTTCTGTCTTATTGATACAATTTGCGCAACATTTTTCGATAGAAATGAATTTTCTTTTACATCATAAATCCCTCGCTAAATTTTCTCGAATTTTTCACGCCTCATTTGTGTTTCCTACAAAATTCCTGCACTAAAGGCAATAATTCCATTTAACTGCGCTCACATTTCCGGATTCACACTTTCACCTGCTGCCACTGCACGTTTTTATGTATGCACAGCCTACCTTCACTCGGCACATTTGCCCCTAACTGTAACTTTTCAACGATGGAATAGAAGTGAAAAATTACAGTTTATTTACAGAAAAATTATGCGTACATGGAAAAAGTGTTGTATTGCTGAGCAAACAAGCGGGAACAGAAAAAAAGCACGCCAGCGCAACAAGACAACAATGACAACAACAAATGGAAGCTGTTGAAGCGGAGCACGAACTCTATCGTTGCGGACATTGCAACTTGATGGCCGTACAAGCTTGTTTTGCTTCGGTCTAGAACGTTGGTGCGGCCTTTCACTGCCGCTCTCGACACTCCGCTGCACGTCTTGTTAATACTCCTCTTCGTACACCTACATCCTGCCACTCAGGTGTGTTGCAAATGAAGCTGTGGCGTTGAAATGCTGGCGAAGCAATTGAATTTCAAGAATTAGAATAAATTAAGATGAAGATGTTTTTATTGATGAAGTGAACGAGAGTTGTTGGTCATTTGGGCGCTTATAGTTAGTTGTGCTTGTTTCAATAGCCTTTTTTTTGTGGTTTTTATGGCGACGACTTTTTCGGAATTACGGCCAATTGAGTCGATTGCGTGTAGGTGTGAATTAGGCAAATGAAGTGGTGTTCCTTCATTGTCATGTTTTTTGCTTTTTTTGTTGAACTTTTCTTATTCTGCTTGATCTTCAACTCTGTTTGTAACCGCTGGCTGAAGTGCAGTGAAATTCATTTGAAAAGAATGCATTTTTTCACTTCGCTTTCTCGTTGCATGCAATGGCTTGTTCCGTCAATCAGCAGCTCGTGCTGTGTGCCACTCAGGCGGCGATCACTCATAAATCTTTGTTTTGTATGGGTTGCTCAACATCATCGTCATCAGCAGCAGCAGCAGCGGATTAGCTTTATCACTCACAGCTCGTTTGCTGTTATATTCTGCGAATTCAGTTGACTTTCGGCCTCATTGAAGGTGTTAACAGTTCTTTAGGTCGTAAGTTTCTGGTTGTTGCTTTTTTTACTTTTTGCCGCCTATGTCTTATTGCCGTTATATGAAGATGTTGTTATTTATTTATTTTCTTCTTCTTCTTTTCTTGTTATTGCTCCAGCACCACTGTGGGCTTGATGTTGGATTACGGCAACCTGCCCCTATTCTGCAAATGCTTTATCTTTCTCTTATACACTTCCACAAGCTTTGCGGGAAAATTTCTCTGTCAATTTCTTCTTCTTCCTATTATTTTTGACAGTTTCTTTGGAATTACTTAAAATTAGTCTGCGGCCAAATAATCAAATGTTGAAATATTTTGGGTGGCAGGCGCTATGTTGGATGTTAGCGTTTTTTTGTTGATGCCTGGCATTCATGTGTGTATGTATGTATGTATGTACAATAATAGCAACAGTTGTTCCGCGTTAGAACCCCATTTCGCTTTTTACATCTGCCGCTCTTTTGACTTTTCTCGATATGAATTAAATAATTACTCATGCATACACTCGGTAGAAAAAGTCTGCTTATAAAGAAACAACAAAACAACTCATTGAAGAAAAGGCTGTTATATACTAGTTTTTTATAAAATCCAATTAATTTTAAGTTCATTCAAGGATATTGAGCTTCCAGTTTTATGACACAAAAGACAAATTTTAAGTTAAACAAATCTTTTATTGTATTTAAAAAAAAAAACAATACTATATCAATATGTTAATCAATTATACACTCGCTTTTTATTTACAACCTCTTCCCACCTCAATTTGTTGATGCGGTTCCGCCAAAAATCGCCTGGTCTGGTGTCAAATAAGTTTTTGAGCCAGTTTTTAAGGGCCTCTTTGTTATCGAAGGTAACGGTTTCCTACGGTTTGACAGGGAGCGGAAAAGATAGCAATCGGTCGGTGCAAGGCCCGGAGAATACGGTGGATGCTGAAGGACCTCCATTTCGAGCTTTTGGAGTGCTGCTTTGACGACTTGTGCAACATGGGGTCTGGCGTTGTCCTGAAAGAGTATAGTTTGACCATGCCGATCAAGTCTGTTCAGACGAATACCCTCATTTACGCGGTGTAGCTGGGCAATATAGAACTCTTTTCGAGCATTTCCCAGTGCACCATGCTCCCCAGGCTCTACCGAACACATATCATGATCTTCTTTAGATGAAGGTGTTCGGGCTTATGGCCAAACTACGGACACTCTAGCATTCTTAAAAATGTTGAGTTCATTCCCATGGTGTTGGATCATTGTATACCCACGCTAGGGTACACGCGGACCCTTTCCCACTCATATTCCCTGAAGAGATGAGTGGGCGGGGTGTAACTTTTGGCGGCATGGCATGGCAAACATGTTCACGGATGGCTCGAAGTTGGACGGAAGGGTTGGAGGGGGAGTATTCTCTAAGGAGCTCCCCATTAAGCTCAAATTCAGGCTTCTGGACCACTGTGAAGTTTCCCAGGTTGAGGTAGCCGCAATTAAGGAAGCAGTGGATTGGCTGCTTACTTCGGTAATTACCGTTAAGGAAGCAAATACTTACCACGATAGCCAAGCGGCAATTAAGACCTTGGGCTCGTTATTTTTACGGGTAGATCGGGGACGCTCAAGGGAACTCCTAAGGCTAATTAAGCGCCAGCTCTCGAGTTTGGTGGGCATCCTTACCGGATATTGTCCGTTAAGTGTCCATGCGGTGAGACTTGGGATTGCCTCAAGTCCGTTCTGCAGAAGCTATCTTGAGGAGGAGGTGGAATCATCTCAACACCTTCTTCTCAGCGGCCCTGCTCTCGTCTGGCTAAGATTTCGACATCTGGGCTCTCATTTTTTTGCTATGCCTGCGGATATAGCGGGTTTCAATATCATACATCTGGTGAAGTTCATCAGTAGCTTGATGCGGCTAATTACGAACGTAAATCAGCCACCGGCAGCGTCGTCGTAAGTGCATGATCATCATCCTCTAATCCCAAGGCTCCTTCTTCCTTCTCTTCTCCTTTCTCCTTTCCCCTGTATGGCATCATAACGGAGGAATTTTGAATATTTGTCCAAGTGGGCCCCAAGCTCGGGTAGCCATTTAACCTAACCTCGAAGAAGATTTGACTCTCGACTTAGGCGTATCTCCTGGAGCCACCCACTCCTTTCTTTGCTTCATATTGATGTGTAGGCACCATTTCTCATCTCCCGTGACGATTCGGTGCAAAAAGCGTTGTTTATGACCGCGTGCTGCTCGATGGCGAGTGAGATGCGGGGAAGCAAGGTCCCACCACTTTGAATGCGTCTGGGCTGAAACTCAACTTAAGAACTGTAGGCTTATCAAATTTTGTGGCAAATATCTCACATGCGTGCAGCTATCAGTTTTTACAACTTGTAGTTGAAATATAATATTTCAAATCCTTTTTTGTTTTTTTGCCTGTTGCATTAGAAATTCTTTTCATGACACTTTGTGTTTGACACCTACCCTTGTAAACACCCACACGTGCACTAATGGGCATGCATTAGCACGATCATAGCCATCCACAACTCCCAAGTGAATACTAAAGTTCCTTTACGCTATTTCGGTCTACCAAATTTTGAATCATTTACGTGTTGTTGGTGCTTCTACTTGGAATGCGGAAATCCATGCACTTCTGTCATGAAGTTGTGTCATGTGTATGTGTGTGTGTACGAACATATGTTTCAATAAAAAATTTGTTATAAATACTTTTAAATCTTTCACCGCTTAATTTCCGCCTGTTAAAAAGCGATTTATTTTCCTTTAGCGGGCTGTGGGTGTCAACGCACACACTTGCACATATAATTTAAATATGTTTGCCTTGGCAATAGTTCCGTCTTGGACCACCACCGCTCTGCGTGAATATTAATTGCAATTATAAATATGCTTAAGAAAAAGTTTGCTCTGCATAGGCAGATAAATATTAGGGTGGAGCAGCTTCTGGGAAACTATAGTAGATATTTGGATTTACGAGTAGAGCTACTTGAAATGATGCCAGTCGAGGTAAGGGATGTAGTTGGTGTGTTTCATATTTACAGAATTTTTAGAATTACAATTAAATATCAACCGAAAAAAAATTTAATTTTTTATCTCTTAATTATAATTGCCATCGAGAAGTATGCTCTGGATGTCTGTCAGCAGATCGCCGTCTTTGTTCTTTGCTCTTACAGGAAAACGCCCCGGGCTTGAAACCTTCTGTAAGACACCGAACTTTATGATAAAATTTTCGGGTGTTGTTCGCATTCACGTGTTTCGGCCTCTCGTTTCTCTTCCTTTTTGAGCTCTCGGGAACGATCCCAGATGGCTCCCGATGCGCCCGATCGCAGCGTGGCTCTATAAGCAGCATTTTTTTCCTTCTGCGGCAGCATGACATTCCTCGTCGTGTAAATTGCTTTTTCGGGCTTGCCGGAATCCGATTTCTTCTTCGGCGGCGGTACGTGGAGCACGAGAAATGTTCCTCCATTGATCGTGCATGCCGGATTGTTGGGCAGTACTCTCTGAGAGCAGGAGTGAAAGTCGAGTGGCGGTGGTGGAATGTAGGCAATACTCTGTAATTTCTAGCAAAGATGACTATCAGGCTCATAATTTCTTTTTTATAAGAATCAAGCGAAATATGGTAAAAATCACACCAATGCTACTGTTTACCAACGTCTTTTTACAGAAGTCACAACTCCTCTACTTCCCGAATGGAGCTTAATTTTCACTGATGGATCAAAAACTGATACTAACACTTCCTCGTTTGCAGTCGTCAACTCGAAAGGAGAAACAATCACGGCCGGCATCCTCCCTAGCTATGCCTCCGTTTATACAGCCGAAGCTGCAGCGATCCTTCATGGTATTACCTTCGCTGAAATCTCTTTACCGAAAGCAGTAATTTGCACGGATAGCAAATCAGTCATTTACTCGATAATGAACACAATGAACAAGGCGCACATCATCTCCTGTATCCTTAGCAAATTATTAAAAAATAGCGACCGCATAAAACTTATGTGGGTTCCAGGCCATGCAGGCATAAAAGGGAACAATATAGCGGACGAACGGGCTAAACTCGCTGGGAAAGAACCACTAATAACTTTCGACTATATTTCGAAGAAAAAGTCATATACAAATTTAAACATCAGAGACACTATAATGCACAAATAGTCAATTGGGGATCCTCTTCCCATCATTATATCGTAAATAATCCAAACAGGATAAAACCAAACTACCCATTAAATTTCATACGTTTTCAATGATTCCAGCCCTCCATGCTGCCAACACTGTCACTCACCATCTTTAACGGTCTGCCACCTACTCGACGACTGCCCACATTTTGAACAAATCAGGAAAAGTATCTTCCGAAACCAAAGACCTTCTACACTGTTAAGAACTACTTCCTCAGAAAATATATCAAAAATGTCAGAATTTTTAGTTAAATCAGGATTGAAAAAATTGATTTGATGTTTGCTCCTCTAACATAGTTACTATATTTTTACCATAGTCTTAATTAATTAAGTTTTCTAGTACGAGGGGTGCCTTTTATAAGTCGGTATTAGAGAACAAAAACAAATTTTAATCATCGAAAATCACTTTATTGTTTTTCAAAATATTCTCCATGAAGATCTATACACTTTTGCATGCGTTTGAACCAATTGTCGAAGCACTTTTGCCACTCTGAATGAGGTACCTCCAAAACATACATTCTGAATGCCGCAACCGCTTCTTCAGGTGTCGAAAAACGATGACCTCTCAGTTTGTTTTTTACGTACGGGAATAAAAAGAAGTCATTCGGTGCCAAGTCAGGACTATACGGCGGATGACCCATTAATTCGATGTTTTGGGTGCTCAAAAATGCAGTTGTTTGAGCCGATGTGTGAGAGCTCGCATTGTCCTGGTGAAGAGTGATCCGTCTTTGGCGATTGGTTTTCCTAATTTCTTGGAAGACAACTGGTTGTGTACCACTCAGAATTTACTGTTCTGCGTTGTTCTAGTGGTACGGTTGCGACATGTCCAGTTTTTCCGAAAAGACAGGCGACCATTTGCTTGGAAGTGCTTCGTGCGCGAACAACTTTTGTTGGATTTGGCTCTTGAAACACAATACAGTCGACTGCTGTTTACTTTCGGGATCATACGCGTAAATCCATTATTCATCACCTGTCACGAAGTCATAGACGTGTTTCGAAGCCCCGCGATCGTATTTTTTGAGCATTTCCTTCGACCAATCGACACGAGCCTTTTTTTGAGCGATTGACAAATTGTGTGGGATCCAACGCGAATCAATTTTTTTGACAGTCAAATGCTTATGCAATATTGAATGTATGCTGGTCCCACTAATGCCTAAGATTGTCTCAATCTCACGATAGGTCACATGACGATCTTGCAATATCAGTTCGCGCACAGCATCAATGGTTTTCGGAACAACAACTGATTTTGGGCGACCTTCACGAAATTCGTCTTAGAGTGAACTACGACCACGATTGAATTCACCATACCATCGATAAACACTGGTCCTTGATGGAGCTTCATCGCCAAAAAATGAATTAAGTTCATCCATGCAATCTTGCTGAGTTAATCCACGTCGAAAGTTGTAAAAAATAATCGCACGAAAATGTTCACGATTTAATTCCATTTTTGGACTGAGATGAATCTTTTAAGTTACTGTAAACAACACAAATGGCACTGGTATTTCAAAACGTTATGAGTACGCAAAAGCCAAAAAATGTCAAACTTAGCGATACAGCTGTCAGTTGCCAGATTGCAACACCAGGGTTGCCAAATCCCAACATATAAAAGGCACCCCTCGTATCCTTTTACATGTAAGACCTTTAAGCTAACTATCTGTTACTTTTACGTCAGCGAGCCGAAGGTCCTGGCAGCCAGTGCTCCTTTCTTACGTGTAAGAATAATTGAATTATTATTTCACGTCTGTAAATAAATAAATAAAGAATCTGTAAATAAATTAAAATAAATAAAGAAAATAAATTATTTTCAATTCATGACGGAATCTACGAGAGAGTGAAAAAAATTAACCAATATTTCCTGAAGATCATGAATTTCACTTCTAATTGAGGTCGAAATATCGATAAATAAATAATAGCAATAATTTTTTTCTTAAACCTAAGTTGAGCTCACAAAATAAAAGTACAAAAAAATGCATGTAAAAGTGACCCAAACTAACAACCATAAATTCATAAGCGCACGCAGCATTGCATTTGTTTTTGTAAATAACATTAATTAACATTTGCTAAATCTCTATATTTCCTTTTTTTCTAACTACGCCTTTATACGAGTATATATGTATGTATGTATGTGTAAATTGTGGCCACAAAAATGCCAGTTAATGCACACGAAATAAATGGAAATGGACGTAGATCAATCATCGGCTTGACTAGTAATCTTATTTCTTTTGTTTCTACCAATTAAATGTATTCGAAAATTGTCATGTTTAACTACATTTGAATTCCTTGCGGATATATTTATGTATGTGTGTTCTATGGGTGTGTGCTTGCTTAGAAAAGGAAACATTTGTAAGTGCGTACTTTGGTTCATAAATTGTCAAAATGTCAAACAAGTTTTGATGGATTGTCTTTGGCGCTGCGACATGACTACATAATTTAATGCATTTTCTTTAACTAAATTAGTTTTGATTTCTACTAAAACAGGAAATGTCCATTAAACCAATTCGCTCTGCCTGGGTGAGGAACATATCGAATTTTATTAACAGTAAATTAATTAACATATTTTTTACTGAATGGCTCACTTAGGAAGAGAAATTCCATGCAACCCAGAGGTTTGCGCAAGACAGCTTACTCTGAAAGTATAAAAATAAAAAATTATAAAAACGAGCAGTGCAGTTATTCGTTAGATTTTGTTGCTGGTTTCTTCCAATATATGATAACAATATTCTATACAAGGATGTTAGATTACAAGGTTTGGCTACACGGATGTTAGATTACCAGGTTTGGTCTTCAGCTGTAGTAAAAAATGAAATTACGCGAGTAACTTCGGCACAACGTCACCGATAACCCAGCAGAACTCGGCCTCTCTCATTCCACGCGTATTCTCACACTCGTCCAATCAGACGTTATTCGGATGGCAACGAAGCGTTATGAGAGGAGATTGTGTTTAGTTTTTTCCTACATCACCAACACATTCTCAGTTTTTTTGTAAACCAATCGCTGTCGTGACCTCGATTACGTCAGTCTATCAGCTGATTCTTTCAAAATCACTGAGAGCCGGTTAACGGTCTGTTATTGGCCACTCCTTCTGATTTTTTTTTGCAGTATCGGTTGGACATCCAGAATTGTTCGCAAAATTGTGAGAGTAACTTGGCTTCCAATCGGTCGTTCTTCAGACGGCAAACTAGTAACTTCACCATGCCAATATCAGTTTTGTCGTAAACAAACGGGTTCCACATTATGGAGAAGCAAAATTAGCTAATTCTTCAAAACCGCTGACAGCCGGCCATACCATCGTTTCACGCCCTCACACTAGTTTTATCTCGAAGAAAATCGAATAAGAAATTTGTCAACTATTGTATGAAGTGCAATAATTTTTGTGCTGGAATTAAGCTCTACATAAATCCGCCTTTTCCACACTGACTGTTTCGAGGTAAAGAACTACGACTAGTAAATTATTTCCTAAAAAAATCTCGCATGCACTTTTGTCTATTGTTTTTTCTTTCCTTCTCTACTATTGACTCTGCTTTTTACAGTCATCAGAGCTGCTCTTGTAATGACTCACCCTCGTGTAATAATTACTTTGATGTATTCGCGTTCGTGACATAGTCAAGCAATTAAAGGGAGGTCAGGTTCCTTTAGCCGCTCAAAGTGATAAGAAGTTGAAGTAAATACAAACACTTTTTATTGTCATTTCTGAGCGGAGGATAGATGGAGTTAAAATTTGTACATATTTTCCCAAGAACTAAGTACCTTCGAGTAGCATTGCAAGCCGATATTGTTAAAAAAAAAAAAATGTTTACGCATTTCTTTTTGTGTAATCAGAGCTGAGCTGTAAGCTTAAAGAACAACAATATTTCCACCAAATTAAAAAAAAATATGTGTAACTAACAGACACAACTACCAAAAAATTAGCCTTTATTTTTTTTTCATTATTTACTTTTTTAAATAAAGTTAAACAGAGTATGCGCGCCATGCGAGGGCGTGAGAAGTGTGAAATTGGGGAAAATTAACTTTCTGCTTTATTCCTTCGTTCATTCATGAAATATTTGAACATAAGTAAGGAGCATTTGTAAGCAGTGAAACCTCGATATAAGGAGCCTTGATAAAATAACTCAAATTACCAAAATTTGTCTTCGACACCTGAAAAATCCTCGTTGTTGCGAACTTTTCGGTGCCACAATGCTTTTAGACACAACGAAGATATTTTGAGTCTAGGTTAGATGGGGTTATGATGGTAGTTGGTCTGTACGAACAACTCACTAAGTCGTTATAGGTCCATTGTGATACCACTGTGCGACACGGGAACCACATTTTTTTGTCTGCATGAAACCATTTTGAGGCTCTTCCGTAAGAGAATTGAAAAAATATCTCCCTAGAAAACCTACTCTGATTTTAGCTAAGACTGGACAGTTAGAAAGGAAATGCTGGTTGTTCCTCTTCCTCATCTCTAGAACTTCTACAATATGCATGGCAGAAAACTCCTAGTCTCATGGAATGCTTACCAAATAGCACATGACCGATTATATAAGCCACGACCTTCGAAAACAATTTTGAGCATAAAAACTATGAAAAAATATTGACGCTTAGAGCTCTGTCAGCAAAAGTATTTGCATTACGAAATGTCTACTCAAAAGCCAATAATAATAGATTACCAGGTTTGGCCACCTGAAGGAAAGTTGTAAGAGTAACTTCGGCTGCGACGTAACCGATAATTCGGCAGCAGAATTCTGTTCACACTCTCGTCTAATCAGTCGTTGTTCAATGAAGTGACAGGACAGAAGGCTGGGTTAATTTTTTTTCGTATATCACCAAGGCAAACTCAGTTGGGTCGTAAACAGACCACTGTCATGACCCAGGTTACGTCAGAAAATCAGCTGAAAGCCGATTTTTCTTTCTTTTAAAATCGCTGAAAGCCGGATAACGGTCTGACATTGGCGACACCTCTGCTTTCTGTTTCGTTTTCGTTTCAAAAGTCTCTACACAGCGAATACTGACTATATTGACGATTACAGCCTCCACATAACGAAGTGTAGTGCGTTGGGTGCGCATTGTTAGCCTTGTTTTAACTGCTGTAAAAATAAGTTATCTAGTGAAGCCCAAGTAGATCTGTATACACGACAAATCTTCACTCAAAAAGCTCCAAATATTTTGTGAGGCGAAGCATTCTACACTGTGTTGTATGAGGATTTGAGGATTTGACAGCTGCCGAAAAATCTGTTCATTGTTTTTTTGTTTGCTTAAAAGTAAGCAAACTAAAATACCAAAATGTTTTTACATAAATTTATTAATACACAATTTTAAATAATGTTTTTTACTTTATTGATTCAACTGAAAAAAAAAAATAAAAAATAAACTTTTAGAGAATTTTTTCAAAAATTTTGCATTTTTCTAAATTTTTGTTTTTTTTTTGATATTTGCTTATTTTTGCACAAAATGCACTGCAGCCATTTACCGAGGAAATAATGCATTTTTTTCACCAAACTAATATCCTTATATCGAGGTTTCACTATGTATAAGTATTCACATATGAATACACACGTAAAGATTACGAAATTTTCGACACCGAGTCGATTGATAAAACAATCATCAAAAAACCACCGCGGAGCTTTGTGTCTGCACTTGACATCTGTCCAATCGTGCAGTTGAGCGATTCGTTGATTGTTTTTGTTACTTATTTAATATTTGCTTAGTTCAGCCGTAGGGTGCGTCTTCAAGCGGCAGAAAGGGCGCCAGAGCAAAAGCACCTGCCGACTCAAACGAAATGTAATTTTAATTTGGCACTCAGGAACACAAAAGTGCAGTGCCAAAAAAAAAGTGTCAGATGCAGGTGTGGGGAAAAATGTAAATATGAGAAATTGCTTATACTTGAGAAAGGGAGGTTATGAAGTTGTATATACTTATTTACATATAATGGCCTATGTTTTCGGATACACATTTTTCCATAGCTTCTAGTTCGAACACTCAAAGGAAATTTTATTAAGGCTTTCTGTTGAAATGTTCTGTTAAGAAAAGAATAAAAACTTCAAAAAATATAAATAATAAATTAAAAAAATACATGTACATAAATACATATATATATACAGGGTGCGCCATCTTTTATGTCGGTATGGAAACATTGAATAACTTTGAAAAACTGATTTGTATAAGTGGGGTATTTTTATTTGGTTTGGTTACTTACAATTTATTAAAACTATTTTTTGAATACAAAATCAATTAAGTGGCCACCTTTATTAGCAATCACAAACTGTGATCCTTATTCTGCGTTTGTCTGGCATTTCGGGTTTTATAGCGCCGACCTCGGTTGTTTCGGTGTAAAGCGATCCATGGTTGAAACTGTACTGAATTGACGTATCGAAAACATATATGTTGAAGTCTATCGGTTAGTAAATGACAAAGTTATTCAGCGTTTACATACCGACATAAAAGATGGGTGGCGCAAAATTTATCACCAAATTTTTTTTTTTTTTACTAAATAAAAAACTGCGTCAATGGAAAATGAAAATGAGTGATAGAAATATACGCCCTTTTTTCGTATGTTCGTATACTGCAGCTCTCTAGTTCACTAATGTCAAATATGTTTCACGTACGACGCCATTTACAAGCATTCTAAAAGTATTGATCCGAAACACCAGCTTTGAAAAGGGACTACATAACCTATTTCTAAATGTGACGAGCTCTAAAGTTAAAGCTGATTAGAAATTTCAAGTAACGGCGCGGTACTTTACCCTTTTCTCTAAGCTTATCCACATAAAGGCTGTTTTGCGTATTTAGCTTCCAATTTTCAGAGTGGTATATAAATCAGAGGTATTCAAAATTTTTTGAAAAGCGCACACTGGCTGCGACATCACAATGGGCTATGAGCCTGAGTGTATCCCATAGGACAACCGCTTCACCCTAACCTAATCTATAGTATGTCCACTTGTCAGAATCCATTTGTATGTACTCTATCATAGAACGAAAATCGTACAATACAATACAAAGTATTATGTAAGAGTATCATTTTTCGAGTAAAAATCAGTGCAACTAACTAGAAAATCAAATTTGAATTCTCAGTGCTCGACTTCCCATTGCGAGAATCTTTGAGATTACCGCAGTTTTTCAATCCGTAGCCCTTCATTTATGCTATATAAGAGATTTTTGTGACCTTTTATTTATTCATTTTAGTTTTTATATTTCTGTCGATATGTACATATGTAAATACACATATACATATATTACAAACGCGCAGATTCTATTGCTTCCTCTTCCAGTTCATTAAGAGTGAAAGTTCATTGGCTTCTGCACACACAACTTCACAAGTAGGTACTCATTCATCTACCGACCCCATAAAATTAGCTCAGCTGTAAAAACTTCCTTTTATGCGCCTTAATATAGGCAACGTGAGGCAATCCCTCTCTGTCCTTTATAAACAAATTTGGCGTTTTAGGCTGTACACTTTGGCTTACCGGGATCCTTAGAGATGCTGTTGGATTAACTTGAAAACTTTTCCTATTTTCTTTTCGCATTTGCAGTATGTTGTCAATCTCCACCCCAAGCACCACACTGTACACGTCGTAAAATTGCCATTTTAGGGATCCGCTACCTCGGGTTATTTTTTATATTTCTCTTTTTTTTTTGCTTCTGATTTATTTATGCACAAATATGTATATTTATTTCCACAAATATTTATATACATATATTCAAACCCCCCATCCTTTTATTGATTTTCGGTTTTGCCACAATAAAATCGAAAGTTAAAGTGAAAAGTTTGTTTGTTTACTCTCAGTGCCGGCTTGTTTTGGCATTTCCTTTTCTATTTGCTTTTGTGCCGGGTTTTTATTGCGCCGGTATTTGGGAAGTTGTTTGCAATAAAAATACTCATTTTACGGTTCTTTGAGTTTATTGCATAAAATAAGTGGAATATACACATACATACATATACATATACAAATGTATGTATGTTTATATACTTCATACTTTACGTGACAGCTGTTTCCATATGTGTGTGGGCTTGTTTTTATAGACTTTTATGCTACGGAGTCTCGTATAAATTTTTCAGTGCGGCTTAAGGGGGGAGCCTGCTTTAGAGGCTTAAAAAAATCGATTTTTTTGTGGATTTTTTTGGGAAGGAAAGAAATAATCGATTGAAACGAAACTTTCAGGTGTTATTGTTATATATTTCAACAGTTTTCTCAAATTTTTTTCATTAAAATATATTATATGCCATATTATGCCTGGTGCAAGCATTTTGCCGAGGCGTCTCGAGTGTGCATGTGTCATGCGGCGGGAAAGATGCAGGTCGCAATTTTCATCTGAAACCAAAAACCAAACATTTTTTTATTTTAGTATAGTATAGCTTCTAGTTAAACCAAGAAAATTAAACAAAAACTGAGAAATTCAACAATTTTTCGCTAATTAAAAAAAATCATCAAAATCACAAATTCACTTTAGATTGTTTAAAAAGTGGGTTAATCATAACTTTCTTAAGGTTTTTAGGTTCAATTAGAAGAGAATTTAACTCCGAATACAATCAATGTTATCTCGTTTCGATAGGACGTTTAACTTTTTCCCTATCTTTCCCGCCAATTAGGAAAAATCGTAAAAATAATAAACCGAGAAATCGCGCGTCAAAGTTTTTGTATATAAAAAATCCGCTCGTATATCTGCTCGACGCTTGCTCACAATTTCTTCTGTAACTGCGAAAATATTTTCAATTTGCTTCTGAAGTTTTGAGGACACATTCTTGGATAGTTTGGAAAGACATTTATGCAAAAAAAAACAAACAAAAAAATCGATTTTTCAAAGCCTCTAAAGCAGGCTCCCCCCTTAATGTATTTAAATTGACTGCGAATTCTTGGTATGAGGTGTTCTAGACTTTTTTTTTTTAATTTCATATATAATTCTTTATCTTAAAGTATTTCTTCAAAAATAGGTATTGCACTCAATTTAATATTTAAAAATCTTATTTTATTAATTATTATATTTTTTGTTCATATTTTGTATAGATAAAATTTGCAATTTTGTATAAGCATACGACCGGCTAAGCCCACTAACTATCATTCGGTAGGTGGACACGAAGTACCAAATGACGAATATTTTTTCTAATACTGGCCAGAACTCAGTAGTCATTCAGCAAATCTATGAACGCTGTATCCCTTTAAGACTCCAAAAATGTTAAAGAAATTTTAAATTGTGTGGTTCTCCTATTTTCTTGTTATAAAATTCACCTTCTCAAGCAAAGACTTATCCTCCAAATGTATTTCTTTAGCACTAAAGTCCTGACTCTTCACTTTCAATAGAAACTCGTTAAGAACCGCTTTATTTCGCGTTTAGACTCAGACTTAGTTCCAGGTACTAGATCACTTGCCTTTGTATGAATGTGTGTGTGTTTGTATGTGCGTACATAAGGAGCCCAACAGCGTCAGTGTCCCGAAATGCTGACACATTTTGGTGATTTACTCAGTAGATTTTAAATTAGTAATATGAAAGCTGTTAAAAATATAATAAATTCAAAAATAATTTACATATGTACGTATTCGATAAATTAATTTTTTTTTCAAAGTTTCTATATTCTCTCCTCTTTGAACATTTTTACAAAATTCGCTTTTATGTGGAAATTTTTCACTTTCGCATATGCATGGTTGGTATGTATTTGTGTGTATGCGGACCATATATAAATTTATAATTTATATAAATCAGTTACACTAAATGTAAACATTACACATATCTATTAAACCATTTTTTCATATACATATGTACATGTATTTCTGTACCTACAAAACCCAAATCCAAAACCATTAACCACCACATAACTGTATGGAACAGTCATTTCATCAATTTATTTACCAAATATTCCCTTTGTCGGCAGAAAATCTATTCTAAACACTCGTTCATAATATCGCCACAATCTTAAAAAACAGAAAAAAAAAATAAAAATAAACGAAAACCACAAATATATAATCGAAAGAAACTTTTATATTTGGCACCGGCATTTTATTTATAGCCCACTACTGAACTACTAAAGAAGAATTGTTCGGAAATAAAAACGACAACAACTATGCCAACAATTGGATTTGTTGGCGGTAGTGCTTTTGTACAGCTGC
Organism: Anastrepha ludens; assembly: GCF_028408465.1. NCBI lineage: Eukaryota > Metazoa > Arthropoda > Insecta > Diptera > Tephritidae > Anastrepha > Anastrepha ludens. The sequence continues at coordinate 31,739,810 of NC_071498.1, forward strand.
TGAACTGCTTTCACGACAGCAAATACACAGCATACGTATGCATGTGCGTGTGCATTCGTTCTCGATGGTAGCTATGTTGATCGCTATTCGTGTGCCATTCGTTCGTATACGCTCGTTTGTGTACTACATAGAATGTTGAAGTGTTGCTGTAGCTTCTGCTATGTTAGGCCTTTTCATATTCTCATGGCAGCGATTGAGTTGTGTAATTTGACGGCAAATTGTGCAAGCGGCGCCGTGGCTTAGTTGGTTAAAGCGCCTGTCTAGTAAACAGGAGATCGTGAGTTCGAATCTCGCCGGGGCCTATGTGTCTGTAAAAGGATGCAGTTAATTTTTTATATTTTCTGTTTCTGGAATATTTTCCTTAAATAAATATTTAAATGCATTTTAATTTGGGAGAGTAATTTAGTGATAGATATTTGAATTTAGGGTGCATTATAGATATTATTGAGTCTAACTACTGATGTCAGCATTTCTATAAAAAAAACATTGGTATGTCTTAATAAATATTTTGAAGCAAAAATTTGTTTTTGTTACTTCTAAATTTTTGTTTGAAAAATGGCTAAATTAATTTTATTTTAATTTCGTTGATGCATATATATGTATACATATCTTTTTTTTTTTGGTTTTTATTTTTTGTAATAAAAATTTGATTTTTTAATACCGAGACAGCACTTCGTTGATTATTCATTCCTAGTATTGAGATTGACTACTGACTGATTAACGGCAAATTCAAAGTCCAGAAATCATATTTTTAAGCACAATAAAAAACTAATTTAACCCTTAAATTTCCTTCGACTTTACTCTCAATGGATGCTGGAATAGAAGTTTATTCTTTTAAAAAGTATTGAGTGTGAGATATATGCGCATGCACATATGTATACATACATATGCATACATTTATAACATACTTTTGCTAAAATGAAAAATGCTTGTAAATTGTAAATGCAAATAGACGAAAAGTAGCATAAGGACAAATCCACAATTTATGTATAAAAATAAACGAAAATCGTGCTTGATTTTGCGGCATATTAAAATATTTTACGAGCGCACTTGTCAGCATGACAATACAATAATAAAATTTCGTGTATCAATATTTACATTTTTTTAGTCGACGCCATATGTGCAAATATGAGTTATAAAATAAATGTACACTTATCCATACATACCTACATACACATGAACAGCTCATGTTTCGAGCGAGTCCCTGCAGGCTGCCGATAGAACTAGTCACATTTAGAGGGGTCGTATAGGGTCGTGATACACTTTTGCCTATTCATACATACATATTTATGAGTGTATGCACTTATCTACATACATATTTAGATAAAAAAATACTTAATATTATGCGTAAAGGCATACTTTTTTCAACTATAGCACCAACAACCTGCATATTCAAGTTCATAAAATGCCGCTTTTGTTTAACAAATTCCAAATGCTATAAATAAAATTATTCATGTTTATGAGCGGATAAAAGTATGCTCTATAAACTTCTATAAACTTCATAAAAGCCAAGTGTATACAATGTTTTTCCAGTCATAGTACTCCAAATTAAAAATAAAGACATGCCCACTGATGCGTTTCATGTACAATACATTAACTTGCATAGCATAGCATAGCATAGCATGTAAGTGCCGATGTTCCACATACCTCTTCTGCGCATAATTCTGTGATAAACATTTTGTTTTATTTCTTATAAACAATAAAGGTGCATACTTGCCTAGGTTATTCCCCCATCCCGGTCGCTGTCGGGAGCTGCGTATGAGCTGTCGTGCGTGTACTCTTCACATACTTTTGCATGTATGCGTTCGGGCACATGAAACATTCGAGTTTATGTTTTTAGTGCTGAATTCATGCGTAGGAGAAACAAATTGTGGTTTTTTATTTAAACAAAAAACTTGTTGTAAAGTTATACAAATCCAAAACTACTAGCGCATTTATAGTAGCTGCGATTATGCACTTCTAAAAGGCACTTGGACATAAATGACTATATTTACTTATACATATTTATATATGTATGTATGTATATTCTCATGAAAAGATACTAAGAAATATCTGAATCTTATAAGCATAATAATAAAAAAAACTATTTTTAGCTAATGAAATTTTCTAGAGGAATAATGTGCAATACAGGGTCCGGCACTCGAAGTGTAAGCAATTAGAAAGGCCATAAACTTAGTTTGGAAAATTACTTTTATTCAATTCAAAGTAAAAATTTGTGAAAATAATACAAAATTAAGAATAAATTTACTTTTGCTCGATATGATCACCTTTTGCCTTGACTATGGCCTTGAGACGGTCCAGAAATGAATCGCAAGCTGCCCGAATGTGACTTGCAGGTATTTTGGCCCACTCGCAGACAATGGCTTTTTTCAGCGCCTCGAGACTGGCTAGTCTTTTTGTTCGGATCTTGCTGCCAAAACGGCCCAAAGAGAATAATCCATCGCATTCGTGTCTGGTGAGTTTCAAAGCCATTGTGTGGATCGCATGAAGTTCGAAACGTTGTTGTTTAGCCATTCTTGGTTCATTCGAGCTTTGTGAGACGGGTCTGCCACCGAAATGTTTGTCTGCCCACAGCTTCAAAGCAACCTCCAGAATATTTTCCCGATAATATTTCGCATTTATCTTGAAAAGGCTCTATGAAAAGGATTGGAGAGCGCCCATCCGTGGTTACAGCGGACCAAACCATTACCTGTGGCGGGTGCTGCTTCTTGGTGGCCAATCGATGACTATAATTCTCGTATGAACGGTCGGTCAAATAACCCCTAATCCCTTTTGTGAGTTTACGAATTGGTCAATTTGAAAAATTTTTTCGTCAGAAAACACAATTTTCGGCAGTTGACTGCTGTCGGCCAAGCGAAGCAATTCGTTCTCTCAAGTCTGACTTGTTGCTGCTTTGGTGTGAAATCATGCGCCTTTTGGATTTTGTACGGCTTGACTCTGAGATCATTTTTCAGTATGAGGCGAATTCTACAGTCAGATATTTTCAGTTCTTTCGCCATTTGATTCGTCGCGGATTTGGCTCAAGTCACTTCTTCACTTTTTTTACCATTTCACGTGGCGTTGCAGTCTTTTGATGACCACCTCGATGCCTGTGCACCAGCTGCGCGAGCGGTTAGAAGTTGGTAACACTTTATTAAATAATTTAATTTTACAGCAAAAACCTTATAAATCAATGTTTCCAACTTTGTATAGAATTCATACAAATTTTAAAAATTTCAAAAAATTGTTAGTAAAATTTTCTACACTTTAATAATAATCTTTAGAAAAATTTCAGGTACGTAGTTATACAGCTCTTTAAATTTGAGTACAACAAAATGTCAGTTTCAAGTCGCTCAAAAATCACGTTGATTTTTGAATTGATAAATTTATTTGCTTATGTTTTTGACCAACTTCTTTCATAAAAAGCTCCTGCTCGGAAGTCGAAGCCTGATATGCCATTTATAACTCGTATGATTTTGTTCTTTACCTCTAAGGGCATCTTGAGCTCATTGGTGTAGAACAGGGGTCGGCAACCTGCATGGCGTGCGTCTTAATGTTGTACCACAAAATGGAGAGACCTAAAGTCTTAAGCCGACTGCTAACGGGAAATAGTTTTTATGAAGAGCTCTTTCATGGCAGAAACTTTGGATGAATACTCTAGACATATTGTACTATTCAATAGATTGATAATAAAAAATGTTTTTTTTTTGAAAATTTCCTATCCATGTAAAACATTAAGCCCATATCAAAATTTCCTCTCAATCTCAGAAATTTCACTCTTTGGGTTTCCATTTTGGGTCAAAGTCAGAACACATTTTTTATATAAAAATAAATATGTATACCAAAAATAAGTACGTTTAATGCTGCTCACACTCACCAACGTAAACTTACGCCCGTATCAGCTGACGCGATGAAACTAAAGAGAGCCCCATGTAAATGATGAATGAATTCTCACCACCGTTCCGTTCCGTAGTATCGTAGATCGTTGTTTCATCATGTCAGCTGATACGGGCGGACGTTTACGTTGGTGAGTGTGAGCACCATAATGTTGTCTACGCTAAGGTATGATACTTAGAAAAATATTTCCTTAGGTAACAATAACAAACATTCCTTTGGACAAATTCACTGCCATTTTCGAGCAGACGCATATATTTTCATTTTTTCATTGATTTGCCGTAGTAAAAGTAATACCAATGCGATCAGTGAATTGTAAGTTATACATTCACATTTTTGAAATAGTTGGACCTAGCAGGGATGCGCATACATACCCACAAACTGTCACTCGAACAAAAATTCACTTCGCCGAAGTAACGACCATTCTCAATGGTTCATCGAAAGGTGGGAATACTTTGATTCGGGGAATTGCAACAATATGAAATTTGAGTTCAAGCGCTTGCAGTTTTCTTGTTTACATTCTTCTATCTTTTCAATCATAATACGAAAACTTAAGTCGAATCGCCACAAATCTGTATAGTAAAGTCCGCGTTTTTCTTAAGTATTTCTTACCACAAATTGACACAAGAACAGCATAGCATAGCATACTCAAAGGCGTTAGATCCAAATATCTTACTTGCTTACTGCCTGCTGTCCTGATTTCCTCATGGAGCATAGGGGATGAACCAAATATCTACAAGTTTTAGCTCGTAATATAAAAAAAAATTGCTTAAGCAGCATAGCCACGTCTGCTGAGTTTTTATTGATAAATAAATATAAAATAAAATAAAAAATTGCTATCGTTTTTCAAGCTTATTTTCTTATGAAAATATGTGCTTGTTTGGGGTTTCACCAACGTCAGAATATGAGAATAATAGCCTTAAATGTATGACTTCAATTTTGTACAACTGCAGCCCACTTTTATTTTCTTCACTGGTCTCATTTGCATTTCATAATAAATTTCGTATTGCCTTTTATTGCACTTAAAGTTTAACTACATCAAAAAACGGTAGTATCATTTTGATTAAGTGATCATAAAAATCGCATGCGCTTATTTTATGTCAGCGGTTCATTGGCGCATGGAGTTTACAGCTTTGGTCTCCAGCTGAGCCAAAATGACATTTATTGGCTGCAAATCTTCAATAAACTATTCGCAACAGCTACTGTTTGCGCTACAAATTCTCTTAAATGGATGCAAATACATGCAAATCGTGTATATATGCATGGATATGTGTTTGCAAAAAGAGGCGGACAATAATAATATGAATATAAAGTAATGTATAGTACACTTGCGTACACAATAATAGCAGCGCGAAGTATTAGAAACTACTTGACGACTACTTATTTACAATACTTTTATTTTTGTTTTTTAATATAGCTTAAACCACAATAAAAAGCAAGTGACTGAATATTTAAAAATGTGTACAAAATTTAAAACAATTAAAAAATTGCTCATCAAAATTTTATGACAATATTAAAATTTTTTATCAAAGTTTTATAAAAGTTTTTTTATCAAAATTACATAAAAATATTCGATGTTTTTTTCAAAATTGTATATACATAAATATACAAAACAATTTTTATTATCAAAATTTTATAAAGTTTTTTTATCCAAATTACATAAAAATATTCGATTTTTTTTTTCAAAATTTTATATACATAAATATACAAAACAATTTCTTTTATCAAAGTGTTATAAAAATATAAACAAACTTTTATGCGAATTTCCAAATTTTTCTAAAATTTCTGGGTATGCAGTTTCATTGCTCATTCAATTTGGGTAAATATAAAATATATACAGAGAACTCTATGGTTTAAACATTTTTTTAATTATATTTGATTTATTTTTGGCTTGTTTTTTTATTTTGCATTCAACAACAGAAACATATAACTCAAAGCTCGCAACTTCGTCAAAAGTTCAGAAAAATTTAACAGTTTTAAAAAATTGTCATACAAATTTTTCGACCTTTTGATTAAAATCTTTAAAAAACTTGCAGGCATGCAGTTTTGGAGCCCATTAAATTTTAATATAGTAAACTCAAGGCGAATTCATTAGAGGTGGTGGCGCTAGACCAACAACAATGCTTTGTACGTTTGATTGTCAGGGCAAAGTATTGGCCAATCAGAAAACAAAGAATGAATTCGTCTTGTTTCATTCTGTGCTGACAGTCACATGGACATAGCGAAATAAAAACAAAAACAAATCAGCTGATTTACCGATACCGCCTTTAATGTATTCGCCTTGAGTAAACTGTAAATTTGACTATTTATTTTGCATGCGATATTGAGAATTTTCTTCCATGAAAGCAAGTACATATTTGTTGTGGAACAAAATGCTGAACAGCTCAACGAAAAATAAATTTTCAAAAATCAACGAGGAGACACTTGAAGCTTACACTTTGTGAGACTAATATTGAATGAGCTATAAAACTGCACATGCAGAATTTTGCTGAAAGTAGAATTTTTATTACTTTTACTTTGTTTTTATTATTTTTAAATTGTTAAATTTTTGTGAATTTGGAACAAAGTGTGTAGCTTTGAGTTATATGCTTTTTGTTGTAGAGTGCATTACTCCATTAGAAAAAAAAATTTAAGAAATATATACATAAAATAAATTCATACCTCATCGCACTGCCAATATTATGAACACAACTGTGCACGCATCTGCATATTTGAGTGTAAATTGAAAGTCCTAAGCCAATATTTTTTTAACAAAAAACCAAAAAAAAACAGCAAATTCATGTAACAGTAATTCACTCGCTTAATTAAAATATGAGTTTTCACAGCTGCAGAGTAAGAAATGATCACCACCCGAATATGTAAATATTTTGCTGTTTTCCCCCCATTATCCACAAATTCATTAAAAGTTGACTTCATGTGCATACTCGACTCCTTAGCGCGTTAACGCCTACACAAAAACACGTATTTTTTTAATTTTTATTTTTTTATTTATTTTCTATTTTTTTCCATTCCTTTTTTCACACTGCGCTATGGAAAGTGTGCTGTTGTGTGGCATTTGTTTCGCTGCAATCAGCTTGGCGAGCCAACGGCAGCAACAACAAAAGCAATCACTTTCCGACAGATCAACCCACCGACCACCTCCTGCCTTTGGTAAAAAAGAAATTTATGACACTCAAAATCGCAAAGTGATGCTATAAAAATTCCTAGACGTGCAATTGCTGTCATAGCTCAAATTAGCTAAAAAGTCTAAAAAGATAAATGCATGCGATAGGAAAAACGAGAAAATAAATAGATTCTTTAGCTGTCAGCTGCTGAAAGTTGCATTTTCGTTTCGAACGGTTTTTGGTTTTACAATATTTTAAGGTCAGCAAGCGCGGAAGAGTTGTCTTGTTGTGAGCAAATTAAGTTATGCCTGCTGAGCATACGGAAATATTTCTTAATTGCGCTAATTTTTCTTTCTATTTTAATGCTGATAAATTTGAAATTTTCAGGTGATTATTGGGGATAAATATATATTATACTTATATAATACCTATACTTAGCAGGGCTTTAAAAATGTGAAATCATTTACAGTTTGAGTTCACTAATTATGCACTACTAAGATTTCACACTATTCCCTCGTTTGAGAATGGGGTTTATATACATATTAATATTTTTTGTTTTTGTACTGCGCCCACTTAGGGGAAATTTTAAAATCAATAAATAGCATTAAATGAGAGCTTTTAAATCAACTGTAGCTTATTTCAAATGGAATGAAACAAAGAACTCTGGAGTTCATAGTAAGATGAATTCACAAAATGTGACTTCGCGAGAGTAACAGCAATAATTTAAATGCATTTAGTCTCTGCAATTTGTTAGTTCGATTGTCAAAATTTCAATGAGCGTGTAGAGAAAAAAGTGGCGCAAAATTAATTATCCAATTTTGGTTTTGAACCACTTTTTTACTAAATAAAGACAAAAGATGATTTTGAGTGATGTAAATCTTTACTTTGGCCAATTAAAAATACAATTTTTTGTAATTTGAGGGTTCGTTTGTCAAAATTTCACTGAGCGTGTTGACAAACTTGCTAGAAGGCCCAAAATTAATCATCCTATTTTGGTTTTGAATAACTTTTTTACTAAAAAAAATGAGCGTGTGGATAAACTTTCAAGGTGGGCAAAATTAATGGTCCAATTTGGTTTTCAATAATTTTTTAATAACTCTTTTCATAAGTAAAAAAAAGGTGAGTTTTAGTGATGGACACTAGTCTTTACTTACACTAATTACAATTACAATTTTTTAATTGGAAAAGAAAATATCCATCAAGTGGCTGCCGCCAGAGTTGATACACATTTGTGCCCGTTTTATCACATTTTCCATTACTTTCAGCAATATTTTCGTTGACAACTATTCGCATTCCTGTCGAATATTCTTTTTCAAATGAAATTTGAAAAAGGCGAGCCAAGAAGCCGCGAGAGATTAGTAACTCCTAAAACACTCAGGCTAAAAATAAAAAGCTCATTGTATTCAAAGCTCTGGAAAGTAACAGCGTAGTTGGTCAAGGAGGGAGAAGTGAAGAAGAGAAAGAGATAGAATATAATGGAGGCAGAGACAGAGATAGCTGGTCCTGTGAGATTTTTCCAAATTCTTTGCCAAATTCGAAAACATCCTCCAGTTTGGAAGAACGAATATTACTCATTCTCATGACATCGGAACCCAAACAAAATATCTAGCTTTGCTATGGCAAATGCAGGACATTCATAGAGAAAAGTACTTAGTGCTATCCGCCTCCTTTAAGCAGGACAGTCAAATCGAGTCCTCCATGATTACAATGGCGTTCATATGCTGACCCCATGGGTTGCGTCCTGTAATAATATCGAACGTCTTTTCTTCCAAGTTTTAGAAGAAAGTTCGAGAGTTTTCTATTCGGGCATGTTACAAAACACTTTGCAGTTCTGATGGGTTCTAGACTGGACCATCGGTCTTGATGTGAATTTCATACATAATGCTGAACTAATGCATGATTCTTGCAGAACTGATTTCGATTATTGGCTCTGGTCCCTGTGTGGTAATCGCTAATCCGCAGTTGGCCTATTCATCGGCAATTTCATTTCCTTGAACATCGCGGTGTCTTGAAACCCATGCAAATATGTACAAGTTTACTCCGTCTTGCAACAGAATTAAGCTCCTTCTTACATTCTTGAACTATCTTCGAGGCTTGCTTTGCATTCTCCAAGGCCTTCAGTGCAGCTTGACTGACACTAAACACTTCAGTCTGTTTTCCGCCCCATGTGCTCTCAATTATCCATTCTGCTCCGTTTAAAAAACAGTTGCCATTCCTCCCGTAGTGTAATGATACTTATTATTATCGTTCAAGTACCATCCGGGTCCAGAACTTATTTCATTCTTCTACTCATCGGTAGAGAAAATATCCATCAAATTTCTTTGAATGCACTCTGGATTACTCCATTTGACATCAAACTTCCTTGCAAATGAAACTATGTATGGGCATAAGACGGGTTTGTTTGCAGTTTTGCGCGGCAAAGTAGAGCCGTTACGCTGCAGGTTTATCTGCGTGAATATAAATTCAGTCATCAGTCTGACTTATCCTGAGGTCAAAAGTTAATTCACACCAGATGAAAGTGAGGACGTACTTCGACTTAAGTGACCCAAGATCGATGCCCAGCAGCAAGTGGTAGCGGATTATTGCCTATTGCATGAGTATACTCTCGAGAGAGTCGTGTCGAGATCCTTGTTCTGAGCACGGATGCGTATGAGATGTTCTGCTTAATTGCGGGAAAGACCTGGAATCCAGACACTCACGGGTACTGGCCTTTCGTTGCTACTCTCAACTGAAATGGAATTGGTGTTTTCGCAGGCTGGAGCAGTGAACTTATTTTTATTTTCTATCGCACGTCCCAACGTATGGCACAGAAGCTTGGACGATCACAATATCCGATAAAGCGACACTTGGAGTGTTTGAGGGAAAGATTCTGTGGAAGATATTTTGGACCTTTGCACATTGGTGACGGCGAGTATCGCAAGCGATTGAACAATGAGCAGTATGAGCTTTACGACAACTTAGACATAGCGCAGCGAATAAAGATCCAGCAGATTAGGTTGGCGGGGTCATATCGTCTGAATGAAAAAAAAAAACGTTCTGAGAAGTATTTAGTTTCATTTGGTATGCCCAACTGGCGTCGGTTAACACGAGAAATAAATGACTGGCGCACTTTGTTAAACTCGACCGAAATCGCATACGAAGTCAAGAAGAGAAGAAGAATCATTCCTGAATTCAGACTCTTGAAAACACCCGACAATTCATATTTTTTATGAGGAAGTATTCAAATTCTGCTTGCCTTTGTTGTTCTCCTTGTCTCCTTGATTTTGTGCGCACACTTTGCAAACGGATTATCAAGAACTTCCTTCTCAATCAACATTCTATTCAATGCAGCTTTGCGGGGTTCTCTGTTTAACTCGAAAAATCATCTTTCGAAACTGGTTATTCAAAACTGTGAAAAGTATGCTGAGAAATTCACTTATGACACCTCACAAAAACATCAAAAATAATAACCAAAAACTAACAAATCCCATTTGACTTAATTGGGTCATATAAAATAACCAACGTCATAACGCATGCGGATTGAGTGTCAAAGTTGGCACCGCCTTATAATTAATTCTCGCTGCGCAAAATAAATCTTTTGCCAATTAAAGCGCATGGAAACCCTACCAACGGACTATACGTAAGCGTATGTATGTATGCATGAATATGTATGTGTGAAAAAAAAAATTGCGAAGAAAAAAATTGTATGAAATGAAATGACAGCCGGTGCGGCAAAGCAACGAAACGAAAAGGCCAAAGATCATTTTCGCACATTTTGATATTTTTGCGCGTAGCCAAAAGGCACGCTTGCCTTGCATTTTTTGTTGACGCCGCTTAACGGTGTAAATATTTAGGCATGCGTGATGAAAAAATATTGAAAAGAAGTTATTAAGATGTTAATTATTTTGATGCGGAAAGTCAAGCTGTGAAGACGCCGCGTAGAATGAGCAAAGTGAGCGACTGAGTGATTGAAGAGAAGCAAGAAACGATTGTTTTTTTTTTCTTCGCAAGGCAGCAAGAGTAATAATAACGGTTTTGGTAAAACTACTAACAACGGCTGTGGCGGCAGCTGCGTCAAAAAGTCAAGGAGTCAAGGCGTTCGTGCGCAAATGAAGTCATCAGCTGTCCATCAGCGTCAACTAAGCAGCAACATCAGCCACAGCAAAGAGCAGCGAAATTAACCGCATACAAACTTTTTCTTGCTAATGATATTTAATGCTTTGGAATTTTCATTTTTTTTCGCTTGAAATCGTCTATCAAATTAATTGCTGACTTTTCACAAATTTCGCTTTTCAACAGATGTGACAGCTAACCTATTAAAACGCCTGGAAATGACAGGCCACAAGTGTAGGCAGGGAAAAGAAAAGAAAAAAATGTAATTTAACAACAGCAACAATCAAATGAATGACAAGAAATCTCAGCGCGCAAAAAAATTGCCACCTGTCTGCCCACCACATTTAACTCGTTCATTTTCGCCAATGCAGCGGGGCGGGCCAAGAGCGAGTGGCCAACTCAAATGTTATCATTTTTATTGCTTTTTCCTACACTCGCATGTTTTTTTTTTTTATTTTTTATTATTAATTTTCAACGCAATTTATTTTCACGTGCTGCACCCGCCGCACTTAGCTGACAAGTCACAACCGGCCCCAAATCGCAAAACACCAACACCGTGCCAAACAGGAACAACAATCACAAAATACGCAAGTTGCATACATATATACGTGAGTGTGCGTGTGTGTGAGTGTTTGTGAATTTAGCTATTAATTTGTGTGGCGTGCACAGCTGGTTGCTGAGCCACGCTTCGGCTTGGGCTTCCGTTGCTGTTGCAGTTGCAGCGAGCCGCCAAGTTGACGTAGTTGCTAATGGCGATATCTGCCGTTTGCGCCTTTACGGTAAATTGGCACCGGCTACAGCGCGCAACAACTCGGCGAGGTACGAATATTTATTTGTTATGCAGCCAGAAGCAGTCAAAATATTGCCAATTACCGCTGGTAGCCACGTTAATCTCGCATTTTGCTTGCTGCCAAAGTTTGTGTAATATTTTTATTTAATTTTTTTTTTTTTTATTTTTTTAGTTTTTTTAAGCTCTGTTCACAGCATATCGGCTTATGCTTACTAGTTTGTGAGTGGGAAATTTGGGTAGTCACATTTCAATTTTCTTATTTATTTTATCATTTACATGAATTTTTGTGTGCACCATTTGGTAATACTCGTAGTTTGGTTACATTTTTTCCAAATTTGCTGTTCAATGAAATCCAGTTTGGTTACTAAGCACGACTTGACTGCGCTAGCGCCATATTTTGCGCGTCACAAGTTTTTTATTTGTTAACAAAATCAATTTAAACTTTTTTTTATGGTCGCACGATTTTCCTTTTTTAAGTATAATTTTATAGAGACGTAGGAGCTTCTATCCATGTATGTATGTGTGTGTGTGTAGCACAGCTTAACATCAAGTTCAATGTGTAAACTTGCCGTTGGTTAAGGTTAAGGTGCTAATTGCTAGTGGGAGTTAATCAATTTGTTGTTATGCAAGTCAAAGCAAGTCGATATGACGCTGATGGCAATGAATTGAGCGCAGAACAGGTGGAATTTTGGAAGAAAAAACGAATACATTTTTTTAAACAGTTTAATCAATATTCACCGGCGCGTATTTACTTAGGGGGCGTCCATAAATTACGTGATGTGTTTTTTTCAATTTTCTGACTCTCCCTCCCCCCTGGTGAGATGTCGTGAGATTTTATTCAACCCCCTCCCCCATCCCCCAATCTCACGTGAGATTTTTCAAAATGTGGGTTTCTTATGTAAACGCGTTGGATTGTTATTGTAAAAAGAAAAAAAAGTTGCTTCGTGCTTTTATTTACGACTAGTTAAGACTAGTAATCAATATTCCTGAGAGTTATAAGTGTAATAAAAATTTAACAATAAAAGACTTAAATCGTAACTACTGCGATTAAAAAAAGAATATCTACTCTAATTCAGTCCATGGAGAATCATGCGCGGTTTCAAGAGAGACTATTGGGACCAACATGTCCATATGATTTTCAGTAAAATCATGTGCTCCTTCAACTTCGTTCTAATCTAGCCACTCTAAGCCGTTGACGCTTGCGCACAGTAACTCGACCCGTGAGGGTCGCACTTTGCGGAGCATACGCGCTTGCTTAGCTGGTGCAATGTGAGCTGCTCGCCTGTGCTCTGCAGCTCTTGTGATAGATGCGAAGTAAATACCGCATGTACTGTAGCATATTTTCTCTAAATCATCACGTATACTTGGGCAATAGAGATCAATAGGCGTGCTGATGAAGGCATTCAGCGGTTCAATCGGTACGCGTATTAGAAATGGAGCAAATGATTTTCCGTCATGTTCTTTAAAGTCCGGAATTGTCAAACGTCAACCTGAGTGATAGGGCTTTCGGCTCATAGTGGCGCGAAAACAACCGACGGGCTACACTGTACCGCAAATTCAGATTAAATTGAGCTATTTGGTATAAAACAAATATGGTGGTTTGACAGCTGAAATGTATAACGTCGAAGTATGAATGAAATTATTTTCTTTTGAACGAATTAGTGAATGATCTTAATCATACTACGATTACGCTTGAGATTAAATCTTAAGCATGTACAATTTTTTTGTTTCAATCAGAAAAAAATTGCGTGATATTTGCCGAGACCCCCCCTCTCTCCAACGTAAGATTAGATGAGATTTGACTCGACCGAAAAAAATTCACTGATTCAAAACGGATTTTTTTCTTTTCAATATTTTATTACTAAAGTCTATATTTTCCGAAAGGGTGATTAATTTTGCGGCACCTTTATAAAGAAAAAAAGTTCACTGATTCAAAACTGATTGTTATCTTTTCAATATTTTATTACTATAATTTTTTTCCGATAGGGTGATTAATTTTGCGCCACCTTTATAAAGAAAAAAAAACCATTCACTGATTCAGAACTAATTTTCTTTTTCCATATTTTATTACTATATTTTTTTCCGATAGGGTGATTAATTTTGCGCCATCTTTATAAAAAAAAATTCACTGATTCAAAAGAATTTTTTTCTTTTCAATATTTAATACTAGAATCTTTATTTTCCGATAGGGTGACTAATTTTGCGCCACGTTGTATAAAATGGCAACCCAGAAGTTATCGTCACAAGTTTTACGAAGTACGCTCCCCGGTTAAGATATTTAGTATACATACGAAAAATTAGCTTCTTTCTTTTTACATTAACTTTGCGTCAAAGTGAAAATAATTTGCTTAAAAAGTGTAAATTTTCTTTTTCTGGTGAGTGAGGTAGTGTCCAAAATGCCTTCGCATTTACAGTGACCGTCTTCAACTGCCTAGTGGTGAGCCAACTAAAGCAATCTCTCCACTCCTTCTGGGGAGACACCCTTCCCGGGACTACTTTCTACATTACTACGTGAGGGCCCAGAACGGCATCCATAAAGGATCACTTCCATTCACCCAAGTCTGGGTCCACGGTCTTTGTAGCCAGCCTTGTGCGGCTTCGCTCTGTTCAGGTCTACCTGTTTTTTGCGTAGTACGTCCTCGATGTACCTCTTTACCGCGTTCCAGCTGTCCTCGCGTTCGAGCATTTTGTTGATTATGTTGCTCGGTGCGATGTCGCCAATCTGCTTCCTCAGAGCATTTCTTTTCTCGAGCTATCTGTTACAACTAAATATCGTGTGTTCAGCGTCATCGCTCGCCGCTTCGCAGTATATGAACTTGGGATCGCTTACCTTGCTCATGCGGTATAGGTATCTCGGGTAGTATCCGTGCCCCGAGAGGAATTGAGCTAAGAAGTAATTCATTTCCCCGCAGTTCCTTTACACCCATTTGCCTATTGTTGGAATGGGTTTTGCTGTCCATCTGCTACTCGGTTCCACCGCATCAAGGTTTGGCATCTCCGTTTCGCGATGCTAGTGACGACGTGTTTCTTCTTGGAGTCCCATGCATCCATTCATTCACGGGCCATGAGGCAGTCGGGTATCTCCCTTCTATCACTAAGCCTGCAGCACCAGAGACCGTGCGATAGGCTGAGGCAACTCTGAGTGCCGCTGTGCGTTGTATAGCCCCAGTGCTTAGCGATGGCTTTGCAGCTTAGCGCATCTTTCCATACTAAGCTACCGTGTAGGTGAATTGACTTCGGGACCGCCATTATTGGCCTTCTTTTGCTCTGTGTTGGTCCACCGATGTTTGCCACTAGCATTCCCTTGACTTTGGTAGCCGCTTGCCGTATCTGGGCCCTTTTAACTTCAGTTTGTATTTTCCTGGCATTTAATTTCGTTTAGAGTAAATTACGATACAATTTGTATAATATACAATATAATAAAATTATTAAAATTTTTTAATTGCACGAAATCATCTTCTAACAAAGCAGCTCCAATTCATTTTTTATACATAAATTTAAAGACAAATTCATTTAAATTTAATTACATATTCACTTAAAGAGCTTTAAATTCGATTTCTAGAACAATAATTTTATTTTAAAATCCCCCAAAATGCTCCTAAGCCTTATAAAAGCTTAATGGAACCTCACAAAACCCTCTTATTCCCACACCCTTTCTCGCTCACTACGTTGCGTGTTAGCTTTCGACTGGAATCACGCGATTATAATCTCTATAATTAACAGCTTAACCAAATTGGCAGTTACCAATATATTTACTTTTGTACAAATGTACATCCACACTTAACACCTATATACACATACATCCACACACACACACACTCATAAGTGCATGACAGTGAAGCAACATTCCATGAAATGGCCGGTCTTTATTAATTTAGCTAAAGTTGGAGTCATTAATGAGCAAATCCATTAGGCCTAAGCGATTAACAGGCAATCAACCTGACTTGTGTGCTATGTATATTAGTATAACTGTAAACTAATTTAACACAACATACTATAGGCCTAACGAAATTAGACTACACGCGAATGTTGACTACTAAAAGCACGAATAGGCAAATGTCTTTAATGAACGGAAATTAAAAAATGATGAATGAAAACTTGTAAAAAATTGCTAGTAAAGAAAATATTAAAGAAACCAAAAAATGATTTTTTTTTTAATTTCGTGATGAAAAGAGCTCAAGTATAGGTGATTTGGTTAGTTGGAGTTTTCGTGTCAAATATGTAGGCAGTTTCTTGGTTTTAAGCGTTAATTAACTCAAAATAAACGAATTTTTGAAACTGGCCTTGACAAAACGGATATGCCCAGTATTGATTGAAATATTAGGGCAACGCATGATTAAGGGCAAATGAAATGGCTTCATGGACTTTGGAAATTATTAATTAATTCTCAAAATTCATATTGCGAGGGTGTTAGCATTTAGTTTTGAGCTACGCTATTATACAAAAAAAGTTAGCCTTGAAAGCAAAATTTTGTCTTGCATTTTTTGCAATTAAGTTTCTGACACTTAAAATAAATAGCCGATATAAATAAATAAATAATTGGGATTGTATTAAGTGCCTGGGCAAATAGTTCTCCCACAGCCTGAAATTGAAGAAGGGATAAAGGATAAGTTACATAAAGGATGCCCAGTGGCAGAGTTAGGAATTGAAAACTAAATTAAATTAAAAAAAAATTCTTAATCACAAAAGTTTATCTCAACAACTATTACAAAGGAGACAAGTGCGGACTTAATTTTTCCAAAATTATTTACTCTAAAAGTTAACCGTTTCATCGGAAAACTGTTGGAATCTGCCTTCCGTACTCTCTGCCACTCGCTGTAGAAGTGATGTCGGAATGCCATTAACCTTGAAAACGACATTTTCTTATCGCGCTGAGCTGGTCATTGTGCTTGTTTCATAGACTTTCCTTTTAAGATATCACCACAGGAAAAAGTCCATAGGAGTGAGATCGGGCAACCTTGATGGCCAGGATATGTCACGGAAACAGCGTATCATCTCTGGGCTGAGCGCCGGCTATGTGGTATTTGCCATTGAACTTTTTGCCCGGAAGCTTTGAACTTATGAACGACTCAAATCTTCACTTGGGTCATTACGTAAACGTAAAATTTTTTGTAACGTGAACAAAATGTACGACGACCAGTCGCACACGAATCATTGGCCTTGAACGCACCTTTTCACCCGTCCACTGCGACATCGTGACTTAATAAGCCGGACGAATAACGAGGCTAACTCTAGAAACTTCGAATTTATATCTAATAGAACGATACCATATGCATCTATGCGACCTTTCTTCATAAGTCTCTTCACAGTGCGAGTATGCGAGTTGTGTGCTCTGCAATCAAGGATCGGGGAATCTATTCACGAACAGCTTGAAATGCGATACACGGGTTGGAGAAGTTGTTTTCTGCCAAAAACTGTGCGTCAAACATAATTTTAAACTTTAGGTTTCTTCTTCTTCTTAATTGGCGCGATAATCGCTTACGTGATTTTGGCCGAGTTTAACAAAGCGCGCCAGTCGTTTCTTTCTCGTGCTAACCGGCGCCAATTGGACACACCAAGTGAAGCCAAGTCCTTCTCCACCTGATCTTTCTAACGCAGAGGAGGTCTTCCTCTTTCTCTACTACCACCAGCTGGTACCGCATCGAATACTTTCAGAACCGAAGCGTTTGTATCCATTCGGACGATATGACCCAGCCAGAGTTGCCGGCACTATGTCTATGTCGTCGTAAAGTTCATACAGCTCATCGTTCCTTTGCCTGCGATATTCGCCTTTGCCAACGTGCAAAGGTCCAAAAATCTTGCGCAGAATCTTTCTCTCAAACACTCCAAGCGTCGCTTCATCGGATGTTGTCATCGGCCACGCCTCTGCGCCATACGTTAGGGCGGGCATGATGAGAGTCTTGTAGAGTGTTAGTTTTGTTCGTCGAGAGAGGACTTTACTACTCAATTGCCTACTTAGTAAAAAGTAACACTTGTTGGTAAGAGAGATTCTACGTTGGATTTCAAGGCTGACATTGTTATCGGGAGGACGATTCTTCTGCATATGGTTCAAGAAGCTCACAACGTCCGGGATGAGCCCACGGATCCTCTGGGTAGTTTCCGAACACCCGTTCGGGAGTGAGCTAACGTGAGAAGGCGAAACATTCCAGGATAGCTGGTTGGGCGCTGGGCTTGAAACCCGCCACTTAAACTGAAGGAGCTTGTTAGGCTAACAAAGTCCGAGAGTTGCGGCTGCCTGCTCTTGATCGGACTCTGTGCCATGCGCCGAATCTCAAACTTACTTTATATCCATTCTGTTGTAGTTTGTTACTTGGAACACAATTAAGTGGAATCATATAATCATCTCCAAGGCACTATGCGGGCACCAGACGGTGCTATAGTAACTAATTATTATTATTATATTATCATCCCCGCCTCATCTGTCCTATTTTCGCAAGCAGAGATTCCCCACTCAGGACTTATATTGAAGTGGATATTATCAGCCCGCAACCTGTCTCTTATTGAGGTTAGTTATCATTTCAAATATTTTGTGCATGATAACTTTTTTTGAGCAAACATTTTTATCGGTTTAAAAAATGATAAAAATTAAAAAAATGTGTGATTAAAATTGTTATGTTGACAGTCAAACAGCGATTTGAATCCTGAGGTCGTTTCCGATTGTGTAAAATTAAAGGTCCATACAACTTTTTCAGCAATGTTCCGCCACAGGATTAAAAGATCACCTCGCTCGGTGCCACCCAAAATTGCTTCTGAAAATGCTATTTTACATAATGGGCAGGTAAATCACTTTATAAGAGAGGTGCCCTAATAGTTTTAAGTATTGTCTCATTGGAGCAGTTGTACGATTGCTTAGAAATTTGTATGGAAACATTATTCTTCCCTAACATTTTCAGCATTTGTCATCCCAGTGAACTCTTTTCTAGCCTAACCTAACTGAGTCTAACCTAGTCTGGAATGGTTATTGCATTCACAAGTTCGATAATTGGACTGATTTGGAGATAATAAAAAACAAAATTTGTAAAGTTCTTGCGATTGGGATCACCCAATCAGTCCTTGCGACTTTCGATTGTTGTCGGATTGACGCTTAACGGAACCTGTTAAAGTAACCACGTCCTTGCCTGAGTTGGAATTTATTTTTTACAACATTATGAAGCCAACAGCGCTCAGTTTCGTCAATTTGTATATAAAAATGAAATATCATTTCATTGCTGCTTAAAAATATATTTAATTTCATTAGAACTTTCGTATGAGTAAATAATTGATGCTATAAAAACGCTGATACTTTATTTTAATGTGTGTATTTTTCTTTTTTTCTTTTCAATTTACAGCTATATTTCAACGTTCGACTGTCGATGTGGGGCGCATAAAAATTCAAGGTGTTGCCACCTGCCTGTTTTTGTGCATGGATGCGTGCGGCGCTGTGTATGGCTCGGTAAGTTGACAGAACATCTATTTATATAATTTATCGTTGTATAGGTAAATGTAGGTGTGAATGTGTGAAAGTATCTATTTTCATGCAATAACGATTCCACAAGGTGGCACCACATTAAGCGGCCAATTTTGTTTTACTTTTGGAAATTATCTATCAAATCTTATCGCAATGTGGCAACCTCATTCTAACACATTATTTTTCGTTTTTCTTTAATAAAAGTTAATAGCTGTGAAATCATAATCCCGCACCTATTTTTTTAAATATTTGAAAAATAACTTATTTATCAAATGAAAAAATATATATTTTGAGCGATGCAAATCTTTGTTTTTTACTTTTATACGCTCCATTGCTTGCCTGTTTGAATACTGCAGCTGTCGAATTCACGAGTGCCCAATATGACGCCATTTGGAAAAATTAGAAATTTTTCGATAGAATGATTAATTTTGCGCCACCTTGTATCTTACTTAAAATGCGTGCTTTCATGCATCTCCACGTCTGTGGGACACTCAAATCCGCAAAACGGAAGTCGCATAATTTGGTATTAATGAAGCAGAAGAATAGAACTTCCATGTCTCATCTGCTCTGTCGCAACCATTTCATTGAGTAATTCAATAATTCAAGAGGCACTCTTTAATCCATCGAACATTGACATTCTTCGTATATCATTTCCTTTTACTCCACAACAAATATTTACTCCTCACACTTTGTCATCACATTCCAATGGCAATAAGTCGCAAACAAGGACTTTCCCTCGATTCCTCTTTTTGTTCTTCCCCCAAACATTTTCCTCACCTTCATAATTTATTGCATTCCTTGTTATCCTTAAACCGTTAAAAGATTGAGGTAATACCGCCGCAATAAATTAAAATAATATACATTCACATCCTTTGGAGGGGATCACATTGCATTTTTTTTTTTTTCATTGTATTTGAGAAGTGCTCTTAATTTTTTCACACAATAAACGAGATGACAAATTCGAATGCAATAATGAATTGAACAATGAAATATCCTTTCTTTGTAATTTTGGCCGACCTTTTTTCGTTTGTTTTTTTTTTGTTTGTTTTCCACTGCATTTGACTGGTTGCCCTCTATTGCGCCTTTTGTGGTTGGTTGCTCTCTGACTTATATTTGGCTGGCTGGCATTGTCTGGTAAACAAATGCTACACATACTTACATACCTACATACATTTATACATACAAATATGTACATATGTATACGTTAAACCAAAGTGATAATAAATTTTCTCAGTAGAACTAGAGCTAAGATCTTCCAAAGTGACAAAGTAAAGGGTAATCCTTCTGAAAGGATTTTGGATCAATAATCGATATTTATCGAATTTTGTACACCGTAATTATTCGTTTTGGAACAGAAAAGGAGATAATAGGTGGAATAGGCTCGTTAGAAAATAACAGCTTATTTTTTATTTGTTCTGATTCGTTTGCGTTAGGCAGTTCAATTCGTCTTTGCGAAGCGAATATCTTCGAATGGATACTAGCAAAACACAGCCTTAAACAGATTTGCCAATAGAGTAACATTATTTTTGGCAATAAATAATCCGCAACTGGGATCGTTGAGTTTCTACCAAAAAAAAAACTTTTTTAAATAAAATTTAAAAATATTAAATTAAATAAAACAATTAATTGAATTAATTTTTAAACTGAACTTTAAATTAATTGAAAGAAAATTGTTTAATATAAAAGATTTTGAAACAACTTTTCATTAAGTCTTTTTAAGTTTTTATACTCGACTTTTAGATTATAATTTTTTGGTAGGAAAAAACTGAAGTTCCAATAATTTTTATTATAAATAAAAAATAAATAACTAATTGGCGCGTACACTTCTGTTAGGTGTTTAGCCGAGCTCCTCCTCCTATTTGTGGTGTGCGTCTTGATGTTGTTCCACAAATGGAGGGACCTACAGTTTCAAGCCGACTCCGAACGGCAGATATTTTTATGAGGAGCTTTTCCATGGCAGAAATACACTCAGAGGTTTGCCATTGCCTGCCGTGGGGCGACCGCTATTAGAAAAATGTTATATTTTTATTATACAAATATTTATTTATTTATTATTTGCTTTCTATATTTAAACAATTTGCAATCGTTATAAGTTTTTACCAAAAACAATTTTTTAAACTTTAATTATAGGTACTTTAAATTAATTGTAAACATTAAATTAAAAACAAAATTTTTTAAATTGGATTTTTATAATTAAAAAAAATTATAAATTTTTTTTAGTTTTTATACCAAAGTTAATTTTTTTAATATAAATAAAAATAAAAACTTTTTAAATTAAAGTTTCTTAATTTTAAAACTCTTTTTTTAAGATAAAAGTTTTTTAAGCAATTTTTTTAATGAGTTTTTTTTTAATTTTTATACTCAACTTTTAGATTATAATTTTTTGGTAGAAAAAAAATTGAAGTTGCTATAATTTTTATTATTTATTTATTATCTCTTTTCTATATTAAGAAATGTCTAATCGTTATGAATTTTTAACAAAAAATATTTAAATACAAATTTTTTTAAATTAAACTTTCTTAATTAAAAAAAATTTTTTTAACATAAAGTGTTTTAAACAATTTTTTAATGAGCTTTTTTTTACTTTTCATACTCGACTTTTAGATTATAATTTTTTGGTAGGAAAAAATTGAATTTGCAATAACTTTCAATACATATTTATTTATTTATTATTTATTTTCTATATTAAATTTTTTGTTTTATAAGTAATTTAAAATTTGAGTTTAAATTTATTTTTACAAAAGAAATTGTTTTTTACAAGGTGACACAATTTTATTTTTAATAACTTGTTTATTTTACAAAAAATCTAGTCAACATTTTTTTTTATTATAAAAGTTTTTTAAACAATTCTTTTATTGTTTTTTTTTACTTTTAATATTCGACTTTTAGATTATAATTTTCTGGTAGAAAAAAATTCAAGTTGCAATAATTTTTATTATATATGTATCTATTTATTATTTATTTTCTGTATTTAAATTTTTTTTTTTTTTAAATTTAAAATTTGAACTTACATTTATTATCAAAAAAAATTGTATTGTTGTTTATTTTACAAAAAATCTTGTGCAAAAATTTTAAAATGATGTAAAGGTTCATTTCACTGAATATGAGAAATGGTAAAAAAGCATTTACAACCATTTCTAGTTTCGCTTTTATCTGTAAAATTTTTATAAAAGAAAAAATATGAATAAATTTGCGTATAAAAACTAAAACGAAAACAAAGAATTAGTAGGGCTTTAATTTTCTTAATCATCTAAAACAATTATAAGGTAAAGTTGTAATAATTTTACAGAAATTGAGTAAAAAACTGGAGCGCATTTAAATGTGCATAAGATTGAATAAAAATATTAAAAAAAATTTAATTTTTATAAAAACCATTATTTTCATTCAAAAGTTAATTGTTGTTTTCGGTTATGAGAACTGATTTCAGGTTCACGGTATGGATATATTCACATTTGAAATTTTTTATATTTTACTTCCAAAACCAAGTGTGAAATTGAACCGTTTGTCATTTTCCTTGAGTACCAAAGACTCTGAACACTTAAGCCAATCAAATAAATTACCATCCACAACAAGGAAAATTAACTAAAAAATGTTGTAACTGAGAAATAAATAAATATTTGAAAGAGTATCCTTTTCACATCCTGCGGAATATAAATTAAGAAAATACCAAAATACAAGCACCACCGCAGACGATCTACATTCACACGAACATATTTTTCTACGCATGTTGCAAGTGGATCAGCCATATGCATAAAGTAGGACCAACGATAGAAGAACATAAGCCAAAGGGCAAAACAAAACAAACAAAAAAAACAATATAAAGCAACAAAGTCTAGCAACACAAAAAACAACAAAGTCTAGCGAAAAACATACACATTGAAAAGGCAAACAATTGTCTCACTTGTCATTTTCAACTGGGTCGTGGCGCCCTGCAAATGTGTCAGACGATTATTCTTTTGCGGCACATTTAACAAAAATAATTAAGAACCCCTACCCGCAAACGCATACATGCACACATGCATACATATATATATAAACATATGCATATATAAACACATACATATATATAAATATAATACATATAAAAGGATGCGCCCATGCTGAGTCAATCAACCGGTCATTCAGCCGAGAAGACACTCAGCAAAAGTGAAATGAGCTTCAGCCAAAAAAAAAGGGAAAACGAAAAACAAAAAAAAAAATAACAAGTGCAGTACAACAATAACGAATTGCTCTACTTGCATCCTGGCCAGTGAGCAGGTCCTTAGTACACACACGCAGAGCAATCGAAAGAGCTGAAAATCATGTCACATTAATTTGACGCACACAGCAGGACGTCTGTCGCTTGTTATGTATGGCTTAAGGCGCAAACCAATAACAAAATAAATAGATTTTAAGAGGATTCCAAATACATTCGCCAGCTCGAAGTTATGCGTATTTGGTGATTTTAGTTTATTATTGCATTTTTTTGTTATATAAAATCAGAAATAAAACTGCGTTAAAATTGTTTTTTATCATTTCCAGATTCAGGCGTATGGATTTTTGAATTATTCTCATTTGTATGTTCGATTTTATTTTTAAATAAATAATTGAATAGTTTTTCAAAAAATTTTATTAAAATTTTTTTTTTCAGTTTTTTCATAAATTTTCTTTATATAAAAACAGGACTAAAAATAGCACTAAAAGTCTTTTTTGTTATTTTCCGTATTTACGCATTTTTGTATTATTTTCAGTTTTATGCTCGATTTTTTTAAATAAATAATTTAATAATTTTTTTCAGTTTTATGCTCGATTTTTTTTTAATAATTAATTTCATAATATTTCATAATTTTTTTTTTAAATTTTTTTCAGTTTCATACTTGACTTTTATGAAAAAAATAATAATTTAATAATTTTTTATACATTTTTTTTATATAAAAACAGAAATAAAATAGCACTAAAAGTTTTTTTTATTATTTCTTGTATTTATGCATTTCTGAATTATTTTCAGTTTTCTGCCCGATTTTTTTAAATAAATAATTTAATAATTTTTTTTTTCAGTTTTATGTTCGGTTTTTTTTTAATAAATAATTTACTAATTTTTCATACATTTTTTTTCATTTAAAAACAGAAATAAAAATAGCACTAAAAATATTTTTGGTTATTTCTCGTATTTATGCATTTTCGTTTTATTTTTTTTTTAATTTTTTCCAGTTTTATGCTCCATTTTTTTAAATAAATACTTGATAATTGTTAATCAAATTAGTTTCATATTAAAACAGAACAAAAAATGGCGTTTAAATGTTTTTTGTTAATATTTCTCGTACTTTGGCATATTCATATTTGAATTATTTTCAGTTTTAAACTCAATTTTCAAATTAAAAATTTTTATGTAAAAAAGAAATTTGAATGACCCCAAAATTTACGTTTTGCTCTAATTTTGTATTCGTTATTTCTCAAACTCAGCCATAGACATCTTTAAATAAATCACTTTTTAAATTATCAGTAGTGAATTACTTTTATATTTTCTTGTCTATCCATGAAACGTCGTCAGCTCTACCTTTTGAGTGTTCAATTATTAATTCAATTTAAATATCCAAATTCAAAGTATTTTCCAGCAATTTGCATAATTTTTAAATCAAAATGCTCATATCGCTTTCCTCAAATGTGGTCAGATGGCAATGTGGCCATTTGTGGCTGTGCGGCTTTCAACACACCGCGGGTGTTCCCCCAGCCTCAAGCTCGCGCTGTTACGCTCAGCTGCTTCGTTCCCCACCATTCTTTCGTCTTCTGTCTTTAAATTAATCGCTTTCCAATAAGCGCCAAAGCCTGATTATCAAAGTTATTATCCTGTCGCCATAGGTTTTTTCTTACTTTCTTTCCTTGCAACTACACCACCAATGGCGGCAAAATTGTCTCATCACCGCTGTGCGCCGCCACTCAAATCATAAACAAAAAATGTTCTACTCATTCAATTAGAAAGGCTGATGCCCACTAAATTATGTGCTGTGAACAGTTTCATTGGAAAATTCTCTACATTTCGTGCACAATCGACACAGACTTCGGCCTTTTCTTTTGCCTTTTCCACTCTAATTACTTCAATGATAAACCTTTTATTG
Organism: Anastrepha ludens; assembly: GCF_028408465.1. NCBI lineage: Eukaryota > Metazoa > Arthropoda > Insecta > Diptera > Tephritidae > Anastrepha > Anastrepha ludens. The sequence continues at coordinate 31,765,211 of NC_071498.1, forward strand.
TCGCTGGTGGCTTACGATATTGTCCAGCCGAATCACATTTAATCCATTTATATATTGGCGGCTTATTTCACGCGTGGTGTCTGCGCCAGAGATTTTCCAACTTAGACACGATAATTATAATTTAAGTTACGTGACTTAACCACCATCAATTTCGACGTATCCTTACATTATCAGATGCGATTCAAAGTATTCCACTTAATTTTAGTATTTGATGCGTTTTATTTGGTTAATTTGCTTGCCGGCTCGTTTTGGCGTAGTGTCAGTTTAAATTCGTCGTTCAATACTTTAATTCTCTGTGACGGCGCCATGTGTGTGGCGCACTTGCTTGTTTGTTTTGTTGTTATTCACAGCCATATAAGGCAACACAAGGCGATAAGATAGCTGGGCATAAATATGCGCATGAACTCCGCTGTTGGCTGGATAAAGTGGTCTTAATTGGACGGAATTGAGTTGTACTTGGATGAGTGTAAATCAGTGTTTAGTTGCAGTAAATTAGTGAATATCTGCTTATAAGCTGGTATATTAACAGACGTGTGGAGGAACTTCCATAGATTCGTCTAACCGAAAGAGTTACATTTATTTTAATTTGTAGAAAAATGAATGAATGAGAGTCAATTGGGTTTTATTTGATGAGCTGCCAAATTCCATGACATTTCGCAGCTGTTCGGTTTTTGACTTAGTACTAATCAAAATCGTAGCCTCAGGGGAACTTTTCTCTTGGACACTTTTAGAGTTGGCTTGTAAAATTTTCTCCTCACCACGTAGTCCATCTAAAGATGTACTAGGTTTGATATTTGTTAAGCGGATGGTACACACATCCACATCAGACTGTATGATTAACGTCTTTAGAATACCACTTTGGTAAGACAGCTCATTATTCTATTGTAATCGAGCTCCGGTTGAGAACTTGGCAGCCCACGTTCGGCGCATTGCCAAAGATATAAAGCTGATGACACCAAAAGTGACAGGCCTGATAAGCATTAGGGTACTTAGTTACCCATGTGACTGAAACTATTTATGAATCGCTTGTGCATTTTCTCTATATAATAAACCTCGATTGTTTTTATATGCGAGAAAACACCCAATTTCGGCAGGAAACTAATTTTCAAAAATCAACGTGTTTTTGGTCCACTTGAGACTTGCATTTTAATACTCCAAAATTGAATGGGCTATAAAACTGCGTATCTGAAAGTTTTTTAAAAATTCTGATTAAAAAATTTTTGATTCTGATGAAAGAAAATTGTATACAAATTTTGTTTTTTAATTTGCAATAGGTTTGAGAGTTGAATTTTTATGATTTCTACAAGACAATCAAGTGTATTTGCAAAAAAAAAGTTATATATTTATTTAGCAAATTTCTATATTTTTATTTTATTTTATATTTTTATTTTAATTAAATATTTTTATTGTAATTTTCTTTTTCTTTTTTCTAACTTAATATTTTATTTTTTTTTATTATTTTTATAGTTTTATTTTTTGTTTTTAATATTCTTGTTTTACATTTACATTTTTATTTTTGTTTAGTATTTTCATTTAATATTTTAATGTTAATTTTAGTTTTATACTTTTAGTTTTATTTTGACCTCATTTTATATTTTAATTTAAAATTTTTATTTTGCTTAAATATTTTTATTTTGTGTTTTTATTTTAAATTTAAAATTTTAATTTTAATTAGATATTTTTATTTAAATTTTATTTTGTTTTTTTTTATTTTAACTTAATATTTTAGTTTTTTATTGATTTTTTTTTTTAATATTTTTGTTTTAATTTTATATTTTTATTTAATATTTCAAGTTTATTTCTTTTTTTTTAATTTAATTTTATATTTTTTTTATATTTTGATTATAGATTTATATTTTTATTATTATTTTTTATTTTAATCATTTATGTGTATCAATTTTTTTATATTTATTTCAATTTTACATTTTTGTTGTTGTATAATATTTTTATTTCGACTTAATTTAATATTTTTATTTAATATTTTCATTTTTATTACATATTTTTATATTTATTTAATATTTTGTTTCAAAGTAAATATTTTTATGTATTTAATATTTTCGTTTATGTTTAATTAAGTATTTTGCTTTCAATTTTATATTTTTTATAGTAATTTAACATTGTTTTTATTTAAAGTTTGTATTTAATATTTTTATTTCAATTTTACATTTTTCATTTTAATTTTACATTTTTATTTAAAGTTTATATCTTTTATTTTAATTTAATATTTTTTATCACTTTAATTTACAGTTTTTTTAATTTTGTTATTTTATGTTTTCCGGTTTTTTATAGTTTTATTTCAATATTTAATTTAGTATTTCTACTTGTATTTTTTATTTTTATTTTAATTTTATATCTTCTATTAAAAAAAATATTAAATTAGAAAAAGAAAATAACAAATTTTCAATAGGTCCCTGTGCCATGGTTGTTTTACGCTCTTTATATTCCAAAAATATCACAATCAGCGCACACACTTCAATGAAGAACATATCGAAGAAAAGAATTCAGAACTAATTTAATTAAAATTGAAAATGCCGCGACTGATGTCAAAGTCGATTTGCAGCAATGAACTTACAGGCCAAGTGAACGCGCGTCTTGGGATTTCATGCATTTCCAGCCAATTCCGTTGGGGGAGCGTAGGATTTCATTAAACGCATCGTTGCTATAAAAATTAGTTTCTGTTTATGGTAATTATGAATTAAATTTGTTCAGTCGAAAATAGGCGCGAAATAGACGTTAGCGGGCGATAGCAAATACATGCAGAGACGCACACACACACACACACTTACTTCAATGATGGTTGGAGGCGAATGGGGCTTTTACGCGACAGAGAAAAATAATAAATGCTTTGCGGAAAACCCGCATTCGTGGATGGTTCTGAACTTGCATGGGTGGCTACGGAAAAAGGCGTGCGTCGAGTCACAACTGTCAAAAAATCTTTAAACTATCAAAGCTGACAACTTTATAGACGTACATCATTTTTAATACATGCGAAAGAAATATTGTTGTTTGAAAATTTGCGCGCTCACTTTGAGAATCAAGAGGGAATTATATGCAATGTGGCGTGGTGTCGCAACGCGGTGACAGTAACAGCAAAAGGGGCGGCAATTTTGAGTTGGCTGATGAGCTGTCAAATCGAAATGGTGTTGCTGTAGTCGCCAGACGACGTCATTGCCTATTCTACATATGCGTGTGTGTGTGTGTGTGTGGGGCAGAAGAAGTGGGACGCCACATGCCACATTGGCTGGCATTGATAATATGTCTGCGCGTGGCTCCTCCATTGCAGTCTGAAAAATAATTGTGTGTTAATTTCCGCTTTGTCATGCATGTGGCAGCAGCAGCAGACGATGCACTCAACAAAAAGAGCAGCAAAAGTGACACTTGCATCAGCGGCAGGCGTTTCAAGTGCAGAGATATGCTGCAAGTAAATCCACTTGCCGCAAAACCTCTCGTTTGACTGTCTATTTGCCTATTTGTCTGTCTGTCTTGACTAGAAGCGCGCGACGTAAGTATGGGTGGGACGGGGCGCTCTGGCAGAAAGTCATCGGGACCAACGGTGTTGCATGCAACGGTACTTCTGTTGCTCCGGCAATATTACGATATTGTTTTCGTTGTTGTCGGCGTGTCTCTCAATCTCTTTTGCCAAAACTATTTTAATTGCCTGACAGCGAAATTAGTTCAATGTTGTTAATTGCAACTGATTTTGAAATGCAATGAACTTGAAATGTTGAACGAAAAATAAATGCTAGTCCAACAGTGGATGTATGTGTGGATGTGTAGAAATATGTAGTACGAAAACTAAACAGCCATTTGCGCATGTTTGCATGTTCATACATATGTGAGTCTATGTATGTATGTATGTATGTATGTCTGTATATATGTAGCCACACACAAGCGACAACGCTTGCGAATTTTCGCATTCAGCTTCGAGGCTACATAAAATATATTGCTTTGCTCTTGAAAAATGTAAACAAACAGATACAGTAAGAATTTAAGCAAAGGACGGGCGTTACTCTTTGTTGCCATAAACATTTTAAAATTTGTTTTTTAATTTTTATTTTTATTTTTTTATTTTTTTGAGGAACTCGCCAACCAACAGACAAATGAACTAAATTTCTTGAGAAAATATTTATGTATGTAAATATGTATATGTATGTAGTTTAGTACAGTTTGGGTTAATTTTTGCAGATGTTCTTCTTTTTTTCAAATTGGGAATATCTTAACGTAGATACATTTCTCTGACAATACAAATCTGTACGAAAGTAAAAAAAAAAAATTATGTGCACAGTGTGACAAAAACATATACTGACTCAAATACTCAATTACTACTTCTCGTGCGTAGATAATTGAGTTTTGGTCAAAACCTTTGGAAAATGAATATCCAAGAATTTATTTCGAAATTTTTCAAAATCTCTAGCAGGTTAGGTTAAGTTGGTATGGTTGCCCAAGGAATGAGCACACTTGGACGAAGAATAATGGATTCGTCCTTTGTGATACCATTATGAAGGAGGTGAGGTGAAAGAGAATGACCGATGGGATACAGGGAGAGGGCGGGGAGAGGTAGTGCTGGGATGGTGAGGAGCGTGTGGATTTACGAACGATGACTACGGTATCTCTAGAAACGCTTTCGAATATTTCATTGAACTCTTTATGAATTCCCGCAGGGAAATATCTTAGGTCAGCTTTTATGGATACCATTTATTATTGATAATAACAGCTGATTTTCATTTGCCAAAAATTTTGCTTTGTGCTGACCATAAAATCAAAGATATTTGCAGTGCTTAAGACACAAGAAAGTCTTATCTCACCTTCAAACTGGCATTGACAAGTTTTAGTCGTAGTGCCAAAAATCGCATACTACTTTGAATTTATGTCATTTAGATCTCAAATGATATTCGAAGATTTGTATTTAACACTTTGTATACCAAGTAAATTCTACAAATTGGCGCAAAATGTATCACCCTATGAGAATATTTAAAAATGTTGCAAATAACGTCAGACTAGACATCTGTAGTATACAAACAGAGAAGCAATCGAGTACATTAAGGTCATAATAAAGATTTCCATCACCCAAAATCAGTTTTTTATATTTAGTAAAAAATGTTTTCAAAAATTATATTGGATGATTATTTTTGCGCCACCTAATAGCAAACTGTGGTCTTTGGTAAATTAGTGAAATTAAGGCCTTATCATTGAGTGGTAGCAAGTTTCCTTTCAATAAGCATATCAATTTTATTACTTTAAGGCACATTTCTGGTCTAGAGACGTGAAAATTGAAGGCGTTGAAAATTGAAGAAAACAATCGGTATCAATTGAAAATTGTTTTTATTCATTAGATCAATTCTTTGTTTAACAAAAAACAAATATTTTTTCAATGACAATAATAAAAAAATTGCTTCCCCTGACGTAACACATGCCACTGGCTTGGGCGGCTCAGGTACGTCTGAAAAAAAATATCGGTCGATTATTCATCAGGAGATATGTCGCTATGGTGGGTAGCAGATTTACAAAAAAAAAAAACAAATTTAATCTGTTTATTGTAAAATCAAAAAAAGGAATTTTTTCACGTTCTTGCTCTTAAATAAAAAAATTGATTATAAAATTATAATTCTGCTACTACTGTCGTACTACAAACCGGTTTCGTTTTAAAGGACTGTAACGTCTAAACTACAACGAATTTCAATATAAAAATTTCCAAGTATTTTCGAATTTTTCTAAATTCTAGACCAGAAAGGTGCCTTACATCATTTTCCATGCTCGGTTTCTGATCCATATGCCATCTCAAATTTCTCTTTGCATCATTTGTTAGGTCGCATTTAGAATACGTTGATTTTATGTGAAGACTGTGTAATTTTGCTTAGGGAGGCATAGTGAATTGGAAACTTTGGAGCTATGTTTTTTAACATTTTAGTTGTGACACTCTTGGTTTATTTTTTTTTAATAATTAATTAAGTGGGGCCTCTTATCAGTGGCTTCAAAAAAAGGTGTTTTTTCCTAATTTTTTTTCGAGGCGAAGGGAATAATCTTTTGCATTTATTTGAAGGCATGATTGAAGAGTAATAAACAATTTTTTAACATAAATAAAAAAACAAAATGGCGGACATATGAGGGATCTCGCACAGCTTCTCTGCGCTAGTAAAACGGCGTGTAAGATTGCGATCGTAGTTTTCACCTGAAACACAAAAGAAGAATATTGTTTGTAATTGTAATAATATAGTAATTGTGTTGTAATTTTTTTCGCTATTTTTTTCAAAAAACGTCAAAAAGCAAGATGACTTTTTATTTTTCTCGAAAAATATTTTATTTCCCCTGAAATATATTTTTAAATTTATCAATATCCATTTTTCCTCCTTGAAAAAAATTCCACTCAGATATAATATACTTCTTTCAATGCTTTCCTCGAGTAACCGCTAATCAAAAAGCGCTTTGGTATGGCTTCTCTCAGTGATGCGGATTTTATCAAGGCAATATTTGAAAATCTCCTCTCTATTTTAAGTATTTTCTTTTTGGCAACAACAAAAAGTCGCAGTTCATCAAGTCCGATGATTAGTTTGCTTCAAGAAAGATTGTGAGGCTATTTTTGACAAAAAAATCATATTTTTTTATCAATTTTTTTCGATATCAGAAAATTGTGAAACACACCATAGTTGAAATATTAAATAATGTACTTTACGTTGTCCCAAGGCGCATTCATTAAAGGTGGTGGCGTTTGATTGTCAAAGCAAAGTATTGGCAAAGTAGAAAACAAATAATGAATTCGCCTTGTTTCAATTTGGGCTGACAGCCACTTGGACACAGCGAAAGAAAAACAAATCAGCTGATTTACCGGTACCACCTTTAATCGATTCTCCCTGCGTTGCCCACAAAATGTATAAAGTCGCATTTGCCCACAAAATTCGCAAATTCCACGCCGCCACGTTATTTGCACTTAATTGTGAACTGCCCTAGTAAAATGCAGAATTTGCACTCAAAATCAAAATTAAAAATAAAAATAAATTCATTGCACTACATGAATAGTCAGACAAGCAGCATAAGCAGCGTTCAATCTTTTGATTTGCATTTGATGCGGCGCCTATGACGAATTCGCCCATTTTGCCGGCTGAACGCGAATCGACGCTGCGATATAAAAGGGAACGCCACGAATTGACGTCTACGGAATTTTTTTAAGTTTTGTGCCAGCAAAGGGGTTCAAAGTCAAGGCAAAGGCATTCAAATTCAATTCATTTCATTTTCACTGGCAATGCTGTTGATATAATTTTATTAGAGAGAAAAACACAGAGACCTACGATGAAATGGCGCGCCCACTTTACATCAAAATGAAAAAAAAAATCATTAAAAGAAAAATTTTAAAATCACGGTAGAGTATAGTCGCCACCTTTGCTTGTTATAAATTACCCCAATTTCCTTTTTCATTATCGCTCTGACATTTTCTTTGATCATTTATATCACAATCGAATCAGCGATCGAAAATATACAAAACTACTACCTTTTTTAGCGTTTTGTCGCCCGCCACCGTCACTTCGCTTTACACGCAAGCCTGGCGTATCATTCTTGCTGCTCCAATTACTTTCTCTCATTTCACTCGCTTTCAATACATCAATTTTGTTTCAATATGTTTGTGTTGTTTTTTTTTTTTTCAGTTGATTGTTTGGGCTTGCGTTTACCGCTGTCAGGGAGCCCCATAAATTGGTTTAGTTTATGAACTGCTCACACCTATTTTGACATAAAGAGTTACCCTCATCTTGCTGTCAATTGGTGCTCCTCCTTCCTTGTTGTGCCATGGCATACCGCTTGCCATGTAGCCGTGTTTGTTGTTCACTGCTGTCGGCGTGTTGTTTTTGCTGTTGTTGTTATTTTCGATTTCAATGCATCCTGTGATAATGAAGGTGCGCTTATCATTGAAGTTCATCTGATTAACATAAACGGCTTTGTTTGATGATGCTTCTGCTGCTGCTTCTGCTGTTCTGTTGTATCTAAGGGATTGTATGGCAGTGCGAGTGAGGGAGTCGCATTGAAATACGGGTTGAGACAGGATTGTATTAACTATGCTAGTATATGTACGTGTGGATAAAGTGCGCGAATGTGAAAAGTTGGCTCTCGTTAAAGCGTTTGAATTAAAGCGAAGAATTTGAGTTCCTTGAAAAGGGTAGAAAATTCCTATTTATGCAGTTAGAAAAAAGTGTGAAGTATACAAAGTTAAAGTGAATGGAATCTCAGGTTGTGAAATCTCAGCCAATCTTACACAAAAGCATGACTCAATCTGAAGTGCAACAAGTGCTCTCCGTAGAAGAACCAGCAAATGTTCAGAGTAGAATAAAAATATGTTTTTGTCTGTTTATCTGGTCTATTCACTTCTTATCAGATAAAAATCTGTGAAACTTTCAAATAAAAAAAAACCATCTTTGAAGTGAGAGTAGTCGGAAAAAAAGTGAGAAAACAAAAGCAAAAGCCCTGAAATAAACATTAAACAGTTTTTAAAACAAATACGGTATGTTTCAAATTTGTTTACTCTTATTAAAAGACAAAATATTCAACGGCACGTAGCACTAAAGAAATAAGAAACGTTGAGAGTCTCACCCAATCTTCATTATTCACAATCAGCGGAATGGCGCTTCTCAGACTGCACCAAGCCCAGAAATTTAATAACGAACTCAATCCAAAATCAAAGTTTTGTTGAAATTTTACTTCAACTGCCTTCTTATAATATAGTCTACGCCTAACTCCTGTCGCTAAATGGAATAGTAAATAATAATATAAGTGCAGTAAAAAATAATTCGCCGAATACATGAAGCTGGTTGGTTTCGTCAATGATCACAAGGATCTTTCACTCTAATGTATCTAAGACTATGTGCGAAAGACTGCAGCCCTCCTTCAATCAGTTGATTAGACCCCGCCAGTGTAGCTGTGGATTTAGAAAATCTACTATTGACCAGAAATGCGTAATACGCAGAGAGAATATCTATTGAAAGGCGTTCCTTGGAGTATTCGACAGAAAGATTTTGTGGAAGATTTTTAGATCTTTGCATGTTGGAAATGGCTAATATCTCATAGGATGGAATAATAAGCAAGAGAGTAGTCTTTGTACGTTGGCTCGGTCATGTCGCCCGAATGCATACAAACGCTCTGGTTCTACAAGTATTCGCTATGAAACCCTTGCGAAGGGAGCAATCGACTAGATACGAGACTCTATCGATGCTGTGGAAATTATGGCGATATTGAAATCAGATAATTCATACTTGAAATATAGAATATAATATTCCGAAATCTTTTTTTGCATAAATGAGTTTTCAAGAAATGCCCTTTCAATGTGTATAAGTAGAGAATTCTTAGTCAATAGCAACTCAGCGCAAAAAAAACATATTATTTTTTTTTGAACTAAAAGACAACATTCTCAATTTGCTATCAGTTTAAGTTTTTATTAAAATTTGGGAAGAATTTGAGGGAATTGTGTTAAAAAATTTCAAAATATTGATATATCGAAAATATTCTTTTTTAACTTTTAGTTGATGTAATTAAAAAAAAAAAAATTTTAAATACCAGACAACCCTCTTATATTGCTCTCAGTTTATATACTTACTAAAATTTGTTGAAAAAATTCTTTCGAAAATTTTTTGATATATTGAAGTAAGAGCCAGTACACAAATAGTGAAAATATTGGTAATATTCAACTTTATTTTTCAATGAAGATATTTTAAGAAGTACTTTTTCATAAATAATTCTCAGTTGACTTCAAATCAGTGTAAAAAATATTTTTAAAATTAGAAAATTGCAGAAACCAATATTTTGACCTTAAGCTCGAAAATGTGGAAATGACAATGAAGAGCGAAATTCTGAGAAGAAACTTATACAACGTGGCGCAAAATTAATCACCCTGTGAGGAATCTAGTGAAATGAAGTTTTAAATTATTCTCATGTGTTTGGATGAGATTTTTTGTAAAATAAATTTTACAAGGTGGCACAAAATTAATCATGCTCATCCATAAATCCAGTGAAATTAAGTTGTAAATTATTTTCACATATTTAGACTAGATTTTTTGTAAATTAAATTTTTACAAGGTAGCGCACAGTTAATTACTCTGTGATAAATCTAGTGAAATGAAGTTTTGAATTATTTTGAGGTTTTCGGACTCGATTTTTTTTTAATAACTTTAACAATGGTAGCGCAAAATTAATCACCTTTTCAAGTGGTTGGACTATATTTTTTGTAAAATAAATTTTACAAGGTGGCGCAAAATGATTCACCCTGTGACGAATTCAGTGAAATGAAAATTTAAATTATTTTCAGGTAATTAGACTCGATTTTGTGTAAAATAAATTTTTACAAGGTGGCACAAAATTAATCACCTTATATTTGACACTTGTAAATCTGACAGTTGCAGTATGCAAACAGACGAAAAATTGAGCGCGTAAAACTTAAACTAAAGATTTCCATCACACAAAAAAATTGTTTTTTTTTTATTTATTTAGTAAAAGTGTTATTCAATAACAAAATTGGTTGATTTGCGCCACCTTGTATATGTGTGTATATACCTGCAAGTATATTGCCAAAATTTCATTTTCATTTCATAATAAATTTTCTACTTTACACCACATCGTTCTGACATTTCCATTTCCTTTTATTGTAAACTTTCGTCCACTTTCTATTTTAATAAAATTTATGACTGCCATTAAAATTTTTCCCAAATGCGGTGCACTCAATCACGTGCCTGTCATATGCAGATTTAAATAATTAAAAACACATAACCAACATTTTAGCTAATATTCGCCCCAAACAGTGTTTGAGAAAAATCACAAGACAGCAAATTTATTAGTTGTTTACTTAAGCGGCTCTAAATAATGCCTCTTTGAATAAACTTCACAGGCAAGCCATGTGAGCAGGAATCTACCTATCTAAAAATGCATATGCCCGTACATACATATGAGTCTTTACAAAAATATGCACATAAAAATGTTGCAATTAGTACGACACTAAAATCACCAAAGCGCGCGAGTGAGTGAGTGTCGCTGGGCAGTGGGCCAAATTCAATTTCAGTCTTCTGCTTCCTATAAAAAGAGTGCACTTAGCCAGACAAACTGCATACACAGGCACATCCGCACATACCTACGTTCACACCGAAATGAAACAAACAGAATAATACGAATGAAATTAGATATTTTTAGTTAGACCCACTGTGGTTTGTCGCATGCAGCAGTGTCATGTCAATAGTAAAGCATCGACGAGTAATATTAGATGACTGCACGGTGCGGTAATTTTCGATTATTTGACACACTTTTCAGTGCGACGAGTGATGGCGAGCTTTTGGCGTCGCGCATACAGGCATTACCCATCCATAGGAAGCGAACACAAAGGTGGCAAAATTGGTATGGGAAAATTCGAAAAAAAAACGAGCGTAATTACTTAATCGCCGGCTATTGATGTACGGTGCAAGGCGAAATACTTCTGTATTTTTATGTGAGCGGAACGGTTGGCTTAAAGCGCCCTAAAATGACAAAATCTGTAAAAAAAGCGTGCAAGCATTCGTCGTATTCGGCGCGCCGGTTCGGACGCCCACTCGTTTCGGTGCTACAAAGCAATTAAAACTTAAAATTTATACTCTTGAAAGCTGCCGCTAGTTTTAGTTTCAGCAATGTAGTTTAGTCTTTATACAGGGTGTTAGAGAGACAATCAGTACAAATTTTCAAGTAATATCATATTTTGGTTTTAAAATTTAGGGGTAGAATTTTTGTTCCCTGCTTACACCCATTCAATTTAATAAATTCTAGGTAAAAGTAATAATAAGTTCTCCGAAAGTGTTTCGAGCGAGATTTTCTTGCAATTTGATGTCTTATTCTTACAAGACAATTTTTAAGCGGTTTTTCAGATATTTCGGATACTTTTCAAGGCAAAACTGCACGGTCAGCTTTGCAATTGCCTGCCGAGGGGGATTGGGCTTCAAACTCTATAGAGATCGCTAGATGCCGCACATTCAGCTAAGATGGCCGCAAGAGTGCTAAATTACTAGGCTCAATAAGCTTTGCGCTTCGATAAGAAAAACACAATTTTATGGTTTGAAATACACTTTATTATTCAGTAGAGTCTCCCTGAACATTAATACACTTCTACCAACGAGACCCCAATTTCTGAATTCAATCCCTGAAATGCGGATCTGAAAGGGCTGCAAAATACGCTTCCACAGCCGTTATGATCTCATCATTTGATGAAAAACGCTTTCCACGCATGTATTTGTTTAGATCTGGAAGCAGATGGAAGTCGCTAGGGGCGAAATATGGTGAATGCGGTGGATGCAGCAACAATTGGAACTTTCGTTCATGGATTTTTGCCATTGTCAAAAAGCTTTTGTCCTAATGGAAAATAATTTTTTTTCTTTTACAAACTGGGTCGTTTTCCATGAATTTTTACTTCCAGCTGGTGTAAAAGGTTACAATAATATTTTGAGAATTTATTGTTTTGCCAGTCTGCAAGTAATCCACAAACAAATTTCCTTTCGCATCCTCAACTTCTGATGCTAACATCTTTCCGGCCGATTTCTGGACACGACCCTGTTTCGGAGCCGAAGTAACAAGTTCCCACTACTCTTTTACCTATTGTTTTGATTTGGACTCATGGTGATAGACCCAAGTTTCGTCCGTAGTGACGAATCGACGCACAAAATCCACTTTATCCTTTCGAAAACGCTCTAAATGTTGCTGAGAAAGTCGCATTCGAATGTGTTTTTGTTCCATTGTTAGCGAATGTGGACCCAATTTACACACAGCTTGCTGGAACCATATACTTCAATCAAAATATTTCTTACACTGCTCAATGAGATGTCTAGAGCTTCGACCAAACCTCTTCCAATCCAATTTCCAATATTTTGTTGTACTTTTTATCGACTTTTTTGCTGTTTCTGGACGTCTTCAGGGCTTGTACGACAACATTTAAATTCAGCACCCATTTTTCTATCGTACTAATTGATGGGGAAAAGTCCTTATACACTTTCACAAATTTTTGGAAGAGGCCTTCCTCTACCTCTGCTACCACCAGATGGTACCGCATCGAATACTTTCAAAGCCGGAGCGTTTGTATCCATTCGGACGACATGACCCAGCCAACGTAGCCACTGGATCTTTATTCGCTGCGCTATGTCTATGTCGTCGTAAAGCTCATACAGCTCATCGTTGCATCGCCTTCGATATTCACCGTTGCCAACGTGCAAAAGTCCAAAAATCTTAGGCAGAATCTTTCTCTCAAACACTCCAAGCGTCGCTTTATCTGATGTTGTCATCGTCCAAGCTTCTGCGCCATACGTTAGGACGGGCATGATGAGAGTCTTTTAGAGTGTTAGTTTTGTTCGGCGAGAGAGGACTTTGCTGCTCAGTTGCCTACTTAGTCCAAAGTAGCACTTGTTGGCAAGAGAGATTCTGCGTTGGATTTCAAGGCTGACATTGTTATCGGTGTTAATGCTGGTTCCTAAATAAACGAAGTCCTTTACAACCTCGAAATTATAACTGTGAACAGTGACGTGGGTGCCGATACGCGAGTGCGCCGACTGTTTGTTTGAAGACAGGGGGTACTTCTTTTTTCCTCGTTCACCACCAGACCTATTCGCTTTGCCTCTTTATCCAGTTTGGAGAAGGCATAACTAACAGCGCGGTTGTTAAGGCCGATGATATCGATATCATCGGCATACGCCAACTATTGTACGCTCTTATAAAGTATTGTGCCTAAGCGATTAAGTTTTTCGGCTCGTACGATGCTCTCCAACATCAGGTTAAAGAAGTCACACGACAGCGAGTCACCCCGTCTGAAACCTCGTTTGATATCAAACGTCTCGGAGAGGTCCTTCCCAATTCTGACGGCGCTGCTGATATTGAGCGACGTCATCTTGCAAAGCCGTATTAGTTTTGTGGGGATACCAAATTCAGACATCGCGGCATACAGATAACTCATTTTCGTACTGTCGAATGCAGCTTTGAAATCGACGAATAGTTGGTGTGTGTCGATTCTCCTTTCATGGGTCTTTTCCAAGATTTGGCGTATTGTAAGTATTTGGTCGATGGTAGACTTTCCAGGTCTAACTCAACACTGATAAGGTCTAATCAGTTGGAAATTAGATAACGCAGCGTTTATTTGGAGACCTTATCAGGAAGTCCATATAAATCGAGTAGTGAGGGTTCGAAAAAATTTATTTGCGGTTCGCATTCCATTCACTCAATTTCTCAGATCCGAATCCATCATACAAATCACGCTGTCGATTGATTAGTATTTTCCCAACAAGTGACAGGGGTACTCTCAGCCAGTATCATTTATCTTCGATCTCGTTAATGACGAAATTGATTGCCTAGCTCTTCTAGAAGGAATACAGTTTAATGTTCCTTGAAGAAATTTTCGTCGTTTCAAGATTTTTCGTGTTTGCTTCAGTAAGACAGTATGAAGTGCTAATGCGTCACTCGATAGAACGTTGGTTGACTTTAATTATCTCTCAAACGATTAGAACTTGTATCTGGGGCCAAATAGTTGTTTCAAATGCAATTAAAAAAATACTTTGAATATATTTATTCATTGATGTCTATTAGTTGGAAGTGTACTAATAGACATTAAGGAAAAAATAAAATTAGTTCACACAAAGTGCAGTCACACCCTGTAGACACAGCAAATGTCTCATGCGAGCTGTTACTGTGCGATCATAAAGCAACACCCACTTGTGAAATCCGCCGAAATTATTCGACCGTGTGTTCACCTCATTATCACCGTCATAAAATAATAGCAAAAAAACCAAAAAGAAATCGGAAACGAAAACTGAAGCGATGGACGTCACCTGACGTCAAAGCCAAAAGGCTAACGAAATGAGGGATTATGGCTTAGCGTACAAAATATCAATAAAATTCATAGACACTTTACTAACCGAGTGAGTAGAAATATTATTAAAACTATAAGAATGAAATGATGCGAAAACATATCTCGGTGCCACAGAGGAGCCACACGCTAGGTCATAATAGCTAAACTGGACTGACTAGACTGACTCACTGGCCGCGTCAATAGAGGGAACGCTGGAACTGCCGCGGCAAGCAAACAATACCGTAAAGGTGCTAAAATTTTGCAAACACGTTAGAAAGCAAAACACACACACGCACGCATATGTGTGTATATATGAAAATAAGGAAGCTGTGTAAAAAATCAAATCAGATTCTAGGTGCAAAAGCGAAATGAGGCGCCATTATCGACACCACCACCCCAATTACCTTAAAAATGTGCGCGTTGTGTGTGTGGAAAACAAATTTTATTTGTTATTTGCACTTAGCTTTTATAGTGTGGCCACATAAATATTTGTATTTATCTGACACACTTAGGCACAAAGTCATGATAGATAGATGGCTGCTTTGCGTATGTGAAAAGAATTCGACAATTCGACTTAATTATAGCTCTTCAATACACTTCCTTCACACATACACACGCACATGCATACTAGGCACCTGTCTGTCCTACCCCACACGAACACATGAACGTCTGTCACCACTATTGATTTTAGCGCCAAATGTATGGGTGGATGTATGTAACACCTTCAATATTTATGCATTGCGATTTGTTGGGCAACGACCAACAATCAACAACTAACAATACCAACACCCAACAATTTGGTGGCTTAATTTTCAACATCTCTTTGCCTTTCGAGTGCCAACAGAAAATTTAAAATTGTGCAAGCAAAAAGTACTTGCGCGGCAAGCGAAATATTGGAGGGCTTTTAGTTTTATGAGGTCATTGGAATTTAGGTACTACTTTACGGAACTTTTTCTGAACCTATCAGATTGCCGAAAATAACCTAAAATAAGAAAGTGATCCACTCACCACCTAAGCAGCACAAAATGCTCTACAAAATTGTAAAAAATTACGAAATTGACAACTTTTGACTACGCTTTCTGTTATTAAAAACTCCATAGCCAATCAATGAATATTAAATATGTACGAGGGTCCCTTGAAAAGTACGTGTAAAAATAAAAACTAGTTAACTGTTTGGGCTAAACTCTTTTTATTTTTCGACATGGTCTCCTTTAGGCTTACCCAGTTCGTCAAACACTATTCTATTTCTAGTTTGATGATCGCTTCCGAATTATAGGACTTGTCCAAGTCTGAAAAATAGCCTTTTGTTACTGCAATCCGCTCCTCGTTTAAATAAAATCTCGTTTCCGCCAGACATTGATTGCTACAAATTGCGGAACAAATAGAAGTGCGAAGGAACTAAGTCTGGAGAATAGAGGGATAGAGTGGATGTGCAACGAGTTAAAGCCCTATTTCCATTCCTATTGCTAAGACAACTGCTGAGCCGTGAGCTGGTGTGTTGCCGTAAAGGAAAAGGCAACTTCCTCGATTTAAGCGAATGCCAAAATTGGTTTATTTGTAGACGTAAATAAAATAAGAAATAAATAGAATAAATTAAAAAAAAAAATTAAATTTTCGTTTTTTTTAATATTTTGAATCACTTATTTTAATAAAATTTCATTGCCCACTTAGCACTTGATTGTGATTCACAAATCGCCAACGCTTGGGCAGATAAAAATTAGGTGAAATGTTAGCTTTTTTTATATATTTTTTTCTTCTAAAGTGTAAAAGTCTAAAATTTTCTTTCACTTCAAAGGCACTTGTGAAGATTTTCTCTAATGGTTTGCTGCAGTGCCACCTTTGTGGTACGTGCATGTGTGTGTGCATCTATTCTAGAAAATTACTTTCAATTTATTTTACTTCTGATGCCTCATTGTCGCATGACTCGATGACAGATGTGGGACAATCGGTGGCTATTTGAAGCCCACTGCTGCTATTTTGTTTTAATTTCTTTTTTTAAAGGTTAGCGGAGAAGTTTTCGACCGCTAAGTGCTAATGCAACCATCGATTACTTCTCGAAAACCTAGTGGAAAACAGAAGAGGAAACTTTGGTCTCCACTTATTTTGTGCCCTAAAATGATTGTATAGAGTTATTTATTGTCAAGTGTACCAAGTATTCTGGACACTGTCGCAGGTTTTTCTGAAAATTGGTTCTTACAAATGACTCTCGATTGTAATAAAAAATAAACTGAAAAAATTGTGAAAAAAATTTAATAATTTTTGAGAATTGAATTCAATGTTGAAAATTTTGGTACACGTTTTTCGAAATGAAATGCCTTGGGTTATTTTGAAATTTTTTATAAACTTGTTTCTAAATTTGTTAGGGTAAGGAATACTTTGTACTTATCAATAACACAGTGCGACATCAAAAATCAAACCGCACCGGACCTTTTTTTTGTGAAAACATACCTATTCAATAGCAAAACCCTCGCTGGGTTTTTAAAAGTTAGCTCGATTTTTTTTTTTATTGCGTTTTGAAGTTTTCTATTTTCATGAGATTTTGGAGTTTTACCTGTACGCTAAATTTGACTTATAAATCGACCTTTGTTTGATTTAATCGATTTATTTTGTCATAGCTTGATGCAGAAATTTCGTACATGTACAAATAAACTTATTTTGAGAAGAACCTATATCTCAATACGCAATTTTGAATACCAAAATTTCGAAAAATTGTATGTTTTTACCATTTTTTACTGTAATTAGATTTTTCTATTTTTGCTAGTATTTTTTCCAGATACGGTTTTCCAATGAATGGATGTAACAAAATGTGATCGTGAGTAGTGAAAAGCATGATTGGTCTCACAAGACTTTTAGCCTGTTAAGTACATAGAAAAGTGGCTAGCACACATTCCAAAATAAAAAGTATAAAGAAGGTTGTAGTCTGTCTTATCAGGAAATGTTTGTTTTAGAAATTCCAAAATTTGTTCCCAACGATTTTACCTGTTCTAAGATCGCAGCAGTCTTGCGAGATCAGGTTCGTGCATAACAACTCCTAAAACACATTTGACGCGCTAAATATTTTGTGAACAATACGGTTTTTGTTAACATATTTGAATTTATTAATTTCATTTACGTGAATTTTTTATGAATTAAGAAAATAAAAAATGTACAATTGTCCTGCAAATATTAACGTTTTCTGCTATTGTTGTGGACGTTTCAAACCAGCGAGTGAAAAGCATGGATCAATCAGTGATGATTTTACTGTGGCATACAGACATTATTTTGATCGTGAAGTTATTTTGAATGTACCTTGGGCGCCAAACATAGTGTGTAGAGCTTGTTATGTTGGTTTAGTTAATTGGTTGCACAAAAAACAAAGCAGAATGCCTTTTGGAATGCCAATGCTATGGCACAATCCAGAAGAACATGATACAAAAAATTGTTATAGTTGTGTATTATAAGAATTCAAGTCTATATTCTTTTTACTTAATCTATTTAATATTTTTACCTACAGAGTTTTTAGATATTTAAAAAAAAAATTTAAAGCAGAGTATAAAAAAATTATTTTTATGAAGAAAAATCTTGTTAAAAATTTATTTTTTTAGAAAATAACAAACTTAAAGTTCAGTTTTATGTTTTTATCTTATAAATGACTTTTTTAGTACATTTTGCAACATTTTTGCTAGAAGAAATAGTGAGAAATTTTAATTATTTTCATAATTACAGTAAAAAATGGTAAAAACATACAATTTTTCGAAATTTTGGTATTCAAAATTGCGTATTGAGATATAGGTTCTTCTCAAAATAAGTTTATTTGTACATGTACGAAATTTCTGCATCAAGCTATGACAAAATAAATCGATTAAATCAAACAAAGGTCGATTTATAAGTCAAATTTAGCGTACAGGTAAAACTCCAAAATCTCATGAAAATAGAAAACTTCAAAACGCAATAAAAAAAAAAATCGAGCTAACTTTTAAAAACACAGCGAGGGTTTTGCTATTGAATAGGTACATTTTCAGAAAAAAAAGGTCCGGTGTGGTTTGATTTTGATGACCCCAAAATTGTCGCACAGTGTAATTTGAAAAATTTTTAATTTTAACCAAATTTTTTTTCTAAAAATTTTTAATTAAAAAACATTTAATTCCCAAAACAAATTGTTTTAAATATATTTTATCTTAATATTAAAAAAATAAATTGAACAAATTTTAAAAACAAAATTGTTTTTCTGAAAAATTTCGAAAAAAATAAACATTTTTTGTTGGAAAAAAAATTATAAAAATTTTAAAAACAAAAAAAAAACTAATTTTTTTCTGAAAAATAAACATTTTTTTTTTTCGAAAAATAAATATTATCCATTATTATTGCATTAAAAAAGTTTTAAAAATAAAAAAGTGTTTTGGAATTTTCTTTTATCTTAAAGTGAAAAAGAAATTATAAAAATTTTAAAAAGTATCGAAGATATTTCGTTTCAGAAAACTAAACCACAATTTTCAACCTAGAGTAAATCTGAAAACTATTGTATTAATTTTTTTTTCAAAATGTTTTCAGTCTGGACCTTCTTTTCTGTCTTCTTATACTCAAACCTACAAATAAATCATTTTTCTTAAAAATTTCAAAAAAAAGTAAACATTTTTTTAGAAAAAACTTTTTCTCAAAAATTTCAAAAATAAGTTATCATTTTTTTAGAAAAAACTTTGTTAATATATTTTATCATTAAATTAAAAAAAATTAAAGAATTTTAAAAACGCAAAAACAAAACTTGTTTTTCAAAATTTCGAGAAACAATTTTTTTTTTCAGAATTTTTTTGGAAAAAAACACTTTTTGTAAAATTTTTAGGAACATGTTTTCTTAATATATTTTATTTTAAATAAAAACAATTATAAAATTTTCAAAAAGTATCGAAAATATTTCGTTTTGGAAAAATATACCAAAAATTTTCACCCTTGAGCAAATTTCACAATTATATTATATATATTTTTTTCAAAATACTTTCAGTATAGGTGTTCCTTTTAGTCTTTTTACACTCAAACCTACAAATAAATCTTTTTTCAAAAAAATGGCCAAAATACTTGGATCACTTAATATTGAATACCTCTGTATATGAGTTTTATATGGATTTTTAGATTTAAAATACTTTGTAATATACATTTACGAATTTGTATTATTTCCACAACCTGTTTTTTTTAAATAAAATATTCGAGCAAAAACTAAAAACGCCTATGCACAGTGAGACGACATTTTTATAAATATTTTTTAACTCCATAAAATAAATAATTTCTTTGATATATTTTTGTATTTTTTAATGCCTGACATTCATTGCTCTTCGCATATTTACGACTTTTTTAAATTTGCAGAAAGAATTTACCGACGACTGCGTCTTCAATGAGAACATGGAGCTGCACAACTACAATACCTACACATCCACATTCAATTCGAATGCGCGGCGCGTCTATTATTTAGCGCTGAATCGACATGGTGAACCGCGCAAATTGCAAATACCGCCAACCCGCTCGCTCGGCAAGCTGGCCACCTACACGAATGCCATCACCGAAACGGTGGAGGAAGAACGCGTCGAACAGCTGATAGCAAAGAATTTCGGCGAGAACCGCATTAAGCACGGCTTACGCCAACTCTGTGATACGGGCAAACCATTGGTCGACCTGATCGATAGCAAACACTTCAAAGTGCACCCCAAGTGCAATCCAAGCTCTAGCAATAGCAATAGCATTAGTAGCAGTAGTAGTAGTAGTAGCAGTAGTAGTAGTAGTAGTAGCAGTAGTAGTAGTAGTAGCGTTAGTAGTGGTAGCAGAAAGAGTAGTAGTAGTCCATTAGGCAATAGTGATAGTGATAGTCCCAGCGGTAGTGGTAATAGTAGTAGTATTAGTGGCCAACCAATGAGCAACGTTCCTGCTGCCGATGAGAGAGGCGAGTCACAGAGCAGCGTAGTCACAAATAGCCATAGCCATCACAGTAAAGGTGGCCAGCGGGGCGCGAACGCGTCCAATAGCCTGAGTAGTAGTATTAGCGATAGTTCGTCAACAAATAATGGCGATCGTACTAGCAGTAACAGCACTCAGAGCGGTCAGGGCCATCAGCATAGCAAAGGTGGCGGTGGAGGCGGCAAGAAAAAGAAGAAACGGCGAAAATGCCGTCCGCATGAGAATGAAGAGGAGCATAATTGCCAAAGGAGCCCTTTAGCGCTGCGCAAGCGCGGCAATAATCTCAACAATAAAAAGTGTCGAGAGCAGCTAGCGCTACAGCAACAACAGAGGCGACAGCTGAAAGCGAAGGGAGAAGAAGTGCCCAATATGCCGCTGCCCGCGCCATGCAAGAAGAAAAAGAACGGCGGCGGGGGCGGAGGCGGTGGTGGAAAGAAGAACCGCAACAACCAAAACGCAAATAACAACAATCACAATAGCGTTGGCGGCGACGCAGCGGGAGCGAACAATCGCCGTGGCAAGAAGCTAAATGCGAATGGTCGTCAAACAGGTGGCGGTAACGGCGGTGGCGGAGCGGGTAACCGCAACTCCGGCGCGAACCGCAAGCGAGCAAGAAACGGCGGACCACAACCGCAAAAGAAGCTGAAAAAGCAGTTCATGTCAAAAGCTGGCAGCAGCGTGACCAGTACTACGCAAGCCACCAGCAGTACAATCACCAGCAGCACAGCGGCGTCCTCAATAACAACAGCGCGCACCGATCGCAGCGATAGCACTACAGTGACGGCAGCGCTGGCGATGCCGCCCACTACCACTGAACTCAGCAGCGCCGAACAAGAGGACCGCTTAGATCCGCGCGCAGAGGCGACAAGCGTACGTGGCGACCGTGAGCGCGAACAACGCAACGTGCGCTATACCAATTCAATGGAAGAAGATGCGCCGCAAGGCAATGCGGCAGCAGATACGGCTGGTTCGCTGGAAGATTCCACGGAGGCGGATGCCAGTGAAGAGGAAGAGCACGATGGTGGCGCACCAGACGAAGAAGTCGCAGACGCCGGCGGCAGCGACGATGTCTACGACGAAAGCGAAGAGAGCGCGGCGGTAGTGCCGTCAACGTCATCAGCGGCAATGGCAGCGAGCGATAGCAAAGCGGCGGCGTTGGCGCAAGCGGAGCTACTCGGGGATGCAGACGATTTTTTCTACTACGACCAATTCGATTTGTGAGTTTCCAAATTTATCTTATCACTAAATTAAAGTCTCTAAACTCTAAACTGTTTGTACGCTAATCAACACTTCCACAAATCCTACACACCTACACACACACACACGCACATAATCAACACCTTAAAACCTACCAACCTGCAAAAATCACCCACACAAACATATCCCTTGTCCATGGCTTCCTTTTTGCTCCTGAGAAATGTTTTTGAAAAAATTCGTTTATTTAACCATAATTTTTATGGAAAATGTGTTTCGCTAATTTTTTTCTATAATCTTTTTAACGGTTTGCTAAACGTTGGGTTTAGCGCGGCAAGAATGAGTAACAAAAATCTATTATAAAACTATTTTCAAAATTTTTTGTGGTTTTTATTTTTGCTAATTTGGTCTTAATTAACACTGGAAAATTATTTTTCAAAATTCTTATATTTTTTCTAATCACTTTTACTAAGTATCTACATGGAAATGTGTATGACAATTGGCAATGAATGATTTGTTGTATAGTAAATATTTATCAAAATTTACATTTTTTTCTTCATAATTTCGATTAGAAGTAGTTGGTATTTTTGGAAGTATGAAAATTTGGTTAAAAAAAGAGAAAATCGGAATTTGTAGACATTTTTGTTTTTTAGTCTTGCTTGCATTCTGGTAAACTCCGAGCAAAGCTCATAAGTGTGTGTAAAATGTAAAAAGCAACAAAGAAGAGAAGAAGAGGAAGAAGATTATATTGCTAAAGAAATACAGATGTACAAAATAAGCAAATAATCTATCACTTACTACTTGTTATTTAAGGCATTTATTTATATACCTACACACATACATATGTAAATTGAACCATTGAAAACAACCGCATACTTAATTATACATAAATTAAAACTTGTAAAGGACAAACACAAATAAGTGCATATTTTTGTAAAAAACAAATGCAAAGGAAGTAAGACCGGCAGGTAAAATTGTTAAAAACCAATACTAATTTATACAAGCGAACAATAATTTTTATAGAAATGCGAAATATAAAATATAACAAACGAAATGCACCATGCAACAGAGATCGCAGAAGTATCTGCATGTGCACACACAACCACAAACGCACCCGCACCAGCACCAACATCACTCATTATCACCCATTCGCACTCAATCCATCTGCAATCATCACTCAATCACATCCACATGACTCACTCATACATACTCACATACACATACAGTTACACATATGGGTTTATGCAAGGATTGCTGTGTGTAGATCACGCATACATGCAACGGAAGTACAGCTATAGTTCGTGCACCAGGTGAATAAGGCTTTGATATGAAGAGCGCTCGTTGAAAATTGGCTGCAATTTGGATTAACTTTAAAAATAAAAAATTGTTTTCAAAATTGTAAAAAAAGTGAAAAGGGATCAACGTTTATAATGAAATTTTTACAAAATTAAAACTCAAACGCCGCAACACGCCTTTAAGCATTTAAGCTAGAACTCCATACCAAGCAGTCCAGGCGTTATGACTTTCAACGCTTTTTTCAGCCATAAGATTGGCCATCGCCTGGGACGACCTCTTGATTTGGAGTTCTAGCTTTAGACTTTTAAGCAGTTTCTATGTAGTATTCAGCTTCATGCTGCCATCACAAAGAGCTTAAATCAGTAATAATAGTAAATTCAAACATTTAAAGGAAATAAATAAATAATTCGCGCATACACTTCTGTTAAGCATTTGGCTGAGCTCCTCCTACTATTTGTGGTGTGCGTCTTGATGTTGTTCAACACGTCCACAGCAAAATAATAGAAAACAGCATTTTGACAAAACAAACATTTTGACAAACAAAGCATTTTGACAAACTACCGAGTGCATTTTTGCCATGGAAAAGCCCTCATAAAATTTGCCGTTCGGAGTCTGCTTAAAACTGTAGGTCCCTCAACTTGTGGAAATATTTAGTTTGTGTCATTAAGACTTTAGCTGACCTTTGACCCTACAACTCACTTTCGCACTCTTAAAAGTTTGTTAAATTTCTGGTCGCTGACAATCAAAAACTGGAGTTAGGCTCTTTAATATTAGTTCATGTACCGAGAGAATAATGGATTTCTTTTCCTTTTCGTCAAACTAATATTTAAAAATGTGTGCTGTGCTCTTTAAAATTTGTAGCTAAATTTAGGTGAAGTAAAGTGAAGTGAAATTGAGGCAATATTCATATTCCCTCACCGGCATTACTAGTCTTGAAAATAATACATTCTCACTCCAGTCCTCAGACTTTCTCATAGCTTCAGAACTTGCAAATTTACGTTTTTCGGGTAATTGAAAAGACGAAAACATTTAAAGAGCATTTTGAAAGGCAGGAGTAGTATATCGGTTATATTTTTATTTAATTTTTTTAATTATTTTATTATTTTAAAGAATAAAATAACGTTTTGGTATTACAACCAGTCCAACATAAAGATTCTAACGAGCAATTTTCACCGAACAAAAAAATTTATAAATGTATAAGGCACAACTGCTCTTGGATATCTGTCTGATCTAAAAGTGTTTTACGTTGGAGCCGCCGACGATGAATACTTGGCTGGAGCAAATCCAATTCATCTGTGCACTGCCTCTGTGCACTTAGATGTTGTGTAGCCATGGCAGAAAATAAACAAAAAACAGCCACGGATTGGTTACATGAGGAAACAATTTCTAGAATTTGAATGCCTGAGAATAAGCGACATGGAAAATGTGCTATGTACTTCTGAGGGTTTATGAACTAAAAATTTTTTATTATGAGAATAAAATTAAGAAAGAGATGACTGAGAAACTATGCCCAAAAGGCTATACAGTAATTTTTTTGAATTTTTTTTGGTACTTAAAAGTCTAGTAAATTTTGTAATTTTTGAACCCTTCTTTAAATTCATAATTTCTATTGTAAAAAAACGAGAGAAAGGAGTTTGAAAACAACACAAATTTCAAGCTTTCGACAGCTGTTTTACGTTTGTGGTTACCATTCATGTGGATGGCGCTGTTGCAGCGAGGAATTTACAAATAATATAGCGAGATGTTATGCCCAATGGATAGCAGGCATTCGCGGAAAAGCAAATGTGTTTAAAAACCTCCATATAACTTAGAGATTAGTTTACTCATCGTTCTACTTAGTTATTTTTTTTTTTTTTGTATTTCAAAGGCCGATAACTTTGTGAAACTTTCTATAAAGTCAAAATTTGTTATGACAAAAAAAAACTAGAGAAAAGAGTTTTGAACACAACTTAAAGCTTCAACTTAGTAGGTGTTTTATGTTAATGTCGATTGCAGCAAAAAATTTAAAAACGATACATGACAGGCAGTCGCGAAAAAGAAAATGCTGTTTAAAGGGGTCTGCAAAGCTTACAAATTAGAGATAATTTTTACTCACCTTACTACTTAATTTTTATTTTTTTTTTATTTCTTTTGAATCATTTTTTTCTACACATCGCTGTACTTCAACATGAATACACTAAGAAAAATCACTGAATCATCATCACATATTATAATCTACTCCTAGTCCACTCATCCCAAAAGCGAAACAATGTATATTAGGGTGTGTCAATTTTTATTTCTATTTTTCTTTTTTGACATCCTTCCTAGCAGATTCAGATTCTATATGAAATTCGAAGAAAAAGCTATGCTGGAGCATAGCTCTAAAGTCAATTTTGAGTGTCGAAAATTTTAAAGGAAACTCTCTTCAAATAATACGAAGTTAACATGAAATTTAATACTAAGTCTCTACTTTTCGTCAAGCGCTAGGAAGGACGTTCGTTAATTTTTTTGTTGGTTTCAAAGGCAAATTTTTTGTCAAGTGAGCCGAGCAGAGAGATAGCGAGCAGAGAAGAGACGAATAGAAGAGGCCTATTAACTAAAGTACTCTGAATGTTAATTTTTGTAATAAAAACTTCTACTTGGAGATTTTTTGGCGCGAAATATTTATTTTTATTACAAACCTCCGTTGGGCACTTGGGTCTGACCAGACTTTTTCGACTTTGGACGTGAACTTAACATATTTCTATTATAGCTAACGACTTGATGTTGTTGTTGTTGCTGTAGCAGCATAAACATTCCCCATACATATACGGGAATGCTGCTAAAGTGACAGTCCTTAGCCGAATATAAATCCGAGTCGTTCCGGTTACGTAGAACCGACTGTCGCGGGAACTTGATCTTCGCAGTAGCTTCCTAAAATTTAATTTTATATCGATTCATAAATATAATTTTTTAGAAAGGATCCTCGAACAGGACGAAAAACGGTCAGATCCGGGTGCCCAACCGGAGGTTTTAAACAAAGTGTTTAAAGCAGGTTTAAAGAACTCTGTAATGGCGCTACAAAGCAAAGCAGCTAAGAAATATGTCGAAAAAAATTGCTCCATACAAATTGGCGCACCCTAATGCGTATACAATGCACTTGGCCAACATTTCAAATTGAAGAAAATTTTAGTTAGCGAATACAACAACGCACAATAGCAGTACTGTATAAAATGAAGAATGTATACATGAGATTAGCAAATATTGTCAGCACCCTGTATATACGGCAGAATGCACGAATACGAATACACATACAAATATACTCTTACTAAATAGATTAACGCAAACCAGAATGAGAAGCTTAAAAATAGAAAAAGAAACTGAAAAAACAAAAGCAAAAATTAACAGGAAAATATGAAATATGCGTAAGCAAACGTCTAAGAAACCTCGCTGCCTCTCAGTAAGTAATTTAAATATGTAAAAAATATAGAAAAATAAGAACTAACGAATGCGAAACAAATCGAAATGCGAAATGTATAGAATAACTAAAAAGTAAGCAATTAAAATGCTCAAAATGCGCCTTCAATGAAACTAGTTTTAAGAAGCTGAAGAAAATTTCAAAGAAGAAAAGTTGAAAAAAAAACATTAATAAAGGAAGTAGTAGTGTAAAAAGCTAATGCACAAGCGCTGAAAACGCGAAAAAGTGAAATGAATGTAAATTTTTTTGAAATGTAAGCAACTTCACTCAGCTATGATTAATTTATTTTTAATCTTGAATATTTATTTAAAAGCATATATACACGCATATTTTAATGTAAATTAAAATTACTGTTATTTTATAATTTATATTAATTTTTCTCACACTGTACAACTAACAATGCAAAGAGTTTGCTGAAAGGAACTAAAAAAATATCAAAAAATATTTATAAAAAAATTAAAACGTTGAAATTAAGCTCACAAACATGTAATATTTCACGCACATACACACACATAAAAAATACTTGCACTCACACATGCGCAAACACACGCGAAACACTTACGAAATACGTACACAAGTAGCTGCCAATTGTATTTGTAATTTGTATCAAACTGTTAAGTGTTAAGTTTAATTAAACGAAAAAAAAAACACAACCAAACAAAAACAAAAAGCAAACTAATAATATATAATTTTATTTAATGCTCAATTGTCTAGTTTGTATTTGTAAAGTATGCGAAATAGAAAATCAAATGAAATTACATTGACATTGACAGTCGAATGGTCAGCTGAGGATGATGAGCGTATGCCAGCAACACCTGATTACCACAAACAACAATTACATATTAATTACGTACACTCATACTCACACAAACACACACACACATAAACTACTTTCTTTTATAAAATGTAAAAAGTGCATTATTTTTAAGTTTTTTTAGTTTTAAGTGAGAAAAAAAAATTATTTAATAAAAAAAAAATTATTTAATAAAACAAAAAAAAGCAAAAATAATATTTAATTAATAATAACAACAACCATGAAGATGATGACTATCAAGCTGAAAACAAAAATAAGCAAAAATAAATAAGATACATTCAACTAAAGAACTTTCGTTAAAGATTTATTTAATTTCAACTGACAAATTTGAGGGAATTGCATGATTATCTCTTACGATCACTTACGATTATTATTTCAATTGTATGCACGAATGTATGTACACAGTTGTGTAGCATACTTATAAGGGTTTGCATTTCCAACTATTTGAAATGGCCGTGCAAAGGAAGTTTTTGGTGTAGCCTCTTGAATACACATTCACACACATACATATATGCAGATGTATATATATATAAATGAAAGTAAAAAAATAGCTGAAAATGTGTGTGGAAATTTAAAAAAGGAAAGCAAAGAGAAAGCAAGAGAGCAATAAACATTTTTTTTGTTGTCAAATGCAGTCCACATTACCTTAAACGCGTAGAAAAACATGAGTACCTAATCAGTACTACCAATACATTTACATTCACATTGATTGTGTGGATAACAGCGGGACTAAGGAGAAGGCGGCGGTGCAAATCGCAAGTGTTTTATTTAAATATTTTATGTTTTTAACTATTTTTGTGATTCACAATTTTAGTATAACAAAGGCCCTAGTGAAGTTTATTGTTTATTATTTGTTTTTATTAACCCTTTTGCATCATTTGACGGAATAATTCACTCTTGTCAACAAGAGCGGAATAGCCCGCGTGAACAGAAACTCTCTCTTATAACGAAGAACGGAATAAGCCACGATAAATTATTTTTTTGTTAAAGTTTGAGGAAAATAAGTAATTTTGGTAATCCTGTAACATTATTTTTCATTAGAACGCAGTCTTTAGTAAAAGTCTTGCCAACGCAGGGTTTTTGGGTACATAGCGCATTCGAAGCGTTGATGGAAAAGTGTTAAAAAAATATGTGCATATATCAAAATAGTAAAAATTTATTTGTAGCAAGCGTTTTTATAATAACAAATACCAAAAGTTCACTTTGCCGTTCCCAGCAAGTGCACAACACGTCAAAACAGGTACTTATGATATTTCCGCAACATGAAATTGTTAGACACATGCTGACAGCCATATATCATGCAATGCATGCTAATAGCAACATTGTCGCTCAACATTTACCTGTACTCCGTTTCGCTGATAGCAACCTTGCATAACAATTGTTTCTGCAAAATTTCCAACAACGCATGTCTGCTTACAAGTTTGCTTTACGATGTGTTTCGATGGTTGCTCGGTATTTTGAGTATTAGTGAGCCTGCATAGAGAGTAAATCTCTCCGCACATACTAAATTGTAACATTACATTAATTAATTAAAAAATAGAGAGCACATCTCAATGAATCAAACAAGAACAATCACGCTGTGATTTTGATTTACATTCTTTGTTAAAGTTTGTATACTGTGATTTTTTTAGTAGATATAAAGTCTTACACTACAAATCTACGAATTTCGGCATTTCGAGAATCCCTAATGAAGAACAACATTGTGAGCTCAACTCAACGGTCACATCGGCAGCAATGCAAAATGGCTTCAAAACAAAAAAAAAACAATAAAAACAATGAAAATATCGCAAATCAAAGCTAGCGAGAAAAATTAAAAGAGAAAACAAAAACAAAAAAGGTTATAAAAAATGAAAATCAAAACAAAGAGATTTGCGTGATCACTGATACACTCGTATGATAGAGCGCTGAGCAGCTATGCAACATGCGGCTTATGTAGCAGATTACCACTTGGTGGGCGGATCACGCATTTACAAAATAAAACAATAACTCAATGACTAGTTTGGCTGAAAAACAATAACTGCTAATTTTTTATGAGATATTTATAAATTTGATGAGAGCTGTGAGAAATGTGTTAAACTGAAAGGGTCTATTACTTCGCATCAAATCGTAGTTATCGGCAGGTGCATATTTCTTGTTTCCAAAAAATCCGGTTTCATGGATATACATATGCCTGCATTCAAATTCAAAATTTCATGGTATTTTAGTTGGGTTATAAGAGTTAATGAGAGAAATATTTCTTTTAAATTAAAAAAAATTAATCAGTTTATTTTCAAATCTTCAGTTTATTGTGTAGAGCTCAGAGTTAGTACTCAGTCTATACAAAGTTTTTTCAGGACCGCTTTAGAATTTTTCTGCCTTCACACTTTGGGCCTTTGTTATAGGTACTCGTACTCGTAAATGCTCATTAAATTGTATGTCTTCATGAATTTATAGTAGTATATGTTTATTATAGCATAAGTATTTTATTTATTTTTTCTTTTGCTATTTCTCGCTTACTACTTATTTACCCATTTGCTCTACTCCATGGCATGCTTTTTATTTGCTTATAGTGGCGCTTCATAAATGAAAAAAAAAAAAATTTAATTAAAATGCATTTAACGGTAAGTTGCTTGGAGAGATAAGTATGGCTGTTGGCCCTCTTATTTCTTCATTTGCCAGCTTTAAGTGATACGAATGATGGCTTGTATATTATTTTAAATTTTTTCTGTATTTTTGTACATGCATGCATTTTTCTCTCATTTCTACTAAATTTCATTTCATCTGGATTGCTTGAATTACTCACGAATTAATTGAAAATTTTGCTTACTCCATATGCATGCAATTTCTCGCTGTGTAACGCTATTCGTAGTGTCAACTTGTTGCGTGAAAAGTGATGTACTATGAACTAACGCTGTATTTTTTTGTTACTTTTATTGTTATTTGTTTTTTTTTTTTCAAAATTTATTTCTAACTACAATAATTTTTTTTTTTTTCAATTTTATTTCTAAAAAGTTAACAGAAAATCTTAAAAATTACTCTACGCTTAGTTGTTGCTTTAAGTATTAAGAAGCGCTTCATTGCAATCCCAAACCACGCTCAATTTCTCTCTTCTCTCACCCATTTTTAGCTTACCAATTGGTCTGTGGAAATTTCTTGCGCTCTCCTGGTTGACGTATTGGGCGCTACAAAGGCGGACATAGTACAAATGCGAGAAATGCAAAAATTATTGAAATAAAATGCGGATCAATTCAGCTTTTATGGCAAACATAAAAAGCAACCAAATTCTAAATTTACATACTTACATACACAACTACGCATAGTAGAGCAATCTTATTAGCTGTAGTGTTGTTGTAATGCTGCTCCGTAGATTTTTGCTACTTCTTACTCTTTAACTAAATATTTGTATATATGTAGTGCAGTGTTTTAATTAGAACATTTTCACTCCATTTAATTTATATTGTGCCCTGCTAGTACTCTTAGAGAGCTTTTTTTTGTATTTGAAAGAAATTACATAAAATTAAAATATTTATATTAATAAAAACAAAAAATAAAGAAAAAAATTCGAAACGAAATCTCAGCAAAGCAAAGCTCGCACACTTTCGACATTTATGGTTTTATAGCTCAAAAACTGTATCTTAAAGCTCACGAAAGTGCAAGCGATGACACGCTCATGCTAACAGAGAAATTCAAGCTGATAAAATTTTTAACTCGGAAGTATATATGTATGTATGTATATTTAAGGCCCACCTTGAAGGCCATGTAAAAAGTAACTATTTAGCAAATAGATGCGAGTAGAATTAATGATTATTAAAAATTTAATTTAAATCCTTAAAATTAAGTTAGCATTAATTCCAGTGGAAACCAGTTACATTGACTTAGTACTAGTTAACAAAAAATAATATTTAGTCTTGTATTATTCTTTTGTTCCTGCATAAGCATTAAAATACAAATATACTGTTATTATATTTGCATTTCTCGTTTAGTTTTAGTTTAATAATTTTAAAGCATTTTGTAAATATTTCACATTTTTAATACCCACAGATATTGCTTAAGTAGTCACTAATTTCTATAATTCATGCAACATTCAAAGATACATGCATTAATAAATACACACATACATGCATTATAGCGAAGAAGAAATTTTCAATATCTAAAATGTAATAATAATTCAAATTCAAAATCTAAAAAAAATTTCGATATGCAACAACTGCCTCATTTTGCGCAATATTACTGCCAGCGCCTAAAATCATACACAATAGTTGCGTAAACATGTTGCTAGATGAGTTGAGCGCACAACTGCTGTATTTCAGTGAGTCTTAGGTCAAGTGACGTTACTGGTAAAATAGTGAAAAGTCTACGAACGGCCGCACTCGTTTGAATATACTTACATATTTTCAATATACCTTCCTCAAATTCTGAAAAAACAAAAGTATAGGCCACACATGAATAAAATGTATCAATATTTCTCGCAGTTCTGGTAGTAACTTTTTCAATGAACAGCTTCACTGACATTCATAAAGATTGTCAATAATATGTTGCGGATGCTAATTTAATATCATTATAATATTTGAAAAAGCAAAAAATGTAGCAGATCCTAATTTCAACGACAAGCGTTTAAAAAGGGCACAGCAACATTTACTGAAGGACAAAACATTGATGCAAACACTTCATAACTACAAATTCTGCACACAAAAGTTGCTGGTAACATGTTGCACAGAGTGCAGAGTCTCATATAAATGTTGCTACTAAAGGCTACACATCAGTGAAATTTCGCCCGCAACATGCATTTGGCTCGCCCGTGAAATGTTGCTAGCAACATTGATGCTCAAATTAGAAGAAACGTCAAATTTATGAGCAGAGCGCCAGAAGCAAAGGTAAAATTTTGGTAAGAAAAGTATTTTTAAAAAAATTAATACACATTTTCATATGCTTTAAGCGTTGTACTGTGTTCTCCACCGCTGGCAACATCATTTTATTTCTCGTGAACATTTCACGGCAGCTATTGTTAATTATAAACAAATCCAAATAATCAAATAAATAAGCGAATCAAAAATGGAAATGTAATATAATATGCAAAAAAATATAGTTTTTTGGCAGCTGCCCAGTATGCAAGGGTGCAGAAATGGTGGCATTGTTGTTTTAAGGTGCATAAAGAGCGCTGCGAGCTATGTAGACTGAATTTCTTTTCCAAAAATGCATCAGCTAAACGTCGACGACAAACCTCATTCCAACAATATTTCTGTTTTTTATTATCAATTTAAATTCTCAAGCTGTTAAATAAACCTTTACTTCTCAATTTTCCTTCCGTGGCGTTACTATTTTTATGTGTCCCAGTACTTAGTTCCAGGAGTTTACTCTATTTTTATGCAGTCCAAAGTGTGCAAAAAGCTCTATTCTACAGTCGATGAATGTGTTTTGCTTGGGTGTTGCCTGATGGTATTTATCATTTACCCAATTTTGCAGCCACTGCTCCTATCGCATAGCGCTGATCGGTTAGCAACTTTCAACTCCTCAGCAGAAAAGTTCACAACCACTTTTCTATAGTTCACTAGACCTTTCTTTCAATTACTATTAGACCTTCATTCATTCATTAATATTCGATTTCAAGAGTTGAAATCTGATCTGGTCGGATGAAAGAAATTAAAGCGAATTTAATTTAGTATAAAATCTTGATCCACTTAAACTATCGGATCACCTGCTTCCTCTACCTGGCGCATGTAATTGAGCTGGTGAAGGATTTATAAGCTAGCAGCTCGCTCATCAAATGTTTCATAAACTCAATGAAAATTGTAGTATAGTGGGGTGGCCTGTGCACTGAAGCAAAATCACCAAAAAGAAAATTTTTAAAAATTATTGTAGAATTTATGAAAAAACTGAAAAACTGAGAAAACTGAATTGCTTTCTGCACATCAAAGAACCTCCAATTCATTGTTTGCTTTTAAGAAAATTTATATTTCCTCTTCGCATTTATAATTAATTTGCATAATTTAGTAGCGCACAATATTTATTGTAATAAAGTAAGCGATATAATCAAATTCATGTACGAAAATTTATGCCGCCATATTCTTAAGTAGAAAAAAAGCAAAATTAGAAAGAAGTCCATCACAAAAAGGGAAAAAATCGTATAAATTATTATAGGGAAAAATCAATTTCTTACTTTTAAGTAGCCGCGAAATGTATGATTGAATTGATTGTTTGATTAAGAATATATTAAGACTGAAGACACAATCACTGCAACGAATATATGCAAATGATTTCGAAAAATATACACAGTGAAAAAAATGAAAATAAAAATAAAAAACAATAAAAACAAATAAACAAGAATTTCTTCTCATTTACTTTGGACCACCGTCACAGCTGACGTAACCTTTCCACATTTCCGCATTTCTGCGATTACAAAGTTTTCTTCACCAATTGTTCAGCATTGATTTCACTGCGGTTGCGTTTATTTACTCAAAATTGAAGTGAAGTGTCTAAATTGTATTGAATTGGCAAAATATTTCACACACACCTAATCAATGTCAGCAGAGCGTTGCACGCCGCGCCAGCGAAATGTCAAAATTGTGTGGCCTATATTCGCGTCAGAGGTAAGTTTGGTATCGCTAGTAGGTGCTGATTGAGGGATAATTCTTTTGAGTGCCCTTATAACTCACATACTCACACGCACTAGCACTGCTCAGACGCGTCGGTAGGTAGCGAAGTGAACATCACCAGCTGCACCTGGCAAATTTTATTTTTCCTACTTTTCGCTTTCTCTGTGCCTTAATTTCAGTCCGATGGTAAGTATGAAAAAGTATAAACTTTGGGAATGGCCAGAAGCAAGAGCATAGTTTCAGTTCTAAGAGGATGTTGCTTTATTTAAGTTGGAAAATAGGTACTACCTGTAGGTAACAGGCATATAAAGTCTTCATAGTAATCAGGTTAGTGGTATTACCAGTTAGTTAAATGGTCCGGAAAACAATCGTATCTCCTTAAATCTTGTCCACGAATATAAGTTGAGACTGAGTTCCTTCGACCAACTATATTAAATAAACTTGAACTTACGTGAAGATCAGCACATTAGCGAGAGTGCCTCCCTCTTGGTATGGAGATTGGACGATTATTACTGTCAACCTACAAACTGCATCGTACAGGTAGTAAATCCATCACTTCAGCCAGCACGCGATGGGTTGATAATCCGATATGTAACGCTAGAAAAAAAACTTAGCTAAAATGAAACGTCAGGTTCTTAAAGGCTACTCAATCGGTCAAGGAAAAGCATCTCTATGTTGGTTGATTTGATTACAGGCCACAGTCTCCTAGGTCGAGATACTCTAAGATTGAACGTACCTCATTTTGTCTATTGCAGAAGCAGCAAAAATTAGGAGAAGGATGAGTCTTTCATACATCTTCTCTGTCACAGCCCGGTGTGGCATACCAGTAAGTTTAGTTCTTGAATGATACTGATGACCTTAGGGATATAAATGTCAGTTAGATCAATGGGTTTGCACTTAAAACAAAGTGACTTGACGAGGAGCAGGAGGTAAGTTGCTCCTGTAGTATCACAATGGGTCGGCAATGATCTAAGTGAGTTGGTTTACAGACTGACTGCCACTTCTAACTAGCCACCTATCTGCCGACCTGAGTATCAGCACACCATAGCACAGAGGGAAACGAACTAGCTGAAGAATTGGCGAGGTGTTAATTTACGCGCGCCCCTATGGCGCCAGAGGTAATTATATAATAGCATCAAGTTTCAAAAAGACGGATATGGTAAGCCAGTAAACTTATGAACATATGGTACGCCATGTGTGCTCTTCGTAATTTCGTAATTTCTTCTCAAGTTCATTAGAGAATCAGCAAGAAGAAGAGTATTAAGCAAAAATTGCCTATTACTCATTTTTTATCCTTTCTGAGCGGTAGGTCAATCAAGAATACATCTTCCTCAAAATACCTCCGAATCGCAGATTGTAGATGGAAAGACCAGACGACATGCAAAATTAGCAGAACATTATGGTCCATCAACAATCTCAAACAAACGTCAACATTGATAAACATGAAACGACGGGACGCCTGGAGACTCATGACCGTCATAACTGGCTTTTAGTTTGTCGGGGAACAAGCAGCCAAATGAACATACCTCACAATAGACACTGTCACAGTTATAAACAACCCGGGGGAAAAGGAAACGATTTTCCATGCCGTCCTTGGGTAGCCAAGGATGCCAACCCTGGGCAAATTGCTGTGCGAGAGTCTTAAATTACTGTCTGGCTTAGATGCGAACAATCTAATAAGGTTCTTAAACTGCACAGACTGGTTATAGTCATACGGTAAGTAACTGTTAAACAAGTTAGTAACGAGGATGTGGCAGCAAAATTGTGCGGAAGTGCGCTAGTGGATGAATCAGTACTTCAAACAACCAACCAATTGAATCCTGAGTAAAATGTTTGAGTGCTAAGAAAATTATTCTTGCTATTCCAGACTACTCATCACCCTCAACCATAACTTTTCAGACTCTTATGAGACTCTTGAGAAAACATTATTTGATTCAATTACAAATCTGATTCTTTGATGCTGACAGATCTTTCCAGTTCGATAAACTTACTCTCACCTCCACTTAAAGAAAATAACCAACCACTTTGCTCTTTAATTTTTTTCCAAAGAGAGTACTAAGTGGGCCAAGCTGTGCGTTTATCAAAAAAAAAAATACTGAAAGCAAAATAAAGGTCTTATTAGCTCATTTTCACATCAGCCGGTTCCGCGTTACCGGAAAGGCATGAGTTTGTCTCCGTCCAAATAGATTTATTCCGGCCTGTTGAGCAACATTTTAGGCTATTACAATAACAACAACAACTAAATTATTAGTGAACAACACGTCGCTGATAATGCGCAGCTCAATCCAGAAAAATCGAGCTTAACTAAAAAGTTCAAGCCCTAGCGTGTTAACAAAATTTTTCTATGAAGTTGGGCTAATCGCCTCCAAGGTATCATTGACTCATTACCTAATTGAAGGCAGACTTCTTTCTGTTCGCTCGTTATGGCTTCCACGACCGCTCCGTTAAACAGTCATATTTTTTGATGAGAGACCTAAATGCCGAAAAGCTAATGAAATCACAAAGATTGATAGTTTCAAGTTGGCTTCATGCACCAATTTTTTTTTTAAGATTCATGAAGCGCAGTATCGGCCAACCGATCCATATATAATATACCGACTTTATGCGATCTGAAGTTAAAGACTCTGACTGTGACTATTTTTGATTTGATTTTTGGTTTGACACACTGCCCATCAAATAATTGGATGAATAAAGTGATCGGAAATCAAATATTTGATTACTCTTAAAATCATTTTTGTATAGTCAACCATTTCTATGGAAAAAAATCATCTATAAAATTATGTATACAAATTATCAGAACTTTCAAAGTAAGATGAATTCCAGTTAGATCTTTTGAATTCCCCATTATGCATCTCTTCAAAACGCTCTCCATTTCTGTAGTGGATTTCTAAAATTTCTATCCACTTTGACTTCCTATTGTTCACGACTGAACCTCAATGTTCAAGCCAATCTGCTGTAAAATGACAGAGCTCTACGGCCGATCCACGGATGGTTTTACGTTACCGGAACGACCCAGATTTATATCCAGCCAAGGACTGTCACTCCAGCAGCATTTCCGATACATGTATGAAGAATGTTTATGCTGATACAACAACAACAACAAAAACAACAACAACTGACCCAAAACATCGGAGTTCTTAAGGCGCACCAGCTTTATGTAATCAAAATGGCAACGACAAATTTTTATCTAAAAAATATATATAAAAATTGGTTTATCGAACTACAAAACCGGGTTTTTTTGTCACTACTAAAAAATATTTATTTCTAACGCTTTGTTTGCGATATTTTGTTTCACACCTGCCATTCAACCCTAAAAGTTTCAAATTACCGCAATACGTCCACATCCCCTACTGAGTTGCAAGCGCGTTTGCCGCACTGACCTAGTCAGCTAATTATTTCTTGTACAAAATATCGCATTAGCATACATATGCAGGTAATATACCTGTATATGTGTGTGAAAAAAAAAGAAAAAAATAAGTTAATGGCGCAAAATGCGGCAAATGCGTCATTAGGTAAGCAACAAAGGGTGGCTATAAAGAAAAAAGGAAAGTGATCATCGGCGTTCAACAAATACACCGAGCGGCATACCTACAACAAAGTAGAATATTTTTATTGTGACTTATTTCTAAAACAGAAAAGAATTATCAAATTTAGTTCATATTAGACCCTCATTTCTGAAACACATTCCTTTCGGAATTATTGGAATAATAAAAGTTATGACTAAATATATAAAATTGCCTACCGGCAATCCGCAGCTTTGGTGCTATCTTCGGACTAGGAATAATTTATAATAATAAGTTTTGTATTTTCAATTGAATGTCATCTAAAGCGGCTGTGAGAGGAGACTTACACGATGCGCTAAATGGCATCTATACATATTTAAGTCCCTGACAAACCACAACACTTCAAGGGAACTTTTTTTCTTCTTCTTTTTTTGCTGCAACTAAGAATGGCATATATATTCGGTGACATTCTTATTCGCACATTTGGTAATATAAATCAATAAATTATGCTAATGACGCTAATAACACAGTGGTGCATATTGTCTTGTGCTCAGTGAAACTTGACAACCCAGTCAGCAGGATGTTTAGGTTAGTTTAAAGTCGTAGTCTGGCCAAATACTCATTTTTTATGGATATTTTTTAGGAATTTTTTTTTTAAGAAAATAAAATGCGATCGTTTTGATTTCATAGTATGTTATTAGTAACATCAAATAGTATATAAAAACAAGTTTTTTTTTTTGACATATTTTTTTGTAGTAGTGTGGCACCAAAGTAAGCGTCTTAAAAAAAAGGTAGGTGGCTTGTCAATAGGATTTTGTCTCTTCAGGACATCCGAAACGAAAGAGTTAAACTGATTATTATTCTGTAGGCTTGTCATTCTGGCAGGTGCTACAATGGGAATTTTTTTTGAAAAATAACAAAATGGCGGACTTTTGAAAAAAAAGGTATGTTTTTCGGGTGGGAATCAGACTACTCTACTTGTACTATACTTTATTCGGTGGCCACAAAGGCTCATTGTGGTGCTTAGGAAAGACTAGCCTGAGTCCTTAAATCAAACGCGTTCCCTGCTGAATCCAACCAGCCGTCCATCGAAACTCTGCTCAGAAATATAAAATATTACCAGTAACCATCCTCGGTTATACTAAAGAGAGTGGATCGAAATTGGACCGAAATTTAGTTCTTCATGCAAAATGAAAAAGAAATCGAGATTAATAAATACATAGTTCGGGCGAAAGAAAGTGATTAGTAGGCTCGATTGGCACAACTATATTTTTAAAGTCAGATCTAAAATTACCGAAGGCTTAGAAACAGCTTCATGGAAACAACTACATTTTCTAACATGGCATCTACGTTGTGAGGGCATCTGAATTAAACTGTACTAATTCATATACCATATATTCAAAGGCAGCCATGGGTACTTGACAGTGATGAACTTTGAATTAATAGGCATCTCACTGTCTACTGAATAGAAGCACGCAGCTCGAGCCACAGACCTCAATCGTCTCAGGCTGATCAGACCTATAAGATCTATTAGCTGAATTAGGCACAGAAGGTCATAGGGTTTCTTGAAGTGAAGTTCTAAAGGGTGATTTTTTAAGAGCTATAGGAAAGTTAAAAAAAAAAACACACGTAAAATTCAGAAAAATGCATGACATTTTTTTTTAAATCGATAGTACAATCCATATAATTTAATGTTTGAAGATTATTTCATGCAAATGTTGACCGCGACTGCGCTTCGGCCGGTATCTCACATATAAATGCTTTAATGTTGTCTTCCAATGCGTTAATTGAAGCAGGTTTGTCTGAATAGACATGAGCTTTAACGTAGCCCCACAAAAAATAATCTAAAGGCGTTATATCGCACGATCTGGGTGGCCAATTGACAGGTCCCGAACGTGAAATAAAATGTTCACCGAACTCGCTTCTCAACAAGTCCATTGTTACGCGTGCTGTGTGTCATGCAAGTCAAGCTCTTGCATTTTGGGCAAAAAAAAGTTGGATATCATTTCACGGTAGCGCTCACCATTCACAGTTACGTTACGATTCGCAGGATCTTCAAAGAAGTACTGTCCAATGATACCTCCAGCCCATAAACCG
Organism: Anastrepha ludens; assembly: GCF_028408465.1. Lineage (NCBI taxonomy): Eukaryota > Metazoa > Arthropoda > Insecta > Diptera > Tephritidae > Anastrepha > Anastrepha ludens. The sequence continues at coordinate 31,804,860 of NC_071498.1, forward strand.
CACCAAACTGTGCCCTTTTCTGGATACATTGGGAACTCTTGCAATTCTTCTGGCTGATCTTCACCTCAAAATCGACGATTCTGCTTATTTATGTACCCATTGATCCAAAAATTAGCTTCGTCGCTGAACACAATTTTTCGATAAAAAAGTGGATCTTCGGCCAACTTTTCAAGAGCCCAGTCACCAAAAATTCTGCGTTGCGGTAGGTCGTTCGGCTTCAATTCTTGCACCAGCTGTATTTTGAAAGGCTTCACACCTAAATCCTTTCGCAAAATTTTCCACGTTGTTGAGTAACAGAGACCCCACAGCTGCGATATTTTCTTCAGTTCGCCCTCTACGTAAGCGTGTTGGTGGTTTGATGTCCAATAATGTAAATTTGGTTCTAAATTTAGTCACATAGCTCGAATAGCCGCTTCAGTGGGTCGATTAAACTGACCATAAAATGGAAGAAGCGCGCGATAATCTTTCTTAAGAGAACACGCATTTTTATAATAAAATTCAATGATTTGCAATCGTTGTTCGTTTGTAAGACGATTCATTGTTAACTTATAGACCAAATTGAAGATGTTTGACAGTGAAACAAAACACGAAACGTGCGTCAGCTGTTTAAACCAACTGTTTAAAAAGATAATAGCTAAAAAATCACCCGTTAGATTAAAAGCTAAATTGAATTCAACTTTTAAAGAGTCCACAAAAATTTGTATTTAAAGTTTACGACTCAACAAAAATACTTCAAAGTGTGGCTAGTAAATATTCTGCATATAGGGTTTTCTAACAGGTATTGGTCCATTCTTATACTGATAGTTCGATGTCGAACCTTGGCGTACATATTGTTTGGCGTGTCCCATCAACTCTGCTGTTTATTGTTCAATCACTAGTGCGAAATCATCCTTCAAGTTATACAACTGAGCAAGACGCGAAAACGATGCAACTTTACCATATGCGGTCATGGTTGTATCTCACGGAGGTGGCGTGAATTGGGCCGCTAAATTGTTTAATCTATCTATGCCAATAAGTCGCAACCAATAGATTAACCTCAAAATTAGCATAGCCCAGGCCATTGTCCTAATCCAATCTGATTTATAAAGTAGAATCATTCAAAATTGGATATGCCAGCAATGACATATCAGATGAAAGAATTTCATTAATTCCTCACATCAACGCATTTTATTCCATTTCAGCGATCAAGTCCATATTAGAGAACTCTTCAATCTATTCCACATCTTCCATTTGCTATCAACCTCTTCAGTATGCCGAGCTCGTTTATCACTGCCCGGCACTTTGTGAATCCTCCTTTGCTCGAAACAGTGATGGACGTCTTATTTTCTTAGCTCTTTCAAGATGTGTTTCGCTTTCTCTTTCACAGCTTCAGCGAATTCAAATATTAATTTTCCTAATACTGATTCACCTTCAGAAAACAAAAGGAAGTCGGACGGTTAGGTATCTGGTGAATACGGCGAATAATGGTCTGAGACCTAGGATCCTAGAACAGGCAATGAGGAATATGTTGGCGCATTGCCTTGCTCAATCGTTCCAATTAAGAGTTTTCCTTTCGAAAAGAACTCGAACGCGGACGAAGGCTATATTGTTTTCTTTTTAGACACGAGAGGTACTGCATTCGAAAGAGAAGTACGCAAGGTAAACAGCTGGCGGTCGCTGACGATCATCTGATACTGAAACTATAATTTGGTGGAAGCTGTTCTGAGTACTACACATCGCGACAAAAGTTAACACATAACAAATGCGCGATTTTTTTTTGTTTATCGAGAAAACGTGCAACACCGCCACAGAAAAAAATTATAAAAAGTCAGCGGAATTTTTTATCAACTTTAAGTTTGCACTTTTTTGTACTAAAATTTAATCAGCTGCAAAACTGCATACCAAAATTTCTTTAAGAAATTCTAATGAAAAATCTCGGATTTGGGATGAAAAGTTTGATGAATTTTTCTAATTTTAGTATAAAATTTTAAAACTGGTTTTATAAGCTTTTATTAGGCAATAAGCTGAACTTTTATACAAAAAATAATGAATATTAAGAAACATAATGAAAAATAGTCGAAATTAGTCAAAATGTGGATGGGCTATCGTTTTATCGCGGGCTGTATATGGAAGTTATGAAATATAATTCCAAAATGTTTCGAAGCTTGCAAAAGATGTCTCCAGATGGAAATAAGTATATGTGCACAAATTTTTTTTTTCTGTATCTCTACTAAAATTAACGGTACATTTATTTTTTATTTATTTTTGGTATACACAATTGAGCCTACTGCAAGAATATTACTGTAAAATTCTTCTTCGTCACCATTCGCGGTACCGTTATCATAGTTTTGTGTGTCATCATAGCACACTTCATAGGAAATAAGTATATGTGCAATATGACATTAGTGGGTATTTGGCAGCGATCGCGATCACATTAAAATTTTTTGGCAATTCTTTTTAATTTTTTTTTAATTATTAATCACGTAAGTAATTAATTAAAAGCGTGAGCAATTAGAAATTGTCATATTGTTGTTGAATTGAACTGTAGAATGCCACGTGGGACCCATTTGACCGCTGAAGAGCGTGGTTTGATCCTGGGAATGAGAGAAAGTGGCAAAACAATTGCAGAAATTTCTTCCCGCGTAGATCGTCATATCAACACCATAGCAAACTTTTGCAAAAATGCATCCAGTTATGGTAAAAGCAAGCGCAGCGGCCGACCAACGTCTCTTAAAGAACGCTCCAAAAGGGAGATTTGGCGTCTTGCTGCCCAAAAAGAGATGTCCTGCAGCGAAATTTGCAGCCATCTGAACCTCAACGTTTCCAGGAGACGAGTCAACCAAATAATTTGCGAAAATAAGAATCTGTCATATGCTTTGCGAGAGCCTGTACCAAAGCTACTACCACGTCACCTTAAGGCCCGCTTGGCATTCGCGGAAAAATACAAATTTTGGACTCACGAGTTCCGAAATGTGGTTTTTTCCGACGAGAAAAAATTTTATTTAGACGGTCCAGATGGCTGCCACAAGTATTGGCAAGATAAAAGACTGCTCCGACAAACCCGTCACAAACGCAACTTCGGTGGAGGGTCGTTAATGGTATGGGCTGCCTTTGGATATGCCGGAAAGTCCCGAATATGCTTTATTCCGACAAGAACCAACGCGGAAATGTACATACAGCTTCTTGACCAAGAGCTCATTGATTATTCGGAAACATTTTATCCTGACAAGTGGACTTTTCAGCAGGACAATGCTCCAATACATACTGCAAACTTGTCCAAAATGTTTTTTTCATCACGAAATATTGATGTTTTAGAGTGGCCAGCATTAAGTCCTGACCTTAATCCAATAGAGGACCTTTGGGGCATACTTTCTGCCAAGGTTTACAAAAATGGACGTCAGTTTGAGTCCATTGTGAACCTCAAGGATGCTGTGGTCGCTGAGTGGGCAAAAATTAGCAAATCCACGCTAGAAAAATTGGCCGACTCAATGCCCACTCGCTTAAACAAAGTTATTTCAGCCAAAGGCAACCATATTAATTATTAAATTAAAAAAAATAAGTTGAAATCATTGAACTTCGGCAAGAAATGCGACAAAATTGTGAAATGCACATATAATTATTTCCTATTAAACTTTTTCATTTTATTTTTTATTTTTGTAAGTTAAAAAAAAAAATGAAGTTTTTGTTATTGTTTTTTAATTGTTTTGATTAGATTTATAAGTAAAAAATAAGTCAATAAATTTTATTTCATTTGAAATATATTTTTTTCACATAAATTGTCATGCACATATACTTATTTCCATGAGGTATAATACATCTGAAGCATCGGAGCGAAATACCGAAGGTGCCAACTTCGAATTCGGTAATGGAAGATTATATTCAAATTAAATTGAAGATTTAAATTAATAAGTTTCGTGCAGAGTTTTGGCCAAAATTAATTAAAAATTTAAGGTTGGGCGCTTTTAATAGATTATAAATAAATATTTAGATTGCATGAGCTCCCGAACGCTACAAAAAATTATGATTGGTAGTTGGGATTCATAGGAAAAAAGTCGATTTATTTTATTAATAGATTCGTTTCTTTTCATAGGATATTTTCACGTTTTGCTTTTTGCTCAGTGAAGTTTACAGATCCCATACGCTCGTACCGCTCTCGCTGTCTATTAAACAACCGTATGTCCTTCAGGTTGGCACTAACTTCACAGTCGTGAAATTTCGCTAGCAACATGCATTTGCCTTGCTCGCGAAATGTTGCTGGCAACATAGATTGTGAAATGGGAAGAAACGTCAAGTTTATGAGCATCGCCCCAGAAGCATTGACAAATTTTAGTAAGAAAAGTGTTTTTAAACACGCATACATTCATATATATTGACACAAAAATATTTAAAGAAGATTTACTTACACTTTTTGCGAAGATTTTTCGCTTAAAAATGGCTTACCTTCAGAGTATTCGAACTCAGACTCTTGAATCGCAAGCCGACTCTGAGTTTTGGCTCTGTTTTAAATAGCATGCATTTTACATAGGTGTGGAAAAATGTTGCTGGCATCATGTTGCTGGTATGTTGCGCGCTGTTTTCACGGCGTTAACTGAGTACTATCATACTTTGCCGTGAGATACATACGAAATTTCACGCTTATTTCACGGAAACGTGGTTTGTATGGATTTTGACAGCGATTTCACGTAAAATGCGATCTTAGAACTGTGTACCCCCTCTTAAGCGAGTCGCACTCTTTCATCTAAATGACTGAACAATTTTTCCGCTTATGAGAAAAGTGTAAAAAAGTTAATGATATGTTGTTGGAGGGTTGTCCGCAACATTAAAAAACCTCTTAGGGTTTCTTAGTATGTACTGAAACAAGTATCCGCTTAAGAAAGGTGCTCGTTAGGAGAGAGTGCACTGTAATATTACATATTCTTTGGTCGATGTGTTTTTCCTTTGGGGGCTGCACTGATTGTCGATGCCCACTTATGAAGATTGGTTTAAATATTCCCGCAAGTAGCCTTCGATGTAATGAATTGTTTTATGTAAGTATAGCCATGCCTTTCTATGGCATGAATGTTCCCTTAAGGCGGGTGGTCGCAGGATAACCCAAATTCTTCTTTCTTTGAATTTGATTTCTCCTCTTCTAAGCTAACTTTTCAGAATCAATTAGTAAGGCGCCTTTTACTCTGTTATCTTTATTTAAATTTCTTAGTCTGTAAGCCTATATTGTTTGCTGATTATTAAATTAAAATGAAATATAATAAAATAAAATTACAAAAATTTTGAAAACAAAAAAAATTTTATAATTTGTTAACTGGGCTGTAACTGTCACGCATAACCTCTAAATATTAATCAAACACACACTCATATAGGAAGACAAACTCTATTCTATTTGCATACAAGTAATCGTACCCCGGTGTTAACGGCCAAATATCGATACACCTACCAGGGTAACCATGACAACAGTCAAAACAAAAACAAACGTTAAACCCATTTCGGTTGCTGGATTCGGTGGTGGAAAGCAAGTAAAAATAATAAATATTGTCCTGCTAGCTGTAAGTAGGTACGCAGAAATGCCTGGCGTTGGAATATCACAAGAATAGGGGCGAATGAGCTCAGAAAATGCTCTGTGCTTGTCATTGCGTTTGTAACAGTTGGCCAAAACAATTGTCAAATTTTCAGTTGCGCAGTGGGACTTGCACAGTTAAGCGGATTTTCATCTGTATAAAATTAACTACTTTGCCGTATCGAGCGCTGGACTTTGATGCAGTTGCTGTGGAGCAACATGTACCCCCAATCGGAGTTGGATAACTACAAATTACAAGTGGATTTACTACAGGAAAAACTCAAACAAAGGTAAAGCGAATTTGCTGAATCGAAGTGGTACGAATTTCAATCGGTTTTGCATTGAAAAAAATGAGATTTGGATTATATAATATAATAAACATGGCGGCCATGACCCAGTTAAATTGTGGGCTACTGTGAAAATTAGTTAATGAAATTATTATTTTTCGGAATGTTGAAGTTATCGATGAAAATATGTTGTGGGAATTTGAGTAGTGAAAATTTGTGTAGTGAATATTAAAACTGAACTGCAAATTTAGTGAAACTAAAAGCAAAATCATAACACAAGAGAGAAGTTAGTTTCATTGACACACTTTTCTCGGGCGCCATATTAACTGCCTGACAATTAAGCGCATTCTGGCATTTTGTGCTACGCTATTCAATCCACAAAATTTCTTGTTTCTATTCGTTGTGAGCAGCAAGAATTTAAATAAAGGGTCTTTCAAAAGATGCGCCTAGATGTAAAAAATTAAATTTTTTGCAAATGTAAATTTAGATTCTTTCAAGTTTCGCTATTTCTATGAACATTTTGTGTGAAATATTATATCATTTAAATGTAATTCATGAATACCTAATGGTTGAGAACGTCGAGATGTCGATGTTGAAGGTTGTTCAGCAACATTTTGCGTAACAGCAGCAATATTCCCAACAGAATGTCTAGCTTTTGGTCTGCCAGTTATTTTTCCAGCCTTGCCTGAACCAGGTTCTTAAAATTTGTTCATCAATCTTTGAATATTCGACTCATTCGAACGATCAAGCGGCCAATTAAGCTCCCTGATCACTGCAGTGTCTTTCAAGCAGAAGTCTTTGCCGTAGGTAAGGCTGCAGAAATAGCATTCACAAAGACATGAAGCAACACCAAAATAAATATATACGTTGACAGCCAAGCGGCAATAAAGGCAATAAACTCATATGAAATTTCATCTAAAAGCGTTCTTAGGACCAGGGAAGCCATAGAGAGACTAGCCGCAAACAGGCGGTCACACATCTATTGGGTACCCCGACATAAGAGGAAAACGAAATTGTAGATGAGATTGCCAAGAGCGCTGTTTACATGTCATTTAAACAAGAAAACGACATACTAAAACCCTTAAAGACGATCTACAATGGCATCGGGGCGGACAACAAAGTACGGATCGACAGGAGGTGGAACAATCTAAGGATTTACAAAACCGCGAAAATCATATACACACAGAACGCAGATAAGTTTGTACGCTAGATTCATACTAGCCCTGTCTAGGAAAGAAGGCAGAAGTATCGTAGATATACCGACAGGCCACAATCTGCTAGCGGCAGACGCACACACATCGCAAAAAATAATAACTGCAGTATTTTGCAATGATCTGAAAAATAAGGAAACTTAAGAACACCTTCTAAGTTCGTGCAATGCATTAGCTAGAACTCGAATGAAATGCTTAGGAGCGTCACAACATGAGAAGTTAGAATATGTTTCGGAATTTGAGCTTAGGGCTTACTTAGATTCGCAAAGGACGCAGGCTTATTGCAAGCAGTTTACTACATAGATACGTAAAGGTGGAGCTCCTTCTGGTACCACCAAGGAGCAATAGGGCTATGTGATGGCTCTCAGCCGGCCAGTTCAACTTAACCTAATCTCTATCGTCTAAAGTTGTACATCTGTCTACTTGATAAATGTCAATGATGACATAAAAAAGATACCGTCTTGGAACTATTCACTAATGACATCAAGGAGTCACTTTTGAAAGACCCTTTGCATGTGCAGATAGCTTACGCATTTGTAACTAACCAACGTCTTAAGTGAAATTAGAGACCCCTGAACATTGTGCAATGAAAAGATAAAGACATTTAATAATCAAGTCTATATTCCGAAGGAGATCTATTTAAAACAAATACAGAGTTTTGAAAATGTTTAGAGAAACGTAATTTCAGTTTTATCGATTAGTGTGGCCATTTACTTAGTACTGCTCCAAATTACACACAAAATTTGCTATTCAGTACTACAGTCACAACAAAATGGTGCAGAAGCGCTAGTTGGATTTTCGATGAATCACCACTTTAATCAACCAGAGTCAAGTATTCTGCAAAAATTCTTAAGCGTTTTTTTTTTTGCATAAACATTTTTTTTAAATAAGATACCTGAAAAGGATTCCAAAATTTAAATATCAGCAAAAAATTTAGAAAATTTCATTTCAGATTAATCTTTTATTACAAGTCATGCAATTTTGCTTATTCTAATTGAAATAAAGTCACTTAGTAAAACATATCTTTATTTATTGCCATCTAAAACTTTTTAATGCGGTCGCTGTAGCCGAATAGGTTGTTGCGTCACTAGTATCAGAATAGCCGAAATAATGAAACGCGTGACTTCAATGGTGATAATAATTGAAGTAAATTTATTTCATATTAAAAAAAAGTAGTATTAGACTCAATAATATAATTCTAATCAAGCCACTCAACCGTGCGCTACCGATGCCAATGGACAATCTCATTTCGAAGTGCACGGGTTCGAAACAAGAAATGAAAGAAAAAGATGTTTCGCCCCTCGGCAAGGGATAGCAAACCTCCGAGAATTTCTGTCATGAAAAAGATCCTCATAAAAAACCAGCTGCCGTTCGGAGGGGGCACAAAACCGTAGTTCTCTCCATTTTGTGGGAAAACATCAAGAAGCTTGGCCAAACATTGAACAAACGATGTAAGCCACATTTTATAAATGTATTGCCACAATAAAAGTATTACTCAAGCAACCTGTGCTAAATTTCATTTTCTCCCCTCTGCGCATCAATATTCTTCAAAAGATATTCTGAGTGCTTGAGAAAAGCTTTACAATTTGATTCATCATCATCTTTGCATTACAGGTCGGGGAGGATCATTGCCTCCTCTACAATACAGCTCCATTCTTCTCGACTGTCCGCTGTCGCTCTATGTTGTAAGATTTTCATCTTTCGTATGTCGTCTTCTACGTCATGGAACCATCGTTTCCTTGGCTGGTCTCTCCTTCCTGCTTCTTTAGGGCTTGCTTCAAATACTTTCTTGGTTGCTCTTTCGCTGCTAATTTCTTAAAACGTTACAATAAGAACAGCAATGTATCTAGCTGGTCATAATTTCTACAAATAAAAACCAAAGACATTCGCGAATACAATGAAACATTCCCCTCTCAAGCAGAATTCTCCTTCTCTTGCAAAGTATTCTAGGGTGTTTCAATATCAACTACTGCAGTAAAAATGTGAAGAGAGAGTAGGAGAAATGTTCTACAAATGGGTTAAAAAAATCTGTGATATTTTTTGTTATAATTTTTCAAAGTCAATTTTTTTTTATTTTTTCCCCCGTTAAATGAAAGCAAGATATTTAAGCTATTTCGAAAAATGTTTGATTATTTTTGGTATTCTCGTTTCTATAGTTAATGGCTATAAAGACTAAAATTTGTATCCAAGTAGCTGAATTCAATGCTTTGAATTCAAAGCTCATACATTTTGTCCAAAAAGTACTGGAAATTTTTCAATAAAACGCAAATTAATTGATTAATCAACAAAATTTATTTTGTCGCCTTCAAAATAGGCTCCATTCGAAGAAATACAATATGCCGAGTGCACAACACCTATCATGGAAATAGGTGTATCAAAGAAAAGGAGTAGCATGACTTTCACTTCTGACCGACTTTGACGTGATTTTTTGGGTTTTGGCTCATGTGGATAGTGCCATCCAGCCGCCTGTTGACTGGTTTGCATGCCAAGCTCATATACCCACGTCTCATCACCTGTTATGATGCGCTGGATAAACGTTGGGTTCTAATTCACTTGCTCAAGCATGTCTTCAGACACCTTCTTACCATGAGTTTTTTGAAAGAAATTCAACTCTCTTCGAACGAGTCGAGCAGCCATGCGTCTTGACGTCTCATGCTCAATTGATGGTGAAAAATATTGTGAATTGATTCGTGAAGCACGCTAAGGTCACGAGCCACCTCCCTCAAACTTAAATAATAGTTTTCTTGCACGATTTCCTTGACCTTGCCGTCGCTTTCATCAGTTGAAGACGTTGATGGGCGACCAGATCAGGGCAAATCTTCGACGACTTCTCAGCCCGTTCCAAAAGCCTTATACCACTCTTAGACCCGTGTTTTTTGATAGGACATACTCGCCATAGATTTCCTGCAACATTTTCAAGGATTTGGTATACGAAATCCCGTTCAAAACACAAAATTTAAGACAAATTCTTTGCTCGATATTTTTGTCCATAGAGCACACCTGCGGTTGACTGATATAATTAAATGCCAAAAACAAGCTAGTTGATAGATCACCGCTCAAACTCTGCGACACTATAGAGGGCAGTTGTACCAACACTCCAGCAAAGAAAAACTTTAGACAAATGTGTAATGCGCGCTTTATAAATGAACAATTCCCGATATTTTTTTGACAGAATGTATGACACCCGTAAGCCCACTCAGCTCATGAACCCGATCCAATATTTCAGTTCTCATTGAAAACGGCAGGCTAGGCCTTTTCAGCTTTGCCTTTCCAAAGCCTGATATTTTCCTCACACTCTGCTGTCACTACCAGTAGGTAACATATGAGAGCTTTTGTATTCCGGCGATTAAAACTTGGCTTATACAAGATGGCGCAGAATTAGTCATCCAATTTAAATTTGTTATACATTTTGTATTGATTTTTTTTATTTGATTTTGAGTGATGGAAATCTTAATTTTTACCTGTTTATGATTAATTTTGTATTCTAGACATCCACTCATTGCTGTTCTATTTCTGTTAACGAAGACCAAATTTTTAAAATAAAAAAGAATAATTGGAGCTTTGTACCTCGACTGAAAGCCCTTTTGTGCCCTCTACTCAACACAATACCTCACCTTACCTGCTTTCCTAAGTAAACCTAAGATGGAGCTGAGTTGGGCTGAGTGTATGTGCGTTGTGGGATGTCTACTCCTTCTCCTTCCAGTGAACCTTCTCAGTTTAACTTTAGGGAGATTTATGGGATACCTGCATCTCTTTTGATTGCACCGCCCCCAATAAAGACCTGGCGTAGCCCCATTGTTTGGTGCCAGCTTACATCTAAGCTCTGAGCTCCTTCTTGATGGTGTATTATTCTAGGGCAAGGAATTGCTTAAGTCCCATTAACAGCCTTTCTAGTCAATGCATCCGAGGCCTCATATCCAGTTATTACCATGTTAACTGGAACCCACATGAGCCTGATGCGATTATGCAAACCTAGTAAATTGAGTTTCCCCATGCGCTTAAGCACTAGTAAGAACTTAGCTTCGCAGGAAGGTAAAAGTGCTCCTGACTATCGCTCAGAAAGACAATTCGCTCATTCCGGAGCTTCCCTTATAAATTGATATCCGCATATAGACAGATGTCATGCACTTTCACTTCGAAAATATTGGCAAAATTACCCACACGCACGCGTTTGTGCCATAGATCTTAGTGGAGCATTCGAGCTACAAAAATACTCGTGCAGGGTATACTCTTGGAGTTGCCATTCAAATATGGGCGTACGGCAATTCGTCTTCATGTCCAGTTCAATTCCGAACCTCTTCTCGGCAACCTTTGTGATATCATCTCTGGGGAGTTGAGCAAGTGGGAGTTGCAGGCTAAATTAATTTGTCTCTAGGCTTCTCAAATGAGTAAAAAACTCATATTTTTTATTTAAAACGTATCTGTTGCGTTGCCTAAATCATCTTTTGTTTAGAAAATTATATGGCGCCTCATTTCTAGAATAGCAGACTCTAGCAAAGCAAAAGTCTTTGCAATAAATAGCAACCTAATAAATATTATTTTGTTTTTATTATTTGCTACACAAATTCGAGTGAGGAAAATCGGCAGCAACTACAGAAAGAACTTCAGCACATTTTGCAGCGGCGTAGTGAGCAGTAAGTATCTTAAATTTTTGTTGCATCTACCGATCAGAACTCAAAGTAATCGTATCGCTCGACTTGCCAGTGACAAATCAGCACGCGCAAAAATAAGACAAAAATACCAAAGCTTTCTGGATGAGCAGGAGCGACGAAATGAACGCAATCAGCTGCTAATGCAAATGCTCGAGCGCATTGATCAGCAATCAACGGCGCTATCGGCGCGCAGTGAGCGGCTCAAAATGATGAAGGTGAGTGGAAATAGAATTCAATTTTTTTTTATTGCTTATATTTTTCTAGCGCAATTCCTAACACCAGATTTGTGTTCCCATATTAAATTCAGCTTCAGTACGAGCGCTATTTTGCCAAACTGATGCAGGCGCAGCCCGTGCGTTGCATACAAAATGTAGGAGTAACAAGCGGATCCACAGCGGAGGTCATGCCAATGAGCGCAGTGCCGACAGCCGCACCAATACCTGTGTTATTACCCGCTGTTGCCACACAGACTCCAAATGCTATGCTACCTACTGCCACAACTGGAGGCGAGGCCGCAGCAGCAGCACCGTCAATACAGCCTATGGCAGCCACCATGGAAGCGGTAACAGCCGCAGCACAGTCAGCCGCATTGACGCCGCGCATGTGGACATTTGCCATGGCCACGCCGACCACAGCAGGATTGCTGCTGACTGGAGCGCCGACAGCGGCAATGGGAGCAGCACCACTACAGTCCACGGTGGCACCTTTTTTGCAATATCCGCTGGGTTATGGGTCACTTTTCCAACAACCACTTCAACAACAGCAGCAACTGCAAATGTCATTCGCTGGAGTTCCAACAGCCACCACTCGATCAGTGGGAGTTATAAATCGAGCGGATTTCCCACAAAGTTGCGATGTTGAGAAAACTGAAAATCCGCTCAGTGGCTTAAGGAAATACGGAACAACGGAAAATAGCAACGCGATTGACGCCACGGAAACAACAGCTCTCCAAATGTTGAGTATACCAGCGTGTGAGACAGGTGCAACACCGAAACAGCAGCAAGCCAAGCAGTACGAACATTCGCCACAAGATGCATCAAGCATAGATGCAAGACCTGAAGAAAAAGTGGGGTATGCAGTGCCACCAGCAGAGGCACACATATCGCCTCGCGAACTAACTGAGTTTCCGGCGTTAGATAAACAGTCGGAACATCAATCAGATTTTAATACTTCTATCAAAACTACCGAGTATCCAGCGGCTGGAGCAACGACAGAACCCAGTTTCACTACCAGTGAAGTCCTCAACAGCAATTCAGACATTCAATTGGAAGACGCAAATTCCCCAGAAGACTCCATGTCTTATGCAAAACTCAACGATGACTATGAAATACCCAAATTGGATGCGCCCACTTCAGGCAGCTCCGAAGAAACTTTCAACAATCCAAGATCTTTTCTGAGTTCTACAAACTCTTGGCAGAAGAAGGGCCCCGCTACTTTGAATACAGCGGAAGAGCACATGCGAAAGTTTGCAGAAATCGATCAAAAATATGGCACGGCGGACACTGTGGCGTACAGTCAGGGCTCCAGTAACGTGGATAACAATGCAGCTCTGACTGAATTTAAACGATTCTCTGAGATTATTAACCCGAAACAAAAGGGAACTGAAGAAGCGCCACCAAAAGCTCTGGAAAATGTGGATAATCAATCGTGGCAATCACATTCTGGCTCAATGGAATATACACCAAAACCAACCACCTCTAATACTTCGGCACTCCCAAAGCAGGTCTCAATTGATAATATTGAAAACGCCATTTATGGCGAGTTAGTCAACCCACAGATAAATGAGGCACCAACACTAAGCAGCACCGCCCAAGGTTTTTTCACCGAATTACTTGGTCAGCAGGAGCCGTCAGAGGTAAGCGACAGTCTTCAAGAAAGCAGCGCTAAAGAACAACAAAATGCCTCAGCTGATGGAGTAGAGGTCCCAACTCTCTCCGCAACTACGGATAACATGCCTATGGGCTACGCTAATTATAATCCCTCTATTGATGGCAATGAGGCGTCGCAAATGAGTACAGAACAATTCACAAACGACGTGAATAACAGTAATGTGAATGATCCACAAAATCAAACCCCTTATGACACACCCAATCCAGATTTGTACCAACAACCTATTCCAACAGAAGGTGCCTATGGGAATGTGGAAACAGGAAATGAATACAGCGACTATAAAACAAACCAAGCAGCTGATACAATTGCGGGCAACAGCAGCAGCGATCAGCAACTACAAGAACAACCACAGGATTACACACAGCAGGACTATGGCAACTATGATGCATCCCAGTATGGCAACTATGATCCGAATGCATATCCAGGCTACATATACGACCAAGTCACCGGCCAGTACATCGCCGATCCAAATTACGTTGCTGCCGAAGGCAGTAATGCGGAAGCGGCCTATGCGACGCAAGATTATAGCGAACAGCTGCCACAAGAGCAACTAAACTATCAGAGTAGTCAAGGGCAGGAAGCTAATTATGCGTATGAAGACAACACTTACGGCACTACAGCACCAGTTACACCACAAAACGCAGAGGTGAGTGCTACACCCGCAACCGCTGACGTAGCGACCTTACCGGCGCCGGAGCCAGACACAACGCCTGCGCCAGCCCCAATTGAATCAGTAGCAGAGCCACCTCCGACAAGCACTCCGAAAGTGCTGAAACCTACATCGATTCTGTCGACTGCGGAGAAACATGCGGCTCAAACTGATGCGCAAAAGAAGAAGAAGCGCGTTAATTTTGTGGACAGCAGCGAGACGGATGACAGCTCCAGCGCTAAATTGCCAGGCCCTGGTGCGGTGGGCAGTGAGAGTGATTTTGATTTTTCGAGTGGCGCAGAGACATCGGGAGGCTAGTATGTTTCGCAGCTTCCAAGTGCAGCTTACTAATTTACTAATTTACTTTATAATACGAATTAGCTATTTATTCTGCATGGAATCAACAGTAGAATTTATAGTAATTATCCAAGATTTTTTCTTTCAAGCACATATTTTACCCAATCTAAATGTCGATACACCGTAAAGAGAAAATAAATATCGCTAAAATATTAAACGATTTGTGGAATTTTGAATTTTTAAGAACATACTTGATGAAGGTTGGAAGGAGCTGTCCGCTCGAATTTGTATGGTAATCAATTATTGCAAAGATTCCATGCCAATTTTATGTCAGCATTCAAAGAAAGTGCTATCCAAATATTGACAGCTTTTGACTATCTATATTAGTTTTATATTTTCTCCATATGAAAGAAATGTCGTGCATTTGTTATGTGAACGAAATGCGCAACACCAGAGTGAAAAAAAAAATTCAAAAAACAATGCGAATTTTTAGCCACTTGAAACTTGTACTTTATTACAATATAAAACTGCATACCCAAAATTTTTCTAAGCATTTTAACTAAATAGTTTGAAATTCTAATAAAAATTTGTCGGAATTTTTTGTTGTAGCGAGAAATATATTTTTATAAAGAAATAAAAAAATGAAGAAATAAAGAGTTAAAAATAGTCAAAGCTTGTCAATATGTAGTGTACTCTCTTTATACCCGCTCTGCTATATTTTAAAGCATTATTCTGAGACTTATTATTTCTGAGACCCTTAGTATGTCATAACTACAATTCACTGGGCCCATCTGCTCCATGCTGTTACATATTTGGTGCAATCTGCTCAGATGATTACCCGAGGAATATATGTATTAAAAATAAAATGCCAAACTAAATGCTCCCAGCGCGAAGCACTAAAACTCTATAAAGCTCAAACACCATCAGTACTGAACGTCCCTTTCGCCGAGGTAGCCAAAAAAGTACCAAAACCAAGCCAACTCAATCAATCTCCGTGCCTTCCCTTCCACCCCCAATCGTCCCATTAAATAAACACCGATTAATCCTTCATTTGATATTCCATCTAGTAACTCACTTCAAAATATTTTTGCTCTACCCTCAAATTCACAACGAAGCAACAACAACTAGAAATTCAATACTGAGCCTACTTCTTTACCACCTATTACGAGTACCAGAGAATGTTAATGGAATGAGAAGGCACAAATGTTACTGTTAAGCATTTTTAGCACAACTGAGATTTGAAAGGTTTGTAGTAAAGGACTTTAGAACACTGACTTTATAGACACCACACTGAGTTTTGATGACACAAAAATTGAAAACACCACACATCTTTCACCTCAACACACAACACATCTCTCACCTCGACATTAAACCAATTAAATTTTTACTATTTTCTTATTTTTGAAATAATAAACGAATACACGTAAAAGTTATTACACAATCTTTTTCGATTGCATTAAAAAAAAATTAATTAAAAAAAAGTAAAAAAAACTGGCGCCGGGAATTGATATACAGTCTAGCATGTGGCGCGGAAAAATACGCGGTGGGTTGATTTCTGCGACTGCTTATTTTTTATCATTTTGTTACTTTGGAAATAATAAGCGCATACATAAAATTTCTAACACAATTGTGGTAGTACTTCTTCACATAATTCACCAGGTATCCCTGAGCGCTTTTTCATTTTTTTTTTTGTATTTTTCATAAAAAATTAATAATCGTAAAAGTTATCGCTGCTTGTGTGGAGCCCGTTTCTCCAGAAGTCCCTTGCGGTAATCATCACAAGTCCTTGGAAATTTATCTAAATCAGTCGGACAAGAGAAATTAGGTTTATTAATAGATAATCTTGTGCCTGATCGACTTTTTTTTCAAAATTAACAATATGGCGGTCTCAGATTTTCGAGAAAAAACCGACAATTAATTGTTTAAAAAAAATCGAAAATTTTGAAAAAATCCTTTGATCAAGCACGAGTTTTTTATGTTTTCCAAAAGCAGTATAAATTCTATTGAAATCTACCAAGCCTTTTTTAAATTACAGTGATCACCAGTTCGAAAGACATGGTTTTGAGAAAAACGCATTTAAAGTTTTGCTACCGATTTATGCAAATCCCGAGCGAACTTTTTTAATTTTCGTTTTCGTTTATTATAAGTCTAAAACATAATTGTTGCTTTTACAGACCACTTAGATTTCAAATGAGCTTAAATTACTAATATATTACTATAATTACACTGTGGAACAAATTCAGGTTAGCAAAAATTAGGTCCATTCTGAGAGTGGCGGGTGAAAATAGAGGCGAAATTAGGAGACCCGTATCGCGCCGTTTTTTTATGTTAGTTCGAATTTTTTTTTAATCGGCCTTCGAAGTTTGCAGTCAAATGCCGATTTTCAGTATATTGTTTCATAAGTACCACAAAAACTTTCGAAATCAATTTTTTCAAAAATTGTAATTGTTGCACAGGTCTCTAGCAATAATTTGGCTTTTACAGATTGAAAAAATATCAATTAGTCGACGAGTTATAGCCAAAAAACCATATAAACAATTTTGCTCCGATTTCGAACTTCGAAGGCCGATTAAAAAAAAATTCGAACTAACATAAAAAAGCGGCGCGATACGGGTCTTCTAATTTCGCCTCTATTTTCACCCGCCACTCTCAGAATGGACCTAATTTTTGCTAACCTGAATTTGTTGCACAGTGTTATTAAATAAATTAGAAAAAAGTGTTTAAAAATTTATAAAATTCATTCTTTGAAATCGAAAAGTCAAGCGGAATAGAACTCGAGATCTCATTGAATTCTCTTAAATCGCGGGCAATAGGAGCATTACGCGCATAATTCGTGTTAAGAAATTAAAGATGAAATGGATAAGTATTGCGTAACGATCTAGTAGGAATATGAAAGTAAATACAACGTAATAGGGATGAACAGTCCACCTCCCCTTTAATTACACTAGAAACAAAAGACAGTGAGAGTATAGACCTCTCTAGAGACTTTAAGTCAATTAAAATCAAACGGGAATGATAGGAAGGGATAGGATTTGAGAATTTTAAGGACCTGAGAGCATATTTAAGGAACACCTTCTGTACACGTTCAATTCTCTCAATAGCAAATTGGTGGCAAGGCCTAGAGCGAACAAAGGAAGCAAAAAGTAATTTGTGAGTGTAAGGTCCGAGAACATCGAGCTATTATGCCATATAAAACCAAAGACTGATTAAGAAGTGGACACAATAAAGTTAATGTGGCTGTTGAAAGAAAAATGTGAGTCAAAGATCACCCCTAGATCTTTGAATTCATGAACAGATTGAAGTAAAGTATTATCGATGCTGTAAGATGACTGGAAAACCTTTTGAGTTTTAGCGAAGGAGACATAAAAAAAAGCATTCCTTAATATTTAGAGAGATGCCAGAGTTACTGCACCAGCGAACGGGCGCATTAATTTCCGTTTGCAACATAGGAACATCCTCATTTTTCTAATGGCCGAAAATATTTTCAAAACATCGGCATACAAAAGAAAGTTGGCAATTGAAAAACAGGTACAAATATCATTAATAATATAACGAAGAGAAGAGGCCCTAAAATACTGCCTTGTTGCACCCCTGAAGATGCAATGAAAGGTTCCGAACATTCACCCTCAATTGTTACCACACATCGTCTATCGCATAAATGAGATTTCAACCATTGAAAGAAAACAGAATGAAAACCAAGCGAGGATAATTTACGTAATAGAATTGTATGAGAAACTCTATCAAATGCTTTAGAAAAGTCCGTGTAAACACAATTAATTGTTGAATAACTCGAAAGGAATTTGTCGGATTCACTTCAAATTTTCACCCAATATTTTTAAGATATTATACTTTAAAAAAATGCAAAAAACATTTAATTTTTTGAAAATGTTGACTACGTCTAACTCCTTCAACAATTGCATGTCGAATTTTGGTTTTCAGATGATTCTGTTGCGACCTACGATGGTCGGTTGAAACATCCGTGCTAAATTGAAACTAATTAATTGTTTTAGGTAAACCTTTTTTATTTTCCAATATAGTTTCCTTTTAAGGTTATACACTCGGTCCAACGATGTTCTAGTTTGTTGATCCCTTCCGAATAATAAGATTTGTCCAAGTCTGAAAAATGCCATTCGTTTCTGCAATCATCTCTTCGTTTGAATAAAATATTTTTCCCGCCGGCAAAATCTGTTTGCTCAAAGTTTAATATGAAAACAAATTTGCTAAATTGTTAGGATCTTTGCACAATTGTTAGGATCTGTTACGACAATATGTAGAATCTGTTATAATAATTTTCCAAAATGGTGGAACGGAGAAATTGATCAACTGATGGTTCCTGCAATTCGGTATAAATCGGTTAGTTTCATAGAGACAACAGTGCTTATATGAGTAGAAATCATCAAATAGTTTTACGTTTATAGTAAATGTCTATAGCCGCGGTACATATCATATCTGTATTAAGCTACATAACTGCATACCCAACATTATTCTAAAAATTTTTATGAAAATTTGGTAAATTTTTCTATAGCCAGTCATAGACAGTTTTCTCGGGTTCACCTTTTGTAAATCGGCCATCTAGCGAATAATACAATACCTTCTGAAATTTGTTTGCCTGTATAATGCGTACCTGCCCTTAGGCATTTTAAATATTTCAAATTACCCAAAATGTGAAATGTGATTTAAGCCACGTGCACACAGTCAGCGCCAAAAGAAAGTCTACATCACATATTGCAGGCTTTGACTATTTATTAATTTATTTTTTGATTTCAATTATTGTTGTTTAAAAATATAGTTCATTCTACAACAAAACTCATGTGGAACAAAGTTTCAAACATTGTACTAAATTTATAAAAATTCGGCAAAGTTTCATAAAAATTTCAAACTTTTTAATTACTGAATTTCTAAGAAAATATCGAGTATATAGTTTTATAGTACATTGCATTTTGATAGAATAAAGTGGCTGAGGTCTTGGCTGAGGTCAGTGGCTGTTCTCAGTCACTGGGTTGCCAGTTGTGGCCTCGGAGTCAACTCTGATAAGACGCAGCTGATGCTATTTACCAGAAAATATACACCTGCACACTTTAGAATTCCTAAATTTAATAACCACGCTCTCCCGCTTTCATCGGAAGTTAAGTATCTTGAAGTGATACTTGACTCCAGACTCCGTTTTGCACTTAATTCCTATTGACTTTCACGTTATTTCCATCGCTGCTCACAGTGCAATCAGGTTAAAGGAGGTTGGCCTCTAGGGACAATTTCTCAACGGTCCATATAGCATATTTAAGCAGTTAACACCGTATTTCTTCGCATTTCCTAGAGTCCTCTCTACACGAAAATTGGAGTTTACGGGTCGTTCCAGTTCAATCTTTTCAAGTATTGCAGGATTGCGATCCTGCAGGCATGCAAAATGCTTAGGAAACGCGGAAGAGAGGGAAATAAAATTATTTTTCCGATAGTTGTGACCAAGGCTCTGACGACGCCATGGTGTGCAGGCAACATTTCTCTGATCTGGGTTCCTCCAGGGCATATGAACATCAAGAAATGAAGGGGTCGACTGAATAAATCTTAGAGATCTCGCACCCGGTCATTGGCATCCCACTAACTGTTGTTAAAGGGGAATTGTACAAAATATTTCTCAGAAAGTTCTGGGAACTCCACGCCATTGAACTTTCAAACTCGTAGCTGTGTCTTTACCGGTCATTAAACGACCAGCACACGCGCAGAAAAGCTAGATTTACCATTTAACCCCCATTGCAGAAGTTGTGGGGACGATACAGAAAAGAAGACCGTTGAACACTTTCTCTGTAAGTACCCAGTCGTGGCAGCTAGACGATCAAGGTTACTAGGCCCTCCTTTCTTCGGCAGTCTGCGGAAGTGGGTGTGCTTCAACTCATCTCCATCTCTCCATTACTTCGACAGCTCTTGTTGGCTGCAGACATCTGAACGTTGGAAGTCTCATAATGGTAGCAAAACGGCGCTTTAGTGCTACTTGGGGAGTGCCAAAGTGGTATCTCAACCATTTTATCAACCTCCCTAAAGTGTAAGTTTCACGTGACTCACAAACCGCATTGATTTTTAACAATTTTTTCTGCTGACGGTGCAGATTGTTTTCCTCCAGACAACGAATGACCGACATCTTTTTTTAATGTGAACTAATATATTTTTTTCTGTAAAAAAATATTTGAAAAAAACATTAATGGGATGTGCACCTTACTTTATCGCTGACTGTGTAACTTGAACTGAAATAATCCAGTTCTATTTCATTTATAGTTATTCACTAACAGAAAGCTGTCTATTCCACCTTTTCAAATCAAAGTAGGCCTAAACTGTTACAGTTATTATGAGAAATTAAAATTTCTAAGCATTCCATTGCGGCCCAGTAGGAACAGTTATAACACATTTAGTCAATGGATTCAAAATACAGTTCAAGGCTCCGTTTATGGCATACTACGGTGTATGTAGTGTAATGTGGGGTACGGGCAGTGTATTTGTAAATTTTTAATAAATAAATAAATAAAAAATTATGAATGAGCGAAATTCACTATCACTCCAACTTTTTGGCTATTGCATTTATTTTAATTAATTCTTCTTGCTACTTTGACTTTTACAATCGCTTCCTATAGCATTTAATCTCTTTATGTATGTTTGTATGTGTAAGGCTCATGGAGCCAAAGAAATTCTCTTGCGGAGCAATCTTTCACAACCATTTATCATCACACCCCGACAAGTGAAATGCTGATGAGTCTCAAATAAATTAAATAATTTAATCAATCTGTATTTTTTTCACCGTTTTTTGACTAATTATCACAGCGACCGAAAAGCAATAACAAAACACCAATAGCTAAGTAACGCCACATTGGGCTATCGCATTTCCCTTGAATCCCGCGCCAGCTGCCGCTATCGGCATAAAAGGGGCAGCAGCCCATCCACGCGTGATTTTGCTTACAAATATCATAATTTCGCGCTGGCTCAGCTGTGCGCTGCTCAGATATGTACATACATAGACAAGGAATGGCAATAACAAAAACACCACGCCAGCGGCAAGCACCATGCGGCCGCTTTCGTCACAGAATTATTTATAAGCGCGTTGTTTTTCGCTGCGGCTCTTACTTAGCCCACAATTGGCATAGTTTCAGTTTCATTTTGACTAAGCAATTCGCACGGCCTACGTGACTGAGTTCAGGTACACGCTCTCTGTGCTCTGGGTACAATAACAAAAAGTACCAATTCAAAAGCGCACAGCCGAGGCGGCAAGCAAAGTCAAGTCGGTGATCGCACTGGAAATCATTTTTTTGTTCTTCTTTTTTTTGCAAACTTATATCCATTGCAAGCTGTAGACTTTGTATTTGTGTTTGTTTGTTGGTACGCATGCACCTATTAAATTGCTTCCGCAACATTAAACTGAATGCAGTTTTTATTACAAGTGGAGCGGTAGCGTGCGCCAAGAGCCCCAAATGACGATTGTATAGTCGAGCTCGGCCTTGGATTAAAAGTTTCGTGTTCTTGGTAAGGGCTGCGACGGCGATTTGCAGCGATTGACTTTCATCGGCCGATGTGCTCTGCAGCGGGCAGTGATCGTAGGTTGAAGAGCAAGGGCTTTGAAGTTTTCCATCGTCAAACCAAAACACTGCTCATTCCCTGAAATTTGTTTACGTCGCGCAGCGTCGATGATAGCGCACACGATCGCTCAAATGACCAGGCGTTCTGTGTATTGTCTGCGTCATACTACCATTCACTTGCACGCTCAGCATTTTGCTTCTGCCCACCGCTGTTGCTACGTCATCAAGCACTCAATGAATTATGTTTACACTTTTCGTAAAAACGCTTTCCGTTGTGCGGCTGCCGGGTACGCGAAATTTGAACCACATGATCGTTTGGCATAGTAACGTGACGACAAAGCATTGTAGGGCTTGTATGAATTAGAGTATGTGTGTGTGTGTGTAAGATATTTATTTGTAAGATATTTAGCTCCAATAGGAAAACCTGAACTAATGAAATGAAATTCTTTTTCATATTTACGAAATTCTCAATTAGATTAGATTAGATTAGATTTGTGGGGGGTTGGACAAGTCTAAGCACTTAGTTAGGAAAACCATTGTACTGCACCCGGATAGATTACAATGGAATGGTGAGACGGATGGTTAGACGGAACAATTGTTTTAAGGTCACTCTTCCACAAATCTTTTGCATGCATTAGTGCATCTGAAGAGATTCGGAAGAGGAAGAGTATAAACTTTATCCATACACAATACATCGCTCCCCTATAGCCTAAGTCTTAGTCTAGAAAACACCGGATAACTACAGAGAATATGCGCTACAGTGTTCTCATTCTCACGACTGGATATACATATTGGGTCGGCAATGATTCCCATACTAGCCATATACTGACCACAAGCGTAGTGGCCTGTGATTATGCCCGCAGTACTCTCGGGTCTTTCCTAATAAGTTTGAGAAGAAAGGTCGCTAATTCCCTCTTTGGTTCTTTCATAAGGCAGTTGGCTATTCTCCGGGAACCCAACTCAGACCAACGCCTTCTATCTGTAAACGTCATGAAGTCGTCAATACATATGTAGTTGCATCGATGCAGAATTGACACATAGAAATGGTGCAAGGCCTGGTCGTATGATTGCAGAGCCTTTATCAGTCAGTTTATCAGCCCACTCGTACCTTGTAAAGAGTGGTTAAGTTTTAAGGGCCGGTGTTGATTTTGAATAAAATAAAATTCCTTTAGGAAATTATTGTCATTTTTCCTTATTATGATAATATTAATATGGCTCAATAACGTATAGAACAAAATATTGGTCAAATGGTAGCAGCGGCCTCGGCGGCACACCTCCATCCGATGGTCCAGGTCCAAATTTTCGATGACGCTGAGGCATAATTGAGGTTGTATGCCATTAATGTGCTGAATTATCTCATCCTTTAGCTCTTGAATTGTTGCTGGCTTATCGACGTACACCTTTTTTTTTCAAATAACCTCAAAGAAAGAAGTCCAACGGTGTCAAATCACATGATCTTGGCGGCCAATTGACATCGCCGCGACGTGAGATTATTCGGCCATTAAATTTTTCGTGCAAAAGAGCCATTGTTTCGTTAGCTGTGTGACAAGTGGCTCCGCCTTGTTGAAACCACATATCGTCCACATCCATATCTTCCTATTCGGGTCATAAAAAGTTCGTTATCATCTCACGATAGCGAACACTATTCACAGTAACTGCCTGACCGGCCTCATTTTGGAAAAAATTCGGCCCAATGATGCCGAAGGCCCATAAACCGCACCAAACAGTCACTCTTTATGGGTGCTTTGGTTTTTCGGCAATCACTTTTGGATTATCATTCGCCCAAATGCGCCCAAATGTGGCAATTCTGCTTATTGACTAATCCACTGAGGTGAAAATGTGCCTAATCACTGAAGATGATTTTCTTCGAAAATTGGTCATTCACTGTTGCCATTTCCTGCCGCCATTCTGACCATTCACGACGCTTGAAATGGTCAAGAGGCTTTAGTTATTGAGTCAATTGCACCTTGTAAGCGTGTAAATGCAAGTCTTTATGCATAATGTTCATCAACGACGAGCGTGAGAGGTACAATTGTTGGGCACGAGGACGAGTTGAGGTGGACGGCTCTTCAACCACACTATCGCGAACAGCAACAATATTTTCTGCAGTACGAGCTATACGAGCATGCACTGGTGTATCACATCTCCTACAGACCCGGTTTATTCAAACTTTTGCACAATTTTTCCGATTGTACTCGTACGCACATTTGGACGATTAAATCGACCGAAAAATCACGAAGTGCGCGATAGGCATTTTGATTTTAACCCTCGTTTTCATAATAAGCCTGAATAACTTTAACGCGTTGCTCGATTATATATCTTTCTATAAATCAAATTGAATTAGTTTGAAATTGAAAAATGTCAAATGAAATGCAAAAAAAAACTCGACGTTTAGGTGTGGTTCACATTCAGCATCGGCCTTTAAAATTTAACCACCCTTTAGTACCACAATGCCCAGACACCAAAATAAGAGAAACTTTGTTGTGCTTCGCAACACTGTTACTTTTTGTCTCACATTCACCGACTAATGTCGAAGAGCAGCGTGGGTTAGCAAGGGCTCTTAGTGCAACTAAATATTCAATTATCCATGTTGCATGCTGCATTTTGCGTCAGCTGTGTTCAGAGTAGTATAGTATTTAAGCTGAAATGCACAGTTGCCAGTTTGGAGCTTTAACCACTAGAGGGGGGTGTCGAGTCAAATCCCATCTAATCTTACGTTGGAGAGAGGGGGGGGTCTCGGCAAATATCACGCAATTTTTTTCTGATTGAAACAAAAAAATTGTACATGCTTAAGATTTAATCTCAAGCGTAATCGTAGTATGATTAAGATCATTCACTAATTCGTTCAAAAGAAAATAATTTCATTCATACTTCGACGTTATACATTTCAGCTGTCAAACCACCATATTTGTTTTATACCAAATAGCTCAATTTAATCTGAATTTGCGGTACAGTGTAGCCCGTCGGTTGTTTTCGCGCCACTATGAGCCGAACGCCCTATCACTCAGGTTGACGTTTGACAATTCCGGACTTTAAAGAACATGACGGAAAATCATTTGCTCCATTTCTAATACGCGTACCGATTGAACCGCTGAATGCCTTCATCAGCACGCCTATTGATCTCTATTGCCCAAGTATACGTGATGATTTAGAGAAAATATGCTACAGTACATCCGGCGGAGCCGATATGACCCACAGCATCTTGTCGATGTAATAGTTACGAAAGAGAAGGTTGCATGTGCAATCAAATCATTCTCACCTTTCAAATCTCCAGGCCCTGATGGGATCTTTCCTAAGATGTTACAGGAAACTCTTGATAGTATTCTACCATGGCTAATGGAAATTTTCAAAGCATGTCTAAATCTAGGTTATATTCCAAACAGCTGGAAACTTGCTAGGGTCGTCTTCATACCAAAGGCAGGCAGAAGAGGACATGAATCAGCGAAGGACTTTAGGCCGATCAGTTTGTCGTCCTTCCTTGTTAAAACTTTGGAACGGCTTTTAGATATGCACATTAGAAGTTCGCTGGAGAGCTTTAGTATATCAACTGCACAACATGCTTACCTCAAAGGCAAATCGACGGAGACAGCGCTTCACGAGGTAATCCTAACAATAGAGGGGTCTCTAGTAAACAAACAGTATACGATGGCAGCTTTTCTTGACATAGAGGGCGCATTTAATAACGTTAGCACGAATGCTATCCAACGGGCGTTAATAGACTTAGGGGTGGAAAATTGTATCACCAATTGGATCATCTCTATGCTAGAAACCAGGATCATTAGAGCTAATATGGGTAACATCAACATAACTAAGAGAGTCCACAGGGGTACTCCACAGGGGGGAGTACTATCTCCACTTCTTTGGTTATGTGTGATTAGCAAAATCCTAATAAAACTTAATAGAGGAGTGGTAAAAGCGGTGGCGTACGCTGATGATGTGGTGCTAATGGCGTCAGGACTGTGTCCTAATACGATCAGTGGGATCATTCAAAGGGCGTTAGGCGATCTTAATTCTTGGGCAACAGGCTGTGGCTTAAGTTTAAACCCGCGTAAAACAGAACTCATGCTCTTTACCACCAGATACAAGGTACCAAGCTTTACCCTACCAAATATTAATGGACAAACCCTCTCACTTTCACCCAGTGCAAAGTACTTAGGGGTAATTTTGGACTCCAAACTTAGCTGGAAATTAAACGTCGAAGAACGGGTAAGGAAAGCTGAAATTGCTCTATATGCCTGTAAACGTATGCTTGGAAGAAGATGGGGTCTTCAACCTAAGCATACATTATGGTTGTACAAGGCGGTTATACGACCAATTTTATCGTATGGTTCGGTAGTTTGGTGGAAAGCTCTAGGGAGAGATTACAACATCAAATTACTCGGCAGAATACAAAGATCAGCCTGTGCAATAACGGTCGGCGCAATCAGATCATGTCCTAGGGAGGCTCTGAACGCACTGACACACGTTATTCCAATAGACCTACATATTAAGAAGACGGCAACCATGAGTGCGTTTAGGTTAAACGAAGCGGGCCGCTGGAAAGAAAACACTTATGGTCATGCCAGTCTACTATTGCGACAAACTCAGTTAACCTCGGTGAGGACTGACTACATCGTCCCGACGGTAACATTCAATAGGAATTTTGCCACTCTCTTTCCATCTAAGGAAGAGTGGAATAAGGGATTTTCATTAAACAACTTCGACACTACAGTCTATACAGATGGTTCTAAAATGGATTGTGGTGTTGGAGCTGGTATATATTCTCATAGACTTAAAATTGAAAAATCTGTGCGCCTCCCCAATACCTGCGGTGTCTTCCAGGCGGAAGTACTGGCAATTGGGGAAGCTTGTAGGCTACTAATCACAGACTTCTCTTTTAAGAGCAATATCGCTATTCTCTCGGATAGCCAAGCTGCAATCCAGGCACTGGATTCAGCGACTACAACCTCAATGGTGGTGGAACAAAGTAGGAATAGCCTTTCCACCTTGAGCGAAAAACATAATGTTACCTTAATCTGGGTCCCAGGACATCGGAATATTGAAGGTAACGAAAAAGCAGATGAACTGGCAAGAGGGGGATCTGCCATGAATAACGCTCTTGCAGAACCGGTATTCACACCATTAGGCGCAGTCAAGAGTACAATTTCCCTAAAATACCTCCGAATGGCGGAGTGTAGATGGAGGGGCCAGACGAAATGCAAAATCAGCAGAACGTTATGGCCCACCTACAACCTTAAACAATCATCAATATTGTTAAACATGAAACGACGGGATGCCTGGAGACTAACGGCAGTCATAACTGGCTTTTGGTCTGTCGGAGAACAGGCAGCCAAAATGGGCATCCCTCACAACACATACTGTCACAGTTGCAAACAACCGGAGAAAAAGGAAACAATCTTCCATTTCCTCTGTGAATGCCCTGCCCTATGGAAGGACAGAATGTTAACCCTGGGCAAACCGCTGTTCGAGGAGCTCGAACAACTGTCTGGCTTAGATGTCAACAACCTAATAAGGTTCCTGAACCGCACAGACTGGGTATAGTCATGCCGTAAATAACAAGTTGGCAAAGAGGATGTGGCAACAAAATGGTGCGGAAGCGCTAGTTGGATTCAGGATGAATCACCACTCTAACCAACCAACCAACAACATGCGGTATTTACTTCGCATCTATCACAAGAGCTGCAGAGCACAGGCGAGCAGCTCACATTGCACCAGCTAAGCAAGCGCGTATGTTCCGCAAAGTGCGACCCTCACGGATTGTCACAAGACGAGCTAATGAGTTACTGTGCGCAAGCGTCAACGGCTTAGAGTGGCTAGATTAGAACGAAGTTGAAGGAGCACATGATTTTACTGAAAATCATATGGACATGTTGGTCCCAATAGTCTCTCTTGAAACCGCGCATGATTCTCCATGGACTGAATTAGAGTAGATATTATTTTTTTAATCGCAGTAGTTACGATTTAAGTCTTCTATTGTTAAATTTTTATTACACTTATAACTCTCAGCAATATTGATTACTAGTCTTAACTAATTGTAAATAAAAGCACGAAGCAACTTTTTTGTCTCTTTTTACAATAACAATCCAACGCGTTTACATAAGAAACCCACATTTTGAAAAATCTCACGTGAGATTGGGGGATGGGGGAGGGGGTTGAATAAAATCTCACGACATCTCACCAGGGGGGGAGGGAGGATCAGAAAATTGAAAAAAACACCTCACGTAATTTATGGACGCCCCCTTACTCCGCATAACAAACGGTTGCCGTGACAATTATAATATACCAGGTGATGCAAATTATCATACGTTAACAAAATTCAAAAGATGACTTGAAATCAATTTTTTGCCACTATTTGAAAATGTCGAGGAAATAGACATTGAAATTAATTTGTGAAATAACTTATACAAAGTGACGCAAAATTAGTCACCCTATCCGAGCATTTATAATTTTTGCAAACGGCTTCGTACATCAAGAATTTTTTTTTTTATTTTTATTTTTTATTTGTTCATGTGGATAAGGGGGTTTATAAAGCCTCACACCACATCAAAACTGCCGTCGCAAAAATGGTAAATACGGAAACTAAAAACTCCTTCCCGTTTAGAACCGTCCGTTACCTTGCAAACGCTTTTGCATTATTTCAGAGTGGCGTTTCATCTTCCCCACTACAAGGTCTACGCTTGTGTTCCTGCGTCCAGGTCCTGCTTAGCATCTGGTCGATGACATTTTCAGTGGCTAAGCGACTCACTGCATTCTCCAGCGTTCGACGTTCTTGTTCCCAACGCAAGCATTGGAAAAAGGTGTGTTCAGCGTCATCTTCGGCTGCATCGCTGTATAAGCATGTGAGGTGCTCGCATTTCCCTATTTTCCAAAAGTATTCCTAGAAATACCTTTGTGCTGAAAGTAAATTCATAATTGGCCCATGTGAACCAAACAGTTGCAGTATGCAAACAGTCCAGCAATTGAGCGTTTCCTCTACACGTCAAGGGTTTTTATTAGGTGCACAACTAAGTTCCCGCTGTTTGTCAATAGATGCCGCCAGTAGTGTGTGCTAGTCCATTCTAACATAACCTAAACGTCATAAACCAAGCTTAGACATATGGTAAACAAACTGTTTCGACACATTACCGATTTTGTTTTGGTATCATACTTTTGGTTTTCTGAAAATGTCTGATTTTGGGCCGAATAATCGTCATTTGCGGGAAGTGTTGATATTCCTCTTTCATTCGGAAAAAACGGCGGCTGAAGCGCATCCAGAGCTACAAAAAGTTTATGGAGATGCTGCTTTAGCTGAAACAATGTACCGAGAGTGGTTCCGACGCTCCAGTGGCAAAAAGGAAAAGTTTTCTTCATTGTACGCGGCACTCCTGACAGCCTGACAACGCTCGGCCTCACGTTGCCAAACCCATTAAAACCTGGAAAACCTGGAAACACTGAAATGGGAAATCCTACCCCACCCGCCATATTCTCCAGATATTGCGCCGTCCGATTATTACATGTTCCGATCGATGGCACATGGACTAGCTGACCAGCAGTTCCATTCATATAAAGACATCAAAAAATGCCTTGATCCGTAGATAGCCTTAAAAGATGAACAGTTTTATCGCGACGGTATACGAGATCTACCAGAAAGATGGGAAAAAGTAGTGGCTAGTGATGGGCAATACTTTCAGTGATTCACTTGTAACTATTTTTTCAGAATAAAGTTGTATTTTCCTCAAAAAAACAGCGAGAACTTAGTTGCGCACCGAATAAAATAATTTTTGTTTTATTAAAAGTAAAGTTATTTTTTTTGTTAAGTAATAAAAAAGTTATTCAAAAACAAAATTGGATGATTAGTTTTGCGCCACCTCATATACTGCAAATGCATAGAATGATTATGAACGAATAAATTTTGTGTTATTGAATTATAGGATAAATTATTTGCATATTTCTCACTGTTATTTTTTATGTTCTTTAATTGTTATTTATTTTATTTGTAATTTAAAAAAAAGTATTTTTGAATACAAAAAATTAGGCATTTATTTCATTCATAGGATTTCAAAAAACTTCTTTCCCAATTTTATTGATTTAAAAGCTCAAAAGTTGGCAACACTGCTGAATGTTTAAAGAAAACGTCTTATGTGCTGATAATGGCTGCTGATGTTGCATGTTACTTTTTTATACAGCCTCCGAAAGATAGAGAGTTTTTTATGAAGAGCTTTTCATTGCAAAAATACCTTCGGAGGCTTGCCATTGTCCGCTGAGGGGTTCCGCGCACGTGGTTTTAAATCTGTGCGTTTCCGAATGGTAGTCACGTATAAGCCCATTCGGCTACGATGGCCATTTTAATTTAATACCTTGCTAAAAACGAGCTTACTCAATATCGTTGTGGTTCTCTGTACTTTTAGTTAGGAAACGCAGTTCCTTTCTCTGAGTGCATTGATAATTGAATTCACTCAATATTAGCTGTTTGTATTTAATTAATTCCATTAAGATAGAAAGCGGAATGATGTCAAAATTTTGCTAGCTTACGAGACAGGGGAGGTAGGCCCTACACAAAATAGTTACAACTTCTTTAAAAACTATAGAATAACATTTTCTGGTCTTCTGTGGAGATAAATGAAAAGAAGAGATTATATTAGGCCGATCTACATGCGAGGTGTGTTCAAAATTTATCGCGAATTTTGTGTTTTTTCAAAAATTATTTCTTTATTCATTAATATCTACTTTGTCCCCCTCAAAGAAAACCCCATGAGATACCATGCACTTTTTTCCAATCTTCGAAGCACTTCAAAGCATCATTTTTTTATCTTGTTCAGCTCCTCCTTCGATGCCGTCTTTATCTCGTCAATCGTAGCGTAGTTTGCCCAAATCAATGAAAAAAATCGAATGGCAGAAGCCAATCGATATGTCTAGGTCCTCAGCAACTTCTCTAACGGTGATTCAACGATTGGCCAATACCATTTCCTTCACTTCATCAATTTTTTGTCTGTTGTTGAAGTGATCGGGCGTCCGGCAGGCTTTTCGTCGTTCACATCTTCTCGGCCTTCTGAGAACATTTTGTACCACCAACAAACGTTGTTTCGGTCCAAAGTAGCTTCTCCGTTTGACACAGTCAACTTTCGGAATGCATCCGCGCACTTAATTTCGTTGTTCCCACTAAATTTGATACAGGTTCTTTGATCCATCTTTTTGAATAGGTAAAAATCGAAGACGAGCCGAAACACGTGCAAGCAAAGCAGCCACAAAAAATCGAAATTCGAATAAACGTAACCTGCGAAAATTCAAAATTCACGATACTTTTTGAACACACCTCGTATAAAAATTTTGTACCAAATTTAAATAAACAAAAACAAAAATAAAAAATACGTGAGCAATTCCTTATCAAGTGATCAAACTGTTTTAGACACGGTTTTAAATTTTTCGGAAAATTGGATCATTGGTAGATTTGAGTGAAATAAGAAGAAAACTGAAAATTGAAAATAATTTTTTTCTTTTTTAATTTATTCAATGACGAAAATTTTGGTATGCATTTTCTTAAAGTCAAATACATTCGGTTCTTTTTAGGATTTTTATAAAATTTTAGATTAAAATATGCCTTTAAAAAAAAGTGATTTGGAAAAAAATGTATAGCTTTTCGAAATATTTTTTTCAAACGTAACCCTCAAACTTTTTTTACATTTTTTTATTAATAGCTGAGAGTATATTCAGTAGTTCCCGGAAACGTGGGACTTTTTGAGTTATATTCGAATGCGTACAGCGAACCATTGGACAATTCCGTGTAGCTGCTTACTAATATGCCGTGGCGAACCAATAATTTGCAACTGGAATTTATCTTTAGAATTTCTTTCTTTTACAAATAAATTTTTTCCTTGAAATAGTGCTTAATGCATGTGAAAAAACAAAAACAAACAAATACCAAAATTTTAAAAAACACACAACCAAAATTTTCAGCTTGAATAAATCTCAAAATTATTAAATTTTTTTCACAATATTTTCAGTTTCCTTCCCATTATATTCAAGACTACAAATAAACCAGTTTTCGGAAATATTTAAGTTCATGCCCAAAATATTTTGATCACGTGACATGAAGTCGCTTAGATCTATAAGTGTATACATTTTTTTGTCACGGAACAAATTTAGAGGGTAGCAGAAAAAAGTTTTTTTAGCTCGTCATAAAATATATATACATACCTTACTAGATATATCTCGGACTCACAACTATCTACTAGACCAACAATAATAATAATTTTAGTATTTTCGTTATTATTTGAAAAACACAAAGTTAAATATACAACCTGCATTATTATTATTAATTTTCCCACATTTATTTTCCTCTCAGTTTAGGCTCGCCACTTCATAAACAACATTACTCATCGCTGTTGTTGGGCTCATACATACCTACGTAGGTAAACACAAATTTTCGTCACAAGCAAGCAATGCAGCAGGAGGCGAACAAGACGCCCGGCACACCGACGCGTATACGTAATTTCAAGTTCAATGTCACCTCATCTCATCGGGTTGTTGTTCATACGCCCTGTAGGAGGAATGGGGCGAAAGCGACGTAAGCATAGACTGTCTGTTGTTGTCATCGCAATTGAAAATATTTTGCCTTAAATCTCTAAGCAAATTTATGTACTTTATTAATAATATATTATTTAACGAAAATTTGTTTGCGTGTTTTTGATTACGCGCTGCAATTTCGCTCAGCTTTTAAGTAAACGCGATCGCGCCCGATAAAGCAGTGCAGGCGGTAAATTCATTGGTGAGCCACTGAAAAATTACATCAATTTGCCGCAATGAGGGCAACATGAGTGTGCTGTTTATTCTGGTATAGAAATATTTATGTCTATGTGCCGTGCGTCGGCCGTGCCCAACAACGAGAATGCGTAATATTTTTTACAAATTTATGCACTCAACACAAATAAAGTATACCAATTTTTATTTATAATTAGGTACGCAAATTGTGTGCATTACTGCTAGACCTGCCAAATCAATAAAAAGATAGGAGCAATAAATGAAATCGAATTGGTAGTAATAAATAAAAATTGCCAAATAAAGAGGTCAGCAATGGCTTTCGAAAAGTATTTAAAGCAGAGAAACAGCAAATAGCTGGTAGTGGGCATAAATAGCACTAGGGAATTTGTTTATTTTGGCTAAGCTGGTGAAGAAAGGAGGCAGATGGTGGGCCAAATGGTGGATGGCTGGGCATACGTAGCCATACAGATTTTATCTCTCGCCACCAATTCTTTTTTAACTAGTTTTGTACTTAAAAAATTTCTCCATAGTCTTCCCATAAGGCATAGAGGTGTGTCAGGTAAAGGTAAATGGAATTAATAAATTACATTCATTTGAGAAATTTACAAATAAAAATATAACTCAGAACCATAATAGAGAGTTTTCTATTAAGGCTATTTCATTTGAAAAGTAAAAAGGGCAGTGTTCATTTAAAAAGTGCCAACATTTTTTATAATAATGAAAGGCCTAGATAAAGAAATTGTGTATACACAATAAAGCAGACATCTTATTTCACTTGCGCAGCATACTTGTCTGGAATTCTCAGCTGACTTATAAAGCATGAAATTCAAGCGTAGGCGGACTGCTTATTATATTTCTATCCATTAGAAAGCAGCCGTAGCAGGCAACTGGAGCACGCCCACTCTCTAATTACCAGAGCCTTATCATAGACATATTTCTCCAAATTCCACTACTTTAAAGTATACAAACGCTCCGGCTCTGAAGGTATTCGATGCGGTACCAGTTTGTGGTGGCAG
Organism: Anastrepha ludens; assembly: GCF_028408465.1. Classification (NCBI taxonomy): domain Eukaryota; kingdom Metazoa; phylum Arthropoda; class Insecta; order Diptera; family Tephritidae; genus Anastrepha; species Anastrepha ludens. Next base: position 31,838,685 of record NC_071498.1, read on the forward strand.
AGGAAGAGAAAGAGAAAGACCTTCTCCACGTTGGTAAGATCAGATGTACAAGGGTTTGGCTCCACTTGGTATTTCCAAGTGCCGCCGGTTAGCACGAGAAAGAAACGAGTGACGCGCTTTGTTAAATTCGGCCAAAACCACGTAAGCAGTTATCGCACCAATCAAGAAGAAGGAGAAGAAGATAGTAAGCGCAGCAGCGGACTACAAGTCCTGCTGGCCCAATAATAACCACACATGAGTAAACTTGTTTAAATTTGTGAGTTGTCTACTGGCTAACACTGGCTATTCACTTTGAGGAAACAGACTAAAAAATTTTTGATTAAGGTTTTCCTTTGACCTCACCATAAAATTGAAATTTTTTCTCTGTAGATTTATTAAGCTGGTCATAGTCATGATTAGCGTTCTTTCCAGTCTTTGATTCTTAAGTGCTCAAGTCAGGGAAGTCTGCTCATTTAAATAAATACAATATGCACCTAGCCAAAGGTGCAACTAAATAACTTATTTATACTTTATATTACTATACTCCTCGCTTCTTCTTCCTATAAATTTCACAGGGAATTTCCATCACTGCCAATACTTCCAAGTTTGGCAACGAAGATGGGACTCATCCTTTTGACACACGACTTTATTCCGAATGTTTAGACATGGTTGCAACGTAGACTTGGAGAGGTCGACTGTTACCTAATGCAGTTGCGGCTTTCAACATCATCTGCACAAATTTGGTCTGACTCCTGTCCGGAGCAATAGCTCAAAGACTCGTATTCTGTTCCACTGTTCTCAGCGCGTAAAGTTAACTAACCCTGATGTATGGCACACAACCGGGTGCGTCTGATCTAATAAACATCACACTGTTGGGATGAGTGAGTTCGATGAAGAAAGGCAAAGAAGAGAACTGTTTCAAAAGCACCAGTTAGAGACAGATAGCAATGACGCCTGAGCCTGTATTCATTTAGAAGCAAAAGTGGACCAGAGACGGACTGACGACAATCACAGACGCCGGAATTTATCACTAACGACTGAATCGTATAGTGACAAGTCGGTTCCTGTTGTGGTCAATAGACACAATCGCGGTTCCACCTCGATATTATGCAAATATGCAGTCCCGAGTGGAAGTCAGCCGAAGAGGGGATGTCTGTTTTTGTAGGAGATTGCCCTACATATTATTGGTGGGACGGTATCAATTCAAATGTTTCTGACAGCTGTATCCCCTCTAAAAAAAGTTTCTGAGCCTTAAAAACTCCGCTGAACACATCCGATTTACGCGCACACAGGACGCGCACAATAAGAAGGAACCCGAGGTCCATCTGTTTAGGCGAAAGCGGCAAATAACCAAAGCAATATCCACTCTATTTCTGTAAGAAGAGATTAGCGAAGTTTGCTAAGTTAAAATTCCATGACATCGAACCCTTCTTTGGGTTTACGAAGAAAGCACGCATAAATTAGGCTACCAAAGATTGAGAAAACATAGAATTCATACGACACTGAATGGAGAATCTAGAACAGAGGCAGGATAGGCAGTTACACTTACCTTCTAAGAAACCACGAAATAGGTTGCTAAACCTAGATGTAGAAGATTTATGAACTACCACTTTGTACCATATGGGATCTTGTAGTCTTCTTGGGGTTAATAAAAAGTCTACCGTTTTTACGAGCTGGCCGATGAAACTCTATAGAACATTTCTTCAGAATCTGCAGCTCTCGCAAAACGATGTTGTAACTCAAAATCTATTGCCGCTATGACACAAAAAGCCTGAGGAAGGAATCAAATGTATCAAAAGCTTCCAATCATAGGCTCTCGGTCAAGCATGAAAAACCACATTGAAGGTCGCAGTGCATTATACTAAAAATAAAGCATAAATAAATTAAGAAGTTAAGGGTAGTCAGAGGCCGGAAAACATTATGATTTTCAGAAATTTTCCTTGCTAGTCAATTGCTTATTTTCTTCTTCTTCTTCATAATTGGCGCGATAACCGCTTACGCGATTTTGGCCGAGTTTAACAGAGCGCACCAGTCGTTCCTTTCTTATGCTAACCGGTGGCAGTTTGCTTTGTTGTTCTTTAGCCGCGTTTTCGCTATTCTCACCTCGTCGTGGTTGGGTAGCGGAACGACAATTCCGTCGTCGACAATTAGGGTATCGGGATCTTCACATTCTCTGTGACATGCGCAGCTATCACTGTTTAACAGGGTCGAGAAATGTTCCCTCCATAATTTAAGATAGCTCTGGATGTCAGTCACCAGTTCTCTTTGTTCTCACTGGAAAACGCCCCGGTCTTAAAACCTTTTGTAAGCCGCCGAACTTTCTGATAGAATTTTCGGGGGTTGTTCCTGTTGGCCAGCATCTCAAGCTCCTCGCACTCACGTATTTCACACATGGCTCCCGGTGCGCCCGATCGCAGCGTGGCTCTATAACCAGCATTTTTTCTTTCTGTGGCAGCATGACATTCCTCATCATGCCAACTGTTTTCTCGGGCTCACCGGAATCCGATTTTTTCTTGCGGCGGTACGCAGGGAAAGAGAAATGTTGCTCTATTGCTCGTACATGCCGGTTTGTTGGGCAGTATTCTCTGAGAGCAGGAGTGAGAGTCGAGTGGCGAAGCTTCTGGCTGTCTGTTGCGCTTGCAGCTTCTCGATGTTGAACATTCTATTTGTTTTTTCTGCACAGAGGCGTGTGCGCAGTTTGGCTGCAAAAGGTAATTATCCGAGTCGATATTGGGTCCTCGGATCGTACGTGCATCTAAAACACTAGAAGCGCGTCTTCCATCTATCACAACATGATCGATCTGGTTTCGCGTTTTTCGATCAGGAGACAGCCAGGTAGGTTAGGTTAGGTTGATATGGTTGCCCAGGGAATGGGCACACTTGGACGAAGAAGAATTCGTCCTTTGTGATGCCATTGTGGAGGGGTGAAGCGGGAAAGAAAGACCGATGGGATACAGGGAGAGGGCGGGGAGAGGTGGTGCTGGGATAGTTGGGGAGCGTGCGGATTACGAACGATGACTATGTTTGCGTCAACCGCTTTATGCTGCTGATGAAATTCATCAGATTTTTAATGTCAGCGCCAGCTATATCAGCAGGCGTGACAAAGAAGTAGGAGCCAAGATGCCTAGATCTTAGCCCTGCCAGAGCAGGGCAGCTAAGGAGAAGGTGCTGAGATGATTCCACCTCATCCTCCATACATCCAGCGCAAAAAGGACTCGAGGTGATTCCAAGCCTCACAGCATGCACAGCCAGGTAGCTTGGTGTATCTTTTTATTCTGGAATCGGGCCTCGGCGAAGTCGATCAGTCTCTGTCCGTTACCGAATGTTTCGTTGTGCAGGCTGAATTTTCCGACTGTGGAACAAAAAATTTCCTTCTTGCCCACCCTGGCATTGAAGTCGCCAAGCACCATTTTTATGTCCTGGCAGGGGCAGCGCTCATGAGCGAGATATTAAAAAAACGGACTTTGATGCGGATTATTGCGAGACGCTCGTCCACCGGAGTGAACGACAGTACTTGGCGGCGAAGTCTCTCTCGCACACCAAATCCGACACCAAATTTGCGCTCCTACAGTTGTAGTAGACGTTGCAAGGTCCTAAGTTGTTCTCGCCTTGCCCTGTCCATCGTATTTCTTGAATGGCAGTGATGTCAGCCTTTACTCTCACGAGGACATAAACCAGCCAGGCAGAGGCACCTTCCCCATTAAGGGACCGGACATTCCAAGTGCATGCCCTCAAATCGTATTCCTTATTTCGTTGCAGGGGTTGTCATCAGTAAAGGTAGTTCTCATCCGAGGTTTGTATATATATATTTTCATTGGGGGGGATTTTTAAGTCGCGGGTCCCACATCCAGCGCAGAACCAGCTATACTGGAAAACTTCGCCGTCTCACGTTAGCTCACTCCCGAACAGGTGATCGGAAGCTACCCAGAGGATATGTGGGCGAATCCTGGACGTTGCGAGCTGCCTGAACCATATGCAGAAGAATTGTCCTGGCCACTTCCAAGTGGTAACTTTCCCCACTTGCGATCAGTAACTTTCCCCACTTGCGTGGACTTCTACACATGGAACCATCCTCCAATTGCTTATTGTACAAAAATAAAAACACAGTATTAACACATCATGTTTCGAATTGACTTTAAGAAAATTTCAAAAAAATAAAATTAATTGTAAAAGTTATCGCTGTTTATGTGGAGCCCGTTGCTCCAGAAGTCCCTGCGGTGATCGTCACAAGGAAATTCTTCTAAAATCAATCGGGCAAGAGAAATTAGTTTTATTAATAGATAATCTTGTGTCTGACCGAAACTCATTTTTCAAAATTAACAATATGGCGGCCTCAGGAAATATTTTGCAGATTTTCGAGAAAAACCCGACAATTAATTGTTTAGAAAAAATCGAAATTTAAAAAAAAATCCTTCGATCACGCACGAGATTTTCATGTTTTTCAAAAGCAATATAAATTCTATTCTATCTACCAAAGCGGTTTCTAGGCTACAGTAATCACCATCAAAAAAATTCTAAAAACGCAGTTAAAGTTTTGCTACTTGCTCTCGAACGCTCCAGAGCGCCCGACCGCCCTTTGTTAATTCTTGAATAACTCGAAAATAATTTGTCGGATTCACTTCAAATTTTCACTGAATATTTTTAAGATACTATACTTTAAGAAAATGCAAAAAAAAATCAAATTTTTTGAAAATTCTGGCTACCCCTAATCCCTTAATAAGTAACCTAGAGAACAGCCAAGCAATCAACGAGTAATTGTGAATGCACCGTCCATTACACGATGGAAATTTTTCGGCAAGTTGTGTTTATAAATCCTAGAGAAGGCAATTATTGACCGATTTTAATAATTTGTTCTGAAAATCCTCCTAAAAGATTTTGAAACAGATTGTCTAGGCCCGAATTAAAGTTTTTTAATTATATCAAAACACACCTTTGATTGAATGGGGGTGCCTTTGTGAAAAATTCAGAAAAACTTTAAAAATAAAAAAATAATTATGTTTTCTAATTCGGTTCGAGAAAATCCTCCTAAAAGATTTTGAAACAGATTGTCTAGGCCCGAATTAAAGTTTTTTAATTATATCAAAACACACCTTTGATTGAATGGGGGTGCCTTTGTGAAAAATTCAGAAAAACTTTAAAAATAAAAAAATATGTTTTCTAATTCGGTTCGAGATTTTTTTGTTGTTGTTCTAACGGTAATACACTACATCCCGGCAAGTACGCAAATTTCAATCCCTCTTCCGAGGCAAAATCATCCCCGAACCACCTAAACTTAAGAACTAATGTTTTTCAAGGACAAACCTAGAATATCCACCGAAAAACGTTTTTGAAGTTGCTGAGTGTGAATTCGTTGTCAGTTTGTCCTTGTCAGGACAAGTGGTTGGTTGTCGGGGTCAAATTAAAGGTCAGTTCAAGGTCAAATACAGAATTTTCACAGGAGAATTAAAACAAAAAATTTATGTATATATTTTTGAGGTTGCTGAATCAGAATTCATTGTCCGTTTGTCCTTGCAAGGTCACTCCTGGCTCTTTACCTGTCTGGTTTTGTTCCTAGGTGCTCAATAGCCTTGACATCGGGAAAAGCACTCCTGAACTCACTCCTGAACTACTGTGCATTGATCGAAAGCACTGACTGAAGAACTGAATACATTTTTATCCGCTAAAAGGGCAGCCAGCAGTCGCCTTCGCCCATCTTTGCAGTGATCTGGGAGCATGAATGTGGGTTCAGCGAGGTATTCAAGAAAAAATACTTCGATCTTTTGATCTATCCTTCTATTGTGAAATCTCTAGGGTACTATTTACACATTCTACACCCCTTCCGATCCTCCCAAGGACTCTCAGTCCACAACTTTGCATGGGGCACATAAAGTACTAACTTTGAATTCACTATTACTTACTTACATAGTTATTTATTAGTTACTAATGGTTTTAGTGGGTCATCCAATATAATTCTAAATAGTAAATACTAAGCAGAAAATATGCAGACATACATTCCAAATTGGCGCAAAAAAATCGAATGCAAAACATCTTTCAAGTGGCCACCGGCTGGCGCGTAAATTGCGAATACACGTAAACGAGCCCACTTAATTAAATATATTAAATATATATGTATGTGTGTGCATATATGTACCGTATACTGGTATGAGTGAGCGCTGGCGTGAAAGCACCCAGCGATAAGGTGAAAAGTGGTGCGGGCGGTGTGCAAGACGCAAAGATTAGCGAACGCACAAATAGACGAATGAGGGCAATGAACTTCAAATAAGCGCGTACACACACGCATGCATGCACGTTTTAGCAATGTTGTAATTTTATTTTATTTTATACAGTTATTCCTGTTTTTTTTTATAGTTTGCTAATAGCATCATTAGTGCTAACGTTGGGTTGTGGGTGTCTGGGTGCCTGGGCATATGGTTGAACGTATATGTGCGAGTATTTTGTTGATTGCAAAACGCAATAGAGCATCCAAATTTGTATTTTTTTATTTTCCTTTTTTTTTCAAATATATTTTGCCACTTATTTAATAAAGCATTTATCTTTTTATTTTGGTTTACCTCTCAAACGACGCAATAGTTTCATGTGAGTTTGTTTTTTATGGCGGATTTAGTGAATATAATATTTTTCAAACTACAATTTTGGCTCCGCGATGAATAGGAATTTCTACTCATAGCAATAAATTGTTGTGGAATTCCGCATATACAGCTCGTAGACTACACAAAGCCTCTAAGTATTTACGGGTGAGAATACTTCTATTCAATGATCATCAATTTATTTTTAATACGAGTCCAGCTGCAAAATGAAAATTGCTTCGTGGAATTTCTTTCGCTAATAGAATAATTATAATTTTAGTTTAGACTCGAATTTCAACCACAGATGCCTACAAGAAGACTTCAACTAAATGGAAGTATAGAGAGGTGAAAGTATTGCGAGTATTTGAGGTAAAGAGTTATCAGGGGCGAGGGGAGAGAGTCATGCAGCATGGGCTTTCTTAGTCGAGGCAGGGCTTACCTACTCAATTTCCATACTCACTTCCAAGTGATGAAGGAAAGAATACAGGTGTGGCGACATTCGCAATCGCTATCCTGCTCTCAGAGAATTTTACACAATCAGCTGATTTTTTGACGCAATAATAAAATATTTGTATTCATTTCGATTGTTAGATTTTTTCATTCTTACTATTTCTTACCGGTGATTTTCCCGTAAAACGCTGTTTATTCAATTGTTACCTCACAGAGAGAAATACTCTCACGGATGTCAGAATAAAGAGTGATCAAATTCGGGGTACTTTGTCCAATAGGGTTTTTCGGACATCTCACGCATGACTACTGTCAAACTAATACATAGTTTCTCTTAGAACCAGAAACCTTAGAACTAGAAAACTTACGCCTCAATAACGTTTACAAATCTTACAATTTTTTTTTTTTTTTTTTTTTTTTTTATTGCAACTAGTTCATAAATATTTACAAATGACTAACAAGCAACTTAATTATGACAACATTACACAATTTTCACTCTACATGACATAAAGCATTTCTATGGAGGTATGAGATCGCTAGGTTTAGTGCGTCTGAGCCTTCGTATTAATCCGTTGGTTTTAATAAAATTAAGTGCTTCTTCATTGATGTGGTTTAATAGTCTTTCTTTGTGGGCAACTGCAATCTTTGCGATTTCAGTGTTAACGGAGTTTATTTTAAGGTCGCGCTCAATGTCGGAACTTCTGCAGTACCATGGTGCTTTGACAATGCACCTAAGGACCTTATTTTGGAAGTGTTGGATTTCGCCGTGAGAGCTGATCTGCTACCCATGAGCCATTGCATGTTTTTGAGTTTAATGTCCAATTCTTGCCTCTTTTTCTTGACATTCTCTTTCCATCGAAGTTTGCAGTCAAGTGTCATACAATCTTACAATTGTATTATGAAAATAGACGCTATGTGACGAATTTTGTTCAGCGATGGTAATTTAAGTAACAGGTCACTGTTAGAAAACATACTATTTTCCTGATGTCTGCTTTGCGCATGTCATGGAATTCCCCCTTTTGGGTTAAAGGTCTTATAAGCCTTATAAAAGCATAACTTTTTTTCGCTGCCTGCTCTGACTTTTCACCTGGTTCGTTGTGGTAATCTTTTTTAGTTTTACTTTGGAATACATTAATACACAAACTCCGAAGCCTAAGCTGTCAAAGCACTGTTTTAAAATGTGATGCCATATTTACACATCCTTCCAGTCTGATCCAATGCGATGCGCACATCGTGCGATGTGGTTGACTAAAAGCATCACCAGTGGAACATCTTCAGAAATAGTTCACGACATTTTCGACAACTCACCATGTAGATGTCACAAGCTGTGATTTTCAACCCTTTTTTTTTGCCATTTGGTCTTGGTGTGAAATATCATTGCTTTGACGTGGTCACATAGTTAGGGCAAACGCACAAATGTTAGCTGTAGGCTCAAACGTAAATATTTTATACATACAAATATATTTTCTCATGCAAATTTGGCAACAAATAAAAAACCTTTAGATTTTTTTACTCCGCTTTCATCTAACGTTTAAATCTCACCGGCTACAGAAAAATTCAAATAGGAGCATTCCACGTAAAATGGTTATATGCGAATAGTCAATAAAATATTCTTTGGAGAAGTTTTCATATATATTTAATTTTCTTATATATACAGCGGCGCGCAAAACGGAATACATGAAGATTTTCTTTTTTTTTAATATTTAAGTATTTTTAATATAGAATTATTTTTTTTTTCTTTAACATATTTTATTCTTTAATCAAAACCATATAAATTAAACGTAGAAACTTTAGAAAAACTCCAACAATTTTTTTTTCTTTTTTATATTAATTTAAAAATTTAATGAACTACGAGTATAAAGCTTTTTCTAAAAATTTGAACTAAAATAAAATATCAGGTTAGTCCATAAGCTCGTGCGTATTTTACCATAATTTCACTTTTCTACGATTTTTGCATGCAAAAAATTATTCGCGGAATATAACGGAACTATTTATATTTTCTTTGATATATTGTGCATTTAACAAGTGATTTTAATCGCGGATAGATATGAGTCTTCGAACGCGTATAAGAGGCATATTTTGTATTTTTTTTATAAAAGTGGCAAAAATACAACAACTGCTGCTGCAGAAATAAACACTATTCAGGGAGAGGATACCGTGTATGTAAGGACTGCGCAAAAGTGGTTTTCAAAATTCCGAAGTGGTAACTGCGACGTGGAGGATGTCCCACGCGCTGGTCGTCCTGAAGTCTTTAACTCCGACGCCTTGCTCGAACTCGTGGAAGCTGAACCAAATTTGACAGTCGATATGATAGCTCAGAGGTTAAATTCATCGCATGGAACAGTTCACTGGCACCTGGTTCAGTTGGGAAAGATTTCAAAGCTGGGAAAATGAGTTCCGCATAGAATTTCCGTCGCCAACCTTCAGCAGAGTGTGAATGTGTGTTCTCAGCTGCTGCAGCGGCTTGAAAATGAAAGTTTTTTGAACAGTACCGTTACTGGTGATGAAAAATGGGTCCTTTACAATAATTCTGTTCGCAAACGCCAATGGTTAGATAAAGAGATGGCCTTCACCCCAAGAAGATTCTTCTGTCTATTTGGTGGGATATGGCCGGTTTTGTATATTATGAACTTCTGGAACCAAACCAGACGATAACTGCTGATTATTATTCTCATCAGCTATCAAACCTGAATGAGGCACTTAACAAAAATTGACCGTCTTTAGTGAATAGACGCAAAGTTTTGTTTCACCACGACATCGCAAGACCTCATACCGCAAGGCAAACAATAGTCAAGCTGAACGAGCTCGCGCTCACCTTTTCCGTGGACTTCAATCCCAGATGAGTAACAAGAACTATGTACTTCTCAAAATAAGCTATAAAAAGGGATATCGAAGCGTATTTTGGCTCTAAGGACAAAAAAGTTTTGAGCAGGGAATTAAACATTTGCCTAAACGTTGGGAAGACATTGTAAATAATGAAGGAAAATATATTATTGATTAATAAATACTTTTAACATCTTTTTTATTAATTTTAAAACCACCTTAAAAAACGCACGTACTTGACCTGATGCATTCTGTAATAAATAAAGCAAACTTGTAAAGGGTGGTAAATTTTAAAGGCCGATGTTGAATGTCAAGCACACCTAAACGTCAAATTTTTTTCTGCACTTCATTTGATGTTTTTCAACTTCAGACTAATTCAATTTGAACCATGGCAAGATACACAATCAAGCAACGCTTTAAAGTTATTCAGGCTTATTATGAAAACGGGCGTTCAAATCAAAATGCATATCGCGCACTTCGTGATTTCAGTGATGAGGCACATTTTCACCTCAGTGGATTCGTCAATAAGCAGAATTGCCACATTTGGGTGAATGATAATCCAAGAGTGATTGCCAAAAAACCAATGCACCCACAAAGAGTGACTGAAATGAAGAGAAATGACAAAATCAACAACGGCCCTTGAACTTAACCACCCTTTATAAAAATACGCTTCGAAAATACGCCAAAAAAATACACTTCGAAAAAAAGAGATGGCACTACTAGCGGGTATCGATGTTATGTTTACTTGGTAGACTCTCTTAGAAGAACACACACCAAGTTTCAGTCGGATCAGTCTATTCCTTTATGATTGTTATTCATTTCTGGGCTGCCTCAGCAGATGTGGCCGCAAAATACAAAAAATAGAAATACGGTGACAGCTCGTTTCACATTTCCCCCCTGCTCCAGACTTGGCTTCCTCAGATCACTCGGACTACTATTTGTTCCCCAATTTGAAGAATTGGCTGGGCTGGGAAAGCAATTTTATTCAAACGAGGCGATGACTGCATAAAAGAATGGCTATTTTTTCAGACTTGAACAAATCCTATTAAACGAAACTGATCAAAAACCTAGAACAGCGTTGGATGAAGTGTATATGTAAGCCTAAAGGAGACAATGTTGAAAAATAAAAGGGGTTTACGCCAAACAGTTAAGTAAGTTAAGTTTTTATTTTTGCTCAGACTTTTCTAATGAGCCCCATATGTATGCCCATGACCCTTTTTTCCAAAACTCTACAAAATGTGGTGTACTTAAAAATATAGCATTTGACCGTACCAAGCTTGATTTTGCACATCACATAAATCTAGAAAAAAAGAACGGCCATCTCCCAAATATTGACATTTTTCTTTTCATCCGTCAGGCAGTTTGTGCAACGCATAACACAATAAAATCTAAGACACCTTAATGAAAACTGCTACAAATATTGCTCTCGACTCCGGCAACAATCGTGCCTATCTTCCATATAAAAATGATTTTCAAATGAGCTAGAATTTGGTGTCGATAAGCATATCACAGAAATTGAAAACTATGAAAATTTAAAAACAGTCGTAAGCTCGAATGAACTCGAATTTTATATGTCCGGCACACGTGCAAAGCAAGATTCGGGAATTTCTCGTTAAGGCACAAGCAAACAAAGCTACGTGAAAAATTGTATCAACGACTTTCAAAACTGTCTCTCTATAACTCTACACACGGAATCGCATGGCAAGCCCCCGAATGCATTTCTGCCATAAAAAACCTGCTCATAAAAAAATCATCTGAATTTTGGAGGCGACGTGAAACTTAAAACTAAATATTTGTAATAAATTCAAAACCCAACGAACAAAATTCAAAAGATTAAGAAAAGCTGCCCTTAAAACGGAAAGGTTAAGGAAGACAGCCTCTGCCTTCACTGACGGCTCTAAGATGGAATCGGCAGCCCAAGCAGGTTTTCTCTAATTCTGCCAATTTATTTATTTCCTTAAAATTGCCAAATACTGCTGGTGTTTTTCCGGCAGAAGTATTTTCGATTCTGCAGGCATGCAAATGTTTGGGGAAATCCGAAGCGAGGGAGATATTAACATTTTTTCCGATAGTCAAGCTGCAATCCAGGCACTGTCAATTACATGATGCAAATCCAAATCGGTCAGCAACCTGAAAGAAGGATATCAAATATCTTGGGGAAACAATTCTTTGATATGGGTTGCAAGACACAGGAACATATAGGGACATGAAATGGTTGATGAGTTTGCCAGGAAGCGGTCGACTGAATTGATCTCTGAGGTCTGCCACCCGGCCATTGTTATCGCACTAACTGTTGTTAAAGGAGAATTGCTCAACTTATTTCTCAGAAAAGCGGAAGAAAGATGGAGCACCATTTCTTCGTACACCATTTCAAAACTCCTTTTTCTCCTGTACAATGTACGCAGGAAGCAGAAAGTTCTGGGAACTCCGCGCTATTGAATTTTCAAACTCGTCCCTGTGTTTACCAGTCATTGGATGATCAGCACACGCGCAGAAAAGCTAGATTTACTATGTAATCTCCATTGCAAAAGCTGTGGGGACCTTTCAGATAAGGAGATTGATGAAGACTTTCCCTGTAAATGTCCGAATCTGGCAGCTAGACGATTAAGGTCACTGCGTACTCCTTTCTTCGACAGCCTGGAGCAGTACGTCAACCTAAATGACATCAATCTTTTGCATTACATAAGCAGTTCTGGCTCGCTGTAGATATTTTGCCGTTGGAGATTTCATAATAATATCAAAACGGCGCTTTAGAGCTACTTGGGGAGTGCCATAGAGATTGAATTGAATTGAATTTGAAGAGGTCGAGCCAAGGAGCACCAGGAGATTTGGTGGCTCCTAAAACACTCAGGCTAAAAAGCCCATTGTATTTAGAGCTCTGGAAAGGGGGTAGATAGTCAAGGAGGGAGGGAGAAAAGTATCAGAGAAAGAGATAGGAAAGAATAGAGACAGAGATAGAGATAGTTAGTCCTGTGAGAATTTTCCAGATTCTTTGGCGAATCTGTAAATATCCTCCAGTTTTAGAGAACGAATATCACTCATTCCCATGACATCGGAACCCAATACCCGTAGTTGCGCTCTAGCAAAGGCAGGACACTCACAGAGAAAGTGCTCAGTGCTATCCGCCTCCTCCAAGCAGGACAGGCATACCGGGTCCTCGATGATTCCAATGGTGGTCATATGCCGACCCCATGGGTTGTGTCCTGTAATGATGCCGACCATCAACCGAATGTCTTTCCTTCTAAGTTTTAGTAGAAAGTTTGACAGTTTTCTGTTCGGACTTGTCACAAAACACTTTGCAGTTCTGCAGCGTTCTAGACCGGACCATCGCTCTTTATGTAGATTGCCTACATAATCGTTGATCCAGTTCTTGATTCCTGCGGGACTGATTCCGATTATTGGCTCTGGCCCCTGTGGGGGCACCGCTGATCCACGGTTGGCCAATTCGTCGGCAATTTCGTTTCCTTGAACACCGGAGTGTCCTGGAACCCATATAAGTACAAGCCTGTTTTGTCTTGCGACAGAATTAAGCTTCTACTTACATTCTTGAACAATCTTCGAGGTTTGCTTTGCGTTCTCCAGGGCCTTCAATGCAGCCTGACTGTCACTGAAGACTCCAATCTGTTTCCCGCTCCATCTCCTCTCGATTATCCATTCGGCTACTTTTAGGATGGCAAAAACTTCTGTTTGAAAAACAGTTGCCATTCCCCCATAGCATAGTGATACTTATAACTATCGTTTAAGTACCATCCGGCTCCAGACCCTATTTCAGTCTTGGACCCATCGGTAAAGAAAATATCCGTCAAACCTCCCTGCATGCATTCCGGATTGCTCCATTGCTCAGGCAATGGAAATCTGGCATCAAATTTCCTTCCGAATGAAACTGTGGGTATCAGGTCATCTTTAGGTGCCAAAAACAGTGGATACTGCTCCGACAGCAACTTAAGGATTTCTCTGTGTCCCGTAGTTCCATCTTCGTGCCAGAAACCAGATTTATGGAGTCTACACATTGCTTTTATTGCTTCCTGTTGTATCTTAAGATCCAGGGGGAGCAAATTAAGCATAGCATTTAGGGCATCACCAGAGGTTGTACTCATGGCACCCGTGATGCATAAACATACACTTCTTTGCAGCCTGTATAGTTCCCGGATTGTGGACTTAACCATGCTCCGTCGCCACCAGACCACAGAAGCGTAAGTGATGATTGGTCTGATAAGTGCCGTGTATATCCATAGGACCACAGCAGGTTTCAGACCCCAAGTTTTGCCAAAGGCTCTACGGCATTGCTGAAAAATCTTCAATGCACGATTCACCTTCAGTGAAACGTGTGTCTCCCAGGTCAGCTTCTTATCCAAGATTACTCCTAGATATTTAACTTCGTTGGAAAGACCAAGTGTCACACCTTTTAGTGTTGGAAGACTGAGTCCATCCAATTTCCGTTTTCTCGTAAACAAGACTATGGTTGTTTTGTTCGGATTAACGGAAAGACCTTGTCTCATGCACCAATCATCGATTTTGTCAAGGATCCTCTGCACTTTCGTGCAAAGCCTCCTTAAGGATTTATCCGATGTTAGCGCACAGACGTCGTCCGCATATGCTTGGACGTGAAAGCCGAGTTCCTGCATCTCCGCTAATAGGGAGTCTACGACGAAGCACCACAGCAGCGGAGAAAGAACACCCCCTTGGGGACATCCTTGCTTGGCCCTGACTGTGATTTGCTCGTCGTCGCTTCCACCAGCGGTTAACAGCCTCTCAGAGAGCATGGAGTATATCCATTTTATAATGGCTTGATTAACTCCATGTCGTTCGGCAGAAGAACACATCGAGCCGAAAGTGGCATTATCAAAAGCCCCCTCAATGTCCACGAACACGCCCATTGTGTATTCGTCAGCTTCCAGCCCAGCTTCAATCTTGCTAACAAGATCGTGTAAGGCTGATTCACATGATTTTCCACTCTGGTAAGCGTGTTGATTTCTACTAAGTGGACTTCTCGGCAATACCCCCACTCGAATATGTTTCTCCACCACTCGTTCCAGACTTTTCAACATGAACGATGTCAAACTGATTGGTCTAAAACTTTTTGCTAGGGAATAGTCATCTTTTCCTGGTTTTGGAATAAATACTACTCTTACGCGTCGCCATTGGGATGGTATATAACCAAATGCAAGACAGGTTGTGAAGATCCTTTTCAGGGCCTCAATCAGCCTGTCTCCTCCTTTTTTAAGCATTACTGGATATATTCCGTCACGTCCAGGGGACTTAAAGTTCTCAAAGGAAGATAAGGAAAACCTTATCGATTCCCTTGTCACTATCCGACTAGCAATGTACCAGCTGTACCTAGAGGTTCCACCGTTGCCACCGTCATTGTTCATGCCACTCTCAGCTTCAGAGAGAGTTCTACTACCCGGAAAATGGGTTTCGAGTAGAGCATTAAACGTTTCCGATTTGGAAATGGTGTATGAACCATCAGGTTTTCGAATGGAATCCAGCCTTACTGAGCGGTCTAAATGAAGGACCTTACAAAGTCTCGCTGTTTCCCTCATTTCTTCGACGTTACTGCAGAAATTTCTATAGGATTCAAGTTTGGCTTGCCGTACTTTTTTCTTATATTCTCTCTGTGTAAGTCGATGATTGGCCCAGTCCTCTTCTGTTTTGGTCTTCAAGGCCTTATTAAGAAGTTTCCTGGACCGTACACGAAGCTTCGACAGTTCAGGGTTCCACCAAGGAACCGCTTTCCCCTGTCTGCTTTGCCTGAGTGGACACAGTTCCTCAAAGCAATTGATTAAAGTACCTTCTAATTTCTTAGTAGCATCTTCAATCATTTCTGCTGATTTGAGTTTTTTCAGGTTTGGTAATCGCTCTGTTACAAGCTCACCATACCTGTCCCAGTCCACATTTCGAGGATTCCTACCGGAAGGTATTGATATTGTGTCAATTCCCAGTCGGAATTCGATAAGACGATGATCAGAAAGAGAGTCCTCTTCCAAAACTCGCCATCGGTTGATTTGATTTCCAACTGACCTATTGGTAAGTGTTAAATCAATCACCTCTTGTCTCCTTCTGGTCACAAAAGTTGGTTTGATACCAGTGTTTTGGATGGCCAAATCGGATGTCAGGATAAAATCCAGTAACTTGAGACCTCTGGGGTTGCATTTCCCACACAATGTTCTGTGAATTTGAATCTGTAATCCCCAGATTATTGGATTCTGCGTACTTGACCACTTCTCTTAGCTCCCTCGAAGGAGGTGGCTGTTAAGAGTCGTAGGGTAGGTAGGCCGAAACTATGATAGCTTCGACACTGTTCCCACTTTTCAAGTACTTTATTTTTGCAGCAACGATATCTCCAGAGCATAGCTCTTTTAACATCGTGTGTTCGATCAACCTCGGCATGATAATACATGCTCGCGGTCTCACATTCCCTTCACAATGAAGTATTTGTCCCCACGACATAGCACTTAGACCACAGATACGCTTGTGACATACCCATGGTTCTTGTATAAGTATTGTGTGTGGGTTTGTTTGCAGTTTTGCATGCCTACGGCACAAGAGAGCCGTAGACGCCTTGCTATGCTGCAGATTAATCTGTGTAAATATTACTTCAGTCATGAGACTGAGTATATTTACGCTTTGTCCTCCACCTTATCCTGAACGCGGAACTGGATCCGCCCCAGATGTAGGTGAGGACAGCACCCGTACTTCGACTTAAGCACCTTGAGGGACCCAAGATCGATACCCAGTACCAGGTGGGAACCCGCCTCCGAAGTGGTAGCGGATTTCTGCCTGGTGCACGAGTATACTCTCCAGAGAGTCGTGTCAAGATCCTTATTCTGAACACGGATGCGTTTGAGGAGTTCTGCTGAATTACAGGAAGGACCCGGAATCCAGACACTCGCTCGTACCAGCCTTTCTTTGCTACTCTCAACAAGAATAAACTTGCTGTTTTCGCAGGCTGGAATCTTTGCTATAGCTTTTTCTAGCCATTCTCGGGAAAAAGCATTGGAACAGTGCACCTTTACGATGCCGTCCACCACGCTTTTCCCCTCGAACGTCGGCGCGCCTTTCGACTCACCGATAGCTTTCCAAAGATAGCTGTCAAGATAGTCTTGTTGCCCTTTGGACAGTAGACCATCTTGTTTGTCGGTATGTATCTCCACCGTCATTGCCTTTGCTGCCATTCTCGCGAATGATTCGCCAGACGTTGACGGAAGAGTGTCATTCGACATTTGAGGTCCCTTAGCCTCTGCCTTGTCAGGCAAAGGTTTGTCTGCCTTGGATTGGGTCGAGGATGCAGGCATTTCCGAATTCCGTCTCTCGACTTTCCTCTTCTTTGCCTTTCTCCTCTTCCCGGTCGTTGGCACAGACCCCGTTTCGTTTCCGGAAGAGCGCAGCGCTACAGAGGAATCCTCTGTTCTGCCACGCTTTCCCGTTTCCGTTACAGGTGTCGAAGTTGACGGAGTTTGAGTCCTTGCCTTAGCTAGTGCTTCGGCTTGCCTCGCCTTCTGTCTCCTTCGTTTGATCTGCCTTGCGATTAGACCAACACCTGCGTTCGAATCTCCAATAACTTCGGTCTTTTTACCGGTACTTACCTGATTCGCACCAGGTTTAACCGTTGTCAAAGACTTACTCGGTACCAGAGATCCGTCTGAGTTTACTGAGAGATTGTCCGCCATCTCCACATCCTCCACAACTTGTTCAGTTGCTTCAGATCGTTTCGACAGCGGTGTATCGCTCACACTCACTCGGCTCTCCATTTGCATAGCCAATGTGCCATGTTTCACCACTAGTAGTGCGCTTCCTCCGGAACCCTGGGTGTCAGTTCCGGTCATAGGGGAATGTGGAGTTCGGGCCTGCACATCCGATGCCCGAGCCGTCGATTGCTCGACGGGAGGATTTCCCAGAAGTGGGTTGCCTCGTGCAGAGAGATCCTTGTTGAGCCTCCACATTGTTGGAAAATGCATTTTATACCTCCTGCCAGGTTGTCGGTACGGTACTCTTCACATAGTACTTGGGTGGCCACCAATTCCGCCGTTCCGCGGTTGAGTGGATACCCAATTCCCATATGGAGCTGCCCTCTTAGTTCGTGGTAAGTTAATCTCCATAGAATGGGGTTAACTCGCCACTTAAGTCTCATCCCCGCGGCAAGGAGACCGACATGACAAGGGCCATAGAGATACTTCAACCATTTCACCTACCTACCTACCTACGCCTTTCCAAACCAAATAAGGAGTAGGACTTCGATATTATATTGCAGATATGCCTAGTAAAATACAATCTGTTCTCAAAAGTTACTTCAAGGTCTTTAATCTCACCAAGCCGTTAAAGACATTATTTGATAAGCTGTAACTTGAAGGCAAAATGTTAAAAACCTTTGCGGAAGTCATGTAAAAACATTTGCCCAAAATCTAACAAAGCCTCGACTTCTGGCACCATAAGTCAAAACAGACTAAATAGGAATTTTGTAAAGGAAAAACAACTATTGATATGATTTATTAAAAGTAGTTACCCCGAGGAAACAACAAAAGGGTTGTTATGGTAACAACACAAAGTCTAATACCCAAATAGGAGGTAATCCATAGCGAAAATGCCGAGTGATAGCCCAAAAACCAAATTTATTACTTACTAAGATTCTTTGAGTTCCTTTTTGGAAAGCTTAAGTGAAGTTTCCATGAGGTGAGATCTTATCCTGGGGGCGAATGAGAAAAAGTTGCAGGAGGACGGTAACATGAAAATAAATAAATAATTGGCGCTTATACCCTTTTTGGGTTCCCGAAAGTTTCAGAATTTAATTGCGACACTGCATGAATTTGCCAATATTTTAGATTCCCTATTTTTAGTACTTGACCGCACAATTTCAATGCACGAAATGCTTTGGATGATAATATTTTTATTCGTTTTTAATTTAACGCGTAAACTTCAAAAATGTCTACCAACCATGGAATGGCACTCTGCGCGGCAATAATCTGGGTTTGCTTTAGCACTGCGTTTTATTACTCCACTTTGATCTAAGAATAACCTTAGACCAACGACTGCTTCCCCCAAAACTATCTAATTTCATAGCGAATGCAAACATGAAGTCAACAACTGTAGTTCGCCTAGAAATTCCGGCTGTGGCCTATAACCTACTAAAATGAAACCGATGCTCAACAATTTCATGTTTTCCGACCAGCAAATGCGCAACAATAATTTATAGGTGTTGGTTGGTTGGTTGGCCTTAGGCGAGCGGCAACAAGGGCACTATTGAGCGCATTTGTAAGTGATATGCCGCAGCATAAATTATTTCTCGCACTTTTTATTATTTGTGTGCAAATATGAAATTGTTGCCTGACTGCCAGAAGATGTGTTACTGCATACGGCGAAGTTCGTAGATGCAAGCGGCGACTACATATGTATATACATGCATACGACCAGACATAACAACAACAACGCACGAAAAACAACACGCACAACAAGTAAAACATCCGCAGAAACTACTTAGCAATAACTGCAATAGCTCACTTTGCGTAGAATGGCAAAACACTGAAGTCCAAAAACGATGTGGAAAAAACAAAAGCAATTCTTTACCTACTTAAAAAAAGACAAATAATAACAGCAACATTAGTGCGACGCAACTGGACGTCTGCGACGCAAATTGACAGCAATAACAAGTGCCGTTGGGCACACACACACACAAGAACACATTACTCGCATTCCTCTTAAGGGAAACATAAAATAAGAGACAAAATAGCTGCTTTTGAGTCGAATTAAGGATTGAATTTCTGCAATGAAAAGTTGCTCATAAAAAACATCTGCTTTTCGGATAGCTTAAAATAATGGCTCCATACAACTTTTTTTTATCTTTGAATGATATGAAGTAGGAAACACTTAACATTTTAAATTCAAAAGTTTACAAGCAACCTTCTTAAATATCAGGGGGGATATGCGCTAAACTGGAAAGTCAAGCGCAAAGCTCTGCGACCGCATGGCCCGCAAACAAATGGATGTGTGGTATCCAAGAGGAAGTACGTCATCACTGGGGTCGCAGAACGGAGATGCTCAATTCCCCTCGGGCCATGGATACTTCCGGAGATACCTATACCCCATGCGCAAGTTAAGCGATCCCAAGGGCAAATACTGCGAAGTGCCGAGCGTTGACGCTCAACACACATTTTTTAATTGTAACCGATGCCTCGTGGAAAGAGCTGTTCTAATAAAGCAGATTGACGACACCGCACCGAGCAACATAATCAGCAAAATGCTCGAACGCGAAGAGAGCAGGATCGCAGTAATGAGATACACCGAGGACGTACTACGGAAAAAAAGATAGACAAAGCGAACCTAGCTGACAGAGACACAAGAAGATGTGGGTGAATAAAATTGATCCTCTATAGATGTCGTTCTGAGCCCTCTCTAAGTAATGCAGAAAGTAATTCCGGGAAAGGTGGTACTATAGTACTATGCGCCTCATAATCAGCGCCTAATTTTAAGTCTTGCCGAGGTTCTCCTCGAATTTGTAGCGTTTTAAATGATGTTCCTCAAGTGGAAAATCTACAATTTTATGCCGCTCCGAAATATTCTGACAGGCTTGACATTGCCTGCCGAGGGGCGACCGCTATTAAGAAAACCTTTTCTATGATTTGGCGTTTCATGCTCACAGCGACTTTCGAAACTAAGTCATACGGAATGGCAGCCGCGCATAAACTCGCTTAGCAACAGCAGACGTATATGGTGAAATATCTTGGCTTGGCGAACCTGCTTTTAAGGTTTGCGATATCATTATTGCCTTTATTCACCAGGTCGAGATCAATAAAAAAGGAAAATTCTGCTGAAGAATCCGTAGAACAAAGCCTTTTCTAAGTCTTTGGCTTGCATTGAGTCGCTCGAAAAGACTAACACATATGAGGTTTTCTAAAAGTTAATTTATGTCCAGCTTCTTTACTGTAAAACCACAAGAGTGTCGGAAACTCGTTTGGTACATTCGCAGCGATTTCACAGTTTCGTACTCTTTTAGTGCAAGATAGCAATATTGCATGCACGAGCATCAGCTGTCTGTTAGCTGGCTAAATGACATTCCAGAGCATTGTTTACAAGCGTGCGGAAGAATTTCGGCGAGAGTAAAAGCGAAAAAAGAAAATCAGTAATGGATTCCAAACGTAAGTGTGATTGCATTATATTTGGCTGGAAAATTACAATCAGCGATTGTTCGTGAGCTCGAGTACCTTAAGGTAAATAAAGTGTTTGTTTATCGCACCATTACTCGTTACAATGATACTGGTCGCATCGCGCAACATCATGGAGGTGGTCATTAAAAGACTGCAACGTCACGTAAAATGGTTCAGAAAGTGAAGGCTTGACTTGAGCGAAACCCCCGACGAAGTACCAATCAAATCAAGAACTGAAAATATCTGGTCGCTGCATACTGAAAAATGATCTCAAAGTCATGACATATAAGATCAAAAGGTCGCATGATCTCACACCAAAGCAGCAACAAGTCAGACAGTCCGACTTGAGAGAGCAAAGAAGTTGCTTCGCTTAGTCAAAAGCGGTCAATTTCCGAATTGTGTTTTCTGACTTGAAAATTGTTCAAATTGAGCAATTCAAAAACTCCCAAAACGATAGGGTTTATTTGACCGACCGTTCATACGAGAATTTGAGTCATCGATTGGCCAGCAGGAGGCAGCACCCACCACAGGTAATGGCTTGGGCCACTGTAACCACGGATGGGCGCTCTCCAATCCTTTTCATCGAGCCTAGCGTCAAGTTAAATGCGAAATATTATCGGGAAAATATTCTGGAGGTCCCTTTGAAGCCGCAGGTCATGGACGTTTCAACAGTATTCGGCACCATCTCACAAAGCTCAAGTGTACCAAAATGGCTAAAAAGCAACGTTCCGAACTTCATAACGTCCACACAATGGCTCTGAAATTCACCAGACGCGAATCCGATTGATTATTTCCTTTGGGCTATTTTGGAGCGCAAGGGCCGAACTAAAAGATTCACCAGTCTCAAGACGCTGAAAAAAGTCAAATTACTTGCAAGTCACATTCGGGCAGCTCGCGATTCGTTTCAGGACCGTCTCAAGGCCATAGGCAAGGCAAAAAGTGGTCATATCGAACAAAAGTAATTTTGTAATTAATTCATTCATTTTGTATTATTTTCACACAATTGTATGGCCTTTTTAATTGGTTACACTTCGAATGCCTAACCCTGTATGTGCATTGTGGCGCTATATATTGCTAATTTGCAGATCGGTTTTCAATTTATCCGTTCCTTGACTTTGAACTCCAATCACATAAAAACGTGTTTCCAACCGCTAAACATCTCCCACATCCATCCAAATTTACGACTCCAGCTTGTTTTAATGGCAAATTTTAGAGCTGTATTGTCGCATGAGGTGTTGCCTTATTATGGCTGATGTTGGTTATGTGGATGTTGTGTTGTTGTTGTCGTTGTGGCTACAACTGTCGTTCCACTTGTTTTGGTGCGTATGTTTACTATGCGTAATCATTTTTCACTATGCCGTATTTTATATCTTTGCAGTTTTTATTTGCTTTGCGTAGCTTTTACATGGACATATCAATATATGTAAACTCTTTTATGTATGTGCGTGTGTGTGTATGTGTTGGCTACTACATTTTCTTGCTGCTGTTATTAACGTTTTGCGACATCCAGTGCCACCGTTTCAATCTGCATCGTTCGTGAAATTGCTGACATCCAACACCACTGCTGTGCAGCTTCTGTTGTTACACTTTAGTGGTGGCAGCAGGTTGCCACTTTGACGCTCCATTAACGGTTTTCGCTGTTGCAATATATCGCTGTAAACACGAGCAAACATATATATAAAGTAATGTGTCTCGTCAAAGAATATTGTTGTTGCTGCTGTAATTTTGAGTCGCAGTCTTATCGCACGCTCTTGGTGCTAAACGCGTTTTGGTACAAGTTCAAGTTCCTCATTTCATCAAGTTGATTTGCTGGTTTACAGTACATACATACAAGCATAGATTGAGGCAACCGAATGTAGGTAAGCTAGTCATAGCCTTCAAGGTTGGTTGGACTTATTCTTAAGACGTTGAACTTTGATTTAGAAGTTAAATCAGTGAACCCTGCGCTTTTAGAATAAATCACATTTTACTTAAATAGATCGATGAGCTTGAGATGCTGGCCAACAGGAAAACGCCATAAAATTCTAACGGAAAGTTCGGCGGCTTACAAAAGGTCTCAAGACCGGAGCGGTTTCCTGTAAGAACAAAGACGGCGATCTGGTGACTGACATCCAGAACGTGCTTGAATTATGGAGGGAACAGTTGTCAATGCTGAATAGTGACAACTGCGCACGTCACAGATCATTTGAAGATCGCGATACCCCAATCGTTGATGACGGAACTGTCGACGAGGTGTGAACAGCGATAATGCGACTAAAGAACGAAAAAGCCGCGGAAGCCGACAGACTGTAAGTTGAGCTATTGAAACACGGCGGCGAGGAGCTGGTAAGGTGCATGCATCAGCTCCTTTGCAAAATATGGTCGGGTAAAAACGGCCGATTGGAATTTAATTGTGCTCTACCCAATCCATAATAAGAATGATACTGCAATCTGTGCCAATTACCGCAGCACTAGCATTCTAAATATTGCGTATAAGATCCTAGCGAGCGTATTGTGTGAAAAACTGAAGGTCACCATCAACCTATTAATCGGGCCTTATCAGTGTGGCTTTAGACCTGGAAAATCATCGATCAGATATTCACAATACGCCAAATCTTGGAAAAGACCCATAAAAGAGAATCGACACACACCATCTTTTCGTCGATTTCAAAGCAGCATTCGACAGTACGAAAAGGAGTTGCCGCAATGACTGAATATGCTATCCCCGCAAAACTATATTAGATTATGTTGCTCAATACCAGCAACACCGTCTGAATTGGGAAGTACCCTTCCGAGCCGTTTGATACCAAACGAGGTTTCAAAGAGGGTGACTAGCTGTCATGTGACTTCTTTCACCTGATCCTGGAAAGGATCGTGCGAGCCGCAAAACTATCAACGGCTGTATGAGCTCTATGAGCTTTACGACGACATCGACATTGCCCAGCGAATGAAGTCCCAACGGCTTCGTTAGGTAAGTCATGCCGTCCGAATGGATACAAATGCCCCGGCTGTGAAAGGATTCGATGCGATACCAGCTGATGGCAGCAGAGGAATGCCTCCTTTTCGTTGGAAAGATCATGTGAAGAAGGACTGGCTTAATTTGGTGTGTCCAACTGGCGCTTGTTAGCGCGAGAAAGAAATGACTGGCGCGCATGAGGAGTGATCGCGCCAATCAAAAAGAAGAAGAAAATCGATGTAAGCAGTCTAGGATAGGTGCGCACGCCTCATTTCTATAATTAGCCTGAATGTATATTTGTTTAAATCAAATCAATCGGGCGGTGCAATTCAGTGAGATCAAATTACAGGGCAATCAAATAAAGTGAAATTATCATTAGATTCGCCATCTGCTGTTATTCGCAGTGGGCGAATGTCCTCAACCTATTCAATAAACCAAAGTTTCTCGAAATCTATCACCGAATCAACCAGCTCACTCAATTGATTTAAGTCAAACATTCATTCATCAGTCTATCAGTTCAATCAGTTATATTAACAGAATTACATACACTCTTATTAGACTCCATTAAGGATATTTACCGTAATTATAATATAGTACTTTTTGTGACCTACTCATATTAACTTCCATATTTCGTGAAATAACAATGAATTCGCTTGAGGGTAAAAACCAGAAACCTGATTAGGAGCAAAATTAATCATGCAATTAGGTTTTTGAATAACTTTTTTCCTAAATAAAAAAAAGACCTTTGCCTGTCTGTATCTGTCTAGTTCACAAGTGTCAAATATGATTGGCATATGACGCAATTTGCTAAAATTATAAATCTTCCGATAGGGTGATTTATTTTGCGCCACCTTGTAAAATTTATTCTTTAAAAAATCTAGTCCAAAAACCTGATAATAATTTAAAAGTTCATTCACTGGATTCATCATAGCATGATTAATTTTGCGCCGCTTTTTACAAGTACTCAAATAAGCAAACTCCAAGAAAAATTTAAGTGAATGCTCAAAATACTTGCATCACTTGACTTGTAGTCGCGCACATATGACTTTGAGACCTATAGGGGTTTAGGGGGTTAGACTAGCATTTCTTGCGTAGACTATATATTAGTAATTTAATATTTTACATATTTCATAGTGAATTAAAAAGGCGCCTGAATACATGGCTTTGGTAAAATAGTGATAAGAAGTAAGTTCATTTTGTTAACGAACTCTGCGCCTGAATGTCCATACAAACAGAAGGTATCTGCATGTGCAGATGTAATTTATGATGCTGGAGGGCCACATTGTGGGCTAAATCACCTCGACTGGCGCCACGAAAAGGAAAAGTGTGTTAAACCTTATATTTACAAGTGCAAGTATGTATATGTATATGTATGCATACATGAACACTAAGGCGAATATAAAGCACCAAACATACGAACGGAAATGAACGCCTTAGAAAAAGTGTCAACGCTTCAAAATTGGAAATATGATTGACGTTGACATCCAACAATTGTACCCACAAATGCTTGTACTTGGAAGCGCACAGGCGTAGTGCCAGCCCAAGAACCAGATTTTCATAAAAGTACCTATTAATATCAGAATTATTCTCACGGCATGTTTAGGGAAATCAAATGTTTATTACGCAATACGAAAATGTTGCAAGCCAACCAAGTCCAACGCACACCACTCGCCTCGAAGCACCAAAGGCAAGCGCACTTAACTGCATACATACATACATACATACATGTATGTGCGCATATGAAAGTGATGTGCGTGTGTATGTATGTAAATGGAAAAGAATGTAAGTTGTTGCTGATGATGACATGAATGACGGCAATGTTGATGCCCGCACCAGAACCAGACGACGCAGCTGGACGCACCACACCAGCCAGGCAAGGAACTGCTAATCCAATTAGGTATTCCTTTTTGCAATGTCCACCAAGCAGAGACACTCGCACTGTGCCCAAGAAATAATATTTTACAAATAAAAGCCAAACAAATGAGCGACAAAGTGACTGGATTTTATGAATGGGCGAAATTGAGAGGTCGACGGCAGGAGAAATGGGGAAAAATGCTATTGAAGTTGTTGCGCATGCGCGTCGCACCGATGTTGTTAAGCAAATGTACACACAAATAATAGTAACGACACACAACACAGTCCGAAATAGCTACACATTAGTAAGAGTGGCAATAACAACAAGAATGGCAACTGCTGTCTGAAGTAGTTGTTACAACATTGCGCCAATTGTGGCAAAAAGGAGGCGCAGCGAATCGTTGACATTTCCGACATTCAATTTGATTGAAATGTGGTAAATTGAATTCAGCAGCATAGCGGCGCATCTCCGCTGCACATCCACAGTACAAACTTACACACGCACACACATACATACTTGCATTTATTTATGTAGTAATTCCCACTTATGACTGCCATAAAAGTTACCGAACGCGCGCGCCTGTTCCTCACTGGGACCACGGCCACTTGGCCGCGCTAGCCGCCATCGGCTACTCAGTGCTGCGATGTTTTGATCGTGTTAATCAGTTCCATGTTTGTTCGCCTGTCGCACGCTCAGTCGCCAGTTGCATTGGCATCGGCTTGCTGTTGCACCGCCGCGCCATCTGTATGTGTGTTTGTGTGCGCTGCACATTTAGCCGTCATAATATGTTTAATTCCATGTGCGAGCTTTGTTTTATTTTTATGCAATGTCGTCGTCACTTGGATGACAAGCTTTTGGCTAATTTGATTACATAGCGAATTTCTATTCTAATTAGAATCCCAAGTCATTTGAAGAAACCGGTTGATGTGATTTTTTCCTGTGCCGGTTGGTATATGCCGCGCAAGTAATTTAGAAAAATAAAGTTATGTGCGTTGATAGTAATCGTAGTAAAAATCGTAATAAATATTAAGAGGAGTTTTTCGTTCTTCAAAGCTTCCGGTTTGCGGAAATTAGCTCTATTGGCTTTCTATGTGCTTTTCATGGATTTAAAAGCACTAATAAACATCTGACAATGCCGAAATGCCACGCAGGTCTTACATTTGTCACATTTTGAAACTCACGAAAGAGCAAAGTATAGAAATTACAAAAAATAGCTATCGAAATCCTTGAGTCAAATGAGTCCACGGTGAAAATATGTTTACAGGTATGGCCACTGTCAGACCGTTAACCGACTCTCAGCGAATTCAATAGAATCAGCTGATAGGATGACGAAACAAGAGATGTGTTTACAAAAAAACTGAGATTGTTTTGGTGATGTATGAAAAAAATCAACACAGTTGCCATCTGACGAATGTATGAGCATATCTTATATGAAATGAGCGTGCAGAAATGGGCTGTCCAGGACCCTGTGAGTGACAGCCGAGTTGCTCGCACAATTTGGTTTTCACTACAGCTAATGGCCAAATATGGAATGAGTCGAATTTTATGTCTTTCAAAAGAATCTTCCCACCAAATAAGGCGTGTCTGCGTGTCTGCTACAGTACATACATTCGCGTTCACATATCCAGTATTGGAACTTTTTCGTGGCAGTGAGAGAACGCAGCGGTGGAGCTATCTAAAAATCTAAATCTATGTAAAGTGAGCCAAAACAGTGGAGGCCATGAAATTGGGAAGCCTCTATGCTAATTTTGTTTTAAGAATTTTTGGAAAAATTCTGGCTTACACATTTCCAAGAAGAAACTAATTGAGGAAGTGAAGCCCCTTGAAACTTTAATACTTGTATACTACGATTAGGCTGAGAAAAATCTCTACTGGAAACCCCTTTAATAAATAGGGGTGGTCTTTAGAACTTCAGAAG
Organism: Anastrepha ludens; assembly: GCF_028408465.1. Classification (NCBI taxonomy): domain Eukaryota; kingdom Metazoa; phylum Arthropoda; class Insecta; order Diptera; family Tephritidae; genus Anastrepha; species Anastrepha ludens. The sequence continues at coordinate 31,866,346 of NC_071498.1, forward strand.
ATAAAAGAAGTGCTCAGCTGATTACCCGATTGTATAGATAACCTTCCTAATATACCACCTTGATCAAAAAGCTCCCAGAACACGCACCAGGTGACACTCTAAGTCGAGTGATTTGAGTTATATTTCCTTTTGTTAGGTTGCCACATCCGTGAATAACATTCTTATCACAAATGTATAGTATATGAAAGTTACGCCGTCTTGAGTAAAGCAACCTCTGCACATGTTTACGATTTTTTACATTTTTAAAAATGAGTTTGAACTTGCAACGACGAGAGTTGACATCGAAAACTGATAAAAACATCATTAAAGTGAAAGAAACGTTGATTAATAACGACAAGTTAAACAACAGAGATCTGGCAGAAGACTTGAACGTTGCTTATGGATCCGCGCGCGACACTGTAGTTAATGATTTGGGTTTGAGCTGTGTTTCTTCAAAGTTTATCCCAAAAGACTTGAATTTCATTTCGCATTGATATCGCCAAAATCACGATTTCCAAGGCTGAATCCGACCCGACGTTCCTGAAACGCATTATTACTGGAGACGGGACGTGGGTTTTTAAGTTCGACAAGCAATCCAAACTTCAGAAGAGTGAGTGGAGAGCTCCGAATGCACCAAACATGTTCTTTTCAGTAAAAAAAGCGATGCTCATGAGTTTTATGGATTACAACGGTATTGTACACCACGAATTTTTGCGAGAAAGTCAGACAGTTAATAAGGACTATTGGTTGGGCGTTATGAGACATTTACATGAAGCGATTCGCCAAAAAAGAAAGATTTTGTGGGAAAACAACTCGTGGATTTTGCTCCTTAGTAACGCATAGTGCCATCATTTTCCGTGAATTTTTGGCCAAGAAAGAAACGAATATCATCTAACAGCGATCGAATTCAGCTGATAAGGCTCTCTGCGTTTTTTTTTGTGTTTGATCGAGTTAAGAAACCACCACGGGGAACCAATTTGACGTTTTAACAGCCGACAAGAAGTAAATTAAAAATTGAAGACGGCTCTAGAGGATCATGAAACGGACAGTTAATTTTTGGGTATATAATTTTTGGATATGAAAAATTCGAATACATTTTCCATAAAAACCGGTTAAATATTTGTTTAGCACTAGAGAGTAGCTGGCAGCAATAAGGAATAGAAAGGGAACTGGCAAAATGAGATGCCCACATAAATAAATAAGTATTGTGATTTTTGAGTTTTTTTGAATTTTTAAGTTTTAAGTGCTGATTAATTTTGCTTGCGAGGCAATTGTTGTTCTGTGAAAAGTAAGTTTACTTGAGTAGTCTTCAATTTATTAATTCTTTTGAATGTTGTTGTTGTAATAACACAAAAAAGTTCCTAAATAAAGATGAAGAAGACTTTAGGTAGAACAAAAGACAAGCAGGTGGTCCTTCTAAATTTGGTGTGAGCACAAAGGATCTCGAAAGAATAAAGTATGTCTTCTTTAAACAGTCATAACAACTTTATTGTGTCTAACTCCGACTCGGTTCAAGGCTATATTCGTAATAATACCTCCGAGTTCTATGATCCGTATACATTTAAGGTCTTGTGCATAGCTCTCGTTCGTTCTTTTTGGAATGCACGTTATAACTTATGTGACCATTTTTAAGTTAACAAACTTGGACGAGTTCAAAAAGATTTTCTGAGCCGTTTTATGTGTACAAACAAACTTTGTTAAAACTGTCAGAGAGATCAATTTTAATCAGTGGTTTAACTGTCAGTTAAATTTGTCGACGGCATAAATGTCTGTATGTACTTATATATAACAGGCAGCTTAGAAAACAAAAATTAGTTCATTAGTTCGTTTCCACGGCAGTCGGTTCTACGTTACCGAAACGACCCGGACTTATATCCGGCCAAGGACTGTCACTACAGCAGCATTCTCCGTATGTAAGTATGGGGAATGTTTATGCTGCTACAACAACAACAACAAAAATTAGTTGGAAGAGATGATAAATTTTAAAACGAAGTCAAAAAAATAACCCTTAGAGTCTACACTGCCTTTAGTTTAAGGCGAAGCCCCGAAAATGGCTCTAAGAGTCTAGATTGTAACGAAAATTACGCTGGCTGTATATTAAAAGGGAAATACAAAAAAAATTGCATCTCACGTTATTTATCTATTTATAAACCAACTAAAACTCATGCTTGCATGTATGTTTTATCTTCTTCTTCTTAACTTCACAGTCTGTGGTGGGCCATATCTTTATCAACAATCTTCCTCCAGTTCACTCTCTCTCTCTTCCTACATTTTTCCATCTACGAACGTTCATCGCTTGCATCTCATCATCAATGTATCTCTTTCTTTGTCGGCCTATTTTACTTCCTCCTATTGGACGTAAAGTTAAAACTTGGTTTTGAGTTCTTTTATTTGGCATTCTTGTAATGTGACCAATCCATCTAATCCGCTGCGCTTTAATAAAAAGTTTTACAGTCGCACCACCAATAAGGTTTTCAATTTCGTTGTTGTAACGAAGACGTATGTTTTATCTATTTTCTATTTTCAGTTTAAACTACTCATTTCTCTTCTTGAATTCGCCAGAAGCATTTCCCATAGAAACCACCCAACTTTCCTACAGGGAATGAACGGCTGCGTATCTGTTACTCTATCAGGTAATAATTAATCAACAGTTGGAATTTAGCAACAAATATTGACAAACCACCAAGGATAGCCATAAAAACTTCGATCACTTGATTGCATTGCGAAAGCTCAACGCTAATTTTCTGTTTTCTTGCCAATTAATAAATGTATCAACATTTCTAAATTATGCGGCAGACAAACAAAAATAGCCAAATAGAAAAAAGAGAAAAGAAACACGAACAAATACGCATGGAGTAGACAGCGGACATTAACCAAAGATGCGTGGAACTCGTATTCGTACATACATATGTTGGCATGTATCTACACTAGCGAAATAGCTACGTACAAGGTGGCGCAAAATTAATCCTCAATGAATTTTGTTTTTGAGTAACTTTTTACTAAATAAAAAAATTATTTAGAATGATGGAAATCTTTTGCCTTTACGCGCTCCATTGCTTGTCTGTTTGTGAACTGCAGCTGCCTAATTCATAAGTGTCAGATATGATTGCCGTACGACGCCACTTGCAAAAATTATAAATCTTCCAATAGGATGATTAATTTTGTGCCGCCTTGTATATGGGATGTTAGAAAAATTAAAGTATTTCATAGAAAATTTGTCCGGTTGAATATCATAATGTTCCAAACTTCAGGAAGTATGCAAAACGAAAACACTTAGCTTAGTAGGTATTAAATTTTGCCTTTTTTTATCATAAAAATTAAATTTTGCCCAAACACCGCACAACGGGGCGGCTTTAAAGAAAAAGGCCATTCAGAGTTCATTTGAGATGAAACAATTTTTGGAATGCAGTTAGGAAATCCTTACTATGCATTGCTGCATTTTGAAGTGAAACTTCTTAGGCGTCGATGGACGAGCGTGAATGGAGAGTCAAATTTCAAGGCCATGCAACGTTTTGGGCATTTTCGTTCCGCGAGAGAGAAAAAAGATATAACGTAGAGAAAAAGGAGGGAGAGAGAGAGCTATATCTTCTTCTTCTTCTCTTCTTCTTAATTGGCGCTATAACCGCTTACGCGATTTTGGCCGAGTTTAACAAAGCGCGCCAGTCGTTTCTTTCTCGTGCTAACCGGCGCCAGTTGGACACACCAAGTGAAGCCAAGTCCTTCTCCACCTGATCTTTCCAACGCAGAGGAGGCCGCCCTCTTCCTCTGCTACCACCAGCTGGTACCGCATCGAATACTTACTTACGAATATCTTACTGTATATATATCTTAGATACACTTTAGGCTATTTTTCCTGAGTTTTTCCTTGTCATTGCTAATTTCTAGTGAGAAATAACACTGCGTACTACTGCTTGTTTGTTGGTGCAAATTTGTAGGAAATATATTTTTGGTGCCTACTGTTTGGGGCGTTTTTGGTCCTAATTTTTTGGCGTTTTTTTTTTCTTTAGTGCCTACTTTTTGGTGCTTATTTCCGTTTCCTGGCTAGTGCTTGTGCGTACTATAAGGTCCTATCCATTCCGGCGTTGGATTTATTTGTATTGCCTTGCGGTAATTTGTGCCGTTGCTGCGGCCCTGGAATCGCTGCGTTTGCGCGGGTCATAAACGCTCGGAGTAGTGCGCGTTGTTGCCACGGTTTGTGTCTGGCGTTTACCTACACCGGTCGGATCTTCTCCGTTGTTTTGTCTATTTGTATTCTCTGCAAATGTTGTGAATTTATTTAAATATATATTCTCTCTCTCTCTCTCTCTCTCTCTCTCTCTCTCATTCTCTCTCCCGTCTCCCCTATTTCTTTGTCTGCCTTGAAAGTTTCACTTCTGTTATGTGTACTACGCTACACACACTTTTTTTGTTTTGAAATACATATCGTTAAAAAAAATACTTATTTAGAGAAGCTCATAAGCTCTTATTTTATGTGTATTTGGTGAAGACACCCGAACGATGACTTATTTACGGTAATGTCAGCCGCTTCGTACTACTGTTGAAATTCATCCGATTTTTAATATCAATGTCTGCATTTATCCGCAGGCGTAGTAAAGAGATGAGAGCCAAGCGACTTAAATCAGTTAAGGAGAATTTGCTGAGATGAGGAGTCATCTCATGAATCATCTCATCTCTCAACCACAAAATTTGAGAGCTGAGATTTTGTTAACCACAGGAATTCTCTCGAGCGCATCTGACCCACTCGTGGCCAGAAAGAATTCGCGACCCTACAAGATTGTGAACTTTCCCAGCGTTCGCTGAGTTGACGCGAAGCCCACCTCTCCAGAAGCAGACCGCAGATCCCAATAATCTCACTTCGCGGGGTAACTATATTACCTCACAGATCCCCTGTCTAGCCAACTCATCTGCCTCGCAATTTCCTGCAATGTGGCTATGATCAGGTACCCAATTGAGCTTTATATCGAAAAATTCGGATTCGATCGAAAGTGAAATCAGGCATACGATAACCAGCTTCGAGTACACCATCATCGGACTCCAGGGCCTTGACTGTCGCTTGGCTGTCGGAGTAGGTATTAACAGCTTACTATTGTAGATATTTTTTTCAAATTTCATTTGAGTGCATTCTCAGAACATGTCCAGCCCACCTACGACGCTGAAGCTTGATGTAGTCGGTAATTTGGAAGCCGTTTAGCTCGGCTAGGCATTGATCGTTGTAACGCAGACGATAGTTAAGGTGATGTATCCGGCCCGGTCCAAGGAGGCGGCGTAGGATTTTTCGCTCAAATAGACGGCCGCCGTGGTCAAATGAGTTGGCGCGTGACTACCATTCGGAATTTAGAGAGAGAACGTCGGTTCGAGTCTCGGTGAAAGAACAAAATTAAGAAAAAGTTGTTTCTAATGGCGGTCGCCCTCGGCAGGCAATGGCAAACCTCTGAGTATATTTCTGCCATGAAAAAGCTCCTCATAAAAATATCTGCCGTTCGGAGTCGGCTTGAAACTGTAGGTCCCTCCATTTATGGAACAACATCAAGACGCACACCTCAAATAGGAGGAGGAGCTCGGCCAAAAACCCAAAACGGGTGTACGCGCCAATTATATATAACAGGTGGCGCTAAAGTTATCCTCCTATCAGAAAATGCTATAAATTTTGCTATTGGCCCCTAATGTCAGTTTTGTTTTGACATTTGTGTAGTAAACACATGCGAAATACACGTTAATAAACAATGTTACGCTACACTGCTCCAGAACGCGGAATATTGCTGACTATTTATTTGACCAATAATCGGTCGGTGACTTTGGCACGACGTGAATTTCGTCGCAGATTTCCTCGCCGTCCAACGCCTACTGGTGAAACACTGCGACGTTTAGCCGCTCGCCTCGAAGAGACTGGCACAACACGAGATGCTGTCAGGCGTGGCAGACCCCGGAGAGCCGTTCTGCAGAGAATATTGCTGCTGTAGCCGAGGATGTCATGGAAGCGCCGTGGACATCGACCAGCCGATGTGTCACGCAAATGGGTATCAGTCGACGGTCTTTACAGCGAATTTTGGTACAAGATTTGAAGATGTTTCCGTACAAGGTCCAGACGGTGCATCAGCTGTTAGCTGCTGACCGCCATACGCTCAAGCCATCCTTAATCACCACCAAGAGGAAGATGATTTTTCATCAAAAATAATCATGAGTGATGAGGCCCATTTCCATCTTAGCGGGTACGTAAATAAGCAAAATTTACGCTTCTGGGGCACTGAAAATTCGCGTGTAACCCACGAAGAGCCAGTACACCCGCTCAAAGTCACTGTATGGTGTGCTGTTTTCGCTGGAGGAGTCATCGGACCTTTTTTCTTCGAAGACGTCGCGGGCCAAACGGTTACTGTGAATGGTGAGCGCTACAGAGCAATGATCAACGAGTTCTTTTTGCCGCAACTTGATGAATTGGGATTGGAAAACATGTGGTTCCAACAGGACTGTGCAACGGCACACACTGCACGTGCCACAACCGATATGCTGAAGGACGCATTTCCCGGGCGCCTAATCTCCCGTTTTGGCGATTTGCACTGGCCAGCAAGATCGCCTGATTTTACCGCTCCAGACTTCTTTTTATGGGGCTTTTTGAAGTCGCGGGTTTATGTCAACAAGCCTCAGACTCTTGCAGCTCTTAAAGACAATATCCGTCAAGAATGTGAGGACCTATCGCCGGAAGTTTTAGCCAAAGTGATGGAAAATGCCATTAAAAGGGCGCAAATGGCAATCAACTGTTGCGGCGGCCATTTACATGACATCATATTCTCGACTTGATGTAAAAAAAATTAAAAGACCAAATAAAAATAATCCACAAGAAGAATCAAAGTTTTCCATTTTTTTTTTTAAATTACAGCCAAAAAACATCGCAAGGTTACTTTTGCGCCACCTGTTATATATATGTATATATACTTCTCTTCATCCACCTTACGCATCTCCCAGGTTTCAGAACCATAAGTAACGCAAGACCTAATTATTATCTACATATGTTATAGAGTTTGAGCTTTGTTCGCTTCGAAAGAAAAACTGAGAAACCTAGAGCCTTGTATAACGAAAAGTAGACCACATTTCCCGCCTGGAACCTCGCTTCCTGTTTAGATGGTGCGTCCTGAAAGGTAATAGATCCGAGATTTACATTCATTTGCAACTTTTCCAATGCAGAAAAATTTGGTTTTTCGCTTTTGGCGAACTCAAGTTTTAGAAAACTTTTGAAAGCTACTGTACTCCTGCACATTAGTTCAATGTCTTCCGAGAAAATTAGAATTGCAATGAGAAGAGGTTATTTTTTCATTAATAAAAAAAATCATTCCAACAGTATTTCTGTTTTGTATAATCATTTTAAGTTTTCAAGCTTTTAAAAAAAATATTCGTTACGTAGAACAAAATTTTAGGGTGCACCAAATAACTTCGTTTAAGTTTTTTTTCAATCTTTCATTTTATTTACATAAGTTAATATACCGGGTTTCACTCTCCCGTCGCATTTACGGACTCGAGAGGCAGTACATATAAAAGAGAAGGCTTCCCGTTAACATCTGTCTATCGCTGGCTTTTGTCGTATGAGTACTAATTCCACACCAGCACCAGCATCGTTATTTAGTAGGTATACCTCGTAATATATATACGTTTCGCTAAAAAATGAAAGATCATAAATATTTTGACTAATTTTCTTTTTCACTTTGAACATTCTTTAATTTTGTAAAAAGTATAGCTTATTCATTGTCTAAAAAAAGCCAAATAAATCCAATTTTTAAATTTTCTGCAAAAATAAAAAAAATCTAGAAAATTAGCATCCCAATTCCACAATTTTAAAATTTCTGGAAAGATTTTTGGTACTCATTTTTATATCTCATTAAATTTTAATGCAACGAATGTACATTTTTATATGTGAAGAAAATGCGCAACACCATTACGGAAAGAATTATAAAAAATCAATGCGATTTTCTAGTAACTTCCAACTTACACTTTAAACTTAATATACACAAATTTAATAAGCTGCAAAACTGCATTCCAAAAATGCATTTTAAATTCTAATTAAACCCTGAATCACTCTAAATGGTTTTCACTGTACTCCTGCACTCTGCCGATTTTGCCTTCATATCTTGCAACATCAGCAATCCACCAGCGAATGAAATGAATTTTTGTGTTTGTTTGCTGCAAAAACTAATATTTAATAATAAACAATGTTTGTGGCTGCAACAGCAAAGGCAACAATAAATTTATGTGTAAAAATGTATATATATTCGAGCAGTGCCACACGCAAAACGTTTCCGTGCAACGTCAACTGGTACGAGTATTCGTATGTGTAAAATTCAAATGTGTTTTCGTTGCCGGTGCAGTCGCGATGACCGCTGGCAGCGCCACAGACAGGAACCACATTTTGGCCGTTGCGTGAATTTGTTGGCTGAAATTGCTGCAGATTGCTTAAGTTGGCTACTCTGCTCCAAGGCATTTTCAACATTCAGCGCAGAGAAGCTGTGTGTTTTCTTTTTGATTGATGAAAATTGTAAATCAAATCTGATGCGTAGACTTATGAGCAGTCAAAGGTAGACTGGGTTTCGGAATATCCAATTAATAAATAGATTTTTATTTATAGTAATTTTTTGTTTATTAGTTGAAAATCATTTTCAGCACGAAAAGTTAACCGAAGTGAACTCTCATAAAGTCAAGTTAAAAAAAGTTGAAAAAGTTGACAAGCGACATTTCAAAAAAATTACTAACGGACTCTTCAGTTCTAATTGACGAATATAATTTAACCAGTTAATTGTCAGTTAACTAAACAAAGTTTTTTGTAACAGCAGTCGCCCCTCGGCAGACAATGGCAAATCTACGAATGAATTTCTGCCAAGAAAAGCCTACTCATAAAAACCACATGCCGTTCGGTGGCTGCATAAAGCTGTAGGAAGTCCATCAATTTGTGGAAAACATCAAGATGCCCACCACAAATAGGAGGAGAAACTCGGCCAAATGCTTTTTGGTCAATTACAGATTAGACACAGAAGACAACAGCTTAACTGAAGAAATGAAGAGGTTTGCAGTTATCGTCACAAATCACACCGATTTAAAATCTTAAATTTTCTTCAGTGCGTGAATTGGAAGCATCAGTCGGCGATGCAGAAAAAAAAGCAGGAGGAACCTTTGACACAGTCCGATCTGCAGAATTTATTCAAAAAGTGCAAGCGATCATTGATTTAGATGCTCCAACATCAAATGAGCGCAATTGCGAGTGAGCTAAATGTTTCTGAGGGTCTTATCCGTCTAGTTGTCCATGCAGATTTGCGCTATGAATACTACGTTACAAACACGAGACTTATCCGATCAAAACGTCTGCTAAACAAAATTAAACACCCTGAAACGCCCGAGATTATATGATTTTTTTCCGGCGAAAAAAATGTTGACCAAAACCAAAAGACCAACCACAGAAATGACCAGTATGACAGATGGTTATGTTCCAATCCTACAGAGGTTCCTGTCAAGGACATATCAAACCACCACACTTCTTTACTAACAGATTTCGAGTGAATTCTACTGCATATGCCGAGGTTCTAGGGATTGTAGTGTAACCCTGGATTGATATTGTACGCGGTGACAGTCCATACATCTTTCAGCAAGATTCTGTTCCTTCCTAAAAAGTGATGGCGACACAAGATTGGATGGCCGAATATTTCCATGACCCCATAATGCCGAACTTATGGCCGCCTAACTCCTTAGACTTTAATCCCCTGAATTACTACTATGGTGCATAGTTGAGCAAGAAACCAAAAGCATCCTGATAACACGAGCTCTTCTCTGAAGACTGCAATTAATGCCGTTATGGTCAATATGAATAAGGAGCATTTGATTCGGCATGCAATCGTATCCGGAATCGGATGGAGGAGGTTACTGCAGCTAATGGAAATTTTATTGAATGAATTTGTAGATATACAAATAAGTTAATGTTGTAAAAAACTTTCATGAAGCTTCACTGAATTTTGTTCATAATAAAAGTTATTTAGTTTTGCTCTCAAGTTGTCCTGAAATAACCCTGTAAATAGCTGTCATGGACGAGTTTATTTATTTAGAAAAAATTGCAATATTTGTGTTACAACGAAGGGTCAGGACACCCTATGAATTGCGGGTGGTTTGATTGTTTTTTTTTTTTCGTACAGCCCCCATTCGGTGTGTCCGCGTTCAGATCCCATGGTCCTATTAGGAGTTGGTATAAAACTATATATTAGATCATTCTATTTGACAAAAGCTCCGGTTGATACCTGGAGTACGTAAGCATAGGAAAACTATAATGGATTATTTTTTACCGACTACCCAAACTTTACCAGCTGTCAGAGGCCAAATTATGGCCAAACTCTGAAAATGAGCCAGGTAAATACTGTTTTCGCATTTTCATAGATGGCTCCAGGACCAAGCACTCTTCCGACTATGGTGTCTACGTGGAATCCAGCGGGACAAAACTACACATTGCTCTTGGAATGTACGCATCTGTGCTTCAAACGGAGGTATACGAATATGCTGTTCAAGAAGCAATGAACTCTGTTGTAGATAACATGTGGAAAGGTAGATCATGACTTTAGACAGCCCTCCTACCACTTCAAGAGTAATTGATCCTGTACTTCATGCTGAACTGTGTAGGTAAACATAATAGTCTGATGCTAACGTGGGTCCCGGAACACGTGGGTATCGCTCTCGGTAACGAGACCTCTGACTTTTTAGCTAGGATGGGCTACTTCTTTGACCCGGAGCCCGTTCTGCCACTTTCTTCTACAGCCTTCAAAGCCACGGTTAGCAAACGGATTACCTCAATCCACTGAGCTTTGCAAACTCAGAGAGGCTGCAGATGGACAAAACTGATGTTACCTATCATGTCCGACCGACTGTCGCAGATCCTTCTGTCATTAAGCAGAAGGGACTGTAGACAGCAGTTTAGTACAGTTAAAAGTTTGCGTCCAACTCCAAACGCTCTATATCTAAAAAGTATTATATTTTTGATGTATATATTACGTCAATAAAAAAAACGAAAACTAATAAAATTATATTGTATTTAAATTTAAACGAGTATGCACCACTATGATTTGTTCGAGGTTTAAAATAATCAGCTCAAAACAAAAAATGTTCAAGTTTCCGAACATTCGAGTTAGCGCGAGTCGGCTGCAGACATATGTATATATATGTATTTATCTTGATTCCTTTATGCTATTTCATACCACACAACAGTTATGTGTGCAAAATTATATTATAATTAATTATAATTATATGCCCTCATGCAAAAAAGCAAAAATTGTGAAAGTCGACTATTGGAGATGCGGGGCATCGATCCCCGTACCTCTCACATGCTAAGCGAGCGCTCTACCATCTGAGCTACATCCCCAGGCGACAAATTATTGTATACCAGCGCTATTTGTAACAACTATGAAAAGTGTTGAAACTGCACTACCGACATTACTAATGACAGCAACAACACCCCATAAATTAGGGTCATTAAGCTGCCTGCAAATGGGCAAGCAGTTCATTTCGGTTAGTTGGGCTGATTTCTACATGCGAATGCTCATAAAAATACATTAGTACAAATGCGTGTGTGTATGTACGCATGTGGCGTATTTTGCCTTCCTCGGTTCGTCAAAAAAAGCTTTCATACGAAACATGTAAAAATAGAAAAAGCTTTATAATTACCTTAGAAGATAAAAAAAGCAAATGCTAACAAATACTTTTCAAATAATAGTGAAATATTATAAAAAAAAACAAAAATAACATACAGAAAAACTATCGCTCATTTTAAATGATCGCAAATAGAAGGAGGTGATGGAAATTTCAATGAGAGAGGCTTGAAGAGAAATTCCGTTACAGAAACATACCTACATACTTACGAAATTACAACTAAAAATAAAAAAATTTAGAAAAAAATTAAAATATACCAATTTACAAGTTTACGAAATTCAGCTGAATAATATCAAAAATTTACTATTTAACCCTTCGTTAGGCACGTGGATTTTTGTAACGTGGTTAGGCACGTGGTCTACAATCGTAGACCATTTTAATATTATGACTAAAAGTGTTATTCATTTGTGTTTCTCAATAATACTTCATAAGTATATTCTGTGATTTAATGTGAGGAATATAAACTAATATTTTCACTAAAATATTTGTGTATCTTCTGTAAATTCAATAAAAACGTGAATGTATGTGTTTTTTAACATTTATTGCAATTCATAAAAGTTTTTTCTTATAACTAATGGACGATTTACAAAAGAGTTTTTATTATTCGTAAAAATTAAAATAAAAATATGTAAAATTCAATTCTTTAAATAAAAAAATAAAAGTTCAGTACAAAACTTATATGTTATGGTTTCTGAAAACTGCTTATATTTCCTCACTGAGACATTCCGTGCAACTTTCCCTCATATGATTTTTGCTAGGAAATCTGCCGCATTTAGTACACGACTTTCGGGATGATTTGTTCATATTGCGAGGGCAAATATGACAACGTCCAATATAGTTACTTGGTGATTGAGTGGGTTGTGGTGCAATGCTTAGGATGCCAAGAAGGTTGTGGGCTCGCTGCCTCATTTCCATGGGTAGTCGAGGATTCTTTGATCTAACTTCAATTTGTGGTCGAATGAGCTCCCAAGCGCATTTTTCAAGAAAATCACTTGGTTTTTTTCATCATTTGTTTGCTCATCTATTGCGTTATCATGGTGCATAGATGATATCAGGATCACTGACCGGTTTTTTTGGGCAGTACGACACTAATATAGTATACAATTTTCTTGGAAACCAAAAATACTTGACTTTTCTTTACGATTCTTCCTGGGAAAGAATTCTTTGGGAACTTCGCGTTTATTTTTTCTCACAGTTCCCAAATATGTAAGCTTTTTCTTTAGCATCCATAGCACTTTCTTCACTACTTGATAGTTCGGAGAGCGGATTTTTGCTGCTTTCCAATCGTTTTTTTTTTTGGAATCAGACATAATATTATCTGAAACTAATTAAATTAGCACACTCTTGTAAAAAAATATAAGCAAAACTTAACTGAACTTAATTCAAATATTTAATATATCAAGTAATATTGCCGCAAGAAAAAGTAACGTCGTTAGTCACGTGGTCTACATATGTAGACCAGCACTGTTCAGACCTTGATAAAATTTACAACTGTACGTCAAACTCGCACTGAATGCACTAATTGGATAAAGAGATTAATTATAAACAGCTATTAAAAAGCTTAGGTAATTTAAGAGACAAATTTAAGGAGTTGCACGACTTTGAAAAGACGTGGTCTACCATTGTAGACCACGTGCCTAATGAAGGGTTAAGGAGTTATATACACTTGAAAGGCTGAAAAACCACGTTTTTTTTGAGAATTTTTTACAAAGAACGATTTTATTAAACAATGTCTACTTTAAAGTTAATTATAGCACGTAAAGTTTGTGAAAATATTGAAGTGCACGGCTCCTGCAGATGATCTCCCAAGCGTCCTCCAAAAAACGCGTTCGGCCGTGGACAAAATATCTCCGGTTTGGATGATCTGAAATCGAAAAACCAATTCGATTCTTTTTGTGGATAGATAAAGCTAGGTGTTAATCGAAGGAATAGTCAAAATTTTATTTTTTTATAAAATGGCGGCTATAGGAAAAAAATCGAAAAAAAAATAGATAAAATCATCAGAATTCCTATTTCTTCGATTAATACCTGGAGAATATATCTTCGAAGGTTGCGTCAAAATTTCAAGACGGTCGGTTCTTGAGAAATGGTGTCCACCGGCTTCGAAAACACGGTTTTGAGAACAACGCGTTTAAAGTTTGAAAAACACATTACATTAAGTAAAAATTCTCTGAAACGCCTTTCCAAATTTGCGTGTAACTTCGAAAATATTCCCCGGAACGATATTAAATTTTAAATGTGCATTCTTAAATATATGTACATTAAGAAAATAAAATAAAAACCAAATCGATTTTTTGAAAATTCTAACTGTATAATCAATAAAACTGTAATAAATTATTCAATCCGCAAAATAGAAAACTTACCTACCCTGCGGCGAATTACAAAAAAAAAAACCTTTTTTGATTGATTCGATATTCCTTAAATTTTATTTAAGAAAGTGGCCTGTTCTACAGAAAAAACCAAAATCGAGATAAATGGCGGTGATTGCGTGAAAAGAGCCTAAACATTAAAAAAGCTCAGTTTAGTAAGAGCTAAAAATATCTTTTTAATAGAAATTTACCAGAAATTATTGGATTTCGCTTAGTCCAAAAAGAATTTCCACTTTATTAAGTTCACGCAAGGACCTTTGACTAGGTAGGTGGGTAGGTAGAAGTGAAAGTCGGTCTTCAAACATACCCACTTAGACTAGAAAATATCAATAAAACCTTATTATAACCTCCCATAGACAAAAAAGCAATACCGTGGATACGACAACTTTGTCACAAACCACTAGTTTACAACCAAAAACACCCAAGAAACAGGTAATGGTAAAAATTCGAAGGTGGCGCAAAATTAACCACCGTATACGAAGATTTTAATTTTTACTAATGGCGGCTTACGCCAATCATATCTGACACTTATGAACTAGACAGCTGCCTGGACTATGTAGGATTTTGGACTAAGTAGCCAATTGATTAGTAAAGTCCTCTCTCAACGAACAAAACTATCACTCTACAAGGCTCTCATCATGTCCGTGCTATCGTATGGTACAGAAGTTTGGACGAAGACAATATGAAATGAGGCGTCCCTTTAAGAGAAATATTCTGTGGACGATGGAGCAATGAGCTGTATGCGCTTTTCGATGGCATAGACATAGCGCAGCGAATAAAGATAAAAATAAAATATTTCCAACCTGGTAGCAGCAGGCTAATCACCTGCCCTGCCAGAAAGCAAAACAGATTAACGAAGCCAACACAAGACTGAGTCTTGTCGAGGCCTTGTGCTCCCGAGTGGAGTAAAAAAGGAAAAACAAAATCTCATCACTCAAAATTTTTTTTTTGAAAAAAGTTATTCAAAAGAAAAATTGCTTATGATGATTAATTTTGCGCCACATTGTGTATAAAATCAAACACAAAATCTGAAAATCTATCTGATTTATTTTCTCTCATGTAATTTTCGTGATATTGTCAAAAAGCGATTTTGGTGAAAAAAGATAGATTGCAAAAATTTCTAATATCCGGAAAATTTGTTTGTCGATCAAAACAAGTGAAATATCGATTTAAAGAAAATTCAGATTTCTATCTTTTTTTAATAAAATGTATCTAAAAATTAATTTTTCAATAAAATCAAAAGTTTTCAAGATATTTTCAAGACGAATCTATTAAAGATGATAGCAGTTGGCCAGTTGATTTCTTACTTTTGCGCTGCACATTTGGATATCAGCAAAAAATTGATTTAGGAAATTTCTAATTATGAGAATTAAATAAGAAATAAATAAAAAATAGCAAAATGATAGAAAAAGGTTTTTCTATAGCGGTCGCCCCTCGGCAGGCAATGGCAAACCTGCGATTGTATATCTGCCATGAAAAAGCTCCGCGTGAGAAGTCATCTGCCGTTCGGAGGCGGCGTAAAATTTTAGATCCCTCCACAAGCATAACAAACTGCTCAGTAAGCAGTTTCTGCTAGGGTGTTACCGCAGGCCTCACCTATGCAGACATCTGCTCGAGCCTGAGCCACCTCCCAGGCACATCAGGAGGCACTTTCTCAACTACGCGGACGAGATCTCAGACAAAACAAACAGACAGTTACAGGATCGGACAGTGTACAGACAGGCCATAAATGACATTCATCGGGAGACTCTCACCACCTTCTTAAGCTCCCGTCCCCCGAATGCCGTTATCAGAGTCCAACCACCACCAATCGCAGACGAAGAGCTCCAACTCGAAGGTCCCGCGTAATCTTGGCACAATTACGTTCTGGATATTGTAGCAGGTTAAACTCCTACTTATCCAGAATCGACCCCGACATACTGAACATATGTCCAGCATGTGAAGGCACCCCGCACGACACTAACCACCTTTTCACATGCCCTATTAAATCCACTCATCTAACACCCCTCTCCTTCTGGACCGAGCCTGTCGAAACAGCTAGTTTCCTGGGCCTACCGTTAGATGAGCTAGACGGAGACGACCAGTGATTACGCTACACTGACAGGGCAAAGGTACTGCTACAACAACAACAACAGATCCATCCACTTGTAGAAAACCTCAAAACGCACAGCACAAATAAGAGGAGGGGCTCTTACTGAGAGATTTAATGAAAGACTATTTTTACACCTCTGCGGAACACAAATTATACGGCCTGGTCTCACTTTTTATGTTCCCGAAGTAAAAATTACCACTTCGGAAAATGTGTTAAGCGAACTGAGGCCATTATATGTAGATATGTAGAAAATAGATTGCAGAAGTTGAAACATCAGAATCAGCCTACAAGAAGTGTATTGAGATTTAAAATGAGTTGTCGCAGGAGTTCACTTTGAATAAAAAAATATTATAATACTCGTATTAATAAATATTTTATTATTGGCAAAAGTTGTATTCACATGAAATGTTCATTGCTGCTCCCAACTAAATAAAAAAAAACCAAATTACACCCAAGCGATCAATAACGAATTTTTCCAGCATTTGAGTCGCACACAATCACTCAAACTTAATTAAAAAGCAATTTATTTAGTTGAAAAGCGCTCGAGATATGCACTTGGATTTGCACATACACACACAAAAACAAGTGCATGCTTACGCTCAGCTGCATTGTGGAGCACTGCGAACAGTGCCACGGTTGCAGTGTGTCAACGCTTTAGATAACCCAGTATGGATCAACGCCGGGGCCACGCTGGGATCGCTGCACATTTCAAAACATGTAAAATGACAAGCGGCTTAACGCAAGCACACTCGCATTCGCATGCTGGAGTAAATGTAAATGTTTTAGTAGGTAGGTGAGTATTTGCAACCAAGTTCCAGCCGGCGGCTCTACGTACAATGGATCGCCAATCAGCTGGAATAAATCAATTTTATCATTTAGCAAAGTGACAAGTGGCCGCAGGCAAATTGAGTTTGTACGAGTATGTATTTAAGCGGCGTAGGAGATTAGCCGTGAGTGTTCGCGAAGCTTATGAAAATATGAATATGCATATACTCCGTATATATGTATGTGTGTGTGAGTGTGTGCATTTGTTGAGCGCGCGCGCTTCTAATTCATGTAAATTACTGTTAAAATAAAAGGTGGCGTAAGTCGACTAAATAGTCACCGACAAATGATTTATCGGCATTGGCGCCAGACCCTGACAATGATACGATTACCGTGCGATCGGCGATCATTTAATTAATAAATTATGAGAAAAACAAAAATTTATTGCCGATATATATGATATTTTATTGTAAAATATGTAGTAAAATACGTAAAATATATTGCAGAAAACTCCAGGTACCCGTGTAATTAATACAAAAAAAAATATTTTTCCATTGAAATCAGCGCTCTAGCTTCAACACCTCAAATTTCAAACCATCCTTCAGACGACTCAATTCCTCAATGAGGCCGGTGTTTGCAAAGGCATAGCCGGGCGATATGACGCCGCCGCTGGAGAATAAAAAGTTAAGAAAATAACAGATAATTTATAGAATTTGTGGCAGATACATTGAATTCATTTTTTAATTTTATTTTATTTACTTTATTTTTATTTTTTTTATTACTTTACTTTTATTTATATTTTTTTAATTAATTTCATGCAATTTAGTTGTTTTTTTTTTTTGTTTATTTTATTTTTATTTTTTCATTTCTAAGTACCTCGTTTTATTTTATTTGATTTGGTTCGTTTAAGGGTGACCCCGCATCGGAGTGCCACATAGACCGCAAGTTGGGTCCGTTGTGTTTCCCTAGAGCTCATTATTTTATATGATTTCCCCACCTAACCGAGATTTTTATTATAGATTTTGGTCCAAAATATTAATTCGTTTCGAGAATTTAATGAGAGATTCGATTTTCAGGTCCGAGAGTGCTGAAAGATTGTCAATTGTGGGAAAGCCTAGAGCGAGTCGACTTCTGGCTAGACCGGGACAACTGCACAGCAAATGTCTGCTCGATACTTCCTCATCTTCGTCCTCGCAGTATCTGCACAGGTCGTTCTGAGGAACCCCGAGCCGACGTGCGTGAGTGCCCAAAAGGCAGTGGCCGGTGAGAAGAGATATTATATGCCTTAGTTCGTGTTTCGAAAGACTTATAAGGGTTTTTGTCTGTTTCAGATTGTAGGATGGCCAGATTTTTCTGGTCGTAACGCAAGTAGTTTCCACTCGTCACCTCCGATCAGCAATGCTGTGAAATTCTCGATCAATGATCATTTTACATGTTGCGAGCGGAATGTGGATTGTGCGTAAGTTACTAATATTTGATTGCGCAGCTCCAGCTCTTGCGAGCTCATCAGCTTTGCAGTTACCTTCGAATCCACGGTGGTCCGGTATCCAGATAACTTGGACAGAATTCTGAACACTTATCTCGAGAGATAAGAGAGAGGATCGAACCACATCTGAGTGGGTATAAGAGGAGCTGATTGCTCGAACGGCCGCTTGACTGTCAGTGAAAAAGCGGATATCCTCAAGTGATATTCTCTTTTCTAAGATAGTTTTCGCAGCATACCAGATAGCGCATACTTCCGCTTGGAATACACTACAGGAGTCGGGTAATCTAAATGATACCACTTACCGTCTTGTTTTGAACCATCTGTATATATAATCAGGGGGCCATCGATTTCGGTAAGAGTTGTCTTCCCTTCTTCCCTGGTTGGGAGTGAACAGGAGAATAGCAAGGGTGGTTATTTATTTAATATTTTTTTTTGGTTCTTTTTTTAATTTTATTCATTCATTATTTTGTAGAATTTAATTTATTTTATTTAATTTTCTTTTAATTTAGTTAATTATTTATTTATTTTCTAACTTTGTTCTCCCTTAATTTTATTTACTATTTTTTTTATTTGACTAATTTGTGAACATTTATATTCTTACTTTGTTTTATTTATAATTTGTTATATTTTATTTCATTTCATTTATTTATCACTTTAAGTAATTTTATTTTATTTTTCTTTAATTGATTTTATTTCACTAAACTGGTTTTTGTTGATCCAATTGGTTTAGTTTATGATAACTTATTTTTTAATTAAAATTAGTTCAATTAGAATTGTATCAGATTTCACTTTAATTAATTTGGTTTTGTTTTCATTATAATTCATCCGAATTTATCTTAATTTATTTTAATTAATTTTTTCGCTGTTTGTTTTTTTTCTATACCTTCTTTTAATTTAATTTTACTTTAATTAAATAATTTAAATTATTTGTTCAGGTATTTTTGCTTGTTTTAATTATATATAATTTTATTTTCTTTTTGTTTAATTTTAATTAATTAATTTTTTTTTTTATTTTTTTTTTAAATTAAATTATTTTACTTTCTTTAATTCATTTGATTTTATTTTGCTTCACTCTATGCATTGTTTTTTTTTTTTTTTATATAGTATTTTATTTTTCTTTTCTCATTTTGCTTATTTTATTTAACTTTTTCATTTCATTTCATTAATCATCACTTTTATTCAATAACTTCAGCAACTTACTTCTTGGGCATTTTATCATTCTCCTTTAGTATAATTTTTGCCGCCGCCAAAATCGACACGCTTGTCATGCCATAGAACGGGTCAGTAGCTGAGAGCCGTGTTAGAAGTTCTTGTTTGGGTTCCTCGGTGAATGGCTGTCCCTCAGCCCAACCTTTGGTGCGAAAAGTCATTTGAAATTTTTGCGTTGCTCGATTTGCTGCGACTGGTCCCTCGTGGGACATGAGACCTCTAGTGAAGAATTTCGGATTTTTAATTAGAATTCGTTGCATGCAAGGAATTTGTGCCATTATAGCGGTGAATAGAAGTATCATTTGCGTCACTAGAGTGGTCCAAAAGGAACTAGGTAATATTTGAAAAAAGAGTAAAATAGAGAAAGAATTTTTTTTATACGCGTTCATTTTTTAAACCCACTTGAAACCAATATAATTTTCGAACTGTACTGGACGCTTCTGATTGTCCACATAGCGCAAGCGTTGAGTATTCATTACGACATCACGATCGCCGGAGTGTATGGCAAAGAAGTAGCGATCGAGAAATTGGACTTTGCGTATAAAGGGGCTGCGAGATAGAAGAGAAGAAAAGATACGCAAATTAATGTGTTATAAAATTTCACTTCAATAAGTGCAATTAAAAATAGTGAGTTCTAAATAAAAATTCTGCTAAAGTAGAATTAGTAAAATTCATTAATGGTTCAAGAAATTAGAATGCCATCAAAACTATGATATGCTGTAATATTTTATTTAAATAAATTTATTTTTAACAATTTTTCTTTTAAACTTTTGAAAATTTCCATTTCATAGGAGACGCGGCAATCTCGCTTAATTAATACGACAACCTACCATACAATAAGTTTGCCTACCACATTTCGTTAATAAAATACTTTTCTCTCACCAGTACTTCAATTTAGGCCGCAAATCTGGCAGCTTCTCGTGCTCCAACGCGTGATGCAACCTTCGCAGTTCCCTATAGTTGGCCATGGCATGAATGGCACTCTCCCAAGTGCCGGCGTGTAAAACAGCCTTGGAGTCTTTGTCGCGGTAATCAAGCATGTTTTCCCAAAACATTTCGCACGAATTTACAGTACCTGCGGGAATACAAAGCAAGCACTTGGTTTTTCTGTAGCGTGAAGATGGTTTAAGGAAGAGGAAATTTTATTGGCAACACCAAGAATTTGGAATTAAGGCAAGAGTAAAGGTTAAGGTCAAAGTGTGTGAGAAAAAGTAAGTGAGGGAAGGGAAATGTAATAAAAAGGAGGTAAGTGAGAGAAGGGAAAAGTGTTCAAAGTGTAATGCTTACATTAGGGATTGAAAAGATGGAGACCTGGAGATGGAGAGACTGGTAAAAATGGTAATGGTAATATTGGCGGGAATGGAATTTGAAATTAAAAAAATTTTTTTTTTTTTAATCAAGAGTGAAAAAAATTAAAAAATGTTTGGAAAAAAATAATTTTGTTTTAATTTTTGAACATTTTTTTGTTAAAAATGTTTGAAGAAATACATATTTTCTAAAAAAAAACTAAAATATTACTTAAATAAATGTAATTAAAAAAATTTTTTTCCACTCTTTGAAAAAAATTACAAAAAAATTTTTTCCCAAAAAATTAAAAGTAACAAATTAAATATTATTCCAAAAAAAAATTTCTTTAATTTTTTTATATCAAATCAAATATATTATTTTTTTTAATTTTCTGAACATTTTTAGAAATGTTCAATGAAGCATAGAAAATAGATTTTTTCGCTTTCGATTTTTTGGAAAAGCGTTGAAAAAGATTTTTTTAAGTATATTTAAGTAATGTTTTAATTTTTTTATACAATATAAAAATCCACCTCTCAAAATCTTTGAACAAAAATTGTTTGCAAATAATTTGATTTTTCCATTTTAGATATTGAAAAAAAAGTTTTTTGTCATTTTTGAAAAGCACCGCCCTCCCCTCTAAGGGGATATTTTACAAGAACTATAAAAAATAATATCCCCAAGAGTTTCCTAAGAAATTAGAAAAACAATTTCTGGAATTTGTAATTTTTTTTTTTCAAAATTTGTTGCTAATCAAATGTGAAAAGAATTATATACTTCTTGAAGAAAAAAACGTTTGTTTTAATTTTTTTTTAATTTTGTTTTTTTGTTAAAAATGTTTGAAGAAACTTTTTCTAAAACAAAAAAATGAAATATTACTTGAGTATAATTAAAAAATTGTTTCTTCCACTTTTTGAAAAAAAAATTACAAAAAATTTTTTTCCCAAAACATTAAAAGTGAAAAATTAAATATTTTTCCAACAGAAAATTTGTTTTTCTTTTTGACTTTTTTTATATATTTTTTATATGAAGTGAAGTGAAAAAAATTAAATAGTTTTTGCAAAATTTCTTGTTTTAATTTTCGAACATTTTAAAAATGTTAAAAGAAACATTTTTTGAAAAAAAAATAGATTTTCGCTTTTGATTTGTTGAAAAAAAGTTTTTTTGTGTTATTTTGTTTTCAAAAAGTTGAAAAAATTTGTTTAAGAATATTTAAGTAATGTTTTAATTCTTTCATATAAAACTCCACCATTTAAAACCTTTGAAGGAAAAATTTTTGGAAATAATTTGATTTTTTCGCATTAGATTTTTTGAAAAAAAAAAAAAAAAACCCCTCTCAGGGTGTATTTTACAAGAACTATAAAAAACAATGTCCCCAAAGGTTTCCTAAAAAAATTTGAAAAAAAAAATTCTTGAAGATATTGCATTTTAAAGAATTGTGTACCAAAATTTTCAGCATGGAAAGAATGTTTTTTTTTGTTCATTTACTTCTTTATATACACAAACCTGCGAACAAACTAATTTTCATAAAAATTTTCAACAATGCTTAATACTGATATCACTTGACTTGGAATCGCTTGGAATAGTAACGGTAATAGTTTCTCACATACAAATTCGAATAGTACTGCTTATATTAATGGTAACGGTAATTGTAATAGTGTTAGTGGTAATTAACTTTAGAATGTTTGAGTATTCAATTAAAGCTTGCAGTTTAATTATAACTAAGTTCCATTGCAATCAAATTTCATTCACAAGTAAATACAAAAAATATCGAATTATTATAGCTGTTACTTCTCTTTCCTGATCATGTAAAAATGATATATGCACCCAATCATATTACTCACTTGCATTTCATTCACACTTATCACAATACCAGTACTATCTATTTTATTAAAAATCGAGAAGTCAATTAACCCACCTGGAAAATTCCTCTCTGCATGCACCACGCCCATTTCGGCGGGTATGCTGTCAAATCCACAGGCCGAGATCACATAGGCGTGCTTCTCCTGCGCCAGTTCATGATATTTAACTTGCATTCCGTCTATGTATTGCGGCTCCCCGCTAATGTCCACGTGATGTGTACCGGCTTCAATGCACGCCTTAACCACCACTTCGCCAAAGAAACGATAGGGGCCACAACAATTGATTACGATCTTAGCGATATTGAAATAAAAATGACAAGTATTTATTGATTTTAGTAAATCGCTTCAACCATTTCATATTAACCTTGCATTTTTTCGCCATTTCTTCAATCGATTTCCGGTCCTCCACATCTGCCAAGATAATTGGCACCGCACTCAGATCTTTCCCGGTTGCCTGACTTGCTTTTCTCAGCACGTTTTCGAGTTTACTCTAACAGTGTGAAGAGCACTGTAGCTTATGAGATTTTCCAAGCCCTTTTACTCACCTTATTACGGCCGGCAATGCCCCATGTGAGGCTCTCCAATACCTCTGGCGCTTTTTCAACCACAATTTGACCCGTAAATCCGGTAGCCCCAAATATGATTGCATCTAATTTCACGGACATTTTCACTTTTACTACGTTTCAACACGAAAAAAAAAACTGTTAACGCTTTAAACGCTACGCTTTAACTAAACTTGTATTCTCATCCGTTTGTTGTGTTATTGTTGTGGCGAAGGTTATGTAAGCGCAGTTGAGAATTGCGACTGAACTGCATCGTCATTCCAATCTAAAGCTTACTTGCATTGAGATGTACATATGTCAGCTGTGTAATTAAAAGTAATTACATGCATAACCCGGCAGTAAAGTATTCCGAACTAGTGATTTTAGGACTAGATATGTACTAGTGTGATGGTATAAAGAATTTTATCAATAGCAAAATGTCCGATTTAAATGAATTATCCGATCAGATATCTCAATGGAACTGATGCTATTCACCAAGAAAACCAAGGTGCCAAACTTTAATCTCCCAAAACTAAACGGCGTCAGCCTCACGCTAACCAAACAGGCAAAATACCTAGGGGTTATCCTGGATCCCAAACTCAGCTGGAAGTCCAACGTAGAGTACAGGGTAAAGAAAGCGAACATAGCACTTTACACATGTAAGAGAATGTTGGGAAAAAAATGGGGTATCCAACCAAAATTATCCAACTGGTCCTACACAGCCATTGTAAGGCCAATACTAACATATGCGGCACTAGTTTGGTGGCCTGCAACAGAAAGGAAATACAACAAAACTAAGCTGAACAAGATACAAAGAACAGCGTGTATCTTGACTACAGGAGCACTTAGCACCAGTCCTACTGAAGCGCTCAATGTACTAACACATCTATTGCCATTAGATTTACACATTAAAACAATAGCTACTTGCAGCGCGGTGAGACTCAGAGACATAGGAAGCTGGACAACAAGGCCGTACGGTCACAGCAAGATCCTCCTACAGGGACCCCCGCTGCTCAAAAACGGATCAGACTACACAGTCCCCGACCTCAACTTCAAGAAAGGCTTTACGGTACGTTTTCCACCGAGAGCCGAGTGGAGCAAAGGAGAGGTGATTGGAAGACACGATATCGAAATCTATACCGATGGTTCTAAGATGAACTGTGGTGTGGGAGCTGGCTTCCATTCGGAGCCACTCAACCTATCTCAATCAATTCGTCTTCCTGATTATGCCAGCGTGTTCCAGGCAGAACTTTTAGCGATCAGAGAAGCATACAAATCCCTAGAACTCTACAAGGTAGTTGGTGCAAGAGTAGCTATCTTCTCAGACAGTCAAGCAGCTATTAAGGCCTTAGACTCCAACTACATTTCATCCAAACTGGTCCTACAGTGTAGAGAGAAGCTGAAACTGCTCAGCCATTGGCTTGAAATTACCCTGATATGGGTCCCCGGTCATAGGAACATACGAGGCAATGAGATAGCGGATGAGCTAGCAAGAAAGGGCTCAACACTAGACATAGCAGAGGCGGTGGCAGTTTCCACCCCACTGAACACACTAAAAGCATCTATTGCTTCACACTATCATGCTTTAGCCGAAAGAAGGTGGAAGCAAATACCTACATGTATCACAACAAAAAACACATGGCCGTCATATAAAATCCAAAGGACGAATGACCTGTTAGGATGTTCTCGGCCAAACATTTCACGTATCACTGCAACCCTTACAGGACATTGGAAAGTAGGGGATCATGGAGCTACCCTTCAATCCTATCTGTAGAAGCTGTCCAGCGGAAGGGGTGAAGGAAAGTCTGTTCCACTATTTATGTGAATGTCCGGGACTAGCCAGGGCACGACTCCGATCCTTCGGTAAGCCTTTCCTACAGCAAATTAAGGAGATCTCAGTCATCGAGATAAAGGATTTGCCCCTATACTTGGACCTCACTAAATGGATCTGACTCGGAAACACCAAAAAAAAAAAACAACAACAACAACAACAACAAGAACTCATCATTTCACGAAATAGTGGTATTAAAACGGTGCTGGTCACTAATTAGGAGCATTTCAGCTAAGAAATGTTCAACCACCTCAACAACCACAACAACAACAACATCTCAATGAAACTGCGTGCATGTAACAAAACTAGCTGCCCAGGACAGTACTCAAGTGCACAATTGAAAAATTGGAAAACAAAATTTTAAAAATGTTTAACTGCTAAAACAAAATGTTAATTTTGATATCAAGCAAAAAATTCGATTATTACAAAATCGTGGCAAGAAGACATGGCACGATAGGTTGCTGCTAAAATTTTAAGATATGGCAACACTACCGTGTGTAGATAATTTTTTAAATTCGAAATCCAATCCATCAGTCAGTTGTCAGAGGCGTAGGGTATATTCAGAAACGCCTTATAAATGCGCAGTAATTGCAGCGCTGGCAGCACTGCCAATGTGACAAGTGATGCAATTGATAGATTTGTTAACGATTTGCAAAAAGATTTGTTGCATTTATGAACGCGTTTTACACTAAAATGGAAGTATTATTGAGTTTAGTTGTTGACGATATATTTGAAGTAAAAAATGATAGTTTTTTGCTAAATTTAAAAAAAAAAGCTAAAAAGAAGATCACATATAGTAAGATGTTCATTAAAACGAAAAATTCCCAAAAATAAATCTTTTTTGCTAGTCGCTAACGCTTTTTAATTTATTGTGATTGTAATTCATTACTTTTCCAATTTTCAAAAAAAAAAAACAAAAACAAAAAAAAAAAAAATTTTTTTTAAACAATTAGAAAATTTTCGCCGCGCGATTTGCCCGTCTATTTTCAAATCTTTATCCACTTTTTTTATTTCTTCCGCC
Organism: Anastrepha ludens; assembly: GCF_028408465.1. Classification (NCBI taxonomy): domain Eukaryota; kingdom Metazoa; phylum Arthropoda; class Insecta; order Diptera; family Tephritidae; genus Anastrepha; species Anastrepha ludens. The sequence continues at coordinate 31,892,450 of NC_071498.1, forward strand.
ACCTTATTCCACAAAACACTCTTTTTCCTCCTCCCTGAAGCAAATTCACTTTCCATGCTCAGTCGGACTCTGAGAAGCAACTTTACTTCCGATGTACTTAGATAATCGCTAAAATCAAGAAAAATGTAATAAAATATTGTTTTAATAACGTATATTTAATATATCTTTGCATTAAAAGCTAAAAAAATTAGTTTTATACTCAGTTTTCATCAAACATCATATTAGCGTAATCAGCGGCAGTATTAAATTTTTTCCTGCAAATAATGCATGACGTTTGATACAAAAATGGCGTTTTGGAACGCGACGCATTTGCAGTACTGCCATATTTGCATTTCTGAACGCATTGCCAACACTGCAAAAGTACGTTGCGCATTATAATGCGTTTCTGAATATACCCGTACCTAGAGGACGTAGCAACCATGGCAGCGAAAAAATTGCTCTTAGTATAGTTTTGACAGTATAAGTTTTAACTTGCTGTAGGATCTCTCGCAGCTAGCAATGGAAACTGCTATTGTCAGTAGAATTTGAATTGCGACGCGAAAATTCGGGAGCATGCTTTTATCTCCAAACTGAACAATGAATTCGAGGAGTGTCTCTGGACTTGAAATGATTTTTTTTTCGGCTCGTGAGTAGCATCCTGCAGTCAAGAATTTCTTCGTAAAGTTCATTTCCATCAATCTCACTCACGTAGAATTGACCTAACTCGTAGCACTTTTTTTTAGATCGTATTCTTTTTCCTGATAAATAAGACCTTTGACATCGAGAAGGAATCCAAATTTGTCATCGATTTCATTCAACCGTACGAATCTTCCGTTCATTTCTTGAAATAGTCGATCATCCATATTTTTATTCTTCTTCGGCGTCTTTCAGTTGCAACGTCCCATTTTTGACATAAAATTATCCCTTCCTCGAGTGAACTATCAACGATGGCCTCTCAAATTTTCAGCAGCATCGTGAAAATTCATCGTGGGATCTTGCAGCTTCTTTTGAATGCGTTCAATGCGGATTAGTACTTTATTCCAAAATCCCAGCAAAAGCAAGAAATCATACTTCAATATTCGGTTGTTTAGTTACTGGGCATCACTTTTTGTTTTACTTGTTTGATTCTTGTCTTCGGCCATTTCTGGAAGAACTTCCAAAATTTCTACGTTTGCACTCCATCTGGTTTCAGATTTGGATTTCATAACAACTGGTATAGCTTCCTTAAGTTTTTCCAAACGTTGTGTTGGACGAGAAAAAAATGCATACAGACTTTCGATCGTTCCAAAAAAGTGATCATTGCTACATTATTGCTACATTTTGTTTTGCTGCATGTACACCAACTAAGTTATTACACAATTTTTATCTTTATGTGACAAACAATCAAACTATTCAATTACTGAGAAAAAAAGGATGAAAAACACTGAGTGAAGATTATGATTACACCGAAGTGCCGTGACGTAGCAAGTTAGTGCATGCAAAGATGTAAAATGTTGAGAAGGGGGGCGGTCCTTCGATTTCCACCTCGGTGTTTTCTCTAGATCGCACATACTGCTTTCTCCGTCGCGCTCGCGCCCGATTCACCGGCACTCGCCAGCTTAACCGGCTTTGACTTTAAACAACGTAAAGGGGCGCGGACAGTATACGTTTCAGTTTTTCTCGCTGGCGAGTATACAGATTACAGAGCCGACTATCGTGACTTCTTGTATCTCTATTTAAAACTGAAGTTCTAAATCGTGATTGAATATACATTGAATACTCAAAGTTGAGGTGTCACTTTGTGCCGCCACCCCTAGAGTAGCGCCCATGGCACATGCCCTGCTTGCCATACCCTAGTTACGCCACTGGTTCTGGTGGCGGAAAAATTCGATGTTGTGTGTAAGCTGATATTGTATCTGCTTACCAATGCACTGATGCCTTGGTCCAACTGCAAACGGGCGTAATATACGAATAGGCTACGCTAGAGCAGTAGTTTGCACTGCATGCAATTAAATATAAAAATAGTAAATAGATAATAATAATACAATGGATTGTATTAATGGAGAAAACAATTTCACAAATGTTGATGTAAAAAATACAATTACTTTCTAATTTATTTTCCAAAATGCTGATAAAAAATTCATTATTATTTTCCCAAGTTTTTTCTTCAAAAACGTTGATACAAAAAAATTTAATTATTTTCCCAATTTTTCCCTAAAATGTTGATAATAAATTATTCTTACTTTCCGAAATTTTTTTTCTCAAAAATGTTGATTTAAAAATATATATTTATTTTCCTAATTTTTTTTTATAAAATGTTCATAAAAAAAATTATACTATTTTCCTAATTTTTTTTCTCAAAAATGTTGATTTAAAAATATATATTTATTTTCCTAATTTTTTTTTTAAATATTCATAAAAAAAATTATAGCTATTTTCCTAATTTTTTATTCTCAAAAAGGTTGATATAAAAAAAGTTTATTATTTTCCCAATTTTTTCTTTTTCAAAATATTGATATAAAAATATATAATTATTTTCCCAAGTTTTTTTCTCAAAAATGTTGATTTAAAAATATAATTATTTTTCCAATTTTTTTTCTAAAATGTTGATATAAAAAAATACAACTATTTTCCAATTTTTTTTCCAAAATGTTGATAAAAAAATTATTATTTTTCCGAAGTTTTTCTTCAAAAATGTTGATATAAAAAATATACAATAGTTATTTTCTAATTTTTTTCCTAAAATGTTGATAAAAAATTATACTTATTTTCCGAAGTTTTTTTTCTCAAAAATGTTAATTTAAAAATATATATTTATTTTCATAATTTTTCTTTTATAAAATGTTCATAAAAAAAATTATAGCTATTTTCCTAATTTTTTTTTCTCAAAAATGTTGATTTAAAAATATATATTTATTTTCCTAATTTTTTTTCTAATATTCATAAAAAAAATTATAACCATTTTCCTAATTTTTTATTCTCAAAAATGTTGATATAAAAAAAAGAATTATTTTCTCAATTTTTTTCTTTTTCAAAATATTGATATAAAAAAATATAATTATTTTCCCAATTTTTTATTCTCAAAAATGTTGATTTAAAACTATAATTATTTTCCCAATTTTTGTCTTCAAAAATGTTGATATAAAATATTATAATTATTTCCCGAATTTTTTTCCTCAAAAATGTTAATATAAAAAAATTGGATTGTGTTCCCAAAAATTTTATTCAAGAAGTATATTTTATATCAAAAAATATAAAAATATTCATATATAGAAATGTTAAAAAAAAAACCGAAGGTATTTTACTTTACAGAACTCGAAAATTTTAACATTGAATAAATCTTAAAATTATAATATTTTTGTTTTTAATTTTTCAGTTTACTTCTTATTATATTCAAGCCTACATGTAAGCCAATTTTCAGAAGAATTAACGACAATGTCCAAAAAATTTGAATCACTTCACCATTCAATCATTCATTCAAAAGTTCATTGTCCCATTTTGTGAAACAAAAAAAATTCATTTTCGTTTATTGTGAAGTTTGTCTATGAAATTTTTGAAATCGGTCTATAGGTTATTCAACTATATAAGATAAATGTTTCTTTCTTGCGGACCATTTTTCCCTTCAAGTAGAAATTTTAATACTTACGAGACTTGGTACAACATATACTTATTAGGCTTGATATGAAATAGGAAGAATATTAAACGCCTGTGGTTAGTCTTGCCTACCTTTCACCCATCACGCCCACTCGTAAATAAAACTTTGTACTCACTTGGCAGTTGGTATCGTCTACTTACTCGTAATGCGCAAAGCGTCTCTGGCTAATGGACCGAATTTTATACTGTAAAGTATACAGAAGTATACTTTTATATATCAGCTGTATTTGCTGTGGGGTTTCACTGAAAAAATACGCCGCATATCCGTCAGAACTTAAATAATAGTTGGTTTTTTCATTAGTATTTTTATTTTTCTATAGATGGGTGTAGTGATCGATATCCCATAAAGTTTATGCTCGTTGTTGTATACTAAGAACTTATTTATTTTTCTCCGAAACTAATATTTCAATAGGGTGACTAATTTTGTATAATGACAACCTACCTTTTGTCTGATTAAATATTTTTCCAAAATGACCTTAAATGTGCATTTAGGTAAAAAACCAAAAAAATTGGGTGCTCAAAATGAAACCATCATCAATCACGACCCAAAGGTCAAACACTGAATGTTTTTATAGCTGATTGATTAAATATTTTTCCAAAATGACCTTAAATGTGCATTTAGGTAAAAAACCAAAAAAATTGGGTGCTCAAAATGAAACCATCATCAATCACGACCCAAAGGTCAAACACTGAATGTTTTTATAGCTGATTGCGCATGCGTAGCGCAACTGCCGTAGCCGACTACGCTTTCAACTTGCAAATCGGCTTTTAGACCGAATATTGAAGGTTCGATTAAAATTTTAATATTATTTTAATATTAAGTAATATTAAATATTTAATTTTTTAAATATAAAAAAAAATTCCTTAACACTTCACCTGCTCATAGTTAATGTTATAAAACAGTTTGTTTTTTTTTAAAGAAACGATTTAATTTCGAAAATATAAAATACAAAAAATTATCTATCTTATTACTGTTGTTTTTGTTCTTGTTTTTTTTTCTCATTACAAAAGTTAAAATGTTATCATCTAACCCATCTAATTATGAAAAGTAAAGAAATATTTCTGAGTCAAATTTAACATAAATCATTTAAATAGTTACTGCCCCGGTTTTACCACTTCATATTTAATGCCATATCTGAACTTCTGCAAATCCTCGATTATACTAGTTTTAGAAAAGGCGTAGCCAGGTGAGATAACACCACCCCTAAAATAGAAAATATTATTTAACAACAGAAGGAATTTTTTCTATAAAAGAGTGATAGGTAGAATCGATACTTAAATATCTACTTAATCGATACTCTATTCTCAAAAGTGAGTACTGAAAAGTACTCAAAAGCACTCACTACAGCACTCAAAAGTACTACACCGATGCTCATTTGAAAATCTGTGTGATCTGTGTGAATTCATGGAACGTTAGCTCAAGTACCGAAGAGTGATATACTGTTGTTGTAGCAGCTTACCAAACCCTGTCAGTGTGATGTAGTTACCGGTCGTCATCTAACGGTAGACGCAGGAAACGTGCTCTTTCGACAAGGGGGGGGAGGGATGTTAGGTTAGGAGGCGATATATTTGCTTTTGGTGTTGACTTACAGTATTCGAAAAACGTCACTACTACATGAGTATTACAGCGAGATGAATATATTTACCCTGCTACTCTCTTTTGAAGTTAGTAATGCTCGATTGAGTACTTTTGAGTCGTTTTCTTTTCAAATTAAAGGCTTTGTAGTCTGAGCAGATTGAAAATAAAATATCCGATTCTGAGCATCGATGCTGAACTACTCGATTTGCAAAAGTACTCGATACTTCCTATCACTTTTCATAGGTATATATTTAAAAAATATACAGTGAGTGTCACTTAAAATCGTACATCCACCAAGCTCAACTTTTTAAGTTTATTAATTACTTATATATAAAATTATGATTAATATTCTAGCAAAGCAGAAAATTAAAGTTTTAAACTTACAGATAGACAAACTTTCATCAAAATTCCAAATTTTAGTTTTTTAGAAATTTTTTAGCTGTGTATCAAAATTACGTTTAGTAAGTGGCATTTCTTGGAAGAACAAACATACATCAAGTTTTAGCCAGATGGGTATACTCGTAATCTTTTGTATTTGGTATTAGTTTGTAACGATAGAGCCGAGTGATCACAACAACACACCACCTCACGCCTCAGCAAGTTTGGTCGCAAAATTAATGGAAATAGGATTCCAACTCGTTTCATATCCCCCCTCTACTCTACATCCCTCCTCTGCTTCTCGGACAACTATTTGTTCCCCAATATGAAGAAATGGCTGGCGGAAAAAAGTTGTATTCAAAGGAGGAGACAATTGAAGAAACGAAGGCTATTTTCCAGACTTGAACAAATCCTATTATTCCGAAGGAATCAACAAAGTTGAAGAGCGTTCGACGAAGTGTATAAGCCAGACTATGACGAAAAATAAAAAAAATATTTAACCCTAACAATTAAGTACTTTCAACGACTCTCGTACACTTGCGCCTCATTCTACGACGAGTAAAATGGAAGGAGCTAAAGATCTGCATTTTTTTGAGAGCTTTTTAAAAACATTTTCGAACTCTGATTTAGGCTGTTTTTGAAAGAATATGAATTATGTTTTTATAATGAATTAACAAAAAAAGCACATTTTGAAGACAACGCAGTGGTGTATCTGTACGAGTTCAAAAAACAAACAAAAAATAAATAAAACAGTAACTGCACGATAAGAAGTCGTCACTATTTGGCTGTTGGTATAATACGACTCCAAGTTTTCTAGAGCCATGTACTAAAGCGGTTAAAATAAGTGAAATTAATTTGTTACCCCTTACCTTCCAGGCAACTTCTCCAATTCCTGCAACATTATCTTCGCTCCGGCTAACGCAGTCACACCAGTCGTAGCATAGAAAGGATTATAACCAGATGCGCAAGTCCATAACTGCTGTTTGGGTTTCTCACCAAGTGATTTTCCTTTGGCCCAGCCTTTGATTTTGAAATACATTTGGAAATAGTGAGAATTCATATTGGCCTCAGTAGGACCCTCCGGTGATATAAGACCAAGACTGAAAATTTGCGGAAACTTTAGCAGCAGTTTGCGTGTGAAACAAAATTGGCACAGTAGAGCGATTAAGATAGCAAAAACGGGTGCTGCGATGGCGTAGAGCAACGATCTAAGTGTTAGATGGTGAAATTGAAAAGAGAGTAAAAATATGGCAAAAATAATTGCACTTAATGAACTTTCGAACGCTGCGTCTTCGAATATAAACCTACTTGAAACCAATATAGTTTTCATACTGAATGGGACGCTTTTTCTCGTTCTCAAACCATAAACGTTGCGTATTCAAAACGGTATCGTGATCTCCGGACATCAAAGGTATGAAGTAATTGTTCAGCGGTGGCACTTTGTGTGGATAAGGGCTATGAGGCGGCACATGAAATAAGCAAAAAAAAAATTGAGAAAATTTATGATTATTTTATGATGCACTGTTAAGGCAAAATATGTACGAAGGAGTAGTGAGCAACACAGTAACAAATTAACAGTTATATTAACAGAGAGCATACATTTCTCGCCCTCGCTTGGACTGCCTATTCACGCTAAGACAGCCAACATACACAAATCAAAAACGAAAAAAAAACTGTGTTGAAAAGCTGTTGGTTAAACATTTTAATAGTAATATGAAAAAAATGTATAAATTTAATTAATGCAAGTTGATACTAAACATTTCAAAGTTGTATAGCAAAAAAAAAAATACGCACATCGGTTCAGTGATTTTTGATTTGTTTGAAAATTAGTTTTAGGATTTTTTAATATATTTTGGCTCAAAGATACTCCTCTTTCTAAGTTTATGCAATTTATATCAATAAAAGCCTTCTAGAAGCTAATAAGCTAAAATATAAAAAACCTTATGCAAATCGGAGGATTCTGTGTGCAGTTATTAGCGAACAAACATAGCCACCGATTAGCTGTTAGCCAAAACAAAAACTGTCAATTAAATAAATAAGATTTGGTTTTGCCATCGTTTTGCAAGTTTTTGTGTATTCCAAATAGGGTTTTGTGAATCCGACGTTAGCTACGAAGACCATTGTAACAAAATTCTGCTCCAAAATTTATGGGAATCTCATTATGAAATCTGCAGGCTTTACTGAAACTTTTGTAAAAGACATTCACAAAAAATAAGAAAAAAATGCTGGGTTTTTCTCAAAAATTACAAAAAAAGATTTTTTCTAAAAATTGTGGACAAAAAAAATTTAATTTTTTTCGAAAAAGTTTTTTTAAAGTATAACTTATAAAAGAATTTATAAAAACATTAACAATAATCGAGAAAATTGTCTTTTAAAAACCGCTTTACCAAAATTTTCAACATCGAGTAAATTTGAAATTTTTTTTTCAAAATTTTCAAATTTTTTTTTCAAAATTTTCAGAGATATTAAAAAATGTTTTTCTTAAATTTTGAAGAAAAAAAATAATATACATATTTTTCCAAACGAGTTTTTTTAACAAGTCTATTTTATAAAAAAATTTTGAAAACAGTAAAAATAATCGAGGAAATTTCTTTTAAAAACCGCTGTACCAAAATTTTCAAAATTGAAAAAATCTGAAAATTGTTAATTTTTTTTCCAAAATTTGATAAAAAAATTTGTTCTTCAAATTTTGGACAAAAATGTATAATTTTTCCCCGAAAAAAAGTTTAACAAGTATATTTAATTCAAAAATGAATCAATACATTAAAAAAAATCGAGGAAATTTACTTTTGCAAGCCGCTATACCAAAATTTTTACCATTGAAGAAACCTGAAAATTATTAGTTCTTTTTCAAAAATTTTCAGTTTACTCTCTTATACTCGAAACTAATTTTTAGTTGAAGTATCACTCCGGTACTCCTCAAGTAGCACTAAAGCGCCATTTTGATACCATTATTCAACAGGAGGATATCTACAGCAGAGAGCTGTTGGTGTAATGGAGAAGATTGATGGGACTATAGTTGGCGCACTGCCCCAGGATTTCGAAGAAAGGAGTCCCCAGTGACCTTAATCGTCTAGCTGCCAAACCCGGACATTTGCAGAGAAAGTGCTCAACAGTCTCCTCGGAAGTGCCTTCCTTCGGAACTTTCATCCTTAAATTGCTCCTTTAGACTCCCAGACTGATGTAGCGTCTGCCAAGCAGAGATCTGCGCTATAGACAAAGCAAAAAAAAAAAAAACGATAGGACTAATGGACTTACCTCCAGGAAACCTTGACATTTCTTTATAGTCAAGCAGCGATCAAGGCACAGACCTCAACGCGCATCAATTGAAGATCTGTTAAAGAATGCACGCGGTCGCTTTCGCTCATTCAACAACACAACATCCCACTTTGTTGGTTTCCCGGCCACTTTGTAGTGGAGGGAAATGAAAGAGCGGATGAGTGTGCAAAGAAAGGCTCTGAATTTGAGCTTCAGTGAATGGTAGAGGACATTACCTTTCCTCTAAACGAACTGTAAATTGCGATCGCCTTAAGCCTAATTGGGAAAAACTATAGGATTGGAGGTCTCTGACTATTAACTGCAGTACCTCCCAAGTGCGCTGGCCAAAACTGAATCTTAAAAGGACAAAATGCCTGCTTGGGTGCAATAGAACAATTCCTCACTGGTCCTTGAGTGTATTGAGAAACTTCACATACAAGGAAGGCACAATTGCATTAAGCTATTTTGGGTCCTAGAGCATAGGATTATAACTGGGAACTGAGAGAGGTTGCGGCCTCGCCTCTAATAGGACCCACGCCCTTCCTTCACTTGGGACAAAACAACATCAAGGGGAAGCTCAGGAGTAAAGAGCTAGAGCTAAGAGAGGTTTGTTGGCACCAAACTATAAGAGTACAACCAAAAGAGGTTCAAAAACCCATAACTCTACCAGGGATAAGCTAGCTCTTAGGCATTTTCACAGGCGACTGCAGGTTGCGAAGTCATCTACACATGATCGGAACTTGGTCTATGGACTTTTGTTGTTTCTGCAACCAATTTCAGGATACTCCAATTCACCTTATCCTGGAATGCTGCGCTATAGCGCAGAGAAGGTTGAAACATCTTGGCCACTCGCGTCCAGAGAAAGGGAAAGGGAGTCTGGATGAGGTACTGTGGTAAGTAGAAGTGCGAACCTCATAAAGAATCTAATCTAAGAATAAACTCAAAATGCTCACTGGCATTGATTGCACAGCCATCTGCGTAGGCTCAAAATGTGGTTCACCGACTTTTGCCTTTTTTGGGATCAATCACTGGAAACTTCAATACATCTTCTTCTCTAATGCGCTACCATAGCGGAATATAATTACATCGCGGTCTTCGTCAGCCAGAAGAAATGCACATACGCTCAGTCCAACCCAGCTTCATCTACTCCGAATTCCGAATGGTAGTCACGCTCCAACCCATTCGGCTACGGCGGTCATAACTTAGTTAACCGATGGAAATCAAATGCAGGTATCACAATGTGCCTTAGAGCCATCGAGTGTCTTGTTGGTTGAAAGGAACCTGGCTAACCTAACCTAAGCCAACCTAGAAGAATTGATGGCAATATTCAAAATACTTCGCTTTCTTGACAGAAGGAATGCGAACCTATTCTAAATTCGTCATGAGGACACATGTTCAGTACTAGCGCCGCATTTCCCTACACGGCAATTCCTACAGAGCTCCTTAACAATATTGCATGGTCTGATCGGTCGCATTATAAAAGTAGTTAGAAATATCATAATCAATGAACTTTATTTTTTCATACCACACTCTCAAAACCGGTTTCAAGTCGGGATAATCTTTCGGTTTCATCTGATTTTTGATTGCCAAAAGTTCCTTAGCATGGCTTATTATTTGTATGGCACTCTGCCAAGTACCGGTATGTAACAATGCTTTTGAGTGCTGATCTTTGAAATCAACGGTATTCTCCCAGTAGGTTTCAATAGAGTTAACGGTACCTATGAAACATAAATGTCACTGTGAAAGTGAAAAATCACATATAGAGGGAGAGCGAATTTATTTGTTCTTACCTGGAAAATTACGCTCGGCATATACCACACCCATTTCGGCGGCCACGCTGTTAAATCCGCAAGCAGATATCACAAAGGTATGGGACGCCTTGGCCAAATCATGATATTTCAAGGCCATACGATCGATAAACTGTGGCTCAGCACTAATGTCCACATAATGAGTGCCAACATCAATGCAGGCCTTTACCACCACTTCGCCATAGGTATAATATGGGCCGCAAAAGTTGACGAGGACCTGGCGCAGTTAAAAATGGCATTAACAATTTTGAATAGCTGGCAATTATATATATATTTTTAAATAAAAACGTAATTTAGTGCTTTACTTTCTTTGAGTCTAATTTTATTTTTGGTGATTTTAAAAGCTTGAGCTGAAAAGCTCAAAACAGTTCACTTAGCTCTTATTCGATGGTACTGTACATGTATGTATGTATGTATGTCTGCACGTAATATAAATTTCACTTTCACACCACTACCATTGCATTATAATCACCTTGCACTTCTTCGCCATTTCTTTGATTGAATTTTCATCTTCAACATCCGCCAAAGTGATGGACACATAACTTAGATCCTTGTCAATTTTCTGGCTAAGTTTTTTCAATACATTTTCCAATTTAGCCTAGTTATTTAAGATTTTTTTGATTAGTATATACGATGATCAACATGATCCTGTGCCGCTAACAGGAGCAGTTATTTTTTTTTTTTTTTTTTGTTTACCAAATTCCTGCCTGCGATGCCCCATCTCAGTCCATGAAATACTTCCAGCGCATTTTCAACCGCAGTTTGGCCAGCAAAACCGGTGGCGCCGAAAATGATTGCATCCAATTTTTCAGTCATTCTATTTGAATTTGCTGTTTCCCAAAAGCCTACACACAAATTCGAAAGTAACTAGTTGATGTTAAACAGTTTACGTGTTGAATACCTCGCAGTAACTAAATTCACTGATGATTAGCTAGAAGAGTCCGCTGGAAGAATTAACACGATGACGGTCAAGGTCAACCAACGCCTTCGTGATTTGCACTCACAGAACTTTTTGTGAGTAATTATGCTCAGAGAGGGAAGATTCATGAGTATTGCCATTTGCTCACTAGGTTTGGTGGGTTTTTCAGTCGACAAGGTACGATCAAGAGTTCCTGAAGGTGACTTCTAGATAAGTTAAAAATATCGACAAATAAATAAAAGCAATAATTCAATTTATTATTCACTTCCTAAACTGGCCTTGAGTTCCTGACGGTGACTTCTAGATAAGCTCAAAATATCGACAAATAAATAAAAGCAATAATTTAATTTATTATTCACTTCCTAAACTGGCCTTGAGTTAAAAAAATAAAAGAAAGAGCATGAAATATCTTGGTCGAAACTAACACTAATGGGTTGAAAAGTATCAGAGGTTTTCCATTGCTTGCCGATGGGACGACCACTATAAGAAAGAAGCTGTTTCTATCGCTAGGATATTCATGTCCGCGAACCCGACCGAATGATAGTCATACATCAACCCATTAGGTTGTAGCAGCCACGTAGGTCGCATTATTATACTCATACTTCGTGAAGTCATTAATCTGAGAAAGTAAACCAGATAATATGGACAGCTTCGGAGGCAATTTGTCGTGTTATTAGTAGGATAAGTTCTGAAAATAGTAGTAAAAAATTGACCTGATCATCCATATTCCTCCATGAGGCTCCAAGGCATGAGACGATACCAAGATCTCATAAAATTCCGGGGGAGTACAAATAAAATATCTAGAAAGCAAACACCCATTAGTAGATTAAAAAGTTGAATGTTTGTAAATGGTCCACTATGAGTTTTGCACTCCTACTGCTACACGTTTTCTTCATGGCACAACCACAAATCGAATCCTTAGATTAAAGGAATCCAATAGTGCGACACATTGCAATCGAGTCAGATTCAAAATTTTGAGATTTTAGGGTTTTCCTCAAATAATTATAGCAAGTTTACTTAGACACATACTCGATCCCATATTAAAATAACAAACTTTAATTAATTATGTCCATGAAAACCTCCACGCTTAGCTTGACCGTACTGAAAATTTCTTCCGTTCCAGTTTTGGTTTTATTACTTTGGAAGTGGGAGGTGAAGGTCAACCGACTTTAGGCATACAGCGATTTCAGCTGAAATTAATGGTTACGGCTTATGGGCTCAAAGTTGATTGAATAACTTTCTGCTTTTCCACCTAAGCTTCCCATATAGTTTCCTATACGCGAAGAATGGACGGTGAAGCTTCGAATGTGAAAAAGTAATATTACGGTAAATTGTTATGTAAATGTCTCGTTGATGGAAAGAGCAATCGAAGAAAAACTACAGTGCCATTAAAGCAGAATATTTTTTACAAAGAGAGTTCCTGCGAGGTGGGTCGGGCAATAACCATCCATGTTTGAAATGATAGCCAATGAGGCCAAGTGCACTCAAGATGAAGATTCCAAATCAGGAATTGCAAGTAAATTTTCACGTTCTGGCACTGGGATTCGCAGCACACTACTGCGTTCGCTGGCATAGCAATCACAAACATTTCTGATCCATTGTGAAAAATTGTCTAGTTGCAGTAAAAAATTATCTAGAAAAGTGTGAAAATGGCACAGGGAAGACAAATGTCCTATTATATATAAATAATTGGCTCTTACATCCTTTATTGGGTCTTTGGCAGAGCTCCTCCTCCTATTTGGGAGAAGCAGAAATACGGATATTTGCCATTGCCGCTATTAGGAAAAAACATTTTCTATCGATGAGTGTTTCGTGCAGGAAGATTCGATTGGTAGTTCCGAATGGTAGTCACACACATATCCATTCGGCTACGGCGGCCGTCTTTCCTGTAAAGACTTCTAAAATGCTGAAAGGGGTCATCATTGTGCAATTCAACTGATGATCCGAGGATGGCGTATAAGGCTTCATATTGTCATATTTGTTTACAACGCCGGTGCTTCTGGGGCAGGAGTTAGAATATATTTTACAATTTTTAAAATGGAGACTAATCGACGGTTAAAAAATTACCGAGAAAAATCAAGAAAAATCTAATTAGGGCATTATCTTCCATGCAAAATCTATGCGAGTCCGGCCTAATGCATTAGGTGCGAGAGTGAAGTGGCCACCTAAACACCCTTGTATGAAATTTCACTAAGAAATCTTAGTACAAAATTAGAAAAAGGCCTAGGCAGACTCAACTACCAAACGAAGGGTTTTTATATAATTGTTGATATTTTTTTAGATGGCAACGCCGAGCGCGAGCTTGATTGCATTATCAACAACGCTGTCATAGAATGAAGCGAAGAAAAATGTATGTATGTAGCGTAAATGATTCACTAGCTGCACACCGTAGAGCCGAAGGTTGAGCGACGCGACGTTTTCAAAGCTTGCCGGCGTTCATATAAATATAATTTATGTATTTATGTATGTTTATGATGGGCATTATTTTGCAAATTAACGCTTATTCGTTTTCAAAGCAAAACATTAAATAAAATAAATAATTTATATAAGCGCCATAACAAAGCCCTCTGTGACCTTTAACACATTTAGTTCACATATTTTATAGTATCCCTGTAGGAAATTCGACTGACTATGAACCATTTTTTTGATACTTGTCACTAACAATTTTGCACTGACAAGGCACTGGCATCAGCTTATTTTTAGCTAACTGTAAACTGGTTATTTCAAAGTGGACTTAAAATGGCGCCAAACGAAAATGTAATTTTTCCCCAGCAGCAATATGAGAGACATATTATTATATATAAATGAAGCTGGATTCATTAAAATACTTAAAACTTTAAGTTCTCATTTGCTGTGAAGTAATTTTTAGAAATTTAATGGAATCTTCATACTTTCCCTATAGGAAAGGCGGAGTTTAGTTCGTAGCTACTGTGCCGATTGCTAAATTTTTTAGCTGAATCTGTGGAATCTAACGATGAACAAGTTGTTGTTAGACCTAGACGAGACGAGAATTTAGGTTGTGGCCTACACCGACAATGTAACTATACTACTAAGGGTCACGCTTCCAGACATTCTCTGAGGTCTAATGCAAAGAACATTAAAATAACATAGGGAGATAGTTTAATCCCCACGCGGCCAATACTGAACTAGTGATGTTTACAAGGAAATAGGTATGAAACTCTCGACCTTCGGCTTGCGACACTGAACGAAATTGTTCTGCCGTTCGGTGACAAAGGAAGCTACCAGCTTTAACCTGGGAAACAGCTTGGATTAAAGGAGGAGCTTTACTCCTGTAAAAGAACAGTAGGCTTAAAGTGAGGCCTATCCCCAAAATAGCTCACTGGTTATATACAACTATTGTCAGATCAATTATGACCTACGGAATTCTGGTCTGGTGGCCAACCCTCTATAAAAAACAACGCCAAGCGGGGCGCTAGACAGTATGCAAAGGACGGCTAGCCTAAGTATTGCTGGGGCGCTCAAAACAACGCCAACTTCGGCTCTAAATTGTATGCAGCGTTTATTGTCGACTGACCTTTTTTGTACACAACTAGCCGCCAAACCTGTGCTAAGGTTGAGGGAAGCATCGATGCTCAAGACAAACAACCAGGGACATTCAAGCATACGTGAACTGTTTTCTGGTATGCCTAACACTACCGACTTTTGTGACTCGGTGAATACATACCTAGACAGCTCTAATACAATCCATTTTCCATCTCGAGAGGACTGAGAAAACGATGAAAGAAAAAAAAAAGCTGGTAGCTCAAAACTGATCAAGAGGGAGGTGGTGTATATTTCGAAACTATAGGCAACAATCTATCCTTTCGCTTGAGTCATCATTGCAGCGAATTCCAAGCCGAAATCTTGGCACTCGCAGAAAGCCTTTTGGTGCTAAATGAAAGTATAGTCACAGTTAGAGAAATCTTTATTTACTCCGATAGTTAAGCAGCTCTGAAACCGCTCCTATCATGTAAACATCTATCTTAATCTTCTCTGGGTGCCAAAACATAGTAACATTAAAGGTAACTATATGGCAGATGAGTTAATTAAATTGAGCTCCTCGCTTCAAATTAGTCAGGGGAAGGTCGACTTGCCCATGCCTTTGCCAACATGTAAACTTTTAGTAGACAGACATGAAACAGTTAAACACCTGCATTATCAGGAGACAAACGTGGGCCGAGTGGAAAATGGCACTAAGATTTTACTTAAATTAAGTAGGAAAGATTTAAGAATCGTGGTAGGTGTCCTATTTGGGCACTGTCTAATAGGCAGACATGCCAGTAGGTTAGCCGCACCATTCAATGGCTATTGCAGAAGCTGTCAAGATATAGAAGATGAAGAGACAGGCGAGCGCCTTGTATGCGGGTGCATGGCTCTGTGTAGAAGACGGTTGAGACTACTCAGTTTCGCTTCTCGCTTTTCAACATTGGGGATGTTGCGAGTCTCAAACTAGCCAGCTTTTTAAGGCCTACACAATGGTTTAAAGAGAACCAAGTAGAGTAAGGATAGCATAGTTCCGGTTGTATCACAAAGGGTTTCCAACTGGCCTAGGTGCGTCGAAGGACGGCTGTCCTTCACCTAACCTTACCTAGTGTTGAATTCAATAAAAATATAATGGTGTATGGTGCTTCATGATTTTTATCTAAAGGCATTTGCAAAATAAGCAAAGAATTAAAAAATGGTTTTCTGAAGTTTTAATGATTTTGGTACAAAGGCAAGTCTCAATTACTTTTGAATTATATTAATTTTCAAAAAAATTATTTATTTATTAGAATTCAATTAATATACCATTTGAAATTTTTGGTTTTCAAATTGTTCACATACAAGGTGGCGCAAAATTAATCACTCTATCGGAACATTTATAATTTTTGCAATTGGCGTCGTACGGCAATCATATTTGGCACTTGTGAACTAAACAGCTACAGTATACAAACAGACAAGTAATAGAGAGCGCAGAGGTGAAAAGAAATATTTCGATTACCGAACATTTTTTTATTAAGTAAAAAAGTTATTCAAAAACAAAATTGGCTGATTAATTGCGCCAAATGTCTCTCATTTCATAAAACCTCCCAGTTGGTTTATAAAGGGCAGGTAAGGAATATTTCTGAATCGATATTTTCGAAACTAGTCAAATTTCCTGCCGGGCTCATATACACATCTGTATGCACGAGTGTACACATGCATGCCATTAGTATTTATTGCTGCCTTAAACTGAACTTTTCATTTGTGTGCTAAAATTATTTATAATTTGTAGGCATGACTAAACAAGTTTCGTTACTTGAAGATGCGAAAAAACTAATCGAAGTAAATTAATTGAAGGCACTCCCCTCTCATATATGGATCAAAGTGCGCCAAGTGTACCCGCCTAAAAACTTCATTGCTCCAATTTCGATGAAATCTGTTGAAGATGCTCTACTATACATAGAAAAGCATAAATTGTACAGAGGGGTGAAAGAAGATATAGAGAGACTGCCGATATACGAGTACGGAGGCTAAAAATTTTGATTTTTTTTTTGATAGTGGTTTTTCTTTGGATTGTAAGGCAAATATATTTTAGTCTAAAAGAAAACAAAATAAATGTTTTCTAAAGAATTTTTTTCCGAACTTTACGATACAAAATGTAACAAAGTAAAATTAGAAAATATTTTAAATAATCTCAATTAATTAAGAAATTAAAAATAAATAAAATGAAATAATAAATTAAAAATGGTGGCCGCGCAAGTGACAGCTTTACCGGTTGCGATATAAAATAATATAATTTTAAATTGTGCTTACACGTGAAGTAAAATTTTTTTAAAAACAAATTAACTTTGACTGCGGTAATAAAAATTATTGGAAAAAAATTTCACATACACAAAAAATTAAAACATCAGAAATATTGGAAAAAAAAAAATTACACTAAATCTTATTTTTTTTCATATGTGATATTTTTCTCCTAAAATTAAAAAAACTTGCTGTTGTTTTAAACTTCAATATTTTTTTATTTCAAACTTTTTTTTGTGAATATGAAATTTTTTCAAAAATTAAATTTTTTAAATTAATAAATTTTTTTTTTTACTTTTCTTTTGCCGATATTTTAATTTTGCTCAAATTTTTTGTTACAAAATTAATAAATGCTTTTTTTTAATTTCTAAAAGTTTTCCAAAATTGTATATTATTAGGTGCGCAACTAAGTTCACGCTGTTTGTCAATAGATGCCGCCAGCCAGGCCCGTGCGCACGAAGTTTGAAACATTTTTTTGACATGAATCGATATGGAAAAAAATAGGCACTGCAACAAAAGTTGGAACCCCCCTAAATCTGAGGGTCTGCGGACGGGCCTGCCGCCAGCAGTGTGTGCTAGTCGATTCTAACATAACCTAAACGTCATAAAACAAGCTTAGACATATGGTGAACAAACTGCTTCGACACATTAGTGAGTTTGTTCTGGTATCATATACTTTTGGTTTTGTGAAAATGTCTGATTTTGTGCCGAATAATCGTCATTTGCGGAAGTGTTGATTTTCCTCTTTCATTCGAAAAAAAACGGCGGCTGAAGCGCATCGAGAGCTACAAAAAGTTTGTGGAGATGCTGCTTTAAGTGAAACAACGTGCCGAGATTGGTTCTGTCGTTTCAAAGACGGTGATTTTAATGTTGACGACCGTCCGCGTGAAGGAAGGCCAAAAACGTTCTAAGACGCTGAATTGGAGGCATTGCTCAATGAGGATCCGTGTTAAACGCAAGAAGATCCTGCTTCAGTATTAGGAGTTACCCGCCAATCCATTTCCAAGCGATTGCATGCTCTGAGAATGATTCAGAAACAGGGGACTTGGGTTCGGTATGAGTTAAAACCAAGGTATGTTGAATGTCGCTTTTTCGCTTGGGAACAACTGCTCCAGTGGCAAAAAGAAAGGGGTTTCTTCATCGTATGGTGATGGATGATGAAAAATGGATTCATAACAGCAATCCAAAGAAAAGAAAGTCATGGGGACTGTCCGGTCATGCTTCTACGTCGTCGCCACGGCCGAATATTCACGCTGCGAAGGTTGTGCTATGTATTTGGTGGGACCGAGTTGGTGCTATTTATTATGAACTGTTAAAACCAAGCGAAACCATCACTGGGGATCGGTATCGACTTCAATTGATTCGATTGAGCCGAGCACTGCGCGAGAAGCGGCCGCAATACGCGAAGAGGCATGAAAAAGTGATTCTACAGCATGACAAGGCTCGGCCTCACGTTGCCAAACCCGTTAAAACCTACCTGGAAACACTGAAATGGGAAATCCTACCCGACCCGCCATATTCTCCAGATATTGCGCCGTCCGATTATCACCTGTACCGATCGATGGCACATGGTCTAGCTGACCAGCAGTTCCATTCACATGAAGACATCAAAAAAGGGCTTGATCCGTGCATAGTTTTACCGCGACGGTATACGAGATCTACCAGAAAGGTGGAAAAAAGTAGTAGCCAGCGATGGGCAATACTTGCAATGATTCACTTTAAAGTATTTTTTCAGAATAAAGTTGTATTTTCATCAAAAAAGAAGAAGAAAGGAACTTAGTTGCGCACCTAATAATACATTTTTTTTAACTTGAATATTAATTATGTTTAAATTGTGCTCAAACTGTAGCATGGAAATTTTTTGTTTTAACATTAATACAATTTTTTTTTTTATTTGAAATTTTTTTCCAAAAATATTTCAACCTGTTTTTAAATATATATTCTTTTAAAAATATGACTAACTTATTGTAGAAAGAGTCATAAATTTTTATCAAGAGAAACTCGAGTGAACTTAGCTCTTGAACTCACTTTCCGCCACGTCACAGAAACTGAAAACGAAATAATAATAGGACTATGAATAAGTTCGTGCGGTTTTACAACAGATGGCGTAACTTGATTATTATTCCATCGATCCACATTTCCAAACATTCATTGGAGAGCTACTGTCGTAAGGCACAAACGTCAGTATAAGTTTTTTATTTGAAGCGTAAACAACAATATTTTTACCACACTTGAAAATGTCGAATTTCGTGCCAAATAATGTGTTTTTGCGGGGAATTCTTCTTCATTATTTTAATATGAAGAAAAAAGCAGCCGAAAGTCATCGTATCTTGGTGGAAGTTTATGGTGAGCATGCTCTATCTGAGCGAACGTGCCAGAAGTGGTTTGCACGCTTTAAAAGTGGTGATTTTGGCTTGGAAGACGAAGAACGCGAGGGTGCGCCGCCAAAGTTCATGGATACCGAATTGGAGGAATTGCTCGATCAAGATCCGGCTCAAACGCAAGAAGAGGTTGCAAAAACTTTGGGAGTTGATCAATCAACCATTTCCAAACGTTTAAAAGCCATGGGAATGATCCGAAAGGTAGGCCATTGGGTGCCGTATGAATTGAAGCCAAGAGACGTTGAACGCCGTTTTATGGCATGCGAACAACTGCTTCAACGGCACAAAAGAAAGGGTTTTTTGCATCGAATTGTGACTGGCGATGAAAAGTGGGTCCATTACGACAATCCAAAACGTCGGGCAACGTATGGATACCCTGGCCATGCTTCAACATCGACGTCGGCGCAGAATATTCATGGCCTGAAGGTTATGCTGTGTATCTGGTGGGACCAGCTGGGTGTTGTGTATTATGAGCTACTGAAACCGAATGAAACGATTACGGGGGATGTCTACCGACGACAATTGATGCGTTTGAGCCGAGCACTGCGAGAAAAACGGCCGCAATACGCCGATAGACACGACAAAGTTATTTTGCAACATGACAATGCTCGGCCACATGTTGCACAAGTGGTCAAAACATACTTAGAAACGCTCAAATGGGATGTCCTACCCCACCCGCCGTATAGTCCAGACCTTGCGCCATCCGATTACTATCTCTTCCGATCGATGCAACATGGCCTGGCTGACCAGCACTTCCGTAATTACGATGAAGTCAAAAAATGGATCGATTCGTGGATTGCGGCAAAACCGACCGAATTTTTCACAAAGGGAATCCGTGAATTGCCAGAAAGATGGGAAAAAGTAGTAGTAAGCGATGGACAATATTTTGAATATTAAATTTGTAACCATTTTACGTCAATAAAGTTTCAAATTTCGAAAAAAACCGCACGAACTTATTCATAGTCCATTAATAAAAAAAAATCTCGAAGTTTAATTAAAAAATACATAAAAAAATTTTATACTTCGTCATAGTGAAAAGATTTTTAGAGGTATGACCAAAATCAAAACCTTAACCGGCTCTTAGAGAATTTGAAAGAATCGAGTAATTGGCTGACGTAACATGGCCAAACCTAGTTGGAATACGGCTATAGGTATAACCGTCTCTGGATGGTTCGCATAGCATTTGTCCTTAACGGCTCCCCACAAAAAATAGTCTAACGGGCTTAAATCTCAGCTCCGAGGCGGCCAATTGATATCGGAACTTCGGCTGATTATTCGGTTTTCAAAAACGGTAGCCAAAAGTGCGAATGCAACTTTGGCAGTGTGACAAGTTGCGCTGGCGTGTTGAAACCAAATGTCGTCCATGTCATCCTCTGCAATTTTTGGAAACAAAAACTCGTTAAGCATGTCACGGTAACGCTCGCCATTTACCCGAACCGCGGAAGAAGAAGAAGACTCACCACTTTGGAAATAGGTTTTCAATATTTCCCAATTTTGTTCAAGCGTATAGTGTCCTATTTGGTAAATGTCAAACCTTTAAGTAAATTATGAACACATTTGAGATGTCATTTATGTTACCAATTTCAAAAAAATAGGTGGTTCAAAAAGCAAACGCTATATGGCCCATATATGTTAAATTTTAAAATTTGAGGCTTAATGCTATTCTCGATAAGATTCAATTGCAATGAATGCGGAATACCAACTATTAATAGCCACTCACTTTTTCTGCTCACTTACACACATACATATGTATAGTATGCACATACATATTTAAATACAGGGCCCGCCATCTATCGTTACGGATTTGAACTAGGTATTATTTGAAGAATGGTAACACTTAGCTGTCATCTGATTTGACAGAAAATTAGTTTTATTCTTCCGCTGAACGAAAATGGTTGTGTATACGCTCAAAGAACGCTGGGAAATATTGCGACATTACTTTGAAAATCATGGTAATGTTGCAGAATGTGTACGAAAATTACGTACGGCAATGGGAAGAAGAAAATCACCGAATGAAGCTGATATCGTTTGGCCGCCTCGGAGCTGCGATTTGACTCTGTTGGATTATTATCTTTGGGGTGCCGTGCACTGAAGACCAAAATACGCGATGTCATAGCTGAAATACAGCCGCATACAATCGAAAATGTGTTGAAAAATTGGACCGATCGTATGGGATGGTGCATGGCTAGCCTAGGCAGCCATATGAATGAAGTTGTGTTCCATCATTAACCGGAAGGATTGTACTTCAAAATAAAAAAAAACAGTTTGGAAAAATATTCAGTAGTTTCTTTTTTATAGCATTTTTAATTCCGTAAAGTTATATGGCGGACCCTTTATATATCTGCCTATTGGTATTCTCGATATTCAGTACATTTCACTGATTTCGTGATCTGTGCTGCTTGATCGCAAAGAATTTCGAAATGAACTTATTCGGTTTTACTTATTAACCTTCCTACGGTCTTCGGGTCATTTTTGACCCATTTCAGGAAAAAAATTAAGTTTTTTCAAGAACCAAATTTTTTCAGGACTTGATGTTTCGTGACTTTTTCTAATTTATTATATTTTATATAATAAGCGTAAAATTAAAAAATAATAATTTAGGCTCTGTCGCGTAGAAATTTTTATACATCTACGACCCTCGGGTAAAATTTGACCCAACGTATTGTATAAATCAGACGTTATTTGAGTTAAATTTATTTGCTAATTGCAAATTTTCGGCTCAGCGGTTGTATTATTGTATTATTTAATCTGCTTTTATTGAGTTCACAGTAAACATAAATTTAAAAGCACGTGCTTTGTTTGGTTATTCGACTATTTATTTCGTAACGATGAGTGATAGTGAAAGTGAATTCTCTTTGGCCGCGGTTTCGGATGATGAGGAATCATGTTCTGAATTCGAAGATCATGTTGAGGTTGCAGATTCTTCCGACAGTGATTTTAGTGATGACGAAAATTCTCTTGTGCCTTCTGAAATCATGTCGTCAAAAAATGGTCAAATAAACTTTTCAAAAACCCCTCTTGTAACAAGTGCCGAGAGAGCTGCAAGAGAAAATATTATCAGCTTGATTCCTGGACTAACGCGTTACTCGTGCTCACGAATTACCGAAAAAGAAATTTCTAGCTTTGAACTATTTTTTCCACCTCCTTTGATACGTACGATATTGACCTACACAAACATTGAGGGAAAACGAATATGCGGCGAAGAATGGCTGGATATTGAAAACATCGAACTATTTGCATTTATTGGATTACTAATATTAGCTGGCGTTTTTCGATCAAATAAGGAAAGCTGTGAAAGTCTTTGGAACCCTGAAACCGGAAGACCAATATTCGCTGCAAACTATGCCTTTGAAAATTTTCAAAAAAATATCGAGAGTGATTAGGTTCGACAACAGGGAAACTCGAAGTGAACGAAGATCGTTGGATAAATTTGCTCCTATACGTGATTTGTGGAATCAATGGGTTGAGACATTACCTAAGCTTTACAATCCAACGGAAAACGTGACCATCGATGAACAATTAGTAGCTTTCTGAGGAAGATGTCCATTCCGCCAGTACATGCCAGCAAAGCCTGCAAAGTATGGAATCAAATTTTGGGTACTTTGTAATTCAACAACGAGCTATGTTTGGAACATCCAACCTTACACTGGCAAGGCAATCGGAAGAACCCCCGAAAAAAAATCAAGGCATGCGTGTTGTTCTTGATTTGATTGAAGGGCTAAAAATTATTGGAGAAACGTATTACGATAGTAGGAACAATACGCAAAAACAAGCCCGAACTACCACCAGACTTAGTGAACCTAAAAAGAAGACCACTAAATTCATCAATCTTCGCTTTTACCGAACAAACAACTCTCGTTTCGTACATACCTAAGAAGAATAGAGCTGTGATTCTACTTAGCACTCTACACCATGATTCAAAAATTAGTAATCGTCGGGATAAAACGCCAGAAGTAATACTGGACTACAATAAATGTAAAGGTGGTGTAGACACATTGGACAAAGCTGTAAGCGGTTACACTTGCAAACGAATGACAAAACGGTGGCCTCAAGTAGTGTTTAGTAGCATTATCGACATTTCAGCTTATAACGCTTTCGTTTTATTCAAATCCGCCAACCACACCTGGAAAGAGGGCTGTCTTACAAAGCGCCGTTTTTACTTGGAAAATCTTGGTATGCAGCTCGTAACACCCTATATAAAAAAGCGACAAACTTTACCACGAGCACATTTTTCACTTGAAATTGCCAAAAAAAAAAACGCAAGGATTCTCAACTGGATGCACAACCATCATCATCAGGTCAATTTGGAAACACGTCGGAAAAGAAAATAACTAAAAGAAGTCGATATCAACTATGCCCAAAAACTGATAACAAAACAGGATTAGTTTGCGACATTTGTAATAAATATATATGTAAACAACATTCTAAAACTATTACTTTGTGTACAAACTGTCTGAAATAATTTATTTCTTTTTTCTTTCATTATTAAATACACTTTTTATTTAAAGTTTTCGTTATTCATGAATATCTTTTTGTTATTGAATAAAGGTTTTTGTTAAAGTTTGTATTATTCACATAAAAATAAAATACAAATTTTCATAAATACATTAATAAAAAAATATGATAATGGAATAAATATATTTGGATTTTCATTTTTATTTAAGATACCCATTTAATGGAAAAAACTTAACAGTAAAAATAATCAAAAACCAAGTATAAACCTTGAAAATATAGTATTGGGTCAAATTTGACCCGAAGTCCGTCCGCGTCAGTTAATTTGAAGACCGTAGGAAGGTTAACTACATAGTACTGGCAATCACTCTGCGCTTTGCCAACTTAAAAATAAACTGCACAATGTAGCATAACTGTACCAGCGTCGATAATGTGGTTTCCGTAGTGTAGTGGTTATCACGTGTGCTTCACACGCACAAGGTCCTCAGTTCGACCCTGGGCGGAAACAAATGAAATCATTTTTTATATTTTTTTTCGATTTTCTTCACTTATAATATTATAAAATTAATATCTAAAAATAAACAATTAATAATTATCTATTGAGAAAGCACAAATTAATATTGTATTAATATTTTATGAATAAATATTTAAAAAAATATAAAACGCTAACTTTTTTTTACAAAATACTCAGCTTCGAAAGCACAAAGCCTTGTGTCTCTTGTTTCCGCCCAGGTTCGAACTGAGGACCTTGTGCGTGTGAAGCACACGTGATAACCACTACACTACGGAAACCTATGCTTAATAATTGTCCAACCACATTCTTCACCACACGTAGCCATCAAACAATATTGTAATGGTAAATGTGGATTAAGCTCCAAAAAAGAAACAAAACAGTGGCTCATAGCAACAATCAAAATTTTATATAACAGAAATTTCATTTATCTATAGAATAGAAGTGCAACTGAGCTGAGTGCCGGTAATTGTATCTGCACGTACATATTTGAAATGCTCTTTCCTTAGCTAGTTGAATGCGAGAGTGGAGAAGAGAAAGCGCGTTATTGTTAATCAAATTTATACAAATTTGTAAATAAAAAATATTTTTATTTATAGGTACACCGATCAACAACCATACGAAAGAAAATTTCGTCATACGCCAACCGTATAAGTTGAATCGTACTGAAAACAACGAATGCAAACGAATTTATTTTAATTTCAGAATAGTTTTCAAGTTCCAAAAAGCTTTGAATCGTACTTCGTACTATTGAAAAATTTCACAAATACAAATAAAATATAACAGTGGATCGGACTTTGTTTTTATATACTAGTTCTAGAGAAAGTGATGGGCATGAAAAATAGTGCGGAGGCAGCTAAGAGTGAGGAGCAATTCTTTGGCAGATTCCTGAAGCGATTCTGCCTGACCAAAGTGGCATTTGAATTTGTTCTGCAACATATAAATTTAACGAAATCAGACACCAAGACACCAGCGGTGTCTCCAGTGCTACGATTGGCAGCCACACTTTCACTTTTGGCTAGTGGTGGGTACCAGCACAGTTTTGGCAGCAACTATTTGAGCGGTATGGGCCAGAGCACTGTTTCGAAGATGACATCCCACATACCGAAAGAAATGGAAACGAAGTTATGCTCGCAGTTAATACGATTTGCGCCAGAAGATTCGCTTAGTTGCAAAGAGTGATTTGTCGTACCTTCACCTTGACCGGTATTCGGCAGTTTATTTTTTGCCAAGCTAGGTCTGTTAGCCATCTGCTATGACACCTTTTTGGGTGGGGTTGAGTTTGTTAAAATTCCTCCTATAATAAATTTATTACAAAAACCATATTTAAGTATATGTTTTTACAATTCACTTATACCTTTGGTTAAATTCGATCGTTTTCGAGCGGTTGTTGGTGTTCGAATGCCAATTCAGCATTCGTTCACATATGTCAGGATACGAAACTGTAATTTAAAGATATGTTCTCGTACGCCATAATCCAAACTCTGCATTTTTCAGTGAGGAGTGGTACGTTCACTGATGTGATAATTCGAGTCCAGTTCTTTCTGTTTAAATAGTACTAATCGTCTAAAACGAACCAAATCTAAAAGTACCGACCGAATTAAGCCGAACTTAAGGTTATTTATGAGTTTATTTATAAAAACGGAAGAAAAGTTGTGCTAACATTTTAATCAGCTGTTTCTTTGAGACTTAGTTATCAATGAGCAGCAGATCTGCTGTTTATTTTGTTAATTGTGATCGTCTTATTTTTCAAAGTATTTTTGAATAGTTACATTTATGTTTAAAAATTTACACTTATAAAGCTCAAAATGGGTTATCGAACCATAAGAAAAATGGAAAAATGCGACACTATTAAACGGTTATAAATATTTGAAGCATTTGGAAAAAAATAAAAGAAATGTATTTAATTCTAAAAAAAGTATAAACATCGTGGTATAAAGACCTTGAGAAGTGCTAATTGGAGTGATTCACTCAAAAACGGGCTAATATTGATTAGCAATTCTGTGGAAGGGAAAGAATAATGGACCAGCTGGCTGAAGTTGAAAGATATTTTAATAAAACCCATATACCATAAATACTAAGCAAAGTAAATTGGTGGATTTTTTCAATACTAAATCAATATAAATACTCAGCACAATAAACTGGGCTTTTAATAATGTTACGCGTTACGTGTGTGGTCTCAAAAGATATGACCACATTTCTATGTGGAAAAAAGCAAAATTCTAGGTTGCAGCATTTTTGTTTATCTTGCGTCTAGAAATTTTATATTTATGAATTCAAAACTCCCAAAATCTTTACGAGAAATTGAGATTGATGAGATCAAATAGACATCAAAGTCTGATTGCCCTGAAATTTTCTTAATTGCCTTCAACATGGCTGTTCTTCATTAGTGCATTAGAACTCAATTCCTGAATCTGTGTGTGATCGGTATGAGTAACTACAAAGCCTAATGCATGATTACTTTAATTATATTAAATAGGTAAATGGTTGTCATCTTGTATGTTCCTATTTATGGTCTCATTATTCCTATAGTTATCTTAATCAGGACCACTATACACCATTTTCTGTGGGTAAGCGGACTAGATAACGGGAATACATAGCCTATCCCTCCCAATTGTCATCCTCACCTTCAAGCGGCACCTTCACTGTTCTCCAAAACTAACGAGGTTCTAGCGATCTTGCAGAGGCGGTATAACCTTACCATTTTTAAGCAGAGGAAATGTTGTCATAACCCACAAAACTGAGCTCTTATCTGAAGCATTAGTTGACAACCCCAGCACCAGAAT
Source organism: Anastrepha ludens (assembly GCF_028408465.1). Classification (NCBI taxonomy): domain Eukaryota; kingdom Metazoa; phylum Arthropoda; class Insecta; order Diptera; family Tephritidae; genus Anastrepha; species Anastrepha ludens. Next base: position 31,919,897 of record NC_071498.1, read on the forward strand.
CGGATGCGGTGGTCTAAGCACCCACCCATCCGAAAACAACCAGATTGTCGAAACCACAACGATAGAGAGATGTGGCCTATATCTTATTTTAGTTAGTTTAAACTTTGCTTTGTGTGAAAATATTTGATTTTGGATTTTTTAACTTTCAACCAGTTGAAGTATTATAAAAGATAAAAAAGTCTTACAGGTACAGTGTCATTTCCAATAATAAATAAATAAAATAAATGAAAATTAATTCGAGGATTTTTTCATTACTAAATAAACATAACAAATTCATCCTTTGTGCAAATACAAATTTCGCTTAAAACAAATCGATTTCCCCGGCCTCTTGGAGTACGTTTTAAGCGGGAACTACTGTATATTTATTCTTTACGGCTGAGCAATAACACTTGTAAAGATCTTTCGTGCAGGTAATGCAGTTCGTATTCGGCCAGCTGTGGTACACAAGTTTCCGTAGTGTAGTGGTTATCACGTGTGCTTCACACGCACAAGGTCCTCAGTTCGAACCTGGGCGGAAACAAGCGAAAATGTGTTTATTTTTTTTTTTTTTTTGAAACGTGAAAATGTTTTTTTTTAAGAATTGAAATGGATAAATCAAAATATGTAACGCTGTTATTTAAAATTAGCGGCATTTTACATCTTAGAATCGCAGTTCCTTATAGGTGGCGTTAATCTGGATTACCGACTTAATTTGGAACTATTTTAGGAATTAAGTGCAAAGAGTGCAGATTGACAAATAGACTTAATTCTCATAGCACCACCGAAATATGACAGTTGATGTCTATTGTGAATGAAAAATAATGAAACTTTTAAAGAGAAGAACAAGAAAGACTGAATGCAATGTTAGTTTGCACTAACACGTTCAAAATTATTGTACATTTAATATTGTACATAAATATTTTGATATTTCAGAGCAATTTGAGAAATATCAATTTGAGATTTATTTTAAATAAATAATTATTTCTTAGTATCAGCGCAGTTAAAACCCGCATTTGTTGTCTGCGGTTCATCTTTTACTTACTAAACATCAAATAAACAAATCAGCGATTCACTAAAGCACTTAACAACCGGCTGCCACAGTACTAATGGGCTATGAATAAGTTCGTGCGGTTTTACAACAGATGGCGTAACTTGATTATTATTCCATCGATCCACATTTCCAAACATTCATAGGAGAGCTACTGTCGTAAGGCACAAACGTCAGTATAAGTTTTTTATTTGAAGCGTAAACAACAATATTTTTACCACACTTGAAAATGTCGAATTTCGTGCCAAATAATGTGTTTTTGCGGGGAATTCTTCTTCATTATTTTAATATGAAGAAAAAAGCAGCCGAAAGTCATCGTATCTTGGTGGAAGTTTATGGTGAGCATGCTCTATCTGAGCGAACGTGCCAGAAGTGGTTTGCACGCTTTAAAAGTGGTGATTTTGGCTTGGAAGACGAAGAACGCGAGGGTGCGCCGCCAAAGTTCATGGATACCGAATTGGAGGAATTGCTCGATCAAGATCCGGCTCAAACGCAAGAAGAGGTTGCAAAAACTTTGGGAGTTGATCAATCAACCATTTCCAAACGTTTAAAAGCCATGGGAATGATCCGAAAGGTAGGCCATTGGGTGCCGTATGAATTGAAGCCAAGAGACGTTGAACGCCGTTTTATGGCATGCGAACAACTGCTTCAACGGCACAAAAGAAAGGGTTTTTTGCATCGAATTGTGACTGGCGATGAAAAGTGGGTCCATTACGACAATCCAAAACGTCGGGCAACGTATGGATACCCTGGCCATGCTTCAACATCGACGTCGGCGCAGAATATTCATGGCCTGAAGGTTATGCTGTGTATCTGGTGGGACCAGCTGGGTGTTGTGTATTATGAGCTACTGAAACCGAATGAAACGATTACGGGGGATGTCTACCGACGACAATTGATGCGTTTGAGCCGAGCACTGCGAGAAAAACGGCCGCAATACGCCGATAGACACGACAAAGTTATTTTGCAACATGACAATGCTCGGCCACATGTTGCACAAGTGGTCAAAACATACTTAGAAACGCTCAAATGGGATGTCCTACCCCACCCGCCGTATAGTCCAGACCTTGCGCCATCCGATTACTATCTCTTCCGATCGATGCAACATGGCCTGGCTGACCAGCACTTCCGTAATTACGATGAAGTCAAAAAATGGATCGATTCGTGGATTGCGGCAAAACCGACCGAATTTTTCACAAAGGGAATCCGTGAATTGCCAGAAAGATGGGAAAAAGTAGTAGTAAGCGATGGACAATATTTTGAATATTAAATTTGTAACCATTTTACGTCAATAAAGTTTCAAATTTCGAAAAAAACCGCACGAACTTATTCATAGTCCTATTAATATATTTAAGTCAAAATTAACTGCGCCGGCAATTTTGATGTCACATTTTCTATAATAATACTCCCAGAAGCTTATTAAAATCCTATGCAAAATGTTTTTGAGAAATTAAAAAAAGTATTTTTTTTACTTTTTTATATAAAATTTCTTCAATATTTTTGTATAATACTAACGCATTGCAACACAATTTTACAAAGTCTCTGCGAGGATTTTTTATTCATTTTATTATTTAATTTTTTTGGAGCAAAATGTATTATTAAGTATTAAAATCTAATATAATTTAATCAGTTTCCGTAGTGTAGCAGTTATCACGTGTGCTTCACACGCACAAGGTCCTCAGTTCGAACCTGGGCGGAAACAAGCGAAAATGTGTTCAAACGTATTTTTTTGCATCGTAGTAGTAGCACATAGACACTTTTAGAGTAATTTGTATACCCTGAATGTTCGGCACTGTTACCAGAGAATGTTAATGCATGAACATTCTCTGCTGTTACGTCAGACGGCCATTGAAGCACTGCTCAACTGCTTCACGACGCCTTCTAAGACATCCGCCTGGTACACTTTTGCCCTGGTCATAACCCCTTTTTCGCAGTAACGTCTTTATAAGACACTTCCCACCAAATGATTACAGAGGCTGGATATTGGCCACGCTTATCACTTGGAACAACATTTTTTACGCCTTTAGAAGTTTAGAAGTTTAAGGGGGAAAACCGGTTGAGGAGGCCGAAATTTTGGTGTTTTTCGAGAATTTTTTGAACAAGGAAGGAATAATCAGAAATTTTTTAAACATGGAGGATATTTTACTCATATTTTTAAGTACACTTTAAAATTCTTTCAAACCATTTCCGCCGGAAATAGTTGCGTTAGAGCGTGTTGTCCATGGACGATCGCCATCCGAGTATCTTGCTGGTGGGCATTCCTGAAGTTGCAATTTTTCTCCGTAATCAACAACAATTTTTTTTTTCGTTTACAACATATTTCCTAAGAATATAAACTAATTGTGATAAAATAATATTGAAAATTGCATATCTTTGAGGCGCTTGAACACAATGTAATTTTTTCATACCATATTTTTTCATCTACATATTTTGCTTAAAAAAATATTTTTAATGATAATATAATCCCAGAATTAGGTTCATATAAATGAGAATTGAATAAAGAATACTGCGAAAAAAATGTATAACGATTGGTCGAGAACTTTTTGAGCTAGAGTGCCCACCAGTTGGAAAAAAGTAGTTTTGATAAAAACGACGTTCTAACTAACGCGCGCTACGGTGCGGAACCGACGGGCAGTCACTTAAGTGCTCATAGAATCGGGAATAATTCACACACATATGCCTGAGTAGTTATACTAACAATTTATGCAACCAAAAAAGTAGATTTTTTGATAAGTCTAAAGTGGTTTCCCCCCTTAAAATTATTAAAAGCCCCCTTTGCTTATTAAAAACTTCTTCCACAGTGAACATTTTCTCATCTGTGAAAAGAATATTTTCATGGCCGTTGACCGACTGCCACCGTAGAAGCCGCTTGCATCTGACGAGTCGAATTTTCTTCAAGAGCGCTGTCAAAAGATGATCAGTTGAACGACGGAAGGCTTTCATGTGGCGATCATCTCTAATTAGTCTTGATATGGATCTGGTCGATACCTTCATTTCCCTGGACATGATTTTTTGCTTTCTAAGGGGATTTCTGTGAATTCTTTCTCCAACGGCTGTTATGGCCGCACTGGTTCGGGCCACGCGAGGAGAACCACTTCTTTTTCAATCTGTCACTTCAAACGTTTGGGAAAAACGATAGATGGTGCGTTAAACAAACCTTCGCGAAATATTAAGATTTCTTCAGCAATTCGTGAATCTCACTTGCACCTTTACCACACTTAAGTACTGCAACCACTGCGATGCGATTTTCCTTAGCTCCCCACTCCATAGTTAACGAGCAAAATTTGCCGCGAAACTGAGTATAATTTATGAGTATGTAGATAATACATACGAACAAAAGAAAAAATAACGGAACTTTTTCTGCGAATTCATTCTCCCGTATACATTTAAAATTTGTCACAGAGTGTATGGGTAGTTTAAGTATATTTCAAAGTCCAAAGACGTTAGAAAATTCTGCCTGAAAATTCTGTTGAACCACCCTTTGTTAAAAGCTGATTTTTTCGTATGTTCCAAACTCTCAAGACCTTACAAAACTCCCTACTTACTTCTGCAATTCTGACTTTTCGGAAACATTCAGTAGATGAGTTCATCAACAATCTTTTACCAAATATTTGGACTCAATTCTTTTTTATCAAAATTCCTTTTTCATTTATAAATTTCTTTTGCACTGAACCATTTCACATCTGATATAAAACAAGAATACCCACACTTTTATTTTGTGCCTACTTAAAATTTTTGTCTCATTGAACTTCATCAAAAATCTTCATTCAGTTTGAAATTAAATAATCCAGATAAGCTAATATGCGCCTAAAGCAGCTTAGAAACCTCCGAGGTGTGGTGAAGTACCTCAAGAGCCCTCATGCCAATGATATTGCACTGCTGCTCAATTAACTGAAATCGCTAATTTGTGATAATTCATCAGTTTGAAATGCAAATTTCGTTTGCTCTGAACAACTAAATGGTGCGAATTGCTAATGAGCTTATCAAAACGCAAGTTTTATAAGCCAGCTTTAATTAGCCGAGTGTGTTGCCGCCTTGAATGATGTTAAATCAAAGAAGCGTAAAATCCGACGCCACTGACGCCACAGCCATTAACGACGAGCATTTAAGAACGTTCATAATCAATGGTCGACGACAGGCGTCAGACGGCGGAAGTTCACTTTGGAGCCGATCGCATTAAATTAGAACTGCTTTTCAATTTGTCATTGGCGCCGGCGCCAATTTCCGCTAACCCCACCAAGTCCTGCGTGGACGCTGTAAACTAAATACATTCGACATTTGCAATGTGTTTATTGAAATGGCTCCAGCTCTTCAAGGTGTCAGCAAATTCTCCGCCAAGCCGAAGCGGCAGCAAGGCGGCGAAATTTTGCTAAGCGGGTGGGTCACAGTGTTTCAATTTAAGTGTTCATATCTTTAAAAATGTATTTAGTTGAAATTTTAGAAAATTGGAACTAAGCGTTTGTGAAAGCTTCTGAGAGCTTTGTTTAGTCCGCAGTTGGCATCTTCATCTGCTCCACCGTCTGTCGTGATAGTCCAGCCGAGGTAGCAGAAGTTGATTCAATCGAATGCCAAACACAAAGAAATAGACTGATCTGGCTGCAGCTTTGTGTGAGATGCTACCAACTAAACATAACCTCGATATGCGCCAGTAGTACCATCTTCCTGAATTTGCACGGACTTTTTAACGGATCCTCGTTTAGTGATTTGGATATCAAATGAAAAGAGACGCGATTGACAAATGGGAAACGTTGTAACTTCAATAGTGAAATCTAAAAATGTGCGGCGATGGAAAAATGTGCTGTATGAGCTCATCCTCGACATACACGTAGTGCAGCGAATAAAGATCCAACGGTTTCGTTGGCTGGGTCATGTCGTCAAAATGGAAACAAAAGCTCTGGTTCTGAAAGTATTCAATGCGGTACCAGTTGCTAGTAGCAGAGGAAGAAGACCTCCTCTACGTTGGAAAGATCAGGGGGAGAAGGTTTTGGCTTCACTTGGTTAGAACGAGAAAGAAACGACTGGCGCGATTTGTTAAATTCGGTCAAAACCACATAAGCAGTTATCGCATCAATAAGGAAGAAGAAGAAGTATGCCTATACTTAAAAATAAATTTTTGTAATGAAAAATCTGGGGATTTTAATATAACTGACGATAATCATTATGAAAGCTTCATTCTAGAGCTCGATAGTCTTTCCATATTTCTTCCAACAGAATTTGCTAGTTTTTAATTCAAATTTTGTATCTTCATTTTATGACAACCAAACCACTGTGCATAAGCGGCTATGCAAATGCTTTACGAAATGTATAATGCTTTTCAGTTCGTACAAGGTGGCGCAAAATTAATCACCCTATTTTAAGATTTGTAATTTTTGCAAATGGCGTCGAAAGTCCGCCATATTTGACACTGTGAACTAAAAAACTGCAGGATAGACAAACAAGCAATCAAGCGCGTAATGGACAAAATAAAGATTTCCATCACTAAAAATAATGTATACACTTTTTTATTTAGTAAAAAGGTATTTAAAAAATAAAAATTGCAAGATTCATTTTGAGCCACCTTGTACAACATTCATTCACATGCGCCTAGGTGCCAACAGGCGTTTCACCCGCACCTTTCACTGCGCCCACTCCACCACCAAGTCGCCTACAACTATTTACTTAAGCAAATAAATACCTCCGCCTAACTGGTTGTCTAGCGATTTGATAGATCACTGGAATGATCGTAATGGCGATTTTCATCGTTTAATAACTAATATACGAATCATTTTCCAACTACTTATTTAATTAAATAAATATTTATTATATTCTTAATCTACTCGAAACAATTCTAATGGCGCTAATTAAGTGGCTGCGCTTAAACTTCGCTATGCAAATCAGAATTTATGAGCTCATGTCTGCGAGTTGTCAGATTTATTTATTGTTTTTATTATTTCTGTACGATTTGCGTCGCTGTCGTGTTGAAGAAGTGGTTTACTATTTCGCACAAATCGTGATTGCTAATTGAATTGCCATTTGTTGTGCAAAACCATGTAACATAGAAATATTGTTTGGACAATTGCGAGAGTAAATATGAAAACGGAAAATACCTTCGCTTAAGTAGCAGCCGAATGTACTAAGTATTTGGGTTGGGCGCCTGCAAAAGTCATACAACTGCACGCAACTCATAAATTATACTCCATGAAACTTTATAAGAAAAAATTATACATAAAAAATGTATCGATGTGTCGCAATAATTTTTCTTATTTTTTACACCTGATCAATTGTAATGGGCCAGTAGCAAGATCGTTTGGCTGATTATGCGAACATTTCTATGCTGGCTTGACCAGGTCTGGTATCTTGCGGTATTAAGTTTCATCTTGCGATTTCCATCGTTTCTTCTAAGGTAGCGGAAAGGCTCATTTAATGTTTTTGATTTATTTTAAATTTATGTTATATGCAAATAGGGGTCATTAAGAAAGACAAATGGAGCTATGCAACAGCGGCGGTTTTCACTGATCTTTCATAAGTTCAAAGCTATTTAAAATAAGTATATCTGGATAGTGAGAAAATTATATTAAATGCTGTGTTAAATAATATCTTGCTGTAACAAAATGTAGCAAAAATAACAATCACGTTTTTGTATGGAAAAATGTAACCTTACTTTTAAATTACAATTTTTAAAAAGATAGCGTCAAATCTTCAAAAGTCTTGCCTAGATGTTCTTTTAAAGTAAAACATGTAAAAATTTAGATTCTTTCAGGTTTCCCTGTTTTTTTTCAAAAATAACAGTACTAAGGAAAAATTACATAATTTATAAGTCCACCATAGGCAAGTCTACAGGTAAAATCCGCCAAGCAGTAAATTCCTGAAAGCCTAATTGTTCAGTACGTCGAGATATCGATGTTGAAGGTGGTCCAGCAACACTTTGCGCTACAGCAGCAAGGTAGGTAGGTAGGTATAGTGGTTGTCGGTTGACACACCTAGGCCTGCTGTAGGCCCATTGTGATACCACCAGGGCTGTCCCCTCTCCTCACTCTACATTGTCCTCATTGAACCAACCTGTGGCTTTAATATATTTAACAAGACTTGTTATTTTTACATTAGCTACTTCTGCCAAGTTATTCAGGGAACTTTTTCCTAAAATATTGAACCTTCTTCCATCCAGAGCCATGCACCCGCATAGAAAGTGTTCTATAGTCTCTTCTTCTTCAATATCGTTACAGCTTCTACAATAGTCGTTATAGGGCGCTCCCAGCCTACTGGCATGTCTGCCAATCAGACAATGCCCTGTTAGGACCCCGAGTAGATTTCTCATATTTTTCCTGTTTAGTTTTAACAGTCGGTTTGTGCGGCCCATGTTCCATTCCGGCCACGTCATTTTACTAGTTCTACAGGTCAAGGTCTGAGACCACAGCCTGTTGGCAGCACTGATAGTGTGTTTATCTATAAGCATCTTACAAGTGCTAAGGGTATAGGAATGTCCTCTTTGCCTGGTTGGATCGGTAACGTGGTCCCCAATCTCGCTAATTCATCTGCTTTGCAGTTGCCTTCTATTTCTCTATGACCCGGCACCCAGAGCAGGTTTATTGCAAAGTACTGTGATAGTTCTGTCAAAACGTCGATACATTCTTTTACTGTCTTCGAGTTAATATTGGGCGATTTTAAAGCTTTCAGGGCCGATTGGCTATCTGAAAATATGTTTATATCCCTTGTGGTGAGGACACTTTTATTTAGGGCTAGCAGGCCCTCCCTGATAGCCAAAATTTCAGCTTGAAATACACTGCAGTGATCCGGTAACCGGAATGAGGTGTTGGCATACATTCCTTCAGAATAAATGCCTCCGCCTACTTGATCATTTAGCTTGGAACCGTCTGTATAGATGCTGATTCCGCTTTTATTGTCCATTACCCCATTGTCCCAATCTTCCCTCGTTGGGAAAGTTATGGTAAAGGATGTGTTTAAGTGCAACTCTACTGAGCTACAAAAGTCTGTCGCTTGATGTAGGAAGGGATATTCGTCTAGTATTCTAGCGTGACCCCTTCTGTTAGTGGCTAAGTTAGAAGATTCTCTTAGCCTAAGTGCCGATTTCGCTGCCAGCTGCTTGCTGTAGGCCTCAATCGGTAATAAATGCAGCATGACATTCATCGCTGCCGTGGGTGTAGTCTTTAGTGCCCCGCTTATGCAGAGACTAGCACCTCTTTGAATACTTTCTAGGCGTTTTACTGTTGTTCTTTTCTCGAGTATTGGCCACCAGACCAATGCACCGTATGTCATGATAGGCCGTACCACTGCTGTATATAGCCAGTGTACTATTTTTGGGGTTAGGCCCCATTTTGCCCCCACAATTCTTTTGCATGTATAGAGTGCTGTGGCTGCTTTTTTTACTCTATCATTAATCGTTTGTTTCCACGAGAGCTTCCTATCTAATATCAGTCCTAGGTAGCTCGCCTCTTCCCCAATTGATAGTGTGATACCCTCAAGAGTAGGGGGGTTTAGGACAGGTAACCTGTATTTCCTGGTGAACATGATTAGGTCTGTTTTGCTGGGATTCACCCCAAGACCACTCGATGCAGCCCACCGGCTTACATCGTTCAAAGCATTTTGCATTATATTGCAGAGGGTATCTGGGATTTCCCTCTTATTAATATTGCAACATCGTCTGCGTAGGCCACTACGTGTATTCTCCTTTCCTCTAGATTCTTCAACAATTGATTCATTGCCAGAATCCACAGCAGAGGAGAAAGTACACCGCCCTGAGGGGTGCCCCTCCTGACGGATCTGCGTATCGTCGAGGGGCCCAACGTCGAAATTACTAACCTGCCTAGTAGCAACTGTTTAGTAAATTTCACAAGGCCCTCGGCGACACCCAAGTCAGTCATTGCGCTTGTTATGGCCTCCGGTAGGATGTTGTTGAAAGCGCCTTCTATGTCTAGGAAGGCTACCAGAGAATACTCTTTGTCCTCTATTGATTTCTCTATCTCTGAAACTAGTGAATTTAATGCTGTCTCTGTGGATCTACCTTTACAGTAAGCGTGTTGTGATCTCGCCAGTAGCGACGGGGTTAAGTTTTCCCTTATAAAGGCGTCTATTAATCGCTCTAGCGTCTTTAATAGGAATGAGGAAAGGCTAATAGGTCTGAAGTCTTTAGGCTTTGTATGCGAGCTCCTACCAGCCTTTGGTATGAAAACTACTTTGACTTCCCTCCATCTTAGGGGGACGTAGTTTAGTCGTAATGCTGCTCTGAATATGGTTATCAGCCATTGCATAATGTTGTCCAATGTTGTTGTAGTTGCGCAGTGATACAGCAGCAATACTGTCAATAAAATGTCCAGTCCTTGGCCTGTCAATTCTTTTTCCATGCTCAACAGAATCGGTTTCTTAAAATTTGTTCACCAATCTTTGAATTGTCTACTCATTCGGACGATTATTTCCAACAAAAAAATAACGAATTTTGCTATGGGTAATGGGTGATTTAAGCGTGGCTTGGCAAGGTTTGTAGGACCTTAGAAGACGATCCACATCAAGTACGTCCAAAATTGGCAACAACATCAGAAGTCGTAGAAAAAAATACAGGAAAATGTTGGAAAGACGACAAGTGGCTGAAAGAGATTTAGAGAAGCTCTAGGCATCTCTGTGGGCGGTGTAAGACTGAAGTATTGGGTTTAAAAGGTTGTGTGCAAAATTGGTGCCGCAAGCAATGGAACAAAAGCACATTTGAATGCGACTTTCTCAGCAACATTTAGAGCATTTTCGAAAGGATAAAGTGGATTTTGTGCATCGATTCATACCACGGATGCGACTTGGGTCTGTCACCATGACCCTAAAACAAAGCAAGAGGCTTAAGGGTGGTGTGCCCATAAATCGGCCACGCAGGTGTTGCCATCAGTTTTTTGGGAGGCGAAAGGAATTTTGTTTGTGAATTACTTGCAAACTGGTAAAACAATAAACTAATAAACTAATAAACTCGGCCAAATACCCAAAAAGAGTGTACGTGCCAATTATATATATAAAATCCATATATTAATGTTCGAATTTTTGGTGCATCCACCGTATTTCCCAGATGTGGCGCCTAGCGACTTCCATCTGTTTCCAGACCTAAAAAATTCTTGCGCAGAAAGCGTTGCTCATGTAATGGTGAGGCCATAACAGCTGTGGAAGCGTATCTTGCAGCCATTCCAGATGGAAATCATAAATTGGATTCTCGTTGAAACAAGTATATTGACGTTCAGGGAGACTATACTGAACAATAAAATGTATTTCAAACCATTAAATTATGTTTTTCCTGTCGCACAAACAAAACTTATTGAACAACCTAGTAAAGTGCAAGTTTCAAGTGGCTCAAAAGTTGCGTTGATTTTTGATAATTTTTTCTCTGACGGTGTTGCGCATTTGCTCCATGTAATAAGGAGAAAATGCGTAGCATCATCGATGAAAAAGAATATAAAGGGTGGTTAAATTTCAAGGGCCGATGTTGAATGTGAACCACACCTAAACGTCAACGACACCGTTGGACTTCTTTCTTTCGGGTTATTTGAAAGAAAAGGTGGACGTCGATAAGCCAGCAACAATTCAAGAGCTAAAGGATGAGATAATTCAGCACATTAACGGCATAGAACCTTAATTATGCCTCAGCGTCAACGAAAATTTGGACCATTGGATGGAGGTGTGCCGCCGAGGACGCGGCCGGCATTTGGCCGATATTTTGTTTCATACGTAATTGAGCCATACCAATATTATCATAATAAAGAGGAATGACAATAATTTCCTAAAAAAATTCTATTTTATTTAAAATCAACACTGGCCCTTGAAACTTAACCACCCTTTATAAGTAGAGATTATCGCGATTTTCTAGCAATTTCGACTTTCTTATGCAAAGTGGTACAAAATTAATCAGCCTATGGGAAGATTTATAATTTTGTCAAACGGCGTCGTACGTCAATCATATCTGACACTTGTAAACTAAACTATATATGTATGTATGTAAGTATGTCTATATTTCAATAGCGGCGACTCGAATGTCAAGCATCATGTGGGTGATAAAACTGCAATGGCCTCAGATGAAATTTTTTTTTTATTATAAGGGTCACATGCGCTGGTGCTACTTGCTGTATTTCCATATATGTACCAGCAGATAACATTTGTGGCAACATATGCTGAACATGCAAAGTACAAGTGCACAGAGCCATACACATGCAAAAGTACTTGTACATATTTTATGTAATAAGGGTCACTGTGATCTCTGCTCAGTCAACTCCCTTACTAACTGATTGATGACACGATATTTGACAGCGACATGAATTGCGTATTAGAGGGAATATAAGAATTTCCACATGTATAGATGTGCGTATAGAAGGGAGCTTAGACAATATATTAATCTATTTAACTAAACTGTATTAAACCAAATTTGCGCCACTTGATGGCTGATATTTGCGCAAATTTTCGAGTAGTTTTAAGCTGCTGCGTGCTATGAGCGGACGACTCGTTCAATTACATTTTGCTGACTTCTAACGCATTCAGTGTTACACCATTAAGGAAATTTAATAGAGACAGAGCTATAAGAAATCTATCGGATATTCTTATAACCTACTTTTCGTCTTGTTACTGCTAAAGATCTGCTTCAAAAATTTCACTGCAATGATACCTAATTAGTTATTTCCGTTTATGCCTTTAGAAAATGTGTTGAAAATATTAGAATGCTGATATTTTAATGCTTCAATTGAAAAACGATTCAGTTCGCTGAAATTCCTGACACCTTGAGGGCGCAGCACAAGCGCGTGATCGTTACAAAGATCAACGAGCGCCAACAAATCTATCCGTTTCCCATTAGTTGGTAATTTAGGTAAATATCTTAAGGCAAACTTAATGTGCACATATGTATGTATTTATGTGTGTTTGTATGTATGTGCACGCATGCAAGTTTATATCAGAAAAATTATTCTACTCCTCAAGCCAATCTTTCGCTTCGCGGTAATCGATGACACTTTAGCTTGAGGTTCATTGGAGGCGCACTAATTCGTGTCACAATCGTCATGTTGCATGCCTCAATTATTGTTAAATTCTTGTTAGTGTAGATGAAAAATCCAAGACGATTTGTTGTGAGTTGGTGTAAGTAGTTCTATACGCACAAAATACCACACACACACAGCCACGAAGCAAAGTGGTGCCTGCCACATCCTCGAATTTGTTAATAGCAAATGTTTCAACTAATATCGAGGGCGCGCATTCATCATCAGCCATGGCATACACAATTGTTGCAGTATATCTAAACATATGCACGTTTGTATGTGAGTACAAGGGGCGTTAAATGGCCATATGTGGCGCGATCCCACGCACTTCACCATTCCACGGCATTTCGGCTTTGCGGCTCTTATGATGGCATCTTTGGGGCGAGTGAAATTTATGTAACTCATTAGCAGCTCAATCATTCATTCACTCACTCATAGACTCGCCCGCATGCGTATGCAGCGGCATGCCTGCCTTGCAAGCCTTCTGATTTCGGCTGCTACATTTTTTGGGCCATGCATACACACACACGCACTACATATCAACGTACGATATTCTAAATAAATATACATTCGTGCTCTTGATTTTATATTTAACCGCGCCTCCCTTCCAGCTTATTGCGTGAATGATGAATGATTGGTAGCCACAGACTTATTACTGCTTTGAAAAGTTCTGTCACTCTTTTTAATATTATATTTGTTTTTTCTTCCTTTTTTTAAGTTCTAGGAAAATGCATTGTGCACCGAGTATTATTTGTGTCATGCGTGCCTGTGCATCTGAGTGTTTGGGTTTATTTGTTGCACAATGTTTTGGTGCTAGAAATTTGTATCGGTTTTATTTTTTGGCAATTTGCTGATGGATGCGTGAGCATTTTTAGTTTTAGTTCCATATGCAGGGTTAAGGTCTGAAGCTTTGTAAGCTTTAATATACTCGTCCGCTATTAATCAGAGGGACTGGAAAAAATTAAGCAATCGCATTTGAAAATGTGTATTACGTAAAGTAAATACGTATGTGTGCGTGGGTGTGTGCATGCATTAATATGTTGCAGATCAACATTTTGATGTTTTTTGGTTCATAAGTAATATTTTTTTGGTCCCAAGCATTTTTGTACATTTTTCTGAAAATTGGTTTATTTGTAATCTTGAGTATAACAAAGTAAACTGAAAATTGTACAAAAAAACTAATAAATAATTGTATTATTCATTCAAGGTTGAAAAGTAGCTTAGGGTTTCTTCTTCGGTAATTTTTAAGAGAGAACCACTGAAATATCAGTGAAAAATGTTGCGCTAGCAAAGCGCTGGCGTACTTATTCATATGTTGGGTTCATTTCCAAATCGATCAAAGCGTCATTTTTCACTGGTTCGGTGTACGTATTTCAATATAACTTGAAAAGTTATGGGAATCTTACTATGAAACTTACAGGGTTTACTAAGCATAGTCGCAGTTATTAAAAACAAAAGAAAAAATCTGAAAGGTGGTTTTCAAAATTACAAAAAAAAAAAAAAAATTAAACCAAAAAAAATAACAAATAAATCTGAGAGGGGTGTTTTTCAAAAATTACAAAAACATATAAAAAAATAAAAATGTTTGCTAAAAATTTAAAACCAAAAAAAATTGTATTCTTAAAAATCTTTAGCAACAAACATTTCAAAAACAATAAAAAAGAAAAATATATTTCTAAACAATTTCCAAAAATTCAATTTACAAAAACATAAAAATAAGAATGTTTGCATAGAAAAACATCTGAGAGGTGTTTTCAAAGTTACAAAACAAAAACAATTCAAGAAAAAAAATAATAAGGAACAAATCTGAGAGGGGTGCTTTTTCAAAATTTACAAAAAAATAAAAATGTTTGCCAAAAAAATATTTAATTTATTTATTAAAATTATTTATTTAAAAACAAAACAATTCTAAAAAAAAATCCAAACAAATATTTAACAAAATGTCAAAAATTACCAAAAAAAAAATGTTTTCCCAAAACTATTTAACAACAAACATTTCTAAAAAGAAAAATTTTCAAATAAAAAAAATTTAAAAAAAGCAAATTTCCAGAAAATAATTAAAAAAATTTGTTTCTAAATGTCAAAAAATTACAAAAAAAAAAAATAAGAAGTTTGCCAATGAAAAAAATCTGAGAAGTGTTGTGCAAAATTACAAAAAAGTTTACCAAAAAAAATTTGGTTTTCTTAAAAATATTTAACAACAAACATACAAAAAAAAATTTTAAAAAATGTTTCTAGAAAACATTTCCAAAGTTGGTTTTTGGTTTTCTTAAAAATGTTAAGCAACAAACATTAAAAAAAAAAAAATTCCAAAAAAAAAATGCTCCAATAGAAAACATTTATGAAAATATAATAACTGAGAGAAATTAAAAAAAATGTTTGCCATAAATTTAAAAACAAAAACAAAATTTTTTTTTTCACAAAATTATTTAACAACAAACATTTCCAAAAGAAAAATTTTCAAAAAAAAAAAAGTATTAAAAAAAACAATATCCACGTTGTTGCAAAAAAAACATTCAAGAAATGTGTTTTTAATGTCAAAAATTACCAAACATAGAAAATGAGAACGTTTGCCAACAATAGAAATCAGAGAGGTATATTTTAAAATTATAAAAAAAAAAATATTACGAAACAAATCTGATAGGGGTGATTTTCAAAAATTACAAATTAAAAAAAATAAAAATGTGTGGCAAACATTTTCACAAAAGAAAATTTTTTTCCTCAAAAATATTTAACAGTAAACATACAAAATTTTCCGAAAAAAAAATTTTAAAAATAAAAAATTTCCAGAAAGAAAATTGTTCCAAAAAAACAATCAAACAAATGTCTTTTAAATGTCATAAAAAACCGAAATCAAATTTGAATAGTCACAAAATTATAATTTTTTTTAATTTACTTTTTAAAGAATGGGCACGAAAGATATTGATCGGGTGAAAATCTATGATGATTAAAAAATAACTTTCATATTATAGTTATACTATTATAATTATACAGAAAATTTTTATAAGCTATCAAAACAATTCCTATTTTATTTTCTTCTTTATTAAGCCTACTATCTAAACAGAAAACGCATATCAATTCTCTTTGTTGTAAACAAAATGGCGCAATTTAGATTCGACTCCTCTCATTAGGTGATGGACATTCCTTTTTGTTACGGTATCTGCCGCTCTCTGCCAATTAAATTTAAGCTGCTGCTCATTTTTAATTTCCAGAAAAAAAATTAGCCTATAACAACGCCGTTTCTTATCGAACCGCAAAACTTATTGAACAACCTTAGTAGTATTATATCAAAATTTAATGGGATATAAAAAAAAAATATTTTTTCGTTTTGTTAATTCTGATGAGAATTTTTAAATTTTGATGAAAATTTGTTGCATTTTTATAAGTCTTATACAAAGTTTGAAACTTAAACTAATGTGTCGAGGTGCTGAAAATTCTATACATACATACATACAAACGATTAGGCATTATAGGTGTTGCAGACCTGCTCTATGTTGAATAGTTGTATACCTTTGAGTATTCCCAAAAAACTCTGCTTACATATTTCAACAATAAATAAAATGCTAAAATAATAATGCAAATACCACCCTAAACTAAAATATCAAACTAAAATATCAAATATCAAAACTCGAAGGTATTTGCTTCAAATGGGTATATTAAATATGCCACCCTGTGATTTTAATTTTTTTATTTTTGTTGTTTTTTTATTATCAGCAATTCGTTAGTGAAAATGCAAATTAGGTTCAATAAAACTTATAATTAATCGCATTTGAACAGAAACAGAACATATATATTTTTGTACTAACATGCATAAGCAAGAATAAATATGTATGTATGTGCATATGCCTATATTTTATTCCCAACATGTAAACATCGCTGTTCGAATATCAGAACGGAAGAAAGTGTTTGAGTAACTTGGTCGTAATTTATTGAGATGTAAATCCCACTAAATACTAAAAATAAGATTAGAGGCGGCAATAAAACATTCGGTCAAGTGCATAAATTATCACAAATGAATGAGTATTTTAACGATATTATTGAGTTCTCAAAACTTACACACGCACATACGTTCATACATATAAACATATATTTACTTATACCTATACTTACGTAAGTATTCATTTGGGTACACCCACACAAATGGCGGCACTTTTTAATTAAGTTGGCTCACTTGAAAGCTAATAAAACTTCTGAAATGGATATAAATTTGATTAAACAAACAAGATAATAATTTTCGGGATTTATTACAAGAAAGTAAAGGCATTTAAGTCGATTGATGTGATATGACGTGTTGCAATAATCAGTTAGCAGTGCCAGTGGCGGCTCCAACCAGGCCAAGATCACTGATGCGTAATCGCAGTGCGAGTATAAATGTCAAGTGACATTTCAAGGCGCGCCATGTGGTATGCGACACGCGGAAGAGATTCCAGTTTTTTAGCCAAACGCAAAGGTGGTGTGTGTTACTAACGATATTTTAATTTATTTATAGGAAAAGAACGAAAAAGTCGTTATCTGTCCGAATTCTTACAATCGATGCCCGCAGATGCTTTACATATAAACGCATCATTTAAATGCCGATAACAAAGAATTGGGCATTGTGTTTGATGATACGACGTTGCGCTGCTCTGTTTCTGCCAGCTGCGGCTGTAATGGTGGTCTTTAGAACTACAACAATACCTCCAGCCACTGGTATGGGTCGTGTTGATGATGACGCCAACACCAACGCTAACATTGACGAGGTGATTTATTTTTATTATAGCATTTCGAGGGCGAGCAGTAAAACCAAAATGAAACGAAAAAATTGTGGAACAAAGCAAATAAACAGACTGCCAGACGCAAGAACAGACAGATGGAAGAAATAAAAAATAAATACTTGCAAGTACAATAAACCAAATGCAACCGAATAACATCAATGACCAAAAGTTGAAACCGCAAGGCAGACGCGCCGGCGCAACAGATGTCAGATGACGGACGGATTTAGTAATGAAAGCGACGGATAGATGACGAAGGGATCGATATATTTTACAAACAAAAGAGGTGTAATGAGCAAAGGAACAGTGTTTTGAAATGATAAAAAAGTATACGCAAGCAATGAAGATTCTTCTCCTTGGCAGGCGCGCCGCTTAAACGTTTTTGAACGCGTTCAACAGAGCGACCGAGTTTTCTTTTTCTATCACCTTCAACTTCATCAGTAACTTTCAATGTAGAAATGTTTGTAACCACCTGTATATTAAAACATAGTCAACAGTGCCGCTGGTTCCTCATGCACTGTACAAATCTCAGTCTTTAGTTGAGGTTAAGTAGATTTTCAGTTAAGAATAGTTTTTGCTGACAAGTGTTTTTTTTTTGCATTTGGCTATTTCACTCTTGTAATGTGGGCTTATGGTAGGCTAGTCAAAAAACTGTATTTTTAATTTTACAAAAGAAATTTCGATTCGCTGGGACACGTATTTTTGGACGGCACAGCTTCTTTGAGCATCGAATGAACCGAACCCACTGTGTCACAAATTGTAAAAGTGGTAATCGAAATTGCTGTGACGCAAATTGCATTGGTGTTGGCGTAACTGCCGGCCGGTAATGATCTCCGTTGGGTACCACGTGACTGCTAAATCAGACCTTCGAAGAAGTAAATTTCATGAATTTTATGGTAATGGTCTGTTTTTAAACATGACTATTTTCTTCTGTAAATGAGTAATGGAAAATTTTACGTCATTTCATTAATGAAACACTTTCCTACTTCACACTCGCCTCTATGATTTGCCACGTCGCACGAAAGCGTTCGACAGGCAGAATTTCACATTAGACCTTATCAGCCGTTTTCGCGGACCACTACGTATTTCATGGCGCTATGACGACTTCCGTAATCAAATGAGTTGATGCATGACTACCATTCAGGAGTGCATAGGTGCGAATCTCCTTGCATGAAACACCAAAAATTATAAAAAGAAAGTTTTTCCTAATAGTGGTCGCCCCTCGGCAGGTAATGCCATGTGTGTGTTTGTGTTTCTGACATGAAAAATCTCCTCATAAAAAGCCATTTGCCGTTAAGAGTAGGCTTAAAACCATAAATAGGATGCATTATTGTACGCCTAATGAAATCCATCAAGGGAAGAGTGGACGGGGGGCTACACTTCGGGGCAGGGTCTGGTGAACTTGTTCACGGATGGATCGAAGTTGGAAGGAAAGGTTGGCGGATTCAGGTTACCGGACCACTGCAGTGTGTTCCAGGCTGCGGTAGCCGCAATCAAGGAGGAAGCTGATTGGCTGCTCACATGCGTACTAACAGTCAGGAAAGTAAGTAATTACTCCGACAACCAAGCGGCAATAAGGGCCCTCGGGTCAGTGACGGTGCATTCGAAACTGGTCAGGGAATACCTGACCTCATTTCGACTCCGTCCGAATTCTTTGACATTAGCCTCATCTGGGTTCCTGGTCATAGCGACATTGCGGGAAACTGCGAGGCGGATGAGCTGGCCAGACAAGGGGCATGTGAGGTGATCTCCCCGTGAAAGGAGAGAATTGTGATCCCCCTGATTACCTGCGGTCTGCTCCTGGAAAGATAGGCATCGCGCCAACTCAGCGAGCGTTGGGCAAGTACACAAACTTGTAAGGTCTCGAAATCCTTCTGGCTACGTGTAGACCGGGGGCACTCGGGCGAGCTTCTCAGGTTGACAAAATATCAGCTTTCGAAACTCGTGGGTTTTTTCACAAGTCACTATGCGCGAGGAATGCATGCTGTGAGGCTTGGAATTACCTCAAGTCCCATTTGCGAAGGATGTATGGAGGTTGAGGTGGAATCATCTCAGCACCTTCTCCTTAGCTGCTCTGCTCTGGTGGGGCTAAGATCCATGCATCTTGGCTCTTACTTTTTTGCTGCGCCTACTGATATAGCTGGCGTTGACATTAAAAATCTGATGAATTTCATCAGTAGCACAAAGCGGTTGACGCAAACGCAGCACAGTCATTGTTCGTAGTCCACACACTCTAAGCCCACCCTCCTAACCATCCCAGCACCATCACTTCCTGCATCCCATCGGTCTTCCTCTCTCACCTCACCTCCTTCATAATGGTATCACAAAGGACGAAACCGTTTTTTCTTCGTCCTAGTTTGCTCATTGCTTGGGCAACCATATTAACCTAACCTAATCTAATGAAATAACAAAGGAGCTCGAGGATCGATCAGAAGTCCATATATACTACTACCCATACACCATTTCTAACGAAAAATTTACTTGAGCTCCGGTGAAGATTTTTCTCAAATCCACTCAATGTGTTAATGAAATTCTCCAAAATAAGTTGTATGCCTCTGTCACTTGCTTTGAAGTGAAACCTCCTACAAGTACATACTTTTTCAAAACTTCTTGAAATATTGTAATAACCCCACAATACAAATACTCTCAATGGTGAGAGTAAATACTTAGTGCTCTAGAGCAATACTACTGTCAATACCTTATTTTCTGTGTTTGCTTGAAGTTTTCTGATTTATTGCATTGAGAGTGGCCCCGCTCATGCGACCGAACACGTACTCGCCATTCTCGCATCGGCGGCAATTACTTCTAATGGCAGATGTTTGTTGGCTTAGCGCCCATATTTCACCGTACAATGTCCCGGCCCGTCGTTCAGCCAAGCATCAGTAGCCAATTATGAACAAACAAATCGAGGGAGAGTGAATTAAAATTCCCACATGCAAAAATCGTTCAATTTTTGCTACATTTCGTGCGCTCATTACGCTTTGTTTGCTTTCTTTAGTTGAGCGGCTCATACAAATGTACACACATACATACGTACGTACACATGGTATTATTCTATATTCGCTTGCACAATCGTGTCCAAATGCACGTAAATCATTTTCAATTACACATTAAACGCTTATTATTATTGTTATGACCAATAACATCACATAAATTGGTTGATTTGCGCGTTCGCTGTAATTCGCATTTGCATTTGGATTCGATGTCTGGCCGAATGTGTCGGACGAAACCTTCTGCATTTTAATGAAAAGTGAAATACTTGCAACTAAATGAATGACTGTTGATTGAATACTTTATTTAAGTAATCTTATTTATCACTTTTGCCATTTAATTCATTTAGCATTCGCACGATTTACCTGAAATTCATTGAGGGCATGATTTCATAATTGTGGAAAAATTCCACAGAATACCGAATGATACCCTTTTGGTCGTGAATATTATAGCATAATGGAATAATGTGAAATCGAGAGTATTTCGTAAGAGGATTAAAAATGTGCCTTTATATTTTTTATAGCACTGGGAAAAACGGCATGTGTCACCAGTTCAAAAAAAAAAAGGAAAAGTAAGATATGTAAAGAAAGCAGAAATCGCTTTATATACCTGTAAACGTATGCTAGGAAGAATATGGGGTCTTCAACTCAAGTATACACTATGGTTGTATAAGGCGGTTATACGACCAATATTAACGCGTGGCTCGGTGGATTGGTGGAAAGCTCTATAGAGAGAATACAACATCAAATTACTTGGCAGAATACAAAGATTAGCCTGTGCAATAACAGTCGGTGCAATGCAACCATGTCCTAGGGAGTCCCTGAACGCATTGACACACGTTATTCCGGTAGGTCTACATATCAAGAAGATGACAACAATGAGTGCATTTAGGTTAAATGAAGCGGGTCGCTGAAAGGAAAAAATTCATGGCCATGCCAGTCTATTACTGCGACAAACCCAGTATACCTCGAATAGGACTGACTACATCGTCCCGACGGTAACATTCATTAGAAATTTTGCCACTCTCTTTCCATCTAGGAAATAATGGAATAAGGGATTCTCACTAAACAACTTTGAAATTACAGTCTACACAGATGGCAGTAAAATAGATTGTGGTGTTGGAGCTGGTATATATTCTCACAGACTTAAAACTGAGAAATCTGTGCGTATCCCTAATACCAGCAGTGTCTACCAGGCAGAAGTACTGGCAATTGGGCAATTTTGTGGGCTACTAATCACGGATTACTCTTTTAAGGACAATATCGCTATTGTTTCGGATAGCCAAGCTGCAATTCAGGCACTGCACTCGCCTACAACAACCTCCAAAGTGGTGGAACCAAGTAGGAATAGCCTTACCACCTTGAATGAAAACCATAAAGTTACCTTAATCTGGTTCCCGGGGCATCGGAACATTGAAGGTAACGAAAAAGCAGATGAACTGGCAAGAGGGGGATCTGCCATGAATAACGCTCTTGCAGAATCGGTATTCACACCATTAGGTGTAGTCAAGAATATAATTTCCCAAGCATGACTCCGAATCGCGGATTGAATGTAGATGGAAAGACCAGACTACAACCTCAAGCAATCGTCGACATTAATAAACATGATACGACGGGATGCCTGGAGACTAACGGCAGTCATAACTACCATTTGGTCTATCGGAGAACATGCAGCCAAAATGGGTATCCCTCGCAATACATATTGTCACAGTTGCAAACAACCGGAGAAAAGGGAAACAATCGTCCATTTCCTCTGCGAATGTAATGCCCTATGGAAGGACGGAATGTTAACCCTGGGTAAACCGCTGTTCGAGAGTCTTGAACTACCGTCTGGCTTAGATGTTAATAACCTGATAAGGTTCCTGAACCGCAAAGACTGGATATAGTCATGCTGTAAATGACTGGTAAACAAGCTGGTACCGAGGATGTGGCAACAAAATGGTGCGGAAGCGCTAGTTATTCCAAGCTTTTGTGCATGAGTACCGATCACCCAGGGAGCAGTGAACACCGCAATGAGTTTGGAAATTGAATGGTTTGGGATTCCCACCACCTTAAACGTTCTGTTTATATCGAATTGAGGTCATACTGTTTTCGAAATGGCGCACGATGAGACAGCCTCCATCTGTTTTGCGCTTTTTTTAGAAAGAAATTTTGTAGTTTCTCTTTAACAACGGTCAAGGGGACAGCGATGTCTGAAAAGGTGATGGCTGAAATCGATTCTGTCGACCCCTTTCTGGCAAGTTCATCGGCAATTTCATTTTCCTCTATATTCCTATGCCCAGGAACCCAGATAAGCGAAATATTTTTGCACATTCGAGACGTTTGAGTTCCTCTTTACAGGAGTTTAACAGAAGAGAGCTGTAATACGGCGATGACAGGGTCTTGATCTCAACTTGACTATCGGAAAAAATATGAATGTCTCCCTCCCAACAGCGATCCCGAAGCCCTAAGCCCAAGTATAAACTATATTTTTATAAAAAAAAGTAGTGGTGCGCTTATAACTTTGCAACGGATCGTTGAGCTGCTTCTCCTATTTAAGGTTTGCGTCTCGATTTTATTTCACCATCTTCGAAAAGCAGAGATGTTTTTTTATGAGAAGCTTTTTCATGGCTATTAGAAAAAAAGTTTTCTATTATCATGCCCACAATAGGTTTCAAGCGCGGACTTCTTCTTCTTAATTGGCGCTATAACCGCTTACGCGATTTTGGCCGAGTTTAGCAAAGCGCGCCAGTCGTTTCTTTCTCGTGCTAACCGGCGCCAGTTGGACACACCAAGTGAAGCCAAGTCCTTCTCCACCTGATCTTTCCAACGCAGAGGAGGCCGCCCTCTTCCTCTGCTACCACCAGCTGGTACCGCATCGAATACTTTCAAAGCCGGAGCGTTTGTATCCATTCGGACGACATGACCCAGCCAACGTAGCCGTTGGATCTTTATTCGCTGCGCTATGTCTATGTCGTCGTAAAGCTCATACAGCTCATCGTTCCATCATCTGCGATATTCGCTGTTGCCAACGTGCAAAGGTCCAAAAATCTTACGCAGAATCTTTCTCTCGAACACTCCAAGCGTCGCTTCATCGGATGTTGTCATCGTCCAAGCTTCTGCGCCATACGTTAGGACGGGCATGATGAGAGTCTTGTAGAGTGTTAGTTTTGTTCGTCGAGAGAGGACTTTACTACTCAATTGCCTACTTAGTCCAAAGTAGCACTTGTTGGCAAGAGAGATTCTACGTTGGATTTCAAGGCTGACATTGTTATCGGTGTTAATGCTGGTTCCTAAATAGACGAAGTCTTTTACAACCTCGAAATTATAACTGTCTACAGTGACGTGGGTGCCGATACGCGAGTGCGCCGACTGTTTGTTTGAAGACAGGAGGTACTTCGTTTTGTCCTCGTTCACCACCAGGCCCATTCGCTTTGCCTCTTTGTCCAGTTTGGAGAAGGCAGAACTAACAGCGCGGTTGTTAAGGCCGATGATGTCAATGTCATCGGCATACGCCAGCAATTGTACGATCTTATAAAAAATTGTGCCTGAGCGATTAAGTTCTGCGGCTCGTACGATGCTCTCCAACATCAGGTTAAAGAAGTCACCGACAGCGAGTCACCCTGTCTGAAACCTCGTTTGGTATCAAACGGCTCGGAGAGGTCCTTCCCAATTCTGACGGTGCTGCTGGTGTTGAGCAACGTCATCTTACATAGCCGTATTAGTTTTGCGGGGATACCAAATTCAGACATCGCGGCATACAGGTAACTCCTTTCCGTACTGTCGAATGCAGCTTTGAAGTCGACGAAAAGATGGTGTGTGTCGATTCTCTTTTCATGGGTCTTTTCCAAGATTTGGCGTATTGAGAACATTTGGTCGAAGGTAGACTTTCCAGGTCTGAAGCCACACTGATAAGGTCCAATCAGTTGGTTGACGGTGGGCTTCAGCCTTTCACACAATACGCTCGCTAGAACCTTATAGGCGATACTTAGAAGACTAATCCCGCGGTAATTGGCACAAATTGCAGGATCGCCCTTCTTATGGATTGGGCAGAGCACACTTAAATTCCAATCGGCAGGCATGCTTTCATCCGACCATATTTTGCATAGAAGCTGATGCATGCACCTTACCAGCTCCTCGCCGCCATGTTTGAATAGCTCACCCGGCAGTCCGTCGACGCCCGCGGCTTTGTTATTCTTTAGCCGCGTTATCGCTATTCTCACCTCGTCATGATCGGGTAGCGGAACGACAATTCCGTCGTCAACGATTGGGGTATCGGGATCTTCACTTTCTTGGTGACATGCGCAGCTGTCACTGTTTAATAAGTTCGAGAAGTGTTCCCTCCATAATTTAAGATTGCTCTGTACGTCAGTCACCAGTTCGCCGTCTTTGTTCTTACAGGAAAACGCCCCGGTCTTAAAACCTTCTGTAAGCCGCCGAACTTTCTGGTAGAATTTTCGGGGATTGTTCCTGTTGGCCAGCATCTCAAGCTCTTCGCACTCACGTATTTCGGCCTCTCGTTTCTTTTTTCGGATAATACGTCTCTCTTCCTTTTTCAGCTCTTTGTAGCGATCCCACATGGCTCGCGTTGCGCCCGATCGCAGCGTGGCTCTATAGGCGGCATCCTTTCTTTCTGCGGCAGCGTGACATTCCTCGTCGTACCAACTGTTTTTTCGGGCTCGCCGGAATCCGATTTCTTCTTCGGCGGCGGTACGTAGAGAACGAGAAATGTTGCTCCATTGTTCGTGGATGCCGGTTTGTTAGGCAGTACTCTCTGAGAGCAGGAGTGAGAGTCGAGTGGCGAATCTTCTGGCTGTCTGTTGTGATTGCAGCTTTTCGATGTCGAACATTCTTTGCGTAGGTAGATGTACGTTTTTTGCTGCACAGAGGCGTGTGCGCAGTTTGGCTGCAACAAGGTAGTGATCCGAGTCGATCTTGGGTCCTCGGATCGTACGTACATCTAATACACTAGAAGCGTGTCTTCCATCTATCACAACATGATCGATTTGGTTTCATGTTTTTCGATCAGGAGACTTCAGGACTTCACCTAAAGGTAATACTGCACTAACCCATTCAGCTATGGCGTCCGCCAATTAATGTTTTGAATCTCTGATCAGAAAAGCATTTGAATATAAGGAAATCTTTAAATGAACACAAATTTTCACAGTACGCAGTTTTTTTTATAGCGATCCCAATGTGAAAGGACAGCACTCCATCCCATGTAATGTATCCGATTTCCTTCAGTCAATTACTGTCTCATCTTCGCATTATGCCCCCAATTAACATTTCAAACAAACTCTTGAACTTCTTCCTATAATTTGACATTTGCCCACTTAAGTGGATCTTAATTGAAAACGAAATGAGGAGCATAACCTTAATCCTGTAGCAAAAGTCGAAGGAGATTACCCTCAGCCTAAAATCTCAAACACTTAATAGGCAAAGAACAAGAAAACAAAGAAAAAACAACTACTATGACATGGATACAAGTAGCAACAGTCGGTTGAACGCACAATTAACGTCAAGCCAATCCAGAGAGGGTAAGCAAGGCAATCAGTGCTCGCAACATACACAAGATACATACCTACATACACATACATAGATAATTATTAAGTATGCAGTTCCGCTTGCGTAAGGCCATTGCCCTTCAACGGGGCACCCACAATTCACAGTTTGCACTAAGTGTGGCGATCAAGGCGGCTGTGAGTATGAAAACAAAAAGGCATTTACAATAAAAGTGAAAGGATCAAATTTCAAGAACTGCTTTTGAATGTCAAGCATGAGAGAGCACAGGCGCACCAAGCCCTCCACAGACAATCGCAGAACTAGGCGTGCATGAGCGCCTCAGCTGGAGCGCCGGCTGTGTGCATTTGCGATAGTCATTGATTTGTTTCTATTCTGCACCGCAATCAATAGTGCGGCATAATCACAATTATTACCCTTCGCCTGGGGCAACCTAATTGCGGCCACAAATCACGTGCTCGTTTAGGCTACTGTTGTTGTAGGTCTGTTATGTGGAAGGGTGATTCCGTAAGAAAGAAATACTTTCAATTTTCAAGTTTAACAATATTTATTTACAAACAAACGAACATTTTTACGGGCATGTGTGCATGTACTAATGCATTTTTACTCATGAACTCATTAACAGTGCGCAGGTGCTTGGCTTTGGTACTATTATGGCTGTATTTTGCCACTGGCATTCCCGGAATTGCCGCAAGTTGTATGGCAGTTTATGTGCCTTCAAAGTTTTATGACCCGAATTTATTTGCTTCTCATTTAATTTTAATAATTTCTCTATGCAAATATAATTCATTCTTCTTTAAGTTTCAAAGTTTGTGGAAATAAAAAACAATTTACGAATTTTTAACAATTTTATTTTCTCTTATTTAGGAGGAAATATAAAATACTTAGAGTTCTTCAATAGCGGGCGCTCCTTTGGTGCTTTCCTACAACATGAATTACTTGGGACTCTTCCTTGATAGAGGGCTAACGAGGAGGCCCAAAATTGAAGAGAGAATCAACAAGGCAACAGTCTCCATGTATGGAGTAAGGCAAAGAATAGGCCTCTTGGGTAAATTTGCATTTTGGCTTCATAACACAATTACAAAGCCAACATTGTTGTATGGAGTCTTAGTTTGGTGGACCTCGCTGGAAAGGACGACATCTGTTAAGAAGCTGGAGAGGATCCAAAGATCGGCACTCAATGGAGTCGGTGGGGCCCTTCGGACCGCTCCTACTCTAGCGTTTAACGCTATGCTGAATGTGGTACCCGTGGACATGCATCGCAAACAGATTGAAGTATTCAGGCCAAAAGCTACACTTAAGCTATGGATACTCTTGTATTTTTAGAAACGTAGAGCTCATCCCCATGGCGGTGTATCAATATATACTCTCACTGGGTTCGAGAGGTACTTTTCCATTCACAATCCCTCAAAGGAAGAGTGGGCGTTGTGCAACATTTGGTGACAAAGCATGGGAACATGTTTACGGATGGCTCGAAGCTGGACGGAAGAGTTGGTGGCGGAGTGTTCTGCGTGGAGCTCTCTATTAAGCTCAACTTTAGGCTACCGGACCACTGCAGTGTTTTCCAAGAGGAGGCGGCCACAATTAAAGCAATGGATTGGTTGCTTACTAGTGTAATTACTTTAAAGGAGGAAAATATCTACACCGATAGCCATGGGCTCGTTCGAAATTAGTCTAGGAATCTCTCTCTCATTTGGGTTCCCGGTTACAGTGGCAAAGCGGGAAACTGGTGGGCTGATGAGCTGGCTAGACAAGGAAAGTAGGGGTTAGTGCGTTAGCGTACAAAGCCACGAGATCCTTCTGGCCTCGGGTGGATCTGGACAGGCGAGAGACCTTCTAAGAACTTCTAAGGCTAACAAAGCCGCAGCTCTCGAATTTGGTAGGTGTCCTTACCGGGCATTGTCCGTTAGGTATTCGGTGAGACTTTGAATTGCTTCAAGTCTTTTCTGCAAAAGCTGTCTGAAGGTGAATTCCATCAGTAGCTTGAAGCGGTTAACACAATTGTAATTGGTCATCATCCTTCATTCCAGGGCTCCTGCCTTCTTTTTCCACTGTTTTTTTCCTTCTGTATGGCATCACCATGAATGAATTTGATTCTTTGTTCAAGTGAAACATTTGCGTGGACAGCCATTTATCCTCAACTAGCTTATCAAAATATTAAACAATTTAATCCGAATTTGTAGAAAAAGTACAAGTGTGCAGTTGAAAAATTCATTAAATTTAAGTATAAGAAAGTTTAAATTAAAAGTGGCTCGAAAATTGCGCTGATTTTAGACAATTTTTGTAGGTACATTTTTATACAGATGTTAGCTAGACGATAAGGTTGGCTATGGAGTATTTTTGAAAGAATTACGACTTGAACTATCCGTTCGACTACCAGACTACTACGGGGTCTATCAATTAGAATTTCGAGCTACAAAAAAAGTGGTTACGTATGTAAATTCGCAAGACGTAACAAAAACTACAAAAAATATATTCTCGGATAGACAAGCAGCCATTAAATCAACGAAGGTAACTTTACTATGATTAAAGGTTGCACAGGAATGCCGGGCAGCCCTAAATAATATTCGCGTCGTATTCAGGGGCACAGACAATTTCCATTGTAAAGCCTGTTCAAGAAGGTACAACTCTTCAACTGCTTAGTGATAGAAGTACCATAGCTATGGCCACAAGCAAACTGATAATTAAAAACAACATCCAAGAGGCCAATAGGCCATGGAGAGATCATGGCGCTTACGTAACAGCTAGGTTACTACGGTCATTGATTATTTGGCAGGCCATCCTTCAGAGGAGGAGAGGAGTTTTCTCCCATCAGTATTGTAGAAGTTGTAGAAATAAGGAAGAGTAAGAAACAGTTGAGCATTTCCTTTGCAATTGTCCAGCCCTAGCTAAAACCAAAGCAAATTTTCTCGGTAGATTTTTTTCAATTCTTTTACGGAACTGTTCGGCGTGGAGATTGAACAAATCCTGTGCTTCAAAAAAGCCACAAAATAGTTTCACGAAGAAAAATAAATGAAGTTCCCGTGTCGCACAGTGGTATCACAATGGGCATGTAAGGTCTAAGTGAATTGGTCATACAGACCGACTGCCACCAGAACCTAACCTAACCTTGTTTTCGACGCCGAGTGATGATAATCACACACTGAAAATATCACCTTAAGGATGTTAATGAGGTAGTAACCAATTTTACTTATTCATGCCTACTTTGAGTCTGAAGAAAATAAAAAGAGGATACAATTTACCACTTCTACTAATAAATTCTCTTTAGCGCTCACACGCTTCTACTGTTAAAACCCCCCACTGCAGGCGAAGAATAAGAAGTAGGTATTCTTCAAACTTCTTAAGAGTAAAACTCAATTTCATTTTGAAATCATAAAACTTGAATTGTGAACTTCACTTTTCCTTTAGATTTATTGGGTAATTTACACTTATCTGCTAAAAGTTTTTCTCAGCTTAAGACACGATCTTTCACCAATAAATCTGAGGTCATTAGCATATTAATCGTAAACTGCGTTTGAGCACATTTACACGATTTTCCAAGGCGATAAAAAATTTTCACCATAGTTGAGAAAAAAAGAATTAAAGGACCACCAATGGCTACATTCATAAAAAGCCTAACATAATTTCTCTCTCTCTTCTTCACGCCTAACACATCTAACATATTGCTCTAATTCGATCGGCATACGCAAGAGCAACAACAAATCATGCCAAGTATGCCGCCACTTTTAATCTCTCCACAATCTCACATTATTACACAGAGCTTCCATTTTTCAAAACTTGTAAACGTATTGCACTTGACGGCGTTAACCTTCAGGAAGTGCTCGAGCGAGTATGAAAGTATCTTAACAGCCATTAAACAGAATTTACATAATTACCGAACAAGCCAAGTCAAGCATAGCTTACACTTACGTGCACGCCTTATAAAAATTGGTAGATTGGTTGTGTAGTATGAGTATACAGTAGTGTGAGTATGTATGTATGCATGCATGTATGTATGTAGGCGTACTAAGTGCCAGGTTTCTATTGAATGCCTGAGCTGGGTAAACTCGATGCAGTTAAGAGTCAGCCAGTTGGGCAGTTAGTCAGTCAAGCGCACTTTGCGATAAGCACAGGAGAACGTGTCAAAATGAAAAGTGTTCCATGATTGCGGCATAAATTGTAGAGTCGAGACATAAATCCACATCGATAAATGACAAGCGGTTTAACAGACGCCGCCGGACAGAAGTACAACAATACGAATGCACAGCCAGTCCCCTCTTACATTTGTATGTGTGTTAATAAGTGCATATGCATGTCTGTTTATGTGTACGATTAAGGGTAAATCGAAAACCACTGAGTAAGGGGAATGTTAACTTTAACATAGTAGTTGAACTACTAGCAGAGCAAATTGTATGCACTGCACAGGAGAAATCTGGCATTTCACAGTCTATGATGAAATGAATGAAAGGTTGAAACAAAAAAAAAAAAAGAAATTGCAGAAATTCAGCAAATTATGTTGGCGATCCACATTCTCAGGTTCAATGAATAAGTAGAATAATGCGTAACTTACATCACCTTAAACCCAAATTTGGGAAGATACGAATTGATTTTGTTTATCGTTTACAGATCAGTAATATTTTTCTAGCGTCTTCTGAAGAATATTTTGAAATAAATTTTATAGTTTTGAGATTTATTCAATGTTGAAAGTTTTGGTAAGGAGTCATTTGAAAATAAATATATTCTGCGTTTTTAAGATTTTTATAAAAAAAATCTTTTTTAATTTCTTATGATAAAATATTTTTTTAAAAAATTTTTTTTCAAGACAATATTTTGCTTTGTTTAACGTTTTTGGAAAAACATAATTTTGTTGTGTAATTTTTGAAAAATTAAATCAATTTTTTTATTTATTGTTTTATTAAGATAAAAGATATTAAAAAAATTCTTTTCGAGAAAAAATTAAATGAGTTTTTAAAAAACCATTTTATTGTAATTTTTAAAAAACCATTAGATTTTTACTTATTTTTTATTAGGATTCTTTATCAAGTTTTTCATACAAAATATTCCTTTTTTTAATTGTTACGTATAAAGTTACTATATCTTAAAAATAAATTTTTTTCTAGGTAAAAACATATTGTTTTGTTCAGAGTTTTCCGAAAAGAAATTTCGTTTTGTCATTTCTAAAAAACGTTTCCGATTCTTATATAAAATTTTTTTTTTTTATATATTATTTTAGGATAAATATAACTTAAACAATTTTTTTTGAAGAAAAAAATAAAAAAGCTTTTAACAAGCTTTTGGGCAAAAAAAAATGTTTTTAACAGTTTTTGACAACTTCTCTCAAATTTTTTAAGTATGTATTTGGTTTTTTTGAATAGTTTGGTAAAAAAAAATGTTTTTGCTTTAATTCCTTGGGATCAAATACATCTTAAAAACGGTTTTGTGTACAGAAAATATACTTTTTTGTTTAAGACTTTTGAAAAAAAAAATTCTTTGTCTGTTTTGAAAAAGGTTCCTTTCATAGTTTCTACTTATTTTGTTATTATGATTTTTTCAAGATTTTTATAAAAAAAAATCCTTTTTTAATACTTTGGGATAAATTATATCTTTAAATGATTTTTGGGGGAAAAATATATTATTTTTTTAAAAGCTTTTGGAATTTTTTTTTCATTTTTGAAAAAAATTCCTCTCAGATTTTTTACTTATTTTTTTTTTGTTACGATTTTTATGCAAAATTGTCTTTTTTTGCCATTGTTTAAAATATATCTTAAACAACTTTTTTGTGTGAAGAAAATATAATTTTTTGTAAATAGTTATTGGAGAAAAAACTTAATATACCTTAAAAAAATTTTTTGGAGGTAAACTTTATTGTTTTTTTTAATTGCTTGAGATAAAATATATTAAAAATAATTAAAATAAATGGTGGCCGAATATAAATACAGTAGAAGCCCGATAAGTACAACTGGAAAATTTCAGCAATGATTGCACTTAGCGAAAAATTGCACTTTTGCGAATTTCTCCTGTGGATCGAGGAATACCTAGCGGAAAATATTTTAACTCTATTCAATGCAATTAATGAGATCAAAAGGTCGATATTCAAGAAAAATTAACACATATTTATTGAAATTAATACAAAGAGATCAATCCAAAAGGACATATGAGTGTGTGCTCCAAAATTCAATTATTTTTCTCGGAAAAACTTTGTTATTTTCGATTGCGTTTTCTCGTAACACTTTTCAAGTGCTTTTGATCGGATATCATGTAAACAAGCGATCTGATTAAGTGACAGTACATCGTTCTGTTCACCCCATTTCAAAATTGTATTGACACAGCCAAAAATCGATTCATGCTGGACTTTTTCGGTTGTTTCTTCTTGAGTAGTATCTTCGGGTTCATTGGCTTTACTATCACCTTCATCTATTCCTAATTCCAAAACCCAATTGCGGATTTCTTCTGTGTCTGCTTCACCCACATAGTTTTCGACCATCTCATTTAACCGTTGTAATGCTCCAACAAGAAGGGGGTCGTCAATTTCGATATCCAATGGCATATCGTCTGGATTAGATTCAATAATCGTGTCAACTGTTGGGCTTGTACCCAATACGCTTTTCCAGCATTTAGCGATCGTTTCAGGGAGCAATTTCCCCCATGCTTGGCTCAACATGATCACGGCGGTTTTCAAATCAATTTTCTTCAATAGTTCATGTAATGAAGAATCTTTTTCACTAATTATGGTTTCCATTAGCAATGTTTTGTATTGAATTTTTGTCAAGTTAATAGCACCTTGATCCATTGGCTGTTAAATCGCTGTGCAATTGGCCGGAAAATACATCACTTCGATCTCACCACAAACTAATTCTTCTTCGGGCGGATGAGATGGGGCTTGATCCAGCAAGAGTAATGCTTTGGGTGGAACATCATTTTCTTTGGCGAGTTTTTTCACTTCTTCGACAAAATTATCAAAGAACCACTTTTTGAAAATATCCCGCGTCATCCAAGCAGTCTTGTTGCTAGCATAATTCACCGGTAGGCGAAATTTTTTAAAACAGCGCGGATTCATAGATTTGCCGATCGTTAATGGTTTTATTTTGTTGCTGCCATCACCATTTGCACACAAAAGAACACTGATTCGATCTTTTGAAACTTTGTTGCCTGGAGCACTCTTTTCATCTTTCGAAATGTAGGTTTTATTTGGCAAAAGTTTCCAAAAGAGCCCCCTTTCATCAGCATTATATATTTGTGATGTTACATATCCTTTTTCAGTGATTTTCGCCGTCAATTTTTCCTTAAATGGCTCAATGGCTTCTGGATCACAAGATAATGATTCACCAGTCACAGTCAAATAGCGAAGTTCGAAGCGTTTCTTGAATCGCGAAAACCATCCATCACTTGCATTGAATTGTTCTCCATCCTTTTTTATTTCATCAAATATTAATATTAATATTTTTAATGCTTTGCTTTTCAATATCAAGCTAGAAACAGGAGCATTTCGTCGCCGCTGATTCATGAAAAACTGGTACAAACGCTTCTCGAGCTCTGGATGATTGCCAAACGGCAAAGTTTTCCGTTTATTTCCAAGTGAAAATGAATTGTATGCATTTTCTTTTAATGAACGGGATTGTTTTTTTATTCGGCAAATCGTTGCGCAATCAACTTTGTATTCGAATGCAAGATCTCGTTGTTTAACGCCTTTTTTAATTTTTTGGAGAATCTCATCTCTTTCTTTCAATGTAAGAAAATGTAGATTCTTTTTCACTTTTCCCATGATTTTATTTGATGAAAGCAAAAAAAAAATTATTCAAACTCCGAACGATTGTTTTACTCTCAAGAACCAGCTTGAAACTAACGCGTGTTGAATGTCACAAACGATTCGATGCCATATTTTATGATATCAGCGCTACAATTTTACAGTTATTTGTAAAAATCAAAAATCACAAAGCGTGAGAACAGTGTTTTTGGTCGCAATAATTCCGAGAACCATAACTGTGCATAGCTATAAAGCCGTGTCTTCGCGCGAGATGAACGCAAATACATTGCCGTATTAAGTAAAAAATTTCTTCGAACAAGAATTCTTTTGCGCCCGAAAATTGCAATTTTTTATTGCACTTTTCGAGTTTTCTATGGACTCAAAATCGAATTGTACTTTCCGCGAAATTGCAGTTATCGGTATTGCACTTATCGGGCTTCTACTGTATCTTGGTGTCATTCTCACACCCAAAATGGCATTCGGCAAGCACTTAGAAGCCAGAAATACTTCAGCAAAAGCTAGTATTAATTGCACATGGAACGATTTTTTAGCGAAGCCATTCATTTCATTAAAATCAAAATGGAAGCTGTTCCAAGCGGTATGCAGAGCGATACAAACCTACGCAGCGCAAGTTTGGGGATATGCCTTATTCGATGAGATAAATAAACTTCAACGTTACTTTATTAAAAGAATTCTCAAACTACCCGAGTTCACTCCAAATTATGCAATAACATTAGAAACTAATATAGAAGATAGCCACATGTATTCTTTAGAACTACACATGAAGTATATCTGGAAAACTATTTATAAATATAATTGCAACATACTCCCACACAAACTAACACGAGGCATCTTAAGTAAATATGTGTTTTGGCTTAAGCATCTGAACGACATGGGAATGGAGTTCGGTCTGAAGTTTGAAGAAAACATCACCTCTATAGACTGGCAAGATCGCTGTGTGCAACTTTTTACCGAAATGAAAATAAAAGATATCAACATGGCAAGGCAAAAAGCACAGTCAAGCGCGAAGCGAATTTAGAAACATTTAGACTACTTAAAAGGGGAATCATATATTAAAAAAGATATGCGGCTACCTGATATTACGACAATTTTCAAAGCAAGATGTGGTTTACTGAAGCTAAATGCAACTACGTATGAAAATGCTCAGAAAATATGCACCCTCTGCAATTTAAACGAGGAAGATGTCCGGTACTGAAGGAGATCAAAACAAAATACCTAAACGCAGCGAAGCTAAATGAAGCAGAAGTAATAGATATACTTAATGGCCATAATTGGAAAAGACTAACTTGCTTTATATACTCAGCCTTACGCTATAGAAATTTTCTTATTGCAGAGTTTAATTTTTGATTAATTTTTGAGTTGTGACAGACAACATTGTTATTGCCACAAATTTATGATTTCTTTCTTTATGGATTTATATATTTAAACGAATTATTGTAAAAATTATTGAAATGTAAGATGAAATATTTATAAATAAATAAAGAATTACTACTACTACTAAAAAATAATTATTTTGTGTGAGTAAAAAATATTTTTTGGAAAAAAACTTTTTTTGTCATTTTTGAAAAACCATTACTCTCAGATTTTTTATTTATTTTTTATTACAAGTTTTTGAAGATTTTTATAATTTTTTTTTTAATTGTTTGAGATAAGATAAATTTTAAAAATAGTTTTTTTTGGAGGACATGAAAAAGACATACAAAAACATCGATTTGCGAGCGGACGTAATACCATGTATGAGTACGTAAATTGTATACATCGCCAGAGTAGTTTTTGCACTGATGGTTAATATTTTACAAATTAGCACAGGAAGCTGTGTGGCTTTCGGCTGAATAAAAAAATATTTCTCGAGAATGTCATAAGATTGATTTCCAGTGGGTTAGAGTGGTAGAATTTTCCCGCGGTAATGATGCTTGTCGTAAGAGACGACTAAAATACTTGTAGACTGAGCGAAACAGGTTCAGAAAAGGAAAAAAAATATTGAGGAGCTAGGCTTAGAGAAATACTTCGAGTACATGAAGCGGGCACTAAAGATCTTTTAGCTCGCAGTGCTGAACCCCGTCATAATAATAATAATCTTAAGTTCGAAAAATAGTTCATCCTTATACCCACACCCCTAACAGACAATCATTTCCCCCTTAAAAATATAAACTTTTTCAAACTTTTTTCGATCCACTCGCGTCACTTCTCCCATGCACTTACATACATACGCACATGATCGGCAAGCGTCAAAACATGATCATATCAGAGGGCCAAACTGCATGAGTTGTTGTGTTTAGTGATGTTTTTTATGCGCACGCGCACCGTGTTCGGCGCCTTATGACTTCATCAACCACAGATTGCACTGGCGTAGGGCAGGCAATGCACAAGTTTTCTCACAAAGGGCAGACCTGATTCAGTGGACTGCAAGCGGACACAAGTGCAGCGGCCTTCTTGTGCAGTGCCAGAGATTATCAAACAAATGCCGTAATTTATAGTGAAGATGCAAAGGGATGAGGCAAGGCGGCACACGAGAATCACAGGCGTTAAAGCAGAAATTAAATTAAAACTGTGCACTGTTCTAAGTAAAGGGAGCATCAACGACGGAGTGTTGAATGCTACACATACACGCAAATTTACAGTATGTACGTGAATTTGTGTGTGTATTGCAGAAAATCACGTCGAAGTTGTTAAATTGTTTATTATTTATTGCCCCATAATCAGCGGCGGCAAGGCAGCGTAGTGATGACGACACCGTTAAGGCCCCGACTGTGGCCGAGGTGGAGAAGGTGAGAATTGTGCTGGGGGTGTTGCAGCGATTGTTATGATTATGCACGTCATTGCCAAGGTGTTGTTGTTGCTGTTTATATTGTTGGCAACTAAGCGCCAAAGCCAGTTGAAAAATTACCACGAAAAGGTGGAGTAAATCGTTAAAGCTATACGCGTCCAGCTGCATTAGATATTTTGATGGATAGTTGCGCTGTGGGCCGAAAGCGCCAGTGCCACGCATGCGCAATACACACAGGCACACAAACATATGCGGCATTTGTGCTGCTGTTACTTTGCCAACAACATGATGACTAACCAACAGCAATTGTTTCAAGATCAATGGCAGCGCGAGTTGCTTTTCATGATGCCTATCCTACTTTTATTACGCTCTTGCACCGCCTGAAGTTGCAAGCTGTGTGTGTGCCTGTAGTGCGGCTGCCGCATCTCACTTTATCCAATTTGCTCAACGAATAATAGGCGTGAAGGTGTGAAGCACTCGTTCCACTCCTTCCACCCCTTTTGGCTTCCCGCTTATATGAGTATACTTTGCTTTTTCACCAGTCAATGAACAGACTTTTTATGGTCCTGTTTGCCTCAATAAACTCAAGAAAGAAGAGCCAATAAATTATGCCCTGTATTACTTGCATATCATGAGAGTCATGGATAGTCATGCGAGTGTACTTATAAGTAAACGTTAAGTTTGCCTAGTGCCCTTCGTAGCGATCTTCGTACCAGTGACATATTAGCGCCTAATCCTCTATTGAGTTACCTTGACATGACGATCATGTGGCGTGCAGCAGCGCCTGCTTCGTCTGAAGGTCTATGCTTACACGGGCAGGCATCTACTTTTGCATGTAAACATACTTTTCTGCATAGTAAACATAGCCCTTTGTCTTAGGACTCGTATCGATGATGTCAATAATGTGGCAGTGTGTGCTAATAAATTTCTAAACATTTTGATAGTCTATAAAAATGGTAACAACATACTTAAACACATACACTTACATACATACAAACATACAAGCATTTACATGTGTCTCCCATAGGTGCGTGCGCATGATCCGCATTTGTTGTGACACTTCGCATCCGGTTCGATCAGGTGCAATAATTCATATGAAGGTTGATATAGGGAATGAGTAAATCTGTAAAAAGTAAGGAAAATCAATTTCTATTTTAAAAGGTGGTCAGGTCCCTTTATATGCGCACATTCTCATGCAAAAAATGTTTAGTATCAGGTCAGTCCATAAGTTCGTGCGTTTTTTAACGGTGGTTTTAAAATTAATAAAAAAGATGTTTAAAGTATTATTATCATTAGTCTTTTCGCCTGGAGAATGGGAAAAGTTCTCGGGATAAGGGAAGCTTGCAGGATAATTAGAAACCATCCACAAGAACTATCGGAAGTATGTATTTTTTTAGATAGTCAAGCAGCCATTTTAGCTTTAAAGTCACCAACTACCAATTCCAAATTCGTCAGACGATGCAAAGGAGAACTTAGGAGTAATGCTTTAGCGCGCACGGCAGACATCACTCTCATTTGGGTGCCTGGCCATAGGAACATAGAAGGAAATGAGAAAGCTGATGAAGTGGCAATACAGGGAAATACGATATGAAGGGTTACCAAGTTCACACTGCTTGTATCTGTAAAACAGCTCATGGCATCAACGTCAAAATTGTTCTAATGACAGTTCAAAATATTGTTTAAAAGCCATCAAAAGCATTTGC
Source organism: Anastrepha ludens (assembly GCF_028408465.1). Lineage (NCBI taxonomy): Eukaryota > Metazoa > Arthropoda > Insecta > Diptera > Tephritidae > Anastrepha > Anastrepha ludens. The sequence goes on from NC_071498.1 coordinate 31,958,362, forward strand.
GTCTCAGTTTTGATGAATTTTTTTTTTTTCTGTGATGGAATTCAAACGTAATAGTGTGATTGTGTTATATTTGGCTGGAAAATCACAACCAGCCATTGTTCGGGAGCTCAGTCACCTCAAAGTGAATAAAGTGTTTGTGTATCGTACTATAAAACGTTACAATGATACTGGTAGCATTGCAAAACGCTATGGAGGTGGACCAAAAAAAATCGCAACAACGCCAGAAGTGGTTCGGAAAGTGAAGGCTCGACTTGAACGAAGTCCACGTCGAAGTGGAAAAAAAAATGGGCAAAGAACTGAAAATATCGCTAGACAGCATTCGACGCATATTGAAAAGTGAGCTCAAGATCAAAGCTTACAAGTTCCAAAAAGCACACGATCTTTCACCTCAGCATAAAAAAGTTCGGTGCGAAAGAGCAAAGGAGTTGTTGCGCTTGCACGAACGTGGCGAATTTCCTAACCTTGTGTTTTCTGATGAAAAAAATTTCCGAATTGAGTAGTTCATAAACACTCAAAACGATGGTGTTTACTTGATCGCAGGCTCATACGAGAATGTGAGCCTACGTATGGCCACTCGAAGCAATTTCCCATCGCAAGTAATGGTTTGGGCCGCAGTGATCGCTGATGGACGCTCTCCAATCGTTTTTATCGAGCCTGGTGTCAAAGTGAATGCGACTTATTATCGGGAAAATGTTTTAGAAGCTGCTTCAAAGCCGTGGACATGCAAACATTTCGTCTCATAAAGCTCGTGTGAACCAAGAATGGTTAAAAAATCATGTTCCACACTTCATTTCGTCCACACAATGGCTTTCGAATTCGCCAGACGCAAATCCGATGGACTATTCCATCTGGTCCATTTTGGAGAGCAAGGTGAGGACTAAAAAATATGGAAGCGCTGAAAGAAGCGATTATACGAGAATTGGCCAAAATACCTCAAGATCACATTCGTGCAGCACGCAACTCATTTGTTGACCGTTTGAAGGCTATAGTCAAGACAAAAGGTGGTCATATCGAGCTAAAGTGAATATATGTTAAAATTGTAATCATTTTTGAACAGTTTTGTCTTTGAAATCAATAAAAACTAATTTCACACAAAAAAGTTATGGTGTTTTGAATAGGTAACACTTCATATCGTTCACCCTGTACAGGTGGCATTCTTTAACGAATTCCAGGCGGTAGAAATAGCCTGTCTTCAAAGCATGCGCAAAAGGGAGATCTTCTTGCTATTCCAGAAGCAGGCGATTGACAGTTGACTAACACGGTTACGTGCAAAATAACTAAACAAACGTGGCTTACTTTCAAAAAAATCCAGAACTGACGAATTGTGAAGGAATTTATGGTCTGACATATTCAGAATTATGTCAGCAATAGCCGGCCACTGGGCCTTTTGGGGAAATTTCTGATCGTTAACTAAATGGAAAGAAATTGCAAAAAAGAAAATGGACAACATAGACAGCTTTATAGTCAAATAGAAATGGTTCGATTAATAAAAGGCAGTATAAAAATTACATATTTTGTGATAATTAGGTCTGGGCTGTGTCTCTTAGACAACACCTCCAGTACCAGCATTACCACCATAACGGCATTTAGCACTGAGGTCTGAAATATCTTTGGTGTCCTCTTCGAAGATGCAGAGTATTTCTATGAGCCCAGCTTCCTTCAATGAGCCCAGCTTCCTCAATAGTTTTAGTATTTCTTCTATTTCATTGAGTTCTATTTCCACCTTTGGTAACATTTCTTTACCCATTTGTTTGTGCCACTTGCGCATTAAGGCAAGATGCCAGCAGATGATTCATCTTCCTCGCTAGCGAACCCGCAAGTTCCATTGGTGTTCCATTAGAGTATATTCCCAGTTTAATAAGAACATTATTCAATCTGCTATGCCCTAGTAGAACTTATGTGATGATTCTAAAATTATTCTTATTTAATGCTACACAATTTTAAAGATACCAGCAATTGATTTTGATTGCAATAAGCCTGGTACTGCAAGATTGTCCCAGTATGATCTTCTTTGTCTTTACTATACCTCCTAAATAAGGAAGAAGAAATTACCCTTTCTTAGTCTACAAAATGCCTCTAGGCCTATAAATAGGGAGACATTCCCCTGTTGTTGCTTATTTATTTATCAAATATATAATCGATCCTCTTATTCCTGTATTGAACAGAGGGCCCCAACAAATAGTTTCCACTGATCCTGAGTTTACACTAGTATTTTAACTTCACTCCATGTTCATTATTCGTTTTTTCCATTTCCGTCTCAGTAATCCTTCTCCATGTGTCAGACGGTCTTCCTCTGCGGCGACTGAAAAATATGGCGGCAACTGATTTTACGCAGACAGTTTGAAGTGCTTGCGCATCTTTTTGCGACTGTTTCTACGTTTCACAGACTTAAAGCAGAACCGACTTTACGTTAGACTCAAATATCTGTTGCGATCGCCATATGGGTTAAGCTTGCTGAATGCGGTCTGTGCTTTCATTATTCGTTTTTTAATATCTGCACTAGATCCTCCGTTCTCTATCCATAACTTTACCAAGGGTAAGCAAAGGAGTTTACTTCCTCGATCGGTAATCCGTTCATGGTGAATCGTTCTTTCTGAAATCTGTCCTTTTTGGATGTTTTTCTTGCATCCTAGCTGTTCTTTAGCTGTCTTTAAAAATATATTTTGTACTTTTTTATGTTTTTTTTCATTTTCGGCTAGGGACTCATTTGCTTTTTTAAGCGCGTCAACGAATTTCGTTTTTCCATTTGTCTGATTTAACTTAGGTATGTAAAAATTTTGCTGCTTATGTTCGGCTTATTTTTTCGCTGTGACAATGGAAATTTCGTTCCGAGGAATTCCTATGTAGTCTGCAACCCATAGGTTGTAATGGTCTAAGATATTTAGCTTATCAAGTCATTTACAATTTCGATATAACCTGGAAAAAGTTGAGCGGCTTTATTGCTGCCTGGCTCTCAGTAAGGCTAGTTTTGTTTCTGTTGTTATAGTTGCGTTCGCGGTTAAAGAGAGTTCATCTTTCTATTGGGTAGTCGAAAAAGTCTTTTCGTCTTTCTAATCAAACTTCAACTCATTTTTTTATATTTATAATGAACTTTATTAAACCAAATATGTACCATTTTGGTCGACCACCTTTTGCCATTTTTCTTCTAGAGACATTATTCCATCAGTGTAAAACTTTTGTGGTTTCTCGGCGAAAAAGTGCGACAAGTAATTTTCATTGGCTTCTCTTGAAGCCAACTTTACTCCATCACCGAAACAAATGGTAGTCCGATGGTGCAAGGTCAGGGCTATATGGTGGATGCATCAAAACTTCCCAGCCAAGCTCTCCCAGTTTTTGCCGAGTCATCAAAGATGTGTGTGGCCTAGCGTTGCCCTGATGGAAGACGACGCCCTTTCTGCTGACCAGTTCTGGCCATTTTTTTTTCGATTGCTTGCTCCAATCTAATCAATTGTTGACAGTAAAGTGTAGAATGAATCGTTGGAGCAGGCTGGAGCAGCTCATAGTGGATGATTCTTTTCCAATCCCACCAAACACGCAGCATAACCTTTCGAGGCGTCAAACCTGGCTTTGCGACCATTTGTTAAGCTTCACCACCCTTGCACCATTTTTTTTCGCACATTATTGTCGTATTTGATCCACTTTTCGTCTCCTGTTACCATTCGCTTCAGAAATGGTTCGATTTAATATAATTTCGTTTCAGCAAAGAATCGCAGACGTTAATTCGGTCCATTAAATTTTTCACAGACAATTCATGTGGTACCCAGACATCGAGCTTCTTTGATGATGAATGTTTAGTGCCTTGGCGATGTCATGCCAGCTTATGTGACGGTCCTGGTCAATCTTTTCCATAATTTCATCGACTTTTTCAACCATAGGTCGACCGGAGCGAGGTGCATCTTTCACATCGAAATTTCCAGAACGGAAGCGAGCGAACTATTGTTGTGCTACACGAACTGATACAGCATCGTCTCCGTGAACTTCACAAATTTCATTGGTGGCTTGCGTGGCATTCTTCCCTTTTTTATACAAAAATTTCAAAATATAGCGAATTTCTTCATTATTTTCACTAATTTTTGAACAGCTATAACTTCTCCGAATTTAATTTTTTTTGATTAAATGAAGCTTAAAATGTCACCTTTCTAACACCATATGATATGACACAATGTGATTGGTAGCACTGGAGATAGATGACTCCAACGACATCTATTGACAAAATACGAAGAGACTATTTCGACTACCCAATATTGCGTAGACTTTCGCTTGGAATTTACTTGTATTCTTGCCTAACGCTTCCGAGTATTCTTTCCCCGGCACGCAGGCACCTGCCTCTGCTCCTTCCTAGATGAGGAGCCCGCTCGTATACCATTTTGTCATGTTCTGGTTTAGCTTTAGGTTTCAGATAACTCTACCCACGTATTTTTATTAGCCAGTTCATTGTAAATGAAGCGTTTGTATTCGGACCTATCTCCGATTCTCTTTGATCTATTTTGAAGCCCTCGGATATGGGTTGGGTACGTAATGCTGTATGATACAATATTCTGTTTACAAAATGCTGTATACAAAATTCTGTAAAAAATAATAATAACAATAACTTTACTCACGTTCGCACTTCGACCTAGAACAAAGTTCTTCGAATAAGCAAGCAGATGAGGACCGGAAAATATCCGAGGGGATCCCTACAAAATGCTGTATATCAAAATTCTTTTCGTATGAAATACTGTAAATTAACGTAACAAAATTCTACAGTGACAAAATTCTGTATTTACAAAATTCTGTAAAAACAAAATTCTGTAGGGTAAGACTCCGTCAGAAAATATGAGATTTGCAAGTGGTCTTTCGATTTCTTTGAAACTTTGGGAAATATTAGTTCTAGGTAAGATACATTCGAGCCTAAAAGGATTTTGAAAAATTTTCAAAATTGAGTCATCTACGCCATGTTGAAAATCGGGACCGTGTTTTTTTCAAAAATCAATATTTCTTGAACCGTTGGATGGATTTCAATGCAATTTACAGACAATATAGAAACAAATAAGTAGTTTAAATTAGTATTATGTTAAAAAAAAAATTTCGAAATTTTGACCAAAAAAAAGTCAAAAAAAATTTTTGAATCAATTTTTAGTTGATTTGGCCAGTTTTTTAGATTTTCTGTTATACACGTAACGATTCCTTATGATTTAACCTTTATTTTGAAAAAAAAATTTTATGGTGTCTATAATAGTTCTCGAGATATTGCGATTTTAGTGGAAGCGCGCACCGTGAAGTTCGCGGTTACGCAGCGCGTGAGTAGAAAAACGCGCACAGACCTGCAGCAGTCTGCTCCAGTCACTTCATACAGGAACACATAACGCAGCGCGCATTGCACACCTGTTACCTAAACCGTGCGTGCGCGCTTCCACTAAAATCGCAACATCTCGAGAACTATTATAGACACCATAAAATTTTTTTTTCAAAATAAAGGTTAAATCATAAGGAATCGATACGTGTATACCAGAAAATCTAAAAAACTGGCCAAATCAACTAAAAATTGATTCAACAAATTTTTTTGACTTTTTTTTTGGTCAAAATTTCGAAATTTTTTTTTTAACATAATACTAATTTAAACTACTTATTTGTTTCTATATTGTCTGTAAATTGCATTGAAATCCATCCAACGGTTCAAGAAATATTGATTTTTGAAAAAAACACGGTCCCGATTTTCAACATGGCGTAGATGACTCAATTTTGAAAATTTTTCAAAATCCTTTTAGGCTCGAATGTATCTTACCTAGAACTAATATTTCCCAAAGTTTCAAAGAAATCGAAAGACCACTTGCAAATCTCATATTTTCTGACGGAGTCTTACCCTGTACTGTCTTAAAAAAATTCTGTATTGACGAAATTTTGTATTGACGAAATGCTGTAAGTAAATGATAAGAAATTCAACAAATTTTATAAAAAGAGTGCGAACTTTTTTTCTTCAGTTTCGATAGAATCCACCGTATTTTTGCGTAGAACTCTTTTTCGCGTGGGCGGCCTTCGGCCGCTCTTCAAAAAAATAACCCTCATAAGTCCAACTCCGGCTACGCAATCCACCGTATTTTTGCGTATAACTCCTTTTTTCGTTGACTTTTGTCAACACAAAATTTCGTCAATACACAATTTTGTCAATACAGAATTTTTTTAAGATAGTACAGAATTTTGTTTTTACAGAATTTTGTAAATACAGTATTTCATACGAAAAGAATTTTGATATACAGCATTTTGTAGGGATCCCCTCGGATATATTCCGGTCCTCATCTGCTTGCTTATTCGAAGAACTTTGTTCTAGGCCGAAGTGCGCCCGTGTGTAAAGTTATTGCTACCGCGTAAGGCGTTTCCTTTCCTTGCGAATTTTTTTGCTGCACAGACTCCCGGCATGTCGTTAATTTGATGTTATTTGTGATTTGAGCGCTGTTTTCGATGAGACTTAATTTGCTGACTGCGCTGCCTGACTATCGCAGTAGTAGAATGAATTGATTGTAAGTTGAGAGAGCAATTGTTTAACCAGAGCTCATATCCTATTATTTTTACTAAAGATTTGTGATTTCACAATTACTGTGCCACTCACTACTCTAAACCTCTTTACAGTTAGTCGTATCCTGTCGCCTAAAAGCTAACACTTTCCATTAGTTACAGTTAAATTCTAAGTGCACAGCTTAGTTGATTGTCAAAACTTAACTGAGGCGAAAATGCCTTTTTCAGAGATGGAGGTTTAAAAGCCACTTAGAAATCATGTCACAAATCTGCCAATAAAGTGTTTAATCTTATCGTAGAAGCTGCGAATCAAGCGAAATGGCGAAAGATGAAACTCAATTCGTCCACCTGCATTTACGAGGCATTTAATTAAGACATGCAAATATGGAAGTGCGTTCGCCAATGCACATTGCATACAATCACACACATACATACACATGATTTACGTACATACATTTACATAAACATTTATATATCAGCAGATGTTTGTTGCTCAGAGGGGAGTTTGGATATGGGAAGGCGGCTAGCATATCTCCTTCAAGTGCTTTTCCACTTCCATATTACACAGACGCTGATATGGATGCGCTTCGGAATGCGCCAATTGTGCAACTATGTACTTATGTAGCTATGCTGCCAGACTTACAGATTTAGCTGTAAATTATAGATTTTTAAACAAATCTACTGTTTCTTTCGGCAACTACAGTGCAATCCGTTCATTGTTCACTCAATCAAGATTGTTCATAGAAGTCGTACCAGGAGTTTAAAGGACCTTTAAGTTAATTCATTCCTTAACACGTTCACGCCGGCGCGTACCACCGGTGGCCCGCACAAGTCTGCTTCATGGGGCGGCGCGTACCACCGGTGGCCCGCACAAGTCTGCTTCATGGGGCGGCGCGTACCACCGGTGGCCCGCACAAGATTGCTTCATGGGGCAGCGTGTACCACCGGTGCCTCGCACAAGATTGCGTCATCTGGCAGCGCGTACCACCAATGGTACTTTATTAGACTGTACCTAGATGTAAACATTGCCGCCTGTGGGCGAAGACCATGAATAACAGCGCCGGCATGAACGTGTTAAACAAGCACATTTTATTTGAAATAAAATTAAAGTTAAAATTATAAATAATTTATAAATTAAAATTATTTTTTCCAAAAAGTCTTTAATATTGGTTCCTTTCACTTTTCCCTTTAAGACACTACTTTACAGATTAATTTCTAAAATTTCGATCTTTTGAGGCTATCCACATATGAATGGAACTGCTGGTCAGCTAGACCATGTGCCATCGATCGGAACAGGTGATAATCGGATGGCGCAATATCTGGAGAATATGGCGAGAGGGGTAGGATTTCCCATTTCAGTGTTTCCAGGTAGGTTTTAACGGGTTTGGCAACGTGAGGCCGAGCCTTGTCATGCTGTAGAATCACTTTTTCATGCTTCTCCGCGTATTGCGGCCGCCTCTCGCGCAGTGCTCGGCTCAATCGCATCCATTGAAGTCGATACTGATCCCTAGTGATGGTTCCGCTTGGTTTTAAGAGTTCATAATAAATAACATCAACTTGGTCTCACCAAATACCTAGAATAACCTTCGCAGCGTGAATATTTGGCCGAGGCGACGACGTAAAAGCATGACCGGGCAGTCCCGACGACTTTCCTTTCTTTAGATTTCTGAAATGAATCCATTTTTCATCACCCGTCACGATGCGATGAAGAAAACCCTTCATTTTTGCCGCTGGAGCAGTTTTCCCAGGCGAAAAAACGACATTCGATGTTCAACATCCCTGGTTTTAACTCATGAGGAACTCATAAGTCTCCTGTTTTTGAATCATTCCCAAAGCATGCAATCGCTTGGAAATGGATGGGCGGGTAACTGCTAATACTGAAGCAGGATCTTCTTGCGTTTGACACGGATCCTCACTGAGCAATGCCTCCAATTCAGCGTCTTCGAAGGTTTTTGGCCTTCCTTCACGCGGACGGTCATCAACATTGCAATCCCCGCCTTTGAAGCAATAGAACTAGTTTCGGCACGTTGTTTCACTTAACCCTACTACTACGTTATGGTCTTTTGATGACCTAAATTGCATATAACATCACCGTATTTCTAACTGGTGGAATATATTTGAAAGTTCTTACTACTCAGTGCATCAATTGTTGAAATATATTGAATCCAATTAGTTTTATCACCATTTTAGGCTTAGAAAATTGTTTATTGCAAGTGCTTGCACATATCATGTTCGGGTCATTTTATGACCCCTATCATATTTGTAAAACGAATAGTAAATATATTATGTAATATCCTCTGGAACACCTCTCTGTTGTGAATGCTGGAATGCGCTTACAGTTATAATTTTTGCATTCAATAACAACGAAATCAAATACTTTCAGTTCTGTGCTAAATATTGTAGTGATCAGTTGCTATTGTAAATCTAAGTTTATAGACGATAGATTTTGATAAAACATGGAATCTAGACATACTATAAGTATATATAATCTATTTTTTTTTTTCTAAATTCGTACTAGTATTTATACGGTAAAATTCCTTGTTGTATTTACTTGGCCATAATGTCAGCATGGACAAATGACTGAGCATGACATTGGTGCATTCTTGAGTGACCTTGAAGACGATGCAAGTGATGATTGTGATGCTAATTTTGTACATGAGGAAGACGAATGTTTATCTTCAGAACAATCCATTTCCAGTGGCACAGAAGCCTTCATTTCATTGACCGTAACTAATAGCACAGAAGTTTTTGATAAAGATCGGATGATAAAGTGGACAACAATACCTTCTTTGCAATGTCTAAGTCGTGCAGCAAGTGAAAATATTCTTCACGGAAAACCTGGAGTGACTTCTTATGTTATTCATCGTATTTCGAAAATTCGTGATACTTTTGATGTATGCCTTACAGAAGCTATGAAAAGGGATATAATTCACTACAGCAATTTGCAAGGAAGTGCTGTTTTCGAAAATTTTCAAGCTATAGATGCTACTGAGTTCGATGCTTACCTGGGACTTCTTATACTTATTGGTATTTACTTACAATATATTTTTCCTATTGTATTATAATTATATAACGGACATATTATTCTATTAGGAGTCTACCGGTCATACGGTGAAAGTCTTAACTCCCTGTGGGACGAGTTTCATGGACGTCCGGTTTTGAGAGCAATCATGTCTTTGGAGCGATTTAGCAATATTTCTCGTGTACTAGCATTTGACGATAGGCAAAGAAGAAGATCAGAACAAAGAGGAGATAAACTTGCTCCTATTCGCATATTTTATGAGCAATGGACTCAAAACTTGCAGCTGCTTTACGTTCCAAGTGCTAACATAACGATTGACGAACAGCTTATTCCGTTCCGATGTCGATGTCCTTTCAAAGTATACATTCCAAGTAAACCTGGGAAATATGGCATGAAAGCGTGGATAGCAGCGGATTCTGACACCGCATTTTGCTTACAGTTCCAAATATACTTGGGCAAGGTAGGAGACAACGCTGAAAGGAATCAAGGCGAACGGGTTGTTCTAGACTTAGTGTCTTCATATCGTGGACGAAATGTGACTACCGATAATTTTTTTACGAGTCATAACCTTGCATTAGAACTGCTAAAGCAGAAAATTACTATTGTTGGCACAGTAAGGAACAACAAACGTTTTCTGCCGGTTCATGCAACATCACAAGAACTGCGTAAGCCTCCAATACACTCAAGTAATTTTTTTTTTCATGAAAAAGAAACTGTAGCTTTGTATGTGCCTAAAAAATACAGAATGATTTATTTGCTTAGCACCCTTCACCATAATAGCAACATTTTAGAAGATCATCCAAAAAAAATTCCGGAAATAATTGAATACTACAACTCGACAAAAGGTGGAGTCGACACATTGGACCAAATGGTTCGTACATATTCGTGCAAAAGGAAAACCAATCGGTGGCCAGTTGCCCTGTTTTCTAATTTATTAGATATTTCTGCTCTAAACGCTTTTATAATCTGGACCGAAATATATCCTGAATGGCAAAAAAATAAATTGCACAAAAGGCGCCTATTTTTAGAGCAACTCGGTGAAGTTTTAGCTCAAGAACATATCAAGAGGCGTAGTCGGCTTCCTCGCGCAGAAGCCTCTGCATCATTGGTGCGAAGAATTCGAGAAGAAGACAGTGCATCACCATCTACGAATTCGCCTTCTCCAAAACGAAAATGCGCTAGTGAACGGAAAAGGTGCAAATTTTGCCCGTCGAAAAAGGAAAAAAAGACCTTTACTGAGTGCATAACTTGCAAAAAACCTGTTTGTCCGTCACACCGACACACAACCACTCTAACGACGACATATTGCATTGATCACAAGCCTTAAAAATATTTTTGAACTGTACAAATTTGAATTTTCTCAATAAGAAAATTTGGGGTCAAATAAGACCCGAACATAACATGTGTATTTTTTTTCTAACATAGTAGCAGGGTTAAAACAGCATCTCCACAAACTTTTTGTAGCTCTCGGTGTGCTTCAGTCGTCGTGTTTTTCGAATGAAAGAGGAAAATCAGCACTTCCCGCAAATGACGATTATTCGGCACAAAATCAGACATTTTCACAAAACCAAAAGTATCTATATGATACCAGAAAAAACTCACTAATGTGTCGAAGCAGATTGTTTACCATATGTCTAAGCTTGGTTTATGATGTTTAGGTTATGTTAGAATCGACTAGCACATACTGCTGGCGGCATCTATTGACGAACAGCGGGAACTTAGTTGCGCACCTAATATAGGGTGGGCCATGTAAAATTTGCTTCTTGAATCGGCTATAAAAAAAAACTAATGAATATTTTTTCAAACTTTTTTTTTATTTTGAAGATTGAACATTGTCATTTATGAATGAAAAATAATATCGTTCAAATGGCTGCCAAGACTGGCTTTATAGTAGGCCATTCGATCAACCCAATTTTTAAGCACATTTTCGATTGTTTGGGCTCCAATTTCATGAATGGCAACTTCGATTTCGTGTTTTAAAGCATCAGTGGTCTCTGGATCGTTCGCATAGCATTTGTTCTTAATGGATCCCCACAAAAAATAGTTCAACGGGCTTAAATTACAGCTCCGAGGCGGCCAATTGATATCGGTATCGAAAAACGGTAGCCAAAAGTTCGAGTGTAACTTTGGTAGTGTGACAAGTTGCACCGTCCTGTTGAAACCAAATATCGTCTATGTCATCCTCTTCAATTTTTGGAAACAACAACTCGTTGAGAATGTCACGGTAACGCTCGCCATTTACTGTAACCACAGAAGAAGACTCACCATTTTGGAAATAGGTTTTCAATATATCAAAATTTTGTTCAAGCGTATAGCGTCCCATTTCGTAAATGTCAAACTTTTAAGTAAATTATGAACACATTTGAGATGTCATTTGTGTTACCATTCTCAAAAAAATAGGTGGTTTAAAAAGCAAACGCTATATGGCCCACCCTGTATATTATCGAGAGAAATATATCACTCGATAACATTTTTTTTATCTAATTCATAAGGTTTGTTCACTCTACTGAGTGAATGAAACATAATCGCTCGAAGAGTTCAGTTAAGCTGGTGCATTATACAGATCCATAAGTAAAAACACTCTTACCTAGTTCTCAAAAAATGCTCAAGTTAAAATTATTATTTTCTATTTTGTTTTTTGTCGATATTCTATTGTTTCTAGTGTCACCATAAAAATTTTCTAATTTGGAATAGGAACCCCGCCAATACGCAAAAAGCAAAAGACCACAAGCGCTTACACCATCACAAACTCGACTGCTTGTCAAACTCGAACTTGTGTCTGTGTGCCTGTCGAGAATTGGGAAGAAGAAGAGTGTATTACTTGTATTTTTACAATAAGCTGGTGTTCGTACACAAATATAGTTTTTCAAGAATTTCAGATTTGAAGGAATAAATTAAAATATCTGCAATTTTTTTATTTTTAATGTTTTTTTTGAATTGCAATAAAAAATTCCAAATCAATTTGAATGTAATAAATTAGAAATTCTAGCGTTCACGGGCATTTTAAGGAGACAGATCCTTGTAAGCCATATTTTCCCTGATTTGCATTAAAATTATTTAAAATGAAAATGTATTTGTCAAAATTGGCATACAGTTTATTTATAACATAAAATAATATAAATTTTTTTTTATTTTAATCATTTAAAATGGCGAGCTTTGTAACATCGGCGTCAGTGACCTGAATACAAAAAAACAAAATTTTGTTTGTTTATTAATGTCATAGTTTCTATATGAATTAAACAAAAATGGAAAAAAAATTGCGGAATAAAATGCTTCAAAAAAAAAAATGAATTTTGGAGCGAATTTTCTAATTTTTTCAATTTTTTTTCTTTTTTCGAAATTTTACAGGTATCTGTCGCCTTAAGAACAACGGATTTCTTGAAAAAAAAATATGATTAAGGTATCGGATTTGAGATATCGGATCAAATGTATAGTTTGTCAATTAACTGTTTGAAAAAAATTAGCCCATCAAATGAATTTTTATACGAAGGCCTGTAGCTACCTTAACAGTCCAAAGATGATGGGGAATGGACTGAATAAGATTATTCAGGCAATAATTCTCCATTATTTTCTGCCATTCTTTCTGCACGGCATTGACGGAGGCGTTTTTGTTAGTTGAACTCCCTTTAAGGCCGGCGGGCCAATTAGATGTCCTAAATTCAGTAGTTTTCGCGAAGCGTTGTAGGATGAGAAAAAAAACAATTAGCCAAATGAAGTTTTGGGGATAGTTTAATATATATTTGAACTAAAAAAAAAAATTTCTACAATCTCCAACAATATATTGTGAGCCGAGTTATCAATAGATTCCCAGAGCGCCTGTATCCAACTTTTGTACAAGATACAACTTGCAATTTTCATCTGAAAACAAAAAAAAAAAAGATTATTAATTTTGATGTAATTATCTTCTATGTGAACTAAAAAAAACATCCAAAAACTTTTTTTAAGCGACTTTTTTACCCAGTTGAAGAGTTTTTTTTTCCTTGAAAAACCACTTTTTTTTTCTAATATACCTTCCCCAAAAATTCGAATTTTACGTGTTTCTCCCAATTTTCTTAGTTCACATCGAAGATAATTACATCAAAATTAATAATCTTTTTTTTTTGTTTTCAGATGAAAATTGCAAGTTGTATCTTGTACAAAAGTTGGATACAGGCGCTCTGGGAATCTATTGATAACTCGGCTTACAATATATTGTTGGAGATTGTACAAATTTTTTTTTTTAGTTCAAATATATGTATATTAAACTATCCCCAAAACTTCATTTGGCTAATTGTTTTTTTTCTCATCCTACAACGCTTCGCGAAAACTACTGAATTTAGGACATCTAATTGGCCCGCCGGCCTTAATTATTTATTTCTTTGAGGAAGCTCACAAATTTCCACTGAGGTTTGAGCGTATTATAATATAACAAAACTGGTTCTGGAATGTCTTGATAACCGAATATTTTAGGCCAGATAACCAGGTACCTATATGATGAGTTCCAGCGCACATAAGAATTACTGGAAACTAAATGGCAGAGAAATTAACCAAGAAAAGGGTGGCCTCCCTACTTTTGGTCCCAGAGGCATTTTCTAGTAAGATATTCTTTGTCTTTCCTTTATTTCCTCCTCTCGAATTCAGCAAGCAGTGGGAAATCAAAGAAGTTCATACTGGGAAAATCTACCAGCACCAGGTTTATCGAAATTACAATCACCGATGGCTAACTTTAACCTAAACCAATTTAAATTGAATTTCAATTGAATTTCAATTTGAATTTAAATTAAATAAAAAAGAATAATTTTAGAATCATCACAGGATGTCTAGAAGGGCATTCCAGATTTAAATATCATCTTACTGATCGGGGAATACACTCCAATGGAACTCCAGTGCAACTTGCAGGTTCTGTAGGGAGAAAGATGAAACCGCTAAACATTTGCTGACATCGTCGGCATCACTGATGCATAAACTCCTGGGTAAAGAGAGCCGGAAATAAAACTCAATTAAATAGCACAAACGAGAAGTACGCTTTTCTGCCATTTAGCCAACGCTTACCGCTGATTGTATTCGTTGTGAGCTGGATTGTTGAAGAAACTGCTTCTAACGTAGACTTCCGCTTCAATTTTTTTTTTTTTTTTTTCATAGTTCTATGAACTGACCTCCGCTTTTACTCTATCGAATAAAGTTCCTTCGAGTACCTTACCCGCAGAGTCGATGAGACATATTCGTCTGTAACTGGACGGCTCCACTGCTGATTTGCCTGGCCATTAAAGCAAAATTTAATTTTGGCGTTTCCAAATTGCCCGAAAGGTACCCGGCATTTAAAAAGTTGCTAAAAACTTCGGTTTATTGCATGATCGCCAGCTTTAAGCATTTATTCGGCACTTCATTCGTACCAGGAGCTCTTGCGTGTGCTGTACTGTTTGGCAGTCCTTAGTACTTCTTCTTCGGTATTAAAGTCGAATTTAGTCAACATGGACTTGAAGGAGACTAATTGAAGATACCAGACATCTTTGTTTAGGAAATAGCCTTGGCATGATTTTTACCACGAAAAACAGACAGGTCGTGCTGCGGCTTTGCTGCTCTCAAGCTTTTTGGTTGCTATTGGGTTGGCAACTAAGTAATTGCGGATTTCACTCATAGATGACTTCAGTTGAATTTTAGGTTTGCAAACGTAGTACAAATGTAAAACACATTTTGTTATTTGATAGTTGGCAATTCAGCTGTCAATCAGTAAAAAAAATGTTTTTATCGGTTCCATAGTTTTCGTTTGGCGTTCGTTGAAAAATGGAAAATCAAAAGGAATATTTTCGTCATATTTTGCTTTTTTACTTCCGCAAAGGGAAAACCGCATCGAAAGTTCATAAAAAATTATGTGCTGTTTATGGTGACGAAGCCTTAAAAGAAAAACAACTTGGCTATGTTCAAAAGCTCGATACGTGGGTTGCTCATGAACTGAAAGAAACGCATTTAACGCAACGCATTAACAGCTGCGATTTGCTAAAGAAACGTAATGAAAATGATCCATTTTTAAAACGACTGATAACTGGCAATCAAAAATGGGTTTTTTACAATAATATCGGGCGGAAAAGATCGTGGAACAGGCCAGTTGGTTCACAGCAACATCAAAAGCTGATATTCATCAAAAAAAGGTTTTGTTATCAGTTTGGTGGGATTACAAAGAAATTGTCTACTTTGAACTCTTATCACCCAACCGAACGATCAATTCTGATGTCTACATTGAACAACTAACGAAATTAAGCAATGCAGTTGAATAAAAGATTTGTCAATTCGGGCCGACAAATCGAAAAAGTGTTATATTCCATTTTGACAATGCAAGACCACACATTTCTTTGGCTGCTCGGCAAAAATTATTGGAGCTTGGTTGGGATGTTTTGCCACATCCGCCATATAGTCCTAACCTTGCACCATCTGTTTACTTTTTGTTTCGATCTTTACAAAACTCCTTGAATGGTAAGAATTTCAATAATACTGATGATGTCAAATCGTACCTGATTCAGTTGTTTGCTAATAAAAACCAGAAGTTTTATGAACGTGGGATTATGAAGCTGCCTGAAAGATGGCAAAAGGTGAGTGATCAAATGGGCAATACATTACAGAATAAAGCTATTTAGTTCCATGAAAAAAATTGTCTTTGATTTAAAAAAAAATACGCAATTACTTAGTTGTCAACCCAATATTTTGTGTGTTGAGCTCCAATGGCATCGTTCGGCGCCATCGCAAAGCTGTGTATGCCACTTTCGATGAAAGTTTCGCTTGTGCGTAAAAACAGTCTCGTATTTGATACGAGGTTCTCGCTTTTGGCCAGAAAAAGACATCATTTTTCTGATACGTCGTTCTCATTTTAGACACGGGAGTAGGATCACGTCTCCCACACGATGACTTAAGGCAAATGGTTAAAAGCTTTTGATCTAAAATTTACTATATTTTGAACAAATGTTTCCCCCCCTTTCAGCCTTTTTTTATTATTTATGTTTAGTAAAACTGAAAAAGTTTAATTTTCTAAAAAATTTCTTCGTTTTGGAGCTTTGGTTTTGGTAGTTTTTTGGAAATATTCAGTTAAAAAAACAAAATGTGGCAACACTGCTATGCAGCATAACCTGCACGCAGATGGTCGACTACCAACTGCCTTTAAACAAGTCACACGCAGATACTACTTAGTAATGAATAGAATCAATACCGCGAGGTGCTCATAGGAAGGACCACTTAAATAATTTTCTCGCTTGTTTACATTGGCACAATGTGACAACAACATTTGATGTATGTACATAATAGCTATGCCATGAATGTGTTTGTTGTTATGGCTGTGACGGGAATATTGCGCATTGCACTTTCATTGGGAATTTACACAGTTATACATCAGAAGAGGTAAATACTACTCGCGCGTAGTAGCATCAGCTTACGGACATACAGCCATGCATGGTAGTGGTGCGAAGTACCGGTCGACTGTTGATCGTTCTAATCTGGCGCAACTGCACTAGCGGCCCCCATCGCTACCAGTACCACTACGATGGCCATTACCATCACCATCACCAGCGCCACCGACTTTACTTCCTGTACTAACTATCTCGGCAGAAAGCTGACATTTCGCATGCGAAAATAAATTAGTTTTCCATGTTGCTTTGTCAGTTATCACATCGAAATGCTTGTTTTATATCGGTGAATTCTAAAATTTTCGTCCGGTGCTATGCCACCCCACCTGCGCGCGTGTTGCTGCAGTGCGATCAGCATGCGCGGCGACGGTGGTGTCTGCAACTTGTTGGTTGTTGGCTGGCTGTTTGTCAGCTTATTTGTTGTTCTACAAGCGCAATAAAGGCATTACGTATAGAAATATCTACTTACTTTGCGTTTATGCAGCATTGCTTCTCTCGTCCATTTTTGGCGTTCGGTCCAGTTCTGTTGATTTACCGCCAGCTAAAGCTATTCTTAGACGCTGCAGCTCCATATACCACTTGCAAGTGCTGCACTGACAATGTAGCGTTTGTTGTTGTTGTTATTGTAGTTGGATATGTTGTTACATATGTATCTGCATGGATTTGTACATAAATTCGCCGCACGCAGTCAAAATAAAATGTCTTCTCCGGCTCTTTAAGTTGTTTTATGGCCAAAAGATTGTGAAAACGCAATGGAATTGCTTGAAAGCATTAGACATTAGCCGGCAATGGTCATGGCGTTGATGGTGATGGTATTAGCCCAGCACCGCGTTGGCATGCATGCACTATTTATCACATACACACACAGACACAGATACTCGCATTGCGTATAAAGTTATGCAATCAGTTACGCATGCGCGGTCGCAGCAAGTCACGTGAGTGAATTGCAATCAATTTTAAGCGGAAAGTAATTTGCTGTATCGTTAAGTGTTATTTTTGTGACAAATTGAACGAGGAAGGGATGTGTATATTCGCAAAACATCAGCAATTCGCGGTTGTGTGAGGCTAGGTGAAGCTAAATGGTTGCTTATGAGAAGGCCCACTTCAACGAGAAATGAAATTCGTGCAGGTTTCACTCCTGTTGGCGAAAGGGGACATTACGCTATCTATAGTATCCACTGCGTTCACAAGCGGTTGTAGAGGAAATGAAACATCGGAAAATGTGGAATAATCCGATATTTATAAACTTTTGTCTTCTGTTTTTTACTGTAGTAAGTGTTAGACTCAAGCGTTTGTATCTGTCGTCAGTTTACCTCCACTGTCAAGCTGCTAGCAAAGGTGACTCGAAAACTTACAAGAAAAAAAAAAGAATTTCCTTTTTTTAATCAAATAATAGGTCTATTTATAAGTTCGTGCGGTTTTACAACAGATGGCGTAACTTGATTATTATTCCATCGATCCACATTTCCAAACATTCATTGGAGAGCTACTGTCGTAAGGCACAAACGTCAGTATAAGTTTTTTATTTGAAGCGTAAACAACAATATTTTTACCACACTTGAAAATGTCGAATTTCGTGCCAAATAATGTGTTTTTGCGGGGAATTCTTCTTCATTATTTTAATATGAAGAAAAAAGCAGCCGAAAGTCATCGTATCTTGGTGGAAGTTTATGGTGAGCATGCTCTATCTGAGCGAACGTGCCAGAAGTGGTTTGCACGCTTTAAAAGTGGTGATTTTGGCTTGGAAGACGAAGAACGCGAGGGTGCGCCGCCAAAGTTCATGGATACCGAATTGGAGGAATTGCTCGATCAAGATCCGGCTCAAACGCAAGAAGAGGTTGCAAAAACTTTGGGAGTTGATCAATCAACCATTTCCAAACGTTTAAAAGCCATGGGAATGATCCGAAAGGTAGGCCATTGGGTGCCGTATGAATTGAAGCCAAGAGACGTTGAACGCCGTTTTATGGCATGCGAACAACTGCTTCAACGGCACAAAAGAAAGGGTTTTTTGCATCGAATTGTGACTGGCGATGAAAAGTGGGTCCATTACGACAATCCAAAACGTCGGGCAACGTATGGATACCCTGGCCATGCTTCAACATCGACGTCGGCGCAGAATATTCATGGCCTGAAGGTTATGCTGTGTATCTGGTGGGACCAGCTGGGTGTTGTGTATTATGAGCTACTGAAACCGAATGAAACGATTACGGGGGATGTCTACCGACGACAATTGATGCGTTTGAGCCGAGCACTGCGAGAAAAACGGCCGCAATACGCCGATAGACACGACAAAGTTATTTTGCAACATGACAATGCTCGGCCACATGTTGCACAAGTGGTCAAAACATACTTAGAAACGCTCAAATGGGATGTCCTACCCCACCCGCCGTATAGTCCAGACCTTGCGCCATCCGATTACTATCTCTTCCGATCGATGCAACATGGCCTGGCTGACCAGCACTTCCGTAATTACGATGAAGTCAAAAAATGGATCGATTCGTGGATTGCGGCAAAACCGACCGAATTTTTCACAAAGGGAATCCGTGAATTGCCAGAAAGATGGGAAAAAGTAGTAGTAAGCGATGGACAATATTTTGAATATTAAATTTGTAACCATTTTACGTCAATAAAGTTTCAAATTTCGAAAAAACCCGCACGAACTTATTCATAGTCCTATTAACTTAATTAAAACAAATCAAAATATATATATTTCTTTTTTAAATATCAAATTATGATAAATATAAGTTTGTAATCACAAGCGACCAGAACACCACCATCAAAGTTGACGCTTTGTCACAGTACTGCTCTATATACACAGCAGAGGCAGCGGTACTGCATGAAGCGGTTTCCTTCGTCTCGCGATAAGGTAAAAAATGTATAATTTGCACAGAAAGTAAATCGGCAATAGAGGCTCTCCTAAGCCCGAGAAATTATTCAATCCTCATAGCCAATACTCGCGATATCCTATATCTCTGCAAAAGCACAATAAAAATTATGTGGGTTCCGGGTCTCGCTGGTATCCGAGACAATCACCTAGCAGACGAGCGCGCTAAAGAAGCATCCAGTGAACCACTGGAACTGCTTACGTATATTACAACGAAAGATATTCGTATGCATGTGAAGAGTCTACTAGAGTGGAGAAACTACCAGCACCATTACAAAGAACATAACCCTATTGGTTTGAAGCCTAACTACCCACCAAATTGTTTATGCATAGATTTAAGAACGTTTACTCGCCTTAGAATAGGCCACACTTTAAAAACACATTGCCACCTTTTAAATGGTTCCGACAGTCTGAACTGCTCACAGTGTAACTCAAGCTCCCTAACTGTTATTCACATCCTAGATGAATGTCCTGACTTGAACCAATTCAGAAAAATTTTATTCGGGAATCTTCAACCATCCAACCTTCTTAAAGCTACCACCTATGGAAATTTCAGTGCCATTAACAAATTTCTTAAACTATGTAATATTACAGGCATTTAGATATATTTCCATAGACATAAGGTTTTTATTATTAAATCACTATTTATAGTTGGTTCTCTTGTACATTTTTTTTTTTTTTTTATTGAAACGTTATTAATAAATAGATACATTTCATGTTATTACACCTAGTTATATAACTAACAAGCAAATTCCTGTAGCTTCGCAGTAGATTCATCCACGTTTTCGCCAACAGCGCGGACGCACGTATCATCCCCAAACGTCGCTATATTGCAGGATTTAGGAACAGGCAAATCGGAAGTATACAACAAATACAATACAGGCCCAAGTATGCTGCCTTGCGGAACGCCTGCATTGATTTTTCTAAGGCTGGTATATGCCTGTCCATGTTTTACGCGAAAATATCGATCTTCAATGTAAGAAGTCAATAATTCGGTAAATTGCATCGGAATTAACGTCTTAAGTTTATAGATCAGCCCCTCATGCCAGACTTTATCAAAAGCCTTTGCAGAGCAGATGTTATTTTTTTCCAGAGACTCTTCTATTGTGTGAAATATTCGATGAACTTGGTGTATCGTCGAGTGTTTTTCTCTGAAGCCAAATTGATGTGTTGGAATTAGTTGCTTGAGTGAAATTATTTCTTTTAGGCGCAAGACAAATAGTTTCTCGAAAAGTTTTCCCATGAGTGGTAGTGATGAAATTAGGCGATATGAGGCTGCCTCGTTTGCATTTTTTCCTGCTTAGGGATCATTATGATCTCTGAAATTTTCCAATGTAATGGGATATATTTCAGGCTGATGCACGCATTTACACTGTGGGCAAAAAGTAAGGTGAATTTGGTTGTAAAATGAAAAATCTTTATTTATTCTTGTAAATCAATTTCATCCCCTTCAAAATAATCCCCTCTCGATGAAATACACTTATGCTAACGATTTTTCCAATCCCCGAAACATGCCAAATAGTCCATTTCCGGTATAGCCATCAGCACCTTCTTCGATTCAGCTTTTACGAGTATCTCCTCAATCGACTCGAAACGCGTTCCCCGGAGTGGTCTCTTGAGTTTTGGGAATAGCCAGAAGTCACACGGAGTCAAATCAGGCGCATACGGTGGTGGCGGAACGATATGCGTGGAATTTTTGGCGAAATGGTCACGAAGAACGATTGCAGTGTGAGACGGTGCATTATAGTGATGCAAAAACCAAGAGTTGTTGGCCCATAATTCTGGTCTTTTTAGACGAATTGCTTCACGTAAACGACGCATAACGCTCAAATAATATTCCTTATTAACAGTTTGGCCAGGTGGAAAGAATTCATACTGCACCACACCACGAAAATCGAAAAAAACTGTCATCATGACCTTTATTTTTGAACGACTTTGACGTGCTCTTTTCGGTCTGGCCACGCCTTTAGCACGATATTCGTTTGATTGGTCGGTTGTTTCAGGGTCGTAAGCATAAATCCAAGTTTCATCTCCCGTAATGATGCATTTGAGCTTGAGCTGATAGTCTGAAAGCATTGTTTCACACACATCAACGCGACGACTTTTTTCCAAGAAATTGAGAGTTTTCGGTGCCAAACGAGATTTGATTTTTCGTAGGCCCAAATGGTCTTTCAAAATGGTTTTCACAGATCCTTCTGATATTCCGATCATATCAGTAAGGTCTTTAACAGTCAACCGACGATTTTTGAGCACTAACTCCTTCACTTTATTGACGTGTTGGTCATCTGTTGACGTCGATGGTCGTCCGGAGCGCTCTAAATCATCAACTTGTTCTCGACCCTCTTTGAAGTCTTTGTACCACTTATAAACATTTTTCTGCGACATGGTCGAATCACCAAATGCCTTCTGCAACATGCTAAACGTTTCCGCAGCCGAAATTTCATTCCACAAACAAAATTTGATGGCACTTCTCTGCTCAATCAAATCAGTCATTGTAAAAATCGAAAAATGCACTCTTGGTCGTTTGGTAAACACAAGCGTAAATATATTACTGATAATGACATTCACATGAAAGTTGGCCCAGATGTTACTAACAGTGCTGCCAACTCATGAAAAAAATAACTAGAGCGAAACTTTAATCCCGCGAAGTTTGACAAACAAATTCACCTTACTTTTTGCCCACAGTAGTGTAATCGTTGTTAGTTTAATTAAAGCCTTGTGTGTTAGGTTTTTAAGAACAGCCGAAGTTATAAGGCGAAGTAACCGGGACTCTTCTTTGATTTCAATTTAGATATTTGTGATGATACTTCCTCTGGTGTAAATAGTTCAATTTCGCAAAATTCTTGAACCGCTGGATCTTTCGTGGGGTTGAAATATCTTTTCAAGATGTTCCGCAAAGACTTTCTCAATGTCGCTTTTTGCCCGAGCTTGGGAATTATTTATTTTTTGATCGGAGGATTGTGGATAATTGGCTTTTTTAAATTTGCTGTACTTTTCCAAAGCGAATAATCAGCTTTTTTATCTGCTGATAGATTTTGTATTTTTGTATTGCACGCTCGACTTTTATGTTCTTGTATTTTGTCTTTGAGCAATTTGGTCAGTTTGTTTAGCTCAGTTTGCTGTTGTTTGCTGTTGTTTACCATTTTTTTCTTACTTTTCTCTTTTTGCTAAGAAGACATAGTATTTGAGGATATTTATAGGGAATTTTTTTTTTGGGTCAATACAGGAGTGCTTAACCAAGCAGATTTCTGTATTTGCTATGTAAAATCTGTTGTTTTCTTTTCGATGTCATACGCGTTGGTAATTGATGTATCTATATTTACATAGGTGTCAAGTTTGTGTTTGAAGAACTCCCAGTCCGTACACTTATTTGAAAGCGCACAGTTTCTTACGTTCTGTTTTATTACGCCTCTAATAGTGATGAATATTGGTGAGTGATCTCTTGCAAATAAAAAAACAGAAAGAATATTCTGGCTGACCTCGCCAGCTTATTTTATTGGAAAAATAAAAATTAATTACACAACTAAATTAAATATTAAGATAAGGATATCAAACGAAACGATTGGGCTCAAAATTCTCATTCTTACCGAGGGTAGGTTAGGTTTCGGTGGGTACGACCCTCCTTGAGAATGTAGAGGCACTCACCTAGTTCTAGAGGTTCATTGTGATACCACTTGTTTGGGCATAAGTTTCCCGCTCTAATTCCCGATGTGGTGAAACCATTTTGTACCTCTGATAAATGACGAAAAATTGTGTATAGTTGCAGGTTCCAGACATCCAAAGGAGTAAGAGTTAAGATAACGGAGTCACGCTCTGGCAAATACCGGAAGAAGTTATTAGTTATAGAAGTTATTAGAGTGAAGCCCCATACGCTTCCCATGTATTCCCATTAGGCAATGCCCAGTGATAATGCCAACCACTGCACAAATTAAAGGCCGGTCTAGGTTGTTGAGGGAACTAGTTCTGTATTCACTCCTTCTTTGCCTAATCTGTCTGGTTACCTCACCTGTAGGCTCCGTGTTCCATGTACTGAAACGAAGTAGACCGATCTAATCCAGAGTTTGCTTGATAATAGGGTAATGGAATGCCTACATTTTAGTATCTGTAGTGTAAACAATGGCCTACACTTCGACCTAAAATATCATTTGTGCCTTTAGGATGCCCCCACACTGTTTTACTTACTTATCTGCTTATCACTAGCCGCCTGATGTCTGGATTGCGTGTCGTACTTGTAAACCCACGTCTCATCTCATGTGGTGATGCGTTTGACGAATGTTGAGTCGGATTCACCCTTGCAAATCATGCCGTTAGTGATGTCAACTCGGTTCCTTTTTGTATGAAAGTCAGGTCACTTGGGACCGACTTTGCAGCAACACGGCGCAAGCCAAAATCATTCACTACAATGTCCTGAGCGGAAGCTCTCTGATGGTTCATTTGATCAATATCTCATCCAAAAACGTTTGGGTCCTTATTGCGCCTAATCAGGAAGAAGAAGAAAAGGAATATAGATATGTATATAACAATCGCATTATGGAATCAATCAGTATTAGGGAATTCACATTGCTTACATTTTTTGCATTCGTATTATTACATGAATTCGATTTCACAGAACGCACACAGAATTGATCTTATCGCGCAACTTCCTGCGCTTGTGTCGGCGCTGCAACTGCATCTCATCAAATAAAAGTCTTGTTAATCTGATTAACACAATCGGCGGTCAGACAACGCAATCAATCCTCTGCGACCACCAACGACAAGCAAATAGCAAATGAACAACGCAAGGGAATATTGCGGCAGTGCAAAAAATCATATCAATGATGAATTTGCCGCATCACAAGCCGTGGAGATGCAATCGAGATAAGAAGCGCATCAATTTCATCTGCTAAAAGGTCGCTGACTGCCATAACAAATACATGCACATATACATACATATGTACATCAATCTACTTGCATACATAAATATTTACAAAAACGAAATGAAAAGAAATTTGTTTAAAAAAATCACAATATGGATTATGCAACATATTTGGCTTAGTCTGCAACAAATTTAATTGAATTCATTCACTGAGTGGTAAAAGCATTGCACAGGAATCGAAGAATCTGCGAGGAGTAACGAAAGCGGCCTTGGTGTGCTGAAAGTATTTAGAAGCGAAATTCTGGATTTTTGATTCATGGCAGACGTCCATGAGATCTTGGAAAATACATTCAAGAAAATGGTTCAAGGAATGCTAAACACAATTTACATTGTTTTATTTTTTTACTTTTATCGTCAAGCAGATATGGGGCTGCCGCAGCCGATTAGGTTTGTGCGTGCCTACTATTCGGTAGAGCCAAGATTTGAAACCCACCGTGGGTATAAAATATCAGGTTATAGAAAAGGGTTTTTTAGGGTTTAGCGGATGCCCCTCGGCTGTCAATGACAAACCTACGAGTATACTTCTGCCATGAAAACTTCTGTACTTCTCACAAAAACCATTTGCCGTTAGGAGTCGGCTTAAAACTGTAGAAAAAGCAAAAAAATAAGCAAAAACATACAACAAAACATTAGTTGTGTTCCGTAACACCAAAATTTGAAATAATTGTTCCTAATTTTTGCATGTAGGTGTTCAATAACGCCAAAAAATAATCGATCTCATACAATTTAAGAGAGCAAAGTTACAGTTCGATAAAAAAGAGAAGTTCACTTGTGCCAGAGAAATTTTAGCCACCAAAATGTATCCATCACAAAAACATATGGCCATAAATTGTATGACTGAACTTTTTGTGAATAAGCAAATTTATGTTGTGGTGAATCTGGTCTTTTGTATAAGTACACCTTTGCCCTGCGCTGACCTGAAATTTGCAGTTTGTAGTCAGAAATGAAAAGATGCAAAATTTAGGAACAAAGAACGTGAGTTTATTGAGCCTATTTTTTGGACAACACAAAAGTTTTGAACAACCTCAGCTGATTTGTCTTTTATGTCTAATATTGTAAATATGAACGAAGGAAAATACCGCTGGTCCAATCATGAAGACGTGCTGAGTAACAACTCCTAAGTTCCTATGAATACTAAAAAAATCTTGGATCTTGAACCGCAA
Organism: Anastrepha ludens; assembly: GCF_028408465.1. Lineage (NCBI taxonomy): Eukaryota > Metazoa > Arthropoda > Insecta > Diptera > Tephritidae > Anastrepha > Anastrepha ludens. Next base: position 31,984,208 of record NC_071498.1, read on the forward strand.
CGAAAAGTCTAGCCTGGATGAACGTTGACATGGTAGTAGCATACCTGTATATACTTACACATAAATATTTACATTTATATCATTGCTTACTTTGCTAGCGCATTTTATGTACATTTTCTCTGTTACATTCCGTTGTTGGCATTCATTTTCTTCATGCCTAAAATAAAACATTTAATTAACACTTTATCGACCGGGGAGTTTTGCTATGAACCTATGACCTTTTACCGGGGGCATTTGGTTTATAAATCTCTTTGAACTTTTCTGAAAAATAGTCAATAATTGTCTGCCCCTTCGATAATCGGCTGGAATTGATTAGTAGACCAATAATCACTCAATTTACTTTTCTTCTCTAGTCCCATTATAATAATAACACCTAACCAAATTTTTAATTCGGGAGCCGTAACATCATACCATTTTTTAGTTTTCTTGGGTAATTTACTAGCGTTGGAGTTCTGATGATAGTAGCGATTTGTTTCAGATGAAATTATTTGCAATAAATAATCTTCAAAAAACAGACTCACAATATCGTCTATATTCTTTTTATCTAGATTAAATGGTAGTCCTGGGTTACCTTCAAATGACAGATTATTTCGGGGTGGGTCATCATCATTCCAGTCGGACTCAACATCGTGTTCAAAATCGCTATAGACACGCGGACTATGCCTTGTAGAAAAACTATTATCAAATCCACTTTCACTGGCACTATCACCAGTGTCACTATGGTCATAATCGTCAGGAATATCTGACAAAGCATCTGCACAATTTTCTTCTTCTAAAAATATGTTTTCGTAATCGTTTTCCATTGTTATCAGGATTTAAATTCTAAGGGTGAAACAGACAGCCAAATTACAGACAGTATATTTACAATTTTAGTTTTTCTTATAACGAAAATTTAATTCAAATTTTGTGATAGCTACTCTACAAATAAACGTATTTAATTGCAATTCACGCGACGGTTATCATAAACTGAGCTTAATGGTTTTAATTTTCACAAAATGCCAAATTATGTGAAGATAACGGTATTAAATACGACGCTTACTTAGACTAGTTTTAGTCAAATTGCTTAACACGATTACATATCGCAATATGATTATTTCATATATGACGCCAATTGGCGTCCCCGGTCGTTATAGTGTTAAGGGGTTAGGGGTAGTCAACATTTTTTTGCATTATCTTAAAGTATAGTATCTTAAAAATATTGTGTGAAAATTTGAAGTGAATCCGATAAATACTTTTCGAGTTATTCAACAATTAACAAAGGGCGCTCGGGCTTTACATAAATCGATAGCAAAACTTTAAATAAGTTTTTCTCAAAACCATGTTTTTCGAACTGGTGATCGCTGTAATTTAAGAACCGCTTGGTAGATTTCAATAAAATTTCTACTGCTTTTGAAAAACATAAAAAATTCGTGCCTGATCGAAATTTTTTTTTTAATTTCGATTTTTTTTTAACAATTAACTGTAGGGTTTTTTCTCGAAAATCTGAAAAATACTTCCTGAGGCCACCATATTGTTAATTTAAAAAAAAAACTTCCATCAGGCACAATATTATCTATTGATAAAACTAATTCCTCTTACCCGATTGATTTTAGATGAATTTCCAAGGACTTGTGACAATCACCGCAATGGGCTTCTGGAGAAACGGGCTCCACGCAAACAGCGATAACGTTTACAATTATTAATTTTTCTTTTTAAAAAGTTAGCTAAAGTCAAGTCGAAACATGATGTATTAATGCTATGTTTTTATTCTTGTAAAATAAAGCAATTGACTAGCTAAAAAAAATTTTAAAAATCATCATTTTTTCTAGCCTCTGACTAGAGCTCCTTAAATAAAATAAGATTTCGCACATTAGATATGACAGCTAAGATATTCATTCTACTCTATCATCTTCTTCTTCTTAATTGGCGCGATAACCGCTTACGCGATTTTGGCCGAGTTTAACAAAGCGCGCCAGTCGTTTCTTTTTTTTTCTAACCAGTGCCAATTGGACACACCAAGTAAAGCCAGTCCTTCTCCACCTGATCTTTCCAACGCAGAGGAGGCCTTCCTCTTTACCTACTACCACCAGCTGGTACCGCATCGAATACTTTCAGAGCCGGAGCGTTTGTATCCATCTCTATCATCATCAACTGATAATAAATTCTTCCACTTTTCTTTAATGGTAAATAAAGTCTGATAATTTTCATTAATGGGCATCGTTAATCCAACTTTTTGCGAGTTTCCGAGAAGTATTTATTTAATTAATTAACAATACTATCGATATCGCGTGGATGGGTCACGATCAAAACCTTTGAGGGCCAAGAGCAGTACGCCTTGTTGAGCGCAACATATGCCTACTAAACGGCTATCTATGCAACCAAGGAACTGGAAGAAATACTCGATCACCGCTTATGTATGCTATTTTTTCTGAGCACTTTCTTAAAACAACAGGTCAAACTGCACTGTTACTTATATGCCATCATACTGCCATCGAAGTGTTTGATATACTAGGAGGCGAGAAAAAGAGACTGATTAATTAAGTAAGGCAGGTTGAATTTAGTTGCTGAAAAGAATAGCGCGGTTTTTGCGTCAAGTCCACGCCATTTCGAACCTACACAGAAATCTAATTGGCTACTTCAATCGTTTAGCATACCTAGTGGCAAAAAATCGTGCAATTTGCCAACTGCTAGCACGAATACAAAAGCTTCCAGTGTTTCGATGCAATTCAGCCTTCCTTAAATGAAGTTCCCACCAGTGAATGTTATCAGTAAATAATTTTCTATATTTTTGATAATAAAATAAAAGGTCGTATTTCGTAACATCGGATTAGTTGGATTTACAATTTTAGTAAGTTGTTTTTTTATTGGCACACATCCACCCTCGCCAATTTATTTGCTTGTACAGGGTGGCGCAATATAAATCACTCTATCGGAGCGTTTATAATTTTTTGAATTGGCGTCGAACCTTAGTCATTTATTTATTTATTAGAAATATAAAAATTACATTACGAAAGGGTCGAGTAGCTAAGGCTTTTGGCCTAAAATAATACTAATAGGTTTTTTACTTAATTATTTAAAATTATTAGAAAAAATTGTGTCGGAATTCAATAAACAATATTATAAGAGATAAACTAGTCTAATTTGATATGCAAGGTGAAGTTCAAAATAAAAATGTTTTTGATAGTGCCATCTTTTTGATGAGTTAGTGCGTTGGAAGGTGCATCCCTAGCTTATTTCCAGTGCAAGCTTGGTGGCATTCGGTGCAGTGGAAGCGAAGTTATTGCGTCTACAGAGTCAGTATGTTTGTGTCATCGGTAAAAATAAGTTTTGTTTTAAAATCGGTAAAAGGTTTACCGAAACATTTGAATTGATGAAAAAGTTTATGGCGATGATTGTCTATCTCCTGCAAGAGTTCATGAGTGGTTTACACGTTTCAGAGATGGTTATGAGGACATAAATCACAATGAACTTACAGACCGCCCATAATCAGTAATCACCGAAAACTTCATCGAAATTGTTCGTAAATTTATCAAAAATGAACCGAAGCCATCGTTGAAATTCATGAAATCGGAAACAAAACATCGACTTATCACATTTTAACTGATCATTTGTGCTTACGAAAGGTCTATACACGTCTCATACCGCACAAGCTAACTGAGGACCAAAAATTGCTCAGAATTTAGCAATCGAAACACCTCATTAAAGGGCCTAGAAAAGACGATAACTTCCTTTACAACATTGTAAATGGTGATGAGACGTGTTGTTTCCAACATGAAGCTGAAACTAAGCGTCAAAGTGCCGAATGGACGCCCAGGCGAGCCACCAGCCAAAAAATCGCGTTTGGAGAAGTTAAAAATCAAGTCGATGCTCATTTGTTTTTATAATTCCAAAGGAATTTTCCACAAGGAGTTCGTGCCAAGGGCCAAACCGTCAACCTTGGCGTTTTGAAACGTTTGTTGCCTCGCATTCGTCGAATTAGCCCTGAATACCGCGAAGGAGGAAGCTGGCGCTTATTGCATGAAATGCACCATCTCATCGATCCAGTCTTGAGACTAATAATTTGACTAGAAATCGCATTTTAACCATCAATCACTCACCGTATAAGTCTTCCCTGTGACGTTTACCTATTCGGAAAATTGCATTTGGCCATGAAAGGAAAACGCTTTGCGTTCGTAGAGGCCATCCAAAAGGCCTGTACCGACATCCTGAAGGATATTCCGTTCAATGACCTGAAATACTCTTTCGAAAAGCTTTTAGATCGCGCAAATCAGTGTATCGAGGCTAGAGAGAACTGTTTTGAATAAATAAACTCGAAGTTATCAGAACAAAGCTTCTGTCGCTTCTATTTTAGCTCAGACTTGTTTACTTTGGACATCACCTTGTACATATAAAATCATAAATATTTGACACATTTTCTAGAGAAATCTTTATTTGGACACATAAGTAGTCTGGTGATGAAATTGGATCGAGGAAGTGCCTAGTATAGAAATTTGGGATTGTAAAGTTAACACAGATATTATGGACACGTCGAATTTCGCAGTTCCTGCCACCGCTCTATAATTGATAATTAGGTTACTGGATGCCTCAGCCATATTTGAGACTTCCTCTTACTGCATTTTTGTCAATACGGCAGTTGTTCTTGCTGCTGTGTTCGTCTAGCAACACTCCTTCGCCTCCAATCAATTTTGCGAAGTTCCACGACGATAATTCGTGTTTTAAAAGCCTGTACGTCCACCAATTTTCATCCGATTCAAGCATTTGTGAGATTAGATTATTGGGCGTTAGAAACACACCAGTTTTTTTACCAGGTCATCGTGTTCCTTAGCGAAACTTCTGCTACAAAAGGCCACTTGTTCGGCAGCCTCCTCTTCGTCCAAGCTTTCTGGGCAATAAGGACTACCAGCCAAGTCTAGGCGGCACAGATATTTTTGGAAGCAGCCGTGTGCGTTTAATAGCTGCGTCAGGAAAAAATCAACATCTCCGTGCTAATGCGCCTACCGGCCTTTTGATGACTGGTCCCATTTTGATTACCATTCAGCTATCGAGTTGGAACGTTCTGCTTGTTGGAATTCTCCTGTAGGCTTGGAACTTTGCTAGCAGTACAATCTTTTCTGTTCATTTGCCCGAATGCTTATAGGAATGTTGATAGCTATGACGCAGATTGCTATCGACGTCCTGTAGGCAACTGCGGTCCTCAACACACTTGTTCTACTGACCTGCAGTACCTTTTCAAAATTACACTTTTTGTTTGGAGAGGCGTACAGCATAATAGAGTTCGTCAGTGTATAAAGCATTTTTTTCTTACACTAACAGCTATAAGATGTTCCCTGATTGTTAGTTTCGAATCAATGTACATGCCAAGATATTTTATAGACTTCTGGGGTTCGTGGCCACCAACTGGCATTCTTCTTCCTCCTACTGATCACCACCAGTTCTGTTTATGGGTAACTAGTTGCAGACTGGTTTATTTAACCACCTTTGTATTCTTCGATATGTTTATCAATCGGTACAGGTGCGATATCGCTGGCGTTTCCCCTTATGGTTGGGTTAGAGGGCATTTCGATTTTAAGAATGCCATCGTACATAGCGTTCCAGAGGGTTGGTCCAAGAACAGATCCTTGCGGAACGCCACCTGATGCGCAGCAGCTCTTTGGGCCCTACTCGACTTGACACGTGTGAACTAGACAGCTGCAGTTTACTGACAGACGAGCAATGGAGGTCATAAAGGTCTAACTAAATATTTCCATTTTATAGTAAAAAAGTTATTCAAAAACAAAATTGAATGATTCATTTTGCACCATCTTGTACAACATGCGCAAGCTTAATTTTGCGCCACCTTTTAAATACATATACATCTACATACATATATTTTATATCAACATTTTCAATACATAAAAACCCATAAATTCTTGATAACAAAAAAGACGATAAAGTAAAACCCTTTGATATGAAATTTCAATAGGTAATAACGCTAACATGAAAGTTAAACCAGTATGCTGACGCGTAATTAAATACTAATGCCAGAAAGAATAAAAAAGCTGAAAAAGAAACAAAACATTTTTCAAACCGGCGGAATTTCAGTGCTCGTTTTCGAATTTTCCAAAAAAAAAAAAACTATGCAGGATAAAGTTCCCGGAAGGCTCTGTTGTCTCTAATTTGAGTGCATGTTTGCCCGAATTAATGAAACCCTGAGTCGAGATATCCCAAGCTCAAATTTACAATATACTTTTTTTATTCAGAGAACCTAAATCCCTTATAAACATAGCAAAATCAATGCTATGTCGAGGGCAAGAGATGTTGTGGCGGGGAAAAATAAAACTCATACTAGAAGCCCCTATAAAAGTAGGGGCGCCTAGCTTATTATCGGAATAATTCGGAGCTATTTTTCGGACCGTAAACTGAGGTTCAGAACCGAGGATTTAGAAATACAACGTAATACAATGGCAGGATAAGAAATCCTATAAGAATCCGTTTTAGGCGCACTACTACAGAACCTAATATGAGACGTTGTCCTAAGATTGGGTATGCCTCCTAGAGTCAAATCCATTGTATTCGCTGATGATATCGTGGCGGTGATGGGAGCAAAACACATCCAAGCTATTAAGAGCATCGTTAGCGAATCTGTCAATCGGATTAATGCTTGGTTGAAGTCTATGAGCCTGGAATTAGCTGAGCACGAAATCAATGCGGTTTTAATAGGCAGCAGGAAAGCAGTTGAATTTATGATGGTAAATGTTGGGACTGCAACTCTCAATGCAAAACCCGCTATTAAATACCTACATAGGAGTGATGATTGATAGTCGTTTAAACTTTGAACCTCTCCTAGAATATAATGTGAAGAAGGCATCGAGTGTGCAGGTTTGTCTGGCTCGAAAAATGCCAAACAACGGTGGTCATAGAAAAAAACTAATATAATATCCATCTATCGGCTAAGCTCTTTGCGGACTATCTACGCTTTCCGTACAATTTCTGATGATGCTTCCTCCGTCATTGCAGGACTAATCCCGGTTGACATTTTGGCAAAAGAAATACAAAGGTTATATATAAGACTATCCGAGCACTCTTTATATTTACAATATCCACTTATAAAATCGATTATATGTATTTCACTATGCCTTCACGCGTGCCCATTTTTGTGCACTTCCCACTTCTTTCCCAACGCCAAGTCGCGTGCCTGGTTCCGCAGTATTTTACCACTACCAGTTTTTGGCAGTTCATCCAGAAAGAAGACACCACAATGCAGTTGCTTATGCATCACAACCAAACGCTTGGCCACATACTCCACAATATCCTGTTCCAACAGTTTGCTACCTGGTATCTTGACTACTGCCGCAGCCGCAGCATCACCATCCACCTCATTCCATAGACCAAAAACACACACCTCCACAACATCTGGCAACTCCGCAACCACCTGCTCAATCTCATGTGGACAATATTGCATACCGTGGAATTTCAGTATATCCCTCTTTCGATCCAACACATACAAATAGTTCTCATTGTCAAAGAAGCCCAAATCGCCAGTATGGAACCAACCCTGATAGTCTTGCATGCGTTTTGTCTCATTCGGATTGCCATAATAACCATTCCAAACTTTGTTATTATGCACGAGAATCTCGCCGGTTTCATTATGGCCCAAACTGCGTCCAGCATCATCGAGTATTTTCACCCTCACACCGGGCACCAGTTTGCCGACGGAACTTGGTTTCGTGATGCCCAAGTTGGCTGAAACACCACCGCATTCGGTGAGCGCATAACCATAGGATATGTAACCGTTGGTTAGGTATTCCTGCATCTTTAGCAATGTCGGCACATAACAATTTCCACCACCAATGCTGAGGAAACGCACACTGGCCAATTTCTCTTTGGATAAAAGTGGCGACTTGATGAGTGTGGCAATGTGGCGTGGCGCCAGCGTTAGAATGGTAACCTTATACTTGTCGATGAGCTGCAGCAGATATTCTGGTGTGTAAGGTTTATCGACTATAATGCGCGTGGCACCGTGTCCACAACTGAAGAGCATGTTGAATAAACCCGTAGACCAATCGATAGTGCTGAACGAGAGCAGCACGTCCTTGCTGGAGACAAAACTGTTGAGCAAAAAGTGATCGGAGATTATTGAAATAAAATATCGAAAACGTAAATGGTTGTAGTAAGAACTTACCCATAATCGAAAAGGCAGGAAGAGTTCGAAATGCAGACGCCTTTTGGTAGACCGGTGGTGCCTGATGAGCATAATACGGCTACAGTCTGATCTCCGCCGATATTTAGAGTTTCTGGGCTGTAAAAGAGAGATTTTTTTTTCATTTTTTTAAAAGCATTAATTTGAATAATACATTTAAAGAGCTCGTCAGAGCTGTGAAGACCTCGAATTCCTACTTTAATTTTGCACGCAGAAATTGAGAATCTTTAAGGACGATTAATGTACCTGTAGATGAATGGACTTTTGTGTGGCTATTATATGGAGAAAGCCAGACTTATTAGTTATCAATAAGAACTTCTTAACTTCAAAAGAACAAAAACTTAAGAACTTTTAACATTTAAGTCAATGCGGATATCTTCCTAGACCACCAAAGAGATCTTATCCGGTATTTCGGAGCTTTCCGGTATAATGGACACTGCACTTCCACCTATAACTGTCATCACGATCCTTCCAACCTCAAGGGAAGAATGTGAGCGGGACGATATAAGACAGGGCGAGTCCATCCAGATGTACACAAATGGCTCAAAGTATATTCCGATGCTATGATCTCCTTCAGTTTTCGGCTTCCCGACTATTGTAGTGTTCTACAAACCGAACAGATGACAATAATAAAAGCGACTCTGTGACACTGGTGCGATACCTCGAGATGACATCTACAATTTCGCTTATAACTCGGCAAAATCCCTCACAAAGCAGTCCAAAATCTCTAAGGTAGACGTGCAATGTCACACATCTCTTAACGAGACAACTGAGCTATTCCACACAGAATTAATTGGGGTTATTGACCATTGCGACTCGGCATCAAATTGACTGATGAATATATATACTATGACACAAGCATAACCTTACAGCCATGTAAGCTATTTATTGTTGAGAAAATTGTAACAACAACGAACGTAAGGTGGCGTAAGGAACCCATCTACAAAATCGTTCGGCAATAGTGATTCACTCTCAACGCTAAAGCCCTAGAATCTCTGCGAAGCTAAAATAAGTATAGTCTTAGCACACTGATTTCTTTTTTAACGGGGTACCGCATAATAGGTAGACAAGCCCAGAGGATGGGGTGCAGACACATGACTTTTGCAGAAGCTGTCTAGATGAGAAAGAGGAAGAGACGATTTTGCGCCACTATCCTGCTCTATCCAGACGCAAGTTTGGTAGACATTTTTTCAAAGGGCTGGGATCTTCTAAATAAATAAATAAATAAATAAATAATTCGCGCTTACACTCTTTTTAGGAGTTTGGCCAAGCTCCTTTTCCTATTTGTGATGTGCGTCTTGATGTTGTTTCACAAAAGAAGGGACCTACAGTTTTAAGCCCACTCTGAACGGCAAATGGTTTTTATAAGGAGCTTTTTCCTGGAAGAAATACACATGGAGCTTCACCATTGCCTGCCGAGAGGCGACCGCTATTAGAAAAAACTGTTTTTATCATTTGGTGTTTCATGCACGGATATTGGACCCTGTGTACCCCCGAGTGGTAGTCACGCACCAACTCATTCGGCTATGGTGGCCGAGATCTTCTAATTGCGGTGAACATCAATAACCTTGACAAATTTCTGAACGGTTCACATTGGCTTTAAGAGACAAAAGGGAAAATTCCCTCGCGGCATCACAATGGGATATGAGCCTGAGTGTTTCTATAACTTTTCGGTTTCTTTAATCTCACTGCATGCATTTCTTACTTATGCTCCATAAAATATTTTCTCTGAGTTCACTGCTTTCACTAGTTCTGTCAAGATAATTTACTAAGGAAAGCCAAGTATTCTTCCCCTTGATCCTTCCAATACAGAAATAGAGTAATAAACTCTTTAAGAATCAGAAGATTTACCCATTCTTACTAAGTAAATTTATTTTATTTTGAAGGCTTCGTAAAAATTATTCTTTTTTTTTTTTTGGGCGCTCCGGCTGCGGCCTTCGCTGCCGCTTCCGCAAAAAAAGAAAGACGTTAAGTTTCGAATGGAATGTAATGAAAAGTGTACCCCTCAGCTGTACACGACCGCCGTCAATCTTGAAAGAAGCAACAGCTCCAGTCTCTTGCTATCGAACAACTACACCACTCAACATTTTGTCCTCACCAAAGGTTGAAGAGCCTAACATGACTTTCCACAACAGTAAAGATGAAATAGACGAATGTTAGCTTCAGCTAGTATTCTTGGTATATCTCCAAAGATATTGGAATATTTCTAGGTATTTCCGAAAGGATGGGATGGCTGCCAGAGTCAGTTGCAGAAAAACTCTTGTAAAAACTCAACTATAGGTAGGGACTGTCTTTCATTTATTCTCCTTCTCTACACTTAAAATCAATCAAACCGCTGGTAATTTGGAGCAAGAAGATGGCGCGTTTAACCTACTGGCAATAATTATCAACATCTTTGTATAAATCGGTTCCGAAAATTGTTAGTTGTTCGCAACAAAGTAATTAACTAAATTGTTCAATGGAATATTTTCCAAGATTTTCTTGGCTGCCCTTATAGAATCCAGAGCGTAGTCAGCGAAGAGAGAAGATGTTCAATACTCTCTTCAACTTCTGTCTCACACGAGTGAGGCGACATGCCACGCAATTGGGCATCAATCGCCGGTATTTACAGAGAAATTTGATAAAAGTCTTGAAAATGTTTCCATGACAAAAGTAGACAGTGTATCAACTGTTAACTCCTCCAAATGAGTGAAACCATCGCTTAAGCTGTCCTGAATCTTAAATACGAGAAATAGAACTTTTCATCGGAAATCATTATTAGCGGCGAGGCCTATTTCCATCGCTGTAGATACGTTAAAAAGTTCAATTGTCGATTTTGGGGAACCGAAACCTCACGCGAGGTCGACGAAAGCGCAAAGTTGAAACGACTACTGTGGATACCGAGATCCACCTTCAGCAACAATCTCTTTTCGTAATTGGATCAATTGGGACTAGATAATCTGTGGTTCCAACATCATGAAGTAACGGCGCACGCTGCATGAGCCATACTCGAAATTCTGAAGGCCGCATTTGCGAGTCAATCCCTGGTTTTGACAATTTTCATTCACTGCTTACGTCGCCTAATTTAAACGTTTTAGAAGTCTTTGTATAAGGTTTTTCGAAGTCACGAGTCCATGACGACAAGAGTCCAACTCTTGAGGACCTCAAAGAGAATGTCCATCAAGAATGCCAAAACCTATCACCGGAGATGGCAAGAGTTTTAGAAAATGCCATAAAGCGGGCGTCAATTCTGGTGAGGGTCTCTTGGTGGATATCATTTTGTTGTTTTAAAGCAAAGAAACCAAGTAAAAATGGGCCAAAATCATTATTAGCGGCGAGGCCTATTTCCATCGCTGTAGATACGTTAAAAAGTTCAATTGTCGATTTTGGGGAACCGAAAGCTCACGCGAGTTCGTCGAAAGCGCAAAGTTGAAACGACTACTGTGGATACCGAGATCCACCTTCAGCAACGATCTCTTTTCGTAATTGGATCAATTGGGACTAGATAATCTGTGGTTCCAACATCATGAAGTAACGGCGCACGCTGCATGAGCCATACTCGAAATTCTGAAGGCCGCATTTGCGAGTCAATCCCTGGTTTTGACAATTTTCATTCACTGCTTACGTCGCCTAATTTAAACGTTTTAGAAGTCTTTGTATAAGGTTTTTCGAAGTCACGAGTCCATGACGACAAGAGTCCAACTCTTGAGGACCTCAAAGAGAATGTTCATCAAGAATGCCAAAACCTATCACCGGAGATGGCAAGAGTTTTAGAAAATGCCATAAAGCGGGCGTCAATTCTGGTGAGGGTCTCTTGGCGGATATCATTTTGTTGTTTTAAAGCAAAGAAACCAAGTAAAAATGGTCCAAAAACAGAATCAAAATATTTGATTTATAAGAAAAATTACAGTCAACTTTTGCGCCACCTTGTATATGCTGAAGCAAAGCGATTGGTATTCCAAAAGAGTCATTATCCGAAAATATTTAGCTTTTTGTTAGCGCATCTACACAATTTTCTTATTTATGTAAAATTTTCCTAAATATATTTCTGGACCGCGACCTGTCTAATCATGCTGTGGATGCTGTAGTGCTTAGTCACCTCGTTAACAGATTTCCAGCATACAATTTTCAAAGTTCTTCACATATAATTCAATTTACACTCACACATAAAACTGTTCGCCCTTTGTGGGTTCGAGCAAATCTTCAATTCTTGGCAAATCCTTACGATGCTCCTTCAGCGTATAGACATTGGCTTTCAATATTCTGCTGATTGTGCTCAAGCGATCATAGATGCCACCATCACAGAAGATCAGACGCGGGCGCGTAATGTAGAATAGATGTTTGATGGTCGCTGAAGAGATAAATATAAATATGAAATAAATGCAAATATATATTATACACAGTGCGTCAAATAAATATAACACTAGGACTTACTGATGGGTTTTGACAATTTATTTGTTTTTTATTACATTTTAATAAGTTTTTTATGAAAATATAATTCGTTATCCTACAAAAATTAACAATTTTTCATACAAAGGAGTTATTAAAAAATAGGAATTATTAAAAAAATTTCAAATACGCAGTTTCTTAGCCCATTGAATTTTAGTCTAAATGAGAGCAAATTCCAACTGACTCGACAATCGCATTGATTTTTGATAATTTTTTTCCTGACGGTATTGCGTGGAGAAAATCATATATGAAAAAATTTCGTGTTTTCCTTATATGGAAAACCGCCAGCAAAAAAAAAAAAAAATGTCAAAAATCAATGCAACATTTGAGAGACTTAAAACTTGCACTTTTTTGTAGTGAAATTAAATTGTTTTTTGCCTCCTTTATTAATTACACCTGTCGTATGGCACTAAGTAATTCTTTCTACAGCTTCTACATTTTGGTTAAGTTTTTCTGTGAGTTTACAAGTGTAGCTTTAAATTATTCTAGTTATCAGCTGAGTTGGGGTGGTTGGTCGTTTGAGCCGCCTGGAGTTTGCCCTTTCTGCTGATGGGAGTTGTCGCATGTCAGTATTTGTATGGTTCATTAAACAGGCAATATGATTTGTGCTGCGCTTGCGGATGATTTCTGCTACTGTATCGATGTTGAGGTCGCGATGAATATCTTCGTTTGGGACGTACCAAGGTGCATTGGGTATAGTTCTAAGTATTTTTGATTGTAGTCGTTGAATAGTGTCAATGTTACTTTAACTTGCAGTTCCTAAGATTTCTATGCCGTATGCCCAGATTGGCACAATCACAGTTTTGTATTTAAGGGTTTTGTTCAGCAATGACAGTTTCGACAGTTTTGACAGCGCCTGCCAAGTAGCCAGTATAGTTGTCGGAATCTATTTTTTACCTCATTTCTTTACAACGTGATATGTTCTTTCCAGAGAAGTTTAGAATCAATAGTCATTCCAAGGTATCTTGCTTTGGTGTCTATCGGGATTTCTGAATTGTTTATTGTCAGATTCTTGTGCCCTACTTTCTTGTTAGAATAAACTACATGAATTGTCTTGCCACTATTGATTTGTATACCCCAAGCATTAAACCATGTTAGTGTTTTGTTCAAAATCTGTTGTAACTTGTTTGTTGCTGCTTCTAAGGTTTTATGAGTTGCCAATAGGACGGTGTCATCTGCAAAGGTTGCTATCATGTCGATACTTGCAGGCAAAGGAATATCAGCTGTGTACAGCACATATAGTACAGGCCCTAGTACACTGCCCTCAGGTACACCGGCTTCCATGAGTTGAATGTTCGAGTATTTGTCTCTATATTTCACATAAAAGTACATATCTGTTTGCTAAATAGATTTTCATTAACAAATAGTAGTCGAGTGGAAGATACTGTTTAAGTTTAAATATTAAACCCTTGTGCCACACGCTGTCGAAAGCTTTCGCTACATGAAGATACAAAGCAACGCATGTATTTCTTTTATCAATTTCTGACAATATTTTATTTGTTACTCTATGTACCTGTTCTGTTGTTGAATGTTTTCTACGAAATCCGAATTGATGTGAAGGAAAGAAGTTTCGCGCCTGTCGTATGGGGTCAAGTATAAGCTTCTCAAAAAGTTTGGATAATGATGGTAATAAACTAATTGGTCTGTATGAAGAAGCTTCAGAGGCATCTTTATTAGGTTTGGGTATTGCGATGATTTCAGCAACCTTCCAAGGCAGTGGAAAATACTTCATTCGTAATGCTGAGTTAAATATATTTCTTAAGTAGAGAGTGGCTTTATCAGGTAGCTCCTTAAGAATCCTTCCTGTGATTCCGTCATATCCTGGGGATTTATTTACGTCAATTTTTATCTCAATTGCTATTCGTATTTCTTTCGAAGTTATTTTCTTCATGGGTGTATTTATGTTTTTTTTGTGAGGTGAGCATGAAATTCAGAATTGTCAGCGTCTTGGTTATTGTATTGATTTGTAAATGTTTTTTTTAAATGATCAGCGAGTATTTTTGGTTTTTCTTTTGGTGTTTTTGCTCAAGAATTTTTCCTAGTCCTTAGAGAGGGTTCGTGCATAACTGCGTTGTCGATGTTTTTGCAGGCCTTCCATAGTATATAGTTTGTAGCTCTGGTAGCTCCCAGTGATGCGATATGTTATTCAAATTTTTCCGCCTTGTCCACTTTTAATATATGTTTAATTTCTTTTGTTGCTATATTCAGCCTTTTTTAATACCTGGTGAACGTGTTGATTGCCATTGTTGCCTTAGTTTTCATTTAAATTAAATGAGCTATAAAATTGCATACTTAAAATTGTTGTAAAAGTGCTTATTAAAAATATGAAAATTGTTGTATTTTGTATAAAATTGCATACTCAAAATTCTTCTAAAAATTCTGTTAAAAAAGTTTGATATTATAATGAAAATTTGTTGAGTTGCTGCATGCTTGAAATTAGTCTAGAAGTTCTTATTAAATTTTTTTTTTTAAACATTTGGAAGACTATACTTCACAGGATCATTTCTGTAGTCAGTCTTCATTTACTTTCAATGCAAAATGAAAGATTCTCACATTTGGATTTTTATATCAAACTGCATTTTCAAAAATTTTCCAAAAATTCTATTAAAAAATTTGAAATTATGATGAATATTTGTTAATTTGCTGCATACTTAAATTTTTTTGGATTTTAATATAAAACTGCGTCCTCGAAATTTTCTAAACTCTGATTGAAAAATTTCAAATTTTTCCAAAAATTGTGATTAAAAAGTTTGAAATTATTATGAAAATTTGTTGAATTTGCTGCATGCTTGAAATTTATCTAGAAGTTCTTATTAAATTTTTGTTTTAATATTTACGTTTTTATATAAAACTCCATACTCAAAATTTTTCCAAAAATTCTATCAAAAAAGTTTGAAGTTATGATGAATATTTGTTAATTTGCCTCATACTAAACATTTTTCTAAAAGTTCTTATTAAAATTTTTTGGATTTTAATATAAAACTGCGACCTCGAAATTTTTCTAAAAATTCTGACTGAAAAATTTAAAATTTTTCCGAAAATTCTGCTTAAAAGGTTTGAAATTATAATGAAAATTTGTTGAATTTGCTGCATACTCGAAATTTTTCCAAAAATTCTGATTAAAAAATATGAGAGTTTTCGAAAAGTTCTTATTAAAAACTGTCCAATTTTTTCTACAAATTTTCGCCAAGTTTGGCTTAGAATTTTTGGGTGATCGTAACTTTATTTTCACACAAAAATTATTAAAATTAAATAAAAAACAAATAAATTGGCGAAACTTGTCAGTAAGTCCCTTCGTTACTCAACGCAGTGCATGTAGAGGGTGGCGCAAAATTAATTATCGATCTATTTTTTTTAATAGCGTTTTTACTAAATAAGTGTCAAAGATAATTGACATATGATGCAATTTGCCAAAATTACAAATCTTCCGATAGGGTGATTAATTTTGCGCCACCTTGCATATGCGCTTAAATACATCCAAGCCTGTTCCGCCTTACGATTCCGAAAGCGTGCGTGGATCTCAAATTAATTATAAATATAATGTGGACTCTAATTCGCATCAAATATTTTGATTTCGCAAAAAGCGTTTCGATATCAGACGAAATTAAAAGCAAAAAAAACCGATACAAAAAACCAAACAAACGAATCGGAATGCGGAAGAGGCTTGATTGTGCACGCACACTCACACTCGTCGTGGTGCGGGCTTATTGCGTGAAAGGGTGTACAATTCAATAGGCAACCCAAAACCACTGGCAGCAGATAAGTTGTATTGCCGCCAGCTATGCCGATCACATCGTCTTGCTTGAGGCCCATCGCCTTGAAGTGCTGAGCCAAGCGAATGCCAAAACTAATCGCCTCGCCATTTGTGAGAGCTGTGCCTTCGGTATCTGACAACTAAGTACAAATAACAGACGATAAAAAATTAATGCCAATGCACATTTTGAAAGCTCAATCTACTATAACTGTATGTATGTATGTATGTATGTGTATATGTGTGTGTGTGTGCGTGTATGTGTGTTTGTATGTATAGTATGTATGCAGTATGGTTAGTATGCATTATGCACTTGATTTGCTATGCTCGCTTCCTTTACCTGGCATATATTTCCGGGATTATTGCGCATAAATGCGAAAATCACTTTGCCAATCGAACAATCCGGATCGAAGAATTTCGCAGACTTTGGACCGCTCCATATTTTGGTATATTTATCGAACTCTGTGTTGAGATTATCCATGCTTCGTTTTGTTGTTGCTTAGGCAATCAGATTTCTTTGTTATTGCGTTAGTGGGCACAGATGAGTATTACCCGGCGTAGACAAGCGTTCGCTTGCCAACTTTGCTGGCGACTGATAATCAGCTTTTTCGACTGGATGGCCAAAAAGGAATTTTTCGCTCAGGTTTATGGATAGTAAATGAAATATTGATAAGAAGGCGGCTGATTGCGGTGTATATGAGTTAACCCTTCTCTCGCCGTGTGCTAGTGTGTGTGTGTGTTATGCATCTCAGAGTACGACGTTATCACTCAAATTCTTTTACTGATAAGAATATTGGATTACAAAAAGAAAAAATGAAAAAAAAAAAATTTATAGACTACAAGCAAGCAGAAAAATGTTAGTAGTAATAAAAAATTTGTTTTCAATTTTGAAAAATATTATATAAATGAGTTGCACCAATTTGAAGCCAAGCAATAAAATTGTTTTTTTCAATTTTGAAAAAATGTGTAAATGAGTTGCATTAATTTGAAGCCAAACAAATGCTACCAATTTTATTTTATTACTTCACGAAAATACAATTTTATTTAAAGTAATACACCAAAAAGGGACTTATGGTACTTTTTCATGTTGCAATAATAACACACGTGGCATGCAGCTAATTAGCAGGGCGACACTTAGACCAGTTTTGACTACTTTTCTGCTTTTTTTTCATTCTAAAAATTTTTTTATAATAATATTGCTCATTCTGCAACAAATGTAACATCAATCAAAGTTTGAATTTTTGCACAAAATTTATAAAAAATCGCCAAATTTTTATCAAAATTTTTAATAAGAATTTTTAGAAAAGTTTCAAGTACGCATTCATTAAATTTTAATAGGCAAACTACTCACCTACCCTGTCAGAAAGCAATAATAGATTAACGAAACCAACGCAAGACTGAGCCTTGTCGAGGCCCTATGCTCCCGTATGGAGTGAACAAGGAAAAAAAAAAGATTTTAGTAGAAGAAACTAAATTTAACTCTGAAGTGCCTCAAAGGTCGCGCAGATTTTTTCCAAACAACGAATGCACGACTTTTTTTCTTATGCCCGCAAGTACTTTTTTATTTTTTGTCATACAATTTATAATTTATTTATTAATTTATTTACTTTTTTATATTTATTTCTTTAGTTAAGTTTTAAGCTTTCACTAGTTTTTCCTCGGCAACGTTCATCAATTCGCAGAATATGAGGTTAATCGGATTTTTATCATAAGCCCTCGCTAATAATTCTTCTTAACTTTTCAATGACTTTTACATCGACTTCCTTGCGAAAACTCCTTAATCGCTTTATTTGCGGCGTCTCACTCCTTAAAATTCCACTGACCCAACTATCCAAACTATTTAGTAATTGCGTATATAACATCTGTCCTTATTTATTTAAATATGGGAACTCTTATTTATTTATGCCTTGATTTTTTTTTATTTTTATTTTATTTCATAATAATTAAATACCAATTTGAAAACAAATACATATGCGTACATTTAAATCAAGGAATGTTAATGAAACATTAACATTCTCTGTTTAAATAAACAACATTATCCGCACCAGAGAATGCTCCATTAACATTCTCTGATTCTATTAACATTCTCTGCTAGCATTGCATTCCACAGTACGACGGAAAATCAATGCATTTAAAATTGCCTCGTACAGTACAGCATACATTCACAATAGCATTCATTCCGTGCTATTTGCGCACAGGGTGACCCGGAAACTGAAGAGGAATAATTACTTTTGGTGTTTGTCTCTACTAAGATATATTTTGTGGTGGTAACCTGGACTACAAGAAATTTAAATTTTTGGGCGTTGTAGAGTCGAAAAACAAATGAGAGGGTGAAAAATGTACAACAAACAACATAAAAAACAAATCAGAGAACATAAAAAGGACGAGAAGATGCAGAAAACGTGCAAGGGGTCTCATGGACAACGAATAGCGTGAATTGTTAAAAAGGAAAGCGCCCGGCGAAGACAATTTTACTGCTCCAAGCGCCACAGTGGAGAACTTCTGGAGAGAATTGAGTGCAGTGTATTCTCACTAATGTACGTGGGCTCTGCATGGGTTAAGGCTTCTGTAGACAATCAAATTGACTAATTGCCGACGGCATTTCGCAAATCATTTGAATATTTGTCTATGCTCCTTTGCAAATAGAAATTTTATGCATCAACATTTTATTACAAAGAGTAAATCACGGATTTTCTAATTTGCACAAGAAGTTTTCATATTTAAAGAAAAAAAAAAAAATTCAACAAACATAAAACACAGTTTTTATTTATTTTATAGCATGAAAGTAGGTATTCTTACATTAACGTTGCTACATATTATCTATATATTACGATCAGGAACGAAATATTTGCTTAAAATCTGATATATATATGAATATAAGAAGTACATTTCTTTGCCGGGATGAATTATTAAAATTACTGTAAGCAGTACTAGTTAGTACGGCTTAGGTTACTTTTAGAATTAACGGGAGAGGATCTGCTGACGTACCTCACCTTATGAAGTACGCTCATATTTTTCTTTTCCACAAATAATTCCAACGATCTTTCAAGAAGGTGATAATCCTCGTAAATGTCTGCTGGTTTATATGATGAAAGAAAAATGCATAAGCAACTAAATAATCTCATAATTGCGTACTTACGGCTCCAGCTATCATATGGTAAATTCCACCTAAAACGGTCCTATGCAGAAAAAATTAATTTTGTTGTTTTTAGCTAAATTCAGTCAAATAATGTCTGCCGGAGAATAATATGTATGGGAAAATCAAAAACTATATTTTTGCCTTAAGTTTAATAAGTTTGGCAACACTGTGAACTTCGCCTATACTGAAAAGTGAGTTTACATTCTTTTTACGATGTGTCTTTATTTTACATTTTCTTGTTCTTCCTTTATGACTATTGACAAAACCCCGTTATATTTGAATATAATATGCTATTGCTTCCATTCTTTCAAAGTTTCGACATGGTACATTGTAAAATAAAATTTTTATCGATTTTTTAAAACTTTAAAATTTTCGGTCACACCCGTCCCACTAAAAATTGAAAAAGTTCAATTAAATTGGTAGTGCACATTATAATCACTTGATACTTTGCAATGATAACAAAGTATGCGTAGTAAATAGTTTGGTGACATTTTACTAATTTTTTTTTCGCTTTTTGGCAATTCAGTAATATAAAATACTTGGTCACACCCGTCACATAAACGCGAAGTGCTTGTTTTGGATGGATTCGAAAACCAGAAAGCGAGAACAAAGGAAAAAACTTTTGGTAGCTTCAAATCACGTCGTTTATTGAAAAAAAAACAGTCAGCAAAATTGAGAAAATCCTGCCTCGTAGTCAATCGAAAAGAATTGCTGTTATTAAGCAACTCGCTAAAGACGTTCCATTAAATTCTATAATGCCCTCAGTAAGTACAAGAGTGAAAACTCCGATTGACGATATTGACAAAACCAAAAGCTTTTATTTACGTGATGGTATCAGTCGACATACACCTGGAATAAGAGACGTAAAATTCGTGAAAAATCCATCAACGGGCGCTAAGCAAAAAGTTCAAAAACGATACCTCAACATGACTGTGGGCGAGTGCTTTAGTTTATTTAAGGAAGAAAATCCAACAATTAAAATTGGTAAATCTCAATTTTATAATTATCGGCCGCTAAATGTGTGCCTAGTGGCGAAAACTCCCCTCACTATGTGCCTTGGCATCTATCATGAAAACATTAAGTTTATGACAGATGTTGCTCATAAAACTTTTTCACTATACCGGAGAGTCCTTCAAAAGTTTTGCAGTCAACATGCTGCAATATTCATAGTGAGAAATGTATGAGAAACGAATGCCTCTATTGTGATAATATATGGTATATGATCTGGTACCATTAAACTACAATGAAAATATGATAGTGTCGTGGAAGTATTGGACAAGTCAGGAAGGGCGTTTCCATATAATTGCTAAGGAAGCAGCTGTAGGAGAATTCTTGAAGCTTTTTCAATTAAATCTAGATCAATATAAAACACATTGGTATGTCAACAATATGCAAGCGCAATGTTTCCAAGACAGGAAAGCGATACGCAACCAAAACGAAGTGGTTCTGCAAGTAGATTTCGCTGAAAACTTTTCAATATTTTTCCAAGACGAAATACAAAGTGCACATTGGAAGCATCCACAATTGACTATTTTTACAGCATGCGCCTGGGTTAGATATCAAGACGGTATTCCCACACAATCCTACGCTATTATCAGTGATAATTTAACTCATAACAAACACAGTGTTTGGGCATTCTTAAACAAGGAGGTTGTCTGTAAAGTCGGTTTACTGACGATAGTTTAACGTGACAACGTCATAAGAAAATACTGATGGAATGGTTGCAATTTTCAAAACAAAATTTTAATTTTATTTGTTTGATAGATATTTTGTATGGATATAGAGGAGGAGGTAAATGGAATTGCAATGGAATAGGTCAAGTTACATTTACACAAACGTGAAAAATGACGAAACATTTATCAAATTCATGAAAGATATGTTCAATTTCGATTGTGCATCAGACGTTAATAAGTCAACAACACTTAGAGGCATCATCATCGATTTGACTTTCTCAAGACACATTACACTTGAAACAGTCCCTTTCATTTCCTATTTTTCCTATCATCGTTTATTCTCAACAGAGAATTGGTTCATTACTATGCACACAGGAAGAAGGCATATGCAAATACAAGTATGTGAATTTATATACAAATGCGAATATACATACATATATATGCTCACTCAAGTAGGACAGAGCCAGATGTCACGCGTTGCCGAACGCGGGGACCGATTGTGCTCTTTGTCGTTCGTTCCGCGCTCTCGCTTGCAGTTCAAGCACATTAGCTTACATTTGCTTGCGTACGGAATAGATTCGTATATTTGATATGTCCATATGATTTGTATGCATCTTTACATATAGATTTATTCTTTTTGAAAATTGCGCGAAATTGTATATGTATATGCATGTTTATATACATATATTAGTATACAACATATCTTATAAGGTATGTGGTAAATATTATATTACCATACATTTTTTCCTTCATATATAATAAAAAAATTAATAATAATAACATTAAAACAACAGGTATTATTAACAAACTTGGTTTTATTTTAAATTCTTCAAGTGAATCAAATTAATAATAATCAATAAGAAGGCATATGCAAATACAAATACGTGAATTTATATATGTACATTTGCGCATATACATACCTACATATATACGCTCACTTAAGTAGGAGAGAGCAAGATGTCGAACGTTGCCGTTCGTTTGCTTTGTTTGCTTTGTCGTTCGTTCCGCGCTTTCGCTTGCAGTTCATTCAATGCAATGAGCAAGGTAACGACAAATGAGCAAGGCAACGGCAATGAGCAAGGTAACACTAATGAGCAAGGTAACGACATATGAGCAAGGTAACACTAATGAGCAAGGTAACGACACATTTTTTCGTGCGTGCAGCCTGTTAAATCGAATTATAAGACGTTATCACGTCAAAATGATTACAAGTGACCTTTTCAGATGGTTGTGCATCTCAATTCAAAAATGGGTACAACATTTTCAACATATGTCATGCTCCTAAGGATTTGGGTTAGAAGTGACATGGAATTTTTTCGCTATAGGCCATGGTAAAGGCGCAGTAGATGGTATAGGGGCAACAGTAAAAAGAGCATTATGGACAGCAATTAAAGCTAGAGAATGTATTATGAAAACACCGCTGGACTGTTTCAAATATCTTGTTGCAAAACACAAATTGAATAAGATCAATGTGTTTTACGCATCAAAAGACGACATCGATCAGAATAGTTCTTTCTTAAACGAAAGATGGGAAAGCGTTAAAATGGTAAAGGACCTTCAAAAAATGCATGCCTTTAAAAGAGCAGATGCGGTATCTGTATATGCTTCCTATTCATATTTATCTGAATTTAAAAAAATTTTCTTCAAAAATACAGGTCTAGAGTATTGTGATGTCAATGATAGCGAATAAAAAAATTAAATGTTGTTTTATGTGTTTTTATTCATAATTGGATTCAATAAAAAGTTTTAGTTCACCAAAATTTTTAAATTTTCATACTAGGTCACACCCGTCACATAGAGTGGTCACACCCGTCCCTTTTTTTAAGCTTTTTTTTTTAAGAAAGATATGATTTTTTTAGAAAAGTAAGTATGACATACAACCAGAAAGACTTCAAACAATGTGCTCCTCCAACATTTCTATACGCATTCTTTGGGAAATTTTACAAAAACTTCAATGAAAGTAGAGGTTTGTTGAAAGCTTAAATATGTAAGGTCACACCCGTCAAAGTCTTCAAATGGCAGCTATGGTCGGAAATGATGCATTTTCAGTATGTACTTGGTATCAAACAACTTTAATATTCACATGGCAGGGATTAGTGTCCTTTAATTTAAGTAACAGTTTTAAATTCTAAAATTATAACAAAAAATGTCAGTAACACGGTCATACCCGTCACAATGGAAATGACCATATGAGACAACATCGGTCTTAACAACGACGCTGTTGGTTCTGCACTTTTCAAGCTGGATAGAGAAACGAGGCGAGTGATGGTGAACGAGGCAAAGCGAATTATCTCCTGTGATCACACACCTCGATTGATTACTGACCTCGTCACTCTTGGCTATTAACGATTTGGAAAAGTAGAGTACTTCGTCCATTTATAGCAATAACAACGTCAGCCTTGAAATCCAACAAGTGCTACTTTGGACTAAGTAGGCGATTGAGCTCCTCTCGTGCCTCTCTCGACGAAAAAAATTACATTCAAAAAGCCTTTCATGACTCCCTTGTTATTGTAAGGCGCATGAACTTGGACGATAACAACACCTGAGGCAACGGATCTTGGAGTGTACGAGGGAAAGATTCAATAATGGATTTATAAACCTTTGCGCGTTGGCGACGGTGAATATCGAGGGCGATGCAACGAAAGTTGTGTGAGATGTACGCAGGCATGACCGTAGTGCAGCGATTAGAGATTCAGCGGCTCTGCTCGCTAGGTCATTTCGTTCGAATGGACACAAATGCCCAGGCTCTGACGTTCCCACGACAGTCGGTTCTACGTTAACGGAACGACTCGGGTGCATATCCGACCAAGGGCAGTTGCTCCAGCAGCATTCCCCTAACGTTCAGGGCAAATATTTATGCGGTTACAAGCCGGTTAGGTGTGAAAGAAAAGACGGTATCCGGCATCAAAAAGTCGTTTATCATGGCACGTTAGCGTTCGCCATTCACTGTTACATCAGCAGCAGCCTCGTCTTTGCAGAAACATGAGCCGATGATTGCTTCAGCCCATGGGCCGCACCAAATAGTTGTTTTTAATGAATGTAATGGCTGTTCTTCAATGGCTTTGGGTGGCTCTTCAGCCTAAATATGGCAATTTTACTTATTGAAGTAGCCATTAAGCCAAAATGTGCCTCATCGCTGAACACCATGAGTTGGCCCCAGCGCCCGATGAACACTTTTCACGAAGCGTCGATTTTCGTAATGCAATTTAACGATTTGTAAACCTTGTTGAGACGTAAGCCTTTCAGATTCCAATTTTATAAACCAAAAACAATCAGTAAAAAATGATGGCCTTGAGTGAGCCATGAATTTCATCCTAGCTTCCTGTGATTTCTGGAAATTTTCTTTGTCATCATATGAATGTGACCCCAACTGACGCATAAATCAATGTATGAGTAGTTTAGAATACAAATAAGGATTATTATTTGCGCTATAAAGTATTGTATTTTATTTTTTATTTATTATTTTCTTTTTCCGCTTATCAGGTTGCCCTCGTTATTTGCTGCCTTTTGTTTCAGATTTTCAAATAGTAAAACATAACTGCCGGCATCTTCCACAAACAATTTTTACGATTCATACTTTTTCCTATATAAAACAGAAAGAAATACGCAATAAATACTTCTTTTAATCTTTTTTCGATTTAAAAAGTATGGTTATTCTCGTACTGAGCCTTGAACAGTTACCAACTTCATATTCGAGTTCCCGCTCAACCGAGGCACTCGAAGCAGGTAGCAGCAGTAGGGCCGCAAGTTTGAGTTTATTCTATTTATTTGGTCACTGAATTGTCAAATTTTGTTGAAGTTTCTCTGACCGCCAACCTTTGTTTATAGACTTTGGCATTCGAGAGATCAAAAGCAAAAACAAAATGCATCGCCCTTTATGACTTTGCTTTACTCGATCCATCTGTTTAATGTGGCTTGCTTTTAACACACTTTACTGAGTTCCTTCCTACCTGTTTCAACGATTTAGCGAGCATTCCTTTTCCTGCTTTGAATGCGAATAAAATAAAAGCGAAGGCAAAGTAGTGCATAGAGAAGAAAAACAAAAGCAATATCTTTGTTGTTAGTTGCTCGGAACGGCATTCTTCTTCGAGTATTTGTCAAAGAGCAGCTGTGTCTTCCGACATTGGCGATTAGAATATGCCGAGCAGTTTGAATATAAAAGAGAGAGAGAATCGTAGGATTTTAAGTAAAACTTAATGCGCTGGTATCTGCACTGGACGCACAACTATTGATTCCTGTTATAAAATTTCGTGTGTTTTATGTGCGATTTCTCTCGTTCAGTTTAATTAGAAAACTAATTTGATTCGGTGAAAATTGTGAATCTCCACATTTAAGTAACTTTAGGGGGTTTTTGAGGAACCCTTCTAATAGACATTACTATGAGTTCCAAAAAAAGAAGTGCTTCCGCTTTCATGAGCAAAAAGTCGAGTGTAAGTCCGCGACGACTACTACGCGAAACGCTAAAGCACCAAACACAGCAAAATACAAATTCTAATTGTGATCCCGGCGAACAGCAAACGCCAAATCGCAATACTAATGAGGAAATCTCAAAGCTATATGTTCGAATTGTGGAGCATCCCGCGGCCAAAGGGTTCAAATTCCGTTACAGTAGCGACAGTCAGACGTCCTCCATGTTGTTGGGCGAGAATTGGTCTCCATCAAGAGAAACCTACCCCGCCATCGAAATTCTCAACTACAAAGGGCGCGCAGTGGTAATAATCTCCTGTGTGACAGAAGATGCTCCATATAAACCTCATCCACACACTATATTAAACAAGGAGGGTTACATACACGGTGTTTGTATCTTACAGATACCACATCGTGCCGAATTCCAAAGTTTAGGTATCAAGAGTACAAAGCGGAGTGATGTTGATATGGCCCTTAAAAAACGAGAGTCTATACATGTTGATCCTTTTAAAACGGGCTTTTCGCACCGTTTGTCCCCGCATTGCATAGATTTAAACGTGGTGCGATTGTGCTTTCAAGTGTTCATTGCAGACGAGAATGGGCATTTAACGGTGCCACTGAAGCCTGCCGTTACCAAGCCAATCTATGACAAAAGGTCTCTGTTTCGTCTAGCCATACACGAAATTTGTTGCTCGGGTTCAGTGTTGGGCTGCACTGAAATTATATTGCTCTGCAATAGGGTAGTTAAAGAGGATGTTTCGGTGCGATTTTATGAAGTCCAGAATGGCGTCAGGACTTGGGAAGCTTTTGGTTCCTTTGAGATTTATGATGTACACAAACAATCTTCGATACGTTTGAGAACGCCCAGGTATCATAACATCAATATCACCAAACCAGTAACGGTATTCGTACAGCTGGTACGAGTTTCGGATGGTATTGCTAGTGATCCTGTGCAATTCACGTATAAGCCAGTCGAGCCCGAATCGAATCTAATGCTATTAAGACGTAAATGTGAACGGATTGGCCTCAATCCTCAAGTTAATATTCCGCTCAAATTAGGGAATGCACCAAGCGGAGTATCATTTCCACTTTTTAATTTCAATAACTCTCAGCTTACTCCACCTGCAGAAGTCGTGTCACCGTCAAATACATCGTCATCCTCACCCTCAGCCCCATCCTCACCTTCATCCTCATCCTCAACTTTATACTTACCTTCGTCTTCACCCTCACCCTCACTCCACACAATGGTTACGGGCAGAAATACATCATCGATTCCCGCCTTCATCGCGGCAAGAGGTGGTGGTGATCCACCAGAAACTAAACAAGTTCCTATAGCAGCGAATAGACCTAATGCAAATGGGATGGCTGGAGCTTGCCAGCAGCTTCAGCAACAACAGCTACATCACCAAATAAAGCCGCAATATTTAGAGCTCCAGGAGTTTCAACAGTCAATACCGCCACAGGCTATGCCAAACGGGCAACAACACTATCAGCAGCCGCAGCCACAGCAGCAAACAATGCTGCAATATTTATCACCGCAGGAGTCTCAACATGCTCCGGCTCAAAATATGCCAATCGTACAACAACACTATTTGCAGCCGCGGCCACAGCCACAGCTACAACAGCAGCAGCACCAAACAAAGCAGCAATATTTCGCACTCTCGAATACTCAACAGGCAACACCGCCCCAAAATATGCCAATTGTACAACAATACTATCAGCAGTCGCGGCCACAGCCGCAGCTACAAAAGCAGAATCAACGCGAAAAGTCGCAATATTTCGCACTCCGGGAGGCTCAACAGATAACACCGCCTCAAAATATACTTGACGAACAACAACACTATCGGAAGCCGCAGCCACAGCCACAGCCGCAGCTGCAACAGCAACAGCACCAAACAAAGCTGCAATATTTCGCACTCTCAAACACTCAACAGGCAACACCGCCTCAAAATATGCCAATCGTACAACAGCACTATCAGCAGCCGCGGCCTCAGCCGCAGTTTCAACTGCAGCAACACCAAACAAGGCTTCAGTACTTAGAAGTATCGGAGACTCAAAAGGCAACACCGCCTCAAAATATGCCAACCGAGCAACAACACTATCGAAGGCCGAATCCACAGCCGCAACTACAACAGCAGCAACAACAAACAAGGCTTCAATACTTAGCCCTCCAGGAGACTCAACAGCCGCCGCCTCAAAATATGCCAATCGTACAACAACACTATCAGCAACCGCAGCCACAGAACCAAACTCAACCCAATGCCACTAACAGCACAAATAAGACCAGTTGGGAGCAACAATTCGCCAAAGTTGTTTTGTTTGCAGCATCAGCGCTAAGCAATCTTAACGGTAACAGCACTGAGTCCAATATGCGAAATTTTTTGGCGGCCACTGCGTCAGGTATAACTCAGCATGAGCAACAACAGCAACAGCCACAACACCATGAGCAGCATTTGTCGTCGACTCAACAACAACAATATCAGCCATTGAAAACAGAACCGCAATGGGAGTCTCAATCGCAAATGTTGCAGCAACAACTCATTAATAACGAAGTGCTAATAAAAACCCCCGCAGATGTGGGTAGTTTTGATTTTGTTGGAGATGACGATGAAGACGAAACTATTACCACCCTTTTGAACATAGATAGTAATGAGTTGATCCACGAAAGCCGTGTGGAAGAAGCGATTTTACAACTCTCAAACGATGAATTAGAGCTTTCTGCAAGTATAAATAAATCGGACAATTTTGTGTTTTTCTAAAACTGGAGTGCAATCTACCAAATTTTATACACACATTGGAGATTGTCTATGGAAAAACCAAAAATAGAAATATTAAAAAACAAAAAAATGTATGAAAAAAAATTAGAAAAACAGTAAATTTAAAAAAATAAAATTGAATGAAAAATAATTTTTAATTTAAAAAAATACAAAAAAAAAAAAATTTAAAGAAAAACATTTTTTAAATAACAAAAAATTAAAAAAAATTAAATAAAAATAAAAAGACAATTTTTAAATAAACAAAAAGTAAAAAGAAAATTAGAATAAAAGAGAAAATTAAAAAAAAAAAATATTTTTTTTTTAAATCAAATTAAAAAAAGAACAATTTTAAATAAAAAAATTAAAAGGAAACAAAATTTTAAGCCTTCGTAGGCCATCGATTATCTTTGCTTTTAAAATAACACTGTGTAGTCCTTTCTAAAAACATTTAAAACAACAACACATAATCAATAACAGGATAGCGGACCACCATCAAGTAAAGAATATGAACCCAAAATCGTATTCATTTCGTTAAAATCATCCTTTGTACAAATGTCATAAAAATTTTCACTTCTTTTAATAAAACTATTTCGTTTATATACATTTCAAATTTTCATTTTTATGTATCTCAAACACCCTGATACCAGCATTAATATACGTACTTAGTTTTGTTGCAATATGGATCTTAACTTGTAGGTGTACTTAAAAAAAAAACGAAATAAGGCAAGCAGGAAGCTCACCAGTATTTTCGACAGAAATAACAACTATGAAGAAAATTTGTCGAATTACCTAGATTAGGTTAGGTTATTTGGCTACCAAAGAGTGCCCACTTGGACAATAAACACGCAATGGAAAGAGAGAAGAAGCAGGTAATTGGTGAGTAGGGCGAATGAGGGTTGAAAGCTTATGAAAACGTCCGATTGATGACTATTTACAGTGGGTCATATCAAAACCTGCTATATTCGTGGGTGTAATGCAAAAGTTATGGCCAAGATGCGGAAATCTTAGCCCGGCGAAGGTGCTGCGATGATTCCACCTCATCCTCTAGACAGCTGCTGCTAATGTCAAGTCCAAACGCACGGACGCCCAAGGGGCAGTATCCGCCAAAGATAAGCACAAAATTCGAGATTTGAAGCTCCCTTGAACGCCAGAACGATCTTGCGACTTTACAAGTTGGTGCCCTTGACCAGCGCTTGCTGAGTTGAGGTTATGCACATTTTTTCAGGAGCAAACCATAGGTAGTTAAGATGAACCCAATTTTCTCATTTAGCGGGCAAACTAGCTCACGGACCTCCTGTCTAGTTCATTCGCCCAGCAATTGATATCCAGTGATATCCCTGTGGTCTGACCCAGTGATATCCCTGTGGTCTGAACTGAATTTCAAAGTATTCGGTTGTGGTCTAAAGGGAGTTTTGGCATTTCCAGACTAGTTTCGAACGCATACTAATCGATGCAGGGGCCTTAATTGCTTACTCACTTGCCGCTTGGCTGTCGGCTCACTAAAAATTGTATCATACTTACTTGTATTAAAAAGGATTTTCTTGGGTTATGGCTTATGAAAAAATTTTTGCGATTTCTTACGTATTTTGTTGCGACTAGAAAAAGTTTACTTTTTTTTAGAAATAATTAAACATTACTTAATTAAATTATAATTCCTTTTAAGATATGGACATATATGTACGAGGTGTGTTCAAAAGGCAAGGTGACTTCAAATTTCGCGGGCAACATTTGATTTTTGTTTTGTGCTGTACATATGTTTCCTATAGTTACTATAAGTATATAACACATTTTGTTTTTTGACAGATAAAAAGAACTACGGCCTTTAAGATGACACCTCAAATAAATGTATGTCACATACAAAAATTTTGGAGGTTTACTGAATTAAAAAGAAACTAAGCATATGGCGGCACGATTCTCTCATCGCTCTCAATTTACATAACTGAGTGATCTCAATTTTCGCAACTGAGGGATCCAAATAGCTTTCTCAGTTTCTTAAGGCTTGAATAATAATTTATAAATGTTTCCGCTTTCGCTGGTTGCTCTTTAGGGTACAAAGTTACGTTTTAGTCTAAAGTAATTACACTATAAGAAACTCTTTGGGTTTTTGTTTTCCTTGTTCACTCCACTCGAGAGCACAGGGCCTCGACAAGACTCAGTCTTGTGTTGGTTTCGTTAATCTATTTGATTTCTGACAGGGTAGGTGATTAACCCACCTCTCGTTGCTTAGGAACAACGCCTTCTTACTGCTTGAAGCGCCATCTGTGTGCCACATTTTTCTAGCAGTAGGATCATACAGATGGTTGAGGAATTCAAGACCATAATATAATATGGAAGAAATGTTGTGTATTTCTAGATTATTATTTGTATAAATAAATTAATAAATATCCATGAAATAAATAGTACAACATCCAATTTTGTTTATGAATAATTTTTTTACTAAATAAAAAACTATTCTGAGTGATAGAAATCTTTATTTCTAACTTTACCCACGTATGTGGCAACGCCATAAGAAATAGTTGTAATTCTATTAATCCTTTTTCTGTATTATCGCGACCCTTTTTAGCATTTATTAATCCATAGTCATATCTCAACCTCGACTGAAAATGTTTTCTTTAAAATTAGGTTGCAACGCCATTTAAAAATATTATTGGATAAATGCTATATTTACCTTTGCATTGACATATGTTTGTATAGTTTTTTACAATTAATACATTTTTCTAATAAATTTCTTTTTCTCAAAAAAAAAAAAAAACACAGGTGGTACCACTGCTAAACATATTTTTTATTAAACCATTGTTTTTAACATATCATCTGACATCCACATTTTGTACCTATTCAAATAAATGAGCTGGGTCATAAGTTGTTATTAGTGCACAAAAAAAAAAAAAATCAGGTGGCCACATCATTATTTATTATGCCTGTGTTTAAATACTCTTCATCTGACATTCTGATTCTAGTACCTACAGAGAACGTAAATTCATAGAGAAGGCTCAGGAACGAATGGGCAGGTTAAATGTCAAAACACATCAAAACGAGGGTAGGTAGTTAACAGTAGAGAGTTAACATAGCGGAGCGTAGTCAACATAGCGGAGCGTTTGCATTGAAATGTAAAATGCCATGATTTGATGTTAGGGAAAAGAAAATAACAGCAGACTTGTACATTTTTCTTTCATGCTTATTTGCCGTCAGCATTTTGCATGCGCAAATGGATTATTTCTTGTGAGATGAATAAATTAATTCTAAGTAACGCAATAGCACCGTAGGCCTAAGTAGCTAGAGTGCTCTATCAGTTAGTGTTATATTTCATATTTCTCTAATAAATAATAATAATAATAATTCTAAGTACATATATGCATGCACGAATATGAAATTTTAAGTATCTCATTGACTAAATTGTATTGAATTTAGGTCTATTATCAAAATTATTCAAATATCATAACACAAAAAATAACTTTGTAAACCATTCATTTACATCAAGGTTTATTATTCAGTAAAGTGTTGAATTAATATAACATCTACCATCCATATTCATGTGGGCAGAAAAAAACATGACTTGCCTCAAAAGCCAGCTCATACACCTCTCATACACATCTGCATATAAAGAATTCAAAGCAAATAGACAAACGTATGCAAACATATTTCTAATATACATATGTATGTATGTATGTATGCAAAAATCACATTTATTTTTCATGCTTATTTCCCGTAGGCATTTTGCATGCGCAAATGGATTATTTCTTGTGAGATGAATAAATTAATTCTAAGTAGATGCATGCATGAATGTGAAATTTTAAGTATCTAATTAACTAAATTGTATTGATATTAAGTGCATTATCAAAATAATTTCAAAATATTCACATAAAAAATTGGCTTGTAAACCATTCATTTGCATCAACGGTTATTATTCAACAATATGTGTCCTTTTTAAATTTTTATATCCATATGTATGTACATACATATATTCATATACTAAATAGATATAACATCTACCATCCATTTCATGTGGGCAGAAAAAAATCTTGACCTGCCTCAAAACATAGCTCATATGTATCTACATATAAAAATTTAAAAGCAAATAGACAAACGTATGCAAACATATTCCTAACATATGCAAAAAAACTCATCTAAACGGTATTCGCGTACATATACATATGTATGTATGTATGCATATACATATGAATACATATGTTGGGACAACGTACATATGTACGTAAAGGTTTCTATTCTAAGCAAAACAATGAATATTCGTATATACCTACATATAACCGCACATACTTACTTTATGCCTCACATGTGTATGCTTCCAAAACTAAAATTCTAAGCCTAGCGACTACAAGAACAAAATGCATTCCTAGGAGTAGCTGCTGCGGCCATGATTATTTAGCCGCGACGGCGCTGAACAGTTTCAAATATTAAAAAGCACAATAAAAACAAATTCATTGATAAGTTCGAGCTCATATTTCTACGAGCAAAGTACTTTCATTCATAAAACGAGCCGTCCATATGCCAATTTTCACGACCATTCGAAAATAGTCAATATTGGAATATTTCGCGTTGAATTATTTGCCAATATTTGGTAAATCTTGAATTTTTGTCAAGTCGAGTGGCCGCGGCTCCGTATATATGTATGCATCAATATATGTATGTAAATATGTGTATATGTACAATGCTGTGCCAATGAATGTGCGCTGCGCCTATGAATGCGCGCTGGATTTCTTGATTTCTGTCGCAAGTGCTCGCAACCTCATATGTATGTATGTCTATGGAAGTTTGTAGGCATGTATTTATGTGTATGCGTGTTTGCTTTTGCACGTCCATATGAACGATTTTTCATATGCAGATGTTCATTTGATTTAGCTGAACGAATATATTGATTTTGTAAGGAAATCCTGTCGAATTAAATTATTGGTATATGGTCATTTAAGTTCTTCTTACCAAATAAATATTATTATCCTTAAGAAAATGAAATACTAGTTTTTTTAATTTTAATTTTTTATTTTTATTCACAAGTAATAAGTACTCTTATATGTATATGTATGTATATACAGTGAAATTCCTTATAACCGGACACTCACCGTCGCAGTGTTTTTGTCCGGCTATGGGAGATGTCCGCTTATAAGGGATGAAGTCACAAAATATATACCACACAAAGAAATTTTTGGAAGTAAAGAATATTTGCATTCCTTAGTATTAACCGCCCACGCATTTTTCCGATTTAAGAGCGAGGGTTTTGTCAGGTAAGACACGAAAAAAGCCCACTTTCGTCTGCGTTGTAAATGTCTTGAGGCTTGTAACCGGTCAACAGAGATGGCAGTTTTGTCCTAAACTGTTCGACACCATCCTGGTTTACATCTGCAGCTTCACCATATACGCATTTGAAAGCAACATTATTCCTTATTCGCCATTTGTTTAACCATCCATCTGAAGCATTAAAATTAGGTACACCCGCGAAACAATTAAAACACATCTTGACTATTTCAGAGCCGCCTTCAGAGCCGTTTTGCCAATATTGAACCTTTCAAAGCAAAAGAAACGTGTACCTACCATTAAATTTTTGGGCTCAATATACTTTACCTTTTTGCAATTCCACGTACTGATAATTTATCTTTTTCGACAACATTAATAATTTCCATTTTTTCTTTAATAGAAAGTACCTTCTTTTTCGGCGCCATATTATTACGAACTTTGAACGCAACCATTCGCATGCAACTGACTTAACAAACTGAATTAAAAACTACTCTTAATTTAAAACACAGGGTTTGAATGTGTGCATACATTTTAAAAGGGGAATCACCTATTTCATTTTTATAATGAACAACAAAGCTTGCTTGTGATATTTTTGAATTTTGTCCGTTTATGAGAAATTTTTTTATGAAAATGGTTTGAAATACTTTGTCCGCGTCCGGTTATTAGAGTGTCCGTTTATTAGGATGATATTTGTATGAAAAAATGAATGAAAAACCAGTGTGCCCAAAATTTGTCCGGTTATTGGAGCTGTCCGGTTATAAGGACTGTCCGTAATGGGGAATTTCACTGTATATTACAATACTATAAATAATAGGTATTTACATTTACTGAAATGAAAAAAAAATATATAAAATTGTGAAAGCACGAATTACGAAATTGTTCTCATACTATAACAATTTCTCACACGACTTCGATATTGACATCGATTAAGTCAATGCGATTTACCTGATTTTTAAAACACTACTCTCAATCCATCGTGATTAAGTGAAAATTGTAGTGGTTTAAAAATCTAGGCTCAGGAGCTACCTGAAAAAGAAGATAAAAGGAAAACCTGAAAGATAGAGAAAAATCTGAAAGATGCAGAAAACCCTGAAAAATAAAAAAATCTGGAAAATAGGAAAAATAAATATAAATGACTACATATAAGAATAAACAATAAATAAACGCTGGTTTTACTTACCCTAAGGACCTGCGCAACTCACCTTGTTGGACCCTGACCTACAACGTACGACAACTTTTTTAGTTTATCGTTGCGCTTCTGACACCTGACTTGGGTATTTTCTTGCCGTAAAAGCCATTTCGCATTTTTGAATAGAAGTACATATATCAAAAAATCGAGTAGCTTGATGCGATGATCCTGACATTCGCCAGATATTGGGAACCAATGGGGAAATACTTCTTCGGTTTTTTGTTTTATAACCGGCAACATTAGATTGCGAATATTACCTACGTGAGCATATTTTGCAAAAAGCTGACGGTACCACATCATCTGAAGGCGACACACTTCGAATACCCTGTCTTCAGGATTCGCCAGTCTCAAATCGGTGTCATCCGTGAAATTTTTAGACCTTATCAGGGCTTCGGAATGCAATTTTAAGTCTCCTTGTGTTTTCATCATAATGTGGGCGCATTTGTCGCATTTTAGCTTACACAGTAATTTTTGGTAAATACCATAGCCAGTGTAATAACGCTGCACCTGTACCTCAGCTATATTTTGTTCTTCGGCAAAATTCTCGTCTGCTACCTCTATATTTTCTAAAACGAGTTGCTCATTTAGCGGTTCTCCTACTTCTTCCTCCAGATGATGATCCTCAGTCCCTAAATTCCAGTCTAAATTAATATCATCATCATCTTCGCAATTATTGCCTTTGTTTTCGAACCGCTGTCGTAAAATTTTCATAGATATCAATCGCGCTACTATGTACTGTACTTCGTGTGCTATGGGATGAGTATTAATACCCTGACTAGCTCGGACCCGATAAAAGAAATTTTCTAGACAATCTTGGTTTAACTTTCCAAGGAAAATAAATTTTAAATTTTGATGCTGTTGAAAAAGTTCCTCGCACAATTCCAGCATCGATTTTATGGTAGTACGAAAGCCTTGGATACATTTAATAGTGGAATATGCACGCATTGTAGACATCGGACTAAAGAACTCGAAGTAACTTAATAGTCTTTCAACTTTGCCCCTATCATCCCGCTTCAGGGGAGACCTTAATGGATTTGTTGACTGGAAATGCTTTGCATCGAGTTCATCAAAAAGATCGTTCATTTCTTTAACAAATATCTGCGTGGGCTTGGCAAAATTTATCAAGTTTTCGTCATTACCAAATAAATTTTGACTACACATCATGTCAATACCTGACGCTACCGAATTGCTCAATACTTGTGTAGCGCGTGAAACGCACATTTTTTCGAAAATGCTTGGATAAATATGAGCCTCCGTCAATTTTGGGCAAATTTTAAAATTTGAATTCTTTTGATCAATATCAAATAACTTCCTAATGACCTTAAAGCTTGCAGTGCCATGGGCGGTTGGAATATCATATTTCATAAATACATTACGGATGGACTTTATGAGATGGCAATAGTCAAACATACAAAAAATTTTATTGTTTTCGTGCATGAAAAAAGTGTTAATTTCTGAAATCTTCAATTGATTAAATAAAGTTATATTCGCGGGCCCTTGATCGCAAATCATAACTTTTATATTGAGTCCAACTTTCGTAATTGCGGAAATGTTACTCATCACAATTTGATGTAACTCTGTACCATTAAAACCATTTTTGGAAATATAGTAGGAAAATACATACTTCCACTTAGAGCACAACCCTTTAACCATAAAAAAACAACATCTGTTCCCTATTCTGCTTTGACGTTGGCCTTCCCCATGGTCCACAAACCCATCAATTATATCCCTACTTTTATTATAAGTAAGATCCGGCTTGATGCTAATTTCATCAAATAATAAAATGCATATGCGTTCTGTGCCGGACATTTTGCTAGCAATTTTGCTTAAATTGTTAACGACATTGGCATCGAAACCTGGAACAACATACCTGATGGGGCGCCAACGCAAAAGAGATGATTTGTGTGGTAAACAAAAACCTAGATCGTCACGCATAAAAGAATATGCTTTAGTGGACATATAGTTCAAATTTTGTGCCATTGCCTTTTCGTCCTCATTATACCAACCTTTTTTGGTACTGACGATCATTTTTGCAAAAGTTAAAGCATCGCTGCTACAACTTTCTTCCGCAATTATTGCACGTTTCAACAACTCAGAATATTTATTTTTTAGGTCATTATTTTCTTTTTCAAGCTCCTCAATACGTTTATTTAATTTGACCGCGTTGCTCTGATAATAGCGAGCAGACTGAGCAAACCGTTCGCGAGTGGTTGTGGTTTCTAAGTCCACGCAGATCTGATTACTATAACTAGCCTGCCTGTTTTCCTCTAATATCGAATATTTCTCAAACTCTTCCAGAGTTAAATCTTCTTCTACTTGCTTAACTACCTTACTATAAGTTGCAGTGACGGGCGGGCAAACCCAATCAGAGCCAGCACTAGGCGAGCGACTTCATTATACTTGGCCTAAAATTGCCCATACGGCATTATCCTAAGCCCGATCTTTTAAATTCAAAAGTTTTTTATAAATATGTAAATAAAATAATGAGAAAGTGCGCATTCTAAATAAATAAATCCCTTCTCTGCTTTCTATTTCTTGCATGCATGCATGGATGTGTATATTAAGCTTTTCAATAGGCACGAAGTATTGAAAACGACATCCAGGCATACGATTATCAGTTTATGTATGTACAGTGAACCAAAAAGAAACTGAGACACTAATATTTAAAAAAATATTCACAGATTTATAAGAAATAATAATATTGACGTTTATTTTTTTTCACTGTACATACATATATGGAGACATAATAATAAATTAATTTACTTACCCAAGTTTAAAGTTGGAACCGCTCCATTCTTGAGATATTTTGGTCCCACGGCATCCTCCTCAAAATGCTTAATGCATACAAATGAATTGTGCATTGGCATTTGCATTGAGGGTGAGATCCTCAAATTCTCCTTCCACAATTTTAATAATTCCCGATTTTTGGGAAATGCAAACGATCGAACATTTTGTTCACTACAACACTCGCGAACACGACATT
This sequence comes from Anastrepha ludens, assembly GCF_028408465.1. Lineage (NCBI taxonomy): Eukaryota > Metazoa > Arthropoda > Insecta > Diptera > Tephritidae > Anastrepha > Anastrepha ludens. The sequence goes on from NC_071498.1 coordinate 32,021,939, forward strand.
TCGAATAATATAAGTATATAAACATGCATACATACAATTTCGCGCAATTTTCATAACCTAATACATATGCTATGCTAATATATAATATGTATATAAACATGCATGCATACATGCATTTCTTTTCGAATTACATTGAAACCAAAGTTCAATTGGTTACAAGCAATCATAAGAGCTTTTCATTAATTTGGCGCAATTTTCATATATGTACATATGTATATACATTTATCCAATCAAAATCAAATCTAATGCAATCATACATTTTTTCCAATATTTGGCGCAATTTTCATATATGTAAAGCTAATATACATATTTCCTTTGCTAATATATGTATATAAACAATCATACATACAATTACGCGCAATTTTCATAAAAAAACCAAAAAGAACAAATCTGTAAACATGCATACAAATCATATGGACATATCAAATGAACAACTCTGTTCTGTACGCAAGCAAATGTAAGCTAATGTAAACTACATTTTTTCACACTTGCGTATCACTCTCTCCCTCTCATTTCTCTCTGGCAGCCATATTAATTAATTTCCTACTGTTAACGTGTGCTGACTTCATTTTCCTACCCGTATTTTGTTAGGAGGAACGGGCCGGGACTGCGCCTTCTCTATGAATTTACGTTCTTGGTACCTATTCAAATGAAATGCATCATAAATAGCTATTTTTGCCAAAAAAATAAACATATGGCAACGCCAACTAAAAATATTTTTTATTAATCCACTTTTTTAACATTTTATATGACACCCACATTTTGTAATATACCTATTCAAATGAAATGTGTCATAAGTTGCTATATTTGCAAAAAAAAAAATCACGTGGCAACATCATTTTTTTTTATACCTTTGTTTCAATACCCTTCATCTGACATTTCGATTTTAGTACCCATTCAAATGGAATGCGTGATAAATAGCAATTTTTGCTGAAAAAAATGTGGCAACGTCAACTAAAAATATTTTTTAATAAACCGTTTATTTTAAATTTCATCTGATATCCAAATTTTAGTACCTATTCAAATAAAATGCATCATAAGTTGCTATTTTTGCAACACCAGCTAAAACTATTTTTTAAGAGCCAAATTTTTTACATTTCCTCTGATATCCACATTTTACTACCTATTCCAATGAAATCTGCTACAAGTTGCTAATTTGCATAAAACAAAAAATACCAATTGGCAACACCAACTACACATATTTTTTACCAAACCTTTGTTTGAACATTTCATCTGATATCCGTGTTTCAGTAACTATCCAAATGGGCTTCATTAAGTTGCTCATAAGATGCTATGTTTGTAATAAAAAACACGAGGCATTGCCAACAAAAAATATTTTTTATTAAACCATTTTTTAACATTTCCTCTGATATCCATATGTTGATAGCTATTCCAATGAAATGTGCTATAAGTTGCTATTTTTGCAATAAAAATCAAGTGCCAAATATGATTTGCGTTCGACGCCTTTTGCAAAAGTTACAAATCTTCCTAGAAGAATAAATAAAAATAAATAATTGGCGCGTAAACTTCTTTCAGATGTTTGACCGAGATCCTCCTCCTATTTGTGGCGCGCGTCTTGATGTTTTTCCACAAATGGAATCTTCCGATAAGGTATTGAGATGAGATATGTACATATATGAAATTTAAAATTTCTCAGTCATCATTCAATTATAAATAAGTATACATACCTTTCAATATAGAAAAAATATATGTAAGAAAATTCCAAGTATTATTTTCTAAATAATATTTTTTATTTTTTTTATTTCTGTTTTGTAAATTTTTTATAATTTTTTGTGTTTTTTGTTTTTCTTTTATTTAATTTCTCACACTGTAATTATTATTCGTTCTCTTGTTTTTATACGCTATCGATTTTACTTCATGATTAATTCAGCATGAAATTGTCTTTTACACCAGTTTTTTTAATTTTTATTTCTCACTTTGTCTCTTACGCACATAATATAAACATCATTAGTTATAATTTTCTCCATTAAATTCAATTTACTTAATTCTATGGTCTTATTTATCTGCTAATACTCTTTTATATTGTATATACACAAATACGTATAAGAGAGTTTAATATTACAAATAACACTTTTCGTACAATAGGTGAATTTGTTTGTTTATATTTTGTTTTTGTTGTTTTTTGTTTTTTGCTTATTTTCTTCTTTTATTTTAAGGGTGAACTTGTGAAATTCTTGTAGTATTTCTTTATTTATGACTATGTGGGTTCGGGAATTTTGTGATGAAACAACAGTGCAACAGTGGGTCATTTAAGTGACTTATATGTAGATAAATAGTTAATAGCATATGCAAATATGTTTGCATGTGTGTGCATACATTTATAAATTGAGAGTTTACAAGGGAGATGAACTTGAAATTTGGAATTTTCAAAATAATTTACGCTGAAAAACTTTGTATAATTTTTCAGAAAAAAAGGAAAAATATCAAAAATTAAAAAAAAACTCCCATTTGAACCACCAACGCAACGCGACAACGCTATATCACTAAAATATCAGAGTAATGCGCCTAAAGGTGCACAAATGATGCCCAAACATGTATTTACTCGCAATGACATTGCTCAATCTGACATCAAATTTCCTTCCAAATGAAACTGTGGGTGTCCGGTCGTCTTTAGGTGCCAAAAACAGTGGATACTGCTCAGATAGCAACCTAAAGATTTCTCTGTGTCTAGAAGTTCCGTCTTCGTGCCAGAAACCATATTTATGGAGTCTCCACATTGCTTTTATTGCTTCCTGTTGTATCTTAAGATCCAGGGGGAGCAAATCAAGCATCGCATTTAGGGCATCACCAGAGGTTGTACTCATGGCACCCGTGATGCATAAACGTACACTTCTTTGTAGCCTGTTTAGTTCCCGGATTGTGGATTTAACCATGTTCCGTCGCCACCATACCACAAAAGCGTAGTATTCTGATAGTATTCGGTGCGTTACCAGCAAAGGAAAAGGAAGGCCTCCTCTGCGTTGGAAAGATGAGGTGAAGCTAAACTTTGCTTCACTTGGTGTTCCCAACTTTGTTAAACTCGTCCAAAATCGCGTACGCGGTTCTCGCGCCAAACAAGAAAAAGAACTATACTAATTATTCAAAACAGCTAACACTCTTGTCTTTTATAATGCCGCCGCCAGAGCTCTAAGAGGAAATTCTGTATTTTGCATCGATCATCGAAGAATTGAATACGGCTTGTATGAACTGATTTCTAAGTTTCCAGCTCAAATAGATGTCGACTTATCTGGAGAGATATATTACTGGCTTCTTCGATGGATCAAACTATCTATTAAGAGTAGGTCGACTAATCTGTAGAGCGTTGGGTTTGACACATCACTGGTGAACGAAGAGCAGCCAAATTTTTACGGCTCTTAAAAATGAACGAATAACTCCTTAGTGAAATACTAACGGAACTCTGAATGCTTGGCCATATGAGCGCCATGTTTGATTGCGGGCTTTACAAATTTTTAGGGATTGAAGAGATGAGGAAAAGCGTAGGCCCGTTTATGAGCCGTGCATGGATTGCATTTCAAAAAATACGTTCAGATACATAGAGTAGCCTAGGTGCGGTTTCGGAAAGACTGACTGCGTTTACCAAAGGAATTTGGATGGTTTAAGCTTCTGTAGGGAAATCTTGCTTCAAATTATTCATGTAGATGACATTCTCAATTGAAAATGAAAAAAAACGATTTCTGTCAGCCGATTTCTGCATTTGATTTGGTTCCAGGTGGCAGTGGAAAGATATTCGTAGAAAATTGTGCGCATCCAAGTTTGACGCACTCTGTGTCGACTTCCTGGCGGATTCCATTGGTAAGCCATTTTGGCAACATTATCATCTTCTATACAGATACTATGACCAATCCAATTACATTTTCCTCTTTTTATTTCGAATTTAATTGGGCAAGCAGCTATGGCAAGGTCCATATCGGTGATTGTTCTCGGACAAAAGATGCGACATACCTATGAAATGAGACTTTTTTTAAATTTCAAACGTTTATTAACCAAATTGGTTACAAATTTAATCTTCAAAATAATAGCCATCGCTAGCGACACATTTTTCCCATCTCTCATGCAATTTGTGGATGCTGCGCCAAAAAAATTGGCCGACTTTGGCCGCAAACCAATCATCGAGCCATTTTTTGGTTTCTTCGTGAGAATTGAAGCGCTGCTCGGAAAATGCGTGTCCCATTGATGCAACCAAATGATAACCGGAAGGCGCCAGGTCTGGTGAGTAAGCCGCAAGCACCAGCGGTTCCCAATCGTACGTCTCCACCAATTCCCGGGCGCTCTTGTTCGATGTGGCGGTGCATTGTCATCAAGAAAATCATCAAAAAAAATTACTTTGTGACGCCGATCCGGCATATTCTGGGCGTTTTCGGTGTATAGCGCTGTTTAAATCGGCCAATTGTCGTTGGTAGCGTGCACCGTCAACTGTTTCACCTGGTTTGAATAACTCGTACCAAATCATCCCACGCTGATTCCAGAAAACACACAGCATTGCGGCCGAAGCGATTTGGTTTGGCCGTTGTTTTTGGCTTGTGGCCGGGTGGACCATACGATCGTTTACACTTGGGATTGGAGAAATACACCCATTTTTCATCATCCGTAACGATTCGATGCAAAAAAGACTTCCTTTTGAACCGGGAGAGCAGCATTTCACAAGTGGGTTTTCGGTTCTCAACGATGTCCGCAAATCGTTGTTTGAAGGTACGAAATTCGACATTTTTAAGAGCGGCAAAAATGCATTGTTGTATGAAATGTAACAAACAATGAACTGAATATTGTTGACAGATGATAGACGAAAAAAAAATGTTTAAAAATACTCCTACCGACATCTATGGAGTAATAGCTGAAAGTCTCATTTCATAGGTATATAACTTATGAGGCATTTGTTGACAAACGTTTGAACATTAGGAGGACTGATTTTACGTTGCTATGGAAGATTTTAAGTTTAGTTTTTAGTGACAGCATGGCCCGATAGCGCTCGCGATTCACCGTAATGTCGCCAGTGCTCTATGAACTTCGTGAACAGATTTATTTATTTTGTTTTTTTTTTCAAATTGAATTTCCACAATTTGGAAGCGTTGATCTGGCATTAAACGATTCAAGATGATTCGCCGAACCGCACAGAACAGAAATGTCAACATAGTTTACCATTCTCAGTTGTCCAATCACAGTTATCGATAGTTCTCATGCAGCTAAGAAAGCACTCGATATTTGGCCAGTTAATAGTTATAGCAATTGAAAAAAAAAATGTGTGGCCTGTTGAGTAAGAATAGCCAAAGTCCTTATTCTCACTTCGTATTGCATTTTTCCTACACGCATCAAATTGAAAGGAAATAAATCGCGAATAGTTTTGCATCTGCTCCTTCAAAATAATCAAAAAGAAATTCAAAAAAATTTGTCCATGTCATGAAAGTGTTTCTATTTATATAGCTGTTGAAGGCTGTTCCAAGTTCAGCGCGCCAAAACTCAATAAAACATCTCAGCGCGCAGTTTTTGAAATTGAAATTATTGAAATTGAAATTTTCAAAATTGAAATTTATAAATTAAAATTTTTTAAATTTAATTTTAAAAGCATTTATTTGTAAATTAATATTCATACATACTTATATAATTACCGAACTGCCAATCTGAAAAGTGAAGTACCTATTTGCTCCCTGTGAAATTTGGTGGAACGCATCAACATGAAATGATCTTAAATATTTAGTAAAGTACATTTGTGCCACTCAACGCTGTCTAGCTGCAATAACAACTAATTTCTACTTATGCAATATTTTTTTTTATTTTTTATTTAATTTTTATTAAATTTTTATATTTTTTTCCGTACAATTAATATTTTGTCACAATTAGTACATAAATATTACACGTATTTTTTTCTTTTAATTTTATATACAATACAATAATAACAAAAACAATATTTAAAATTATAAATTAAAATTAATAATAAATAAACGGAAAAGGAAACTAAAACCAGAAGCGTTTTTTTACAATTCAATTAAATTTTTATCAACCACAAATTCATTTTTCTGTTGTTGCTTCAGTGGATATGTACTCCTTTCATGTGCTTTTGCGTGAGTGTGTGCGTGTGTGTGAGTGAATGTTTGGTTGTTCATGTGATGTTTGCATGTAGGCTGGCATGAATTTTAGTAAAAAAGTACTTCAAATTGTCAATGTGATTGATTTTCAGTTTTAAAATTTTTTTGTTTTTTTTTTTTCAATTTTTTTAGTTAAAAATTGGCATTATTTCAACGCTTTCGTCTCGGTGTAAATTAGTTTAAAAATTGTTTGCCTGTTACTGTTTCTACATACATATTTTTAGTAGTAGTTATTTAGTATATAAAGTTCACATTTTGTTTTCCCACCTTTCAACGCAATCGGGTTTAGTGCTCATAGTCCTTTGAAATAGTCTGCCAGTTGGCTGAACTTATCTCTGCGCTCTTTCAGCTCTTTTCGGCTTGCTTTCGGTATTCCTACTCTAAATATTTTGGCTGTGTTTGTGTTTCCATTTTTATTTAAAATTACTAAGTTTTAATATAGTTGTTTATGAATTTTTTTTTCACTTGTTCGCCCCCTCATCAATGTGTTCGTCCCGTGAACTTTTTACTTCGTTTTTTTTAACTTTTTTAACTTTTTTTAAATTAATACGAGGCGACGCAAAATGAATCATCCTATCGCAAGAAAAATAATTTTCGAAAATGGCGACGTACGTCAATCAAATTTGACGCTTGTGAATTAGGCCTCCATCTTTTTTAAAACCTTCAGTTGGGCACTCGAATCTGGCTTTTTTTCGTCCTATTCGAGGATCCTTTTTAAAAGGTTATATCCATAAATCGATAGAAACTTGAATTTAAGGAAGCTACCTGCAAGCTCAAGTCGTTAGCTATGGAAGGAATATGTTAAATTCACGTTCCGAGTGGAAAAAGTTTGGTCCAACGGAGCGCTGGACAGTTGCTGTATGCAAACGCTTTGTTAAACTCGGCCAAAATCGCTTAAGAGGTCATCGCGCCCATCAAGCAAAAGAATGCAAACAGACAAGTAATGGAGCGAGTAAAGTTCAAAATAAAGATAATTTATTTTTATTTATTAAAAAAGTTATAAAAAAATGGATGATCAATTTTGAGCCACCTTGCAATGACCATTTGAAGTCTCTGCTTAACCCATTTATAAAACAATTCTATCGCTTGAGTGCATCATCAGTTTTTTTAACTTATTTATAACTTTTTAATACTTTGTTTTTTTTTTTTTTTTTGTTTTTTGCTAATGTACACTTAATTAATAGTTTTTATTAATTTAATCTATTTTTTTTCTAATTGCAAAATAGTTTCAAAGTATATTTACATCGTATGGACATACTAACAACGTTTTTTGTTTTGTATATCTGAGCTGTTGCATAATTGACTAATCGACAAGCAACAAGAAAGCAAGAATTTAATTTTCATACTTATAAATGAGGTCATTTTGAGCAATACAAATTAAAATTTCAAATTTCAACCAATAAAGGTGAATAATTACCACAACCTATTTTCTTTTTTTATAATAACTTTTTTTAATGGAAATCTACAACATCTTATGTGACTTTATTAGCCATAACTGTTTTTTTTTTCTTTTCAGTTTTATATTTCTAGAAACGAAACTACTGTGATAAGATACAACTTTCCACAAAAGGTAAAAGGAAGGCGTCATTAAAGGAATTAAGGTTGTTGAGATTTGAAAAGAAATTAAAATATTTTTTTTTCGAATTTGAAGTCAAAAAGCGGAAAAAGTGAAGAGACTTGGGTGAGTCGTGAAGCCTCTTCCACGACTTTAAAATATTTAAACACTCGCTTTTAAAGTTTAATTGTGCTTTTTAAAGTTATGTTGCTCTTTATTTGATGTCTGACAAACGAAGAATGATCTTATTACTTAAAATAAAATATATGCATAATCTAAGACTCTTACGATTTAATTGAAATGTTCTGCTATTTCCCCTTTTTCCAATGTGAATATCACCTATCGTGTGATTTTCTGAAATATCAAGTAAAATTGCAGGAAGCGAAAAGAGTCCGACAAAGTTATGCTTAAATTGTTTGTTATTGGGCAACAACAAGGCATACAGGACGTGCGAAGATAGTGGGGGTAAGTGAACGCGAGCTCCAACGAAGACAAACGCTATGTTAGCGACGATAATAACAACTTTCGTGATGAGAGAGCGTGAAAGCGAATTCGATAATTGTAACGACAATTGGAAGTACAGGTGCTGCGGCGATGAATATTTGAGGAGGGACGTGAACAGACTTCGTGAACGCAGTACCAATGAATAGGTGAGCATTATTTTTGTGGAACTGAGTACTTCAATGGGCCATTCTCCATTAAATTTGTAAAATTACCTTTTATAGTCATCGAGTCACCTAAATGGCTCAAATTTGTTTTATAAATATGTATAAGTAAAATCTTAGCCTGCTCAAAGTGCAGAGTGTAGACGAATCTAGAGATTATCAGTCATGGTGCTGAAAAAAAGTTGAGTTTTTAACTATTTAAAAACCAGTTATTTTTATTCTTTACTCTCTTCTTCTTCTTAGCACATTGGCTGCTAATGCATCCTCACTGAGTACATCGAAAATCTATCACCCGTGACACGTTTTTTTTTTGTAATCTATTTATTTATTGCAATCTGTTTTTGAACATTTAGCAGTACTTGTACTTAAAACTAGGATATTATACTAGCCATGCATAGGAAGCACCTAGTGGTGCAACAATTTCTAAATTTTTTCTTATTAGCATAATAACAACAGGTTAACTTTTCGACTGTTATTAAACCATTGGGTTAAAATATCAAGTCCCTTTTTGGAGTTAAAGTGAAGCTTTCTGGGGGTTAAAGTCACATACACATGTGCATGATACATTTGGATCTCTATAATTTCGGTTCTACATTACCAATGCATACCAATGCCAAAGGTCAGAGTTTGGTGCGGTTTATGGGCTGGAGGTATCATTGGAGCGTACTTCTTCAAAGATGCTGCGAATCGTAACGTAACTGTGAATGGTGAGCGCTACCGGGAAATGATATCTAACTTTGCCTAAAATGCAAGAGCTTCACTTGCATGACATGTGGTTTCAGCAAGACGGTGCCACATGCCACACAGCACGCGTAACAATGGACTTGATGAGAGGCGAGTTCGGTGAACATTTTATTTCCCGTTCGGGACTTGTCCATTGGCCACCCACATCGTGCGATATCACGCCTTTAGATTATTTTTTGTGGGACTATGTTAAAGCTCATGTCTCTTCAGACAAGCCTGCTTCAATTAACGCATCGGAAGACAACATTAAAGCATTTATAAGTGAGATACCGGCCGAAACATTGGAGAGAGTATGCCAAAATTGGACTAAGCGGATGGACAATTTGAAGCGCAGTCGCGGTCAACATTTGCATGAAATAATCTTCAAACATTAAATTATATGGACTGTACTATCGATTTAAATAAAAATGTCATGCATTTTTCTGAATTTTTCGTGTGGTTTTTTACAAAACTTTCCTATAGCTCTTAAAAATCACCCTTTACCAGTCGCCAGAGCAATTTTAATTTTTTCTGGTACCTTATGCAAATCGATTCTTAGAAGATTGAAAAGGGAATTATGATGACGCAGAACTTTTATTAGAAGGTCAGTAGACTGATTAATTGAGGGTAAATGTCGTCAGCTGGCAGCCAAGTTTGTCTTACAAGCTTTGATAGGCTAAACACAAAGCAACGCAATTTCTTTTAAAGAAGGTGGAGAAAAAATGGCACTTACAGTCGTACAAAATACTTTCGAGACTTTTAGGGAAAAGCAAAACTCTTCTGAACCGGTTGGGATATGACGATATTATATTACAACCAATCTATTCCAGTTAAGATATACCAAGAAGACGGTGAAGGTGACAAAAGTTTAAGGTGGCACAAAATTATTCACCCTATCGAAAGATTTAAAATTACCGTACATATTTGACACTTGTGAGCTAGAAGGCTGTCGTATTGAAATTTGAAATTTAAAAAGGTTGAGCCAAGGAGCACCAGGAGATTTGGTGGCTCCTAAAACACTCAGGCTAAAGAGCCCATTGTATTCTGGAAAGGGGGTAGATAGTCAAGGAGGGAAGGAGAAAAGTATCAGAGAAAGAGATAGGAAAGAATGGAGACAGAAATAGAGATAGTTAGTCCTGTGAGAATTTTCCAGATTCTTTGACAAATCTGTAAATATCCTCCTGTTTTAGAGAACGAATATTACTCATTCTCATGACATCGGAACCCAATACTCGTAGCCGTGCTCTAGCAAAGGCAGGACACTCACAGAGAAAGTGCTCAGTGCTATCCGCCTCCTCCAGGCATGACAGGCATACCGGGTCCACGATGATTCCAATGGTGTTCATATGCTGACCCCATGGGTTTTGTCCTGTAATGATGCCGACCATCAACCGAAAGTCTTTCCTTCTAAGTTTTAGTTAACAGTTTTCTGTTCGGACTTGTGACAAAACCCTTTGCAGTTCTGCAGCGTTCTAGACCGGACCATCGCTCTTTATGTAGAGTGCCTACATAATCTCTGATCCAATTCTTTATTCCTGCGGAACTAATTATTGGCTCTGGCCCCTGTGGGGGCAACAACAACAACACCGGAGTGTCCCGGAACCCATATAAGTACAAGCCTGTTTTGTCTTGCGACAGAACTAAGCTTCTTCTTACATTCTTCAACAATCTTTGAGGTTTGCTTCGCGTTCTCCAGGGCCTTCAATGCAGCCTGACTGTCACTGAAGACTCCAATCTGTTTCCCGCTCCATCTCCTCTCGATTATCCATTCTGCTACTTTCAGAATGGCAAAAACTTCTGCTTGGAAAACAATTGCCATTCCCAACAAGCTGTCGTACACAGAGAGGCAAGCAATGGACCACGTGAAGGTCAAAATAAAGATATAAATCATTTATTTCGTAAAAAAGTTATTCAAAAACTAAATTGGATGATTAATTTAAATAAGTCAATGAACTTAAAGTAAAAATCTGCATATCGTATTATTAAGCAGAGTTTTACAAGCTCTAATCTCTAGTGACCTTTTCTTTTTACCCAAACTGAAATTACTATGCATGATTATCCGTTTTGCGGAGAGATATACCGCAATATAGCCAATATACCCAGTAAAATACAGAAATCTTCGATTTTTCGTACAACGAGATTTGCATGAGATCTCAAAAATATTGTGTCAAACTCGTGAAAGTCGATCGAAGAAAATTTGATAAAATTATGAGTATTTGAGCATCAGTTGCTCAAGACCGGAGCAACCATAGCTGCTCTCCTTTAAAACGATTTTTCTGAAACTATGTATTTGTGAAGTGCATGTAACGCTATAACTAGTGGACTAAAGGGTTTGAAATTTTGCGTAGTACTTCACCAAATATCATTGGAAGCCATTTTTTTAATAATTCTTAATTTTAAAGTAGCGGCAGGCTAATCACCTGCTCCGTGAGAAATTAAAGTAGATTAACGAAACCAACGCAAGACTGAGTCTTATTGAGTCCCTAGGCTCCCGAGAGGAGTGAACAAGGAAAACAAATTTTAAAATAAAAAATTAGTTGATTTTTGCCTTTATCGAAAGTCGAGATTTCGCGGCTTCCAAGTGCTACGAAAAATTGCAAAGTCAAAGATAAAAAAAATCGTGCCCGGGATGTCTCAAGAAGCGTCTCTGAATTTTGATTACTCTATTTTAGAAGATTTGAAACGCCTCCGCATTTTCACTGCCACTCGCTCAACTCTGAATGTTTTGCACTGAAAATTGAGGAAAACATTATTATATAGAGTTGTACAGAAGCAGACCGAAGAAACCAACATTTTCTGTAGCGCAAAAAAAAATTCTGAAAATCTTAGCCTTTTCCATTTAATTAGCTTTCGCCACCTTTATGTGATTCATAGGAGAATTTTGTAAGTTTTACTTCCTTGACCATAAATTGATTACAAAAAAAATTAATATAACGCTGCAATTTAGCGCCTCATAGGAGAATCTGCAAACAGTTATAGCTTAATAAAGTCACATAGAAAAAACTTAAATGGCTATTAAATTACGCTTGTAAGCACTTCACTTTTAGCAAAATTATTAGCACTCATTTTGTCACACTTACATACATCAACATTTATGTATATTGTTAACATTTATATATTCGCCAATGTCTCGCTTGAGTGAAATCTATGGAATTCTTGTTTTTTCTCAATGATTTTATTTACTCACTCAACGATTGATTCGATCAGATTTATTTTGTTTGTTAAATTTCAATATTTGTTAATTTTGCTTTATGTTTTTTGTTTTTGTTTTTTTTTTAATACTTATGACACTTACGTAGGCGTAGTTACTTTTTCTGCTAGAAAAAACCCTGTATGCACAATTGATTACTTCGACGCTTTGGCTTGAAACTACGTACATTTATTTCAATACTCTTCAGAGCAGGCGCGCAACCGGATTTGATTTTCAGGGTTTTGAATAAAATCCTCTCATAAATTTTAATGTGTAAAATAAGTAAATATTTATCGGTTTTTTAACTTTCTTTATTTTTTATTTATAAAAAAAGGGAAACACTTTGAAATATATGTAGATCCATTATTCAAAATTTTCACACATGCCGCTTTCGATTCACCACTTCTCTACTCGCTAGCGAGTTCCGCTGCTCGCCAAGCGAAGCATTTGTATGTGAAATCAACAACAATTTAGCGACCTCTTTGGAGCCGCTTAGCTCTACAACCGATATATTTAGGTCAGTGATTTCCAGTACAAGGCGGCGCAAAATTAATCACCCTATTTGATACTTGTGAACTCAAACGAAAATTGATGACTAATTTTGCGCCCACTTGTATAAGTATGGATATTTTTTTCATCATATTATGTATACTTTACGCTAAAAGAAAAGCAAAGAAATTACATAACAGTGTGAGCGACATGAGATCAGGAGGGCAGAGCGCTTGTCTATTCTTAGGCGGAAAGCTTTGAAAAGCAATGATATTACTGGCGTTTTCGATTGCTACTTCTCTGCTCGCTATGCTAGGGCTCTACTCGCCACGTGAAAAATTGGCACGCCACTTTGAAAGCAATGACAAAAGGCCTTTTCACTTCACTGCTCACTATCCCTCTCCTCAGCTCATTTGGTATTACCTCATAAAACTGGCATAACTCCCTATTTTACAAGCAAATGTAATTTTAGGCAGCTCCATTCCAGCGCTGCCAGGATATGTTTATTTATATCAGTTGCTTCATCTATTCGCTAATTGCTCTCGGTTGGCGAAAAGAAGTGGCATAAAGTTGTCGAGCACGGCTCACCAAGACTGGTTATGCCTCATTATGTTCAATGCCACCTACTCTCTTTTCTGATATTAGGTAAGTCTCAGTAGACTGTGTTAAGGTACGACAACTTTTGCTGGGGCAATTCGTAACTTTTGGTAGCGAGGTCGACGGAGAAGAGAGAGCGGCAACGAGTTGGTTGTGCTTGGTCAACACGCTTTGTGTTCTCGTTATTCTTAATATTTTTGTTGACTGTAGACTAGATTAGATTAGATTACATTTGTGGGGGGTTGGACAAGTCCAAGCACTCAGTCAGTAGACCATTGTACTACACCCGGATAGATATCAGTAGAAAGAATAGAGATAGGAAAGATAAAAGGTGGATGGTAAAAACGGATAAATTAGTTTGAGGTCACTCTTCCACAAATCTCTTGGATTCATTGATGAATTTTAAGAGATCCGGAAGAGGAAGAGTATGAACTTTGTCCATACTCAGTGTATCGCAACCCATTATCCTAAGTCTGATTCTGGAAAATGCAGGACAGCTACAGAGAAAATGCTCTGCAGTGTGGTCATTCTCAAGAGATGATAGGCATTTCGGGCTGTCTACGACCCGCGTGGTAGCCATATGCTGACCACAGACGTTGTGCCCTGTGATTACACCCACTAGTACTCTCAAGTCCTTCCTGCTGAGCTTTAGGAGAAACGTCGCTGTTTTCCTGTTTGATTCTTTCCCGAAGCACTTGTCGACTCTGCACGAGTTCAACTCAGACCAACGACCTCTGTGGGTAGTTCTCATGAAGTCTTCTATCCATAGTTGAATCGATGCGGAATTGACACCTAGAAAGGGTTCAGGGCCTAGTGGCATACTTGCAGAGCCAATTTATGAGCTAACTCGTTCCCTGTAATACCGCAATGTCCAGGCACCCAAATAAGACTAACTATGTTGTGTTTTGCCACACTGTTCAGTTTTGTCTTACATTCACCGACTAACTTCGAAGAGCCGTGTGGGTTAGCAAGGGCTCTCAGTGCAGCTTGACTGTCCCTACAAATTCCAATACTGTTGCCTCGCCACTTTTTCTCAATGAGCTAGTACGCCACATTCATGGCATAGACTTCCGTAAGGACTAAAAACAAAAAACAAAAACAAATGCAAGCATCGAAGTTGCCGTGTCTGAACCAAGACTGCGTTCATGGAGTGCTTCGAAACCAATGCTATTTTTCGCAGCACTTTTCTAGTACTGCCAAGGTATGTCTTTTTATACTTGTTGCGTATCGAAGACGGCTTACAGTACAGTTGCTCAAAATGAAAGTAATGCAGCCAAAATGCCAAATAATAAGCAACGTTGCATGCTAGAGATATTTTTTTGGTTTATTTACAACTCGTTGGTTGGTTGATGAATCGAACGCGTAGCTTTGAGTAATAAATTCGGCAGTGCTACGAAATTCAAAAATAATTGCATGCACTTTTTAAGTGGCCTAGTATAAGTCATAGAATTAGTCGAGTATCCGTTGGACGGCAAAATGTTTAAAATTTTTCCAACACCCTCAAAGTCGCTACTTGAAGTGCTGGCCTGATGCAGGCTGGCTTTGTTGCTTGGCTTCAATAACTAGCGAAAATGAATAGAACGTACTGAAATATGTATATGAAATGAGACCAAAAGGCAGCTTCGCTTGAAGTGCTTGAAGTACGGCAAAGTTTCAAATAGCTCAATGTTCTGTTGCAGCGTTTTTTATATTAGGAATTGGACATCCCTGCTTTCCATTTAATTGGAGTTGTTTTCATTTTTTGAGAGCACGTTTTATTTTGAGTTAAAAAGGGCATCGGTGTTTAAAATTAATGAAAGTATTGTGAAATTACGACGTTTTATACAAAGTGGAAAAATACAAAAATTCTTAACTGCAATAATGGTCTTTCCAACGAAGTTAAATATCTAGGAGTAATCTTGGATAAGAAGCTGACCTGGGAGACACACGTTTCACTGAAGGTGAATCGTGCATTGAAGATTTTTCAGCAATGCCGTAGAGCCTTTGGCAAAACTTGGGGTCTGAAACCTGCTGTGGTCCTATGGATATACACGGCACTTATCAGACCAATCATCACTTACGCTTCTGTGGTCTGGTGGCGACGGAGCATGGTTAAGTCCACAATCCGGGAACTATACAGGCTGCAAAGAAGTGTATGTTTATGCATCACGGGTGCCATGAGTACAACCTCTGGTGATGCCCTAAATGCTATGCTTAATTTGCTCCCCCTGGATCTTAAGATACAACAGGAAGCAATAAAAGCAATGTGTAGACTCCATAAATATGGTTTCTGGCACGAAGATGGAACTTCGGGCCACAGAGAAATCTTTAAGTTGCTGTCGGAGCAGTATCCACTGTTTTTGGCACCTAAAGATGACCTGATACCCACAGTTTCGTTCGGAAGGAAATTTGATGTCAGATTTCCATTGCGTGAGCAATGGAGCAATCCAGAATGCATGCAGGGAGGTTTGACGGATATTTTCTTTACCGATGGGTCCAAGACTGAAATAGGGTCTGGAGCCGGATGGTACTTAAACGATAGTAATAAGTATCACTATGCTATGGGGGGAATGGCAACTGTTTTTCAAACAGAAGTTTTTGCCATCCTAAAAGTAGCCGAATGGATAATCGAGAGGAGATGGAGCGGGAAACAGATTGGAGTCTTCAGTGACAGTCAGGCTGCATTGAAGGCCCTGGAGAACGCGAAGCAAACCTCGAAGATTGTTCAAGAATGTAAGAAGAAGCTTAGTTCTGTCGCAAGACAAAACAGGCTTGTACTTATATGGGTTCCGGGACACTCCGGTGTTCAAGGAAACGAAATTACCGACGAATTGGCCAACCGTGGATCAGCGGTGCCCCCACAGGGGCCAGAGCCAATAATCGGAATCAGTCCCGCAGGAATCAAGAACTGGATCAACGATTATGTAGGCAATCTACATAAAGAGCGATGGTCCGGTCTAGAACGCTGCAGAACTGCAAAGTGTTTTGTGACAAGTCCGAACAGAAAACTGTCAAACTTTCTACTAAAACTTAGAAGGAAAGACATTCGGTTGATGGTCGGCATCATTACAGGACACAACCCATGGGGTCAGCATATGACCACCATTGGAATCATCGAGGACCCGGTATGCCTGTCCTGCTTGGAGGAGGCGGATAGCACTGAGCACTTTCTCTGTGAGTGTCCTGCCTTTGCTAGAGCGCGACTACGGGTATTGCGTTCCGATGTCATGGGAATGAGTAATATTCGTTCTCTAAAACTGGAGGATATTTACAGATTCGCCAAAGAATCTGGAAAATTCTCACAGGACTAACTATCTCTATCTCTGTCTCTATTCTTTCCTATCTCTTTCTCTGATACTTTTCTCCCTCCCTCCTTAACTATCTACCCCCTTTCCAGAGCTTTAAATACAATGGGCTTTTTAGCCTGAGTGTTTTAGGAGCCACCAAATCTCCTGGTGCTCCTTGGCTCGACCTCTTCAAATTCAATAACTGCAATAAAAAGTTTGTGTTTTATTGAAAACTTTGAAAACAGAAAAAAAATGTATAATAATGAGTTTTACCAATTTCATGAGGTATAGCCATACTCGCTAGCGGTTGATCTTGCTCGATAACTTTGTTGTTGCTTGCTTATGCATATTTGTCGTCCAGTTAGTCGAGCAGAGAAGTGGCGCATAGAAGAGACCTAATAATTAACTGCATTGAGAATTTTGTGTTTCATTGAAAATTTTGAAAAAAAAAAAATTAAGGATGAACTACAAAACCCCCTCCCTTGGTTGCGCGTATGCTTCAGGGACTTACGAGTACAACAATAATTATCAATCAACATTTTATGCGCCGCTTTTGTAGTTATACATCTAAGTTCTTTATTTAACTATTCATACTTTAATTAATTTTTATTTATTACTTTTTATTATTTTACTTAAATATCACTATTCACATTTACAACAAAGCATTTTATTTTATTTCATGTCGGGTTTTTTTAATTCTTATTTCTTATTTATTAGTTGTTGGTTGTTGGTTGTTTATTTTATTTTATTTATTTTTTATTACTATTTAATAGGTTTTATCTAACGCTAAAGTTCAACGCTTACATTTGAACTTTTGAACTAATCAAAATTGGATTTGAAATATATTTGAAAATTATACGAAAAAATGTGAAGTTGATTTGTAAAAATTTATATATTGTACATAGTGAAAAATGAAGAGCAGTACTAGTTTTGCGTTATGTAAGAAAAAAAGAAAATAAATAAAAAATGGAAAAATAAAAAAATAAAAAAATTTATAAAAAAAATGCTATATGAAAAGAAATGTTTAAACGCAAATAAAAAGTAAATGCCATTTTTTTAGATACGTCTATTAATATCAAATCTCAAAGCTCGCATTGGGAATTTGCTATGTAGAATTCATTGTGGTTTGACTGCATTACGTGCGCTTGGGTGAACAACGGTACATAATAAATACGAGTATCTAGTTCCTTTATTTTCTTCAGCTAACTCACTTTTGTAGAGCCTTGCAACTCTTTATTGATATTTATTTTTTTTTTATTTTTTTTGTTCTGTTTTTTTATTTTTATTTTTAGTTTACAATTAAATTTTCTGGCTGCTAACATTTAGTGGATGTCTTGTGAAATTTTATTTGATCTCCAATTTTGTGTTTGTAATTATTTTTGTTTTTGTTTTTCTGTTTTTTTTTTTTTTTTGTTCTTATGCATGTTCTCTTCTAAGGTGTGCATGAAACCAATAACTAGATCCAAGGTTAACTGTTATTTTTTTCTGTTCTAAAATTGATAGTGTTTTATGGCAGTTATGTGAAGATTTATTGCTTACTGGACTTGTGTGTAATTTTGTTATAATTTTTACGAGTATTTAGTGTTTGATCTCATTTGAATTTTCTTATTGATGTAATGTTTTTACATACATACAGTTCAACTAATAGATTTATATACTCAATCGTATATACTGCACTACATACATACATAATTCACTAATTTACATAGTTTACGAATAGGTGGAATAATGTGGTTTTATGGAGTTGAATTTTAAAAAATATTTAATGATATTTTTGTTTTTTGTGGAAAATAAGAACGTTTATTTAAGTAGCATACAGGGTAGTCGACGCTTGGAGTGTTCGAGAGAAAGATTCTGCGGAAGATTTTTGGACCTTTGCACGTTGGCAACGGCGAATATCGTAGACGATGGAACGATGAGCTGTATGAGCTTTACGACGACATAGACATAGCGCAGCGAATAAAGATCCAGCGGCTTCGTTGGCTGGGTCATGTCGTCCGAATGGATACAAACGCTCCGGCTCTGAAAGTATTCGATGCGGTACCAGCTGGTGGAAGCAGAGGAAGAGGGCGGCCTCCTCTGCGTTGGAAAGATCAGGTGGAGAAGGACTTGGCTTCACTTGGTGTGTCCAACTGGCGCCGGTTAGCACGAGAAAGAAACGACTGGCGCGCTTTGTTAAACTCGGCCAAAATCGCGTAAGCGGTTATAGCGCCAATTAAGAAGAAGATACAGGGTAGTCTAAGTATAGGTATTTGATATAATTAATATTGTTAGAGTCGAATTAAGCGAAAACGAATTTGTGCGTGGCGATAAGAAAACTGCGAAGGATGCGAGATTTACTAGGAAGTAGCACCAGGCGAAAGAGCAGAGAACCAGATATCAAACCGTCGTATAAGAAAACTGCGAAATATGCGAGATTTACTAGGAAGTAGCACCAGGCGAAGGAGCAGGGAAATAGATAGCAAACCGTCGTATAAGAAAACTGCGAAGTATGCGAGATTTACTAGGAAGTAGCACCAAGCGGAGGAGCAGAGAACCAGAGAACCAGATATCAAATCGTCGTATAAGAAAACTGCGAAGTATGCGAGATTTACTAGGAAGTAGCACCAGGCGGAGGAGCAGAGAACCAGAGAACCAGATATCAAATCGTCGTATAAGAAAACTGCGAAGTATGCGAGATTTCCTAGGAAGTAGAACCAGGCGAAGGAGCAGAGAACCAGATATCAAATCGTCACATCAAAAAACGCAACACAGCAAGAGGGACTCGCAAAGTCGCATTACTTTTTTTTTTTTTGTTTTTTTGATTTCTTGGTAATCACGGGCTATACGACATGAGCTATATACGTATGAGCTATACGTCATACGACGCCATAAACATCGCTTAAGCGGTTAGCGCGCCAATCAAGAAAAAGAGGAAGTCACGGAGATATATCTGAGTGTAGCTCGGAACCCAACCCAATTAAATTATTAAATACTTTTGCTATTTAAGGGTGTGTTCGATCCATCACGAAAATAATAGAGAAGATGCGGCCTACAACATACCGTTAAACGGCTCTCTGCCAATTTGAAGGAATCCCTCGATTTGCTGACGTAACAGGGGAAGTAACGGCCGTTTGTTTACTATTAAAATGAGACTGTGTTTGTGATATAAGGAAAAATCAACGCAGCCATTACTCATGTCACAGCGTTGCCATCTGAGAGTAGTTTGATTAGAAAGCTAGAACTCCTAGGATGATAGATTACCAGGTTCGGCCTTTAGCAATGGTGAAAAATGAAATTGTCAGAGTAACTCCGACAGTCACCGGACACTCGACAGCAGAATTTTGCCCTCTCTTTTCACATTTATTCCCACTTTCGTTCAAATCGATTCTTTCAAATTCGCTGCGAGCCGGTTAACGGTCTTATATTGGCCATAACATCTAAATTGTTTGCAGAATGATTTGGCTGCAATGTCATAGGAGATTCGACAGCAGAATTTTGCACGCTCATTTCATAAGTATTCTTACGCCGTTCAGCTAGAACTCCGTATTAAGCATTCCAGACGTAACAGATTTCAGCGCCCTATTCAGCCGACAAATATCATAGTTGAATAGGGTGCTAAAATCCACTGCGCCTGAAATGCGATGTTCCAGCTGAAGAGTGAAGGACTACGTATGATGAGTATGAAATGAGAATTCTGCTGCCGAATCCCCTATGACGTAGCAGCCGAAGTTGCTTTCACAATTTTGCTTCAGATGGCCACAACTGGTAATCTATCAGCCTTGAGTTGGATCTACTGCCTTCTCACCAAGTCAGCTCACATTGTTTCCTCACTCGGCGTTCTGCATTTAGAGCCCGGCCATTCGGCGTTTTCCAGATACATATCTTTGGCAGCTTGTTGATAATGTGATGAGTTGCGTGGGCAAATGAGTGCTTTGATGTTTTGTGATTCATAAAAAGTTGTTTGTGTTGCTCGGTTTTATGTGAACTGTAGCGCTTCCACATTTTCATTTACTTTGCTGCTTTTCTACTTTTTAGAGTCTTGCAACTTTTTTCTAATTTTGCTTTTTTTCTATCGTCTCCACCAAACCAACTGGGTGCTTGTCTCGAGGTGGTTCTTAGACAGCCGATAATCGGTTAAAAAGTTGACTGGCGGCAGTTGATCTGCTGCCTACAATGAGACATACGTTTTTTTCTTTCGAGATAGTTCCCCGAAGCACCATTTACACGAGCGGCTTTTGTTGAGCGAAGTTTAATTGCTTAGAAAATTTATTCGCGTAAAAGCTGCTTTACTTGGTTCTGAAGCTGTCAGTCAGTATAATACTTCTCCAGCCTGATTTTCACCACTTTTCGCTTAAACAATGATTCGAAATGTGGATGACTTATTTCCAAATTAATACTTTAGCTCTATTGAATGAAAGTACAAAAAGTTCATGAGCTTAATTTGATAGTTGATAAAACGTCGAGAATTTGGCAGGGTGAGTGTGCAATTTGATACAGAAATAACGACTGGCTCTCGGATCTCAACGAGTTAGTTACCCATTTAATGGGATTTTTGGCCAAAACTCTTAGACGACTTGATTGCAAGATCTATTTTACTTAGCCGTTGATTATTTGTAGCCATTGCCAATTGTCGATTGAGGAATTTGATTGGTGTAATAATTTTTTACTGGCATAAAGCTTTAGAACATCATAAAATTTTATTCAATATCTTTATTTTGAAAGTAACAGTTGCTGAATAATAACAGTTTTCGACAGCAGCTCCAATTCCACGAGTAAAGTGGAAACTAGGACGAGATTGCAGTAAGAAACGACGGCTACAGACTCGTAGCGAATAGATCAGAAATTCTAGTGCATTCGCTCAGCAGCTCCCAACTTGAAATCTATATACAGGTATACTCCACTTGAAAAATCTTGATATACCTACATACTCCTATACCACGCTGGTGAATATCCGTATCCCACTCTGAACGTGGCAACGAAATTGACGAGCTCGATGAAATTCCGTCTTCAGCAGGCCGTATACAAGGCTCAAAGATACGTCTTCAACCACTCCATGCATGCAAAGGAACTGCGATGCTTCTATATCCTCTTTTCGTGTTTATATTCATTTCGTTTAATAGAACCGCAGCGGTTGGGGACGGACGTTCTGCATATACCGAACTGGCGCATTTCAACTCTTAGGTTCTTCTAAGCAGATGCATATTTTGGATCGCCAGGTTCGCATAATGATTTCTTAACAACTCTAGAGATGAAGAGCAGATACGTTTTACTTTTTTTGTGGAAATGCTTGGTATTAAACTGGAAGTTCACTTCTTCTAGCGCCTGAAATGGCTAGGCACTGTTATATTGACTTAGTGAGCCAACAAATCAAGCAGATTTAGGCGCAGTGCAGCTTTTATAAGGATGCGTAATCGATTGTTTTTTATTTTATTTATTTGATTTTTTAGGTAGTAGCTGCCGCAGAAAATAAAATTTTGACAAGATTCAAGCGGGAGACCATTGAGTTCGATTACATTAGTTTACAGTCCAGAGCACCCAAGACGCAAACCGTGCAATTTCTATGTAAAATCGGCCGCTGAGTGCGAAAATTCGCATACTTTTTTTTCTGTTTTGTAGTTTTTGAAATGGTCTGGGATAAAAGATAAAATGGTAGATCATAAAAATGTCAAATATCTGGAGAATCCGTTACTGATTTGCTCGCTTGATATAAAGAACAAATTATAGAAAATTTGGCTGGGAGTATTCAAAATTTGAATCAGTTGTTGTTATTGTATCTGCATAAACACTCCCAAAACATTTACGCAGAATGCTGCTAGAGTGACAGATCTTGGCTGGATGTAAGTCCGGGTCGTTGCGGTAACGTACAACCAGCTGCCGTGGAAACAACAATCAGTAGTAGTGAGTGGTTATCGATCTCATCAACTCAATTATTTGCTTATTAGCTTGACTACCAGACCATCCAGTCGGTCGCTGGGCATGAAAATTAACCCGATTTTTTCACTGTCGCGTGGTTTTTTCTTGCCGGCAAGTGCTACTTTGGACTAAGTAGGCAATTGAATAGTAAAGTCCTCTCTCGCCGAATAAAACTAACATCGTATGGCGCAGAAGCTTGAACGATGACAACATCCGATAAGGCGCCCCATGGCCGATTTCGGATCAAATAAAAAATGGTAGACCTCAAAGTAAAATATGGTATTTGGTGGAGTACGTAACCCGCTACAAACAGTAGTTTTTTGAAAATAATATGAGAAGTTTAGATTTATATTATAAGAAATATATATAAAAAAAAAACAATTTTTGAAAAATATTTTTTTTACTAATTTTTTAAACCTAGCAACAATTTAAGATACAAATGACCGATTTTACATGGAAATTTGAGGGTTTGAAAATTGGGTCAAAAACCATATTTATTTTTTTTATTGTTATTGTTATTGGTATTAGTATTTTTTATTGTTATGTTAAGCAACGAAGAAAAAAAATCATCGGTGGATTCGTGGAAAAAATTCTAAATTCTCCGGATGAAAAAGCGAACTTGGACGCAGGCACACGAACGAAGATTTTTCAACGAGAAAGATGGAAAGCCTCTCTGAAGTAATGCGAACGCGGTTAAAGGGTGGGCGACACAATATACCACTGCTGCGATGGCATCTTCGATGATGCATTACACATTTTAAAACTCGTCATAACAAAATATTATAGTTATTATTTTTATTATGACTATTTTTAATATAATTTTTTTTTATTTATAAAAATTAAGCTTTGAATAATATGTTTTTTTATTCTCTTATTTTTAAATCAGTGTTGTTAAGGTTCAAATATTATTGTGTTATACTATCATTATGTTTGTTTTATTAGTCATAATTAAAAATTTATACATATTTTTTTGTTTTTATTTTTATTCTTTTATTATTTCAGTATTATTACGGTTCAATTATTATTATTTTTATTATAATTTCTATTATTGTAATTATTATTATTTTTATTAATCATAATTCAAATTTAAGTAAAATTTTTTTTATTTATTTTTTATTCTTTTAGTTTTAGATCAGTGTTATAAAGGTTAACTTAATATCATCGGGTGTACAACTAATTAATTTCGTATTTGTTACTAACCTCACATCTATTTATGTAGTCAATATTTTGACAGTGGCAGTTATTCTATGTTAAAGCACGCCAAAAAATCAAGTAAATTTGATATGTCACAGTGAATATTAGTAAACACACAAATTTTTTTTATTACAGTCAAAATATCAAATTACGTTCCAACAAAACAGCATTTGCGGAGAGGTTTGCTTTTGTTCTTCAATTTAAAGACAAGTGCAACAGAAACACATCGTTTGATCTCAGAAGTTTATCCTGAATATGCTCCAGAGGTTAGAGTATGTCAGCAGTGGTTTGCGCGATTTAAAAGTGCTGATTTTGATACCGAAGACAAAGAGCGATCAGGTAAATCAAAAAAGTTTGAAGACGAAGAATTGGAGGCATTACTCGATCAAGATCCATGTCAAACTCAAGAAGAACTTGAAAAAATATTGGAAGTCACTCAACAAGCCATTTCTAAACGTTTAAAAGCAGCCGGATACATTCACAAACAAGGAAATTGGGGGCCACACGAATTGAAGCCGCGAGACGTTGAGAGACGATTTTGCATGTCTGAAATGCTGCTTAATCGCCACAAAAAGAAATCGGTTTTGCATCGTATTGTCAGTGGCGATGAAAAGTGGATTCATTGCGACAACCCAAAGCGTAAAAGATCATATGTGAAGCCAGGCCAACCAGCCAAATCGACACCAAAGCCGAATATTCATGGTTTGAAGGTAATGCTCTGTATTTGGTGGGATCAGAAGGGCGTGCTGTACTATGAGCTGTTAAAATCGGGCCAGACGATCACGGGAGAGCTATACAGGCAACAATTGATTCGTTTGAAGCAAGCAATAGTCGAAAAACGGCCAGAATGGGCGACCAGACATGAGAAATTGATTTTCCATCATGACAATGCTCGGCCTCATGTTGCAGTACCGGTCAAAAATTATTTGGAAAATGCCGAATGGGAAATTCTACTTCACCCGCCTTATAGCCCAGGCATAGGTCCTTCTGATTACCACTTGTTTCGGTCGATGATGAGTTTCTCGGCGCAAAAGATGAGAAGTGTTTTTGGAATGGAATCCATAAATTGCCTGAAAGATGGGAAAAAGTTGCCGCTTCCGATGGACAATATTTTGAATAAAATAATTTTCTCTTTTATACTTAAATACTTATAAATGGTTTTTTTAACAAAAAAATACGAAATTAATTAGTTGCATAGCTAATATTTTTATTATTTTATTTTTTTATAATACATAATTAAAATTTTTATAATTTTTTTAATTTTTTTTTTATTTTTTTAACTTTCAAGTCAGTACTATCAGGTTCAATTTATATTATATATATTATTTATAAAGTACTAAGGCAACTAATTTAAGGTCGAAAGTTGAAAACACAGCAAGCTGAAGTTTTTTAAATAAATACAGAATCAATATTATTTTGAGTAAAAAATTAAGAAAAATCTCTAATATTGATAAAAATTCTATTTTATTTTATTCTTCCACTGGTAAGCATAAAATTAATCTAAGGTTGCATTAAAGCATTGAAAGCAAAAAAAAAATGTTTCTAAATATAAAAAATATGCTAATTCTAAATCTAAAATTATTTATGTATTTATATTAAAATATAATATAATTTATTGTTGTTAGTTTTGTTTAATTCGTCTACATATATTTGAAGCAAAAATCTACAGTTAACTGGTTTACAAATGAATCCTAAGTAATTCAACTACCATTAACGACCAATAAATAGAAACAATTCGAAACGAAATAAGTAAAAAATAATGCAAAATTCGAAGTAAAGGAATCTTATAGAGCAAAAGTTAAAAATATTGAACTCTAACTATTGGAAAATATTTTTCTTTTTCATATTAGATAAACAAATATTTATAAGTATCTATTAAATATAGCAAAACATATCAAAATTATTAAAAAATGTTATCTAGAAAAAAAATTCAAAACAGAATCAAGTAAAAAAAGTAGTAAATTTTTATACCCACCAGTCAATTGCTAATATTTTCCCTCAAACCAAAACACCTTTAACAAATGTGGTGAAAATAATTCGTTCGATTTTTTCTTTCGATTTTACAAAAAACATTGGCATTTTATTTTACAAACAAATTTTAACCTAAATATTTTTTTAGACATAAACTTTTTACTTATTTGGTTTTTGCTTAACTTACACCGCTTAAAATATTTTTATATATAAATAATACAACATTTTTCAAATAACATTTACTAATATTTTAATAACAAATTATTTTAAACATATTTACAAACATAATCGCAATTATTTTTATGCATGAGTTCGATATTTTTAGAAATACTGTGAAAAAAATTATAATTTTGAAAGTAAAATTGAAAAAGTAAAGAAAAATTTTACATACTAGAATATTTTTAGCCAACAGTAGCGAATTAAATATTTAAAAAAAACTGTACTTCGAGCCGATATTAAATTCCTAAGCATTTCTCTCAATTGGGGCCTTTCGCAAAAAGATGGCAGCAAGATCGAACGGTTATTTGAGAGCTTCCTACACACTCGATTTGAGCACTCTAATCAAGAGTTTACAAGAATCGACAACGGGTATTTCGCAATCAGCACGAATTCAAAAAAAAAAAAAAATTCCTCACATATTTTAGTCGTTAGTCACCCTCAGTAGGCAGACACTTTTAGTCAGCAAAAAGACCTTGGCCTTTACACTGATCATTGTCTCATTAGCTTGCACGCCGCCAGATTGCGCGTTCCTTCGAAAAATGTCTGTGCCGCGCTGAGAAGGATAAGGATACTACTTATACAACACTTGCTTTGCCGACACCCGATACTAGCTGAGCAAAGGGCTCCAATACTCGGAAAGCACTTTGTTAAGCAAGTTGAAAATCATTGTGCCTTGAATACTAGGCCGTTAATATGACAAAAATTATTGTGAATACATTTGAAGTCAATGTTAATTATAAACCGCCTGCTCCATTGTCAGCACTCTAAATATGTCACACTAGGGACTACCGCCAAGCCCAACTCAATCTAGATCAAAAGGCTGAGTGGCATCCCAACATAGTTAATTTTAGTTTTTATTTGCTCATAAACATTTCTAATACATTTACGGGAATTATGTTGAAGTGAAAGTCCTTGACCGGGCTAGTGATTAACACCGATTCGTGCAGGTAACATATAACCGACTGCCTTGGGAACGTAGTCTCTCATGTAGTTGAAATCTTTGAGTGTGTTAATAAAGCTTAACAGATTGAAAATGCTAAATTAGCGTCTTATACATTTGCAATACAGTGCCATAATCCTACAAAATGCCTGTGGCGCTTTTCACGATTTGCTCGTTTAGAATCCGCTCACATTCGGTAGCTAACATCGAACGCGTTATGTAACTGTGTTTGCTGATTGGCTGGCAAAGTAAAGAGTAACAGATTGTACTGTAGAGAGAAAGTGGGAGAAGGAGAGGGTGAGAAGGGGAGAGAGAAAATGATAGAAAGATAAGAAGATAGAGAGAGGAGGGAGAGAGAAGAAGAGGTAGAGGGAGAGAGCGCGAAAAAGAGCGGTCTCCTTCATTGCTGGCTATTTAGGTTAGAAAGATTTTCACTTCGATTTACTGTGAGCTCTTTTTAGCGCACTGTACTACCGACCCTCACATTTTACCTCACCAAACTCTTCGCTAAAAATTATTATGAAATTTGAGTGAGGTGTCTGATCGCTTTCCATGAGTTTTTCTCAGACATTCTGGCGTGTAACTTGTTGTTAAAGTAAAATAAAGGAATAGTGTAATCTTACACTTATCTTATCTAAGGTCTTTTACATTTGCAGAGTTACATTGAGTGCAGTTGCTTGGAAACTAGAATAAAATTTGCAGTACAAATCGATTGGTTGAGGTATCAATGGGAATTCCTGCTACTTTTTGATAACTTTTGCCAACTTTAGAGTTGACAACAATATCAGATTTATTCCAAATTCATTGGGGATTCATTTCTTACCAGAGCTGCTATGAGTTGTGTGCTCAATACTAAATATAAATCTTTCATCTCACCTAAGGATTCTTGAAAGATTCAATTGTGGGCACAATTCTAATTATATTGTAGATCTTTAATTTCATCTCAGGATTCTTGAAGAGTTCAAGCTAAAGCATTCCAAGCGGATTTGGGGATTTTCGCTCTTTGTCGATTCTAAGTCCTGCTCACCGAATAAACTAAATTGCTTCAGTAGTCAAACCTCTTGCAGTGTTTGGCTTAAAAATTGTTTCTGTGAAAAGCTGAATAAATTAATGAGTAATTTTTTTCCGATTTTTTTTAGTTGAATGTATTTATGTATGTAAATATGTATGTAGATATGTACATATATGAAATTCATAAATAGAGGCCTTAAAACTAATGATGCGAGGATGAATGATCGGGCAAAAATATGAATGATTCAATGCACAAATTTTGAAATACATACATAAAAGTGGACTAATTGTTCTCAAAAGCGCCAAATTGCTGGATTTTAAGAAAATATTTCATCATGTGTAGCTTACTTTAGAATCCATTTTAATGGAAGTGAAATTCGAGTAACAAAATTTGTTTATGAAAGTTCGATTTAATTTATTTAACAGATTAACAGGCGAATGACTGAAGTCTGAAAGGTATTTTTTGCAAAACTCCACAGTTATGTATGCATTTGTATTACTTATATAGTTGCGGATAAAACTCTCCGTGCGACCCCTTTTTTCTTAATTTCTCCCGATCTAAATTCATTTAAAAGGAATGTAATGATGCAATTTTGTTTTAAGTCAAATTATATAACAAATGTTAAAAAAAAAATTATTTTCAGTATTTACTTTAAAAGTTATTCACTTCTGTTAGGTGTTTGGCCGAGTTCCTCCTCCTATTTGTGGTGTGCGTCTTGATGTTGTTCCACAAATGGAGGGACCTACAGTTTCAAGCCGACTCCGAACGGCAGATATTTTTATGAGGAGCTTTTTCATGGCAGAAATACACTCGGAGGTTTGCCATTGCCTGCCGAGGGGCGACCGCTATTAGAAAAATATTTTTATTAATTTCACTTTCACCGAGATTCGAACCAACGACCTCTCTGTGAATTCCGAATGGTAATCACGCACTAACCCATTCGGCTACGGCGGCCGCCAAAACTGCGAAGACTTAACTGTAAAGTATCGTTTGTTTTATTTTGTAGTTCTACTTTGCATTCTTCTTAAAATTTATGGCATTCTGTTTTTTTGAAATAGCTGATTTATTGCATTTAAGCAAGTCTATGGTACAAACTAATTGTAAAAACTTTGAAACATCCAATTCTCTGAAGAATAAGCCGCGTAGTGACCGGCCCAAGAAGCGCAACCGGAGAGATGTATTCTTTATTCGCAAAGCAGTGAATCAGAATCCGAAAATACATGCTACTGATTTGGCCCAGGAGGTAGCCGAGAGGTATCAAATTGTTGACCACCCACGTACACCAGGGCCCTTAATAATGAAGGTTACAACTGCAGAACTCCTCGCAAGAAGCCCCTTATAAGCGAGAAGCCTCGAAAGCTTCGTCTGGAGTTTGCAAAAAAGCACCTTAATAAGGGAATAGAGTTTGGAAACTAGTTTTATTCACTGATGAGTCCAAATACAACATATTTGGATACGACGGCAAAGCCAAAGTTTGGAGAAAACCAAACACTGCCATGGATACTAGAAATCTGATTCCGACTGTAAACTATGTGGTGGCAGTGTCATGGTTTGGGGAGCAGTTGCAGCCACAGGAGTTGGGAACCTCGTTTTCATTGAAGGAAATATGGATCGCTTCCAATACAAGACCATTTTGGAACAAAACCTGATGCCATCCGTGGACAAACTAGGTCTAGGCTCGAGATGGATCTTACAGCAAGATAATGACCCGAAGCATACTGCGCAAATCGTCAAAGACTGGTTGCTGTAATATGCTCCGAGGCAACTATATTCACCTCCACAAAGCCCGGACTTAAATATTATTGAGCATGTTTGGGAAATTTATTAGTGCTCCAATCCTCAAAGAGAAGTTGCTGGAGGAATGGCAGAATATCTCGGCGGAGGAGCTTGAAAACTTGGCAGCTTCAATGCCCAGACGTTTGCAAGCAGTCATCGATGCTGGTGGTGGCCCAACAAAAACAAAATATTAATTTCCACAAATTTAATCAGTTTTCCTAGATAATTTTTATTTTCTAAGTTCGTATGTACACTTTTGTCAGTGCCTTTTTTAGGTTTTTCGTGAATAACTTTTAAAGCAAATACTGAAAATAAATTTTTTTTAAACATTTGTTATATAATTAGACTTAAAACAAAACTGCATCATTACATTTCTTTTAAATGCTTTAGATCGGGAGAAATTAAGAAAAAAGGGGTCGTACGGAGAGTTTTGTCCGCAACTGTATATATTGGACCGCAGCAAAAAGTAGGACAAAAATTTGAGACCGATTTGAGCACTTGCTGAGAGAGTAAATAGTATTTTTGGAAAGTCTACAAAATTCGCTCGGCACCTCAGTTGCGGTTATTCGTAATTAATAATTTTCTCATTTCAACAAATATCGCTAAAAAGGTATTAAAACAGTTATTTTATATATTCGAAATAATCTACTATCATCCCAAAATCGAATGTTATGCACGTTTTACGGAAAACCGCATCCTGTAGTTTATACGAGATTTCAATAAAATAAATTCAATTTTTTCTTTAATTTTATCCGATTAGTTCTTTTCAAGTAAATAAGTTATAAAAAAATCCAAAAAGTCAGAAAACGTGAAATATTTTCTAGTGCCGAAATGTTCTCAAATTGCAATTCTCTCAGTAATTGTTCAAAAGCGATTGCAATATTTCGACCTCTTTTTTGTGAAACAGTCTAATATACAATAAATTCAGCATTCCGCATTCACTTAAAATGTGTTTGACTCTAATTTCAGTAAAGTTATAAAATTTCGAATTAACATTTTTGAGCTTTTAATTTGTGTGCATTTTTTGTTTTTTGTTTTGTTATTTTCATACATCTGTTTTTCTTAAGCGTAACAATCAATAATAACTGTGAATTTGTTGCGACTTAAAAGTGTAAATCTTAAGCGTAAATATGTATGTATGCATAGTACAAACATTGATTTAGCCTACAAATGATGACATTTATTATAAAAATCATAAACCTCTGTCAGTATGTATTAACCGCTAGTTTGTGTGTACATGACATGGCATGTTGTTGTGTGTGAATTTAATGTTTTTAAACTTTTCTTTCTATGAATTTTCTAACTGTTTGCCTCATTCGCACACTCATAACATGTAACCTATTTTAATAATTAATTTAATTATCTATTTTTTGTTTTTATTTAATTGATTTTTTTTTAGTTAATTTTTTTTTTCTTTTTCTTACTTATTTTAAGTTACTTTACTAATTGTATTATTGTTGTTGCTAACGTTCTCGCTGTTACCGATTTTTGCGCACCTTTTTCGACGTTTGTGTTTGTTTGTATGTATTTGTTTGCCTCTTTAAAATTTGATTTTCGCGCGTAATGCTTTTTATTTTATTTATTACTTTATTTCTTTATTGTTTTCTTTTTTGCTTTTGATTTTTGGATTCTACATAGCTGCTTATTCCTAGTTTTCTGCACTGTGTTTTCATAGATTTCAACATCACAATCAGATCGCCTTTAGAAGGTCCTTTAAATTTCCAATTAACGCAGAAGAAGCCAAACCGAAACAAAGCAAATGAATCATCAAATCATGACGTAAACACAAAAACGTTAACGTAAACGTAAAGCAAAGCATAGAGAACATGAAAAAGAATGAATACATTAGCGTTATCTTTAGCAAATTCTTTGTGAAATTCAAAAATTCATTTAATTATAATTTTGGCATTTACTCATCCTCTTCTTCCCTGAAGAGATAAGTGCTCCAGTAGACCAGATTGAATAACGCAAATACTAGCGGGAACGTTATTCGTGATATAACATCGATCCTCTTCGATCTAGAACATTGTCTTTGGTGAGTGATTTTGCAGCAGTTTAAAAAATATATATATACGCAAAAGAATTGATTAGTTGATAAATCGCAGTATATTTGGTGTGAATTTGTGTTTGAACGAAGTGGTAATAGTTAGTTTCAGAAAAAAAAAGAAAACTGTCTTACTAACATAATTTTTGAATTTGAATAAGTTCTCGCTGTTTTTGTTTTTTTTGTTTTAATAATTAGAAAGAAATAAAATTTATTAAAAAAAATATAATTCAATGCACCCTGAATAAATTATCAGTCGCTAGGCTCTACTTTCGTCCATCTTCTATCAGCTGCTCATCTGCTGTTCAGAGAGCGACTCGTATTTTCTGATTTTTTACAGCCTTACTCATTTTTTCACGATATGCAGTATGCAGAGATGAGCTCAATGTCAGACCGTTAGCCGGTTCTCAGCTAGTTTGAAGGGCTTCGCTGATTGGCTGATGGAAGTGGGGTAATGAAAGCGATTTGTTTACGAAACAAATGGAGATTGTATTGGTGATATACTAAAAAAATCAATAGAGCTCCGGTTAATGTTACTTCGTTGTCATTTAAACAACGACTGATTGAACGAGTATGTGAATACGTGTGAAATGAGCGTGCAGAATTCTGCTGTCGACTTCGCGGTGACTTGGCAGCCAAGGATGGTTGGTTTGAGTGGTGATTCATCCAGAATCCAACTAGCGCTTCCGCACCATTTAGTTGCCACATCCTCGTTACCAAATTGTTTAACAGTTATTTACAGCAAGACTATATCCAGTCTGTGTGGTTTAGGAACCTTATTAGGTTGTCGACGTCTAAGCCAGGCAGTTGCTCGAAACTCTCGAACAGCGGTTTGCCCAGGGTTAACATTCATTTCATAGGGTAGGACATTCACAGAGGAAATGGAAGATTGTTTTCTTTTTCTCCGGTTGTTTACAGCTATGATAGTATGTGTTGTGAGGGATGCCCATTTTGGCGGTATGTTCTCCGATAGTCCAGAAGCCAGTTATGATTGCCGTTAGTCTACAGGCGTCCCAGCCAAGGTTACTCTCCCAATTTTGCTTCGGATGGCCAAACCTGGCAATCTGTCATCCATGTAATTTTTTCCCCATCTACATAAATATCAGTAATGGCGTTGTTGGATCCCGCTTGGTGTGCCCAAATGAAACTAGTGGTAATTATCAACCCGCATTACAAAGTGGCCCTTCACAAATATAGCTAACGAAAAGGGATAACACATCAATGACCACAATTTGACCCGTTTGGACCGTTTATTTTTCTTTCTTTATTATTTATTAGGCTATCAACAGTTATACAAATTACCGGACTACGGCAGTGTGTTCCAAGCTGAGATCTACGCAGCAGATTAATAACTACTTCGAACTCTCAAATAAACATTTGCATTGACAGCCAAGCAGCCATCAAAGCAATAGGAGCTGTAATGACAAGCTCACACTGCGTACCACAATGCTGGAACAGGATGGATGAGTTAGGAACTGAGAAACAAGCCACCATCTACTTAATGGACTATGGGATGGACTATGTGAGATCTACCGGATTACTCAGGTTCTACCTAACCTAACCTATGGCTCATTGTCTGACAGAAAGCATATAAAATTTAGAAAAATTCCAACCTCACATTATTTTCCAATATTTATATCAAGAGCTGATAATAGAACAGTCAATCCTAATCAAATTGATACGAATGAAAAGTTTTTAGCACATTTTCATTACCCTCTGAGAATGCGGATACATACTGAAAGCAGCGACATACGCGATTCGCTATACTCCTCTCAGTGAGTTTGACAGAATCAGCTGATTTGCTGACGTTATAATATGACATTGGTTTTCATTTTGTTGTTTTATTGTCATGAACGAATGAATTTATTGTACTACAGCGTTCCCTTTCTTGTTTGCCCAACTGTCGCGTGACAGCCTAAAATGCTCTCATAATTTTCGCAATCTTGTAATCTATCATTTTTGCTCATTCTGCATGAAGAATTACGCTCCCTGAGCGAGATTCTGAGCCTCGCCATCATTAGTGACTTTTTGAATGCTATTTTTTTTTTCTTGATCACACTCATCACTATGTTTTACCTGGGAGATAATCATGGCTGAGTGATTATCAGGTGCTATATTTGTACACACTTTTTGTCTACAAATACATTTTATCTTTCATCTTTCTATTCTCTTTTCTATTACCTTCTTTGTTTACATTAACCTAACCTAACTTTTGATGTTTGCTTAAAATGACTTGGCGTGTTTCAGACTCGCTTCTTAGTTCACTCACATATGTATTTCCTCTACGAACTGTGCTCACTTCTCCACTTCAGTTCGCGCGGTATTGTATTCTATCACACTTGAAAGTTAATAAGAACTGCTGAGAGAGTATAGAAGATTGCGCATCCCACGGTACCGCTGAACTGACAGTGCTCAATAATTATCGAGTTTCAAAACATTTTTTTTTCAAAATTCTTTTCTTTCTCTCCATATTTGTATGTTTCGATTAAGAACGTCATTAAATTGCACTGTTAAATTTATTGGTAAGGAAATAAAAAATTATTTGTATAAACCGAACTTCGTCCCTTTTTTCTTTCAAAAGTTTGCAAGCTTCTCCCCACAGTTCATCTAAAGCTACTTCTCAAAATTACTCTCAAAATGCTCAAATTTAGCAATTTTGAATTGCTGCTATTGTTGTTGTTGTTGTAGCAGTTCACAAAACTATCCAGCATAGTGATGTTATCGGTCTTGGTCGTCTAAATCATCTAACTGTAGGTCAGAAAACAAATACTATCATGCGTCGTGAAGTTATCGGTTCTCGTCGCGTACCTTATCTGATTGTAAGACTAGGACAGTGTGGCTGTTTCAACAGTGTGGATCCAATGTCAAAGAATGTTAGATGCCAGAATAACGAGTCAGCAGAAATTCTTCGCCTACGATATTCGGGCAGAGAGAGCTCAAGTGAGGGGTAAGTGGTAAGCTCTTTGAATGTTAGTAACAGCGCGTTTGCATATCAAGAGGGCTGTGAATGCCTGTGAATGTAACAGCCTGTTTTGTATAGTAAAAGGCCTATTTTTCATCTTTGGCACTCGCTTAGTACCAACTCACGAGCGCAAATCCTTTTACACCAAACAAGTAGCGCAATGTAAGACAGTTGTAGGTTTTTTATTTTTCCGCCGGTCTTACTCATTCACTCCAAATCGATGGTGGGCACTTTGCAATGAGGTGTCTGTAGTTTTTATCGTTTACAAAAACATATTTCGCGATGAACAGCGTGAACTTATTCAAAATCTCATGCAAGCCATAAAAATGCAAAAATTCCATTTATAAATAAGAAATAAAAGAGAAGCTCTTCAAAGTAGAGAGAGAGAAAGAGAGAGCTCAAAGATTCATTGCAAAAACAAACACAAAAAATTGTTTAAATAAAATTTACAAAAATTACCATTCAAGTAAATGAAGAAGCCATTAAAATTTGCAACGCAACACAGATCAAACAGCCAAAAAGGAACTGCAATTGAACTCAACTCAAATCAAATCAAAGGAAAATACACACATACATACGCATATTGGTACATACGTGTATATGTATGTATGTATGTACATATAATTTGATTAGAAATAGTTTGATTATTTACCTTGTAGGAAACTTTGACAGCCATGTCTTACAGCAGTTTGGACGTTTGGGCGCCTGCATATGCACCTCGCACTGGCGCAACTTCTCCAGGGCCATCGGATCGCCGGGATGACGCACTAGCGGCTTCTAAATTTGCATTTTTTTGTGTTGGCGCACATTTTTCACAAAAGAAGAATGCGCACACACATTTGTTTGTCGTGGTTGTTGTCATGTTTTTTTTTTTTGTTTTGATAACGATGATAGAGGAAGGTTTTTTGATATTGATTGTTTTTTTTTTGATTGATTTAGTTTTGAAAAATGTTTAAATTTGTTTCGATAAAATTTTCAAGTTTTATTTATTTTTTTAGTTTGTTTGGTGGTGAAGATTTGAGGTTGTTGATGTCAATCGAAATGACAAAATGAAAAAGTTATGAAACAAAAATAATTGAAATGTTAATATTATTACGGTAATTAATTTTGCATAGCCAATTTGTTAATTTTCTTTTTGTTCAAAATATTAGTTTGAAATGAAAATTTAAATTTGTGAGTAATACTTTTTAAATTAAATTAGGAAGTGGTGTGGCATTAAATACTGGTGTCTTTAGTACAGGTTAGTGGTTTCAAATAAGTTTGACTTAATGTAGCTTTTAAAAAATTAAAAAAGTAGTCTTACAACATAATTAATTTGGTTACATTGAGATTTATATACCTTAACACAATCTTTTTTTTAGAAAATTTTATTAAAGAAATACTTTAGCATTTTTTTTATAAGGAAAGTCAACTTGAGAACAAAAACTTGAAGAAGAGGTTTGACCTAAATCAGTAAAATTTGTATGTACCTTCTGCTCAAATATGAACGAGACGTTATCAATAAAACGGTCCGCGCATGACATATGGCAAAAATAAATTTTTTGTTTTTTGGTAGGACTGTTATAAGCTTACATGGCAAATTTCAGCGTGATATGTCACATAGTTTGTTTTCTGTGCTCCTTTAAACAAGTCCCGCAAATATATTCTTCTTCTTCTTACGCGCTATAACCGCTTAAGCGATTTTGGTCGTGTCTTTCTCGTGCTTACCGACGCCAGTTGGACACACTAAGTGAAGCCAAGTTCTCATTCACCTTCTTTTGTGTTGTCTATTTTGAGCGCAGTCTCATAATTCCACGATTAAAAACGTACTCTTCCAAAAAATGTATCAGCTCTTTTCCACAACCCTCTCTTGAGGCCGGTTTTGTAACATCAAACACATTTTTTGTAATGCTTAAATATGTGATAGCCCCTGTGATTATACGGCAGAAGTGATAGAACCTCCCACCTAAGCAATCGTTAAAGAAGAGTGTGACCTCTCGTTATTTTTATCGGCCAGAACACCTTTCCTATGAACGAATTCTGGCCAAAATGGTCCATCACCTAGTTCCATGTGGGCAGCGTCAAGTAAACTACAAAACCAGAATAGAAAGGACTTACGAGCTCTCACTGGATGCATAAGGAACATGGTAAGCTTTGTTACATTTAAGGCAACTAAGCGCCAGAACCGTAGATATGTTCTGCACCTCTCGCGAAAACAAGACTTGCTTTAAATCCATTGATGATATGGAACAAGAAGTTTGAAACTCAACTCAGCCTCTAACTATAGGCTAGATGCCTCAGTACACTATGGCCAAATAAAAACTAACTAACTGTTGTATGGTAACAGCTGCAGCCATGGTAATGGTTATGGTTGTACGGGCTAGGCTAAGGCCTTTATGCACTGCGACCAAAATGATCTATTGTTAGGGGCGCACAATTACTTAATTATACTTATTTAGTATACCGAGGAATCGAACCAGCTTCTTAGGAGGGAGCAATTGCGGGCCTTCCTCCTCTAGTAGCTACGAGCCCAGTCTCCTGTCTCCTGTGACCTAATGCCTCACAGTTGGTGATTAAGTGTTCCATAGATTCCTCTTCATCCCAGCACAACCTGTATAATCTTGTACTAGATAACCCCATTGTGTTAAAGTGTTTATTACAGGCAAAGTAACCTGAAAGTGCTCCACAGAGTAAACTGACGTCCTTTTTACCTAGGGTTAGAGCAGATTTTGCTCTGTTGGCATTGAAGTTCAAAAAATTTTGGAGTAATTAAGACCGCTTGTGCCATTCCAGAGTTCCCTGATTTTATATTAGTTTGGATCCATTTTTTGGTTGTCTATTTTATATTATTTTGGTTAAAGCCGAAAAATGGGGTTGGTCCAATAAATAGCCTTTCTGCCCCTTTTTTGGCATAAAAGTCTGCCTTCTCGTTTCCTTCTTGTGCCTCATGCCCTGGCACCCTGATTATTAGTGGGCAGTTTGTTGAGTGCATTGTTACACTCTGTTAGGACTTTTGACTTGAATGTGACGCTTTTCAAGACTTTGAGAACCGATCGGCTATCCGAAAGTATTTTAATTTTTACTTTTTCGAACCCTCTTTCGGATATGATTTCCACTGTGTCCATTATGGCGAAGAGCTCCGCATGGAAATTTGAGGTATCTGTACTTAGTATTAGTGATTTGTGTGCTCTAGGCCACACTATTCCTGCTCCTACTCCATGGAGTGTTTTGGAACCATCTGTGTACCCTTTTCCACTTTTCGCTAGACGGGAAGATAACCTTGTATCTCTTTATAAAATTGAGTACAGGTGGTCATTCGCTGCAGCCATAGCTGGGGATGTAAAGGTTCAATACGGAACCTTAGAAACAAGAAGACTTCTTAATTCGGTTCGATCAGAGCTGCAACTGCTCACCCTTGTTAGGAAATCATTTGGAAAGTATATGAGACTTTCTGTGATGGATAAAAGTTCACGTCAAGGCCTGATGGGGTTCAACTTACCGCGATGGCCTTCGCAACCTAAAGTTTATCGAGCAAAAGTTTAGGTCTAAATTATATTGTTTCAGGGATGGTACTAACCGTAGATGACCTCGTAGAGAACCTCCAGAGTAAAACCCCTAAACAAGTTATAGAGAAGTGTGTGCTTGGGTATCACAGGTGCCATGAGTACGACATCTGGTGATGCCCTTAATGCCATTCTGAGCTTGCAACCTCCAGATCTTCAAATTCGAAAGGAAGCAATGAAGACGGCGTACAAGCTCAAGTTAAACGGAGTCTGGGGAAATGAAGTAAGCGCTGGCCACTGGTGCACACTGTTCTCGATGCCGGTGGACAATCGGGTGCCTCTCGTTGGCTTCGGTAGGAAGTATGATGTTTTGATTCCAGATAGAGATCAATGGTTAAGTCCAGAGAACCTATTAATGGGATATCAGCATACTTTCTACACCGACGGATCCAAAACCAGTGATGGAAGCGGATCTGGATGGTACTTAGACGAACACACTAAGTACTCCTATGCCACAGAACAGATGGCCACGGTATTCCTTACGGAAGTCTATGCCATCTTGAATGTGGCGTACTGGCTAATTGAGAAAAAGTGGCGGGGCAACAGTATTGGAATTTGTATTGACAGGCAAGCTGCACTGGAAGCCCTTGCTAACCCAGGCTGCTCTTCGAAGTTATTCGGTGAATGTAAGACAAAACTGAACAGTGTTGCAAAACACAACAAAGTTAGTCTTATTTGGGTGCCTGGACATTATGGTATTACAGGGAACGAGTTAGCTGATAAATTGGCTAATGAAGGCTCTGAAGTATGCCACTAGGCCCTGAACCTTTTCTAGGTGCCAATTCCGCATCGATTCAACAGAATCAAACAGGAAAACAGCGGCCTTTCTCCTAAAACTCAGCAGAAAGGACCTGAGAGTACTGGTGGGTGTAATCACAGGGCACAACGTCTGTGGTCAGCATATGGCTACCACGCGGGTCGTAGACAGCCCGATATGCCTATCCTGTCTTGAGAATGACGACACTGCAGAGCATTTTCTCTGTAGCTGTTCTGCATTTTCCAGAATCAAGATAATGGGTTGCGATACACTGAGTATGGACAAAGTTCATACTCTTCCTCTTCCGGATCTCTTAAAATTCATCAATGAATCCAAGAGATTTGTGGAAGAGTGACCTCAAACTAATTTGTCCGTTTTACCATCCACTTTTTATCTTTCCTATCTCTATTCTTTCTACTGATATCTATCCGGCTGTAGTACAATGGTCTACTGACTGAGTGCTTGGACTTGTCCAACCCCCTACAAATCTGATCTAATCTAACTGTAGATGAAGTAATTCCATTTTTTAACTAATATTTTGGCTGCTACTGCTTTCAACTAATTGCAGATTGTGAGTTACTTTTCAGTATTATTTTGTACGTGAAAATGTTGCGCATATCGTCCCCTTAGTATTAAAATAGCCTATACATTTTTTGATGTTTTGAGAAAATGAATTTCAAACTTTTTGTCGAAAGTAGCTCTCACTCAAATCTCGTTATGTCTGTAAATATTTATTATTTTTTGACTGACGTTTTGACCCACCTTGTGGGACTAGAATTTGACAAAATTTTGACCACATATAAAATCGACGATGAAGAATCCAAAAATTCAAAAAAAAAATAATAGCCTATGAGCACATAGGCTATTGTTATACTAAGGGGACGATATGTTCCAGGATAATTTGGTTTGATGAGGAAATAAAAGTTTCATAAATATAAAATGTACTTTGTAGAACAAAATTTTTGGGAAAAAGTATAGTTTTTCTTCAAAATTTTGGAAAAATATATTCTCTGGTCATTTTTGAAAAACTTGGCTTCAAAGATTTTTTTCTACTTTTTTATATTAAAAGCTGAGGCTCGGCTCAGTAATCCCCGCAAGTTTCTTTTACGGTTTATATTTAAATGAG
Source organism: Anastrepha ludens (assembly GCF_028408465.1). Classification (NCBI taxonomy): domain Eukaryota; kingdom Metazoa; phylum Arthropoda; class Insecta; order Diptera; family Tephritidae; genus Anastrepha; species Anastrepha ludens. The sequence goes on from NC_071498.1 coordinate 32,061,963, forward strand.
TGCAGTGAATAAAAGTTAACAGTTGGTATGGTGGACTTTAAACTTGGATATGAAAAAGGAGCTTGAAAAAAATGAAAATTTTCTATAAGTTTTTATACAAAGAGACCAATGAAGGATCGACATTTTTCGGTGGAAAGCAAGCACTTTAAAATTCGAAAACCAAGCCATTCCTTTTTTTAACTAAAAATTGTGTAAAGGTGTATCAATTTCAGGATAAGACGATTGATTGTTACTTAGTTTTATAATGATTTCTTATTTAGATAAAAGATACAAACAAAAAATTGTAAGTATAATAAAAATGGAATAGAAAAAATCTCTATGCGTTTATATCTATCATAGCTAAGTAGGTAAGATATCTTATAAGGTATTTTGCATTTATATATCAAGATGACCCAAGTGGAATAACCCTTTAAATTTGTTCTATGGCAGAAAGAATGAGACACCAATTATTAATTTTTCATTTAATTTGGACATCCAAGTCAAAGTGTAATCCGCCCTCCCCAGCTAGCCTAACTAAATTGTGATTAACTTAGGAAGATCCTAAATTTTCAAAATAGGTTTCCCAGTTAAGTGGAATCAATCAGTAAAATTGGAGTAATAAAGATGATGGCCTCAGTTTTATAAAGTAATGCTCGAATAATTATTCATTTTCTCCGTAGTTCCTAGGTGGAGCAAAGGGCCTCGAAAGGGCTTGAATAATTAAACTCCGGCGACCGTTTGCTCAATGTCTGGTTAATATTGTATTTAACACGAGGTTAGTTAACCAGCTGATGGCTTGAAATGGCAGTTCTCTTTTCATTAAAGTCTGATCATTTAACGTTGGGTGGGTTCAATAATTGTGAGTGCTTTAGAAGATTATTCATAAAATATTATTTGGAATACTCGAAAGCTGCACATCAGATGAGTTTTGTTTAAAATTATTGCGTCTAATTTATAATATGATGTCAATTTGTGCGTGCTAACTGTGATTTCTGTTTGTTTACATTAATAATGTTATTTTAATAAAAAAAATTATTTCACATAAAAAAATTGAATTTAAATATTTAATAATTTAAAAATTATATTTAATAATTTAAAAAATTTATTTGATAATTAAAAAATTTTATTTAATAGTTTCAAAAGTTTATTTAATAATTTCAAAATTTTGTTTAATAATTCCAAAACTTTATTTAATTATTTTTATTTTATAAATTTTTTATTTGAATAAAAAGAACAGCTCTTAAATTTTTCAAACTTTAAGGAAGATTCGTATTATTCTTATCTGAGAACTTGCCTTACAGGAATTCAAAGAGGTGCGCGGCTTCCTGAGGGGTAAATCAAAAAAAATTGGTTTTGCACGATTTGTCTGTTGTTTTTCAATACACTTCTGATTCAACATAAATAAAAATTCATTCGCCTCAAAACTTTTCATTATTTCAAATATATCCTTTAAATTTTTTGGGAAGTTGACGAAGCAAAATTTTATTTGTTATTTTGACTGCAGCATCAGCACTGCATCAACCGCTTTTTTTTTTGTTTTTTCGGAAATATATTCCATCTCTCTATGTGCAGAGATCAGCTTAGACAGAAACCTCCGGAATGAGCGAATTGCTATTCTGAGCGACAATCAGGCGGCATTCAAGGCTCTGTTATCCTGTGAGATTCAGTCGTCACTGGTTTTTGGGTGTATTGAGAAATTAAACTTGCTAGGAATCCACAATGTGTCGCCGGACACAGGGGTTTAACTGAGAACGATGTAGCGAAATAAGATGCAGCCTCTTTGTTAATGGGACCCGAGCTCTTCCTAGGTATGGGACAACACACCAGCAAGGGGAAGCTTAGAAGGGAAGAGCTAAGGCTAAGAGATATTAGCTGGCACCAAATTATGGGGCTACGACAGGCGAAGTCTTTACTGGGTGGTATAATCAAAAGAGGTTTACAAAACTCATAACTCTCTCTAAGGACAAGCTGAGAATGTGCACGGGCATGCACTGACTCTTGCGGTTCCTGCGTCCAGTCCCCGGAGACTCCAGCCCGCCTTCTCCTTGAATGTGACACTATAGCGCGACGAGAGTTGACACTTCTCGGCCAGTTGCAGCCAGTAAAAAGGAAATACGCTTAGCCTATGCCAGCTTTATCTTAAGTTTAAGTATGTATAAGACACTATGTTTAATAAGGGAACTGAGTTTTTATGAGGTACTGTGATGAGTAGAAGGCACAAAAGATCATGCGGTCGAAGCTCGAACTTCATTTTTTTTTTCAATTCAAATTCAACTGCCAATTTTTCCTTCGGTTTGCAGGCAACTGGAAGTTTATCGCCCAATTAATCTCATTAGAATTTAACTGGCAAATGTCCGCTAACCAGAAGTTGAGAATTCATATTTTTAGGCATTCACCGACAGGGTTAGGCATAGTGAACAAAATAATTAATGATATAAGTGGATAGTTAGAACACTGAAAAACTGAATATTAAGTGATGATGCAACCCTCATTTTAACTACCACTAAAAAATTTGAGATAGTGCAGTTTAGTAGTAGTGCGAAATGCCCTACTCTGTTTACCGCTTAAGTTCTGATTGAGCGCTTAAGCAGACATTGAGAAAACGGAAGTGAACGGTAACCCAGAGTTAAAAATTATTATGTACACTTGTACTTACTGAAAGGAGTTCTTGTGAAAGTTTGTGCAAAATTAAAAAAAAAAAATCACTCAAATTCCAAAAATCTTAAAAGTTATTTTTCTGAACAATTAAATGATTAAATGGACTTCAAACTGATTTTAAGTGGATAGACTTAGGATCCAACTAAAACTCTGACGAAGTTAGTAGACGTAAATAACAAAAGCTACGACACTTAAATAAACCGTTAACACTTATAATTAGAAGTTAGTTAGTTAGTTTTTGTTTGATAAGAAAAAGATTTTGACAAATACCATTGCGAATGTTGCATTACTGTCTGTGTCGAGCAGATCTGAAGCAGCATCTAAGCTGGCCTGCTCCAAATCGCGACGTTTCTTTTTCATATTCTCCTTATGCATGTCTGCGGCCCGATCCGTATATGTTGCGTGCGATAAAAAATGTTGGACAAGAATTTATTTGTTCACACAACATTTGTGCGTGTGAGTGGTTCGGTGTATGCGTGTGTGTGTGTGTGTGAGAGTGTGAGAGTAAAAATAAGATGGTGTTTTTGTTTTCGATGAATAGCAGATGTAGCACAGAGCGACAGATTAAAATACAAATACGAGCACGAACGTATTAGTTTGGTTACAAATATAACAACAACAAATGATAATTTAAAAATGTATTGTTAACAGTTAGTTTTTATGCCATATGAGAGTGGCGGCGACAGTGACAGTGATTGGTTTTCCAATTATTCGGAGTTTGTGTGCGAGGTCAGGTGGAATTGAAAAAAAAAACATACACACATGCACAATGAGACGTAAGCGCAAATGAGACATAAAAAATGAAGAGACACACATTTAGCGACATTTACAGCGTTACGAGTTGCAATGTGTGAAGTAAATAAATTTGCAAAAGACGGAATTCAAATAGTGGAAAATTTGTACATTGCAAATATTCAAAAAAAATATATATATATAAATAAATAATAATAATAATAATTAAATGAAAATAAATAAAAAATAAAAAACAAAAAATTCATAAAAAATAAAATTCAATGAAAAAAAAAAATTAAAAAAAATATATAAAAAATTAAAATAAAAATTGAAAATTAATTGCAAACAAAAAAACGAAAATTATGTGTTTGATGTAGTATTGTATGAATATGCATGGAAATGATGAAATATGAAATGAAAGAAGAATAAAAAAAATATTATTGTATTTTTTAAAATATCACATCAGTATTTGAAAATTTTATTTTACAATTCAAAATGCAAATAAAAATAAATATGCCATGAAAATGCAACCATGTATCGAATATGGCAATGTTTTAAAATGCATTTTGTATACATTTTTATTTATTTATTTTTTTTATTATAGTAATTAGTGTGGTGTTAATATTTGTGGTTTATTGTTGTTTTTGTTGCAGTTATTATTAATACGAAAAGCAGGATGAAATAAGAAGATAAAATACTTGTATTAGTAGAATGTCCTCAGTGAAGACTTAGACATTTTTATGGTAATTATAAAAAAATCAATTCACGTGAAAGTCATACAAATGAATATTTATTAGAAACCGATTGCTTTACTTGAAAGTGTTAAAACAATTTAAAAAAAACGTACGATATTTTTTTTGATTGAATTACATTAGAGCGCAAATTATGAATGTATTGTAATAATATATTGAAGACAAAATACGGGTGTAACACTGGACTTGTCCTAATCACTGCTCATCCGATTTCTTCTTTCGTGCTCAAAATTTTAAGCAAACCACTATTTTTTTACAAAACATAGTTCATACTACAACAAGAAACATATAAGGCAAAGTTTCAAACTTTGTATGACATTTTTCCAATTTTTTCAAACTTTCGTCACTTAAACTTTTTAACCAGCATTTTTACAATTTTTCTGGGTATGCAGTTTTAAAGCCCATTGGATTTTAGTATAACAAAGAGGAAGTCTCAAGTATTCTCAAAGTACTGCTGATTTTTGACAATTTTTTTTCGCTGATGTGTCACGCCCGGTTCTTCTATACAAAGTACGCGCTCGATTTGTTTTAAATGGACGAAAAAGCCCAAAGCCTAACACCGATGACAAAAAAAAAATATATGATAAAACCGTAGAAATTAAATACAAGTTCTAATTTTCGCCTTGCGATTGGTGCGGAATAAAAAGTGCTAACCTTTTTGCGCAACGATCAGCCTGCCTGAGATATTACGAGAAAGCTACTTTAAAGCCACTTGTTGGTTTTACGTCTTGGAAATCAAAAGATGTTGAAAAACCAACTGTCAGTAAAGGGGGAGACCTAAAAAATTGCTATGCTTTGGACAGTACTTTAGAACAACAAATCAAATATGTTAAAATACCAGGAGGTAAATGTTAAACACGTCGAGGTCGTTTCACATCGGAAAATGTATAATTTTTACAAATGGCGTCGTACATCAGTCATATTTCAGTCTTGAACTAGACAGCTAGGTAGGTAGGTAGGTTGGGTGGTTATCGTAAAGACACACTTAGACCTTTCGCAGGTCCATTATGATACCACTGGAGCTTATCCTTACCCTAGATGTTCCTTTTCAAACCATCCGGTAACTTTAATAAACGAGCAGAGCTTCGTTAGTTTTAGATGGACTATGCCCGCTACATCGGTTAAAAATGCTGTATCAAGAGTGCGCAGCCTTCTCATAGCTAAGCTTTCACAATCACATAAAAGGTGTCTGGCTGTTTCCTCTTCTTCTGTATTAAGACAGCTTCTACAGAAATCGAAGTACGGGAATCCTAACCTTCTAGCGTGCCTGCCTATTAAACAATGGCCAGTTAATACCCCTATCATTTTTCTTATAGATTCTCTGTTAAATCCTAACAAGAAAGGGGAAAACCCCTTAACGTAACAGAAAGCGCTAAATATCTAGGACTTGTTCTGGGTAGGAAGCTAAATTCGGGGCTCACAGTCGCAGATAGAGTACGCAAAGCTATGACGGCGTTATTACTCCTGCGGAAGGCTCATTGGGGAAAAATGGGGTTTGAAACCCAGAATGATACACTGGTTCTACACAGTAGTAATTAGACCAATTCTCTACTACGGTATTGCAATACGGTGCAATGCCCTTGAGAAGGTCGTGAACATTAAAAGAGTTGACGAAGTCCAAAGATTTGCATCTGTTCTTATAACTGGTGCAATGTGAACCATTATTATATTAAAAGGATATTAAACTTCCTTCCGGTAGACCTGAAGGCAAGGTACATTACGCGCAATGCGGCAATAAGTCACTTTAAGTAAGTGGTCAAACACAGACTATTGCCACAGTAAAATCCTGGAATGGCACGTTGGGGCTTCCCGGACAGGTGAACTGTACAGTCCCGCCTATACTTGCCATTACAACGTTCAAGACCCTCCTAACTCGAGGGAAGAGTGGGAACGGGACGAGGTAAGACAGGGCGAGTCCATCCATGTATACACAGATGGCTCAAAGCTCAAGGGCAGAGTAGGCGTAGATAAATATTCCGAGCGTCGGGGGATCCGAGCATGACTTTTGCAGAATTTGTCTAGACGAGGAAGAGGAAGAGACGATCCCGCACCTCCTATGTCACTGTCCTGCTCTGTCCAGATGTAGACTCGCCATTTTGGGTAGACAATCCTTTCATGAATTGGAATATCTCGGCTCTGTCGGAATTAAGGAACTTACAAAATTTTTGAAAAGTACACACTGGTTTTAGGAGAGACAAGGGCAAGTTCCCACGCAGCATCACAATGGGGCATGAGCCTGAGTGTGTCTCACAGTGAATGCCCGTTTCAACCTAAGTTAACCGAACTTCTGTCAGGTGTGTCGTCGAGCTCTTATTCCTATTTGCCTCGCGCGTCTCGATGCTGTTCCACAAATGAACGCCAAGTGGCAAATGGTTTTCACGAGGAGCTTTTTCATGACAGAAATACACTCGGAGGTTTGCCATTGCACGGCGACGGGCGACTGCTATTAAAAAAACACTTTTTCTATCAGCCATTTAGTGGCCACCTATAAAGTACAGGGTCAATTAACAAGGGTGCGACCTAAATTTGCTTACCACAGTAAAGAGAAATGCTTAGGTGCGCAAATCATTGATTATACAATATAAGGTGGCGCAAAATTAACCATCCAATTTAGTTTTCGGGAAAACCCTAAAACAGCCCGTTTCTTTATCCCATACAAATATTGCGCCTTCGCGTTGGAGGATCTAATGCGTTCACACAAAAGTGATAATATCGTGAACCCGACCAAATTGAAAAGTCAAAATATGTAAGAGCTATAGATTTAATTGGCCTCGCAATATTCTTTCTTTTGTTTTAGTTTCAGAACGCGACGTAAGTTACATTAGTTTTCACGTCGTTGCATCTGTCAAACAAACCGTGTTAAAAAGCGTTTATTATCTTTAATAATTAATTTTGATTGTTTGATATCGTGTTTTGTGCAAAGTGTTTTTATATTCGATATGCCTCCTATCCTAATTTATGTAGAAGAACCCGAAATGCTACAAACCAAACTAATTACCGATATAATCATACTGCACAAAAACGTGACGACCCAAAAGAACGTTAAAGAATTAATATATCACGAACGCGGGAAGCGAGAGCGAGAGATTCGACTAATAATCGCGCTGCTTTCAATTACGATTTGTCAATTGACTACAGTAACTACCAATGTGTTACTAAAGAGTGTTTTTTTTAGAGGTTAGGTTTTCAAGTTGGCACTACTTTTTTCGTAGATGGTCTTTTTGACAGCTGCCACTTGATTTATGCTCAGTTTGGTTTGCCATTTCATAATGAATAGACTTACACCTGAACAACGTTTGCAAATCGTGCAAATTTATTACGAAAATAATGGTTCGGTTCGCGCGACGCATCGAAGAAAATTTTGTTCAGCGATGAAGCTCACTTTTGGTTGAATGGGTATGTCAATAAGCAAAATTGTCGCATTTGGAGTGAACATAATCCACAAGCCATTGCTGAGACGCCGTTACATCCTCAAAAAGTCACTGTTTGGTGTGCTCTATGGGCAGAGGGAATCATTGGTCCATATTTCTTTAAAAATGAAGCCGGCCATAATGTTACAGTCAATGGAGAGCGCTATAGAGCCATGATTAATGACTTTTACGTGCCTGAATTGGACGATGTTGATGTGGACGACCTTTCGTTCCAACAAGACGGCGCTACATGCCATACAGCCAACGCAACAATCGATTTATTGAAGGAAACTTTTGGTGAGCGCATTATCTCGCGCCGTGGACCTGTGGCGTGGCTTCCAAGATCGTGCGATATAACACCGCTGGACTATTTCTTGTGGGGCTATGTGAAGTCGCTTGTCTACGCAGATAAGCCCGAGACGATTGACGTCTTGGAAGAGAATATTCGGCGCGTTATTGCTCACATACGGCCCCAATTGCTGCAAAAAGTGGTCGAAAATTGGGCCTCTCGGCTGGAATTTATTCGAGCCAGCCGCGGCGGCCACTTGCCCGAAATCATTTTTAAAACATAATGGCAAACCCTTATCTTTATAATAAAGCTAAATTCTTGGCCATAACATTAAATTATATACGTTTTATTTCATCTTGAAAACCTAACCTCTAAAAAAACACCCTTTATTTGATCTATGAACTTGGTTTGCTCTCATTGTAAGTCAATGAAATGCAAAATTGAAGCCAATGGATTGTGTTGGGCAAATGAGAAAGTGAAATTGATACTATTGTTCCACCACCAGAGTCATTGTACTCATTGGTTTCAGGAATGGGACCAGATTCCATACACTGTTTGTCAAATATTCAACAATTTAACAATTGCTTTCAAATGACGTCATTTGGTCATCATTTTTTGACGTCATTACTTAGTCATAATATTATTTGCTGATTCAAATTAGGAGACAGATATACATTTTAGGAACAAATATTATTTATATTTGGTCAAATCATTTTTTTAATTTACAGATACAAGGGCAAGTATGATACAGGGTTTGATTGAAAAGTAATGAGCCTTATTTTTTTTAAGCAGTTTTATTAAACCTTTTGGCTTATAAAGCGTTTTTCAGTAAGAGCGCTTCAACTTTTTTTTTGCATAAAACACAAACGGTTTGACTTTTTTAACTAATTGTGTTTTTATTATCGAGTTTGAACATATACATTTAAGTATGAAATTCGATTTTTTGGCTGGCTCTGAGCTCACAAATCGTCGCCGGCTTGTTACTGTAGACCAATGACTTCACATAACCCCAAAGAAAATAGTCTAGAGGCGTCAAATCACACGAGCGCGGCGGCCATTCGACCGGTCCATTTCTGGAAAAATGCGCTCATCGAACTTACTCTTCAACAAATCAATTGTAGCGTGTGCTGTGTGGCTTGTGGCCACTAATCGTTTATCATGTCGCGGTATCGATTTCCATTCACAGTAACGTGGCGATCGTTCTCGTCAACGAAAAAATATAGGCCAATTACGCCGCCGGCATGTAAGCCACACCAAACAGTGATTTTTTCGGGATGCAACGATGCCTCATGAATCACGTGTGGATTGCTTTCTGCCCAGTAACGCATATTTTGCTTGTTGACAAAGCCATTGAGCCAAAAGTGAGCTTCATCACTGAAAATGATTTTTTGGAAAAAATCTGGATTAAAATAGCAGCAACAGAACGATTATTTTCATAAAAAATTTGCACGATTTGCAATCGTTGTTCAAGTGTGTAGCGTTCCATGATGAAATGTATACTAATGAAGTTTACAAATGACAAGCGAAAAATAAAAAATATTGCGTCGTTCGCCCTCCCTATCGGAAAAAAGTTGAAGCGCACCTATTGAAAAACGCTTTACAACTAATATTCTTCAAAATAGGACCCTTGAGCGTCAACACACCGCTGGTAGCGGTCCTTCCACTGCAGGAAACATTTTTTAAACTCATCCGCCGGAACCGCGTTCGAGTCGGCTGTCACAGTTTTTTGGATCGCCTCGATGAAGTCGAAACGCCTCCCCTTCAGCTTTCTTTTCAGGCTCGAGAACAAGAAGAAGTCCGGGGGGGACAGGTCTGGAGTGTAGGGTGGGTGAAGAAGCACCGGAACCCCCATCTTGGCCAATGCAGAGGGGCAGAGGAAGGCGGTGTGCGCCGGCGCATCGTTGTGATGAAGAGTCCTTCCAGATCGCTGTTCGTTTTCGACGTCCTCCCGGCCTTCCTTGAACGACTTGTGCCTCCGTTTTACCTGGGCACTGGACAGAGATTGGTCCCCGTAAGCCTCCTTGAGTAGCCCAATGGTTCCGGTACTCGTTTTGTTTAGCTTTACGCAAATTTTGATCGAGTAACGTTGCTCCAACGATCGCTGCATTTTCGTCACTGCAAAATCCTAACACACTTTTAAAACAGCTTTCACGCGCGGAGCGATGTTGACTGCACCGCTGTTGTCAGCGAACTGGGACCGGTTTCTAGTGGAAGGGGAAGGTCCAATGATCATTTTCCCCCACCAGCCGATTCGGTTGATCGCTTCGCAGACGCTCCGCGCGGGAAGGCTCATTACTTTTCAATAAAACCATGTATATCATAGATCAGGTTCACTGTTACCAGTGTCAGATAGCAATTACAAATTCCTGAAAATTTATTTCATGGGCAATTCACCACAAGAAATTGATATGCATTGTTCACATAACAATTCACTAAAGAGGTCTATTGTAGAACAATTACAAACTTTATTTCATGAGCACAATCAATTGATTATGTTGCTTAAAACTGCACTGGATCCAATGCCATCTGATAATCACAAAATTGTAATCATTAAGCTGATAAAACACCTGTCGGCCAACATGCAAGACGTTTTAATGCACCAACTATTGATGAAGTTGCCATCGTTGTAGTTGAAGAAAACTTGGAATCCCATGATATTGGAACCTCCGTGATTTGTTTGTTTTCTCATCGGAATGATCAATCGGTTATTAACCCTATGTTAATAATAATAATAATAAATAATTAATTATCTCTATGTTTTGTCATTGAAGCACCCACTTTACAAATATTTGTCACCTTTAGGTTCCCACTATCCCTTTAGATTATTTTTCAATCAGGTTTGAACCTTAAGTTCCCTTCTTAGTTTGAAGCCCTCTGGCAGACGTCCCAGTCGGGGTTTTTAGTGGGTGCCAAAAGAGTGGCCAAAGTTCGTGGAAGCGAAGATACTTAAGTCACCCGAGCTGACCCTTTTCTTTACTTCTCCTGAACAGAACCGTCACCAGGATGATAAGGCGGTGTGTGAGGGTCAGCAAAGTAAAAACGTCTTAAGGTCGAAATATAAACTACCATATTCAAAATCTATTTGACAGAACGAAGTCTGTCGGGCCCGCTAGTGAATAAATAAATAAAAGAAATATAATACAAGATGGCGTAAAATGAATAATCCAGTGTTGTTTTTGAATAACTTTTTTGGTAGATAAAAAAAATTTTGAATGATGGATTTTTTTTTAAACTTTTTGCACGCTATTGCTTGTCTGCAGCTTTCTAGTTCATAAGTGTCAAATATGTGTGACGTGCGGCGTCATTTGCCAAACTTGTAAATCTTCCGATAGGGTGATTAATTTTGCGCCACCTTGCAGTTTCATTAAAGCAAAAGGTATTCTTATTTCGCAAGCTTCAATGTAATTCAATCATTTAGAGGCACATTAGGTAATTCTAAATGTTTTTAATTATATTTGAAAATGTTCAAATTCAAAACGCACTTTTCGCAAAATACGCAAAAGACACGATGCAAAATTTTAATTAGTCATTATTGATAAGTTAGTTGTGTAATTTTTTCGATTAATTAAAAATATATTTATATGTTTGTATATACGTGTAGAAATTTAAATTGTTATAAATGCTGTTGTTGTGTTGATCTACAATAACATTTGCTGTGTGGCTATACTTTTATTGTATTAGTTTGGCAAGCTGGTAGTAGTGTGTGGTAATTTTTCAAATAGTTGAGTTAATTTTATTCTTTGTTTTTTTTTTTTAAATTAATTTTTTTATATCAATTTTTTTTTAATAAATGTTTTTCTTTATATATAAAAAATAATATAATATTTTTTTTTATTTTTTTATGTATTTTTTTTTTGTTTGTTTCTCATCTGTTAGTTAGCTAAGTAGTTTTGTGATTGCACGCACACTCATTTGTGTATTAGTTTGCATTTATTTTCATATTTTTTGTGTAGTTTTTTGTTTTTTTTTTTTGTTGTTATTTACAATTACACACACACATTCAAATATGTGAAGAAAAAAATAAACAAAATACACCATCAATTAATACAAATACATTGAATAAGAAGCATATAAAATCTCAATTACTAGCTTTATTCAAACCTGAACGGGAGGCATAGTTCACCAGCGCGAATTCGAGCAACGCTCCAAAGACGAATGTCAAACAGACACCAGTCCAAACGTCGATCGCCTTTGTGTAGGAGACTGGCGGCAGTGAGGCATTTATGCCAGACGTTTGTGTTGCCATGGTGAGCAGGGTGGTGACACCTGTAAAATGTCCAAGTGAATTGTGACGAAAAGCGACGTAGCAAAGCAAATATCGATAATTTTTGACTTATGTGAATAACTAACAAACTAATTACGGAAAAAAAAAATAAAAAAATAAAAACATAAAAATTCAACTAAACAAATTCACTATGAAAATGAAAAACACAACACACAACAGAACTCTGAGAACTCAGCAAACTCAGAAAACCGTAGTTGTATTCTTCAAAAAGAGTACCTGAGTTGAAAGGCATAACAAAATACTACTTTGGTAAAAGTATTGTTTAAGTACATAAGTGTCGTTTTATTCTATTACTTAAAGGTTTTTGATAAATATTTTATTATTTTTTAATTTTTTTTGTTGCATGCTCGTTTAGTTACTTTTCCGTGTTTGTTTGCATTTACTATTAGTTTACTGTGCTTTGTATGGTTTCTGTTTTTGTTTATTTCGACTTACCCAATGACACACGTGCTGGTACGGCGCCTTGATCAAGCCAGAATGACACCCATGAGACAATGACCAACATACAGCATGGGATATAAATTTGGATTAAGTAATATGAGAATTCTCGCTTGAATAGTAGATCGACTTTGAGGCAACTGTATTCACCTATGAGTATACAAGGTATCGTACATAAAAGTCACAACTGAAAACATTTCGTTGGGGAGCTCACACAAATCAAAACAATTATGAAATATAAGAATAAAAGTATTTCAAGAAAATGAACTAAGTAAGGAATAATTAAAAATTCAGAAAAATAAACAGAGAAATTTAACCAAATTATTGTTGAAGATTAGTAGAAAAACTATACAAGTACGAGTAGTTTGAACACAAACAAAAAAAAACCTAAACAAAAAATTCTTTGCAGTGTTTCTTCAATATATTTCTTTAAACATTATTTGAAAATTTGTTTGCTTAGTTTACCAGCGAAAAATTATATATAAGTACACAACCTTTCCTGAAAGAGCTTGACAGGGCAGAGGAGGAGTTAGCTACGAATCCTGGAGGACTAATAACGCAGATTTAATTTTATGAGGAAAACAAATGGCCTCCATAGATATCATCGACTGTCCACCCTGTGAAACTTGTTTGGAGGACGAAAATATATTTCTTCTTCCTCTTGATTGGCGCGATAACCGCTTAAGCGAATTTGGCAGAGGATTTATATTTATGTATATATAATTGGCGCTTACACCCTTTATTGGGTGCTTGACCGAGCTCCTCCACCTATTTGTGGCGTGCGTCTTGATGCTGTTCCACAAATGGCGGTATCTACAGTTTTAAAGGGTCAATCACCAAGGGTGCGACCGGAATTTGCTTACCACAGTAAAGAGAAATGCTTAGGTGCGTAAATCATTGATTATACAATATAAGGTAGCGCAAAATTAATCATCCAATTTAGTTTATGAATAACTTTTTTAATAAACAAAAAAAACAAAATGATTTCAATAGTCTGGAAGAAACTTTTGTATGCACAAGTAAATCTATAATATAAAAATTAATCGCAAAATGTGTTGGTAAGCGCATAACTCAACAACGCATGGACCAATCTTAACAATTCTTTTTTTAAAACGTTCCTTGAAGTCCAAGAATGGTTTTTAAGGCGAGAAAAATTCGAATAATTTCCGGGAAACCCCTAAAACAGCCCTTTCTTCCACATACAAATATTTAAGCCAAGTTCGAGTTTTAAGCCAACTCCGAACGGCAAATGATTTTTCATGAAAAGTTTTGTCATACCAGAAATACACTCGGCAAACCATTGCCTGATGCGGGGCGACCGCTATTAGAAAAAACTTTTTCTATCAGTTTGGTGTTTCATGCCCGGAGGTTCCCACCTGTGCACTTCTGAATGGTAGCCACGCACCAACCCATTCAGCTGTGGGGGTCGCCAATCATCCAATTTTGATTAACTTATTTATTAAATAAAAAAATAAAATAAAAACTTCGCAAAAAATCATCCAATTTTTAATAACTTTTTTATTAAATAAAAAAAATTATTTAAAATTTTTTATGTTAAGTGGAACAGATGGCTGCTGTCAGTATTGATAACAATTTGTGCCCATTTTAACGTATTTTCCATGACATTCCGCAAGATTTTCGCAACTGTTCGCATATCTATCGCGCAACGCCGTTCCTGCCCCTTAAGCGCTACGATTGTCTGAGAACTAGAGATTACGCCACCGTTGCTTGATTTATCGTGTGGGTTATTTAGTAACGATGTCGCAGTGGACGGGTGAACACGGATTGCGTTGGGAATCGAAGCGTGTTTGAAGACCAACGATTCATGTGCGATTGCTCGTGGTAGATTCCGTTCACGTTAAAATATTTGATATCTTCCGATGCCCAAGTGAACATTTGATTCGTTCATCGGTGCGAGGGTTTCGCGCAACAAGTACGGTAGCAAACTGCCCACGGCTAGGCGAAGCCAGATATCGAGCACAAATGAAAATAATGAACTTGCCGGTACAAGTTTGTACGATAATTCGCGTCAGTCCATGCACGAGAGACGGGCTGCCCTGGGACTTGCACAAACTATTGAGCATAAAATATTTGGGAAGGGTCTTAGACTTTACCTCTTCAAAATTCAAATCGTGCAAGCGCTTAAGTTTAACGATTAAAATTTGAGTATTTTTTTCTGCGAGACAATGTTCTAATGTGCAGGTAACATTTATCTAATCTGGGTTCCAGGACATAGAAACATAGAGGGAATTGAAATTGCTGATGAGCTTGCCAGGAAGGGGACTGAATTGGCCTCAGGGACTTCATACCCGAGCATCGGCATCCCCCTGATAGTTGTTAAAGGAGCACTGCACAAGTTATTTGTCAGAGAAGCGCAGAAAAGATGGAGATCCATTTCTTCATGTGCTAGTTCGAAAATTCTTTGCCTCAGTATAATATACGCAGGACTCAGAAAATCCTTTGGACTCCTCGCTATTCAATTTCCAAACTCGTAGCTGAGCTTACCGGTCACTGGACGATCGGCACATACGCGGAAAAGCTAGGGCTGAAAAGGATATTGTCCTATATTTTAACTCGTTTTATGCAAAACATTTTTGATAAACTATTCGGTCTTACACCCAAAATTTTACATTTTTAACATTCCTCTGATTAAGTAGTTGCAAAGTTGATCCTTTTTCATTGAGTTTAGCAAGCTTTTTAAGGAACGAAAATGTGTTCATGAGCCTGATAAGATGCGCTGTTATATTACATAATATAGATGTTAGTTGGGTTAGTTCCCTATTTCCCTAAAATTCCAAACTTCGGGCACGAAACAACAAATGTTAAAAAAAGTGTTTTTTCTAACAGCGGATGGAGAATGTTTCTGCCATGAAAAGCACCTTATAAAAAACCATCTGCCGTTCGGAGACGGCATAAAATTGTAGCCCTTTCCGTTTACCAAGACGCGCACAACTGGACGCTCTCGACCAAACACCTAACAATCCTCATCCGTCCTCATTCTCCAAACAAGATGCATAGGATGGACGAACAATAGATGATACTTATGGTGGCCATTTGTTTTCCCTATCACGACTCGTAGCTAACTCATACTCCGCCTGAGAAGGTATTTTACTACTACTCTGTGAAGCTCTTTCAGTGAATACTTGGTTGTTTTGCAGATATCTGAACTGCACCAACGGCTCTGCTTGAGCTTTATTAATGAAAACTTTGATATAACCTACCGTTCCTGCTATGACCTATGTTTGACCCTAAAATTGGCTCCGGTTCAATTGTATGCTCCAAAAAACTGCAGTTCGTCAATTCCTCAGCCAGTTCTTTGCTTTAAATACCAGAATCACTCGGCATCAACTTAAATCAAAGCTCATTCCACTTTGCAACGGAGGTTGGCCACAACTCGCATTGAGTCCATTAATGGACTATTTTTTAAGAAGAGTGCGCCGTTTCTAGGGGGCTTTCTGGTTGACATTGCAGACGCTGATTTTGTATGCCTCATTCGTTCCTGTCTCAAATTGCATTGAACTGGGGGCCGTTCCATTTGTAGGATAGATTGATTTCATGCCGAAAGGTACGAATAGAAAGTCTTATTTTTCGACTTAGAGTTAAAAGAAGCGAATTTTTTGCACGTTTTTATTAATTTAATTTTTTTTTATTTTTATTTTTTTCATATTTTTATTGATGCAGTTAACCAACGAGGAGTCCATAATTGTGCAAATCAAGAGAAGAAAATGGAGATCGATGGGCCACACAATAAGAAAGGCGGCTTTCACAGCTTAACAAGCGTGGCGCTAGAACGGATCCAAAAGCTGGGAAGCAATCTAGCAGAGGCCCTATGCTCCAAAGAGGAACCAAACAGGGAGATAAAAAAATGCATGAAAATATTTAGGTCGCATTAAAAAAAAATTCTTTGGAATGCTACTTAACTTGTTAAGATCAACATTCCACGCACTTGCAACAGCCAAAATAACGTGGAACGCTACAAAAGAAACTGTGTGGAACCGGGTTAGATGGAAAAGCTTTGCAGAGGCTCTTGCTCCCAAGAGCAGTGAAATATCGAGGCAAAAAAAATTTAATTTTTTATTATTAAATATATTCAGGCCGCATTTAAAAAATATTTCTTCTGAAATCTTAGTGCTTCTTAGAGTTTCATCGTATTTTTCATATTTGAAAAAACACTGCGTTGGAAAAATAAAAATACAATTAGTCAAAACTCATAACTTTTTTTTTAGTCATAGGCAAACATAAATAACAGCAGCTGTTTTCGATTTTTTTTAGAGTTTATTTTTCTTGCAACAAAAATATTAACGGAATTGAAACGTACTTTAAAAATTGCGTTTTTCTGTGAATCTTAAGATAACTTCTTTTGTTCATTTCCGTTAATTTGTTGGCTAAGCGTTCCATACTCTTCAAGACAAAGTTGTTTATTAGTACTCATTCTCATATTTTTTGTTAGCTTTGTATTTGATTTTTTCTTTACGAAAGTTTTTCATACATTTTGCTCTACATTTTTTCGTATTTTTTTTACGCAGCTTTAATTCGATTTTCCCAATCTATCTCATCAATGCATCTGGCATATAGAATTGTTCATTTAGTCCAATTTCAATTTGTCTTGCATTGTGAAGTTCTTCGCAGAAATCGCAAAATTGGGTGAAAAGTTAAGAATGTGAGTTGGAATTCTGAAAGTTTCAAGAGTTTGTTTGTTTCTTTTTTATTTTTATTTTTTATTTTTTGGTTATTTGGCTGTTGGCTGATAATGGATATTTAAGAATGTATGTGTGTATGTAGTTTATGAATTGGATTTCGTCAATAGAAGTCTGCCTTTTTATCTGAAATATTTTGCATGTAAAATTGAAATCTGAATTCGTTTTATTGTTGTTTTTTTTTTTGTTAGCTGAAATTTTGTATGTAAATATTTATGTTATGGAAATGTAAATTTCTACTTAGAAACGGCGCTAAGATTGTCAGTGAAAGGCGCTAAGGTTTTCTAAATTTGGCTACACATCAAATGCATAACGGAAACCATGGATACTAACGAACTAAAAATATTAAAAAAAAAAAAATTCATTTACTTTCCTTTTTTCCTCACTTCAATCAATTGGTTGATCTTTCGAGTAATTTTCATATTTCACTACAACAAAATCAATTCATACCTTTGAAGATTTTTCGATAATTTTGCTTTGACCAACTGTTGTCTCATTCAAGTAATAAAAAATGGAATTTTCAAAACTTCCTAAGTGATTTAAATATTAAATTTTTTTTTTTATTTTCTTTTTTTAAATAAATGTATGTATGTATTAAAAAATTGCTCAATACCATGCTTTGAACTCATAATGCAAATTAACATAAGGAAAGTATTGAAAACGGTGTGGAAGTATATTTTGTAGATTACGAAAATAAGTTTTTAACTGAGTTTTTCAGTCGCCAAATCAATGATTGCTGCTTTCAAAAGGTATAATGAAAAATGTTTGCCTTATAAAAATGTTTATTAGTGGTATGGCCAAGACACATTGCGCAAGTAGTAGTACAAGGTGGCGCAAAATTATTCATCCAAGTTTGTTTTTGAATAACTTTTTTACTATATAAAAAAAATGTTTTGAGTAATGAAAATCTTTATTTTGATCTTTACGCGTTAATTTTCATTTCTTTTCTCTTCTGCGAAAAAAATACAATAGTGTGGCGTTGCCAACCACCTTGAGGATTTTTGTTTGGAAATAACTTTCTGTTCCTTTTACAAGGGTAAAATTTTGTTTATATAAGGTGGCGCAAAATTAATCATCCAAAATTGTTTTTAAATCGCTTTTTTACTACATACAAAAAAATTTTTTTGAGCGATGAAAGTCTTTATTTTTCTTTTCTCTTAAATTATACCAGTTGGCCCACGGGAAGAATTTTCGCGTGCAAAAAAAAGTATGAAAATGTGACGTTGCCAACCACCTTGAGGTTTTTGTTCGGAAATAACTTTTTGTTCCTTTTACAAGGGTGAAATTTTGTTTATATAAGGTGGCGCAAAATTAATCATCCAATATAGTTTTTAAATCACTTTTTTACTACATACAAAAACAAATGTTGATGAAAAATCTTTATTTTTTCTTTTCTCTTAAATTATACCAGTTGGCCCACGGGAAGAACTTTCGCGTGCAAAAAAAAATTACGAAAGTGTGGCGTTGCCAACCACCTTGAGGATTTTTTTGTAAATAACTTTCTGTTGCCTTTGCAAAGCTAACGTTTTTTTATTGAAGCAGGCGCAAAATATATTAGCCAATTTTGTATTTGAGTAATTTTCCAACTAAATATTTTTTTTTAATGAATTTAAAGAATTAAAAAAAAAAATTTAGTGATAGAAATTTTTTTCTTAACTTTACGCACCCCATTGCTTGTCTGTTTGTATACTGAAGCTGTCTTGACGTACAACTCCATTTGCGAAAATTATAAATCTTCCGAAAGAGTGATTAATTTTGCGCTACCTTGTAGTAGTTCAACCAATTTGACTTTTTTCTACTTATTTGGTTTCTAAATTGTCAAATTCGGCTTGAGTTACGCTTAATTGTCAACCTTTGTTCATAGATTTTGACATTCTAGGTACCAAACGCTAAAACAAATACTTTGCTCTTGTTGGTTCTGCGCTACTGCTACTTACTAACTGGGCAATGTGCCTTGGTTATGGCCCCGCGAATCATCAAATAAAAGAAATTTTCAGTGTGTTTGTGTATGCGAGTGTGTATTTTTTATTGTAACTAAATGTTATTATTATTTTTTTTTTTCAAATACAAAAGCTTGAGGGGACAAAATGGCTTGAGAAGTACAAATCCATTAGTTCAGCGGCAAGCATGCAAAGGCAAATAGAGCGGGAGAGATCTATAGATGGATGTAGAATTATTTATGTATATTGAATTCATTCGCAAGCTAGATGAAAGAAAGGGTAGTGAAATGCTCCAATAATTACCAAAACTACTCTGGTCACTCAATTTGCTTAGAATGTGGCTGAGGTACATGCAAATGTAGCTCAACTTTGATATCTACACAACTTCCGAAATGGAAATTTGATGTGATTGGGTGATTACTAGTGGTATTTTAGGGGTCTAGTATTTTAGGTACACAGTTTTAGCCGATATATTGGAACAGATAACTAATGGGCTCTATGGTACTACGTATTGTTAACGGGATTCTCCAGTTTTCTGGACGCAAGTTTCGAAAATGCACCTCGATCCTATACAGAGAGGTGAGAGCACGGATAAGCAGAGATAATGCGTCCTATCTCTTCTATTGGCGCACCAGTCGTTTCTTTTCTGTTATAGAGGATCTTCCTTTTCCTTCCTTTGCTATCTTCAATAGTTGGCACCTCAGGTACTTTCAGAACTGAACCGCTGCTTGATTTTTATTCACATAAAACTCATAGACGATTTCTTCACATAGTTCGCGACATTCTTCGTTTTCAATGCGTAAAGATTCATAAATCTTTCGCGCGATTCTCTACTTCCAAGCTATCTAATCGGATGTTGTTATAGTCGGACTTAAAGCATCATTTAAATAACATAATTTGCTCTAATTCATAAGACCGCAGTAGCCGAGTAAGTTGGCGTGTGTCTACGGTTTTTCTTGTATTGATTGGCGCGATAACCGCTTACACGATTTTGGTCCAATATCCGAGCCATCCGAGGAGGATGGTACCATACGTTGAAATCCACGCAAGTGGAGAAAGTCACTGATTGTCATTCACTTGGGAGTGGCTACGACGATTCGTTTACATACAGCCCCTGCAGTTCACAACTTCCCTACTTCGCCCAAGTAAGCTCTGGGTAACTTTCGAACATCCGTTCGAGAGCGGGCTAATATGAGAAGACAAAGCAACCCAGCACAGCTGGTTGTGCGCTGAGTTTGGGACTCGCAACGTAAAAATTCCATCGCTGCTCAAAGTGAAATCTGCTTAAAGGAGGTTGGCCTCTGGAGGCAATCTCTCAAGGGACATGGTAGTATTTTTGGGTAGTTAACACCACATTTCTCTGAACTTCGAATAGATCTCTCAATCCGCAAACTGGAGTTTGAGATCCTGTAAGGAGAAGATCAAATATCTTTGGTGTGCAGTTATCATTACCCAAATCTGGATTCCAAGACATAGGAACATAGAGCGAAATAAAATTGCTCATGAGTTTGCCAGAAAGGGGTCGACTGAGTTGGTCGTAGAGATCTCTTTCCCTGTAATCGGCATCCCTTTGACTGTTGTTAAAGGAGAATTGTAAAACTTATTTCTCAGGAAAGCGCAGAAAAGACGGAGCTCCATTTCTTCATGTGCTATTTCGAAAACCCTTTGGCCGTAGTACAATAGATGCAGGACTCAGAAAGTCCTGGAGACTCCATGCAATTCAATTTGCAAACTCGTATCTGCGTTTACCAATCATTGGACGATCGCGAAAATGCTAGGTTTACCATTTAATCTCTATTGCTGAAGTTGTGGGGTCCGTGCAGAGAAGAAGACTGTTGAGCACTTGCTCTGTGAATGCCCGGGATTACCATCTAGACGATTAAGGTTACTGAGTGCTCTTTTCTTCAGCCTGGGGCAGTGCGCCAACCTAAATCCCATGAATCTTCTGCATTACATCAACAGATCTGGCTGACTGAAGATATCTGCCTGTTGGAGGTCTCAAAATGGTATCAAAATGGCGCTTTAGTGCTACTTGAGGAATGTCAGAATGGCACTTCAACCATTTCATATATTTGCCTACCTATACAACAACGTTGTATAGTCTGATACATTTAAAATTAAAAAAAAAAATAAATCAATATTGCTAAACATTTCCATATTATTTAAAGTTTTAGGGGATTTGGATTCAAAGATAATAATTATTTTTTAATTGAAGTTGAACTAAGGAAATTTGTACGGGAATTTTTTATGTACAATATTTGTTTTATACTTCTCACGAATGATTCAGTAATCTACTCATTTGAAAGATCGATTCGGAAACGAGCGTTAGGAAATTGGCAACAAGTTTGAGGTTAGGTGACAATAAAAAATCTATTCATGCATTTAGGGCTTCAAATTGCAAACGATTTGTTTTTAATTGGAGAGTGGTGTTAGTTTAAAATTTCAAGATTTTTTTGCATACTGCTAACTCTACGGATTACTAGTTTTAAAATTCTCTTTTCTTTCTCATGACTATGACTTCTCGACTGGGATCTAATGTGGTGACGAGTACATTTCAATTTGTGTGGTGTCTATGGGTATGTATGTAATTGGGTACGTTTGGACTGGTTGTAAGCATTATTATTGGTATTTCGATTAACAAACAACTTCTTCTTTGCATATTTGTTCAAAGAAACCAAAACAAAACGAAAAAGGAAACGTTAGTAAACGAAAGTAAGATCGTTAATAATATATGTAAGTAAGTAAGTAAGTAAGTAGTAAACAAGCACAACAGAAAAACATCAACAAGTATTAAAATTCAAATATCAAATATATGTAAGTAAGTATATAAAAGAGGCAATTGAATAATTGAAAATGAACGCAGGGAATCGATTACGTAATTATTGCATAAATATTATAAGTCAACGATTTTTATATAAATTTGTATATTATATATGTATACATGGACTTATATGTATTAGTAGGAAAATGGTTATTATACGCATATGGAAGTATGGTTGTATGTATGAAAGTACCGTTTGGTACAGTGAACGCAAATCAAATTGAATGTAGTTGAATGGATTCATTACAATTTATTAATCACACAAACTATAGAAGAATTTTAATGTTTAGTATATTAATATAATTTTTTTTTTGTTTTTGTTTTTTTGTAATATTTTCGATAATACGCGGAAAGTAACATTGCGCTGAAAAGTTTGAGTGAAAAAAAGATCCAAAGAAACAACATACCCGTATTGGTTTTACTGTTACAGTAATCAGTCAAGAATTTTTCAAGTGTAAAGCGAGGTAGGTGTAAGTTTTTAACCACTTGCACGGGATCACCCTCCTTCCACAGGAAGACCAGATCGTTTGTTGTCCAGCCATCTGCGAAAAGCGTAATTCAATTAGTATTAAGTATGTATTTGCCTTTAAAGTGGATATTATTATTATTATTATTATTATTTATTACAAAAATATAAAATATTGCACTAACAATTTTCACCGACTGACTGCATTGGCCTTCGGTGTTTTTGCACTTAAGTGGTATGGATTTGGTAGTGTTGATTAAGTTGAAGTTAATTTTACAATGCTTTGTGTAGATCTATTTCTTTCAGAAAGTTAAACACAACTGTGCCGAATCCTCTTAAGACGGAGCTCGTCTTATTTATGAGGAAATATAAAATACCCAGAGCTCAACTTCCCTCATTAGGGGGCGCTCCTCTGATGCTTTCTGCGAAGGTGAGGTACCTAGCTATTATCCTTGACAGCAAGCTTACATGGAAGTCCAACATTGAGGAAAGAGTGAGGAAGGCAACAATAGCCTTGTATGGGTGCAAGGGCGCAATTGGCAAAAGATGGGGCCTTTCGCCTAGAGTTGTTGTTTGCCTGCATAATACTATTGTAAGGCCTATCTTGTTATATGGAGTCATAGTCTGGTGAAACTCACTAAAGAAGACGACATTGGTGAAGAAGCTGGAGAGAGTTCAGAGGACGGCACTCATTGGAATCAGTGGGGCGCTTCGAACGACTCCTACTCTGGCGCTCAACGCAATGTTAAATGTGGTACCCGTAGACATCGGAAGCACAATCGCCGCTACACGTACCGAAATCAGAGTGAGGGGCTCGGGCTGTAAGCTCAACCCCACTTATGGGCATTCAAGCATCCTTAGAAGCTTCGAGTTCATCCCCCTGTCAACGGATCAGTGTATACCCTCGCCTAGTCCAACCGGAACCTTCTTCACTCATATTCCATCAAGGGAAGAGTGGACGGGGGATTACACTTGGGAACAGGATCTGGTGAACTTGTTCACGGATGAATCGAAGCTGGAAGGAAAGGTTGGCAGAGGAGTTTTCTGTGAGGAGCTCCCCATCAGATTCAAATTCCGGTTACCGGACCACTGTAGTGTATTGCAGGCAGAGGTAGCCGCAAACAAGGAGGCAGCTGATTGGCTGCTCACATGCGTACTAACAGTCAGGAAAGTAAACATTTACTCCCACAGCCAAGCGGCAATAAGGGCCCTCGGGTCAGTGACGGTGCATTCGAAACTGGTCAGGGAATGCTTGAACTCACTTTCGACCGCGTTCGAGTTCTTTGGCATTGGCCTCATCTGGGTTCCTGGTCACAGCGACATTGCGAGGCGGATGAGCTGGCCAGACAAAGGTTAAGGTTTGACATTTACGAAATGGGACGCTTACGCTTGAAAAAAATTGAGAAATATTGAAAACCTATTTCCAAAGTGGTGAGTCTTCTTCTTCTTTTCTGATGAAGCTCATTTTCACATCAGTGGCTACGTCAATAAGCAAAATTGTCGGATTTGGGGATCAGAAAATCCACACGTTACTGCAGAGAAGCAAATGCATCCACAAAGAGTCACTGTTTGGTGCGATTTTTGGTCTGGCGGCATCATCGGGCCATTTTTATTTCGAAAATGAGCGAGGAGCCGCGGTTACAGTAAATGGCGAGCGTTACCGTGACTTGCTCAACGAGTTGTTTCCAAAAATTGAAGAGGATGACATGGAAGACATTTGGTTTCAACAGGACGGTGCAACTTGTCACACCGCCAAAGTTACACTCGAACTTTTGGCTACCGTTTTTGAAAACCGAATAATCAGCCGTAATTCCGATATCAATTGGCCGCCTCGGAGCTGTGATTTAAGCCCGTTGGACTACTTTTTATGGGGAGCCGTTAAGGACAAATGCTATGCGAATCATCCAGAGACGATTGATGCTTTAAAACACGAAATCGAAGTTGCCATTCATGAAACTGGAGCCCAAACAATCGAAAATGTGCTTAAAAATTGGGTTGATCGAATGGCCTACAGTAAAGCCAGTCGTGGTAGTCATTTGAACGATATTATTTTTCATTCATAAATGACAATGTTCAATCTTCAAAATAAAAAAAAAAAGTTTGAAAAAATATTGATTAGTTTTTTTTTATAGCCGATTCAAAAAACAAATTTTACATGGCCCACCTTGTAGATAGCTTTAAGTAAAGCCACCGATTCGACTGTATAAATGGAAACATGTAGAGGGAGGTTCCATCCACATAGAAGATTCCTGTAGATATTTACAACTGCGAAGGCGATGTTGTTGTCGGATTTGGTAACGTCAGTAAAGAGCGAGTTGCAGTCGACTAATTCTTTGGTGTTAATTAGTTCGTGGAAAAATTTGGAAAAAGCATTATTGCGAAAAAGCAAAAATTTTTCTTATGCAGGCATTACGTTAGCTACGTTTGGAAGCCCCTGTTCCATTCTATAATTCTAGTCCAAACCTAACTTGTCTAGAATCTCTAGAAAAGAAAAGAACAGTTTTCTCACTTTCGTTTATTTTCAGTTTGGTTAAAGGCATCGTAGACTGTCCAGTTCTACTTGAGCGAATAAGCTTTAATGTTCCACAAAGATCTTAATGAAAGCAAAATCTTGAATTAAACTGAACTGTAACTATGGAACTTAAAAGCCACAGGAACGCAGCTATTCTCTGAAAATTTGTTTATTTATTTTATCTATAATGCTCAATATTTTGTTTGGTATTTTAATCACGCCTTTACCTTACTAATTTATTTCATTTTTTCTTTAAATTTTATTTTACACTTACAACTAGCCATGCGCAGCGAGCATATTTGTCGATCCAATGGATACAATTTCAGGTTCATGGGACATGCCAAAGTCAATGAGATACGAATACTATATAACACGGAGCCATTTGGAAATATGCGAATGTAAACGTTTGGCATGATTATATTATGGAAATGTCCCTCTTTTTCGTTTGAGAAGAACAGATCGGGCATCCACACACGATTCGCTTCAGTCAAAGTTAGATACTTCAGACGACCTGTGGGGAGAAAAAAGTATTGGTAATGGGAAATAAAGATTTTTGTAGTTTTTTCTTAAGTTAAATGGCTTTTATAGTCAAGATTTTATTGCTAATGAAAAAAAAGATTTTATATTTTTTATTATTATTTTTTAAATATATTCTTTAGTATTAAATAAATAAATATTTTAAATTGGTAGCTTAAAGATTTTCTAGTAAGAGAGTATCCTTCCATGCATTTGTTTAACTTATGACTATAAATTTGTAATTTCAATGTTACACCACTTTTCTAAATTTCCCATCTCATATTTTTTGTATCTTCTGGTGTAGTTATTTCCTTTTGCAAATACTTCTGGCTAGCAAAATACAAGCCTTTCATATATAGAAGTCACTACAAAAAACGCTAATCTAACTAAAAATGATAAAATCTGATAAGGCAAATCTTGGGGTATCCGAGAGCAATGATGGTATTTTAGCCACCGTAGCCGAATGGATTGGTGCGTGTCTATCATTCGGATGTACGTAGTTTCGAATCTCCGTACTTAAGACACCAAAACGATAGAAAAAGTTGTTTTTGCTATGAAAAAGCTGCTCATAAAACATATCCGCCATTCGGAGTCGGCTGTAGGTCCCTCCACTTGTGGAACAACATCAAGACGCACCCCACAAATAGGAGTAGAAGCTCGGCAAACACCCAAAAAGGGTATAAACGTGTGATGAGTGGTAATTCGATATTTTCATCGAAAAGTCCGGTCCTTTTTAGCATAAACTTACATACAACGTTTTCACCTACGAGTTCTTTTTTCAGTGAGTGGAAAAATTCATCTCGTCCAAAAGTTTGGTGAAAATGTTCGTGCGATGATTTATTACGAATTTCGACGTGGATAATCGAGATAGAAGTGCATTGATCAGCTTACTGGGACTTTTATAGTCGAAGCACCACACTTTGCCGCTCTGAAATGCTGGTACGACGAGCTCCAACGTGGCTGTTAGTCGTTGCAGAATGAATTTCTTACAGGCCGTCTAAAAAAGGTTGTTATGCC
Organism: Anastrepha ludens; assembly: GCF_028408465.1. Lineage (NCBI taxonomy): Eukaryota > Metazoa > Arthropoda > Insecta > Diptera > Tephritidae > Anastrepha > Anastrepha ludens. The sequence goes on from NC_071498.1 coordinate 32,088,475, forward strand.
AGAAACAATCGTGCTATGCCTCAACTGATAACGCGAGATGGACATATTGCAAAATAAAGGCATCGGTTGATGTTCGGTATCATTACAGGACACAACCCATGGGGTCAGCATATGACTACCATTGGAATCATTGAGGACCCAGTGTGCCTGTCATGCTTGGAGGAGGCGGATAGCACTGAGCACTTTCTCTGTGAGTGTCCTGTCTTTGCTAGAGCACGGCTACGAGTATGGGGTTCCGATGTCATGAGAATGAGTAATATTCGTTCTCTAAAACTGGAAGATATTTACAGATTTGCCAAAGAATCTGAAAAATTCTCACAGGACTAACTATCTCTTTCTCTGTCTCTATTCTTTCCTATCTCTTTCTCTGATACTTTTCTCCTTCCCTCCTTGATTATCTACCCCCTTTCCACAGCTTTAAATACAATGGGCTTTTTAGCCTGAGTGTTTTAGGAGCCACCAAATCTCCTGGTGCTCCTTGGCTCGACCTTTTCAAATTTCAATATCAAGGCATCGTTGTGCGCTAGTGGGATCAGCAAGCATTCAATACCGCATGAGCCTTTGGTCGTTAAGAGGATTTGTTCTCGGCGGATCCCGCATAAATTGACAATTACCCAAACGGATTCGTATCGATTGGTGTAAAGCAATGCTGAAGAAATTCAGACGCGGTAGTTCAAAGGCAAAGGTTCAAAGAATCGCGGCAAACTTCTTGACCACGAAAAACATTTCGACGAAGGACTGGTCTGAATGCTCAGAACCCTAAAGCGTATTTTGCATCTATGCATAGAAGCTGGATATGAAACAGAAATCGACAGTATGGGTGTTCCAAAAGCAGTTTAATTCAAAAAAAGTAGTTCGCGGAAGAAGCACCTCAAAGCAAGTGGTCACCTGGATTTTCCCACAAACTGTTCATGCCGCAAAGAACTACATAGATAAACCTAAGACAACCAATTCTGAGTATTACGCAACCATTTATTTGCCAGCAGTTTTCGTAGAATTAAGGAAGCCCAACTGCCGCAGATAAATCATCCTTCACCAAGCAAATGCGAGTTCGCACGCATCGGCTCTCTCCCGTGAGCACTCGAAAAATCGCATCAATTGGAGAGCCGCCTTACAACCCTAATTTGGTAACTTATGATTTCTCTTTGTTCACGAACACCAAAGTTAAAGTGCGAGGTTGCCGTTCTTTAATGCCTGAAGAGGCTGTTGTTCAAGGCTTTAAACAGCTCGTTTTGGAGTTATCCGCTTCTGAGCGGCAAAAGTGTTTTGAAAATTCCTTGAAGCGAATGCCAAGTTTATTGACTTCCAGGGAGAATATTTTGAAAGACAATTATTTCCACATTATTTTACTATACTTTCATTGTTGGGTGCAAAATATCACCATATAATATTAAGTGATGAAAATCTAGGTGAAATCTTAAAATTTTTTAAAAATATGATACAAAGTTTGTATCTTTACGTTATATGGTTTTTGTTGTAGCATGTAGCATTTTTGACTTATACCTAATTTTTTTTTGGAATATTAGAATAAATATATAATTTTGCAACGAGGTGTACCCATATATATGTGGTTTTTGAGCAGATTACGCTAGCTTATATAAGTTGCGGCCTCGGTTTTTTTTTGTTTTTTTTTAGGCGTTGTGGTAGCGCGCTACCCTCAAGTGGCCTTCTGAAACCAGGCTGAGCCTGTTTTTCTCCATCACCAGGGAAGGCATTTAGTCGCCGTTGCTTTGTCGCACCCTTTCCAGACGCCTCATCTCTTTCATAATCTCGGCCACTAAGTCGCATGCCGCATTCCACTGTTCCTTCGAGCGCAGCATGTGATGTACGAATGTTTCCGGCGAAGGAGGCTCCCAAAGGTTCTATAGAGTCTTTCTTTTGCAGAACGGAAGCGCGAGCATGTGAAGAATATGTGCTGAACGTCCTCTAAAATGTTTCCATCGCAGTAGTCGCAATAAGGATTGTCGTCATTGTTAAACCTGTATAGATATACTTTGAAGCATCCATGCCCACTCAAAAACTGAGTCAGGTAGAAGTCCACTTATCCATGTGGCCTCTTTAACCAAAGTTTCAGGTTGGGAATTCATCTGTGCCCTTTGGCCGAGTTGTCCCACCTAGTTTGCCACTCGTCGATGCAATTATCTCGTAACGCGACCCGAGTCGACGGACTTATAGGTCGCTGTGCTCTCGCTATTTCGGCAGTTTCCATTGCTAACATGCGTAGCGGGTGCATGCCAGATATTACTAAGGCTGCATCGTCGGACATCGTTTTAAATGCGCTACATACGCGTAGTGCGCACAACCGGTAGGTAAACTGTAGACCTCGAAAGTATGATACATGATCCGTTTTATTCGCCCAGATTGGAGGACCATACAAAATTTGGCTTTTCACGACATTCGCCCGAAGCTGACGGCGATTTTGTTTTGGTCCTCGTACGTTTAACATCAGCCTCGACAGCGCCGCCGTGGTGGTGGATGCTTTTTTGTTGGCGTACTCGAAGTGTGCTTTGAAAGACAGCCTTTTGTGTATCATTATTCCCAAGTATTTGATTGCGGGAGTGGTCGTTATGTTGGAGTCTCCGATTCTAAAAGATACTTGTTCTGGCTTTTTGCTGCTGGATATAAGAATTGCTTCGGTCTTTCGTCGGCAAAGCCAATTTTCTTGGTTCATTCTGGAAGTTGCGGCCTCGGTAGTTTAGCGTAAGTGCCCTAGCCTGCCATCCCAGAGGTTGAGGGTTCGAATACCACGGTCCTGGCACTTTTCCAAATTTACCTACTTTCCCTGTTTCTAAAAACAAAATCTTCCAATTCCATTCCTCAACCCCAAAAACTTATCCTTTCCATCCTTACTACCGCACAATAGTCTGCGCATTGATTGCACTGTGGCCGCTAAAACAAGCAAAAAAACAAAGAAAGCGGGCGACCGTGGTAATAGCGCAGACACACGAAATTTAGCGAAGTCCTCAACCACTTGCGTGATCCTTCTGCTAGAAATATGAGAGACACAGATGGCGCTCCAAGTAGTAAGAAGACGTTGTTCCTAAGCAACGACAAGTGGACATTCCCGCTTAGCACTGGTAGCGGTAGGCTAATTACCTACCCTGTCAGAAATCAAAACAGATTAACGAAATCAACGCCAGACTGAGTCTTGTCGAGGCCCTATGGTCCCGACAGCAGTGAATAAGGAAAAAAAATTTACTCTCTCAAATATTAACAATAACAATTAACTTATGCTCTCTTAACCGCCTCTCGAGCGGTTACTGTTTGTAGATACCACAGATAAGTAGATAAAATGTTAATTTAGGATCCTTACCTTGTATGTCATCGAATTTCAGCCGCTCGTCTGTCCACTGTTCGCGGAAGGTCAACTGCACGCTGTATTCCTGCACACCCACACACACAAAAACGTCGATTAGTGAAGCTCATCGTAACATAAAAATCTGTTTAATTTATAATTACTAAATGATGATTATGTTTTACTAAACTACAATGGATTTTCTCATTATCTAATGCGCTCGTTCGAATTATTTTTTTCAGGTAAATAATTTGCAAGGGTGAAATGGGTCGATTGCAATTTTGCACAATAAAATTTTCATGATTCGAATGGGTGCTACAAATTTCATGTCAAATATTTCGTAATATTCCAAAATTTCCATATTGGTAATTCTACAAATTGTACGAATTTTTAAAAGAATGAGAATATATTTTTTGGAAATTTGGAAATTTTGCGGAACAGTTTCGTGTTTTTTTTTTTTTGGTTTTTGGTTTTGATTTTTGTTGGTAAATGCAAGTATTTGGTCGATTGTTTAACGATTGGGTAACGAATTGATTTGAATTGAAGTAGCGACTAATTCAAATGGTGGTGGATGGGCGCAATATTTGGTTTATTTTTATGTTTAGTTCTTTTTGTTTTTAATTCATATTTTGCTTTTGCTTGGGTATGTTTTCGATATGTGCCGTTATGCGTGGTTTTTATTGACTTTGAATTTTGTTTGTTTGGATTTTTGTTTTTTGTTTTCTTTTGGTCTTCGATCTGATTCGGGTTTAGCCTCTTCTGAATCGGTTATGATGATTTAGTGTAAGCAATTTTTCGCAAAAAAACGGTTTGTTCAAGCATTGAAAGAATATGTCAAGCTAGTAAACGATAACGTCAGGCAAGGTATGTATGTAAATAGGTGAATGCAACATCAAAAGCGAATGCGAAAAGCGAAAGCGAAAACGAGTAGCAGATTTATGGGTTAGTACGAATATAAAATTGCAAATCGTCATGCAGCTGGTTAAGCAGTGGAATTCAAAAATTTCAAGCGAAACATTCAACAGCCGCATACTCCATACAAAGCATTGCAGTAATAATAGACATCGATATAATTATATATATTTTTATATGTATGTATGTATGTATGTGAATAAGTATTAAATATAGAAAAATAACTCTTATCAAATATAGCGATAAAGACATCGAAACGAAAGTTATTTGATATTTAAATAGAATATAAAATATATGGAGTTTTAAATAACTTATCGAAAGCGAAGCACAGGCAATAAAGCATATCCTCTAAATATGGCAAGCTTACGTTCATATTATATATAATTTTATATAGATTTTAAACTAATCAACATTAAACAAAATCGTAGAGAAATTTCTATGTGGCTTTAAAAATTGTGTCTTAATAAATTCTTAAAAAAAAATTGTGCAACAAATATGGCAATGAGCCAAAATCATCACTAGTAGCAAAATTTTTTCGACGAAATTTTTCTTGGATTTTTCTAAATCGAATCTATTAAAGGTGATATCAGTAGACCAGCTGACCTTTTTTTATTTTTTTGCCGTGCAGATATCGATAATGATCATTAAGGCTCTCTGCGCCATGCACGTTAGAATGCCAGCACAAAATGAAATGACGAAAGCCGTTTAATTCGCACCATCATCGCATGCTTTTAGCCCCAACTGTATGGCGCCCGTTCAACATAGTCCGCCTTTTCAATTTCTTTTCTACTTTCATTTGTCGTGACATTCAAACATACAAAACGTTGTTGTAGGTCTAGTGCCACCACCTCAATGAACTCGCCTTGGTTTTATGATTTTTTGCTTCAAACGAAAAAAATAAAAAATACAATTTTGACAATTTTTCGTAATTCGGAATTTTTCCAACTTAGAGTATGAACACATTGACGACGGCACTTCAAGACGAAGTGACAGAAAATTTTGGTTTGTTTTGGACTCACTATGAAATAGGAAAATATGGAAAACTACAAATACTTTCGATAGAAAAGTAGAAAATATTTCAATAATTGCTTATAACTCCCACAAATAATGGATTTTACAGCTTAAAATAGATAAAGAAAAATCAGCGTCATCAGAAAATAGAAAACAGCAATAGTTAGAAAAAAAAAATTCGATTTTCAATAAATCCAAACTTCGAATAATTCGAACTTCGAAAAAATTTCAAGAACTACTTATGACTCCCGCACATAATGGTTTTTAAAATATTTAAAATTTAATATTCGAACTTTGCAAGGAGTTTAATAATATTTACACCTTAAAATAGGTAAAGAACATCATCGTTAATAACTGAGTAGAAAATAAAAGCCCAGCTTATGCAGGAAAAATTCAAAGAAAATGTCTGTATATTAAAAAATTTTCGAACTTCGGAGAAATTAAAAATATTTCAATAATTGCTTACAAATCCCACAAATAAGGATATTAAAAAATTTTTTAATATTTTAAACGAGAATTGGAGAGAAATTCGAACTTCGAAAAAATTTCAAGAATTACTTGTGACTCCCGCAAATAATGGGTTTTATAATATATAAAACTTAATATTCGAACTTTGAAAAGAGTTGAAAATATTTCATAATATCTTATAAATCCCGCAAATAATGGATTTTATAATATTTACACCTTAAAATAGGTAAAGAACATCATCGTTAATAACTGAGTAAAAAATAAAAGCCCAGCTTATGCAGGGAAAATGAAAAGAAAATGTCTGTATATTAAAAAATTTTCGAACTTCGAAAAAAATATTTGAATAAATACTTATAAATCCCACATATAACGGATTTAAAAAAAATTAATACTTTAAACGAGGAAAATGAAAAAAGCTACAAGCTGGAAAGAAATTCGAACTTCGAAAAAGTTAAAATTATTTGAATTATTGCGTATAACTCCTACAAATATTGAATTTTATAATACTTTGATACAATATACAATATATTTTAAACCAGGAAAAAGGAAATAGCTGCAAGTTGAAAACAAATCCGAACTTCGAAAAAATGTCAAAACTGTCTTTTCATTTATTCATGTGAGGTAAGAGGTGATAAAACCAAAGAAAACGTTTCATCGTCGAAAAAATATTGATTGCACTTCATAAATTTTGGCCCAAATAAATAAAAAAATGTATGCGATATTTTTCTCGTATAAATAGTCATCTAAATTTAAGTATGAATTATTAAAATTACCTTGCAGTATTATTACCTAAGCAATATCTGAAACTATTTATTTAAAAAATAGTGGCAGTTATATTTGCTTTTTAAGTTTTAAATTCACTTTTTTAAGTTTTAAATTCTCTCCAAAAGTATTAAAACTTTTAATATCGCATTGCTGCTGGTTTTCTATTTTCAGTTATAATAAATTTCGAAAATCTAGCATGCATGGAATGATGATGTATTTTTTTCTGTCCTCTATATCACTTACATATATTTAAATATATTGGCCCGTAGTGCAGGCCTAAGGTTAAAACACATTTTATTTAAAACCAAATTCTAAACCAATCTAAAAACCAATTTATTAAATGAAAGATATCGCACCCTAAATACAAAAGGGTCACAACTCAAAATTTTCCACACTCGAGCTTGACTTGTTTACAGTAGCACAGAAAACAAACTATGTGACATATCACGCTGAAATTTGCCATATAAGCTTATAACAGTCCTACCAAAAAACAAAAAATGTATTTTTGCCATATGTCATCCGCGGACCGTTTTATTGATAACGTCTCGTTCATATTTGAGCTGAAGGTACATTTTGAGTTGTGACCCTTTTGTATTTAGGGTGCGATATGTTAAAACTAGCTGGTGAAAAAACTCATGGTGAAAAAACATCAGAAGATGTGGTTAATATCAGACCGTTAACCGGCTCTCAGCGAATTTGAAAGAATCACGTGATTGACTGACGCGATTGGGGTCATGAGAAAAACCGAGATGGCGTTGTTGTAATATGAAGAAATCAACAGAGTCTCCGCTCGTCTTACTTCGTTGCTGTGTGTAAATAAATACGTGTGAAATGAGCGGGCAGAGTTCTGCTGCCAAGTTCAAGGTGTCGTAGCAGCCGAAGTTACTCCACAATTTTGCTCGGCTCAAGCGAGTGGGTTTCACCAAATACGAAGCACAACATATGGCATTCTCTGACATTACCGCTTTGAAAGTGTTCGTAGCACCCACGGCTCATTTTTTTACGAATATCAGACTCACCGTAAGTAAATATGAAAGAGTCATCAAAAAGCCTCAGAGAAAGATTTCTTCCGATGGCAGTTGAAAATCAAATGTAGTGAGAATTTGGTACAAAAACTCATTGAGAATAAATTTGTGAAGAAACACAAGGTCTCCAAAATCCGTATGGTCGTTACGTTCATAAATGTCAAAACTTGTTGGAAAATATTTCATGAGTGTCAGAGAGATAATACGACGGACCCATCTGGCTCTGACCCTGGATCTTTTGACAGAGACGTCAGATCGCTTAATGACATACCGCGTTGGAAGCGCCGGTCCAAGCAGATTTTTACCATGGAACAGTACACGCCACGCGAGCGCTCCCAAAATGTTGAAATTTACGTTCAACAAAAGAAGTCAATTGTGAAAACTCAACGTGCGTATGAAAAATTAAATAATGTGAAAAGTGCGCCTTCTAAGAACACCATTAAACGTTTGTACGAAAGATTTTCGACTGATGATGCTCTTTCTAATCCAAAGAGGCCAAATCAAAACCGGCCAAGGCGTCGCCAAGGACATCCCAAAATCGCCGTTCTCAGCAGTTGGGCATTGCTCGGACCACTTTACAACGAATTATCTGCATTGATTTGCATTTATTCCCGTATAAGATTCAATTGACGCAAAGATTGTTGGGCCCAAAGAGTCATCGAAATCCGTCGGGCCCGTTGAATATGGGCCACCCTGTACTACTTGCTCCTAGCGAGGTTATGTTTACTTAGTAGAATTCTCTTGGAAGAACAGATAGCAAGTTTTAGCCAGACCAGTATATTTCTTTGTGGTTGGCATTCGATTGAATCGATGAAGTCGAATGATTTTCTTCTTCCATCATGACAACGCACCAGTTGACGCCTTAGCAGTTGTGGTCGTAAAATTAATGGAAATAGTGGACCACTGGTTTCACATTCCCCCTTTTTTCCAGACTTGTCCGGAAAAAATATTTTATTCAAACGAGGAGGTGATTGCAGAAACGAATGGCTATTTGTCAGACTTGGACAAATCCTATTATTCGGAAGGGTTCAACGAACTAGAACAGCGTTGGATGAAATTAGTTTTATTTTTATTTGTATTTTTGCGCGCACTTTTCGAACGACCCTCGTAGTTCTGTATATTTCGACTAGAGCCAGACATCGGAAAACGACGGAAGTGAAACATCTAATAGAGTGATATTTTTTCCATAAAAGCCTGCGCTGCCTTTCAATTCTAGAAACTTTTTCCGAAATCGAAGAGAATAACGCTCGTTATTCTTATTCTAAAAGAAAATTTTATATAAAATATGTCATCTGAAACGCTGCGATCTGGCTCGGAAATGAATAAGAAATACAGAAGAAATCGGAGCGTTTTGCTCTTCAAACCGATTCGGAATGTGGAGTTGGTCTCTCTTGCAAAAGTGTAAACACCGATATTTTTTATAAAAATATATTGTATTTCAATGAATTTTGGTATAACGAAATGCAAGTTTCAAGTGTCTTCGAAGCCTTGTTGATTTTTAGCAATTTTTTGTTGACAGTGCAAGGATTTCGCTTCCATATAAAAAAATGGGAGCATGCAATTTGTGTGGAAGAAAAGGCTTGACACCTCAGCGGAAACAAATTGTCAAAAAGTAACCGTATTTTGTAGATACTTGAAATTTTCACTTTATTGTACAAAAATTCATTGGGCTATAAAACTATACTCAGCTATACTCAGAAAAATTCTGATTTACAAATTTAAAATTCAAAGAGAAATTTTGAAGAATTTTGGACACAATTTTAAACTTTGCGTTGTACGGTTTTTGTTGTAGGTTGTTTTATATTATATTTCTTATAAAATTTTTTTATAAAATTATAAATTATTTTACATAATTTTGCTACGTGCGTGTATGAGAAAAAATCACAGAATATTGTGAATGCTTCTAGTACTTCTGATGGTGTTTCATTTTAAAGTTTTAATATTTGAAAGGTAATTTTCGGAGCAAAATAAAAATATTAATATTTTTCATTTTTCATTTAATGGATATTAAAATTTTTAATTGTTTATGCTTAGTTTAATAAATTTTACTATCTCCTCGTAGAAGTGGAAAATTGAAAATAAGAAAATGTTTCCGCAGTCATTCAAAAGAAGTATAAAAAAATATTTACTGAGGCGTTTAAATGTCAGCACAATACTCTTGTCCGCTGAAGAGTAAAATATAGACCTTATAAATCTTTCACCCATTCTTTTTCCCGATTATTGAATCTAAAGCGGCCTAAATTTAAATATAAAGCATCAGACTGCTGCTAGTTGAGTAGAAACATCAAGTGAAGTAAAATTGTTCTTCAGCTGAACTGCGATATTAGCAATAAATATTAAAACAAAAAATTTTCTGGACTTATAATTACGATTGTTTTTTATTTAAATTACCTGAAAATAAAACTACAGTTTGAAAATGCAATTAATAGCGAACCAAAATAATTTTTACAAATTAATTATAGTGAACTGATTTTAGTAATAGGTCTATTTATAAGTTCGTGCGGTTTTACAACAGATGGCGTAACTTGATTATTATTCCATCGATCCACATTTCCAAACATTCATTGGAGAGCTACTGTCGTAAGGCACAAACGTCAGTATAAGTTTTTTATTTGAAGCGTAAACAACAATATTTTTACCACACTTGAAAATGTCGAATTTCGTGCCAAATAATGTGTTTTTGCGGGGAATTCTTCTTCATTATTTTAATATGAAGAAAAAAGCAGCCGAAAGTCATCGTATCTTGGTGGAAGTTTATGGTGAGCATGCTCTATCTGAGCGAACGTGCCAGAAGTGGTTTGCACGCTTTAAAAGTGGTGATTTTGGCTTGGAAGACGAAGAACGCGAGGGTGCGCCGCCAAAGTTCATGGATACCGAATTGGAGGAATTGCTCGATCAAGATCCGGCTCAAACGCAAGAAGAGGTTGCAAAAACTTTGGGAGTTGATCAATCAACCATTTCCAAACGTTTAAAAGCCATGGGAATGATCCGAAAGGTAGGCCATTGGGTGCCGTATGAATTGAAGCCAAGAGACGTTGAACGCCGTTTTATGGCATGCGAACAACTGCTTCAACGGCACAAAAGAAAGGGTTTTTTGCATCGAATTGTGACTGGCGATGAAAAGTGGGTCCATTACGACAATCCAAAACGTCGGGCAACGTATGGATACCCTGGCCATGCTTCAACATCGACGTCGGCGCAGAATATTCATGGCCTGAAGGTTATGCTGTGTATCTGGTGGGACCAGCTGGGTGTTGTGTATTATGAGCTACTGAAACCGAATGAAACGATTACGGGGGATGTCTACCGACGACAATTGATGCGTTTGAGCCGAGCACTGCGAGAAAAACGGCCGCAATACGCCGATAGACACGACAAAGTTATTTTGCAACATGACAATGCTCGGCCACATGTTGCACAAGTGGTCAAAACATACTTAGAAACGCTCAAATGGGATGTCCTACCCCACCCGCCGTATAGTCCAGACCTTGCGCCATCCGATTACTATCTCTTCCGATCGATGCAACATGGCCTGGCTGACCAGCACTTCCGTAATTACGATGAAGTCAAAAAATGGATCGATTCGTGGATTGCGGCAAAACCGACCGAATTTTTCACAAAGGGAATCCGTGAATTGCCAGAAAGATGGGAAAAAGTAGTAGTAAGCGATGGACAATATTTTGAATATTAAATTTGTAACCATTTTACGTCAATAAAGTTTCAAATTTCGAAAAAAAACCGCACGAACTTATTCATAGTCCTATTACAATAAAAAAATTAAAAGAAAGGTGAAGGTGTCAACCTGAATTCTAATTCTATAGATTTTCTACCTGTAAAATTAATGTATTAAAAAAGGTGGACCATTGTTTATAATTATATTTTTGTTTTTTTGTTTTTCTTTTGAAAAGTTCATGTCATTTTGAATCTGTCAGCTATCGTTAAAAAAAAGGTATAAATTCTGTAGTCTAACTACGCGTTGGATCACTACTACAAACTGGATCACTTTGCAGTTGAAAAACATTACGGAATATTAAAATTTGCACACTCGTAGGTAATCGTGAAGAAAATGGAATGTTAATTTACCACAAAAGCTATCCTCGTGTTCGTCCGGTCCTCAACTGAACGGACCGGATATTTTGGTTGCTATTGCCGACAATGTGTGTGTGCGGTTTGTTCACAAAAAACGGAGTTTGTATTGGTGATATACGAAAAAAAAAAGACACAGTTTCTCCTCATGTTACTTCAATGCTGTTTGAACATCGACTGATCGGTTGCGTGCGTGAAATGAGCGGGCAGAAATCGGTTGCCGAGTACCCGATGACGTGACAGCCGAAGTTTCTCGGCCAATTTTGTTTTTTACCATAGGAGATTGACCAAAAGTGGTAATCTATCATCCTTGGCATGAGAGTAACTCCCCAAATGAGCATTTAGAGTTATGTGGGGAAAAATATATTCTTCTATTAAATAAGAAGGCTGCCAACATTAGGAATGTGTGCACGCAGTGAGGATTAGACGAATGGTGACGATGATGGAGTCAATTATCTGCACCGAGAAACCTAAAGCTCCAACTACCTTACCTCAGTGATTGTCCATTCTAGCAATTTAGAACAAAACATGGCGTATATCTTAGCTACTAAATATTATTCATATAAGGCTGAGGAGAAATCTGCTTAAAGACCTCGGCTTATTGACTTACATATATACATAGTTAATTTTATACAGATATTGGAGGAAAATTGGCATTTACTTCGACATCATTTCTCTATATAGGATTTCATAGATACGTAAATTGAGGAGAATTTTGTTAAAAAAATATCCTTTACGAATGCGGTGTACGAGTATTTGTATCACGGCCGCTATGTGAGCATTCGAAGCATTGGTCGAAAACTCCAAGTGCGGACTAATGTGATGGTGTTTATAATAGCATTAAGGTCAACAGAGAGCGCTGAGGAGACATATTAGTAATTTTTTTTGCAAACCTATTACTAATTTGGATGCGAGCGAGCCTTTTTTCCAGCAAAATGGCGACTACGTTCCACGCAAGTTTTAGTGATGTCAGTTGGTTCTTCGCAACATTCACTCTTTCTAGTGAAGCAAGAATCATTAAAAGTGGTTGAAAGTTATTTGAAAGCATTTCCAAAATTATTACAATTTGTTCTGCCTGACTGGCAAGGATTCCATTGTTCTCGATTGCGCCAAAATTCAAACTTAAAAAATCTTACTAATTTTTGGAAAATATTTTATTATTGATGTCAATATCTTCCTTTTTTACGCACGACAGCGTTAACAAATCTCCTCACTGTGAGCCAAATGAGATGGGATTTGTTGGTTGAGTACCCTGCTGGCGGTGGATTTCTAACTTCTATAAAGTAAAAAATATGTGAAGAACGGTACAAACAAGCACGACGACAATGTTTAGGAACCCTTATACAATAATTCCATTCAGCTTTACCCACATGGTTCGGAACTAAGAAGAAAAGCTCGTTTCGCCTGCCTGATCATTGTAAGTGCTGTATTTGAAGTATAACTGAGTATTGGCAGCTTAAGTCTGAAAGTTATAACAAGCAATGAAATCTGAAATTGATCGATTTTCTCCCAGTATAGCTAATCAACAGCGAAAAGCAAGACCAGCTTGCCAAGGAGCATAAAGCAAATAATTTATAACATAACTGTTATAACAAGTTTTAGTGTTCATGTATCCAAAAACCTTGCAAGATAGGGGAAAGTGAGAAAGCAAAATTCATTTTGAGGGGAAGTTGCAAATTTTTTATTTTAGTCAGCCAAAACTTTAATCAGCTGTTCGAAAAATGTGCAAATTGTTACTGGCTTGTTTCATGTACTTTTTTTTGATATTTGTCTCTTTGAGAGCAAATTCTCAGAAATTAAGTTACCTGCAAGTTACTGGGTAATTTTGACATGAACAGATCTCGTATCATACACAAATATGGCAACGACCGCCATTGCAGTCCATTTGATACTTTTAACATTCTCGGGAGACAATAGTCAAAGGCTTCTACAGATAATTTTGAGTTTGAAATGTTGTGTGTCTTAGATAACTGAATTTTCATACATAATTTCTCCTTATCATTATTGTAGAGAGCAGCATTTGAGGAGAGTGAGGGAAACACGTTGACGTGACAACTAGCGAGTAGGAATGAATTGATGTGTAGATGCGATATGAGAGAGATAAGAGAGTGCGGAACGGAGCACGAGCGCGTAATAAACGAAAAGCAAATCATTGAGTTGTATTGCGAAATTGCGACTTTTATTTAACGGAAGAGGTCATATAAAAGGTGGGTTATTATTATTAGAAGGCCATTACGCACTGTGGCCAGAGCTGATCTATTGTGAAAGGCCTATTTTTGTAACCGTAGAGTTTTAGGCTTTTTAAAAATTTTAGCACAATTTGGGTTTGTTGTTCCAAAGATTGCATGGAGATACTACGATATCACTAAGGTGATGAAGTCTCTGTCAGCCAAACGCAGGACATTCACAAAGTACATGTTCTGAGCTTTCTATGTCCATTTCGCAAAAGCGGCAGACATTGGTCTCAGATAGACCAATATTATTTAGATGATACTCTGCTTAGTGAGAGAAGCTTGTCAGATATTCCTTTGTTTCGACTTAGGTATAGTTTGGCTTGACGCTGACCGGCACAGTTTAGCCAGTGTGCAGCAAATTTTCTTTCTTCCCATTTCCTAAGGAATTCATTAATGTGGCCTTTTGTGAGTACACAGAAAGGCTCAAGACCAGTAAGTTGCATATTTGCTTCTTGTTTTGCAAGGTCATCAGCCATTTCATTTCCCTCATGTCCTTCATGTCCCGGAATCCAGCCTAGTGTTACTATGTTGAGGTTTCCTAACGTGTTGAGAAGATTTAGGCAATCATTTACCAATTTGGAGGTGATAGTTGTTGATAGAAGGGCTTTTAGAGCCGCTTGGCTATCTGAAAGTATGTAGATGTGAGTACCTCTCATTTTCCTGCTAAGGCATTCTCTCACACATATTTCGATGGCATGTATTTCTGCCTGGAATATTGTTGGGTAGAGTCCCATCGGAATCGATTTTTTGAATTTAGGTCCATTGATTCCTGCCCCTGTTCTACCATTTTCCAATTTGGACCCATCAGTAAACCACAGCTGGGAGCCAGGTTTGAAAGTGATAGAATTAGTTCTCCAGTCTGTGCGTTCATTAATTATAACTTGGAAGTTCCTGAAGAGTATTGGTTTGGGTGATAGTATATCATCTCTATGATCTTTAAATGTCCTTTCATATCCCCACTTTTAAGTTCAGATATACCTTTTAGTCTTAAGGCACTCGAGCGAGCTTCCCTTTCAATCAAGATTGGAAGCGGTGGTATGTTCAGGAGCACACCCAATACATCCGTGGGACATGTTTTCATAACCCCTGTAATACCAACACATATCATCAATAACCGGTGGGTTATTCCAATTATTATTTTATTCAGAAGCAACCTGAAAGAACTAGTGCGCACGCTTCATGGATTCAGAGTATATAATAATAAAATTTTAGTATTTATCCTCCTCCTGCTTGTGAATTTCCGCCACTCTCATGCCATCCTTTAGCCAGCCGCCATATTTTGGTAGCTGTCAAAAATTAGAAACTGTGAAGTTGCTAGAAAGAGAAGGAGAACATGCTACCATACCTTACCGCTAGAAATAACTAAGAAAATTTGTTTAAAGCAACATACTGCCTCACTGAAGTGTTGGGACCCAGACACATATTTTGTAGGTTGCAGAGTGCTATACAATTCGTGTTGGGTATGTTTCCCTATTTAGGACTGGTAGCGGCAGGCTAATCACCCACCCTGTCAGAAATCAAAATAGATCAACGAAATCAACACAAGACTGAGTCTTGTCGAGGCCCTATGCTCCCGAGAGGAGTGAAGAAGGAAAAAAAAATGTTTAAAATCTAAAGAAGTTTCAATTTTTAATATCTCTACTACGAAAAAACATTCTTTTGACGGATATACCAGGTATATACCTATGAAATGAGTATTTAAGAGTATTTTTAAACCTTCCCAAATCTCTTGTTTTTTTCGTCTGTCATTTGTCAACAGTATTCAGTTCATTGTTTGTTACGTTTCATACAAAAATGCATTTTTGTCGCTCTTAAAAATGTCGAATTTCGTGCCTTCAAACTACGATTTGCGGACATCGTTGATTTTCTGTTCTCAATTGAAGAAAAACGCTTCTCAAGCTCATCAAATGCTGATAGAAGCTTGTGGTGGACAGGCTCTAAGTAGAGCACAGTACTTCAGGTGGTTTGAAAAATTCCGATGTGGTAATTTTAGCGTGGAAAACGAGGACCGTGGCTGGCCACCGAAAAAGTTTGAGGACTCCGAATTGCAAGCATTGTTGGATGAAGATGATTAGATGGCCAAACGCAAGAAATGATGGCAGAGTAGTTGAGAGTTTGCAGGTTTTCAATTCTCACGAAGAAGCCAAAAAATGGCTCGATGATTGGTTTGCGGCCAAAGACGGCCAATTTTTTTGGCGCGGCAACCACAAATTGCCTGAGAGATGGGAAAAATGTGTCGCTAGCTATTATTTTGAAGATAAAATTTGTAACAATTTTTTGTTAATAAACGTTTAAAATTGAAAAAAGTCTCATTTCATAGGTATATACGAACAAATACGCATATTTTTGGAGTTTTGTGATGTAAATATAGTAAATAAATATATATTTTTGAAAATTTAAAATTTCACCACTTCTCTTTAAATATTGATATGGTAACTTCACCAGCCCCAACTTATTAAATGTGAAATCATATTTAAATGATATGCGTTTTTTTATAAAGTTTATTAGGTGCAAAATCATGCCCATTTATGTATGTAGGTACATGCAACAAATATGTGGGGAAATTTGTAAATATACAAAAGCAACTAAACATGATTCTATTTATATTTATATGTATGTAAGGGGGCGTTGGAAAGTTCGAGGGTCGTTATTAACTGAAAAACTGAACGAAAACAATGTTAGCAATTTTTTTTGTTTGGAAGTACAAACTTGTAATAAGCAAAATTGAAATAACTGGCAATACATAGAAATTAAATATAGAAATAAAACTAATTGAACTGGCTAAACTGAACGAAAATCTCTTAAAAGGAAAGTATTTAAATAATAATATTGGTTTATCCTAATGAGAAGCGAATAAACTGCACGTAATGAGATACAAAAATAATTATAGCATGAAACTTTTTCTAGTATGAAAGTTTTGCTAGTATAAAATTGTTGCTAGTATGAAATGTTTTCTAGTTTAAATATTTTCTAAGATGAAATATTTTATAAGAATTTTTTTCTAGTATGTAATTTTCCTGGTATGCAATTTTTTCTAGTATGAAATTTTTTCTAGTATGTAATTTTTTCTAGTATGTAATTTTTTCTAGTATGCAATTTTTTCTAGTATGCAATTTTTTTAGTATGATATATTTTCTAGTATGCAAAGTTTTTTAGTACGAAATTTTTACTTCGGAAAGTTATTAATTTTTTCATGAAGAACAAATTTTTTTTATGTCCTATTAAGTAATATTCGAAAAAGTTCCTTGCTACCAACCTATTGAATTGAACCTGTTAGAGAATATATGTATGTATGTTTGTTCGGAACGTCTGTTTTATACTGCACTCACGCGTTGTTTATTTTGCTAAAATATGCATGTAAGTATTTTAAGTAGAATTATATAACAAACTATTGCGGTGGACTCACTGTAAAGCGGGTGGCATGTTTTTCGTCTTCGCTTTACATATTTTTTCTCACAAAAAACAAAGGAAAAAATATATATTTATATTATAGAACTCAGAAAATCTCAAAAAAATATGAAACAAATTTTATGAAAATATTGTATTTGAAAATCAAACTAAGCGACTCAAATGAAAAGTTGATGAATTTTGTGCGCCTACCGGTAAGCTTTTTACTTTATACAAATATTATAATATTTAAAATGAAATTTTAGTATAATTAGCATTTGCGTCTCTAGTGATATAAATATTTTTTACTCTGATTTTTTTTAACTTTTTCAGCAGATGAATACTTACAATGTAACTTAATTGGTTTTTTTTACAGTAAGAATATCAACATATTTACAAGTTCATTATTTTGTATGCTTGCGTGTGGCAACTCTTTGGAAATAAATACACTTGTGTGGTGTTACAATAGGTTCGCATGTATGTTGTTGTAATTTTTGTTACTTATTTCTTATAAAACACTATTTACTGTTTGGCAAGTGAGTTGTACTTGTCACTCTTATTTGATTGCTTTTAATAACTCAGTAATGCAATTCCTATGAACTTTAAAATTTGTATTGTTTTTTATTTTATTTTTATTTACTTTCATTTCTCTATTGGCTTGTGTGGTTAGCATTTTTATAGTAAACTCAAAAGAAAAATTAATAAGTAAGAAAATGTAGCGATGTTGTTGTTGTACAAAGTGTACTCGAAAAGTTGATGAATTAATGATGCGACAAGAAATAGTTGCCTGTGACTGAGAATATGCGTGAATGATTTCCAATAAGCCGCTTAAAATAAATTCTCTTGACATTCAATTTTTTTTCGAATATTATTTATTTATGATAAAATTATTAAGAACTAATTTCATATTACAACAATAGTATCATTCAGCTCACTGCTGCATTTAACTTACCTATATAGAAAATCATCACCTAAATTATCAATACCTGAACAGCTGATGTCCCTTATTTTTCTACCAAAGAATAATTATGCTGCAACATTTCGCGAAGAAAAATAAAATTAATGAGTTTTTGTAATAGCTAAATCAAGATGTTATAAAAACTAATCAACACTGGTAAATTACTCACTAAAATGATACCTACTGGGCAGTACCTACTATTAAAGGGTGGTCCTTTTAAGTCAAAGCTTTGGCATTTTTATAATGTATTTATATTCACTGCTTAAAACACTTCCTTCTCACAAACATTTTTTTTTTAATTTTTCACCAAGTCTTAAAAGGCATATCGAACTGCCATGCTTGAAAAAACTCGCAACCATTCTACGATACATGGGCTGAAGAGTCCCAGGCCTAACACATAGATCGCAGTAGTTTTATTGCACTCACCTCTTTTTCAGTTAGTACTAACCTTATAAAGACAACTGTGAAAATTTCATGATTTTATATTCATTAGTTTGTGAGTTATTGGGCTAAGAGTGACGCTACTTTTGTTATTTTCAAAATAATGGATCAAAAAGAATTTCGTGTTTTAATTTTACACTACTTTGGAAAAAATGGGGAAAAATACCGATCAAGCGAAGCAATGGCCAGAAAAGTGTTATGGGGACTGCGCTCCATCAGCAACATCAATAAAACAATAGTTTGCTGACTTCAAACGTGGTCGTAGAGACATCGATGATGCATAACGCAGTGGACGTCCAAATGAGGCGGTAGCACCAGAAAACATCCAAAAAATTCACAAAATCGTGTTAATGATCGAAAAGTGAAGTTGCGTGAGTTAGCTGACATCGTAAAGATATCAAAAGAATATTTTGACCTTATATTGCATGAGCATTTGACTATGAGAAAGCGCTGCTCAAAGTGGCGCTCACTGTTTTGTTTCATCAAGCCAACTAAAACAATGATAAAACTACATGAATTGAACTTTGAATTGCTCCCACATCCACAGTATTCGCCAGATTTGGCTCCCAGCGGTTACTGGCTGTTCGCAGACCTGAAAAAATTGCTCGCCGGTAAGAAATTTCGCTCGAATAAAGAAGTCATCGCTGAAACTGAGGCCTATTTTGAGGCAAAAGATAAACCAATCTACCAAAAGTGGTATTGAAATGTTAGAGCGGCGCTGGAATACTTGCGTTGGTTTTGGTGCAAATTACGTTAATGAATAAAGCTAATTTTGAACCAAAAAACGTATTGTCTTTGTTAGGCCCAGGACTTTTCAGCCCATGTAATCAACTTCGTGTTTATTGGAAAGCAGCGAGCAGAAACCGAAAAGCAATGCTAATGGTTTTTATTCAATCGTAGCCAATAACAATATTCGTATGCTGGAACGGTTAGAAAGCTCCCTTTAACTCAATTTTAACAGGTATTCGCTATAGGAGAAAAATCAAGATGCTTTCCAATTGATTTTGAGCTTTTTGCACCTAACTTCATGTAGTCGAAAGTCTGCATACGACAGCCGCAATTGTCAATACAGAGAAAACTGGAACCAAAAGAATTCAATATACGAGCGCAGCGTAGCAAATGAGGTTAAAAATTGCTCTCGAACCCACAACTTGATCAGGATTTGTAAACTTTTGTTATTTGATTGCTCATCTGGAGAGGTTGGTTCCTTTTTGTTGTTCACTGTTGGAGTTCTTGTGGCGCATAAAAACGCATAAGCTCACTCACCACACTTCTCTTTCTATTCCTGTTTGCATTTCTTTATTGTGCCGCCCTCTAATAGCTTTGGGTTGTCATCTTTTATAACGGTTCTTAAAAGCATTCGATCTTAAGCAGTTCTACTGAATTTTTTTTTCTCGTCATTTATGTGGGCATCTTTGAACTTTGAATAAAATAACATAGCCGTTTTAATGGTTTCTTTCCTTGGGGGCAAAATGGTTTCTTATAAAGATTAAACATTTTGTTTGTTAAATACTTAAACTACAGCTTGGAATGATACTTTTTTTAATTTTCTCAGACCTTAAAGAACCATTCAAATTGGACTTTAAATCAAATGCACACAGATACCTCCAGAAACAATCATTTTGAAGATGGCTAACCTTCTTCCTTTGTAAAATTCTCGAGGTTCTCTTAAACGCAATCGCCTAACCTAAACTATTTTTATAAATATTAGTAAATTTTTATTGAATACTAGATTTATAAAACTACTGAATGTTTTCGAAAATTCATGCCTACACATGTATTTTGATATAGAAATTAATTTCGAAATTGTTTTAATTACCGCTTCCAGAATTCTTTTAAAGTTAAAAAATAATAATACAAAGAAAATTTTAGAAAATATGCCATCAAAATTCCTATACAGAATGCATACTTCTACTTATTTTTGTTTATCGGATTAAAGAAAAATATGTCTATGTTTGTACGAAAAATAAAATGTAGGCGAGGTTGTCAATAATTTGTTTTTTTTTTTAATTAAATCTCATTAAGTCGGTTAAGAAACCTCTTCATATATTTTTCGAAATTGCAAGAAAAAAAAATTTAGGAAATGTTTTCCGCGAATTAAATTTCAGCTTTTTTTGTAGCGCCTTTCAAACAGAGGTGGCTACAATTGAGGAAGGTGTCGAATTGGCTACTCAGTTGTAAAGGGTTCCTCAATAACAGGTGTTATTGGTGAATGGATTGCGCTATCGAGAGATGATTAACAATTTTTTATGGCCGGCGCTACTTGCCATACAAGCAACGAAACCATTGATCTTTTGCGGGAAAAGTTTCTGGACCGTGTTATCTCTCGAAGAGGTGATCACAATTGGCCACCGAGATCCTGTGATTTAACACCTTGTGACTGTTTTCTTTGGGGCCACGTGAAACAGAAGGTCTACACCAATAGCCCAGGGTCGATTCAAGACCTCAAAGATGGAATTCGTGAGGCTATCGAGGACATAGAGCAGCCACATTGCAATTCGGATATGGAAAATTCCATGAAAAGGATATTGTCCTGTAAGCGTGGGCGTGGTGGGCATTTGCCCGATGTTATTTTCCACTATTAACGGCATACCTACCACTTTATAATGAAATAAACGTCCGATCATTTATATTAAAAAATGACATTTTTCTTTGAATATCAAAATAAGACCTCTTATTGGAAATCCCTTTAGTTTTAAGCCCTAGACTTACTGAGAGTGGGCTGGGGGAATGTCTTCCAAAAAGGCCTATCGGAGCAAAGATATATACGGTCCGCTCTTGGGCAGGTGAGAGCTGAGTCTGCTTAGTGGCATGTAAAGCTGGTCGGGTCCTTCTTATAGCGATTGGATTGAAGGAGGTCAAGATAGCTTATCAGGCTAATCAAGCCGCAACTTTCGATTTTGGGGAGTGCCTTAATAGCACATTTTTAGAGCAGATGCCCATGCAGCGAAAGTAATCAACACTTTAAGTGCCTTTTTAAGTAGCTCATGATGACTCATCAGCTGCTGGAATATTCTTATGTCTGAGGAGCTAACAGGGATGGTTATTATCCGACTGCAGAACTTTTGTATGAGCAAATATCCTTTATCTATTCCTAATTCGTGGAATGAAATGGCATTGTGGTTTATCTGATAATGGCATCAATGCTTCTAAAAATTGGTTCATTTGTAGGATTGGGTATAAAAAGAAGTAAACTGAAAAAATGTTGAAAAAAATTTAATAATTTTCAGATTTATTCAATGTTGAATATTTTAGAATAGTGGACGTGAAACTTCCTTGATAATTTTTATTATTTTTGAAACCCGTTTTTAGTTTCTAGCAAAAACATACATTTTAAAGAAATTTGTTTAGGCCTTTTTAAAAAACACAGGTGTTGAGAAAAGCAAACAAAAAAAAAGTATTTGTAGCGTAGTACACATAAGAGAAGTGAAACTTTCAAGCCAGTCAAAGAAAGAGGGAGAGATCCGAGAGAGAATGAGAGAGACAGAGAAAGGAAGAATATATATCCAAGTAAATTCACAACATTTGCCGAGAATACAAATAGACAAAATTTACAAAAAACGGAGAAGGGTCGACCGGTGTAGGTAAACGGCGGACACAAGCTGTGGCAACAACGCGCACTACTCCGAGCTTAAAATTGTAGGTCCCTCCATTTGTGGAACAACATCAAGACGGCCACCACAAATATGAGGAGGAGCTCGGCCAAACACCCAAAAAGGGTGTACGCGCCAATTATATTGTATATATACATATGATACCAATAAATCCGACGCCGGAATGGATAGCACTTTATAGTACGCACAAGCACTAGCCAGGAAATGAAAAAAGCGCCAAAAAGTAGGCACCAAAACAAAAACTCCCAAAAAAAATGGGACCAAAAGACGCCCCAAGTAGGCACCAAAAATATATTTCCTACAAGTATATTTCAAGTATATTTACAAATATATTTCAAACAAGCGCCAAAAAGTAGGCAATGTTATTTCTCACTAGAAATTAGCAACCACAAGGAAAAACTCAGGAAAAATAGGCTAAAGTATATCTAAGATATATATAAGGTATAGCTCTCTGTCTCTCTCCTTTTTCTCTACGTTATATCTTTTTTCTCGCTCGCGGAACGAAAATGCCCAAAACGTTGCATGGCCTTGAAATTTCACTCTCCATTTTCGCTCGTCCATCGTCGCCTAAGAAGTTTCACTTCAAAAATACTAATGTGTCACTAATTGACCGTAGCAGCGGCCACTGAAATCGCTTATAAGTAATACTTCTTAATCCTTTTATTCATACAATTCTTCTCGCTACATCTTTAAATATGAAAATTTTAAACACAACTTCTGCATTGGGTATAGAAGTTATTGAAAATTTTAGTTCAATGTAAATAAATATTTTAAAATGAAATTTAATAATAATACCAATAAATATGTTCAAAGTGAAGAGCAGTAAATAGTAATGTCATAGATATATCAGATGAGACAAGATTTATTACAGAAATAAGATCGAAATCACTTAGAGAATAGAAAAGTTAAGAGAATTTGAAATATCAGCGAACTAAAAAATATTTATATTTCTGCGAAACTAGAAGTGAACTAACTCGTGTTGAATTCAGGAATGTAAAAAATAATAGCATGAGGAATTCAATAGTGTTAAAAAAAAGAAAAACAAAAAAAAAAAAGCAGGCGATTAAAATTTTGAAAGAATTTTGTAAAAATAAAACTTAACCGATAATTTGTATCTAATAGCAGAGTCACGTACAATAGTGGAAAATAAATTATACAAGGTGGCGAAAAATTAATCACCCTATCCGAAGATTTTAATTTTTGCAAAAGGCGTCGCACGTTAATCGTATTTGACACTTGTGACAGCCTCAGCACGCAAACAGACAAAGCTATGGAGGAAGTAAAAGTTAAAATCAAGATTTCCATTGCTCAAAATATTTTTTTACATTTAGTAAAAAATTTATAAAAAAATAAAAGAAAATTCATGATTAATTTTGCGCCACCTTGTATATATCATATTAATATGGATGAATGAAATGTAGTGGCATGATAACTCATAGACATAGGTTGGATTTTTTGATAGTTAAAATTTTGTTAACTTTTTGTCTTCTTCTTTAATTACAATTTACAGTTTACGTGTCGTTAAATGAAAAAAAACAAGCGTTTACAATTAAATTAGTAGTTGTACAGTTGAAAGTTATGGCTTAGGATAGAAGAAACAAAGTAGTAAAAAAACCATGAATAACTCAAATTGTTGTGAGGTTTTAAAAGGAATGTTCAATTTATCCAAAGAAAGTACACATTTCAATTTTACATGGAATGTTTATTCTTGTATAATACAAATACATTGATATTGTTCATTATCATATACAAATACATATATATTTACTCAGCTTATTTAATCGATACATTAATTACGAATATCGGGGATTAGTTAGTAAAAAAAAAAAAGTATAATAATATTTATAAAATCATAGGTCAATCAACTCAAAGCACTTCTTTCTGTCCTTTACATAGAAGACTTAGTTGCTGTAGTGGCCGTTATTGTTGGTAATAAATTATTAGCTGTACAATAAAAACTCAAGGGACCGAGTAAACGAATTGTTGAACAAGCAGAGGACGTTAAGCGAGCGCATTTCGTGTTGAGAGCGGGGAAGACAGTGAATGAATACCGTCCAGCAGCTGTATGGGAATATAGTACAGTTAAGAATGTGAGAATTTTGAGCTTAGCGGATAGAGGTGACCTGTTCAAATGGAATGTGTTCGAATGAAAGTTGGGACGTTGTTTTCTTTGTACTCAGTATTTTTCTTTGTTGAATATGAAGCGAGCGAGCGAGAGAGCATTTAAAGTGTTGCGCCGTAAAAACCTATACTTAGACGCCGAAGTTTTGTGCCATCGTATGCACTATGTAAATGACAGGTAGTATTTCTTAGCTCATTATAGGCAGCGAAGTGTTTATTAAGCATTTTATCTCAGCAGTGTTTGTCGTGTGGAGTAGATTTTTTGCTTGAAAGTGCAAGTTAGAAGCGTGTAAATAAAGAAGGAAAAAGTAAATTGTTGCAAAAAGAATTTCAATCATTGAGTGATATTTGAGTGTTCGGTGAGGACTCAGGTTGATTAATAAAGTTTTTTTATTTGGTTTTCCACCCATAAACGAGTTTGTATTTCTATGTTAGCAATAGCTTTGGAGAAAAGTTACACGGGGTATTCACTAGAGAGACTTTAAGCGTTTGTAAGATCAGTGGCTGAACTTTACCGAACCCTTTGACTATTCTGATAATCAGAAGCACGGTGAAGGACTTTTATATTATCTATACTATAAAGGTAAATGTCTGTACGTTGTCCGCGCATCACTACGAAACGACAACAGCAAATAACGTAAAAATTTTTATACATTCGTATTTTCACCCAATGAAGGTTATAGGCATGTTTTTATGATGGAACTCCCTTCCCACAGCCCCAGGCCGCGCCACCACTCTCATTCGTCACTAATAATCGAATATTTGCTTAAATTTAATCTAAAAAATTTTAGTTTTTCCTATTTCCCACTATTTATAGCCCACTCCAGACTTCATAATCCGCATAAGCTGTTCAACTATGACCCAAATGCAAAGTTCAAAAACGGTTTGAGATAGAAAATTAATCAAAATAATTTTGCTTGATATTTTTCTGATTGGTTGTTTTGATTTTATTCAACGAGGCATAGCAACGGATACCGGGTATTGTAATATTATGGTTATTAATAAAAAATTAATTTCTATGAAATTATTGTTTGTAATTCTTTTATATACATATCCTAAATCCCTCAAAACTACTCCTACGCGAGCGGGACCGCGGGTCAAAGCTAGTGCCTAATATGTCTCAGTCTAATAAATTATGCGTTATTTGTTAGCAACTCGTGTCAAACGTGCATTTAAAGTAGTTCTTGCCTATTCTAAATCTCTGGCAATATCTGACAAAAATGAACAAAAAAAACAAATGAGCAGAAAATAAAATGTATGTAAATTTTTTTCAGCGCCCTTGACACAACGCCTTCAGAAATATGTTTCAACACAATATTTACATATGGCAACTCTATACGAAAATCTCGGTAAATGGCGCTCTAATTTCAGATTTTTGTATTTTACAAATATGTAATTGGCGCTTACACTCGTTTTGCGCGTTTGTCCAAGTTCCTCTTCGTATTTGTGGCGTGCGCTTTAGTGCTGTTTCACAAATGTTTTATATATACAGTGCATTAAAAAAGTATAACACGAGGACTTATTAACCATTTATTTGTTTCCGATTTACTTTTAAAACATTTTTTAAGAAAATATATTTCTTCCTCCTACTCTCCTACAAAAGCCATTACATTTACTTCGAAGTAACTAAAAAGCCAAAAAAAAAAAAAAAAAAAAATAAAACATTTAACAAATTTTCATCAAAATTTCAAAATTCTCAATCAGAGTTTTTAAAAAAATTTTCATGTATGCAGTAGATTGTGTCATCTTCCAAAATATTTAGGAAAAATATTAAAATTTACTTGAGCTGAAAAAATTTGAAAGTCCTTCCAAAAACCTCATTTAATTTCATTTTTACACACTTTTAGGCGGACATTTTAACCTTAAATTCTTTTATCATATGAGTTGATTTTAGGGAAGAAAAAATTTTTTAAAAGTAATTTTATTTAAAATATTAAAAACTCGATTTTTGGAGATGTCTTAAAATCGATTCTGCTCACGCATATCTTCATAGTTGTATTTTTCTGAAATATTTTAACGAATTCTTAAATTATAATACATTCTACCGGAATAACATACAATTTGTTTGGTGCGGCACCCTAGTATACGTACGAGTATATGGTACATATACCTGCACCATGCGAATCAGTTAATTTTCTTTTCAAATATTAAAAAAACGCTTTAGTCTGAATATTCTTGAAGCGGCGTGACATCTCTTAATGTTCGCCAGGCGGATGGATGCCTTTCAACTCTAGCATCATATGTGTGCACATGCATTGACCAGGGTGAATATTTCCGCCTTTTCTTGCTTTTTGATAAAGCAAAGTTGGGTCAATTGGCACGCAGGCTAAGATTGAAGTAAGCCATTCTTTAAAGGCGCTTCTTGTCATACCTGAAGTCTATTGTATCTTTGTTTCTAACTCCGCGATGTTTTCTTTTTTAAATATTGCAAACAAAATCGGTGGTCTGGTTCTGCTAGTTGAAATGCTTGCATACCCCTATCTACCACAGCCACATAATTCTGTGCGTTGAAACCGTTATTTTTCTGAATCTCATTGCATACATTTATTCATGAGTGCAGAAATGTATGCTACAAATATTTGTGACGTGGTACTCTCAGCTGAGCTTACATAGATGGCAAGAGTGCCACGGGTGGACTAGTACACACACACAAAAGTAACACTAGCTTTGAGCTTAATTTGAACTAATCATATTTCATCTTTAACTCTACAATCATACAAGGAGTTCAATGTGACTGCGAGAGCGCAAACTACTGTAAGAGAACGCTACTTAAATACGAGTACGACCTGCTCGCTCTAATACCACTCAATGATTTCTGATATATTCTGATAAAAAAAGTAATTTTATTCTTTTTGCTCTTCAGTGTAAGAAAAATATTGTGTTGTTTATATTAAGTTGGTATTTCTTACAAGTAATAAAATAATTTTTAGAATATTAGTACTCTTTTGTTATGATATGTTTGGCTTTGAAATTTGTTCACTGCTTAAAGACTTGAAAACTCACCATTTTATAATCATCGATTTTTGATATTGACCGTAGAAACATGTTGACATAGACATACGTGGGCATATTTTCTAGAATATCACATTCGAATAGGACCATTTAGTAAAAATTTTTTTTACAAGAGTTTACCCAAAACAAAAATATACATCGATTGGGTGATGAAAAATAAATAAAATGAAAAGTAAATTGGCTGAAAGTCAATTTAGGTATGTGAATATGCTAAATGATAATGCATGTAAAAAAATATAGGTAGTAAAATAATTTAGTTGCCAACATTAACTAAATGATTTTAGAAACAAAATAAGTGTGAATTTTGAAATTTATGTATTTAAAAAAATGGTGAATGGTTTTCCAACGTTCAATGTTGTTGAAAAATTATAATTATTAATATAAAGTCGTTTATCGTACACTGTGGTACACATTTTTTTTTTGTTTGAAAAAAATTATTTGTTTTAAAAAAAAAAATTTTTTTTTTCAAGAAAATAATTTAAATTTGATAAAAATATAGGTACCCATATGAGAACGCAGCATTCGCTATATTTTTAGATCTCCTCAAAAACTATGTATGCACATAAATTCTTATCAGCTAAACTTAGTTTTTTTTTTAAATAGATTTTTGCATAAAAATTTCTTATCAGCGCTAATTCTAGAGTAATTTAGTATTTTTTATATTCAGTATTGTCACATATGATATTCTGTTAAAGTTTCACTTACAGCTACAGTTTGCCTTCACTTACACTACATGCCGTAAATATTCATACTAATTGTTTCTTTTTTATTTGATTGTTTTTTGTTTATTTTAGAGCATAGTGATGAATTTGTGAACAAAATGAATGTAAAAAATGAAATAAATTTGAAATTTTTTTTTGTTATAAGGTATGTTTTGAAAAATGTCTGTATGGATCTCATTTAAATAAACAAACTTGCAAATAATAAAAACAAATACAAATAAAACCAAACCACTAAATGGTGCATGTGAAATTGGAATTAAGAAAAATAAAAATAAATAAACAAATGATTCACTCCAGTTCAAATCAATTGCTTTTTCCAAATAACTAGAAAACTTATAAATTAAATAAATTTCGCAATGCATGCCACACATTTTCCATTTTTCGCTTGCTCTTCTTCACACTTTGAATTGCACTGGATTAGCCTATTTTTTTGTTTTTTGTAGTTTCTTTTTTAATTTTTCATTGCCTTTTCCTTTTTCCAGCATCTCGAAAATTTATATTTTGAATAAATGTATCTGTAGCCAACAATATGAAACTCTCAAATAATATTTAACAACTTCAGCGTAGCTAACGAAATATGTTTAATTGTAATGATAATAATCGAAAACAAACTAACGACTACTGTTAATTAGTGAAACTATTATCAATTGTTGAATTTTTGTTTTTGTAATATAAACTAATTTCAAATCACATCGAATTCATACTTTTGAGCAAAAATGAAATATAACGACGTTTAAAGCATACAAAATATTTCGAATTATTATATTTGGTTTTTTGTTTTTTTTTTTGTAACAGTTACTTGTATAAGAATCGTTTTTTTTCATCAAACACAATATAGAAATTAATGAGCATAAGTAAATCCAACAAAAAACAAAACCAAAAACAAGATAAGAAGAAAATAAGAAATACCGTTAAGCGTCAAAAAGGGAATGTGTAACTAAAACACTAACATTTCAACATCGATTGCATTTTCACATATTCGCTCATCATCAATCAGTTATTGCAATTTTTACGAATATTTTCACTATAACAATATTCAGACTTTTGTTGTTATTTTTTATGTTATTACTGATTTCGAGCGAAAATCCGTCTAAATGGTTTATATGTAAATACAATAACTAAAAAGGCAGGGTACTTAAATATTAGTAAATTTTAATTGAAATACAAGTTAAGTTGCAGAGCGAGAGAAATATAGAGGTAATTAGTTAGATATAGATAGATGGAGAGAGTAAAAGAGATCCAAAAGACATTTTACAATAATCGTAGTTAAATTGTTTAATTGTAAACTTTATTAAAATATTAGAAAGAATATATTACATTGTTTTGCGAAAAAAAAAAATAAATAAAGAAAAAAGAATAAACGGGACACAGATTTTAACTAAAAGCAATTAATTGAAAATTGACCGCCGTAGCCGAATGTGTTGGTGCCTGACTACTAGTCGGAATTCAGAGAGATCGTAGGTTCGAATCGCGGTGCCTGAACATCAAATAATAGAAAAGCAATGCCGAACCTCTGAATGTATTTCTGCCATGAAAAAGATCCTCAAAAAAAATATCTGCCATTCGGAGTCGGCTTAAAACTGTAGGTCCCTTCATTTGGGAAACAACATCAAGACGCACACCACAAATAGGAGGAGGAGCTCGGCCAAACACCCAAAAAGGTATAAGATTAGGTATATAGGATTATGAGTTCATCTTCTTGTGGATATCTAAGAAGTATTGCAAAATAATATCTCTTAATATTTTTCGGTATTAGTGGTGGCTAGCAACTTTCCACACCCACTGTGTGAAATGGCGACAATCACTGGAAACTGTTCCTTACAAATTCCAGTACTCAGCTATATTGTTCGATATTTACGCGAAAGGTTTATGCGACACTTTGCGCTTATGTGCCATTCGGGAAGGAAACCCACTGTAGGCTGGAAACACTAAGTGGGAGAAAAAATTTTCCAATACCGGTCACGCCTTGGCTGACAATTGCAAACCTCCGAGTGTATTTCCGCCATGAAAAAGCTATTCGTAGAAAACACCATCTGCCGTTCGGAGGCGACATTAAACTGTAGGCCCCTCCTTCGGTTTGTACATCCCAAATATAGGAGAAGGAGAAGCTCGGCAAAACACCCAACAAAGCGTGTGAGCGCCAATTATATATATAAGTACATTAGGGTGGATCCCTCTCCATACAAAAAAAATGTATACTGTTTTTCTAGCAGAATTATGAAATTTCCTATGTCTTAAAACTTCTGCCAAAATATTAAAGTTTGCGTGAAATGAATCTAAAAATCTCATTATTTTGAAGCCATTGTTAGAGTTTTTTAAGCATTTTTATGCAGACCTTTAAAACAGAAATTTTTCTAATATCGAATGATGATGATTGTATTGAAAAATTATTTTTAAAAATTAATTTTATTTATAAGAAGTTCGAGGTACTTTTCAAATTTGTTCTGCTCAGGAAAATATTTATTCTTGCATTTTTCTGAAATATTTTGGCGGTATTTTTAAAATATAATAAATTTCATAGTTCAATGACTTTATGAACAAAAAAATTGGGGCCAATTTACTTAGAAATAAGAAAATGTTTCTCATCGAGGCAATAAAATCGGTATGCTATATTTTAAGATCCGACTGTAAGTATAAAGAAGATATTGCGAAAAAGAAGCGGATGAAAAGGCGTATTTCGGAATTGACTCGCAATTCAAGTGTGCACGGCGAAGTTTTTTTTCGATGCATATACAATGTAGACTCTGTTTTAAAAGAACACCTAAATTTTTCCAAATAATAACCATCAATGAATTTTTTTTTTTATAAACAAATTTTTTTTCGCCTTCTGCTTCGATAGGAAATTTTGCGCGAATTTTGAAATTCTCAAGCCATTCCTTTTTGGAAATGTTGTTGAAGGGGGGTGGCCACAGAAGCTTCAATGATTTCAATCGCTTCATGGCACTTTCTCTTCATCAAAAATACAGTTTCGGGAATACTTAGGGAATAATAATTGTCACTGGGTATCAAATCGGACGACTATAATGAAAAATGCAACGAAATAGTTTGTGTTTTTTTGTCAGCAGTTCGCTTAAATCTCTTCACCGACGAGATCGATTTTTGCAAGTTGTCTGAAGCATTCACAATCCCATTCCAGTATGACTTTTACAAACGGTTTTTTATTATTTTTAATGAAATTACGCACTTTTGATTTCATTATCTTTTCTGGTAATCATCCACTCCTTAGTTAGCTCCTTTCCTTTTGTCGAAGCTTAGCGTTTTTCAATTCTTACTATTTAATGCCACATTTTGGTGTTTTTTGTTTGCCGATCTAACAAGTCTAATACGAAAGTGAACCGATGATTTTAGTCTGCAACTAATTTTCTATCGGTAGTCAAAAATATCATATTTATTTCACAGTTCAAACCTCATTTGGTTTTATTTCAAAGTATGTTAATGATGGACTATCATATGAAGTTCCTAGGTTTTCTAGAAGTTGGCGTCGTAAGTTATTTTACTTTTTCTGATCGAGAATCCTTTTTAAACGGTTAAATCTATAAATCGATATAAAAGAACATTTTAGGAAGCTACCTGGAAGCTGAAGTCATAAGCCATAATAGAAATATGTTGAATTCACGTCCAAGGTCGAAAAAGTCTGGGCAATAGTATTCACAAATTAATGACAAAATAGGAACTAATAACGCAGCTAATAATTTCTATTATTCATATATTTCGGTTTCTTATCATACATCGGTTCAGATTCCATTGAAGGCAATAGGCTGCACAACAATGATTTTTATTTCGACAAAAGTGTCTTAATAAAATCTACTTACTTTCCAGGTAAAAATTGGGTATGTATTAATTGTTGCATTTCGGGTCTTAAAATATTGTCGAAGCAGAATAATTGCAACGGCTCGAGTGAGCATTCCCTTCAACTCGACAATTTTCTCCGCAAATACGAAAAAGGGGAAGATCCGGTGTGAAATGATGTGAGGCTTCATTACTTGCATAGCTCTTCAATTGGGGCACGAGTTTTGTAAGAAAAGAGAAGCGAAGAAAGTGATGAGTTTCTGAAAATTATCTATAGTTTTTTTGATAGTCAAAAATGATCGATAGTCAACATAATACTTTCGATAGATTCAGATACTTAGAAAATGCTACGCTGGAAATTAATATAAGTAGGGAGTGTTTTGTTGAGATACGTAATGATCATCGAACGGGGGAGCAGGTACACATTGTTCATGCGCAATAGATGCTCAAGTTACCCCATCGACTTGAAAGAGTCTTAAGAAAACGCATTTGCAGTGCCTCTTTATAATGGAAGGATGGAAAAAAATGAGAGGAAGTTAGGAGCCGGATTGCCTAAACAAAGTCGCATTAATAGAAATATCCAAATTAATATAATAAACGAGCTTAGGCAAAATTAATAAATTAAAAAAACAAAGTAATATGAAAAATGAATAGAAAATATCGAAAATTAAGAAATATTTCAACTAAACAAATAAACCACACAAAACTTTAAAATTTTCTCTCTTTACGCCAAAAAAGGACATCAATATTCAAACGATTAATAGTAATATTATTAGTATTATTTTAATATATATGTATGTATGTATGTTAAGACTCAGTGTATAATCATAACACTAAATTATCGTATAAATAATAATACTAGTTATAATAATATTCATAACAATAATTAAATTAGTAAATCGCGTTTATTCGTACACATAAATGATATTTAGATATTTAATTTGTTAGTTTGTATGTTTGCTGCTTTGTTTACTAGGTTGCCACAATTTATTATGGAGCATTGTCTGTGTGTAGTTGTTCATTAAGTGGAGGTGATTTTTTTTTTAATTTTTGAGTAGAAAAAGGTTGAATAGACACTCCTAAACTAAAACTCCATACCAAGCCACACACCACACAAAACCTAGTACACTTGAAGTAGTGTTGTTGTTGTTTAATTAGAAAGATAGCCTAAGTATTATTTCACAAGGTGCGAAGCACATTTTATTGCATGAGGCACCTTGGAGGTATTGACAGCAACTTTTTTTACATAGAAAGAACGTTAAAAGCTTCCATTTCATAAGTAGGTAAATATTCTGCGTTGAATAACTATGGCACAGGCACTTATGGACAAGTTTCCATAATTTATTTATTACTTATTAAATTTGAAAATTTTTTTATAAAAATATAGTTCACTTTCTTACGAAAACTATATAAATCCGAATTGCGCACTTTGTGAAAATTAAAAAAAAAGAGAAGATTTTCATAATATTTCGTACTTTTTAATTGAAAATTTTCTTAAAATTTGTGGAAAAATTTTGAGCACGCAGTTTTATGGCGCATTAAATTCTAGTATAAAAAAGTGCCAGTTTCAAGTGCCTATAAATTGCCGTTGATTTTTGGCATCTTTTTTTTTCGCTGCCAGTGTTGAATGTTTTCTTCCGCATAAAAAATGTGGAGTATTGTTATATAGAGAAAATGGCAGCAAGAAAAATTTGATGCTTGAAGCTTGCACCAAAATTTAAAGGGCTATAAAACAGCATACCCAGAATTTTTCAAAAAAAATTTCATTAAAAATGGAATTTTTTTAATTTTGTTGAATTTTTTTTAATTTGCAAAAAAGTTTAAAACTTAGATTTATATGCATGTTTTTGTAAGAAAATTATCCACATTTTTATAAAAATATTAAAATTCAATAAGAAATAAAAACTATCAAACCTTCCCAATAAACCTTAGTGCTACAGTTATTTAAGGCAGTATGCATGTATGTAAATACAGAAGAGACGATAGCGGTAGTTATTGGTACGTATTGCCTATACTCGTATACTCGTTACCTCTACCTAGAAGAGAGTGTGCCGCTGAGCAGGAAAATGTGAGTGTGATTGGGGAAAACGCATGAGCCATGGCGGATTAATTGGTTGTCAGTGGCGGAGAGCGCAGAGCGCAGATTACTCACACGCGTTCAAGTGAAATGATTTCGTTTAGAAATAATAATTTTTTATAACTTTTTGGGGTATTTTATGGTCGTTGTGAATGGGGGATGGTGGATTTAGGTGTTATAGAGTTGCACTTAACAATAAGAGGCGCGAAGCGAACTTTCGGTGATCTTCAAGACGGGCATGTTTGTTTTTTTGTTTTTCCACTTTGGATACAATAGATGGATTCTCATTTTTCGGCGCTTTTCTAACTGGCTTTTCTAACTGTTTCTTTTTTTTTTTTTTCGTAACTAATATTTTATGCGCTGCGGAATACATACTACTGAATATTACAAGTATTTGTGGTGTGATGGAATGTAACATTTTTTTTTTTGTTTTTGTTTTGTGTTTGTTGTTATTCCTACACGCACTTACCATAGTAACATCATCGATTTTAGATATACTTCTTACGAAAATGTTGACTCGCACAACAGCGGGACCATCTGTATAATACACACACACACATTTATATTTAGGTATGTTTATATATGAAGATAGAGATTCGTTTTAGAGTGTAAAGGAAATGCGTAAAAGAAAAATGATTGGTTGTTCAGGTTTTAAAGCCTTTTTTTTTTTTTTGGAATATTTTTGTAAGTATTTTTTTCTTCTTTTGTGAATATAATTGTTTGCAAGTTTATATGGAATGTATGCCTGCGTAATATTAATATTAAATTTATCAGTTGGTATGTTGCATAAAAATGTTTGGGATTTAAATATAGTTAATGTTTTTATATATATTTTCTTTTTTCTTGTGGTTTTTTTATTTTTGTTAATTTTTTAATTTGTTGTGTTATAAATTATAGATAGATAACTTAAAAAATGAGTTACTTATATTTTTTGTCCCTGTTAAGTATTTTTGTTGGCATTTCTTTACCATAACTGGCGATGCAGATTGATTAGTGGCTTATTAGTTTGCCAGCGTCATTGGCATTCGAAAATTTTTTAATCATTTTTTGGTTTTGTTTTACTTTTTTCCTTAACCGCTGTAACAAAGTTTTCATATATACATATTTAAAATGACACTTTTTTATGCTTATTTTTAATTTAAAATAAATTAACTTAACTTTATCATTATTAAGTTGTTTGAAGCAAATTGTTTTTGTTTTTTGTTTTTTTGATAACTTCGACAACCTTCTTAAAGTTTAAATAATTGAAAAATGACATGATTAAGGTTCGAAAG
This sequence comes from Anastrepha ludens, assembly GCF_028408465.1. Taxonomy (NCBI): domain Eukaryota; kingdom Metazoa; phylum Arthropoda; class Insecta; order Diptera; family Tephritidae; genus Anastrepha; species Anastrepha ludens. Next base: position 32,123,666 of record NC_071498.1, read on the forward strand.
AATTTACCAATATACTATTAAAAACTTATATAAAATGTTGTACTAAAATGCTCAAATTACAAAAACTAATGGAAATAACTTAAGGGTAAACCTACACTGGACATGAGGAGAAGCCAAAGCAGTCGACAAACCAAATCAAGAATATCCAAAAATTAACTCAAAAACCGTATTTACGAATAACCTTTATTCCAGCTTATGGAAAGTGGGTTTAACTGTTTATTATGTGATAAAAATTGAGCATGAGAAAATTGCGCTGAAACAAATTATCCTTAAAGGCTAAGGGGACTCTCCGTAATTAACGCGCTAAATAGTGAAAGGGTGTAATGAAAATGTGACTGTGAAACATTTTTACCTAAAATCGTTAAATGCGGGGCCTTACGCAAGGCTGTTGCAAAAAAAAAAAATAATAATAATAATAAATAAAAAATTAAATAACCAATAACCCAATAAAATGAAGCTTATTTACTGCAACGAAATGCAAACCCTTCTGTTGTAAGAAAATGAAAAAAAAAAACAAAATTAAAAATACTAAACCGTTAAAAATGAATAACCCAACAGTATTTCTTTAACTAACTTTGAAGAAATTGAAAGCAAATCAACTGAAACATAGTAAAGCGTATTTGTATATAGTTATCTAGTTAAATAAAAAGTTTTAATATAAATATATATGTAATAAATAAATTGTATACGGAGCGTTTGGTAATGTAGGAACTCATCTTGGAGTTTGGAGCTGGAGCACATACAAATACATACAAAAATCGAAGTATGCATATTATAATTTTTTAGGGGATTTGAAGTAAAATTCACTGCATAATTGAATATTTATGGACTTTTGACAAAACCACTTAAGTGAACTTAACAGTTTTTGTTTTCACATCATTAAGTCCTGATCTTTTCTAGCAAAATTTTATAATTACATTCAATTTTTATTAAGATGAAGTTCTAAGCTAAGGCTATGAATAATTAAAAGTTCCATTAAAATTCCATTGGAAATCAGCCAATTAGTGTTTAAGAAGAAAAAATGTCTAAGCCTATTTAAGTAATTTTGTCAGAAATCCACTGATATTAAAGTAATTTTCATATTGATTAAATAGTTTTCTAATAAAATGTTTAGAACTCATTTCTTTTTTTTTGTTGTTTTTGTTTTTTATCATTGCAGAAGTATATCAAACAAATAACAATTACTAGGAAAATATATATAAATATTAAGTGATGTAATTCTAGGAAACTTCGTTCAATCAAATTCATAAAATATATTTGCAAAGGTGACTTTTTGAAATGATGAGCTCCTCCTATTTCGCCAAGTATGATTGATTCTAGGTAAAGTCATTTACTACGTTTGCGATTTATACAAATTTATCAAATATTTTTAAGTTTTTTCGTTTTATAATTATTATTATTTTTTTGTACTTAAGCTCATTTTGCATCGCTTTTAAAAAATAAAATGTATCTGAAATATTCCTGTATGTACTAGTCAAAAAAGTTTACTAATAATTACTGCCACTAATTATTTGCATTTAAATTGCACTATAAATTTTCTGAAAGCTTTATTATTATTTAATTTAATTAAAAAAAAAAAATCCAAAAATGACTCAAGCGGGTAGCGGCTTTGGATATTTAGTAAAAATTTCCAAATGCACATTTTAATTTAAGTATAAAAAAAGAAGAGCTCTTAACGTAACTCGGTGAGTAAGTTTTTCATGAAAGCTACCGATGGTACTAAAGATGTGTGAGATTATGCAATAACCACGCGGTAACCAACAAAAAAACCAACAAAGAAAATTAGATATTTGGATAGGTTCAATATTAGTTTATGTACGAAAAACAACCGTATAAAATAGAAGCGAGAAATTTTCCACATTCAATATTTGTTTCTTAAGATGTACTTCAGCACAAAAAAAAGGAAAAACCTCATAAATACCGCCTAAGCTGACTGATTAAAAAGTGTTGCCTAAACTTCTGATAAGAATTTTAATTTTCTTTAGTGTATATAATTTGGAAATCGCCTAAATACCTTCGGTAGCGCTTAACAATAATATACAATAGCAAACTAAAATGTTTCAGAACTCAAAAATTTAAGCTTAATTCTTTTTGGAAGCTTGTTAAATTCATATACATTTTTTTTGGAAATCCGACTTCATATGTATTCGGTTTCTAGGGCAAATTTTATATGAGAAAAGTTAATCAAATACCACAGGCCAAAATAATTATAAGCTAATGTTATCCTAGAATCAAACCTTAACACTCTCTGGTAGCATTGTTTTCGCAGCTAACCTCTAACATTACAATTCACTGCACAGTGCAGGCAAATACACTTTCGTTCTCTCAATATAATGAACACATTTTTCGGACCTTTTAATTTAACCCTCTTTGGAAAACTGTTATATTTTCTCAAAATCAGACTTCAGAAGTATTCGGATTCAGGTGAAATACTTAATACTAATTCGGAAATTAGTAAAATGCCACGAGCCAAAGTCATTGTAAACTAATGTTAGCATCATCTATCTATGTTACATTAACATTCTCCGTTAGAATCGTTCTCTCAGCTAGCCGCTAGCCGCTAACATCTAACAGCTCACTGAACACTTTCGTTCTCACAAAAGTTTGCCTCGGACAGTAATGTATGCATATTTTGTTGTTGCGTTGATGCGCCTTTTAGAATTTGTAGAGAAGTGAAATGAAATGAAATTAATTAAGATGATTGAAATAAATAATAGCTGACCGTACTCGCCTACATTACCAGTCTTGCAAATAGTTGATGCAGGTAGTGAATTTTTACACCACCTTTACAATATTTCGAAGCTCGTATTTTGATCTTCGTGAGGCGGTTGAGAAAATGAAAGCGTTAAAGCGAACTTTAGAATTCGGAATAGTTTATCGCCTCATTAAGCTTTCTTTATAGGTTAGATGAAAAAAACGGCATTTAGTAGGCGCATAAAAAACTAGCTAAAAAATTAAGTGAAATGGGTTTTTAACATTTTGAATAGCATTTCAGATAAATAATATTATATCAGGTCAGTCCATAAGTTCGTGCGCATTTTACCCATAATTTCACTTTTGTACGATTTTTGCATACAAAAAATTATTCGCGGAATATAACGGAACTATTTATATTTTCTTTGATATATTGTGCATTGAACAAGTGATTTTAATCGCGGAAAGAACCACGTGTTTTTAAAAAATAAAATGGAATCTTCGATTTGAAGTCTTTAACTCCGACGCCTTGCTCAAACTTGTGGGAGCTGAGCCAAATTCGACAGTCGATATGATAGCCCAGAGGTTAAATTCTTCGCATGGAACAGTTCACAGGCACCTGGTGCAGTTGGTAAAGGTTTCAAAGCTCCGAAAATGGGTTCCGCATAGACTTTCCGTCGCCAACCTTCAGCAGAGAGTGAATGTGTGTTCTAAGCTGCTGCAACGGCTTGAAAATGAAAGTTTTCTGAACCGTATCGTTATTGGTAATGAAAAATGGGTCCTTTCCAATAATCCTGTTCGCAAACGCCAGTGGTTAGATAAAGATGAAACACCAGAACCGACTCCTAGGGATGGCTTTCACCCCAAGAAGATTTTCCTGTCTATTTGGTGGGATATGGCCGGTATTGTGTATTATGAACTTTTGGAACCAAACCAGACGATAACTGCTGATTATTATTCCTCCCATCAGCTATCAAACCTGACTGAGGCACTTAACAAAAATCGACCGTCTTTAGTCAATAGACGGAAAGTTTTGTTTCACCACGACAACGCAAGACCTCATACCGCAAGGCAAACATTAGGCAAGCTGAAAGAGCTCGTATGGGAGCTAATGCCGCATCCACCATACTCTCCGGATATTGCACCTTGTGGTTATCACCTTTTCCATGGACTTCAATCCCATATGAGTAACAAGAACTACTCCTCAAAAGAAGCTATAAAAAGGGATATAGAAGCGTGTTTTGGCTCCAAGGACAATCAATTTTTTGAGCAGGGAATTAAAAATTTGCCTAAACGTTGGGAAGACATTGTAAATAATGAAGGAAAATATATTACTGATTAATAAATACCTTAAACATCTTTTTTATTAATTTTAAGACCACCTTTAAAAAACGCACGAACTTATGGACTGACCTGATAATTTAAAATAGTAACGTAAAATAAACATAGCATTTTAGAGTTAAAAAATTAGTGATGCTTTGATGTTTTAGTTTTGAAATTAATTAATTAAAATTAAAAATAAAAAAAAAATTATTAAAGTCTTCATCAAATATTTTTTTACGTTTTCATTGCGAAAATAAATAATTAAATTAAAAAAAAATTTGTTAAGAATTTAATAAAACTTCTTTTTTAATATACTTATTAATTTTAAAATCAAAACATTAAATCGTTGTTTTATAAAATTTCCATACATTTTTTTAATATATTTATTTATTTCGAAATCAAAATATGAATCCATTTTTTATAAAATTTTCCGTACATTTTTTTTAATATAATTATTAATTTCGAAATCAAAACATAAAAGCATTTCTTATGAAAGCTTTCATTAATTTTTTTTTAATTTTATTTAATTTTTTATTCCAAAATCCATTTTCTTATTAAGTTTTTTAATTTTTTTTAATTATATATATTATATATATTTTATAGCTTCGACGCAGTAAAAGACTTTACCTATTAGATTTGCGTTTTTATTAATTTTTAATTTGTAATTTGACTTTATTTTATTTTAATTTTTTATTTTCTTGATAATCAGAAGACATTTTCTTGAACTCAAAATGCAGACAAATCTATAAACTAACTAAGTAAGTGTATATCTCTGAGCATATGTAAGTATGTAGGTATTTGTAATATTTTAAATTATGTGAGGTGAGTTGAAATTTCAGCCGGGAGATGCACGAAAACTGAAGAGAATTTTAATTTGGTTCTTGCATCCGATCGTGGTGAGTAAGTTGTTGTTCGTGGAAGCATACAAATGGATAAACTTTTTTTGCTAATGCTGCGCTTAACTGCAAAATAACTAAGAGTATATGATTTTTGCTAAAGTTTTGCTAAAATAATCATTGGCAATCGAGTATTTGCTGCGCTCACTGCTAACTATTTATGTATGTATGTGTGGTATGTATTACAAATGCAAACTATTCGAGAACTATTTTTGTATATTTGTTTAAATGGCAATACAAATTTTGTTTTTTAACGAGAAACAATTAATTTTTTGTTTTTGTAAATGTCTCTAGACTTACGATTGGTTTGAAAACATTCGAATATATGTGGGTATGTGATAGATAATTATTGCTATTAAGGGCTGTTTCGAGCAGTAAACGAATGGGGAGCAAACGGGGATTTTTAGCAAGTTTTTTGCAATATAAAATATTTAGATATATAAAAAAATTAGATTTGCGCTTTTTAGAGATTTTTTTTTTTATTTAGTAGATGGTGATGGATATTTTTGGGATTTTTTTAGAATTAAAAAAAATTTATTTTTATTTTTTGTTTTTGATAACGAGTAATTGATGCAGTTTGAATTATGTGACAGCTATTTTTATATTTTATTTGTTTATTTATTTTTCCTTTTTACGCAACTTACCATTTTTATGTCACTAATCGTCATTATACTTCGTACGAAAAGATTGATTCTGACTATAGCGGGGCCATCTGTTTCGATACAGTAGGTACACAACATACATTTATATGTAGGTTTTGTTTATACGAGTATGTAAGAAATGTGTTTGTGTTTTCAATCATTTTAATAAAGTTAAATAATTTGTTTTGTATTCAATTGCAGGTAAATTTGTACAATTTAATGTGTGCGTGAAAAATACTTATGCTAATGGTATGCCGTTTATAATTTAAATACTCACAGATGTAGGAAACTCATATGAAGTAAATAATATTACACAAAAACTTTAAACTACACAAATACATATTAATAAAGAAAATACTAATAATTTTAAGTTATACAAATTAACACTCTGAGACATAAACTCCAATTAGATGTGAAAAAAATTAGAGCGAATTTTTCTAAATGTCCTTTAGCTAAGTGGCATGGTTAAGAATTAATTTTTTACACTCGAAAAAAATTTGATTTGCATTAAGTGAAAATTTTCCAATTTTGTTTATACTACCCAGCTAATGGATTATGAATAGCTTATCTTACAAAAAAAAAAAAAAAACAAAAAAAAAATAACAACAAATTATAATAAATAATTCAAATATAAAAATAACCGCAAATATTTTAAGTTAAAAAAAACAGTAGTTTTGAATTTCGAATAACTTAACATTATCAAATTTTACATTGGTAAATTCAATATGAAGATCTATATATCTTTTAATAATTTAGTATTAGCAATATACTTATTTTACTTTAATTTAGTTGTGTTTAAAAAAAATACTTAGCTTACTTTCGCATTTTCATATAATTTTTTACTTCATATTTTTGTTACAAATTTCATAAAAATATAATAAATGAAACATAAAAATATACATTTGCTGCTATCTTCATGGATTAAGTCGTTATTTGATATTTTTTCTAAAAGGAATTATCTTAAAAAAATATTATAAAAAAAAGTTTATTAAAAGTTCTAATTATTTGTGGCAATAAAAATACATTTGCCATCAATTTTAAGGATTGGCTCTTCTCTTAAATGGGTTTTCTAAAAAAGAAATTTATTCTTTGAAAAAAAAAAAATTTAAGAAATTGTTTCTTTGAAAAAAAAAAATTAAAAACGTTTAAATAAAAGTTAAAGCAATTTGTATTAAACTTTTAATCAATACGACATTTTCCGGTTGAAATTATATTATTTAGTTATACGTATTTTATAATTTTTTGCACTGAAACACAAATTATTTCAAATATTTTTATTAAATATTATTTTAAAATTCTTAAATTTTTTTTTAAATTAAAATAAAAAATGTGTTAATGGTATTTTTTAGTAAGATGTATTTCATAATTTTTTTTCCTTGAAACATAAATTATTTCAAATATTTTTAGCAAATATTATTTCAAAATTCTTAAAAAAAAATTTGTATTAAAATAAAAAATCTTTAAATCATAATTTATATTTAACCGTATTTTATAATTTTTTTCTTCTTTGAAACATTAACTATTTCAAAATTTTTAGCAAATATTATTTCAAAATTCTTAAAAAAAAATTTTTTAATTAAAATAAAAAATGTTTAAATAGCATTTTTTAGTTAGAAGCATTTCATTTTTTTTTCTTTGAAACATAAATTATTTCAAATATTTTCATTCACATTATTTCAAAATTCTTAAAAAAAATTTTCTAATTAAAATAGAAAATAATTTAACCATTTTTTAGTTAGACGTATTTCATAATTTTTTTTTCTTTGAAACATAAACTATTTCAAATATTTTTTTTTATATTATTTAAAAATTCCTAAACAAAAATTTTAATTAAAATAAAAAATAATTAAATCATAATTTTTAGTTAGCCGTATTTTATAATTTTTCCTTTGGAACATAAATTGTTTCAAATATTTTTTTTTAATATTATTTCAAAATTCTTAAGAAGCATTTTTTAATTAAAATAAAAAATCTTTAAATCGTAATTTTTAGTTAGCCGTATTTCATATTTTTTTCTTTGAAACATAAATTATTTCAAATATTTTTATTAAGCATTATTTCAAAATTCTTTTAATTTTTTAATTAAAAAAGATTTTTGTTTGTTTGTTTTTGCTTTTATCACAAATTTATTATTTGCATATAAAATGCATTTTGGTATTCGAATTTTTTTGTTGTTGTTGTTTTTTTTGGTATTAGAGTTTTGTGTGTATTTGTTTGTTGTTATTGTTTTTCTTACCCGTGCCGTTAATTCCGGATGGACGTATTCTGGCATCATATTTTCCTGCACCTAAAATTTGGTCTAAGACTTTTTTCTCCTTTTCTCGGAAATTTATTTTGGCATTATTAGCTCTGAAATTATGATATGTACGTACGTATAATTGTATTAATCGACAGCAAGTCATCAAAGAAATAATTATAATTTGCTTTTGTAAAATTTTTGTTGTTGTTTTTTTATGACGTTTACACAAAATATACCAATAATGTTTGAATAATTTACGAATTTGCATATAAATATTTGAAGAAGAAAAAAAAATGGTGGAGAATCAATAGTACAGTAGTGAGAAAAAATTTGAATTAAGTAATTAAAAAGTACAAATACATATACAAAATTTTGTAGTGAAGCGAAAAATTTTGATTTTTTTTTGTTTTTGTGTTTTGTTGTCTTTTTCACTCGGAACTCCGGTTAAACCGTTGTTCCGGGGTTCAACATTATACTGCCGCACTTATCATAGTATTTTGCGTCAGCCAGAGCATATCTGTTGGCATTTTGTGTTGTAGTTGCTTTTTGCTGTAGACTGACCCAGATATGCTTTGTCTAGCATTTGCAAATAATTCCAAAATTTATGCTCCGACAAAAATTAAAAAACATTGCATATATAACAGCGCTTCTAAGTATAATACATAGAGAATTAAGAGTTGGCGTGTGTGTGTGTGTGTAGTTTAGCGTGTATTAAGACAATTTTTATATATATTTTACATATGTGCAAAAAAGTGTGCAATGCGATGGAGATTAAAAAGCGCGAGAGAAACTTTTTGAACTTCGGATCATTTAACTTTCATTCAGCTGCTTGTGTTCCTAAAAATATGCTACAAGAGGTGAACAGGTGAAAGCTGACTGCCCCGAACTAAATTCATATGCACGTGAAACTATATATATTTACATTTTATATAGTAATACTGCATACCCAGCATTTAATTTTTTCACCAATTTCATTTTTTAAAGGACTTTGAAATTTCAAAGGTTAAAATTTCCCAAACTGTACCACTAGAGAAGCTTAAAACAGTCAATTGTGAGTGGTGCAAAACATTTTTTTGGCAGAAGTTTTCGGAGAGTCAAGAAAAATCACTTGCTGAAGATGAGTCATCCTTCACCAAGAAAATGCGAGCTCTTACGTATTGGCTCACAGGAGAGTTTTTTTGAAAGTTTTAAAAGATTGAATTAACGGGTCATAGGCCTTGTAGCCCCGATTTGGCACTTAATGATTTCTTTTTTTTTTTCGAGCAACCAAAATAAAACGCGAGGGGGACATTTTTAATGCCAAAAGAAGCTGTTAAAGGATTTTAACAGTTTGCTTTGGAGGTATCCACTTCTGAGGGCCAAAAGTGCTTTGAAAATTGGGGCAAGGGAATTCAAAAGTGTATTGACTTCTTAGCATATTATTTTGAAAAACAATAAAGTCATTTTCATTATTATTTTAATCTGTTTTCATTACTGGGTACAAAATATTAAGGGCGCAACTAAGTTCCCGCTGTTTGTCAATAGATGCCACCAGCAGTGTGTCGATTTTAACATAACCTAAACGTCATAAACCAAGCTTAGGTATATAGTAAACAAACTTCTTCGGCACATTAGTGAGTTTGTTCTGGTATCATATAGTTTTCGTTTTGTAAAAATTTCTGATTTTGTGCCAAATAATCGTCATTTGCGAAAGGTGTTGATTTTCCTATTTTATTCGAAAAAAACGAAAACAGAGGCTGAAGCGCATCGAGAGCTACAAAAACTTTTTGGAGATGCTGCTTTAGGGGAAACAACGTGCCGAAATTGGTTCCGTCGCTTCAAAGACGGTGATTTTAATGTTGACGACCGTCCGCGTGAAGGAAGGCCAAAAACCTTCGAAGACGCTGAATTGGAGGGATTGCTCACTGAGGATGCATGTCAATCGCAAGAAGAGCTTGCTTCAGTATTAGCAGTTACCCGCCAATTCATTTCTAAGCGATTGCATGCTTTGGGAATGATTCAGAAACAGGGGACTTGGGCTCCTTATGAGTTAAAACCAAGGGATGCTGAACGTCGCTTTTTTGGCCTGTGAACAACTGCTCCAGCGGCAAAAAAGGAAGGGCTTTCTTCATCGCATCATGACGGGTGATGGAAAATGGATTCATAACAGCAATCCAAAGAAAAGAAAGTCATGGGGACTACCCGGTCACGTTTCTACGTCGTCGCCTCGGCCGAATACTCACGCTGCCAAGGTTACGCTTGGTATTTGGTGGGACCAAGTTGGTGTTATTTATTATGAACTGTTAAAACCAAGTGAAACCATCAGTGGGGATTGCTATCGACTGATTCTACAGCATGACAACGCTCGGCCTCACGTTGCCAAACTCGTTAAAACTTACCTGGAAACACTGAAATGGGAAATCCTACCCCACCCGTCATATTCTCCAGATATTGCGCCGTCCGATTATCACCTGTTCCGATCGATGGCACATGGTCTAGCTGACCAGCAGTTCCATTCATATGAAGATATCAAAAAATGGCTTGATCCGTAGCCTCAAAAGATGAAAAGTTTTACCGCGACGGTGTACGAGATCTACCAGAGAGATGGGAAAAAGTCGTGGCCAGCGATGGGTTATGGTTATTCCCCACTATTTTCGCCTGAAAAGACCTCTATTGAAATTTTCTGTAAAATATTTTTTTGAAATATTTTAACCCTCCCTTTTCAGATTTTTTAAAATAAATGGGTGTTTGGCCGAGCTCCTTCTCCTATTTGTGGTGTGCGTCTTGATGTTGTTCCACAAATGGAGGGACCTACAGCTTTAAGCAAACTCCGAACGACAAATGGGTTTTCATGAGGAGTTTTGTCATGGCAGAAATACACTCGGAGGTTTGCCATTGCCTGCCGAGGGGCGACCGCTATTAGAAAAATGTTTTTCTTAATTTTTTTGTTTCACCGAGATTCGAACCGATGTTCTCTCTGTGAGTTCGGCCATTCGGCTTCGGCGGCCGCGGACCCTTACCGGATAGAAATATTGGGTTAAAATATTCCACAAAAATATGCGCCACAAATTTTATTACAGACGCTTAAACACAACATTAACGGTAAATCTAGTTTTAAATGCGTTTTTCCAATTAATTTAGATCAACGACAATGACTCGTCCTCTTCATAACTCCTTTACAGCATTGTTGTCTGTTTTTTAACGCACACTGTAAGCAATAAACTGGGCAACTCAATTGGAATGAAAAATTTGAATACCATTTTTTCCTTAAACTAATAATCCCATTGCACTGCAACACTTTCCGGCTTTATTTGCTATTGAACTGGCAACTGTCGGATGTATAAATTAGACAATTCAATAACATAATTGCATACTGGCACAAGTGTGAGCATGTGGTTGTATGCAAATACATGTGTATGTGTGTGTAGATGTGTGCAAAAATACGTGAGAAAAAGCTTTTAATACAATATTTTTTTTTAATTGGGCTCAAAGGCCAGGTCAAAAATAATGACCATCCGATGAGTTATAATTTTTATAGATATTTACAACTACATACTAAGTACTTATACGTATATGTGTGTGTGATTTACATTTACGCGTGTATAGCTTCATAAATGTGTACTCATGTGAATTTCGGCAAAAGTACTTACAGTGATGCGCTACATAAACTGGCAAAGTAGAATATCACCCAAAAGTAATGACCGGTGCCCATGATTTGAACGATCTGGCGATTATTGTTTCTGTGTGCGTGTGGATGTTTGTAGATGCGTAGACGTGGTTTTCTCTCCTTTTTTATCAGCTAATGGGGGCGTTCTTTATGAGTTCCGTGGCTGAAAGTAGAGAGGAATATATTGGTGATGTGAAATATTTTGGTATTACAACTTTTGACCGATTTTACAAATTTTTTCTTAAAATGTTCGTAAATTATTTTGGAAAACATTTTGAGTAGGGATATTTTTATGAAAAATTCAGAAAAACTTAAAAAATATAAATTTCTATGTATTCAAATTCGATTTGGCATTTTTTTATCGTAGATCTAATCAACGGTAATACATCCCGGCAAGTCCGTAAATTTCCAACCTCCTTAAGCGGTGAAATCATCCCCTAACTATCGAAACACTTAAAACCTAATGCTGAAAACAGTGACCTACGTACGCAGTCCCTTACCACAGTCCCTAACGAGCACAAAACTGAGCAGAACTCATCCCGTAGAGAACAACTGCGTTCTTTTATGCTGAAAACAGTGAACACCGCATGGAATCCCTTACCGCAGTCCCTTACCGTGTACAAAAACTCACCCCCGAGAACAACTGCGTTCTTTTAATTATTTACATATTTACACAATACATCGGTTTGTGTGTGTATGTGTTTGGTTGTATCTACACAATGTTGCCATTGATATTTTTGCTTACACACTTTTTCACACATCCGCGTTATCAGTTACAATTTTCCATTGTTTAATAAACCAAAGCCAAAAACCAACAAATGCAAATAGTTCATTTATCTATATTTAACATTATTCAACTGTGTTTTTAAGTTATTTTAATAAAAATTATAATTTTTCTAAGTTTATTTTGTAAATGATTTCGAAATGTACTGCTTGGCAATAGTGTGTGGTGAGAGAGCAATCAGCTGACAGGGTTCTACGGAAATTTTCAAAAATCGTGAAATAATATAAGGTGGGCCATTAAAATTTGCTTTTTGAATCGGCTATAAAAAAAACTAATTAATATTTTTTCAAACTTTTTTTTTATTTTGAAGATTGAACATTGTTATTTATGATATCGGAATTCAAAAACGGTAGCCAAAAGTTCGAGTGTAACTTGGGCAGTGTGACAAGTTGCACCGTCCTGTTGAAACCAAATATCGTCCATGTCATCCTCTTCAATTTTTGGAAACAAAAACTCGTTGAGCATGTCACGGTAACGCTCGCCATTTACTGTAACCGCGGCTCCTCGCTCATTTTCGGAAAAAAATGGCCCGATGGTGCCGCCAGACCAAAAAAAAAAAAAGAAGAAGGGAATAGGTTTTCAATATTTTCCAATTTTGTTCAAGTGTATAGCGTCCCATTTCGTAAATGTCAAATCTTTAAGCAAATTATGAACACATTTGACATGTCATTTGTGTTACCATTCTCAAAAAAATAGGTGGTTCAAGAAGCAAAAGCTATATGGCCCACCCTGTATGATACTACGATACCGAAGAAAGGAATTTTTCATTTACATGGGGTTCTCATTAGTTTGATCGTAACAGCTGACAGGGGAGTGCGTTTACCCCCGCTAGGGGTCGATTTTGGACTGCGTTTTTATTCCGTTAAATTCTTGACTATACTTGTGATTTAGCTTTCATGAATAACGAAAGTGAACGTCAGCTGGCGCACCCGCGGAGGGTGTGATAGAGGGAGGGTACAAAACGTGTCGAAAAAAAATTTCTACAAACTCATTTAATACCGGCTGAAATTTTTTTTGTGTATTGTTGACATTTAGTAGAATAAAAAAAAAATAGTCAGCTGCGCCGTATAGGGAGGAAAATACGTCAGCTTAGCAGGCGAACTTGTAAAATAAATTAAAAAGTAAAATTACTTTATGCCGATTGACATTTTTTTACATAATTTTGGACACATATGACGGTCTTTCTACCGCTATAAACGCAGCTGACTATCATTATTATATTTTCATATGGGTCTTCAGTATTAAATGAGTTGTTACAAATTTTTTTTTTTTACACGTTTCGCAGCATCCCACGCACGCACCCACCGCTACTGGACCAGCTGACGGCCATCCATTGGATAGTGTCTGCCTTCAGTAATAAAATTAGTCGGCATGAAATGATGAGGTCAAAATGACCCCTGGCTCCCGGACTATAATTGTTTTCAAAGACAAACCTAAATTATTCACAGGAAAAATTTCAAAAAATTGATGTAATGTTTTGGAGCTTCTGATTCCGAATTCTTTATTTGTCCTTAAACAAAATGTGTCAAAATATTCCCACTGTGTGGCGTCTTGAAAATTAAACGATAACAAATAAATTTTCTTTTCTTTTCATGAAACGGCGGCCACCGTAGCCGAATGGGTTATGCGTGACTACTATTCAAGGTCAGCTAATATCTGTTTATCTTTTTGCTCTGATCTGGGCACCTCTTTAGGGTGAAGAGCTGAGCTGTATATGACACGTTTTGCCAAAGTGGAGTTATATTTTGCCACCTCGTTCATGTGTGAAGCATTTACTTAATTTTTTTAATTTCGTGAACACCAAATTGACAGTTTTTTAGAATTTCTGGCAATCCACAATAGCACTATGCCGCCACTCGTGAGTGGTTTAATATGAAGAGCATAAAATTTTGTTGAATATATGGGTTTTATGGTTATGAGATATACATCCATACATAGCGGACGCGCACATATTGTATATTTGTACAATGTGTTATGCATTCATATTTCATTTAGTTAAGGTCGGAAATTGCCAACAAATTAGCATGAGAAACCAGAGTGACCACCACCGTTTGCAATGAATGGCCAAAAGAGGTGAAGGCCATTTACAGTTCATAAATTAGTATGTGCATGTGTGCGTTTGAATATTTTTTCGGGCGGAAGCTTTTATGCAATCGAAAATTTGCAAAACAAATCACTACATACACACATACCATTGTATCTGGACAAGGTCTGGCAAGCGAATTTTTGACAATAAATCACAAATTTAGTGACAAAAAGCAATTCAGTTTTGCAAGAGAAGTTTAAGGGGGTAGTATGGTATTTTTTTTTTTTTTCATTTTTTTTTTTTTGTTTTTTAAATTATTCTATAACATCTTAAGATTATTGTGTGAAAGTTTGAAGTGCATTAGAGTAAAATTGACAAAGACACAAAGGATTAAGTATCTACCTCTCCAACCGGATTTCACGCTGCCGAAAATCTTTAAACGCGTTTTTCTCACACTTGCCTTTTTTACGGTCGGTGTCCACTGTAGATTCATATCTACTGCACCGATTCTTTTCAAATTTGGTTTTTTTGTTTCTTTACTTTATTCACGAGGTAATGACGTCGAGTTTTTTTTTTTTAAATTTTGTCATATTTTAAAACAACAAAGTTTTCAAGTTTTTTTTATGAAAAATCGGTGTTTTGACTTCAAGGCGCTTTAAAAAATTTAAAAAAAAGAAAAAAAAAAAATTCGACGTCGTTACCTGCGAAACTTTATTAGCTGATGAAATCAATTTGGTTTTTTGATTTTAGTTGATCCAGTAATGAGTTCTGAGGGACACCGCAATAAAACTTTTTTATGAGACGTCCGCGAAGATTCGCTGCCACCAACTCATTTCTTCATAAAAATCAATGAAAATTTCACACAATATTCTTTAAATATGACTTTATAATGAAGTAATTTTAAAATTTTGAATAAATCAACTGTGTCGACAAAAAAAATTTCGAAAAATATGCTTGTTTTACACCGAATTAACCATACTACCCCATTAACATAAAGTGCGAACAACAGGTTTTGATAGCCAAAAAAAAAAAGAAAAAAGATAACTTAGCAATCAGTGCTTCTCAATCAGACGGATAAGTGTAAAGCCGACAAGGTCATATTTCATTTTATTTAAGTCCATGATTTCAGGAACCTTACAGACAAGGCACATAAAAAAATAAAAAATTCTCACGTCCACTTATATTAGGCCAATGGGCAAAAGTAAGATGAGCAAGAGATCTTTTTAATATATAATATATATTTTTTTTATTAAGAAAAAAAGTTATTAAAAAAAAATGGATGATTAATTTTGCGCCACCTTTAGACCCATTTACTAATTTCACTCTTGTCAATGGTCAAAAATAAGATTTCTTGCTCTCACAATATTTTTTTTTTGTTTAGAAAAAAAGTTATTAAAAACAAAAAAAAATTGGATGATTAATTTTGCGCCACCTATTGACCTATCCACTAATTTCACTCTTGCCAATGGTCAAAAATAAGATTTCTTGCTCTCAGAATATTTTTTTTTTGTTTGGAAAAAAGGTTATTAAAAACAAAATAAATGGATGATTAATTTTGCGCCGCCTATAGACCTATTCACTAATTTCACTCTTGTCAATGATCAAAAATACGATTTCTTGCTCCCAAAGTATTTTTTTTATTTAGAAAAAAAGTTATTGTAAAAAAATGATGATTAATTTTGCGCCACCTATTGACCTATTCACTAATTCCACTTCTTGACTTTTTCGCACATACTACATTTTAATTAGTGCTTACAATCTTATCTTATTTTATCTTAAACGCATACATGATTTTTTAAATTTCACCTTCGCTCCAACAACTTAATGTTATGAAAAATTTGTTTTTGTGTGAAATGTAGCCTGTTTTTATCTCTCTATCAAAACAAAACAAAAAAATCGAATATTGATCGAAATTTAATATCTAAACGTGTAAACAAATCACTCTTTCTACTCTCAAATCCTTGTCAAATACACAAAATGTTCCCATCTGCTTTTACGCTGTTGCATGAAATTTCCCATGGTTGATAATTTTTCCATTCCCATGCATTTGCAAATTCACTAAAATCTATGTAATGTCACACGCTTTCGCAATAAATGAGTATTTCCTAATTACATTTGGCCGCTTAACGATTAATTAAAATCATGAACATTGGCTGCCCCTTGGCATTTCAATTATTCATGCAACATACATACATATGCACATACATACACACCAGTAGGGAAATGCAATAGTTCGGTGGCTATTCTTTAGTTACTGCTTTATAGGAAATTACTAGCTTTAAGTGCGAAAAGTTTTCAAAAATTGTGTTTGGGTTATTGGCAACGACCTTTTCTTTTAACACTTTCTCTACGACATTTATTTATGTTCCAAGAGAGCTTAAAGTGCCAATAAGTTGTATGAAAACTCCTTGATTTAAAACATTAACTTAACCGTATCAACTCCCAGCTGAGAATTTTAGTATTTTTGGTAAAATTCGGCTTTTTCTTAATTCTCTAATATACAATAATTCTCTCTAATACAACAGAAATAAATGCATCCCTTTTAAGGTATTTTACCGACCTTCACCTTCGATTTGTGGCGTGTGTATGGTTATTGCCATCCTTTACATTGTCCCTTGAAAATATCACTTTGCGGAAAAAAATTTCTGAATAGAATGTTCCAGTCCTACAGGGAATATTTGCTTTAGAGCAGCATACATACATATATATGTAAATTCAGCATTTATGTATTTATTATTGGCAATCATGGATATTAAATTGGCGCACTGGCCAAGACTGTCATTAACATTTTTTTATGTTAGTTTTCATCTACACGCCTTACTTCGACTTTAACTGCATAATTATTTATTTAAATGTACTTACATACATACACTTGTGCTCACATAAATAGTTTTACATTATTGGCAATATTTTTCATGGTAATTTTATTTTCATTAATTTCAAAAAAGGGTAACTTTTTATTCAGAGTCATTAGAAAACTTCTGTGTATGTTGGTTTAGAGCGCATTAAATTTCAATAAAATAAAGTTAAACTTTTAAGTCGCTCAAAAAATGCGTTATTTTTCGAGATTTTTTTTTTTTGCCTACGTTTTTGCGACCAACTCCAAGGTTAACTTTTACATAGATAGTCAGGCAACCATTAACGTAATTTAGTCAGCATCGTTTAGTATGACGTCCAAGATAATTGTTCAGAGCAATAAAAAGGTTGTTAGCGAATTGTACGCTACATTTCTATTGGGTCCCAGGCCATAAGCGCATTAAAGGGAACGAGATAGTAGACGATAAGCGAAAAACGGGGTCTTTCTATCCTCAGCCATTGCCAACAAATTACCAAAGTCAATACGAATCTTATACAACGAACTAGACGAAAACATGATCAGAAAATTTAGGAAAAAGCGTGCTGACGGGACATAGCCTAGTAGCGGTGTATGCTTCTAAGATAGGATTCTCGGACAGCGAGGAATGCAGGAAATGTAGGAAGTAGGCCTGGACGCGTTATTCAAACCACTGCGGAGAATATTGGCAGCGTATTAAACTGTCGGATAGTCATGAGCGAATGGGTGTCCAGTATAATCTGGAAACAGAGGAAGTCCACATGGAAGAGGGGAGGAGGGGAGAGCCTTCTCCTATGGAACCTAGTGATAAATCAGATTCTAATCAAACTTGGGAATAGCGGACCGAAACTGACGACACGTGGTGACGATTATGTGGTTATCCTCTCAGGTAGTTGCCTACAAACGATGAGTGAAATACTCACAGGGACGTTTAAAGAGATCTATAAGTGGACGAAAATACAAGTTTCCAAACTGGTCACACAGGTCAAGTTGACACCAAAAACATCCACTAAATACCTAGGCATTGTTGGGGATAGCAAACTGCCATGGATATTAAATGTGGAGGAAAGAGCAAAGAAAGCTCCTAATACCTTATACGCATGCAGAAGAATGGAGCTTATCTCCTCGACTCTCACATTAGATATACAATGCTCTGTGAACGGTGTGCGATTAAGTGACATACGTTAAAAGATTGGAAAGCGTGCAAAGGATTGCAGCAATACATGTAACCGGCGCTATAAGCACAACACCACTAAAAAGAATTCTTAACTAGCATCCAATCAAACTAGTCGTAGGAAATTCAGCCAAAATATCTGCTCTAAGACTGAAGATGTCAGTTAAATGTGGCAAAAAGTTTAGCGTCATTTCAAAGCAAAATAGATGGTAGAAAGATCATACCATACATGCAATTCCCTTACAGAGGGATGCAGAATAGCGGAAGGAGTAAGAGCGGCTGTCTTTTGTCCGCAATTTGATCCCCAAAATTCTTTCAGACTTCCTAATTACTGTAATATATTTCAAGCTGAAATCTATGCTGCTGCAAAAGCAACTGAATTAGCTCTGGAATTAACTCGTCTTAATACTCGGACAAACATTTTCATTGATATGCAGGCCCGTCGAGGGGGGGGGGATCGGGTATTTTTTCCCCGGGCCCGGAGTTCTCAGAGGGGCCCGGACTCGAGATTATACGTATTTATATGAATTAGACATTATTGGAAAGGGCCCGCATTTGCAATTTTCCCCCGGGGCCCGGATATGCTCTCTACGGCCCTGTTGATAGGTAAGCGGCTGTTAAAGCAATTATGGCTCGGAATGTATTCAGCAATGCATATCCAAAATTGATGAACTTTGCTGAAAAGGGGCAGGTCACTATTTACTAGGAATAGAAGATACGAAAACTACAAACTTTATTTTATCACTCTCAAGAAAAGACCGTAAAATAATGGTTGGAGTACCGGCGGGACACTCTCTTACCCACTTCACGCAACGAAAACAGGATTAGCCAAAAAGCGATGCACGTAATACATCCAACGAAGCGAATGCTTGAGGAACTTTGGAACACCTGCTTTGGCCTGCTCTGCTCTTTGTAGGACTCGACAAATGTGCCTAGGATCAACATATTTTTCATCCTTGAAGGTTATTGCTGACAAAACGCTGAATGGCTTATTAAAACTCGTGAAGACGTGCATTAAGAATTACTCAAAACAATATCTTCGATTCCAAATACATACCACTGGTAACACAATGGACCCTAGAGGTCTAAGCGAAATCTTTTTACAGCTCAACCAGCCTTACATAATCTAAGTTGGAAGTGTATGATATTTTTAAAGTAACAATAGAAACAGGCACCATGCGGATGGACTACGTAAAACACATAACTAATGAAGTCCATCCGGTATCGCTATAACTGATGTGACGACTGCAGGACAACCCGATCTAACCTAACTAATTGAAATTAAATACTTTACCAAGCATTTCGTCCTCCAATTGATATAAGGAAGTAATTGTCCAACCCCTTCAACTTCGTCATAACGAGATTTTACTGTATTTTCCTAATAAGCGAATGGCGGAAGCTGGTTGAAGCCGTAGAGGAAGGAAAGTAGGAACTTTGTTACAGGAGTAGTGCGCCAGGGAAAATGGATGAAAAGTGTCATTAGTACATATGCACCTACATGCATATATAAGTACATTTCATGCGTGTGGGTGAGGACCTTCCACAATCCAATACCAAGCCGTATCTGCCCAGCAATGATGTCTATAAAGACAACAAAGCAAATAATCAATTTGCAACACTCGAGGCACGCACGAACACTACCTTTGTCAACAATGATACGTGGTTGTAGCAACAACAACAACAGCATCGGGCTTTAGCTATACCATACACTTACAGGCCGCATTGGCCGAGAGTGCGTTCGAATCATTGGTTTCATTTTCTGTGCCCATTTATTGCCAATTCACGAATTTTCATGCATTTTCTTCTTCACAATGGTTAGTTGCAAGAATCATCGAAGCATAGGAGGCAAATGCGCAACACTACAATGAAACCAGCAACATAGTCGGAAACTGGGACAATAGCAAACCAATGAAGCTACAAGCAGCAGAAGCAACGCTTTACGCCGCTTTGAGCTCAAATAGGGTAGCGCCATTGCCAAGCTACGAAGCCAGTGCCTGGTAGGGCAACGATAAACGACTTAGCTGGAACGGAGTGAGGGAACAGAAGCAAGACAACATAGCAACTGTTTACAAAGGAGCATCAGCATAGCCTGAATTTGTACGAATATATCTGAGTTGCATCAGCAAAAGGCCGTGAAAGGCTAAAATGTAGCAACAAATTATTGGTTTAAAAAGAAGAAAGTGCAACAACATATAAAGAATTTTTTAAAGGAAGAACAAAGAATTTTGCAATATTTGTAATTAATTTATGCGCTGTTGGTGTACATATTTTTTCTCATATTTGTTTTGGTCTACGTACAGTTGGTGGCAAATAGGTTGCTCGAATTGTTGGCAATACACAGTGAACATTTTTGAGTTTTTTCTTTAGGGAAATGCAAACTAAATTTTTTTTAGAGTTATTTCTTTTCACGCAGAATTCTAAAATATGTGTAGAAATGATTTCGTGCGAAACCCATATTTTACGCGGGCCAGACAGAGCCCAAAATAAAAGAATTAAGCGGGAATTTCTAATCGACTTCCTACGTATAAAGTGGCACAGAGTTGATCATCCGTTTTTGATTTTGAATAACTTTTTTATTGAAAAAAAACAAAATGATTTTGAGTGATGGAAATCTTTATTTTGACCTTTACACGCTCCATGGCTTGTTTGTTTATATACTGCAGCTGTTTATTTCACAAGTGCCAAATACGATTGACGTACGACACCATTTTTAAAAATTATAAAACTTCCTATAGGGTGATTAATATTGTGCCAGGGCGTTTTAAGTACTAGATATACAAAATACCAGCGCACGTTTGTCTCGGCTCACAGTGCTCCGAATGTGGACAAAAGTGTAAAAGTCGAAAGTCTTGGAACTGGGGCTTTTTGATATCATTTGAAAGCTAAAACTCCAACTAAGACAATTTTTCAACCTATTTTGTGATAAAATAGACCTTAAGCCTTATAAATCCCCTCAAACCACAAGTAATTTGTACACACCATTTCCCTTCCACTCGTGGCATATAAAAGCAGTTGTGATAAAAAAAAGAATGGTTAAAAATATATTTTCATCCTTAACAAAAAAGCATCTTAAAGTATAAACAGAATAACGTTTAGAAATTACAACTAGTACAACTAAATAAAGATACCAACGAGCAATTATATATTAAAAAAGGAAAAACTAAGATGCCTCAATATTCATAAATTCAGTATGAATGTATAAATATATAAGGTATAGCTGCTCCTGGGTGCCCATCTAGTCAAAAACTGTTTTATGCTTGAGTCGCCGACGATGAATATTTGGCTGAAGCAAAGCCAATGCTTCAGCGTTGACATGTGTTCTTAAACGTTGTCTGTGAGCCATGGCATACTTTTTCGCCACGTTTGTGACGAGTAGCATACCAAGATCACGATGGAGGTCGAGATTTCTCACATAGTACAGAACATTAACGATGCTGCGCAATACTTTATTTTGGAATCGTTAGATAATAGTCATGCAAGATTCGCCTTAGCATCCCCATAGCTGAATGCCATACGTCCAGACCGGTTTAAGAATTTGATTATATAGCAGTAGTTTGTTGTTCGTTGACAGAATAGAGTGTCTACCAATAAATAAGGAAGGTTTTTTGTTTTTAATTCCAGCTCTTCACGCTTTTTCTTGACACGCGCCTTCCCACGCAGTTTAGCATCAAGGATTATTCCAAGATATTTTACCTCGTTGACGTACGGTATATTTATGCTGTTTATGTAGACTGGCTTGTAAATTGTGTTTTTTCAGGTCGAGTACAATGTGCACTGATTTTGAATTATTTAATTTGATACGCCATTTTTTTGTCCATGTTGCAATAGAACTCACCGCTGATTGCAATTTCGACGTTGTAGTCTCGATTACTTCTTCAACTGCTAGGATAGCCCTGTCATGTCTGCAAAGGTTGCGGTAACGTGTTGCTCGTGAACCGGTAAGTCATACGTATACAAGAGGTACAGGAGAAGGTCTAGGATGCTTCCTTGAGGTACCCCGCGCTTGCTTTTTGCAATGAAGAATAGGCGTTGTCAAGTCTGACACGAAAGTATCTATCATCAAGGTAAGGAGAAAAAATTTCGCAATAATTCCTGAGCAAAATCAATTTTAGTTCGCGGAGTAAGCCCGCATGCCAAACTTTGTCAAACGCCTGCGAGATGTCAAGGAACCCCTCTGCGCAAACTTTATTTTCCTCTATCGCACACTCTATGGTTCTAACAACTCTGTGAACTTGGTCTATTGTGGAGTGATTTTTTCGAAAGCCAAATTGGTGCGTTGGAATAACTCTCTTGTTTTCTATAATCGGCAACATTCGAGTCAGTAACAGTCATTCAAAAAGTTTGGACAGCATTGGTAGCAGAGAAATAGGTCGGTATGAAGACACATTATTTGGCGATATTCCGACTTTCAGAATCATAATTACTGTACTTTGATAAATGTAATGAACCGAAAAATATATGTTTCATGAAAAAAATAAAAACTAATATTTTTTTTTTTAATATTAAGTAAATGTATGCTAAAACCCCGAAATTGTTAACATTTATAGAAAACAAATATTCTAAAAGTCCCTAAATTTGCTTATGATTAATGGCAAATTGAACTCTCTATTACAAGGGGAAAGTAACATTTAGCAAAAATATTATATTTCATTTTGAAAAATTGCCTATATGCCTATGTTTTCATATTTGTTTTAGCTCAGCTATATTTAATATACGCGAAAGCATTTTTTGTGAATGTTATTAGAGCAGACTTTCTGAAATGAGGTGTCGAATTAAAAAGTATGACCAGAGGTGTGAAATAAAGTTTTATTTTTGGAAGCTAGAACTCGTCGGTTTAGTGGTGATGTGATTCATTTTTACGAAAGAGGGAAATAATATCATTTTGGCGGAGTATAAGAAACCCATTCAACAAATTAATTATTTGGAATGTGATATTTTCACAAATAAAAACGAGATTGCGGAAATTTCATATGTCATGCATTGCACCAATATCGGCGGTCCAGTAGCTAATATTTTAACCGACACCAGTTCTTCCAGCAGGTGTTTCATATGCCATGCAAGTCCTACAGAAATGAACGTTATTGAACAAAATAGAATACCAAAGCCAGACCATTATTAGTTTAGGTTATCAACCCTCCATTGCTCTATTTGATTTCTCGAATCTTTACTATACATAGCCTACCGCCTGCCCTTTAAGACATGGCAAGTACGAAATGAAAAGAAGGATATTTTTATTGAAAATAAAACGCTTCTCAATCAAAACTCATCTGCTGTTGACATCGTCCGCGCTTCCAGCCATATAGCATTATGGGTATGATGAGCGTTTTGTAGAGTGTGAATTTGGTTCTTAGAGAGAGTGCTCTGCTTAACTCAATTGCCTACTGTGCCCAAAGTAACATCCATAGCAAGAGCACGAGCATCCATAGGCAAGGGTTATTCGACGCTTCATCTGCAGGCTGACGTCGTTTTTGTAGTTTATGCTGATCCCAAGGTAGCCAAAGCTCTTTACAACTTCAAATTTCTGGTTTTCAACACTGACATATTGTCCAAGTCGCGAAGTCTCCTTGTAAGTTGACAGCAAATACTTTGTTTTGCCCTCATTCACCGCAAGACCCAAATTGCTCGCTTCTCTCTTTAAGTTGGCGTATGCCGAGCATACAGCGCTCCCAAGATATACGCTAATAAATAAGTTTAGTGTGTTCCAGAAAGAGTTAGTTTCACAAATTACGGTACAGAAGAACTAAGGCCTCACTTCTTTACTTGAGATCAAAGAAAATAATAATTCAGTATTCCTGGCCACAATTGAAAAATCAAATAAACAAATACCATTGTTTTTTTAAGTTTTCTTCTATTCTTCCATTTTCCTCTATACTCGTATTATGCTTTTATTGCAGAGTAGATTCCTCTGTTTGTGGGTGTGCCAAATAATGTTTACTGTTGTGTAGCCAAAATGCAGAAAATGAAAGGCGAAAGGCAATATGTGGTTTTTCATTGCGTCCAAGTTGCCTTTGCCCTGACTGCAGGCATGAGTACACACAACTACATATACAGAAGTACAGAATTACGGCCGTATGCAAATTTACGTATGCGTATGTGTGAATGAGTGCACCTCTGAACTCTGCGGCAAATTCACTGGTGCTGAACTGGTTCGTTTCTAGTGAATTTTGAACCATAACTGGCTAGCGATCTTTTTTTATTATTGTGCGGTTTGCTTCCCCGATTCGCTTCAAATTTCGCCACAGCGTTAAGGAAGTATTATGCTTTAGAAAAATGTAAAAAACAAAAAAAATTTATTTTTTTTTAATTTAAGTTTCTCCAGTCACAATTTTCCCTTGTTAGACTCTTTCGGTCACAGTTCCACATCTCCGTAAGCTTTGCTCTGATTTGCTTCAAATCTCAACACAAAGTTAAGGAAGTACGTAGAATTAAAAGGTGGCGCAAAGTTAATCATTCTATTTTGTTTTTGTATGAATTTTACCAAATAAGAACAGAAATTATTTCGACTGATGGAAATCTTTATTTTGAACGGTGACTGGTTTTTATGAGGAGGTTTTTCGTGGCGGAAATACACTCTTGGTTTGCCATTGCCTGCCGAGGGGTGACCGAGGGGTGACTTTTTCCATCATTTTGGTGTTTCATGCACGGAGACTCGAATCTACGCACTTCTAAATAGTAGTCACGCACCAACCCATACTGAGCAGAGCGAAATATAGAATGGTTGCGATTTTATTTAAGCATCGAAGTGGTCGATATGCCTTTTACTCGTAGGACTTGATGGCATTTTTTTTTTAATCTGCCTATAGGGGGATTAATTTTGCGCCACCTTGTACTCTAAATCATTAGACACTTATAGCTTGTTCAAATTTAGCGAAATTGTGCTCGACATTTTTTCCCTAGTTCAAGTTTTCCCTACAGAGAAGCTACTTCGACACAATTTCGACACAGTCGGCTTTGCAGTTTGGCACTCGACGGCAGTGCGTTGCCAGCTGTGTGGGTGGTAGCTTTCTACAAAAAATTCATACATACAGCATTGAGACTGGTGTTAACGAAGTCGCTGCTGCGGTGGACTGAAAGGCACACTAACACATGCAAAGTGTGTAAAAATGCAGGCCATACGTTTATGTGCGCCTTGTGGTAGACTTCACGTTAGAGAGGAGACACTACAAGCTGAGTAGTACATAGTTGTTGCTGTGCTCTGTTGCCGAGTTTTTATGCTGATTGGATTTTTGCCTTATTTTCTAAAGGCGTCCGCTTAGCATAGCTTTCGCCAAGCGCCTTGCTGAGGCTGTAAGTGCAAAAATATGTACTTTTGCAGAAAATGCTTTACATACACGCGCAACTAGGAGCACTTGTATATACAGATGTATGTATGCATGTATGTATATCGGTGTGAGCAGTTGTTTGGTAAGCTCTGGTGGAAGTGCGTTACCACAGTGAGAGCTACAACAGTCACTTTCGCCGTTTTTGTGCGTATTTGTGTGTGTGTGTGTGTGTTTGTGTGTGTTTGTGTGTGTATGTGCTATGGGCGAGGCAGACGAAATAAAGTCAAGTGTTATGTGTGCCACAAAACTGATTTCTCTGGTTGCTTTTGTCAGTAAATGTAAGTAAGTGGGTCTCAAATGTGTTGTGTGTCATGTTTCCATGTTGCTTCGAAAAGCCATTTTGTATACAGAAAACGGCAGTAATTAAAGCACGATTTTCAAGTAGATACCGGGGTCTGGTTAGTTAGTGACTGAATAAGAGCTTTATGGAATTTCTGGATAGATGCATCGCATGTAAGCAGAAAAGTGAATAGGCAGAATTTTTTTCTCTTTGGTGACGGAAGGTCGTGCTTTGAAAGTCGATTTTCTGTATTAATTAATCAATTGGTCAGCATTATTATTTGCTTGAAATGTAACTTCGCATAAGATCTTACAAAATTGTGATTAAAGTGTAGCTACTTGTAAATACGCGCTTCAAATGGCGTGAATGTATCCTTTTCTATGTACAAGAAATAATTAATGAACCACCTCTCAGAGTGAAGTGCTCGCATAACCTGATGGCGTGCCGGGATCACATGACTCGAAGAAAGTTTCACTTGAAAGATTTGGAAAATAAATAAGTTTGATGCATATTTTTTATATATGTTTTTCCTTTTTTAATTTTTAGTATTTATAAGTAAATACTCCCTTTTTTTTTAATTAAAAAATGTTTTTCTTAATGATATATTTCATTATAATTGAATATACATAAATTACATTACCTATATTTATCTATGAGTTCTACTTTTACTTCTCAAAGATATCCTGGAAGATAGCCTAACAATAACAAAAAAATTCTTTCAATCCATCAATGTTAATTTTTTGATATTAGGCCAGAAATATAAACACCAACCCTCGTATTTCACAGTAACCATAAAAGCTTTATGAATGACATATTTTTTATCGCATTTCAATTTATTTACCTTACCTTACCTTACCTAACCTACCAAAATGGTAACAGCAGTAAAGCAGCTGGTTTGACCTTTTTCTTTATTTGACTTTTTTCTCTATTATATGACTTCTCTAAGTCGCAAAAATGTGTTTAACTTTGATTTCATTTTTGTCTAGAGGATTCAAGCAACAACAAAATATCTACTATTTTTGTTATTGCGCTCCTGCTGCTTCTCATTAATGTGCCTTGCCTTCAGTAATGTTCTGCCTATTTTTAGGTTTTTATTTCAGAAATTTGCTTAGAAAGAAACTTATATGACTTTTGATGAACCGCTTTTCTTTTCATTTTATGATATCTGAAATTCATTTGAAAGAGCGGTCAGTATTAATAGTATTTTCAAAGGGTTACCACATGATAACAAAAAAAAAAAAATTTAGTAAGGGAGAATGGGGAGTTGTGAGACGGGTTTTGTTTTTGGACCCGTATTACTCAAAATCTTAATATTCTGCATATGTCAACGATGGAATCTTTAGTCAATGAATACTGGAAGCTATTGGTATGGCCTATTTAACAAAACTACAATTTTCCTTAAAATTAAAATTGTATATAATAATATAAAATATAATACCAAATACAAAAATGTGGGGAGTTGTGAGACACCATGGTTTAAATCAATAAAAATTACTTATTTTAGTTGTTAGTTCTTTATTAAGATGAAAAATGATTTATCTAATATATATCGTATGCCCGACCAACAGATCGTATTGCCTTTTTCTCAACCAAAATTTCCTTGATTGCAACCAATAATATATTTGCATCGATCGTTGTTTTACTTGACTCACTCACATACCTATGACGCAGCATGATAAATGAGAAATCTACGAAAAAGCGGAAAAACAATAAAAACTCAAATTTAACTAAAACTTTCATGATATATATACAAACAATGCATGAATATTGCGAGGTACTTATGAAAGATGCGTTAAAACGTCGAAAAAAACGGTGTCTCACAACTCCCCACTTTTGTTGTCTTACAACTCCCCAAATCGTTTTTTTTTTATAAATGGCTGCGTAGTCATAAACACATCGAACGTTCATGCCCAAGTGAATGTGTAAATTCAAAGCTAATAGGACAATTATTAATTTGTATATATTAACATTTGCAATTTGCTTCAACAACTGATCGAATGTATCGCAAAACAAATGATGAAAAAAACTTAACGAGAAATTCCAAAACACAGTAACTGGAGAGACGCGTCGAATGCGTGTAAATATGACCAATACTAGCTGAAAAGTGAGATCGCATCGAGAACACTTGTTGACACTTAAAATCGAATATAACCAAATGAATAATGCGAAAGGTAACAATGTCTCACAACTCCCTGTGTCTCACAACTCCCCATTTTCCCCTACAAATTTAATTTAAATTTTTTAATAAATTTTTTTTTTAACTACAAAATAATAATAATTTAATAAATCAATGAAAAAATAAATAAGTAAAAAAAACAATTTATAACATTTTAAATAATTTTTTTTATTTATTAATAAAATTTTAAATATTTTTTTTTATTAAACAATTTTTTATTAACTTAAAATTGACTAAAAAATCGTGTTTAACTTAAAAATTAGTTAAACAATTCTTTTTTAATAAAAAAATAATAATTAATTTTTAATAAGAAATTAAAAAAGAAAACATTTAAAAAAAAAGCACTGGAAGTATTCCAAAAATTAAATTTCTTAATTTTCTTAAAAAAACTATTTTTTAATTTACTTAAATTTTATTAATTTGCAAAATTGTATTTTCAAAGGGTTACCACATGATAACAAAAAAGTAATTTAAAAATTTTTTTTTTCTTCAACTACTCAATAATAATAATTTAATAAATTAATTAATACATTTTATTAATTTTTTTTATTAATTTTTTTTTTTTCAACTAAACATTTATTAAAAAATCGTCTTTAAATTAAAAATTAATTGAACATTTTTTTTAATAATAATTAGTTTTTAATAAAAGATTAAAAAAAAGCATTTTAACAGAAGAATACTTCCAGGAAAACTGAAGTTTTTAATTTTCTTTTAAAATTAAATTTTTTGCTTTATTTAAATTTTATTAATTTGCAAAAGCGAAAGTTCTTAATTTATTTAAATTTTATTTTTAATTTATTTTAAAAAATTTTTAATTTATTTAAATTTTATTTTTAATTTATTTAAAAAAAATTTTTTAATTTATTTAAAAAAAATTTTAAGAAAATTAAAAACATAATTTTTCCGAATACTTCATGTAATTTGATTAAAATGCTATTGTGGTTTCCTAAATTTAAAAAAAAAAAAACGAAAAATTTGCAAAAGCGCAACATTTGGTTTGTGATCTCAAAAACGGTAATCCAGACTGTAGTGAAATCATCTAACATTTTCCTTTCCTCTGAATTACCATAACAAAAGTACAAACAAATTCTGACAAATTCACATTTTTCGGCAAATTTTGTCTTCTAAAAATGGCACAATGAAAATAGGGAGCAACAAAATTTTATGCCAATACAATGGATCACTTCAAGTGAAACCTCATTTAATTATAAAAGTGTCCGATATCATAATTAAAAACATTTCATGTCAGGAAAACCTTCATTTTACCTTTGCAGCTTTTCAATTTAAGAATCTCTTTAGTAATTGTTGCCTTTGTGCAAAAGTCGGTCGTGCCAAGCTAAATATTTGAATAAACATCCTTAGCCATCCTGTCACACTTGCTTGCCCACCCACCAGCATAATTTAGCGCTTAGTAAAAGCTGTCGAAAATGAGGCAAAACAGCTGCCAAACAAACACGACCTCACACACCACTTCCCATCCTCCAACGCTTTTGAATTGCTGCTAGTTTACGAGATTTAACTAACATTGAAGGTAATTAAGAGGTTAGTTGGTCGTTCATAGCAGTTACGCATAGTTCGCTGAGCTTTGATGGGTGGGGAGCACGACCGGTCTGTTAGGGGGTCGTTTCGCTGAGGACATCACGAAGGTTACGTATGCGTTGGAATTTCGCCTTCAATGGTAGTTACATACCTGAAAGTATGTACGCACACACACATATACACATGCATGGAGTTGAGCACCCGCATGCATTTGGCGTTTCTGTGGTTTACCGCATGGCGAACCAACACGCACACACACCAACACACATCCATTTCCTCTGCTATCTACTTCACTTTCTGTTTCTCTTTCTCATTCTCTATTTCCGTTTCGACTTTAAGAAATTAAAGACTAACGAAGTGTCTTAAACGGTAGAATTTTAATGACGTTCACTTTCCATTTCGGCCATATGGGTTTGATAATGGAAAGCACCGTTATTTAATACGCATAAACAATATTTAGGTTCATTTAATGGTCGCATAAAAACTAGTGTGGTGCTTTAAAGGTTATCCGTTTATTATTATTATGAAGAGATTTAGCACCTCAACCCGTGAGATCTTAATATGCAAAATCGCTTAACTCATTTAAGCCTTTGTTCACTTTCTTCTTAATTAATATTAATACTCATGTAATAAAATTTTGTATATTTTATATTGTCATAAATCATATGAAGTATTACAAAATTAATATCATAAAACTTCGTAAAAAATGACTATCAATGTAGCTCTACATTCGTTTATCTGTATGAACCCAGTTCGAAAACCTTTGCCAGTTTTCTTCCTTCTTCGCAAAGTTATGTCTGCTATTCATGTCCACTTATACATCCTTTTGAGTCTGGAGCCTGCATTTCGTACGCTTGACATGGAGAAGCCCACGCCGTGGTTGTATTTGTATGGGTTTTTCCAACTTCATGCCATATTCATTGAGAACGCAAAGCGATGCAACAACGATCACATCACAGCAGCAGTGAAGGCGGACGGTTTATGACGAATCGACGACAAGCCAGACTTTTGAGTTAGTCACTACAATATCGCACAGAAGGCAAGACGGCAGTGGCTTAATATGTCACTATTGCAACTTTTATATCTCCTTTACTTTAGAGCCACCTATGAGCGCAGTGGAAGTAATTGCAGCCTTGATATGCCTGCAGGAGAGGAACCTGAACGCAGGTACCTCTTGTGTCTTGGGACATAAACGCGGCTCTACTGTTATACTTTTGTGATCCCACGGAGGAATTTAGCCGAGGTGGGAGGATTGTTATAGTTTTAGTGGCGGAATGCCCCACATAGCATTGGTGTGACGACACCATTGAGATGTTTCTGACATTTTGATTTAAACCACCTTCAAAAAAGCAAAAAAAAATTTCTTTGCAAAGCTTGAAGAGCTCATGTTTATATCGAATTCGTAGACCACCTCAATATGCTGTTAGTGCCTTCTCACCTTCCATTGCTCGATTTCCTTTACCTTCTGCGCCATATAAGACGACGGCTATAAAGGTATCAGAAATGCGTGGTTTTCTTTCTTCCGGAGAGGGCGCTGCTTGCAGTCATTATAAATAGTATCACTAAAAATTATTAATTATTATTACTATCACTAAAAATATGTAAACCTATCGAACACTAAGACCAAAATCCTGATAAATGTACAATATAAATTTTACTTTTTGTTTGGTCATATAGAATTTTAGAACGCGTAATTTTCAAAATGTGAATAATATGCAAGTTAGAAGGCCCGGTGTATTAGCGATATATTGTTGAACGTACCCATACCCATAATTGTCAGATGTGTCGATTTCACAATATTTTTATATAGTATTTCACAGTTTGGATAATTACACGTGTCCCATACCGAGCGTGAAAGAGCAGTTTATAGCAATAACATAGCAAAATTATCAAATACCGAGGGATGAAAAAAATATCTCGAAAATTTAAGAGGGAATATAGAGATTTGTAGCCACTAAAACATAGTGCGAACATTTATTTTTCAATCGCACGTTTGATGCACAGCAAAAACGCAATGGCTAAGAGAGGGATAGGTTTGAAAAAGCTGTCGTTAGTTCTTCGAAAGGTGAAGATGGAGAACCCAGTGAATTTAATAATAACAGCAAATACGCAATAAAGCCAGAAAGTGATGATTTTGATTTTGATATTGTAAATGGTTTTTTGACAGATGTGAAAAAAAAATTGATCCAATCAATGACTTGCGCTAATTATGTACAAAAACCAATGAATTCAAGAATAACCTGTGATCGCAAAATATTCAAATGGATAAAGTTAAGGGTAGTTTGGAAAAACTGTGTGCTAAGCACATCAGAGGATTCAAGTGTTTATATGAGCAATACAAAACCAAACGTATTCGGTGTACAACTTTTCACGACTCAAGTCCCGCCAGTCCAAAAGAAAAATCCCGCTGATCAAAATTACTTCAATTGCTATGGAACTCAAAGGAAAGAAATTGGTTAAAAGTAAATGGAAAAATCTGCACAATAATCTTCCATTCATGCGTTGAATGTTAAAAAGTTTACTGACTGGAAAATAACAAAAAATGGCAATTCTTCGGATGTATCTCTTAAATGTTAGGCTATGTTCCGCTGAAAGGCATTGATTTTGGAAAACCTAGAGCCATATATTGGACATTTGAATATGATCAGCCATCCAAAAATTTAAAACTTCCGATTAACAATTTTAAAACATTCAAATATATTTTTTAAAGTATCGTATTTATATTTTTCAAGTTTCATGAAATTTTTATGAAGCTTTTGCTTTGATATATTTAAAACTTCATATAATAAAAATTTGATTTATAAAAGAAACTATTTACTATTTTTGTTACTCATGCGAAATATAATTGGGGATATCTTCATGTGGAGTTTCTGCTATGCGAAGGCTTCTCATAAAAACCATCTGCTATTCAGAGGTGGCACCTTTCCATTTGTAGGACAACACCAAGACGCAGATGAAAAATTTGATTTGAAATTCAGTCAAACATCTAGCACCTAACTTATACATATAGGTATACATGTTGGCAAATACATATCTACTTACGTAGGTATGTATGTATGCACATTAGGGCGGGTCAATTTGTGAGGAGCGATATTTCCCGAGATCGTTCTTAGAAAAATCGGATTCTACATAAAATGAAAAGCTCTAAATACTCTCAAGGCAATATTGAGTCCCCAAATTTTGATAAGGACAGAAAATAGACAGACAGTCATGCTTAAGAAGATAGAAAGTAGAATAAATACACCTCATAGAGAAAGTAAAACGGACCGGAAACCAAAATAATTGCTAAAAAAACATAGTAATTGTATACAAAAAATTGTTTAAATTAATTTTGTTTTAAGCAATTACTACTTTTTTACAATTTTTAATAAAATATTTTTTTTTAATAATTTTGTTAAATAATTTTGTTAAATAATTTTTTTTTTAATAAAAAATAAAAAAATAGTAATTGTTTAAAAAAAGTATATATTAATTCTAGTAATTGTTATAAAAAAATTTGTTTCATATTAAATTTTAATAAATTTAATTTTTTTTTTAATTTTTTTCAATATTTTTTGTAAAAATTTTTTTTTAAATATTTTTTTTAAATAGAAAAAAATTATTTCACTAAAACTGTACAAAATAGTAATTGTTTGAAAAAGTTATATATTTTTCTTAAGCATTAAAAAATAGTAATTGTTATAAAAAAATTTCCTTAGTAAAAAATGTAATTTTAATAAAAAAATATATATTAATTTTATTTAAGCAATTACTATATTTTTACTATTTGTATTAAACAATTTTTACAATAATTTAAAATTTAAGTTTTAGTAATATAATTTAAAAAAAACATTTTACTAAAAATAGTAAGTTTTTAATAATTTGGCTAATAACATTTTTAAATAAAAAGGTTTATTTTACTAAAAGTAGTAATTGTTTAAAAAAAATTATTATTTGCACATTTTTTATAAAAAAAAGCAAAAATTAAAAAAAAATAAAGCTATTTTCTTTTTTAAATATGGTAAATTTAGTTTTTTTCCTGTTTTTCTCTTTTTTTGTTTATACTTTTCCTATTACAATATTAAAAATTTCAATGAATAGCTTTGTAGCGCCATCTAGCAGCAGTTTTATAAATAAAAAATTTATATCACAAATAAATTCTTCGTTCCAAAAACTCTCAAGTACAAGTTTGTATTAAAAAAAAATTAATATTCATAATAAAAAATATATTAGTCTTCATATGAATTTCGCATTAGTTAAAGGTAATCTCTTTGAAATTTTGAGGTTTTCGAATTCGGCTCTAAAGTACGTTTTTCCTTCGAATTGCATGCAGAAATTGAATCTGATTGGAATGATGTCGAAAACAAAAATGTGCCCACCCTAATATTCATATACATACATATATATACACGTATGCAAATAAGTCCTAAAGCTTAAATCTATGGCAAACAATGATGTGAATAACCTTTAATTTTTGTTGCATGACAAATAAACCGAGCCTGTAAACATGTCAGTCAACGAACAATTGGGTCAATATAAAAGGACTTGAATGTTTGCCTATCCACCATACATATAGATGCACTGATGATGCATACCCTGCAAGACAGCTGGGTATCAAATAAGTGCCTATACTATAATTATTATTCATTACAAAACTCCTTAGCATTTTACTCAATTTTGTGCTAGCCTCGGGAAAAAACTGAGTAATTTTCTCTCGAAAGAAATAGAATATCTTCAACTCTCATAGCAATTATGTACGTATAAGTGAATTTCTTTGCTCTAAAAGCGCAAAGCAACTAATCACAGGCGATGTAAATACTACTGACTACTGACCACTGACTAAAAAACTTGCTCATCAGTCTCTTGTCAGGATGAGTACCTACCTATAAAAGTTCAATTACATACATGCATATGTAGGTAGGTATGTATGAGTAAGTGCAAATAAGGTTTTGCTTTGAGGTGAAAGTCGCTATAGATGACAGTTTGGAGGGGACAATTGAGTGATGGACGCGGAGCTACTACTTTTGAAAACAAAAAAAAAAAATATTAAACACGTAAAGTGGTTTACTGGTTATATTGAAATAGCCGCATAGCATGACAGGTGTAATCGGGTTAAAAGCGTTGGAAAAAATACATATAACTGCATGCACTTACCAGTGCAGCCTTGCCTGATTTGCTTGTGTGCATTAGAGCAATAAGGGACGCATTATTTCTTTTTTTTATGCATTTAATAAAAGTACTGTGAAATAAAACATTTCTGCATTGTGCACTGAAACCATTTTAAGACGCATTTAAATGTTTTTGAAATGAAAATTTATTTTATACAAAAGTATTATTAGACTATAATCTTTGAATGAGATGACAAATGGACGGAATGCGCACAAATGCGCATATAGCATGCAATGTAACGGGTGTCTTCTTAAGCATATAGCACTTTTCTCGCGATGAAATAAACTTCTTCAAACCTTTAGCTTTTATTAGGTTGCAAGTTTTGTGGCATTTTGCGATCATAAATTTTGGGGTTGGCAACTACGTTTCATTACGTTTCTTTAGCAAATCGCAGCTGTTAATGCGTTGCGTTAAATGCGTTTCTTTCAGTTCATGAGGAACTCTTGTATCGAGTTTTTGAACATAGCCAAGTTGTTTTAAGTGATTTTCAACGCATGTAGGTGATACATGAAGCTTCTCTGCAATCTCACGTGTTGTACTGTGACGATCCGAATCGCTTATTGCTTTGATTAGCGCATCATCAAATTCATCTGGACGACCAGAGCGTTTTTCAACTTTGAATGAAAAATCACCAGAACGAAATTTGGCAAACCAATTTTGACACTGCCGTTCTTTTAAGGCTTCGTCACTATAAACAGCACATCACTTTTTATGAGTTTGCAATGCGGTTTTCCCTTTGCGGAGATAAATAAGCAAAATATGACGAAAATTTTCCTTTTGATTTTCCATTTTTCCACGAACGCTAAACGAAAACTATGGAAGCGATCAAAAAACTTTTTTTACTGATTGACAGCTGAATTGCCAACTAACGAATAACAAAATGTGTTTTACATTTGTACTACGTCTGCAAACCTAAAAAATCGGAGCATTTTGAGTGCGGCCTATAAAGGCGAATGGAGCAGTTTTCATGTTGCAGCATAGCTGTGCATCTACAATATTTCTCAGAGTACGGGATGCTAAATTACACGTAGTTGACTTGTCAGCTTGGCCACTAAAACTATTCAAAAGTAGACAAATCCCGTTGCCTTGGCGGCCTTTTGAAGTTGCGTAGATTTGTTACATGGAGAAAATGCGCAACGTCCTCAGGGGAAAAAATTATAAAAAATCAAAAAGATTTTGAAGCTGCACGTTATTATACTAGAATTTAATAAACTATAAAACTACATACCAAAACTTGTCTAGAAATTCCAATTTAACAGCATGGAACGAAGATATAAAATTAGTGGATATTTCCTACATTTCGTATAAAATTTAAGTTGGCTTTGTATGGTTTTTGTTAGACAGTGAGCAGTTTTTTTATAAAAGTAGTAATTATTAAAATTATTATAGAAAATAATGTACATTCAAAATAGAAAAAGAAAAATGAACAAAACTGGTTAAATAGTTGATGTACAAGGTGCCGCAAAACTAATCACCCTATCGAAAGGTTAACAATTTTTATAAATGGCGTCATAAATCAATCATAATTGATGCTTGTGAACTAAAAAGTTGCAGCATAGAAACAGACAAGCAATGGGCAATAGGCTTTACATAGCCAGAGCGACTCGGATTTATATCGGGCCAAGGACTGTCACTTCAGCAACATTCCCCGTATATGAATGGGCAATAGTGATCCTGATATAACAACAACAACAATAAACAATGGAGC
The DNA here is from genome assembly GCF_028408465.1 of Anastrepha ludens. Taxonomy (NCBI): domain Eukaryota; kingdom Metazoa; phylum Arthropoda; class Insecta; order Diptera; family Tephritidae; genus Anastrepha; species Anastrepha ludens. The sequence continues at coordinate 32,160,095 of NC_071498.1, forward strand.
GCTATTTTTCACAAGAGCTTAAAATAATTGTGTCGATCGTCACTGTAACTCCAGTTTTGGCGATTTGGCAAGACCAACTAACTTCTTTCATTGATGCTGCTTCAAGTCGTAAAGGAACAAGCTTTAAGGAACAGAACTGGCTTAGCTCGACAGGAATGCGAACAGTTATCAACGGTAATTTTGTAGAATGTTATAGAAGTTGCGATAAAATGAGCACACATGTGTATCGACACTGGCGGTAGCTACTTGATGGATATAATTTTTTCACTTAACAGAAAAAATTGTTAAGGTCCAAGCAAAGATTTTCATTACCCAAATATTTTTGAAGGGAAACTTCTTAGGCGTCGATGTATGAGCGAGAATAGAGAGTAAAATTTCAAGGCTATGCAACGTTTTGGGCATTTTCGTTCCGCGAGAGAGAAAACAGATATAAAGTAGAGGAAAAGGAGAGGTTTACCTTATATATAATATATCTTAGATACACTTTAGGCTGTTTTTCCTCAGTTTTTCCTTGTGGTTGCTAAATTCTAGTGAGAAATAACACTGCCTATTTTTGGCGCTTGTTTCTTGGTGCAAACTTGAAGGAAATGTATATTTGTTGCCTACTTTTTGGCGTTGTATTTCCTTGGAGTGTACTGTTTTTGGCCAATTTTTTTGGTGCCTACTTTTTGGCGTTTTTTCCGTTTCCTGGCTAGTGCTTATGCTTACTATAAAGTGCTATCCATTCCGGCGTCGGATTTATTGGTATTGTCTTGTGGTAATTTGTGCCATTGCTGCGGTCCTGGAACCGCTGCGCTTGTGCGGGTGATAAACGCTCGGAGTAGTGCGCGTTGTTACCACGAATTGTTTCCGGCGTTTGCCTACACCGGTCGACCCTTCCCCGTTTTTTGTAAATTTTGTCTATTTGTATTCTCAGCAAATGCTGTGAATTTATTTAGATATATATTCTTTTACTCTCTCTCTCTCATTCTCTCTCGGGTCTCTCCCTCTTTCTTTGCCTGCCTTGAAACTTTCACTTCTGTTATGTGTACCACGCTAGTTGCACTTTTTTTCATTTAGTAAAAAAAAACGATTAAAAAGCAATGGATGTTTAATTTTGCACCACCTTAAGCTACATTTTTGTTGCGCGCTGTATTTTTTAAATAATAAGATCGTTAAAGGTTCATCTCTATGAAGTGTTGATGTTACACGCTGTGTTTGTTTAAGAAAAAGTACAGAAATTTTGTATATATTTTTTCTATTGAATTTTGATTTTTAAGTGTTCAAAATTTCCAAACGCCAGAGCATACTAAATAAAAATATCAAAGGCATTTGTTTAAATGGACAGCTAATGGCGGGTATTCCTATCTCCAATTCTATAAAAATAAAAAATTACCCGTTACATGAAACTAAGAAAATTCACAATTTGCGTGCCCGTTTGAAACTACACCCGACCACCAGAGGTTCATACAATCAAATCTACACAACAAAGCCACATGAGGAACAGCCCTGTAGGAAAAATCTACTGGCGTGCCTTCAGAGAGCTGTTATACAAACTAAGTAGAAATTATGGGCATGTACGCCCATTTTTCCACAGGGTAAGTATATGTAGGCATATCACTCACAGCCATACAAACATCTGCTACAGATGTAAGCCCATGTGATAGGTGCATGCGAGCAAATGTTTCACCATTTGAAATTCATAGTTTGTTTATTTACATTTTAAATGCATACTGAATATGCAAATTATGCCTGGTGCAAATCGCAAATTGCCATGCAACATATGAAATCGATTTTTCACTTATTATGGCGTGAAATGTGTTTTTAAGCATTTTTGGTTAGTGGAACTTCGTGCGATATCCCTTTGAAGAATCAGGAAAAGCGTATGAACATTTTTAGAAAATTAGCCAGCCAAGAAAAATACACCACATGCTGAGCACCATATGTTTATTGCATTTGTCAAATCTGAAAGCAGATTGAATCAGAATTCGACGCATTGCTTCTCGTGACCGTTTATGGTACTCCTACAGCGCGTGAAAAGTGATGACACATCAATATTTTGACCAGTTCGTACTCTTTTTCTAGTTTGTTTTGAATGTTCATTATTTTTATATAGAAGCAAAGCTCATTGTCTAAGTTATTTTTTTTTTTTTAGATTTTAATCAGAATAAAAAAATAAAAAATCCAGCATGCAGTCTTTTAGTCGATTCAATTTTGGTACAATACAATCAAACTCTCAGATTTTATATAAGAAAAAAATTCCAAAAATTTTTTATCGCAGAAAGATTCTTGGAATTTAATAGCTTGTTAAATTTTAGTACAACAAAATAGATGTTCAATGTTGCTAAAAAAACCCGTTGATTTTTTATAATTTTTCTGTACATAGCAAATGCACGACATATAGTGAAAAATTAGTCACTTTATCGAAAGATTTATAATTTTTGCAAATGGCATCGTAGGTCAATCATATTTGACACTTGTGAACTACACAGCTGTAGCATACAAACACACAAGCGTGAAGGTCAAAATAAGGATTTTCATCACTTAAAACATTTTTTTTTTTATTTCGTAATCTTCTTCAAGAACTTGAAAAAATGGGAGGGAAAATAATCTCATATGCCGATGATATTGTTATAGCAATCTCGGGAAAACACCTTCCAACATTATGCAATCTTCAACAAAGATGCCACAACAGACTATCACTTTGGTGTAAAAGTCGAGGGCTTGAAGTAAAACCGGAAAAAACGGATCTGATACTATTTAGCAGGAAACATAAAACACCTGCTCTTAAACACATATTCCTAGGAGGGAAACTACTTAGATTAACAGAAAAGGCGAAATATCTAGGACTTGTACTGGATAGCAAGCAAAATTGGAGGCTCACAGTCGCAGATAGAGTACGCAAATCTATGATGGCGTTGTACTCCTGTGGAAGGCTCATTGGGAAAAAATGGGGTTTGAAACCCAGAATGATACACTGGTTGTACACAGCAGTTATTAGTCCAATTCTCTACTACGGTATTGCAATACGGTGGAATGCCCTTGAGAAGGGGGTGAACATCAAAAAACTTGACAAGGTTCAGAGATTCGCATCTCTTTTCATAACTGGCGCGATGTCAACCACACCATCGAAAGCATTATATGCGACATTAAACTTCCTTTCGGTAGATTTGCAGGCAAAATATATCGCGCGTAGCACGGCAATAAGGCAGAACACTCTAAGTAAGTGGTCAAATAAGAGCTACGGTCAAGGCAAAATCCTGACTGGCACTTCGGAGTTTGCCGGATTGGTGGACTATGCACTCCTGCCCACACTTACCATTACAAAGTTCACGACCCTCCTACCCTCAAGGGAAGAGTGGGAATGGAACGATGTAAGACCGGGCGAGTCTATCTATGTATACACAGATGGCTCAAAGCTCGAGGGCAGGGTGGGCGGATGTGTATACTCCGAACATCTGGGGATCTCCTTCAGTTTTCGGCTCCCCGACTACTGTATGGCCTCCAAGGTAGCAATGAAATGCCGCACATCTCGTAACGAGATGGCTGAGTCATTTCGCCTAAGGATAATATGGGTTCCTGGCCATTGCGACACTGAGGGTAACTGCAGGACCGATGAACTAGCAAGACACGGCACCAAGACAATGACATAGGCATATCCTTACTAACATGTAAGCTACTTATCTTTGAAGAAATCGTAAGTAAAGCAAACGAAAGATGGCGTAATGAAGCCAACTGCAAAATCGCCCGTCTTCTGTGGCCGACTCTTCATGCTAAACCCACAGAATCTTTGCTAAGCCAAAATAAACACAGCCTTTTCAGACTGATTCCAGTCATAACGGGACATTTTGTAATAGGCAGGCACGCCCAAAAGTTGGATGTGCAGGCACATGACTTTTGTAGAAGTCGTCTTGATGAGGAAGAGATAGAGACAATCTTGCACCTTCTGTGCCATTGTCCTGCTCTATCCAGACGGAGATTTGCTATTCTAAGCAGACAAGTTTTTAACGAATTGGAAGATCTCAGTTCCGCGGGCATTTTTGAAAAGCACTCGCTGGTTTTAGGAGAAATAGGGAAAGCTCCCCACGCGGCATCACAGTGGGCTATGAGCCTGAGTGTGCCCCACAGGACAACCGCTTCAACCTAACCTAATCCAAGAGAGTTATTCAAAAATAAATTACTATGGACCGAACCGGTCTACTCGTGACTGCAAGTCACCAATTCAAAATCCAAATTGGATGAATAACTCAGAGATAGCGAGCAGAGAAGGGGCGAACCGAAGGCGCCTAAAATCAGTGACGCATGCACATTCAAAGGTTCTCCCGAGCGCAAACAAATTTTCACGCTCCCTTTTCTGAATCTTTAAAATATGCCAGGTACTAAAAAGGTAGTGTTAGGAATCGAGTTTTCGTTATGTTGGGCTACCTACCGAGCCTATTGAATTACATTATTTTTGGTATATGATTGAATAGCTCAAACGGTTTTAAAAATAAATTTGCAGAATAGATTTCATACAAACATTTTTATTTTTTATGATGTAATTTTCCTACTAAGTGAAAAATCGTAAATTCAAAGCTTTATTAAGCAGCAATTTTTAACTGTCGACGCTTGATTCAAATTTTTTTTGCAGATTTTCATAAAAATAGAAAATCAATCGGACCCTCAACTTGTTTGAAATGATTGCCTACCTGGACGAAAATCAAATTCGGCCTTTGTTATGGTTACTAAATTAATCAAAAACTTCTTAAATACTAATGCCCCTGAGTATCAAGGTAGACTTTCGCGATAACTCTGCATAAGTAGTCGTTTACCACTTAAAGTTCATCTTCTGGTTGTAAATTTTGGCAAAACGCAATAGTAATTTAAATTTTTTGTCAAATAACTATACACAAATAGATGTACATATATACATACATAAATCCTACCAAGCCACATTTTTCTTTTCTTTCAATTTATTAATTAATTTTCTTTTTAATTAAAAATGTTTTTTTTTTGTTTTTTGTTTCTTTTTTGCCTGCCCAACAGTGTGACGAGTACCAAACTACTGAGTATGCACCATCTAATCTCACATTTGTGGCATGCAACAAGTGTCGCATTATATTATAATATATAAATATGTGCGGATGCTGGTTATGCTGCCACAACAACAACTTCGCGGTGAAAGAACAAAAATTTCTTGGCAAGCGCTTGAATTTCCTATTAGAAACTCGTGTAATATTTTTATGCAGACACACACACATACATGCACACATACATACATGGGTGTACGTGCAAGTGAAAGTGCCATTCGCCAAAGAGGTACCTACCTATTCGACTTGCCAAGCGGTCACCGCATGTTCCACCTTCTTTAAATTGCCACCAGCAGCTGCAGCCTAGTAAATATTTTGTCGCTTTTGGCAGGCGTCGCGCTTCGAGTGTCATTTGCGAAGGAAATTGTGAAAATTGTGAAAATTGCGCAACCTATGCAGCTTTATTGGCTATACAACGTCAACAATAACATCAACAACAATAGAATCAGCAGCAATAAATAAACAATAAGGAAGCGCTTTTTATGAGATAGGCGTTCACCACACAACCAACGCTCGGCTGCTTGGGTGACGATATAAAATTTCTAATGCTTGTGCAAATTTCCACTTGATAATCATATTTCTCATGTTCTCTTTATTTATGTACTTGACAAATACATATTTTGTGAAAATATTTCATCACAAAGTGAATGACTTGGTTGTGCAAGCAGTGACAAATTTATCGCCGAAGTTTCAGTTCAGAATTTCAAGATAATTCACAGCCTTGGAAATTTGAAGATTGAAAACTTCAGAGCACCATAGCTCATACAATTTTGGTAAAATAAGTGCAAGTTTTAAGCGGCTAAAAATCGCTGGGATTTTTAATAGTTTTTTTCTTAAAGGCTTTTTGCATTTTATTTCTTGTAAAAATGAATAAGTTGTGGAAGAAAATGATCAAGACCGTTTGAAAAAAATATTTTAAAACATCAGCAGCAGTTTTTACAAATTTCACTTACTATGTATACAAAAACCGCCCTCACTAAGTAAAATTTTCTTTTAAATTAACCGGATTCCTTAACTGGAATTTGCACTTTATCATATTAATTTTTTTCAAATTAACCGGATTCTTTTTTTGCTTAAACCTCACACTTTATTGTACCAAAATTCCAGGGACTGTAAAAATGTATACTCGAAATTTTTCTAAAAATTCAAATTAAAAAGTTCTAAATTTGGACGAAACTTTGTTAAACTTTTCTATATTTTGTACAAGGTCTGAAATTTTTATTTATATGGTTTTTGTTAAATAAAGAATGAAAATTATAAAAAAAAAATAAAAGTAAAATCATAATGCACTCACTGCGCATTCGTTTTTTTCCTTAAGTAGACCACAACTTCCTATCGACTTCATCAAAAACAAAACAAAAAAAACAAATGTTACTCGAAAAATATTGTACATATTAAAAAATAAGCCAATTCTGCTCGGCACTAAAAGGTTTTCCAATAAGAGATGTTATTCCGTTAAAAGTCAATGGTTTCGTTGCTTGTGTGGCACGTAGCGCCGTCTTGTTGAAAATAAACGTTGTCCACATCAATACCATCCAATTCATATATAATAATTGTTATTCATCTCTCGATAGCGCAACTCATTCACCGTAACTGTTGCTTCAGCTTCATTTTCGAAAAAGTAAGGTCCAATGACTACGCCGGACCATAAACCGCACCAAAGAGTCACATGTTGAGAATAGAGAGGCTTTTCAACAATAACTCTTGGATTTTCTGAGCCCCAGATCCGACAATTTTGCTTGTTTACGAAGCTACCGAGGTGGAAATGGGTCTCATCACTCAAGATGAGTTTTCGATAGAATTCCGGATCATTTTCATGCATTTCTACGAGCCAATCAGCAAAGACACGACGTTGTTGATGATCGACCGGCTTGAGTTATTGTGTTAGCTTCACTTGATAAGTCTTAAGACCCAAATCTTTATGAAAAATGCGGTGTAATGACGTTTGTGGAATGCCTAATTCCAAACACCGACGAGGAATGGAAAAACCTGGGTTTTCTTCATCACTTTCGGCTGTTCTTGAGCGACGTGCACGGATTTTATTCTTCACATAACTAACTTGTCCCAACAGCTCGAATTTTTTCACCAATTTCTGTATTGCGGTGCGACAAGGTGCTTCACGATGACCCAAAAATGTTCGTGTTTTACGAACCGTCTTTGCCAAATTTTCACCATTTTTATAGTGAATTTTAATAATTTCAGTGCGTTGTTTAAGCGTGCATCGCTTCATTTTTATTAATGGCGTAGTTTCTACTTGTCAAATATCAAAAAATGACACCTACCGAAATAGCGGGCTATCGAAAATAATACCTGTTATTGGAAAACCCTTTAAATATGTGAACTCTCATTTTTTTCTTAAGTAGACCATATCTGTCAAAAAAAAAATTTCCTCACTGAAAAGCGTTAGGGCGCTCCTTAATTTATTTGGCATAGATTTTCTAATCAAATCATCAGGAATTATCTCAGTGTTCCCTTTCTTTATTTCAATCATAAACACTTGGCACACCTTTTCTCACCGACTAAAGTTTCATCATATCTGTGCTTGCTAATTTTAGTTCGATATCCATCACAAGATTCTATTAGGAGAAAAAGTAATTTACAGAATTGCAATTTTTAAAATTCCATTGCAAATTATTTTTGCAAGAGCTTATGAACCGTTTCCCTATTTTTCATTGTTTTTTTTTTTTTTTTTCAATTGCACCACCCCACCAGTTCAACGAACAGCAAATAATAGGAATATAAACGAGAAAAAGTAGGCAGGCACCCACAGGAAGGAACGAAGAAAACTCATCTACAGCATCAATTTGCAATTTGCTTAATTAAAAATCGTTTCGATCTCGACATGAGTGAAAGGGCATCTGCAAACAACAACAACAACTACAGGCGCATGTGAACAGTTTATGAGAAGCCAGCAAAGCCGATGGCGAAATAGGAACGGAAAGGTTTGGGGTCTCCCGAAGACGGATGATTATGCAATTGATTTGTGTCGAATGTCTTCGAATGCGAGGACAGGTGCAAAGGTGCAATGCTGGCAAGCATTTTAAGGTAGATTATAATGGCATTATTAAATTTCTAGTACGAATATATTTGTATATCTGCATGTGCGTTGAATGTATGAGTGTGCGAATGATGTGCAAATGCACTGCAGACAAAGTAATTAATATATATAGAACAAGTAAGGAATTGCGTAATTTTGTCCGGCGCGAACTCTTTATACACGAACAAATTTTAGTGAAATTTAATTTTAGATGGCAGGTAATTTGTGGAATTGCTGGTTTTAACTACCCACACGAGAAACTTGTGATTTCTCTACAGGAGTTGATTTTGTCAGGACGAGCAACTACTGATAAAATTTATTCTAAATTTAACGAAATGTTTTACTAAAATAAATAAAATATTATTGATACTTTGATTTATAAAGAAGGTTTTCATTATAAAATCAACTAGGTTTTTATAAAAAATTAACGAAAATCAAATAAATTAAAAAAATTTAAATAGTTTGTTATTTTTTTCTACGCCCAGCTTTTTTAAATGTTAGCTCAGGAGTCCCATTTTTCTGCTTTTAGATAAAATGTATTTCATATATTAGGTAGGCAACTAAATACAACTTTATTCTAAAAAAATGGTTACAAGTGAATCACTGGAAGTATTGCCCATTGCTGGCTACTACTTTTTCCCATCTATTTGGTAGATCTCGTACATCGTTGCGGTAAAACTGTTCATCCACGGATAAACCATTTTTTTATGTCGGACCAGGTGATAATCGGACGGCGCAATATCTGGAGAATATGGCGGGTGAGGTAGGATTTCCCATTTCAGTGTTTTCAGGTATGTTTCACTTTTTAGAATCACTTTTTCGCGACTCTCCGCGCATTGCGTATCAGCTCAATCGCATCAATTGAAGTCGATAGCAATCTCCAGTGATGGTTTCACTTGGTTCTAATAGTTCATAATAAGCAACACCAACTTGGTCCCACCAAATACATAGCTTAACCCTCGCAGCGTGAATATTCGGCCGAGGCGACGACGTAGAAGCATGACAGGGCAGTCCCCATGACTTTCTTTTCTTTGGATTGCTGTTATGAATCCATTTTTCATCACCAGTCAGGATGCGAATAAGAAAGCCTTTCCTTTTTTGCCGCTGGAGCAGTTGTTCACAGGCGAAAAAACGACGTTCAACTTCCTTTGGTTTTAACTGATAAGGAACCCAAGTCCCCTGTTTCTGAATCATTCCCAAAGCATGCAATCGCTTGTAAATGGATTGGCGGGTAACTCCTAATACTGAAGTAAGCGCTTCTTGCGTTTGACATGGATCCTCATTGAGCAATCCCTCCAATTCAGCGTCTTCGAAGGTTTTTGGCCTTCCTTCACGCGGACGGTCGTCAAATTAAAATCACCGTCGTTGAAGTGACGGAACCAATCTAGGCACATTGTTTCACTTAAAGCAGCATCTTTAACAACTTTTTGTTGCTCTCGGTGCGCTTCAGCCGCCGTTTTTTTCGAATGAAAGAGGAAAATTAACACTTCCCGCAAATGACGATTATTCGGCACAAAATCAGACATTTTCACAAAACCAAAAGTGTATGATACCAGAACAAACTCACTAATATGTCGAAGCAGTTTGTTTACCATATGTCTAAGCTTGGTTTATGACGTTTAGGTTATGTTAGAATCGACTAGCTGACACTGCTGATGGTATCTATTGACAAACAGCGGGAACTTAGTTGTGCACCTAATTATCAAAATCATCTACAAAATTTGAAACAACCGCTGACAGTTAAATATGCATGCTCGATAAAATTATAAAGTGTCTAATTTCTTAGCTATCAAAAAAGGTTAACTGTTTAAAAATAATGTAATTGAATATACTCAGCAGATAACGAAACATCGATTGCGTCCATTACCTTTTTATTACCTGCCATAAACTGTCGGGTGAACATTTTTTTTTATTATGGCCGAGAGAATCCTTTTTATTTTATTTAGTCTACTTATAGGACTCTGGGCATACTGGGATGCCCTTCTTTGCCTTTTCTCAACTTCCTGAGTATGTGAAGAGAAGTTAGCCTATCTTAGGCCACAAATTCGCCCTGAACCTATAAATCGAGTGGCCGCGCATTTTCTGATTAAATTCTGCCACGTCTTGCCCAGTAATTCCTGGAACTCATAGGAGACGTACTTGATTGTTCTGCCCTATGATATGTATTCAGCTTCCTAAGACATTACAGCACCAATTTTAATGTAACATACAAAGAGTTGACAGTCTAGATTGCTGACTGATTATGCGAGCGCGACCAACAAAAGCTATGCCTATCTCTCTACCTATGAGAGATGAGGTCCACTGCACCATACAGGCGAGTTTACTGGGCCGGCAGTGCTGGGTCGGGTACAGAGTTTAAACAGTTTCTCGATTTATTTTATTGTCCATTCACGTTTTCAATATAAAAATTTAATAAATTTTACTTTCTTTAGCAAAATTTGGTATTGGTTTTATTATTAAATACTTTCTTTTAGAGGAAAAAAACACAAAGTGAAATAGAAATTTTTTCGGGAGTTCATGGAACAAACTTGGAATACAGCAAAAGGATTTACAAAAAGGGACACATTCTTAAGTGGTGCAGGCCTACAAAAAAACATCCTCCAATAGCAAATTCGACGCTCCAAAGCGGCTAACATCTTTGCTAGAACCAGCCATATTGTATTCCTGCCTATACTCACACTTTTTTCATTTCCAACTGACTTTTAGTAACTTCTACGCACCAAAAAACAAAAATAGCTGTGCCCCCTTCATATTTTTATTTACCTTTTCGAAAATTTCTTCCTCCATGAAGAGAAAAGCTACTGTACCGCAACATGACTTTTATTAAAATATCAGAAATTTAACTTATAAGTAAGTAAGAAGAGTAAGCAAAATTGTTAACATGTTTTTAGTTATGAGCAGAACCTCTGTTTCGATAATTAATTTTGTTTTATCTCGAAAAGAAAAGAGAACAGGCAGAATCAGCAACACCAAATTAAATCAGAATCAATTTTCAATAGTAATAATTTCCAATTAAGACATGGATTCATTCCGTTCATTGATCATTGCCTTCTAAACTGATTGCTATAGAAAAAGTGCGAGCGACGTTTGGACCGCTTATGCATAAAGAATCCCCTTTCAAAGGTTTCACTTTCGTAATTAAGTCAGCAGAGTCATACACTTCATTTGCAGTGAAGTTGATTTTTTGTACTGATTCAAAAAATATGAGTGAGAAAATAGTTCAACGAACTGTTGTGAGATTTCACATGAAATTTGAAAGCCCTGATGATGAAACTTATAATTCATTCAAAACCAATACATATGTAAATATAGGGTTTTACAATAACAGGTGTTATTGGTGAATAGATTGCGCTATCGAGAGATGATTAACGATTGTTTATGGCCGGACTTGGATGGTATTGATCTGGACAACGTTTATTTTCAACAAGACGGCGTTACTTGCCACACAAGCAAAGAAACCGTTCATCTTTTACGGGAAAAGTTTCTGGACCGTGTTATCTCTCGAAGAGATAAAGATTTCCATCACTAAAAATCATTTTTTTTATTTATTTAGTAAAAAAGTTATGCAAACAAAAAATTGGCTGATTAATTTTGCGCCACCTTGTATATAATATCTATAGTTACACGTATATAGGAAATTTTTCATGGCTAACAAACAAAATTGGATTTTTAGGACCTGTTTGCCCTGTCAAAATTGTAATGCCGTTGTGGAATCGCTCCTCATGTTTGACACTCAAATTTTCAACATTGTATTAAAAAAATGAAGGCTGTGACCCAATGAACAGAAGTAATTAACAAAAATTGATGAAAGTATTCAATACATTAATGAAACTGCTGGTATATAAATTTTTTGCAAACAAATTACTGCTAATATTTCTACTATTAATTAATATCAGGAACATGCCAAAACCAAAGTCGCTGAACTCAATTTAAAATATAGAAACTTGTACTGGCTTATCGGCAGAACATCTAAATTACGCATTGAAAATAAATTGTTAATTTACAAACAAATCCTTAGGCCAGTGTGGACTTATGGAGGTCAACTGTGGGAATGCACCGCAAAAAGTAATGTAGAAATCATTCAACGTTTTCAAAACAAGGTAATTCGGGACATAGTAAAAGCCCCCTGGTATATGCGGAATGACGACCTACATAGAGACCTACAATTGCATACAGTCAATGAAACGATAAATCTCTACGCTGTCAAGCATGCCAATAGAATTGAGCAACACATCAATTCTGAAGCCTCATCTCTTTGCTATGTAGCACAATATACTAGGAGGCTAAAGAAGACGAATTGCATAGTTATACAACTAGGTGTAATAACATGAAATGTATCTATTTATTTATAACGTTTCAATACAAAAAAAAATTAAATCTGAAATTTATAATCTAATTGTTTGAGGTCAAAATAAAGATTTCCTTCATTCAAAAACATTTTTTTTTACTTAGTGAAAAAGTTACTCAAAAACCAAATTTAGTGATCAATTTTGCACCCCTTGAAGGTTTACATGATAAAACGGAGCACGTACAAAACATCAAACATCGACATGCACACATACACAAATAAATAAATATACGTAAAATACTATACATACAAAATATTTCGTACACTGAAATCTTACCAAAGTTTTCAGCAGAATTGCCAAATCTTATCGGCAGACGCGTTAACTCAAAACAACAGCGCGTTTTATTATAAAAACAAAATGCAGCAGCAGCAATAAGAATCATAAACTAAAATAAGTCGTAAATACAGAAACAACAATAATATTCGCTAGCAGAGCGTCAAGTCAGGCAAATATGCAAAGCACGCACTTTGGCGCATAAACTATTTTTATAGCCTAGATGGAGAAATTTATGGGTGTATAGTTTTTACATTTGGCTATTTTTGCGAAAGGAATAAGTGGTTGATATATACATACAGACTCGCATGCAGATGAAAGTGAGGAAACCTAGAGATAGTAGAGATATGTCAGGCCAAGTTCGTGCGTATTTTACCCATAATTTCACTTTTGTACGATTTTTGCAAATTATTCGCGGAATATAACGGAACTACAGTACAATCGTGATAGTCCGACATTTCTTAATCCGACACGTTCGGTAATCCGACAACCTCATAACGTCTATGGATTCAATTGGCATTATTTTATTTTGATCAGTCGTGGCAGAGCAGCAGAGGGGGATTGTGTTTTGTTTCCCGGTCACAACGTATTTGTCATTAAATTTGAACGACGCCAGTTCTCTCGCGATTTCTGACGGTGTTGATGTGATTTTTTTCTGTCTTTTCGTGTCCTTATTTTCTGATTTGGTTTTACTTAGTGATGGCATCGACGTCAAACAAACGTAAACATACAACACTTACGCTGAATGATAAATGGGCCATAATTCAGCGATACGAGCGTGGTGAAACACCTCTTTACCTAAGTTGGATCTACGGAGTGAAACCTTCGGTAGTCCGGAATATTTGATAATCCGACAACGAGTCGGTCCCGTATGTGTCGGACTATCACGATTGGACTGTATTTATATTTTTTTTTGATATATGGTGCATTCAACAAGTGGTTTTAATCGCGGATAGAAACACGTCTTGTTAAAAAATAAAATGGAATCTTCGAACGCTTATAAGAGGCATATTTGGTATTTTTTTATAAAAGTGGTAAAAATGCAACAACTGCTACTGCAGAAATAAACACTGTTCATGGAGAGGATGCCGTGAGTGTAAGGACTGCGCAAAGGTGGTTTTTAAAATTTCGAAGTGGTAATTGCGACGTGGAGGATGCCCCGCGCACTGGTCATTCTGAAGTCTTTAACTCCGACGCTCTGCTCGAACTCGTGGAAGCTGAGCCAAATTTGACAGTCGATATGATAGCTCAGAGGTTAAATTCATTGCATGGAACAGTTCACAGGCACCTGGTTCAGTTGGGAAAGGTTTCAAAGCTGGGAAAATGGGTTCCGTATAGACTTTCCGTCGCCAACGTTCAGCAGAGAGTGGATATGTGTTCTCAGCTGCTGCAACGGCTTGAAAATGATGGTTTTTTGAACCGTATCGTTACTGGTGATGAAAACTGGGTACTTTATTGTACAATAATCCTGTTCGCAAACGCCAATGGTTAGATAAAGATGAAACACCAGAACCGACCCCTAGAGATGGTCTTCACCCCAAGATTCTCCTGTTTATTTGGGGGGATATGGCCGGTATTGTTTATTATGAACTTCTGGAACCAAACCAGAGGATAACTGCTGATTATTATTATTCCCATCAGCTATCAAACCTGAATGAGGCACTTAACAAAAATCGACTGTCTTTAGAGAATAGGCGCAAAGTTTTGTTTCAACACGACAACGCAAGACCTCATAACGCAAGGCAAACATTAGGCAAGCTGAACGAGCTCGGATGGGAGCTAATGCCGCATCCACCATACTCTCCGGATATTGCACCTTGTGATTATCACCTTTTCCGTGGACTTCAATCCCATATGAGTAACAAGAACTATGTACTCCTCAAAAGAAGCTATAAAAAGGGATATCGAAACGTATTTTGGATCCAAGGACAACACATTTTTTGAGCAGGTAATTAAAAATTTGCCTAAACGTTGGGAAGACATTGTAAATAATGAAGGAAAATATATTATTGATTAATAAATACTTTGAACATATTTTTTATTAATTTTAAAACCACCTTTAATAAACACACGAACTTATGGACTGACCTGATATTTTATTAGTACCGAAATGGTTCGCTTTTAGAGAATTCAGCATCATGTGACTAGTGCGCGTTCCTTCCCTTTCCACGTAAGCGGCAAGGGAGTTTTATATGGTGATATTCTGGAGATTGTCAATTCATCTCTAATAAGTAGAAAATCAGCAACTTTCTAAAATGAGATCGACTCCACTCGAGCACTGCATAAAATTAATTACTTTCCACTAAGAACCTGGTTGAACTGTAAAAAGTTTTGCTTTTTGAAAAGAATATTTCTTTTATTTTGTAGAGGCCTCAACTTTATTAAGTACCATCCTCCATCATACGAAGGCTTCGGCTGAACACATATGAGACTTATACAAGGTGGCGCAAAATTAATCATCTAATTTTGATTTTGAATAACTCTTTTACTAAATAAAAAAAAAATGATTTTGAGTAGTGAAAATCTTTAGTTTTCATTGCTTCACTGCTTGTATACTGCAACTGTCTAATATTAACCTGTCAAATATGAGTGACGTACGATAGCGTGATTGATTTTGCGCTACTTTGTAGTAACTTCAGCGTTTATGGATGAGTGAAGTTTGAACCAAAGAATCAAATAAGGACAAGTGTGAAATATGGCTTAGAAATTATTTATATAATTTAGATTACTCACAAATGTGAATTTAGAATCAAAAACTACACCCAGATCCGAAACTTTATTCTTAACGGTTAGACGCGTGAGATCCTTAATTAAACATGAGTTAGCAAATACAGTAACTGCCTAAGCTTAAAGAACGATATCTGAGAGCTTTTCGTAAAATTCAGGGGAATCACATCAAGCCGTGACGTTATAGAGATCTCTAAACAGAGAGTGAGAAAGACTAGAAATTAATTTAATATTTTTTAAAATTTTTAAGTCGGCTGCATTTAAAAGAAAATTCGCCAAATCCCTCAGTTATATCATTCACCAAGTTGAGAGAAAGTAATGGGCTCAGAATACAGAGCTGAGGGATACCAGAAGCTACCTGTATATTCTATATTAAGCCCAGAAACCAGTTCGATTAGTTTCAGCTAAGCAAATACAAAATCAAATAAGTTTAACTGGGAATATATTTACTGCTAATCACATTTTACTTTGATAATAAAATAAATTTAAAATATTGTAACCTCCAAATATAAAAACAACAATAAAATTAAAGCCATTCTAACTTCATAAGAAATAGTTGGAGCAAAAGCTCGTGAGAGAGAATGACAAACAATATTATCAACAACAACCGGACACTTATGGCACGAACCCTCAGATGCTCAGAGTTTCTCCATGTTGGTGTTTTTAAAGGTTTGTGAGCACGAAATGCTCGTGGGGTTGTTTGGCAATCAGATGGAGTTTGTTGTGTGACAGGGAATGTATAGACGATATTTGAATGCATTATGGCGCTCTTCTCTTTTTTGGAAATACCCTTGCCTCTAACGAAAATGTGAGTTGTCAGGCAGAAAAAACAATCAGTTATATTAGTGATGGGCAAACTCAGCACATTTGCACTGTGCAGCAGCGTGTGCTTCTGCGTGCGTAAAAGTGCTAGGTGAAGGGGGATATCAAAGCACAGGGAAGAAACAGAAAAATTGAGCGAGTTGTGTCTGTGTTTGTATCTTGAATGAGAGAGCAATTATTCATGAATTCTTACCAGGGATGCCAACTTTTAACTTCATATCAACAAATTTCTAAAAAAATAGGTTTTTTGGTAGATTTCTCTTCAATAACTAAATTTAATACATATTACACTTTCTATTATAATAATGAATTAAGATAATGAACAACAATAAACAAGCCAAAAAACATTTCAAAAGTTCGCGCAATACTGTTTTTTAATTGCTAGATGTAAAGAAGATTAAGACCTCTGAAAATATTTAATTTGAGATTAAATTAAAATCTTTCATATTGGAAAGCAATGACAGTTAAATCTTCAATAATATTGATCACTGCATATACTGACGAATCTGTAAATTATTCACACTTATCTTATGATTACTTAAATGGTTTTTGAGATCGGATATATTTTTTTAAATTGATGTTTTTTGAATTGAGCTAAGAAATCCAGAAAATCAAGTTTTTTAGCAAATTACTTTATAAAACTGCAAACTCTCTTCAGCTACCGAAGTTTGTCAAATGTTTCAGAATTTTTAGCTACTATATGATACCATTTTTTCTTTTATTTTTCATAAAAAGTGGAATAATTTCGCCCATCTAAATCCAATACACTCTGATATGCACAACTGCAAATAAAAATAAACAACCAATAGTATATACATATGTATATAATTCATGAATAATAAAATCAACAATTTTCAAAATTGATTCCCACATTTAACAACTGCGGCAACTCTTACTCATAAGTTTTGACATTTCATAAATAAAATCAGTTTTTTCGTGATTTCTTCATTTTTCGACGATATTTTTTGAGACCGTAAGTTATATTACATATTATTGTCGCATAAAAAACCACTAATGTTAAGTGTATTTGTATGGTGTGGATGCAGTAAAAGTGATGAAAATTCTATTTAAAAATTTGAAACGGCGAACGTCAAAACAAAGTGCACAGTGTTCAACTGCCGACAGAAACATAAATTTATTTCTAATGTGTAATATATTACTCTGTTTTAACTTTTAATTTATATAAACAAAGTTAAATAAAATATTAAATATAAAACATTTGGTTCAGCATGACCTCAAATAAAAGAACATTGTTAAATTTGAATCCGAAGTGGAGGGTAACTTTTTTATGCAAATATGTAGACAGAGTATCACAATGCCTTGTATGTGAAAAACGTGAGGTGTGTAAGGTTTTTAACATAAAGAGACATTATGAGCTGCACAGGAGTGAATATGATGAATATGTAGGAGAAGAAAGGAAAAGTATATACAAATCCTTAAGTCTAAACGAAGAGCCCGATTCGAGGTGCCAAATTAGAGAAGATCGGAAAAATTCAAATTATTAAATTTTTTTTTTAATTTTTTAGGAAAGCGAAGATTACGTTGTAGATGCAAAGCGTGCAACTTATGAAATCGCGTTAAACCTTGTTCGTGAAAATTGTGCATTTTCGGATGGCGAACTGGTGAAGTCTTGTATATTAAAAGCTGTAGGAATTTTGTCCCCTTATCTCGTAGAACTATAAGCAGACGAGTAGATGAAATGGCGGAAATTACAGAATTGCAGTTAAAAGAGGGTATAAAATCATTCACAGCGATTTCATTGGCAATTGACAAAAGTACAGATATATCCGACATAGCCCAATTAGCGATTTTTATCCGAGGAGTTGATACCCACCTAAATATATGTAAAGAACTTTTGGACATTATTCCAATGAAAGGGACGACTAAAGGTGAAGATTTATTTCAATGTGTTAATGAATGTACTAAACACATGGGTGTATCATGGCGAAAAGTGGTTTGCGTTGCCACCGATGGTGCGAAATCCATGAGCGGATGCAAACAAATTTCTCTAATCATTTTTGTGTACATTGCCATACTGTGCGCATTGCCATATGCGTGTGATTTGAATTTGAGAGCAACTAAGTACTCACCAAGAATACCCACTCTGCTATGATAATTTCCTCAATGTTTTTTGAACAAATCCTCTATTTTTTTAATGGAAACATATATAAATTGTCCTGTTGTGACCAGCATTCTTTAAAAAAATGCACTAACATAAAAACATACGATATACATACATACTTATATGTAAACGAAGACAATTTTTTCATTCAGAAAAATATACACCGATTTGTCAGTACGCATTTTTCTCCACATAGTTTAGCAACTATGAAACTTTGACATGCGAATGTTCAAACTTCTTGATTATAAAATCGCCTATGCTTCTTGATTACAAAAATTATAAAAGTAAATAAAATAGAAATTTGCAAAGATGATGCTAATATTCAAAGAAGTGTTTCCAATAAACAAAACCAAAAGCATTTTATTATTTAATATGAACGATCAACACTTCGAAATCCCCTAACATGGAATGAAGTTCCCTTATCTGGTAACTTT
The DNA here is from genome assembly GCF_028408465.1 of Anastrepha ludens. NCBI lineage: Eukaryota > Metazoa > Arthropoda > Insecta > Diptera > Tephritidae > Anastrepha > Anastrepha ludens. The sequence goes on from NC_071498.1 coordinate 32,178,907, forward strand.
GCTATTGGCAAAGCTTCACTCTCTTTTTTACAAACACATATGCATTGCTCAGAAGTGATTAATATACGTACACACCTATTGCTTACCCTTCTGATGTAAGTTTGTCGCCCCCCCCCATCTAGCACTTTGCTAGCACGCTCTGCTGCGAGCGTGCCACTCTGCTGCCCGTCCCTAAGTTATATGATTGGTTGACTCTCGTCACTGCATTGGCACTGTGAAACGAGGTGATATTTTTTTACCACTCAGCAGATTTCTCAAACCTTTAGCACAGCTGAAATGAGGAACCCAGATTATATCTTAGTTAATGAATGAAAAAACCTATTCATTAAATTAGTAAATAAGAATATATTTTTTTATTATTTACTAAATATCAGCTCACCATAAACATTTTCCAGACATTTTACTATGAAATATAATTATTTTTAATACTTTCAGTTTATCTCTTCTAAAATTTTGAAAAAAGTATATTACTTAAAGACATTATTTTTATCATTCGATGACAGCTAACTAAATATGTAGGTATCAGCACTATTTTTTCCAATGCGGCAAGACTCGTCAAATTCGGAAGATATCTGGTAGGGCTGGGCATTTTGCACTGCCATTAAATTGCACTACCACTAATTTTTTTAAAAAGGTTTCATTATCACTAACACACACATTTCAATGTTTTAACTATCCACTTATTGCATTAATTATTTAGAGCATTATGCCCAGCCATGATGTCTGGTAAGAGAAAAATTAAATTAATAAATTACTAAGAGCAGCAGAAATTACTTAAAATTATTTCGGAAACTTTTTCTTTTTTGGTGGGTGAGGTAGGGTTCGAAATGCCGTTGCATTTACAGCAGCCGTCGTCTACTCCGACATATGGTGTGGCCACTAAAACAATCCTTCCGCCTCTTCTGCGGAGACTCCCTTCCTGGAACCTTTTGTTTTTTTTTTGTTCACTCCTTTCGGGAGCATAGGGCCTCGACAAGACTGGTCTTGCGTTGGTTTCGTTAATTTATATGATTTGTGGCAGGATAGGTGATTAGCCTGCCGCTACCAGCATCATGGAACTACTTTCTGCATTATTTCGGGAGGGCCCAGAATGATGCTCATGAAATTAACCAATTTTTATCACCCACGTCTGGGTCCTCCATGCTTGTAGCCAGCTTCACATTATAGGCTCGTCTATGTCTCTGTCTCTGAGGCTATGCTTTGTTGTACTGCGTCGTGGTCTATCTTTTTTCTCCACATCTTTTAACCACATTCTAGTTATCATCGCGTTCAAGTATCTTGCCGATCACACCGGTCGGCGCCATGTCGCCAATCTAGTCGCTCAGGACATCTCTTTCCACGAGCCATCTGTCGCAATCAAAAGCATCATCGTGCTTCGCAGTTTGTGCACCTGGGGTCACTTACCTTACCCAGGCGGTATAGGTTTTTCCGGAAGTATCCGTGGCCCGAGAGAAACTGAGCCCGAAAATCCTTTGAACCCATTTACCTATTCCAGGAATGAGCTTCGCCACTCGATTCGGTGTCGCATCGGCTTTGCCACCGCTGTTAGGCTTGGCATCTCCGTTCCGCGGTGTTGTGGTGGCGTGTTTTCGCATACCTTTCTCTGTAGACTTTTGTTATATTTAATTTTACTTGTGTTTTACTTAGCCTATACGAATTTTTGTTGCATTTATTGCCAAAAAAATTAATAATTAAATATTCTGAAACACCAGCCTACTAAAAAAAGAAAACGCTATAATATTAATATATGACTTTAATATAAAATTATAACTTTTTTTTTAATATCTTGAGTTTGAGGCTACACAACTGAAAGTAAAGTAGTTGGATAAGAAATTTTTGTTTACCTTAAGAGTCACTCATCTAAAGGCTATTATTTCTATAAAAAAAAATTATTGTTATCACAACTTTCATAATGAAGTTATTCTCAGCTGCATCTACTCCCCCACTGTTCGTTGCTAAAAAACTTTTAATATAAATTTCTGCAATCAAGTGTTCAACGCTGTTTGTTAACATGATTGTAACCGCCCTTGCAATGTAACAATGTGCGACGAGGCGTATGAGCAACAGTTATTTATTTGCTTTATTGCACACATATGACAACATGTACATACAAAGGATGTCAATCCCTGAATCGATCGAATACCGATTTTGTAAAGTTCCAATCCTTTTCGGGATTTCTAATTTCTTGCGAAGCATATGAAAGAATTGACGCAGACAGAAAAATCTCCATTTATATCAAAGCCATTTTATAGCAAAGTCGCTACATTGCAAAGCACTTTGAGTTTACAACACTTTTTTAGTAGAAATCATTGGGTTTTTTTTTTTTTTTTTGGATTCATTTCTCAACTCTTCAAATGACTGAAGAGAGAAAACAGTAAAATTCTGCTTAAAATAAGATACGAAAAATGATGATACGACTCCCATGGGACTTCTCCATCAGAAAGCTTCATGAGGAGTCAAAAACTCAGATTTCGTCAGATCAAATACAAAATTTTACTGAAAGATTTCAAATTTGTTACAGTTTTTCGGACAATCTGCGAGTACCTGTAGTTTGGTTGTGTTCAACTAGGTCGTGGTACTTAAATGCGTACAGATTATCACTAGCTTGGAAGATGTAAAGCGGAGGTTTCTTAAAGTAGTTTGTGATAAATATATAACCAAAATGATGTGGAATCAAGGTTTGTGTCATATTCTGTAAACATAACATAACAGATAACATAAATATTGGAATGTTTTTCTAAAGGATGATTTCCTAAGAGCTATAGAAAAGTTAAAAAAAAACACACGTAAAATTCAGAAAAATGCATGCAATTTTTATTTAAATCGATAGTGCAGTCCATATAATTTAATGTTTGAAGATTATTTCATGCAAATGTTGACCGCGACTGCGCTTCAAATGGTCCATCCGCTTAGTCCAATTTTGGCATACTCTTTCCAATGTTTCGGCCGGTATCTCACATATAAATGCTTTAATGTTGTCTTCCAATGCGTTAATTGAAGCAGGTTTGTCTGAATAGACATGAGCTTTAACATAATAATTTTTTATTAATTAATTGGCGCGTACACTTCTGTTAGGTGTTTGGCCGAGCTCCTCCTCCTGTTTGTGGTGTGCGTCTTGATGTTGTTCCACAAATGGAGGGACCTACAGTTTCAAGCCGACTCCGAACGGCTGATATTTTTATGAGGAGCTTTTTCATGGCAGAAATACACTCGGAGGTTTGCCATTGCCTGCCGAGGGGCGACCGCTATTAGAAAAATGTTTGTAATATATTAATTTTGGTTTCACCGAGACTCGAACCAACGATCTCTCTGTGAATTCCGAATGGTAATCACGCATATATTATAAAAATAAATGCAATTTTTATCGATTCGAGTGGTTGTAAAATAATGGCTATATAACTGTCGGCACTAAAACCGCGACCCCGGGATTATAAAACGGCTTCCTGAAAATCCCGTTATAGTAAAAATCGAAAAAATGGGCATCCCTAATAAATATGTGCATATGCGTTCAAGTGGTAGCAGAAAGTGAACGCATAATTGAATTAACTGGCTTTTAAGTGACTTTTTCGTTGTTGTAAAGAAATGCGGAACAAGCAATTTAGCGCTGACAAGCAGTCGCATGCATACAAATATGAATACCATAAATGAAAGTATGTACATATGAAGGCTAGCAAATTCCACATATCGCACAAATACCTACCTATCATATGCCCTTATCGAGTATGTATGTACGTTAGGGCGGCCCAATTTGCTTCCACATTTTTTCCTAGCATAATCGGATTTTTAATGAAATTCTCAGCAAAATGTCCCTGAGAGCATAGCAATCAAGTTCGAACGCCCCAAATTTTAAAAGAAACTATCTTTCATTAATGCAATCACTTTGCAAGGTGGCGCAAATTTACTCACCTTATCGGAAGATTTTTAATTTTTATAAATAGCATCGTACGTCAAGCACCTAAACAGCGTCTAAAGATCAAAATAAAGATTTCCGGTACTCAAAATAATTTTTTATTTAGTTAGAAAATTACTCAAGGCCAAAATTGGATGATTAATTTTGTGCCACCTATGACATTAAAATTAGATGTGTCAGTTTAATAATAATAAATTTAATAATTTATTTTCTCAACTAATGAAGTCTTAAAATGAGGCAGGGGCCGTTCTCCATCACTCAAAATAAAAAAATTCACTCAAAATATTTTTTTTATTTAGTAAAATAAATATTTTTTTTTATTTAGTAAAATAAATATCTTTTTTATTTAGTAAAAAAATTATTTAAAAACAAAATTCGATGATTAATTTTGCGCCACTTATTACCTTCAAATTAGTCGTTGAATTGATACAGGGACCGTTTGCCATTGCTCAAAATCATTTTTTTCTTTTATTTAGAAAAAAGTTATTCAAAAACAAAATTCGATGATTAATTTTGCGCCACTGATTACAAACAAATTAGTCATTGAGTTGATACAGGGACCGTTTGCCATTACACAAAATATTTTTTTTCTTTTATTTAGAAAAAAGTTATTCAAAAACCAAATTCGATGATTAATTTTGCACCACTGATTACAAGCAAATTAGCCGTTGAATTGATACAGAGACCGTTTACCATTACACAAAATATTTTTTTTCTTTTAGTTAGAAAAAAGTTATTAAAAAAAAAATTGGATGATTAATATTGCGCCGCCGTGTAAATATTCATATTTTCTAATACTATATAAAAGCTTTTTATTTTCAATAGAAATTTGTACTAAACACTTTTTTACGAAAAATTTGTTGCTATCAAGCTACTTTTTATTAAAAAACCGCTGGTTGGTGCTGGAAAGCCAACTATTACAATTTTTTTAAACTTGAATAATTTTGTTATTGAATCATTTTTTTTAAATATTGTAATAGAAAAATTAAGTGCATGTAAATTTTAAAATAATTATTTCAAAAAATATTAAAAAAAAAATTTTCTTAACTATTCTTTTTTATTTTTATAATTATCAACATTTTTTAATTTATTTTGTTTTTAGATCCTTTTTACTTCCAACAGAGGTGCCTTTTTCATTATCCAACTCCCATAACTCCCTCTCTATTTTCGTATTAATAAGTACAGCTGCTTTTGAAATTTGGCTGGCTCGAAATTGACTCTACTGGATTTTATTCTCTAGAATCGCATGTAAAATCCGATCCGAAACAATTTTTTCCAGCATCGTTCCAAACAAATTGGCCCACCCTAATGTACGTATAGCCTCACCCTTTAATGCAAAGACAACCACATGTAAGCTGTTACTCAAATCAGCTTTACGCCACATATGACGCCATATGCAGCAGCGCCCATGAAATGACTTCGAATCCCTGCAGTGACTTACTCAACTTGTTTCGCATTATGAAAGATGGTACTTGTGGGCGTGTACCTGTGACAGTGACGGGATATCGACACATCAACCTCAGTACGGCATGCACAAAATAATGTGCTATGAATAGCTGCCTGTTGAGGTGCATCAGCAAGTGTGCGCACTGCGGTAGGTGAAGCGGATATTACTTTGTACGCCCACAAAATTGACCTTTTCAGCTCAACCGCAGCACGAATGCACTTACCAGTGACTCGAAATGCAAAGTAATTTCTCCCATAAACAAGTTGTTGCTGATTTTATTGTATCGAAATGTTTTTTCCTGCTGAGTGCAGTGGCATGCATACATCCATGCATACATACATATGTTCATGTGTATGTGCAAAATTTGTGTTTGTGGGCTCACAACCTACAGTGGCAGCGTGGCATGCAACAGTGTTTGCAACATTTTCATCTTTTTGTCATTTCATCCGCCTGATAGCTTTGTACCAACAATTGCATCATGTTCGCACAAGTATCGCCCCTAAATATGTCGCCTTTATTTGCCTTTAGTCTATAGTAAGCCCGTGCACAGAGGAGAGCGAGTGAATGCATGCACAGACGGAATCACTTCACAGACATTTTTAATTTTGGTTTTATATGCCGGAAATTCACATCTCACTCGTTCTCTCTCTCTCTCTTTCACTCTCTCCCTATCTTCCACTTTTCCTCCCTCTTCCTCCCTCCCTACTCATTTTCATTTGTTCACTCTCCCACTTTTGCATTGATTGCATTTTACGGTAGGCAAGCAGCAGCCCAGGCAGACAACAAGAGGCCAAGAGGTGATGGTTGGTGGTGGTCCAATGCTGGCGAGGTTGGCTTGTCGGACAAAGTAATTTCATGCATAAAATGTTACTTTGTAAGTTTTTAATTAAATTTCAAATGCACTTTGTGCTCTAAAAACACTGCAACATGGCAACAATAGCTGCAACAACAAAATGGGTTGCACAGAGCATCAGAATTAGCCTTGCCATTTTCTCTCTGCATGCGCTGTCATTACGTGTAAAACAAGCTTTGGACTGCAGACAAATGGGCCTTTCATTTGTGGCTTTTGAAACAACTGCAAAAATGTTTTTTTAAACATATTTTTTTAACACAAAATAGCATTTGACGATAAATGCTTGTTAAGTTGGTCTACTACAACATGAAAACTAATAATAATAATAGAAAAGTCTGTGTTCGTTGAAATTTAATTCAAAAAATCTCGCAGCAACACCTCAAATACGGGGGTTCACCTTTGTATTTTGAGCCTTTGCGAAATTGTGTGTGATGAGCTGTTATTCGATATTTTTATTGAAAAGTTTGGTATTTTTAGCATAAATTTACATGCAGTGTTCCCGCTTACAAGCTTTTTTAACACACTTTTATTAGGTCGGGTTGTATGTATGTATGTATGTAACGGAATCTTTGAGCTTAATTTTCACTGGCTTCTAAACATCTGATCGACTTGAAATTTTGCACACCTATCAAGGACCGATGACAATGCAATAATTTGATAAAAGTTTTCCATTATCCTTATTAGGATTGCCAGGATTAATATTTTCTTTTTTTACCTGTGGGCAAAAAGTAAGGTGAATTTGGTTGTAAAATGAAAAAATCTTTTTTTATTCTTGTGAATCAGTTTCTCCCTCCACGAAATAAGTTCTTCATCCCGATTACTTCTTTATCACGGCCGATAACTGCATAGCTTTAGACTCACAGTCGATAAGAAAGGAATTAAATATAACACGAATATATCGAATCATTTATTCACTGACTGCAATGATAAAAATAATTTTCATTCGTAATAAAAACTAGTTTAAAAAAAAACTAAAAAACACGCTTTTTTGCTAATCGAACTAAAAAATAGAAAATAAAAAATAGTTTAAAAAAACTAAAAAATACGCTTTTATTGCCAATCGAACTAAAAAGTATAAAATAAATTTTAATGACAAAGAGACCTATAATGAAGTAATAGCAAATCGAACGATCAGTCATAGTCAACTACCTCAGAAGAGAATTATAACAAAAATTAAGATACAAATAGAGTAATTCAAATTAGAGTTAAAAGCGTGGGATGCATTTTGCTTCACTTTCATAACCCTCTGTACATAGGTAGTTGCCAATAGAATGATTGTAACATTTACTATATCAAGCATCCCACGCTTTTAACTCTAATTTGAATTACTCTATTTGTATCTTAATTTTTGTTATAATTCTGTTCTGAGGTAGTTGACTATGACTGATCGTTCGATTTGCTATTACTTCATTATAGGTCTCTTTGTCATTAAAATTTATTTTCTACTTTTTAGTTCGATTAGCAATAAAAGCGTGTTTTTTAGTTTTTTTAAACTATTTTTTTTCTTATTTTTTCAGTGAGTTGAAAAATACATTCCACTTAAAAGATGGAATTAACTCGTGAAAGTTTTCGTGACATTATTTATTACGATTTTCGAGGTGGATTATTGAGGCAAAAGTGCACTGATCAACTTACTTCGACTTTTGACGTTGAGGGACCACGTTTATGTTAGTTACTATGAAACGCTGGGACAGGAAGTTAAAAAGTGACCGTTGATTCTTGCAACATGAATTTCAGGCAAGTCGTCCAAAAACAGTTGTTGTGCCTGAAAAAATCGATGCCGTGGGTAATTTGATAACGCACAATAGACATAATACGAGATAGAGTCACCTATGGGCGTTAGAGTTCCACGGGCATACATAATTTTCTGGATAACTCTTACTTTTGCACAATGTGACTAATAAAAAAAATCGTTATGCTGACCCTGACTTATCTCGTTAGAAAAAAATATAAAAGTACAAAGACAATTTTTTAATAAAAAAAATCATACCTGTATAATATTTTCATACTTTTTTCTACTGTGATAAATATTTTAAATATTAAAAAAAAAGTTATTAAAAAACCTTTATTATACATTTTTTATCACAATAGGAAAAAGTTGTCAAATGCACGAAACATTTTTTATAAAAAGTTTGATTAAAAAATATTTATAAATATCGTTTACAAATATTTTATCGTAACAGAAAAAAGTATAAAACTACATGAAATTTTTTTTATAAAAATGTTCGATTAAAAAATTTTTAGAAAGATTTATTAAAAAAAATTGTATCGCAATAGAAAAAATATAAATATATGAAATTCATAAAATTTTTTTATTAAAAACAATCTATAAAAAATTTATTAAAAAAATGTGTATCCCAATAGAAAAAAGTATGAAAATAACGGAAATTTTTTTTATAAATTTTTTTTTTATTAAAAACAATGTATAAAAACATGTATTAAAAAATGAATAAAAAAGAGTATACAAATGAAAAGTATACATGAATTTTTTTTTTTATAAAAAGTTTGATTAAAAAATCTGTGCAAAGATTTATTAAAAAAAACAAAAAAACAAATGTGTATCGCAATAGAAAAAGTATAAAAATATACGAAATTTCTTTAGAAAGAAATATTTATTAAAATAATATTTAATAAAATAATGATTAAAAAATATTTACTAAAAAACGTATTAAAAATTTTGTATCAGAATAGAAAAGGAAAAAACTGTACTTAGCAAAATGAAGCGGGCGATCGCGGTAATAGCGCAGACACACGATATTTAGCGCAGGCCCCAAACATCTGTGCGTTCCTTCTGCCAGAAAAATGTTCACACAAATGGCGCTTCAAGCAGTAAGAAGGCGTTGTTAATAAGCAACGACAGATGGGCGTTCCCACTACTTAGGACTGGTAGCGGCAGGCTAATTACCTACCCTGTCAGAAATCAAAATAGATTAACGAAACCAACGCAAGGATGAGTTGAGGCCCTATGCTCCCGAGAGGAGTGAACAAGGAAAAAAAAGCAAAATATCAGATCAGTCCATAAGTTCGTGCGTTTCTTAAAGGTGGTTTAAGAATTAATAAAAAAGATGTTTAAAGTATTTATTAATCAATAATATATTTTCGTTCATTATGTACAATGTCTTCCCAACATTTAGGCAAATTTTTAATTACCTGCTCAAAAAATTGTTTGTCTTTGGAGCCAAAATACGCTTCGATATCCCTTTTTATAGCTTCTTTTGAGGAGTAGTTTTTGTTACTCATATGGGATTGAAGTCCACGGAAAAGGTGATAATCACGAGGTGCAATATCCGGAGAGTATGGTGGATGCGGCATTAGCTCCCATCCGATCTCGTTCAGCTTGCCTAATGTTTGCCTTGCGATGTCGTGGTGAAACAAAACTTTGCGTCTATTCACTAAAGACGGTCGATTTTTGTTAAGTGCCTCATTCAGGTTTGATAGCTGATGGAAGGAATAATAATCAGCAGTTATCGTCTGGTTTCGTTCCAGAAGTTCATAACACACAATACCGGCCATGTCCCACCAAATAGACAGGAGATTCTTCTTAGGGGAGGCCATCTAGGGGTTCGGTTTTGGTGTTTCATCTTTATCTAACCATTGGCGTTTGCGAACAGGGTTATTGTAAAGGACCCATTTTTCATCACCAGTAACGATATGGTTCAAAAAACTTTCATTTTCAAGCCGTTGCAGCAGCTGAGAACAGACATTCATTCTCTACCGGAGGTTGGCGACGGAAAGTCTATGTGGAACCTATTTTCCCAGCTTTGAAACCTTTCCCAACTGAACCAGGTGCCTGTGAATTGTTCCATGCGATGAATTTAACTCTAAACTATCATATTTAATTAAATCGAAAAATTTTAAACTTAACATTTTTCTAGAATTGTACGCGATTTATTGTAAGGTTATGTTACCTTTGTATGTTATAAAATGAAAACGCTACGATTGCTTTATTTCAACATATAAAGGTAACATAACCTAACAATGGTTATGGACCCAGCGCGCTTCCACTGCGAAGTTACACAACTTTTTATGTGTATTAATTCGGTAAGTTTCACGCTTAATATAATTGTTACCAATACTTTCTCTTCTGCAATTTCTTCGCCCGGCTTTTCGTCAACCACATATTTCCAGCAATCTAGTGTTATTAACGGGCTTTTTATCTCTACCGGTCACGTCGCGAGATTGTCCGAGGAAAGTTTTTCAATATTTTTAATTGCACTCAATTTTTCCGAATCAACGGTTTATCGAAAAACATTGATATCACATTGGGTTGTATTGATATTTTTTCTTTTTTAAATCTTAAAACAAGAAAACAAACAAAAAAAGCTTCTAGCAAATCGGAACTTGCTGGTAATAGAGGGGAAGTGTGGTATTCGTATTAAAAACGTTTGTAAGAATATTAAAAAAAATTAAAATTTGAACTTCCCAACATATATATAATTTCTTAAGCGTATGGCTAAGCTGCTCCTCCTATTTGTAGTGTGCGTCTTGATATTTTTCCATTTTTGAAGGAGTCTTCAGATTTTTGCCGCCTTTGATTTTTTATGAGGATATTTTTCGTGGCAGAAATACACTCGGAGGTTTGCCACTGCCTGCCGAGGAGCGCCGGCTATTAGAAAAACCTTTTTCTAGCATTTTGCTACTTCATGCGTGAGCTTTCCAACACGTGCACCTCCGAATCGTAGACCATCACCAAACTTTCCCAATATGTAGTTACTTCCCTACACTTATAAGAAATAGTCACGGTAATTGTCGGGGGACTGTGCAATGTTAAAAATATACAGTATTTATAAAATATTACTGCCGGTTTTTATACTACAACTATAGCTATTTTTATGCTATACCATAATAACTAAGCAATTCGAGTGTATAACAAAATAGCTACACAAAATAGTTCGCAACCTTCCCCAATACATAAGAGCATACAAGACTTTCATCGACTTCGGATGGACCACAGGCGAGCACATAGAAAGCGAGCAATTTTATTTCATACCCACACACACATATTATTTATATTGTTTATATGTATGTATGTATGTATGTAGAAGATCTATTAAATAAATTATTACCTTATTATTTATTTGCTGAGCAGCAATGCTAATTTAATATGCAAATAACTAAGTTTGTACTCATCAGCCAAATGACTTTAGATAAATCCCCCTTCAGCCACTCACCCTAATGCTTTGTAGTGCACTCGAAACAACTTGAATGTAAATTATGTGTTGGTGTGTGCGTACTTTTAGGCACATTTGCCACCTTCTGCTGTTTATAAGTATACCCGTAGCAAGCCACTTTTTTCTCCTGCTATCGTTCACAAAAGTGAAAGTGTAATTTAAGGCTTGGCATCTGTCAATATACGCAAATGCAGCGAGTTGCAGTTGCAGTAATACCGCCAGGCGCACGAGCAACATAAAATCCGCTTACCTACATATATCTATACCCACACACGCACACACATATATACATATATTGTATAATGCTACGAAAATATGTCTGGCACGCGACTTAGAGGGAGAGAGAGAGAGAGAGAGAGAGATGGAGAGTTAGAGATAATCATTTCGGGACGCAAGCGATCCCGGTTTAAGTTCAAAGAAGAAGGAAATACGCACATGATTAGGAAAGTTGAGTAAAATAATGCAGCATAGACGAAGGCTTATGTGTTTCAGAGTGGTTTCTTTGCATAAACTTCAAATTTTAGAGCGAAGGTTATAATATTAACTAAATACCATATTTAATAAATAATAAATTAGTTTAGAAACACGTTCTCTATACCTCCTCTAAGTGGGTAGGTAGGTAGTTAGGTAGAAAAAAACCGTCTACAGCCATCAAGTGCTGTTGATGTAGTGGAGGAGAGAACAGGGATCTAAGCTGGAGAATTTCTTCAAGTCATCCCCAAAGAGCAAACTAAGGAATCTGAAGCGCCTAGCCGCCTAAGCCGGACATTCTTTCTCTGCAGGATCCCCACAGCTTCTGCAATAGGGATTGAACGGAATTCCAAGCTTCTCCGCATGAGTACCGATCACCCAGTGACCAGTAAACACCGCAATGAGTTTGGAAATTGAATGGCGGAAGATTGAATAACGTCCTCTACACCACCCAAAAAAAATATAGGACCAACTAAATTTCTTATATTTCTTAATCAGTTTAGGGCTAGCAGAGTATGTTTTTAATTTTTATACATTGAGTGATAAATGTTTGAAAAATATCCGCATTCACGAAACTTAAATTAATTATTAAAAAAAGTTTAATATAAAAGACGAAAAAAGTATGGGGCCAATGTTATTATATTTAGAACAAACAAATATTATTCTTGGGATTAGTTTATAATTTGGTGCTTAGAAACTTGTGTAGGATTCTTCTTTGATTATACCTTGCCGAAGTCGTCAAGCCATCGATTTGATTAAGTTTTTTATTATACTTTGATAAACTTTCGACCATTCAACATTAATTGCACTTCTACGGCTTTGAGCGCTACCAAACTGTCTCCCATTTTTGAAAATTGATTGCAGATACATTTTTCATAGGTTTAAGGTCAGGGCTGTAGGCACGTCATTCTAAAATTGATATATTTTGCATGAACGGCTGCGCTGTCCTGCTGGAAAATCCACTCCTCGTCGAAATTATCACCAAAAGAAATTTAAAAAAACTTGGTCTAGAAGCTCTATATAATTGATACTATTCGTTTTTGTGGATATGAAGCATAAAAACGCTTTGCTTTTCACTCTAATGGCTGTCCAAACCATGATAGAGTCCCACAGAGAATTACGAGTCGTTCTCTCCTGCTTTTTCTCACTTTTATCATGCCAATACATTTGGGAACCATCTGGTCTGCCCAAATTGATTTTTTTATTGGAAAAAATTACACTTTCCTTTTCATCTTCACAAAATTCGCACTTTTCTGCAAACGACAATCTGCACTGTTTGTGTCGTCCGGTTAACTTAGGTTTAGGTACTCGTTGAACCTGCTCTTGACAAAATTTGTTGCACACGACAAACTAATAGTGGGTTTAATTTCAGCAGAGCTATTTGATTTATTTATAACTAAACATTTGATTCCCGAACATCTCTAGCGCTAAGTTTCTGTTTTCTACCACTTTTCTTACTACAGCCGTACTTTTCTTTCAAATGAAAGTAATGCAGAATCACAGTTTTCCTTCTTTTTAATTTTGAAGTGGCCTCTCGGATTGCAAGACCTTTCTCTCTCAATGCTAAAATATGTTCCTAAATTCAGACACATCCTTACCGCGCGGCATGCTTTTTGTTTCTAATCCATAACAACCACATAAATATGAGAGCGGGATAAAGCGATCAAAAACACTAAAAATTTATATTAAAAATTTATTTTTTATAAAAAATGCGAAGTAATTTCCCTATTGAGATTACGTTTTAAACATACAATCAAAGAAACGATATTGGGACATTGTTCTATTACTACTTTAGTAGTAATAATCATAATCATCTTAGTGACAAAAAGCCGCAGACTTGAGCCGTTCTGATACCCAAATACTCCTAACCTATATATTTCAGCAAACAAACAGTATTTGGTTCAAACTTAAGACTTTCTTTATTTATTTTATCACATAGTTTATAGTTTTTATCGTCCAGTTAAAGCCGTCACAGCGTTAACGACCCTCAAGAAGAGCATGAGAACGGGACGATATAAGACAGGGTGAGCTTATCTGCGTATACACAGATGGCTCAAATTGTGTATATTCAGAGTACTCGGGGATCTCAGCTTTCGCATCCCCGACTGTTGCAACATTTTTCAGGCTGAACTGATGGCAATATTTAAAACCGTGACACTGGTAAATTGCGATGCGATACCTGGATATATATATATATATATAATTGGCGCGTACACCCTTTTTGGGTGTTTGGCCGAGCTCCTCCTCCTATTTGTGGTGTGCGCCTTGATGTTGCTCCACAAATGGAGGGACCTACAGTTTCAAGCCGACTCCGGCTTTTTCATGGCAGAAATACACTCGGAGGTTTGCCATTGCCTGCCAAGGGGCGACCGCTATTAGAAAATGATTTTCTTAATTTTGGTGTTTTCACCGAGATTCGAACCGACGTTCTTTCTGTGAATTCCGAATGGTAGTCGCGCACCAACCCATTCGGCTACGGCGGCCGCCTAATACGTGATACCTGAATATCTACATATATTTTTACTGATGGACGGCGATAAAATCTCACACAAAGCCTCCTACAACATCTCAGATAGCCATGAAATGCCACAAATCTCTGAGCGAGATACATGAGTCATTTCACCCAAAAGTAGAATGGGTGTCTGGTCATAGCGACATTGAGACAACTGCACGGCCAATGAACTAGAGAGAGGCACCAAGCTGACTGATGAGTATGCAGGTGGATAGGTAGAAGTGGCAGTCTGTTTTCAAACCAACTCACCAAGACCGTTGCCAACCCATTGTATTACCACAGTGGCAATTCATCTGCTACTCCTCATTAAACCATTTTGTTTTAAGCGCAAACCCATTGATCTGACTGACCCTTACTTGTTTATCCCCAAGGTCTTCAAGATCGAGGAGCATAGATACGTTTGTTTAGTGGCATGCCACGCAGGACAGTGACAAAGAAGATGTCTGATAGACTCTTCCTCCTTCTCATTCTTGCAGCTTCTGCAGTATTTGAAATGGGATACATTCAACCTCTGAGCAGCAAGTCGTCCTAGGGAATAGTGGCCTGTGATCAAAGCAACTAACATAGAGACGTTTTTCCTTGACGGATTAAGTAAGGCCTTTGAGTGCCATTTGACGTCTCATTTTGGCCGAATTCTTTTTGTAGCGTTACATGTCAGAAAATCCACCCATCGCGTGCTTATAGGTGGTCAAATCAAGAGGGAGACGGGTGGTAGTGCCCTTTCTCGCTAATTTGTCTTCTTACTATTCCAGTGAGTAGTCAGAATCGGCCGACATGTGCTGCATGTGAACAAAATTTGTCACCTGAAATGTTTGATGTCGTTTCGTTTTGATAGAGCAAATCTAAAAGAACCGAAATGAACACCTTCGAAACGATGCGAAGTTAATATCGGGATGTATGCTAACGGGTTTGCAAATTTTATGCTGCGCCCATCTCTACGTGGTGTTGACGTTGTCTAAAGCGGCGTGTTGAGCTATGCATTTCGATGTGTGATCCTGTATTTTTCACAGTCACCAACTAATTACAATAAATCCGCTTATGCATAAATATATGCATTTATCCTTTTATGTAAGAACGTTTGCGTGTATGGGCTGTATGTGACGGTGTGTAAGCAGCTCATAAATTTCTTACGAGATTGAGTGCTTCTCCCATGATTTGCTTATGCAAGTGCGTGTGTGGGTGCGCTTGTGTGGGATGCAAGCTAATGCACGTGCATCGGCATCTTATTACACCTCTGACAGTAGATTTGCATGCAGTTTAATGTATTTTTTCTGTTATTTATGTAGACATATGAGTGCGACATATGACATTTCAATGCCAATAAGAATTATTTTTTTTTATAGACGACTGCTTAAGCGCTCTTAGATTGCTAAGTGTGTGTTTTTTCTTTTTATATCTTCCGAAAGGTGTGTGGGCGTCCGATACAAGAAAACTTGCAAAAATAAGCGAATATGGATGGAACACATACACAGGCATATATGTATGTATGTGCATATTTGTATGACTAAAGCAAAGGATGTCTGCCTACGACTTACGCTTCTAATGGGCGCAGTAAATGAACTGATAATTCATTTTACGATGAATATTATTGACTTATTGATCTTTTAATTTACTTTCGTAGACGGTGTTTCATATTGAGCAGGGCAAATTCAAAGGATTTTTTCTTTTAATAATTTTGGGTATACCAGAGTTTTAGGTGATTTATTTATTATTTATTTTATCATTTTATTTCAAGGTTTAGATAAAAAGCTTATACGGGGCTGTTATTGCGTGTAGGTAAAGTAGAGTAACTAATGGGTGGTTAAGTTTCAAGGGCCGGTATTGATTTTGAATAAAATACACTTGTTTTAGGAAATTATTATCATTTCTCTTTATTATGATAATACTGGTATAGTTCAATTATGTACAAGACAAAGTATTGGTCAAATGGCCTCCGGACACCTCCATCCGATGGTCCAAATTTTCGATGACGCGGAGGCATAATTGAGGTTCTATGCTGTTAATGTGCCGAATTATCTCATCCTTTAGCTCTTGAATTGTTGCTGGCTCATCGACGTACACCTTTTCTTTCAAATAAACCCAAAAAAAAGAAGTCCAACGGTGTCGTTGACGTTTAGGTGTGGTTCACATTCAACATCGGCCCTTTATATAAGCTTTCAGTGCTTTAAAAATATGAGAGAGGACTAAATAAAATAAAATAGAATTACTTGCTGCTAATTCTCGTCAAACTGGTCGGGCAAAAAGTCTTCAAGTAGCATTTTGTATTAAGAATATAAAGCTTTCATACTACTTTAGAAAATATTAATACGGTGGCGCAAAACTAATCATCCAATTTTGCTTTTGAATACCTTTTTTAATAAATAAAACAAAAAATGAAAAGAATAATGAATTCTTTTATTTTGTGTTGTTTTTAGGCTACTCATGACATAATGAGGCTTACTCATGAGAAATCTTCTCTGGGTCCTAACAGGGCATTGTCTAATTGGCAGGCATGTCAGTAGACTGGGAGCGCCCTATAACGACTATTGCAGAAGCTGTAACGACATTGAAGAAGAAGAGACTATAGAACACTTTCTATGCGGGTGCATGGCTCTGGATAGAAGAAGGTTCAATATTTTAGGAAAAAGCTCCCTGAATAACTTGGCAGAAGTAGCCAATATAAAAATAACAAGTCTTGTTAGATATATCAAAGCCACAGGTTGGTTCAATGAGGACAATATAGAGTGAGGAGAGGGAACAGACCCGGTGATAACACAATGGGCCTACAGCAGCCTAGGTGTGTCAAACGACAGCCACAATACCTACCTACCTTCCTAGCTTTCACTTAAAAAATAGCTTACGAAACTTTTTGTTTATAATTAATCATCGGGTTTCTGTTTTTAAACATTTGAGAAGGGAATTTAGAAGCAGAGATTAAAGAATACCGAAAAACAAACAAAAAAAATAACTTCAAACCTTTTATTGTAATTTCTACAAAAATTTGTGGTAGGTAATTAGTTTTATAGCCCATTAAATTTGATATAATAAAGTGTGTGTTAGAATTTGCTAAACAATCGCATTGGTTTTCGGCAATTTTTTTGTTTTTGCTGACGGTGTTGGTTGTTTTCCCCTGTATAAAAAAATATCTGGCATTCGTATATAAAGCGCAAGATCGCCAGCAAAATAAAATAGCCCAAAATTAGCACAAACTGTTATAGATTATTAATTGCTTTCTCGAAATTTTTATAAAAATTCTGTTGAAAGAGTTTGAAATTTGGTGAGAATTTGTTAAGATTTTTCTTTAATTTGCACAAAGTTTGAATGATTGAAGATGCTGTTCGCGCCCGTCTTTATAATTCATCGTCTCCGCCCCTGTACTTCCAATTGTCGTTACAACTATCAAATTTACATTCACATTCTCTCATCACTGTAGTTGTTGTTGTCGTCGCTAACGTCGCTATTGTCTTCGCTGGAGCTCCCGTTTACTTACTTCCACTATCTTCGCACCTTTCGTTATGCATTGTTTTTGCCCAATAAATTACAGCTTAGCATAATTTTGTCGAACTCATTGTATTTTTTTCTTACTATTTCAGAAAATCATACACATAGCTTCATATTGTAACAGGTGAAATAGCAGGACCTTTCCAATATACCATAGGCGTCTTGGCTTATGCATATATTTAATTTAGTAATAAGAGCTCAACAAATAAACGTCGTGAAATTTTTAATCGCTTTGTTTTTTTTTTTTTTGATATTTAAAATCGTGAAAAAGGCTTCACGATTTGCCAGATGCCATATGGCTTTTGTAGCAGAAAGAACTACATATATTTTCTTAAAAAAATGTTAAAACTAAATAAGAAAACAATAAATTGTCAACACTTGTCAACAAATCACTATACTAAAGTTATTAAAAGCGCTGATTAATTTTGTGCCACCTCATATGCAATTATTTTTACACATATCCGTTTCTTCTTAAATGTGATTTTACGGTAAAAAGCTCTTTACAATTTCCAAAACAAAAACGGGGTAGATGAACAAAATAATTAAGTCAAAATAAAAATAAAGATTAAGATAATCCTGGTTTTAAAACCAAAATAATTAAATTAATTTTAATTTAAATAAAATTTAAAAATTATATTGTTTATGCTTTAAGAACTTAAAAAAATAAAATGTAAAGATTTAAATAGTTTTTTTTTTACATTTCTTTCTCACAAAGAATGTTTTAATTGTTTTAAATTTTAATTTAAGTCAAAAAAATTGTCTAGATAGAAAATATTAAAAAAAATAATAAAAAAAAATTTTTTAGGGTATCAAATATTAATAATCAATTTTAAAAACAAATTTGTTTTAAAACATTTATATTGAAAAAAAAAATTTTTTATTTAATTTTTTTTTTTACATTTAAAAAAAGTTTTTTTCTTTAATTTTTTTTTCTAAAAAAATGTTTTAAATTAAAAAAAAAAAAAATTCAACAGACATTCTTTAAGAAAAACAATGTTTACCAAAACAATGTTAAATCCTGATACGATCTGTGCGTAGTGCCTATCTAGAAGAACACACCTTGAAAACCTTGTACGGGAAACGCATTTTTCAAATTATTGTGACATCTCTGTTAATAATAATATTCGATCCAATGGACTAAAAATTTGCGTGAACTTTTATGTAGAACTGCTTTTTTTATGAACCTACTGTTTGCAAAGCTGTTGGACTTATAAAATTTTTATGTGATCATTGATACAGAAGAAGTGATATTTTTCTTAAAAATATTTTCCTTAAAAACATTAATTTTTTCCTAAAACTTTTTTTATTTTTAAAAAATTTAAAAAAACTAATAAAAAAAAATGTTTGTTTAAATATACATATTTTTTCTTGAAATTTTTTTTTTATTATTTTATTTAAATTAAAATTAACTACTTTTTTTTTGTACATCGAACCAGTTTTACCTTAATCTTTATCCCCATTTTTGATATAATTATTTTTGTTCTCCACTTACTTTTACGATTTCCTCTCATAAACTCCCTAAAGATATAGTTCATACTATGACAAAATCCGTGCAGTGTAAAGTTTCAAACCTTGGAGATGAAGAAGAAACTCCTCTGTGAATGTCCTCAGTTTCAAAGAAGTCGTGCCTAATATCTTGGCAATTATTTCTGTGAAAACTTGGGAAATTTGCCTTATGCCTCACTGGACGAATTAGAGTTACCTTCTAAAAAAGAGCTAATTAGCTTAAGCAACTTAGTTAGGTGATGGAAACCAAATACAGGTATCACAATAGGCATTAGAGCCACCGAGTGTCTTGTGTTAGACATGCAACCTGGCTTACCTCCCCTAAGGTTTCAAAATTTGTGCAAAATGTTTGAAAAATTTTCAAAGCTTCATCACAACCTTCAACTTTCAATAAAAATTTCTAGAATTTCCTGAATATTCAGAAATTTCTGGGTATGCAGTTTTGCAGTCCATTAAATTTTAGGAATAAAATAATTTATTAGTAAAAATCAATTTAGTATTAAAGTGTAAGTTTCAAGTGCCTACAAACTATTGTTGATTTTTGGTAATTTTTTTAGCTGAGGGGTCACAAGCTCTCTTCAATACAAATGCTCCAATTTTTTCAAATCCTAGAAAATTCTCACACCTTTAAAATGGGCTCCTCGCCTGAAAAGTGTGAATTAAAAAATAAAAAAATTTAGCGCAGTGTAATTTACTGCCTCGCTGCTAACAGATCTGGGTAGTGGGATTTCTTATCGAGGGATATCGTTGCTCCTTCAATTCAGCATTTTTGTAGTTCTTACATACAAACATATCGCATGTCTCTTATTAGTTATGTAGTGTCATAATACAGTTAATTTATGAAAAGCTAATGCATAGACATACGGATGCTTGGCCACAAAGAAGCGTAGGAGGCATTCTTGCATTCGCACACATATAAATACAATATAAGTATAAGTATGTATTTATGTGTGCATGTACATTTGGCTCATATTTCTCCCCATGTGTTTGTAACTACCAAGGGATGCAATCCAATAAATATCACTCGAGTACAATTCATATTTTATGGCAATTTGAGACTTACCTTAATTAAAAGCTTTCGACGCTGCAGATATCTTTCACAGTTACTATACAATTTCTCGCTCTCTCGCTCGCTCACTTTCTCCCTTTATACTTGCATATTGCCATTCGAACCGATTTTGCTTTTGTATTGAATTAGTAGAAATATTTTCTTGCTTTCTGTCGATTTCGGTTGTCAATTAGAATTATTGACGTTGTTTGTTCGTTTCGATTTTAGTCATTATTAGAATATAATCCGAATATCGCAAATGTCCCAATAAATTTCGGCGAAGACTTTGGCTGAATGGCTTTCTTTTGCAATTCTTGTTGATTTTTGTTATTATCTTTTTTATTATTTTGTTTTTTATTGGTAATTAAATGCTTTGTGCTTGTCTAATTTTCACTTTGCCAGGCTTTGGACAGTTGATTAAATTTGTTTGGGTGTTGATTTTTGTTTAGTTGAGAATATTTATTTGCGTCATTTGTGCAATGGTCGATTGATGCCTAACAAAATGGTTTCATGTAAAATATTTGTCAATTATCAGGTAATAAGCACTGAAAACTTAAGTTAATGCTTGGCAAGCAAACTTGTTTTATAGGTATCAAATTTAAAAAAAATAAAAATATTAATTAGAATGTTTTTTAATGCTTAAAGCCTTCGTAGGTTCCCTTTTTTGATGTTTTTCGTGTAGTAATATTTAAGAGTTTCCTAGTATTTAATCGTTGGTACATAAATAATTGATGCTTGCACCCTGGAAGAAACGACCACACTAAACATTGATGGGTTTAACGTCACAACACAAGCGGCACTAAGATATTTGGGTGTAATGATCGATGCTCGACTAAGCTTCAGGGAGCACATTAAAAAAGCATGCGGAAAGGTAGCCATGGTGACGGCGGCACTGTCAAGAATCATGGCCAACATCGGTGGTCCCACTCAGATTAGAAGAGCGCTCCTGGCTAAAGTTACCCAGTCTACAATCATGTATGCAGCACCCATATGGGGTAAAGCCCTGTTACAGAAAACATAAGCGAATTAGGCGGAAATAGTTTTTAGACTAAGTGCCCTTAGAGTTGCCTGTGCTTTCAGGACAGTATCGTTTGAAGCAGTATGTGTCATATCGGGTATCATGCCACCAGATATAATGGCCCCTGAACTGGGTAGAGTGTACGACAAAGCCAAAAGCCTAAACAGGCGACTAACTTCGGAAGAGCGTAAAGAAGAAAGTCGGCGGAGCATAATTGAGTGGCAAAATCGATGGGACCTAGCGACAAAATGGAGATGGACGCATAAACATATCAGAGGCGTGCAGGATTGGGTTGAGAGAGGACATGGTGGCACAGATAACTACCTGACACAGTTCCTGATGGGGCATAGATGCTATAGAGAGTATCTCCAAAGACTCGGCCACGAGGACGCAGCAGACTGCTCGTTCCGCGGCAACGGTAGTGAGAACGTGGAACATGTCTTCTTCTTCTGCCAGAGATACGCATCTGAAAGAATGTGCATTGAAGAAATCATAAAAGAAAGAATAACCCCGAGCAACATGGTAGATCACATGCTGCAGTCGAAGTTGGTGTGGACCAAGATGAGAGAATGGTCCGCAAATGCGTTACAGGAACTGCGAAAAAAAGAATGGGAACGCAGTAAAGAA
This sequence comes from Anastrepha ludens, assembly GCF_028408465.1. Lineage (NCBI taxonomy): Eukaryota > Metazoa > Arthropoda > Insecta > Diptera > Tephritidae > Anastrepha > Anastrepha ludens. The sequence continues at coordinate 32,200,950 of NC_071498.1, forward strand.
AGAAGGCAAAGAAGTAATGGAGGGTAGACGGAGACAGAAATATAAATGACGAGCCATAATGGCTAGCTTGGCCCTGCGATGCAATGCTTAAATGGCGGTACCGCAGGGCAAACTAAAGCTACAGAGGTCGGAGTTAGTGTTTAGTACATAGGTGTACTGTTTCGCAAGTCCAGTTTAGTAGTAATACTGACTGTCCCGAATGAGGTGCACCCTTAGCGATCAGTATGCATCGTGCATGTCGTCTATTTTGACGGTATCTATGTAAGATTCCCCCTTCGGATAAAAAAAGGACAGATTTTTTCTATGCGAAGCTTTCTTATGACAGAAATGCACACGAAAATTTGTCATTGCCAGCCAAGAAGCGAAGGCTATTACAAACATTTTGCCTATCATTTAATGTTGCATGCCTCCAGTAGGCATCGAACTAGAGATAAACCCAATGTTAGTTCCAACCAAACACACTCGACTATGATGACCACAACCTAACATTCATTAAATTTACTCTACAATCAAGGCAACCCAGCAGCCACTTCAAAAACCAGCAGGAACTCGGACTAATTTGGTTGTGCGCAAATATCTGAGTTCGCTTTGTGCGCGCTCTTATTTTATTTTCCTCTACTTCCTTTTCTTATTATTCCACTGCTTTTAGTTAATTGTACTCGCATACTTTTTTCAGGTCTCTTCATTTCTTTAATTTGTTGCTTAATTCAATTGTTCTTGGACTTCACGTAAATTTCATAATTTATTAACTCTGCATCCTTGTTTCTTGCAAAAAGGCGCAACAGAAGTGAAGTGGGCAAATAAGAAATAAAGTGGAAAGGCAACAGTAAAACTTGATCCACTTTGTTTTTGAAATAATGTCAGTTTCCGGTCATTTACTCGCACATCCGTCGCGGTGTGTGTTGTAGCGACCAAGTGCCAAGTCGTGGGCACACATACACGCACACAGAAATATCTACGTGTATATGCAAAGCGTTTCTTAAAAGCGCAAACCATTTTAGATGCTCAACAACAACAGCTACAAAGTGCGAGCGTTGGCGTTGGTGTTGACAAAACGACTTGAAACTGGCGACACAGTTGCCTAGATTTGGCTTAGCTTTTACTCGCATCTCTCTCTGAATTCGTTATTCGTCTGGCCTTTTACGGTCGTTGCTTACTTTGTTTTATTTCAATGCTCTTTCAGATCTTCTAACTACTGCCAAGCAACTCCTACTAGTTCGTTGCCCCGTTGTTTACTAAGTACAAGATTCACATATGTATATGTGTGTACGTGTACATATTTATCAGACAAATTGTTGACCCAGCAAAGCATTTGTTTGAACATCTTTTTGGCTCTTTTAACTGTAGTTACCAAATAGGAGTATATAGAAACTCACAGGAACTGGCTTTACCATAGAAATAAATGTTTCAAATGATAAACTGGAATAGGAGGGACCGTTTCACACTTCATTCCAGACATGACTGCTGATTTTATAAAGCCCAGAGACTCAGAAATTTGAATTGTGCAACAGCTTCTCAAAGAGCCCTAACTGGTATTACTCGGTACACATTAAATACAAGCAAACATTTTCTTATTGTAAATTCGCTAACAGGACAACCAAGACCACCTAAATTTTCTCGATAGACCAGCGTGGCACTGACATGAATAATCCAACAGGTTATAGGTACAAACACGGCTGCCGCAACCGATGGGGTTGGTGCGTGACTATCATTCGCAAGTACGTAGGTTCAAATCTACGCGCATGGTACAAAAAAAGACAAGAAACAATTGCTTAGCCTCTCAAGAGAAGATATCTCGAAGCTCGTGGCTTATGTCAGCAGCAACTGGCTTTTTGGCAGGCATTCCTTGAGACTAGGAGTATTCTCCCATGAATATTGTAGAAGTTGTAGAGATTAATTGAATTGAATTGTCCAGCCTTAGCTAAAATCAGCGCAGATTGTCTAGGTAAACACTTTTTCTCTTACAGAACTATCTGGCGCGGGGATTAGACCAATCCTGCGCTTCATAAGAGCCTCAAAATGGTTTCACTTCCCAATTAAAAATACATTTGTCAGAGCAGAATAATCCAGTGGGATATAACTTAAGATTGAGTTCAATTCATGTATGGCTCGAAGAAGAGGAGCATTACGAGAATACTCAGTTTTACATTTATGGTAACACCATAGAAAAGAGAAAAGCTAGACAAAGCAGACACCTCTCTTAAGCGGACAATTTTTTCAGACATACCATAAATCCTAACGAATTTTTTAGAATTTTTTCCTTTTCAACAGGCAACCCTTCCATAAGATATAATTAACTATTTTTTATACTTTTCTTATGAGCGAACAACTCATTGTTCAGTAACTTGGGTGTCCGCTGAAGAGAGAGGACTCTGTATATAATTCGAACTTTATTCATATGGCAGCTAAACTTACACATTCAGTGTACGACAGACATTCAGCTAAAAATAATTACTCAGCTGGGTATTTTTAAAAGTCATCAGTTAGTCAAAAAGTATCAGGCGGATAAGCTTACGGTTGAATATCTAATACAGCACTGTTACCGTAAAACCATGAAGACGGAAGGCTTACGGAGACAAATAGATGCAACCGGAGCCCAATTCAAATAAAAATTTGGTACTAAGTCTAAAATGGTGGCTAGCCAATGGCATTCCCTAATTCATAATACGAAAAACATGTTTTAATAAGTTGAATACGAATCGTGATACGTTTTCCGAATGTAGCGAAGTTTCTTTTCAAACTATTGGACAGAATGGCTTGTAACAGCACACACAACCAGAAATCCCAAAAAAACACCTAGAGGTAGAGGTGACAATTCAGGTGTGCGCTTGAAACAAATATCAGGAAATGAGTGATTTCACACCAAATATAAAGTGTATACAGTATATTCTGTTTTTATGCGGTTTTGAAATAGTGCGGTTTTTTTTTAAATTAAAAAATGCATGTCGACCTATCGGGAATTGTACATATAAGCAAGATTCTAAACCAACTAAGCAAAAACTCATCACACATTACATGAAAAATGCTAACCCTACAAGTATGGAACCGCCTGCATCACCATCCAGATCAGACGTGTACATTTCCTTAAGTGTCGGAAGTCATTTTACACCATCCTAAACGAATGCGCAACATGCGGGTAAAGTCTGGTTCTATTTCTGACGATGTAAATTTATTTTTCGATTCTGACGTTTTATTTCAGATCAATGCGGTCTATAGAACGTATCTATAGTTATAATATGGGACTAGTACCCTTTTTTATGCGATTTTATTACATTATTTCAAATTTATGGGGTTCTTAGCACTTTTGAAACGTATCTATAGTTTTACTATAGAACTGGTAGCTTTTTTGTGCTGTTTCTTGCGGAACGTATATACCGCATAAAAACAGAATCTACTGTATGGTACATTCAATGTTCAGCAAAAAAACTGCCTAAGTAGGGGAATAGAGTTATATAGAGTATCCCCAAATGAATTCTTTCAGACAGTCTGCAGTTAAAATTCCAACCAATAATCAGTCTCGAGGTAATCGTCGTAGTATGTTAAGGCTCGGTAGCTAAACTCACTTAAACCAATATAGCTAACTGCTAGGTTACCAAATGGCTTCCTATCCTATCTTGGCTGGAAGAAACTGCCTCATAAACCGGCTGGCAGGTCAAGAAGATGTGTGCTAAACTTATGAAAATCGTGCTGAATCTTTGCCTTATATCCATAATCTTAGTTAAGGTAGGTGGTCATATAATTACTTCAAACAAGAGAGGCTTGGGAATACTAAATTTTATAAGATTTTTGTAGGACTATAGCTCAGCAGCAGCTTATAGATATATACATATTTAGGTATACATAATTGGCACTATACACTTTATTCGGTGTTTGGATTGGCGTCCTAAAGGTTTTCCACAAATTTCAGAAGCGGTAACATTTTCAAGCATGAAAAAACACAAAAATGGTTTAAAAAAAGTCGGTCAAATGAGCCAAAAGCCTCACTAAACCTAAACTCTTTCAGTCTATGTTCTATTACTCCCTAAACTCATATTTTAACACAAAATTATGAAAGCGTTCATCTTTTTAAATATGCGAAAAACACAATGAACCTAAATTTTTCCAAAATTTTAAACCGCCGCCGAACGGTAGATGATATTTTATGAGAAGCTTTTTCATGGCAGAGATACACCCTGAAGTTTTTCATTGTCTCCTGAGAAGCTGCCGCATCACTAATACACTTCGATATTATAGCATTGTGCCCGTAATAGTAGTTTGTATGAGCCTAGTGAAAAAGATTCTAACGTTACATGGAAAAAATTCGCTATACCATCAGGGAAAAAACTAACAAAATATCAACTATAATTTTGAGCCCCCTCAAGCTTGCAATTATTACACTTTACTAAAATTTGATGGGCTAAAAAACTGTGTATCTAGGTTTCCTTTTAAATACTGATTAAAAAGTCAGAGTCTTTGGTGAATATTTCTAGATTTTTTATAAGTTTTGTACCTAGCTTAAAACTTTGATTCGCCTGATATTTCTTGTAGAATGAGCAATATTTTCATACATTGCTTTTTCATAAAATAATGGTTATCCTTTCATATTTTCATTCCTTCGTAAGTCCGAGCGAATTTATGAGTTGTTAAATGACAATCAGACAATAGGAACATCTGGCAAATATATTTAGAAATAGCGCATGAAATTTTCATTTGTATCTTCCAAAAGCAATACGATCATACGAATCAAAATGTCTAAGGCAGCGGTGGAACCACTTCTTAACATCGAGGTGTGTAACTCAATGCGCACTCTACGAAGCCAAAGCAAATATTTTGATTATTATCACTTCTGCAAATACTCTACACATTCAGAATACAAACATACAAACGCATGATAAATGTGATACTATCTGTGCTTACAAGTTTCTTTCCAAATCAATTTTATTTAAATCAAATCACTGATTTCATTTGCCATATCATTTTAATGCTAAGCAAAATTTTCAAAATTTTGTTGGTTTCTTCTCGAAAAATTATTTTAGCTCCCTCAAATGTGTACCTCTTATCATTGTAGTTGTATTTATACACAAAAGTTATTCACTTTTTAAGCTCAACACTGACACACAACTGCCGACAGTTGCAGTTGAAATTTTTGAACTTTTGGCTTTAGCAAACTTTGCACTGCGAGTACAGATTTTCACCAGTAATGAATTATCTTTTTTTTTTATTTTAATTTATCCCAGTTTTGCTGTAACATCAACACGACAATACTTTACGTAGCGAGTAGACGATGCGTATTAAAGTCGAAAGCAACTGCGAAACATTCACGAACCACGACTACACTTCAACACTTCAACAGTACTTCGGCAGTTGTAGGGTGGCGCGCACAAAAATATGCAACAAACCAAAGTAGAGTGCCATGGCAGTTATCATACAATGCCTATGTATGTGTGAACACTCATGTGTGCACTGGATGACCGCGTTGTGGCAATAACAACAAGAAAAGGTAATAAGCAAATCAGCAGTGAAGGCAACAACAACATATATTATTTATGGAACACTAACAAATACCCACACGCATACCTAACTTTGAGCCTTTCCTGAGTCTGTTTTTCACTACTTGTAAACACACATACATGGCACACCGAACTCACAACTCTCGCTCACAGTTGTTGGTCATTCGATTTGATTGTTGTTGTTATTGTTATTGTTTTTATTACAAACATTACATTTTTCCGAAACTCAAATCTGATAGCCTGATTCCTGCACTCGTGTTTTTGCGATGTATCGGCGTACACACGTGCACTCCCATTTATGTATGTATGTGTGCGTATGTTTATATGTGTGTTGCTTTCGAAGCACAGCACACAGCTGCTTTGATGACAACGCCAGCTGCACGAAACAGGATCAGGGTGTGGTGAATATGTTTTACGTATCAAAGCAAGAGACACGGAGAGAGAGAGGGAGAGAGAGTTTGTAAGCAAATGGAGGCGCAGAGTAAATGAGAGCAACTGCAAGGATATGGAAACTAAGGCGAGGCAATCAGCGCACAACAACAACAAAAACAGCAGTAAGTATAGAAAAAAACGTAGATGACGTTGCTGTCGCTGTTGCTGCTGATTTTCCACAAGCAGCTGAAGATGCCACAGCAGCCAGCGCAACAGAAGCAGCATCATGAAATAGCCGAGGAGGAAGCACTCGTAGGTGAAGAAGAAAAGCCACTAAAGCACACGAAGTTACAACAGCTATAAAACTAGTAGCAGCGGCAGCTCGCAAGAAGCAGCGGATAGAAGAAGTAAAGGCAGAAGAAGAACAAGAAGAAGGAAAAAGAAGACGACTCCGGTGGCCACTACACATCCGTTTTGGAAGTTTTTTCACTTTACGCACACCATTTTCACATATTTTACCAACTTTTATTTTAAATATTTTTATATAAATATGTTTTAATGATATTTTTGTTGTTTTATTTTTGGTTTTCAAAAATGCTGGGGTGCTACCTTTTCGTGATATTCATAAAAAATACGATTTTCTAATTCTGTGCTGCTATTCTTGGCTCAAAGGCTGGCGGTGCTCACTTTTTGAAGTAGTTTTTTTTTATTTTGTGTTTTATTTTTTGTTTTTGCGTATATTCACAGACGTTTTTGGGCGTTTGTGCGCATTTGTAAGCTTGTGTGTATGTACGTGAGTTGACTTGTGCGCGTGTATGTATGGTAATCAAGTAAAATACTGGTAGCTGCCCTTTTTTCACTGGGTACTTTATTTGCTGATTTTTTACGTTCACTTTTTGTTAACTGGCTTCTTTTTTTTGTGTGTCTTTATTCAACTACTTCTTTTGCCGTCGCTGGAATAGAAACGCCTTTTTCCTGCTTTTTTCCGTACACTCGCAATTTGCAAATTTATATTGATATGTGTGTGAAATTGTGCGTGTGTGCGTATGAAAATTATTTTCTTTCGCGTTGATGTACTTTAGCTCATTTTAGCATTTTGCACTGCATAAAGCAACTTTTTTCACATAGCAATATTTGATAATTTTTCACACTTAATATTCCTAAATTTTTCTTATACTACTTTTGCTTTTCGTTTCTTTTGTTAGCTGCTTGCAAAAGTTGAATAGATTTTCTTTTCTTGTTGTTTTTTTTTCTTTTTTGCTTGCAACTTTTCACTATGACGCGTTTACGCTTTTTACCGTTAAGCATCCGTACACGTCAACTGTCTCCACCTGACTGAGAAAATCGATGGCGCAGCCAGATCTCTGTGTGCTTGCCACACGCGGAGCACAACATGGAGGCATTTGAGGCACGTTTGCATAGATTTATGCTTAGTTGTAAGTAAAAGTAAATGCGCATGTGTTTGTGTGTGTGTGAATATGTATGTGATGGTAGTTAGGTGGCGGCTGCTGGCGCTCTGCGTGACGCCACACAGCATCCCCATAGCGAGAGAGAGAGAAAGAGAGAGAGAGAGAGCTTTCGCTCATTGGAGCCCACTCTCTACTCTCAAATTTTATTTGGGCAGACTTATGCTTTCGCTCTAAAACGATATCAAATATATTGTTTCACTTTATTTCGTAGTTCTTTATTGTGTTTGCTTCTCTTCGTTTTTGATTATTTCTTGCAATTTTTTTAAGCTTTGATTTTTATTGCAATTTTCTGCAGTTTATTTTTGAAACATATGATGCTGAGTCTAATTCAGTTAAAATTTCTTGCTTTTTAAATTCCCCCTATAAATCAATTTACTGATGTCTCCGCTCGTTGTCTATAAACGAAAAATTATTCTTACTGAAGTTCATCAAACATTTCGGCATATAAAATGTTGCGCATACGCCACGTCGCAGGGCAGATTTCAAAGAGTTATGGCTTGTGTTAATTTCACCGTTTGCGGAACTTATTGTAAATCATGCATGGGGAATTTGTTTCAATATTTCTACTAGGCCAGTAGTTGTGCAGATTTTATTTCTATACTATCTAATAACTTGGTTTCATGGTCACTCAGGTATATCTATCTATGCTAGTTTAAGATTTATGATAATTCCAAAAACAGCACACATCAGACAGGAATAATTTAGCATTCAATAAGTAATACAATTTCTTTCCATGCATTCGCATGCTTGGGACCAAATATAGTAGAACTGTATTTTTAGTTTTTCTCGCTGACATCAGAACTTTTTTAAAAGCAGTTTAAACTGTCAAAAGTAAGATTAATTGAAAAAATTATTTAAACAAATTAGGTGGCCGCCATAGCCAAATGGGTTGGTGCGTGACTACGATTCAGAATTCAGAGAGAACGTAGGTTCGAACCTCGGTGAAATACCAAAATGGGGAAAAAGTTTTTTCTTATAACTTTTTCTACTTCCCAAGTAGCCGTTTCTATTACATTATGGGGCCTCCAAGAGGCCAGACATGAGACCTCCAACACGTAAATATCTACAGCCAACCGGAGCTATTCATGTAGTGGACAAGATTGATGCGATTAAGGTTGGCGCACTGCCCTAGGCTGTCGAAGAAGGGATCACCCAATGATCTTAATCGTCTAGCAGTCAAACGCGTCCCTTAACAGAGAAAATGCTCAACAGTCTCCTTCCCCACAGCTTCAGCAATGGGGATTAAATGGTAAACCTAGCTACGTGTTTGGAAATTGAATGGCTTGGAGTTTTCAGGACTTTCTGAGTCTTCCGTCTATTGTACTGCCGTCAAAGGGTTTTCGAAATAGAAGAACTGGATGGGTATCACAGGAAGGAGAAAATTGCTTGGAAATTAAAAAATATTTTTTTTTTGTACATACCGCCGACTAGGTATTTAAAATGTTCTTTTCAAACTTTAGCCTTCATTATCTTTGAACATTTCTCATAGCTATTTTTTAGAAAATTTATAAATATTAAGCAATAAAACTTACACTATCACATCCTAGAGTTTGGCTATTTTAACTACTCGTATATTAATTTAACCGTTTGAGTGCTAAGCGATTTTCTTTAATACATACGAAAATTGCGAAGCAAAATTTGGTCTAAGAAAACTGAAATATGATGGCTTTACAAATATAAGCATAGAGAACACAAAAAATTACATATTTCAATAATTTTATTTTTATTTTGTAGACTAAACTATTAGTTATGATTATAAGAAAAACTTATTTACTTTTTTTTAATTTTTTTTTTTTTTTTTTTTTACAACAAGTTCCGGCATTATTATTCAAATTTTGGCACATTTGTGGTTCCCCACACATGTACCATGCACACCTTTTTTGCAAATGTTGCATATTAGCCGGGAACGCTTTGGATTTTTAGATCCTTTTACACTACATACTACACATTTGCGCAATTTATTTTCAAAATATCGATATTGAACGAAAAATAAAAATTGTTTTTAACGGTCTCAACTAATTTATACTTTTATATGACATAAATTTTTTATAAATATCGCAAAATAATATTCAACACGTTCCTAGCCGAACGCCAAATGCACAGTGATGCAATCGTCGCTATAGCAACGCGCCGCAAATTTGGAGTAATTAGTTATCGTCGCTATATCGACGAATCGCACTCATACGGTTAAACAAATACCCTGCATGTCTATCCAAGCAAATCTAAATGGAAGCTGTAATCACAAGCGATACCTCACAGTACTTATACATTTACAACTGGATCTGAAAGCGTTAAAGCTGTTATGCTAGGAAATGTTACCGGTATTATTATTGTGATATTAGTTAGTGCAAATTCATTTGAATGTGCAGTGGTTGGAAATAATAAATAGTCATTTCATTCCTGGGAAGCTAAGCAAGCAGTTTCGAACTGTACCATACTTACTAACACTAGATATTAGATATTGAGTACTACTACAATAGAATTGGTGAGTTAGCAGTGAAAATTTTCATTAATGAAATGATCTGCTACAAAGCGATGCTTAAGTGGAGCTCAATTAAGTCATATTTTAAGCGAATGCCTACTCATAATCAAATTTAAAGGCCAGTCACTTTGCATAGATGGTCAAGAAAGTTGTTACTGTATAGTTGGAGGCATTTCGCATTTTGCCTTGCCGCGGCCTGGCCAACTTTAAATTCCGATGTACTATATATTGACATATTAAAGGCCGAGAGAGCTCTGCTGGGAGATTTTTGTATATACACCATGCAGCCTTGGTTTCGAACACTGAGGCAATCAATCAGGTTCTCCAACGCTCTCTCAACGAAGTCAAGTTGAATTCAAAATGCATACAAAATGCAGAAAATTCAGATGTTTTTGTACAGGGTAAATGATGGCTCTAACCGAAACAGAAACAAAAGCAATCGATTAAAATTTATTCAATAAAGTTTATTAAAAAATATTGAAAAATTATTTTAGTTTTGCTCAAAGTTTAAGTGAACTTTTTAAACTAGCACAATTTTTTTAATGTAATAATAGGACTATGAATAAGTTCGTGCGGTTTTTTTTCGAAATTTGAAACTTTATTGACGTAAAATGGTTACAAATTTAATATTCAAAATATTGTCCATCGCTTACTACTACTTTTTCCCATCTTTCTGGCAATTCACGGATTCCCTTTGTGAAAAATTCGGTCGGTTTTGCCGCAATCCACGAATCGATCCATTTTTTGACTTCATCGTAATTACGGAAGTGCTGGTCAGCCAGGCCATGTTGCATCGATCGGAAGAGATAGTAATCGGATGGCGCAAGGTCTGGACTATACGGCGGGTGGGGTAGGACATCCCATTTGAGCGTTTCTAAGTATGTTTTGACCACTTGTGCAACATGTGGCCGAGCATTGTCATGTTGCAAAATAACTTTGTCGTGTCTATCGGCGTATTGCGGCCGTTTTTCTCGCAGTGCTCGGCTCAAACGCATCAATTGTCGTCGGTAGACATCCCCCGTAATCGTTTCATTCGGTTTCAGTAGCTCATAATACACAACACCCAGCTGGTCCCACCAGATACACAGCATAACCTTCAGGCCATGAATATTCTGCGCCGACGTCGATGTTGAAGCATGGCCAGGGTATCCATACGTTGCCCGACGTTTTGGATTGTCGTAATGGACCCACTTTTCATCGCCAGTCACAATTCGATGCAAAAAACCCTTTCTTTTGTGCCGTTGAAGCAGTTGTTCGCATGCCATAAAACGGCGTTCAACGTCTCTTGGCTTCAATTCATACGGCACCCAATGGCCTACCTTTCGGATCATTCCCATGGCTTTTAAACGTTTGGAAATGGTTGATTGATCAACTCCCAAAGTTTTTGCAACCTCTTCTTGCGTTTGAGCCGGATCTTGATCGAGCAATTCCTCCAATTCGGTATCCATGAACTTTGGCGGCGCACCCTCGCGTTCTTCGTCTTCCAAGCCAAAATCACCACTTTTAAAGCGTGCAAACCACTTCTGGCACGTTCGCTCAGATAGAGCATGCTCACCATAAACTTCCACCAAGATACGATGACTTTCGGCTGCTTTTTTCTTCATATTAAACTAATGAAGAAGAATTCCCCGCAAAAACACATTATTTGGCACGAAATTCGACATTTTCAAGTGTGGTAAAAATATTGTTGTTTACGCTTCAAATAAAAAACTTATACTGACGTTTGTGCCTTACGACAGTAGCTCTCCAATGAATGTTTGGAAATGTGGATCGATGGAATAATAATCAAGTTACGCCATCTGTTGTAAAACCGCGCGAACTTATTCATAGTCCTATTATATATATATGTATAATATATATATGTATATTAACTGGTGCACACATTCTTTGCTGGTTATTTGGCCGAGCTTCTCTTCCTACTTGTAGAGTGCGTCTTCATATTTTTCATAAATGGTGGGACCTACAGTTTATGCCACCTCCGAACGGCAGATGGTTTTTGATGATGCGCTTTTTTATGACAGAAATAAAATACTGTCTGATAAAACGCGAATCTTATCATAACCAATAACCAAAATGGAGATATACTATAGATTTTTTTTCTTTTGATACCAAAGTGCTGAAAGAACCAAACAGTTAGCTAGCGATTTTTCTCCAAAAACTTAATAGGATAGTACTGGTGGGTGTAATCAGCGGGCACAACGCCTGTGGTCAGCAAATGGCTAATGTCATCATAGTGAACCATTAGCGATGCAGTATGCCTATCCTGTCGTGAGAATGAGGACACTGCAGGGCATTTTCTATGTAACTGTCCGGCGTTTTCTATTGTAGAATCAGACTTAGGCTTTTGGCTTGCGATGCACTGAGTATGAATAAAGTTTATACTCTTCCTCTTCCGGATCTCTTAAGATTCATCAATGAATCGCGGAAGTATTTATACTGTCTCTCTGTTTCTCCCACTGTCCTGTATCCGGCTACAAATGTATTATTGACTGAATATCTCCACAAATATAATATAATCTATTCTACTGAAACCAAAGTCATTTATTGAAATATTCATTGGAACTATCATCGTGAAATTAATAGAAAGTTTGACAGGTTTGACCCGGTAGGTAAACTGTGCGTATTTCAAAACACAGATTTATTATATTTAAGGCATAATAGGGTGGTATTCAACTTTATCTGCTATTAAAAAATAATTAAAAAAATAAATTAAATTAAGGAAAGCGAAAACGGGCACTCTTCAAATTACTAGCAGTACTATAAAATTTACCGGTACTATACATATACAGGGTTACCGGAAAGTCGTCCTAGATACTTAAAGACGGTTTTATTTGGGTCATTAATTCGATTGTAAGATATGATGTCCAAATCTTAGTAGTTGTCGAGATATTTGATTTTGAAGATTTAGAAAAACTAAAGAAAAACTGTTTTGTTTTTTTGATTGGAGATACTTTATTTTTTTTTTTTTTTTTTTTTAAATTCTTTTTTTATTTTTCTTTTTGTTAACTGATATGCAAGTTAATATATGTTATAAAAAATATGTTAAAAGACTTATTTTAATGTATTTATTACGGAATTACCGATTTTTCATTAAGGATTTTCTACATGAACTCATTACAAAAAATGTTGTATATAAATTATTTTGGAAATAATTTTAAAAACTATCAGGACTTTTTAGCTAACCAAAAAGTTATAATATTATATTCTAATTCTATATTTTTTCCGATAGTCAAGCTGCGCTCAAGGTCCTGTCGTCGCCGTATTGCAACTCTCTTCCAGTGAACTCCTGTAAGGAGGAACTCAAACGTCTCGAACGTGCAGGAAATATTTTCATTATCTGGGTTCCTGGGCACAGGAATATAGAGGGAAATGAAATTGCCGATGAACTTGCCAGAAGGGGATCGACAAAACCGGTTCCAGCTGTCCCCTTCTCAGACTTCGGTGTTCCCTTGGCCGTCGTCAATGGGAAACTACACAATTTCTTTCTAGAAAAAGCGCAAGGCAGATGGAGATCTGTCTCATCGTGTGCTATTTCGAAAATACTATGGACTCAATACGATATAAACAGAACGTTTAAGGTGGTGGGAATTCCCCGCCAGTCAATTTCCAAACTCATTGCGGTGTTCACTGGTCACTGGGTGATCGGTACTCATGCGCAGAAGCTTGGAATTCCGTACAACCCCTATTGCAGAAGCTGTAAGAATCCTGCAGAGAAAGAGACTGTGAAACACTTTCTCTGCAAATGTCCGACTCTGGCGGCTAGGCGCTTGAGATTCCTTAGCGTGCCCTTTGGGGATGACTTGAAGAAATTCTCCAGCCTAGATCCCTTTTCTCTCCTCCGCTACATCAACAGCACTGGATGGCTGTACACGGTTTTTTTGTTTTTTCTCTTAATCTTTTCACAGGTCTTGGTCGACATTATGGTATCAAAACAGCACGTAAGTGCTACTTGAAGTGTACCTTGGGTACTCTTGCCATCTTGCCATCTTACCTACCTACCTACCTATATTCTAAGAATAATGTAATTCAATAGGCTGAGAATGTGGTTCAACATTACGAAACATCGGCTAGAACGACTTTCGCGGTAGCCCTGTATATACATATATGGGCTGGCTATCAAGTAGATGCCATATAGACTGACTTTTCGAAGGCTATTTATAGGATCTCTCATAAAATTTTGCTAGGTAAATTAGCTAATTTCGGACTCCATTTCGCCTTTCTAACTTGTATAGCACCATATTTATCTGGCAGGACCAGCTTAAGTGCACTAGAAAACACAACTTCCCGTCCTTTCCAGGTAGCATCTGGTGTTTTTCAAGGTAGTTCTCTCGGCTCACTTCTCTTTGTAATTTTTATTAATCATATAAGTTCATGCTTTGACTTTTCGAAGTTTCACTTGTATGCTGACGATCTTCGAATTTACTCCGCCATATCGAATAATGAAGATGCAGTTTTATTGCCATCTGATATAGACGGAGTTTATTCTTGATGCGAGAAAGATTTTTTATGTTTGAATGCGGACAAATGCTTTCATGTGACCTCTTTACTGAAAAGGAAATACTGCTCCTGTCAACAGGCATCTGTCAGTTGACTCTTGTCAAAATTTGAACGTGCTGCGTCAGTTAGTTTGTGTTTTACAGCTACCTTTATCAGACTACCCAGTAAAGTGCATTTTTCGATTTTTACAATGTCTGATTTGATTGAACAGAGAAGTGCCATCAAATTTTGTTTGCGGAATGAAATTTCGGCTGCGGAAACGTTTAGCATGTTGCAGAAGGCATTTGGTGATTCGACCATGTCGCAGAAAAATGTTTATAAGTGGTACAAAAACTTGAAAGAGGGTCGAGAACGTGTTGATGACTTGGAGCGCTCCGGACGACCATCGACGTCAACAGATGACCAACACGTCAATAAAGTGAAGGAGTTAGTGCTCAAAAATCGTCGGTTGACTGTTAAAGACCTTGCTGATATGATCGGAATATCAGAAGGATCTGTGAAAACCATTTTGAAAGACCATTTGGGCCTACGAAAAGTCAAATCTCGTTTGGTACCGAAAACTCTCAATTTCTTGGAAAAAAGTCGTCGCGTTGATGTGTGTGAAACAATGCTTTCAGACTATCAGGGAGATGAGACTTGGATTTATGCTTACGACCCTGAAACAACCGACCAATCAAACGAATATCGTGCTAAAGGCGAGGCCAGATCGAAAAGAGCACGTCAAAGTCGTTCAAAAATAAAGGTCATGATGACAGTTTTTTTCGATTTTCGTGGTGTGGTGCACTATGAATTCCTTCCACCTGGCCAAACTGTTAATAAGGAATATTATTTGAGCGTTATACGTCGTTTACGGGAAGCAATTCGTCTAAAAAGAGCAGAATTATGGCCCAACAACTCTTGGTTTTTGCATCACTATAATGCACCGTCTCACACTGCACTCGTTCTTCGTGACCATTTCGCCAAAAATTCCACGCATATCGTTCCGCAACCACCGTATTCGCCTGATTTGGCTCCGTGTGACTTCTGGCTATTCCCAAAACTCAAGAGACCACTCCGGGGAACGCGTTTCGAGTCGATTGAGGAGATACTCGTAAAAGCTGAATCGAAGAAGGTGCTGATGGCTATACCGGAAATGGACTATTCGGCATGTTTCGGGGATTGGAAAAATCGTTGGCACAAGTGTATTTCATCGAGAGGGGATTATTTTGAAAGGGATGAAATTGATTTACAAGAATAAATAAAGATTTTTCATTTTACAACCAAATTCACCTTACTTTTTGCCCACAGACTTAATTAATGTCTAAGTGCTGCACTTGCTAGTCTCTCCTGACAAAAAACAAAAACAAAACAAAGTGAACTCAATGTAATCAAAGATATCGACCTGTCATCTCCAAAGGCGTGGAACAACTTGGCTCTAAGTCAACTACAAGCTCGTAGATCCTACTTATAAGTACACAGCTGGTAAGAATGTAACTGTATTACTTAGTTAAACAAATAAATAAATTAAAAAAAATCGACTCATTCATTTTACTGAAGCACCAATTTTAAACTTTTTCGCAGTATTCTTCTTCAGTTATTCGCTTTCGACTAATAAATTTTAATAAAATATGTAAAAATAAATTACCAACAATTTGAATTTCTCTCTGCACGCAAATGACAAATATTTTTCTACGAAAATATAAAAACTATAAAATTAAAACCAAAATGAAATCAAGCACCAATAACAACCATTTTGTAGCAACATGCGAACATGCGCACACACACACAAATATAAGTGTGTATATAAAATAACGACCGCCAAGAGCAACCATTGCCACGCTTATCACTCGCCACCTTACAAAGCAATTATCCTCGGCAGCAGCACCATCTATCCATATCTATTATCCACACCAATACATACAAACATCCAGCTGTGCAAAACAATCATCGGCATATTCATCGCCACAATCATTGTCATCATCGATGGCTTTGTTGTGCGGCTGTGCTTCAAACCGAGAGCCGCAAACACCCATAGACACATGGAAATTTATTTATGTATCTATGTATGTATGTATGTATACAAGTAAGTAAGGAGGTGTGAATATGTGTATGCTCAGTATTTCTATTTTCTATTACTGCCATTGCTACTTCTATGATATTTCTGCAGATTGTTATTGTTTCGCATTTTACTATTGTTGTTGTTGCTGTATTGCTGTTTACTGCTGCTTTTGTTTTCATAGCTGCAAATTTCGCTATGCACGCAATTTTCATTTCCATAAATTACACACTTCACAACACACACACACATACATTTATATATACTTGTACATATACACACATACATATACTAATACATATCCATAGACACATACTTACACAAGTTTATATGTTCATATGTATTGTAATGTAGGAAAGTATGTAGATGTATGCCAAAAAATATTACTTTGTTGCACTAAAAATATCATCCACCAACATACAGTGCCTCACAAAAGTATTCAGTTACATTTTTTCTCGGTTAAAAACTCATTTCACTTTTTATCAGGTCAGTCCAGAAGTTCGTGCCTATTTTAATCATAATTTCACTTTTGTACGATTTCTGCATACAAAAAATTATTCGCGGAATATAACGGAACTATTTATATTTTCTTTGATATATTGTGCATTCAACAAGTGATTTTAATCGCGGATAGAAGCACGTGTTGTTAAAAAATAAAATGGAATCTTCGAACGCGTATAAGAGGCATATTTTGTATTTTTCTTTTATAAAAGTGGTAAAAATGCAGCAACTGCTGCTGCAGAAATAAACAATGTTTATATCCTCTCCGTGAACAGTGTTTATTTAGTGAGTGTAAGGACTGCGCAAAAGTGGTTTTTAAAATTCCGAAGTGGCGACTGCGACGTGGAGGATGCCCTGCGTGCTGGTCGTCCTGAAGTCTTTAACCCCGACGCTTTGCTTTAACTCGGGGAAGCTGAGCCAAATTTGGCAATCGATATAATAGCTCAGAGGTTAAATAGACTTTCCGTCGCCAACCTTCGGTAGAGAATGAATGTGTGTTCTCAGCTGCTGCAACGGCTTGAAAATGAAAGTTTTCTGAACCGTATCGTTATTGGTAATGAAAAATTGGTCCTTTACAATAATCCTGTTCGCAAACGCCAATGGTTAGATAAAGATGAAACACCAGAAGCGACCCCTAGAGATGGCCTTCACCCCAAGAAGAATCTCCTGTCTATTTGGTGGGATATGGCCGGTATTGTTTATTATGAACTTCTGGAACCAAACCAGACGATAACTGCTGATTATTATTCCTCCCATCAGCTATCAAACCTGAATGAGGCACTTAACAAAAATCGATTGTCTTTAGTGAATAGACGCAATGTTTTGTTTCACGACGACAGCGCAAGGCAAACATTAGGCAAGCTGAACGAGCTATGATGGGAGCTAATCTCGCATCCACCATACTCTCCGGATATTGCACCTTGTGACTATCACCTTTTCCGTGGACTTCAGTCCCATATGAGTAACAAGAACTACTCCTCAAAAATCGTAATGGACTATGAATAAGTTCGTGCGGTTTTTTTCGAAATTTGAAACTTTATTGACGTAAAATGGTTACAAATTTAATATTCAAAATATTGTCCATCGCTTACTACTACTTTTTCCCATCTTTCTGGCAATTCACGGATTCCCTTTGTGAAAAATTCGGTCGGTTTTGCCGCAATCCACGAATCGATCCATTTTTTGACTTCATCGTAATTACGGAAGTGCTGGTCAGCCAGGCCATGTTGCATCGATCGGAAGAGATAGTAATCGGATGGCGCAAGGTCTGGACTATACGGCGGGTGGGGTAGGACATCCCATTTGAGCGTTTCTAAGTATGTTTTGACCACTTGTGCAACATGTGGCCGAGCATTGTCATGTTGCAAAATAACTTTGTCGTGTCTATCGGCGTATTGCGGCCGTTTTTCTCGCAGTGCTCGGCTCAAACGCATCAATTGTCGTCGGTAGACATCCCCCGTAATCGCTTCATTCGGTTTCAGTAGCTCATAATACACAACACCCAGCTGGTCCCACCAGATACACAGCATAACCTTCAGGCCATGAATATTCTGCGCCGACGTCGATGTTGAAGCATGGCCAGGGTATCCATACGTTGCCCGACGTTTTGGATTGTCGTAATGGACCCACTTTTCATCGCCAGTCACAATTCGATGCAAAAAACCCTTTCTTTTGTGCCGTTGAAGCAGTTGTTCGCATGCCATAAAACGGCGTTCAACGTCTCTTGGCTTCAATTCATACGGCACCCAATGGCCTACCTTTCGGATCATTCCCATGGCTTTTAAACGTTTGGAAATGGTTGATTGATCAACTCCCAAAGTTTTTGCAACCTCTTCTTGCGTTTGAGCCGGATCTTGATCGAGCAATTCCTCCAATTCGGTATCCATGAACTTTGGCGGCGCACCCTCGCGTTCTTCGTCTTCCAAGCCAAAATCACCACTTTTAAAGCGTGCAAACCACTTCTGGCACGTTCGCTCAGATAGAGCATGCTCACCATAAACTTCCACCAAGATACGATGACTTTCGGCTGCTTTTTTCTTCATATTAAAATAATGAAGAAGAATTCCCCGCAAAAACACATTATTTGGCACGAAATTCGACATTTTCAAGTGTGGTAAAAATATTGTTGTTTACGCTTCAAATAAAAAACTTATACTGACGTTTGTGCCTTACGACAGTAGCTCTCCAATGAATGTTTGGAAATGTGGATCGATGGAATAATAATCAAGTTACGCCATCTGTTGTAAAACCGCACGAACTTATTCATAGTCCTATTATAAAAAGGGAAGCGAAGCGTATTTTGGCTCCAAAGGACAATAAATTTTTTGAGCAGGGAATTAAAAATTTTCCTAAACGTTGGGAAGACATTGTAAATAATGAAGGAAAATATATTATTGATTAATTAATACCTTAAACATCTTTTTTATTAATTTTAAAACCACCTTTAAAAAGCGCACGAACTTATGGACTGACCTGATATATATGCTCAAAACCTAGTTCAGTCATTTCATTCTGATGAGATTTTTTTTCTAGAAAAATATAATATGTAAACATTTTATTTACTTTGCTTTATTTCATTTTCCAACATAAAATTTTAAAAAGGGCCCACTACTTTGATTGTAATAGGTTAGGTTAGGTTGAAGCGGTTGTCCTATGGGACACACTCAGGCTCATGGCCCATTGTGATCCCGCCTGGGGAACTTGCCCTTATCTCTCCTAAAGCCAGTGTGTGCTTTTCAAAAAATTTTAAGATCCTTAATTCCGACAGAGGCAAGATCTTTCAATTCATTAAAGGATTGTCTACCAAAAATGGCGAGTCTACGTCTGGGTAGAGCACAGAAGGTGCGGGATCGTCTCTTCCTCTTCTTCGACTAGACAACTTGCAGAAGTTATGTGTTTGCACACCCATTCTCTGAGCGTGCCTACCGATTAGGTAATGTCCTTGGCAATGAAATTGATGTGTTAAGACTGTGTTTAGTAGAAGTTCTGTGCGTTTAGCATTGAGAGTCGGCCACAGCTGCAAGTAGCGATTTTGCAACTGCCATCATTACGCCATATTTCATTCGCTACTCTGACAATTTCTTCAAAGCTAAGTAGTTTACATGCTTGGAAGGGTATACCTATGTATATCGTTGTCTATGTAGCCATCGGTCAATTAGGAGCCGATTTTCGCTAGTTCATCGACTCTGCCGTTCCCCTCAATGCCACAATGGTCAAGAACACATGTTATCATTAGGTGCAATGACTCAGCCATCTCGTTAAGAGATGCGCGCCATTTCATTTCTATCTTGGAGGTTATCAACTGCAGATATCGCATCACACTGTGCCAGTATCACGACTTTCATTATTGCCATCAGTTTAGCCTGAAAGACACTGCAGCAGTCGGGAAGCTCAAAAACTGAAGGAGATCCCCAGATGCTCGGAATATACACCTCCGCGGTCCCTGCCCTCGAGCTTTCAGCCCTCTGTGTATACATGGATCGACTCGCTCTGTCTCACCTCGTCCTGTTCCCACTCTTCCCTCGAATTAGGAGGGTGGGGAACGTTATAATGGCAATTATAGACTGTGTTTGTTCACTTACTTAAAATGTTCAGCCTTATTGGCGCACTGCGCGCAATATATCTTGCCTGCAGGTCTACCGGAATGCAAAAACAAAACAAAGAAACACACACACAGAGTTCACGCCGCAGCTTAAATGATAAAGTTAAAAAAGAGCAACTATTTATTTCTAATTTTTAATATTTTATGGTATTTAGTAAAGGGTAATCAATTAGAGATGTCGGATTTTTAATTGAAATAAAACAACGAAATTTCCAATCAATTGGGCAGTCGTTATTATTTTTTTGTAAAACCATACGTGAAAACTGCGTCAACATTTGGCCATCCGTGCACACCAATGACTCGCTGGAGAACTTCGGTCGGTATTTCATGAAAAACTTTAATAATGTTGACTTCCAATGTGTCAATCGAAGCATTTCGACTTCCCCCACAAATAAAAGTAAAAAGGTGTGATATCTCACGATCTTGGTAGCCAATCTACTGGTCCGAGACGAGAGATAAATTTACTCACCGAAACGACGACACAGTAAATCTATTGTTTCGCGGGCTGCATGGCAAGTAGCGCCTAGTTGCGAGTTGTTGGAACCAAATGTTGTGGAGATTACGGGCTTGAATTTCCGGCATCCGGCATCGAAAAGTCGTTTAGCATGGCACCATAGCGTTTGCCATTCACTGTTACATTAGCACCAGCCTTGTCTTTAAAAAAATATGGGCCGCTGATTCCTTTAGCCCATAGCCCGCAATAAGCGGCTGTTTTCACTGGATGCAATGGTTGTTCTGGAATGGCATGAACCATTCATGAATACTGAAAAAAATTATGTATTTAGCTTGACTGTAGTCACGCGTGATGTGTCAAAAACCCCCTATTGAAAATAGTACCTCCAATCTGATCTTCCTTTACATATATGGAAGAAAAAGCGTGGCACCGTCAACAAGAAAAATTGCCAAAAATTAACGGTACTTTGTAGTTACTTGAAACTTTATTATACTAAATTTCAATGGAAACAAATGCTTTTCTAATTCAAAAAGGCTTTAAAGGGGGCCTCTTATCAGTCGGCTTCAAAAGATCATTTTTTTTTTTACTGCTATCGATAGATTTCGGAGTTTCAGGCCTGTGTACCGTCCCTCGTGCGAGTATACTGTCTACCTTCTGAAAACTTTGAAACACGTTCTCTCAAGCCCATGTTTTTGAAAATGGCGTGTAAGATAAAAAAAAAAACGATGAAAGTTATCGTTTCAAATACATGTAAAGATAATTAAAATGCGCAACTAATTAACTAAAAAAATAAAAATAAATCATTTTTTAATGTCATTTAACACCTTTTTTTGAAAAAAAATAGCGAAAAAAAGCACTTTTTTCAATAATTAATTGATCATTTTTTTTTTTAATTGTTCATTACTCTTCAATCATGCCTTCAAATAAATGCAAAAGATTATTCCTGTCTGTCGCTTTTTTCGCCTCGAAAAAAATTGAGAAAAAACACCTTTTTTTGAAGCCACTGATAAGGGGGGCCTCTTAATCACCCTAAATTATAGAACGATAAACAGTTGCCACACTTTTACTTTATGGTGGACATCACCGCGAAATTAAATGAGCTGAATCTAAAACTGAAAGAAACGGGAAACCCAGTCTATGTTTTGGTAGAAGAACTGGTTTCTTTTGAAGAAAAATTAATTATTTTTGCAGAAGATATTCAGAGTAGTAAATTACTTCATTTTCAATTTCTAAATTTCAATATCGCGATAAAACCATTATGACTGTTAAGACGAATTACGTCGTCATAGATATATTGTACAAAAAAGTAAAGAGGAATTTGCTGACAGATTTGAGCAATTCAAAACCAACAAAACCACTCTAGCATTCAAATTTCAATTAAATCCTCCCAACACAAATAGTAACGAAATCCACATTGAGCCATTTGGAATTGCTACCGGATCCCTACAAATGCAATGGGTCGATTTAAAAAGTAAAGCCTTGTTGCGTGGAAAATTTACAGAGTTGAAAAACAAGTTGGAGGCATTAGAGGCGTTGGAGGCCCAGTGATGTTTTACGTAACGCAGCCAAAGTGGGCAGCTTTAACAAATATGCCGCGAGTTGAGGCTCTTATATTCCACGCATGGAATAGTCTTCCAGGTTGCTCTAGTGAGGTGAAAAAGTTTGGCATTTGAAGTGCTGACTATCTTCGGATGGACATATTCGTGCGAACAAGCCGTCTCTTGCTTAAAAAATTAAAATTTGGAGTCATGTTTGAAACTTAAAACAGCAATTTACGAGCCACATGTATCCAAACTTTCTAAAACCATGCAAAGCCATCGCTCCCGTTGAACTTCTTTGCTCAATTGTTTGTTATTGAAGTATTAGTAAGTGTTGTAAGCAAATGTTTCATGCTTATACCTGTAATTGTTTGCTTAAATACGTAATATGCAATTATTGCTAAGCTTCTGCCCTCGTAAAAGAGCTGTCGCTGCTGATACTACGAGTATTTTTGGGTTCGCTCTAGAAATATGCTGGTGATTTGAAGGTGTGTGAGGTCTCGATCGCAGGAGCTGATATTCGTTTGAAGCGTAAAAATCCTCTTTTTATCTGACGTCAAAAATGTCTACATTCGTCCCGAAACAACAGGATTTGCGGGAAGTCATTATTACCTTTTAAAGAAAAGTGCAGCTGAAACGTGACGTGTATTGATCAATATTTACGGTAATCACGCTCCATCAAATACAACTGGTGAAGAATGGTTTCGACGCTTCCAAAGTGCAAATTCGACGAGAGTGACAAAGATCGCGAAGAGGCACCGAAAAAATTCGAAAATTTTCAACTACAACAATTATTGGATGAAGGCGCATGTCGAGTCCTTCATGGTAAGTCTAAAGAGTTGGATGCTGACAGATCAACCGTCGGTAAACGTTTGCACGCGATGGGAATGGTCCTGAAAGCATGTAACTGGGTGCCACATCAAGGAGAAGGAGAGGGAAAGGGATATCGAGAGACATTTGGTGCCGGGGGAGTTGCTTCTTGAACGGCAGAAAAGAAAAGGTTTTCTGCATCACATCGTCACTGGCGATGACAAATGGATCTGTAGTGATAACCATAAGCGTCGAAAATGTTGGAGCGTACCAGATGAACCACCAGGACCATCGGCAACGAATAAAAATACTCGTGCCTCAAAGGTTACATTGAGTATCTCGTGGAATCAGAAGGGTGTCATCTATTATGAACTCCTTAAAGCATCTGAAACCATCACTCGCGATTGTTACCGACTGCAGCCAATGCGTTTGCATCAGAATCTCAAACAACAGCGGCCGGAATGGGACGAAAGGCATGACAAACTGATTTCGCAGCATGACAACGTTCACATATGGCAGATTACCTGCAAAATTGGCAATCAGCTGTCAATACTGCTTTAAAGGGTTTTTCGTTATAGAAATGGCTTTGGTGGAATATTTTAGAGTTTTTGGTTTGCTTAATTAATTAACGAAGTGAAAAAAAGACAAGGAGAAGGAATACCTAATTTAATTGCGCAATTGGCTACTAGTAATAAACAGTTGGAGCAAATCCGTAAACGACGTTTACTGAGGTTTCAAAAAATTATGGTAGCAATACGCATGCGAAATTCGATGTTACATTTTATAATAATTAATAAGAGGACAAAGCGTTTATGGACACACGCTTTTCCTGAAATAAGAATGCATCCATTTTTTTAGTTTTTACTTTATCGTTTTTCTTTACACGCGTAATGATCTATTACATAGAAAACACAGGGTTGTATGTCAAAAAGTATGGTTATTATCTAGGATTACTTTATAATCTCAGATATCGGGAGAGAAATTTTCTATGGGTAATATCGGTTTTTAAGTACGGATTGGGAGTTGAGCACGAAAAAGTAGATGATCTACTTATATGTGAACATATTATTATTTCCATAGCCATTGTATTATTTTTTTTTTCGAAAAATTTTTTTGAGCGAGTACTATTTATTGTTGGCAAGAAAAATGTGTTGTGACTCTTTAGAAACTTTGAAGTTTTGTAAATTGTAATTTTTGACTCTTCCGACTCAAAAGGTTGTCGACCGCTGCGCTAGGTGAATGTTTAGCCAAAGTGTCTTTTGAGAACGGGGGCCATTGTGGCTATTAAAGTTAGAGGAAAGTTAACTTTTTAACGCTTTTTTACATGTCCTTCGGTTTTATGTATAAGATTTAAATTTAACCAGAGATAAATTAAGTTTGCTACACTTTCGTATTCAATAATTCTTATGTTTTTAATTTATGAAAACAAATTTCCATATTTTCATTAAAAAAAACTTAAAACTTCAAACATACTTTTGCTGGGTGGAAACTTAAATGGAAAGTGAAATCCGTTAAGGGGACAGATACCTGTAAAATTTCGAAAAAAAAAGTTTTTTTTCATAAAATTTGAATACTATCCTTTAAGAATATGTCAAAAAAATTTTAATTTAAATTTAAGTATTTCTTATATTATAGATCGTCAACCGAGACGACTCTATTCTTTGCGTTCGGTAGAGGTATAGTTATGTATTCAAACTTTAGACGCGTTTTTTCTCAAAACTATATTTTTCGATTTTGCGGCCGCCGTAGCCGAATGGGTTGGTGCGTGACTACCATTCGGAATTCACAGAGAGAACGTAGGTTCGAATCTCGGTGAAACACCAAAATAAAGAAAAACATTTTTCTAATAGCGGTCGGTCCTCGGCAGGCAATGGCAAACCTCCGAGTGTATTTCTGCCATGAAGAAACTCCTCATAAAAATATCTGCCGTTCGGAGTCGGCTTGAAACTGTAGGTCCCTCCATTTGTGGAACAACATCAAGACGCATACCACAAATAGGAGGAGGAGCTCGGCCAAACACCGAAAAAGGGTGTACGTGCCAATTATGTATATATATATATATATATATTTCGAATTGGCGTACACGATAACTCGAAAAATTATTGGCCGATCTCCCTGAAATTTTGCACACATCTTTTGCAATTTTGCACACATCCTTTTTATGATATTACTTTCTATGTGAACAAGTTTTCGAAAATTTTTCGAAAAAAAAATTTTTTCGAAGCAAAAATAGTAGGAAAATTCGCCCCAAAACTAATTTTTTTAAGCATTTTATTCCGCGAATTTCTTCCCCCATTTTTTAAATTCATATAGAAATTATGACATTAATAAGCAAACAAAAATTTTGGTTTTTTGTATTCAGGTCACTGACGCCGATGCTACAATGCTCGCCGATTGAAAAGCCCCGCTGCGGCCTTCCTGGAAGAATTGAGTTTACATCCGCCATTTTAAATGATTAAAATAAAAAAAAAATGTTATATTATTTTAGTACATAAATAAATAACCGTATGCCAATTTTGAAAAAAATATACTGACTTCTTCAATTTAAATAATTTTAATGAAAATCAGGGAAAATATGGCCATAGACAGGTATCTGTCCCCTTAAGTGAACAAAATTATTATATCCTTGCGTGACTATACAAACAATGTATGTAAATATCTGGGAATAATAATATTAAATGTGCCCCATAAAGGTGAGTGCGCCTTTTTATACTCCAACATGCACGTAAATGTAAATTTGTGTATAGATATGTATGCATGCATGAATGTATTTATGTATGTATGTGTGTATATAAGCGCACATATGTTCGCAATTTCATTAAACGGGCAATCGATTTTTTTTTTTTTGTTTTTCTCGCTTGTAACTATTTATTTGTGTAAACAGTGTCGAGGGAAACAAGTGCCACTGCAGCGAATGACAGCAAAATCAACGGTCACAACAACAAACAAGCCAAACAAGATAAACATTAAATGTGATAAAAACGAAAAAAGTAAAAATAAATACAAAAATAAAAAATAAAAACTTTTGCAGGACTTGTCACAAACAGCAGCAGTTCAGGAAGACAAAATCTGAAAGAAAAGCAGCAGCAGTGAGGCAGATCGCGAGAGGTGTGCGCTGACAATCATGATGAACATCATGAACAATGAACTATAAAAAAGCGAATATTATATGGAACAAACACACACACACCCATACATACAAAACAAATGCACATTATCTCTGCAGTAGACGTACCGCCACACCCACACACACACACACAAATAAATTGTAAAGTGCACACATTTGCCGGCAGGAGACATTGTTGGACATAGTCGAGGCACACAATGCCAGTGAAGGAGCATAGCCATAAACAAAAGCACACATGCACACACATGCACACACACTCACACACATGCACACAAACTATAATATAATAATAAAACCAACACATTGATAAACATAAATAAATGATATTGACAGTTTGTCTGCGTGTCGCCTTTGTGCTGCCGTTGTTTATGTTGATGTTAATGTTGTTGTCCTTGCCGCCACCGTTGTCACTGTCACCGTTGTTGCTGTTATCGCTGCAGTTGATTTTCATATTATTGCTATTGTTTCTGTTACTATCGCCGAACATTTCGTTATTGCCGGTGCTGCTGCATTTTGTTCAATCACTTGTTTGTGGGCGTTTGTTTGTGTTCACCAAAGTAGAAGTAAATGTGTGTGTGTGTATGCGTGTGTTTATATTTTTGACATTCACTCACTTTGCACTACCCACCGCTCTTCGCAGACCCTTCGCCCACCTCTCGCTCGACGGGACGTGGTTGACTTCTAAGTTCACCTCTTCATAGGTGGCAACAGAGGGGCGGGTTGTGTATTTTCTTGTTTACTTTCGGCTCAATGGCCATTGGAGTGCATGTTAAAAGTGGAAATATTTTAATCGCCAGCAATTTATTCTGCTGTTTACTATTTTACGTTTATATGAGGCACGCCCACCTGACTGTGTCAGCTGCGGTGTTTTTCCGAAAATTTTATTATTTCAGTTTTTTTCTATTTTTATAAAAATCATTTTTATACATACTATTTTCGTACATATTATTATGGACGTATATGTGCGTATGGACAGCCGCTGAAAAATACTTAAAAACGATGCGTTGGCAACCATACGCTGTAAGGTCTCATTTTATGCGGTGGATATGTTCTACAGAAGAGCGCCTAGAAAAAATTAGCATTAAAAAAGACTCTAATTGCCTTTGAAAGTAGGGATGCGTTCGGTAATTTTCTAAAATCGGATAAAACCAACTCAAGGAGTTTAAATTAACTTAAAACCGCATAAAGAAGTTTGCAGAAATTAAGAAAAATAGAAAGAAAAGAAAATGAAAGAAATTCATATAAAAGCTGAAAATAAACTTCAAACTTAATTAATTTTATTTTCTTGATGCCTAATAAATCCTTATGGCAGTCTGTTACAAGTTAAATCCATTATAGATATGAAATTATAATACTCTTTTTATTCAAGTTTGTTTTATGTCATCATGGAAATATTAAAAAAAACCAATTTGAAATTTTCATTCGAAACGGTCACCATTTGCCATGGCCATTGACCGCGCGCCATCGAAGAAGCTGCTTGCATCTGTGGAGTCTACTTTTCTTCAAGCGCGTTGTCAACAGATAACCAGTTGAACGACGCAAGGCTTTCATGTGGAGATCATCTCTAATTAGTCTCGATATGGATCTGGTCGGTGCATTCATTTCCCTGGACATGATTTTCTGCTTTCTAAGGGGATATCTGCGAATTCTTTCTCGAACAGCTTGCATGGTTGAGGAGGATCGACCACTTCTTTTTCTAGCCGTGACTTCAGCCGTTTGGGAAAAAAGGTTTATAGTGCGGTAAACAAACATTTTCGAAATATTAAATTTTTCCGCCAATTCGTAAACCTCACTTGCATTTTTACCGCACTTTTGTAATGCAATCACTGCAATGCGATTTTCCTGAGCTCCGCACTCCGTTGTTAACAAGCGAAATTTGCCATTAAACTAAGTATAATTTATGAGGAGGCAAAGCATACGAACAAGAGCAAAAATAACGGATCTTTTTGCTGCGAATTTGTTCTCGCCGTATTCATTGTAAAATTTTTAACAGAGTTTATGGCAAAACTAAGTATATTAATTACTCAAATATATATATTTGCCAGAAAATATGCACTGATTCTTTCCGTATCAAAAAATTATTATTTTTTTTGGTTGAAATAGCCAATCCATATAAATATACGATTAAACATATGAATTTCTAAAGCACGTGCAGATTTTTTAAATCAGTTTTTTAGCTCATTATAACGTATCTTTGATTATACTCTCGTCTTCCTTTAATTAGTGCTTTCCGAGTTGGTCTAAATGTGTCTGCTTTGATGGGTCCGCAACTCATCTGGCCTCACAGTTCAGCTATTTGAGCTCTCATAACAAATCAGCGAAAGCTCTTCAGTCATAGCGTCTAATTCTATTTCCCTAAAATTACAGCCAACTACTTTTTCACTATCTTGTTAACATTGTTAAGTAGCGTGAAAGACAGCACGCGGGCTGTGGTATACAATTTCCCAATACCCTTGGGTGTAATTGAATGTGCATGCGTGTGTATACAAGAACACAATGCACGGGCATCAGCTTCCCTGCAGAGAAAAGCCGAACTAGTATGGAAAGAGGCTACTTCAGGTACTGGTACTGGTAATACCAGTAGTAAAATGGTTAATTTGTCTGCAAATTAGTTGATTTTTGTTTAGATAAGGAGTTTAAATAAGAAAGTGGATACTGATAAATACATTTGCTTGAAAAACATTAGAGCGAGGTCTATCAAATAAATAAATCTGGTAAAAAATATTTTTTATATCCTTGTTCACTTCGCTCGGGAGTAGAGGGCCTCGACAAAGCTCATCCACCGTACACGGTTCTAGGTTGTTGTTTTTGCACTGTCCTATGTGATATCGGCATCTGCTTGTTCGCTCAATATCTACCTTTGCCAAGTGATCTCTGCCGACCGCGACCTCTGCTCCCTTGCGGGTTCCAGTCCAGTGCCATTCTCGTAATGCTATTTGGTGATTTTCTAAGCATGTGACCTATCCACCGCCACTTTTTGTGTTTGATTTGCCATAGGAGTCTACTACTATGAGGCTATTTAACTTAAGTAGGAGATATCTAAGAATCGAAGTAGCCGTCCCATCTGAGCTCTGTCCAATAGAAAGGCATGCCAGTAGATGAGAGGCACTATCCAATGAAATTGGCCAAGCTGTCAGGATATAGAATAGAAAGGGGCAGCCGTACACCTTCTATGCGGGCGCATGGCTCTTTGTACAAGGCGGTCGAGGTTGCTCGATCTGGAATTTTTAGACAACCTTGCGGATATTGCGAGTCTCAAACTATTATAGCTGGTATGTCCAGCGTTTTAAAGGCCACACACTGGCTTAAAGAGGGCCAAATAGAGTACGGGTGGAATAGTTCTGATGGTTTCATAAGGGATCTCTAACTGGCCGGCGTGCATCGCAGTACAGCCCCTCCACCTAACCTAACCTATGATAATATTTGCTTGATATTTCGGCCGACTGACACTTGTACCTCCTACCTAGCCTCACAGCACAAGTTATTAAGATAATCGCGCGAAATATTTTCAACAACGAGAAAGGTGCTGAATCCGTAGGCCTCAAAATAAATGCAGGAAAAATCAAATATTTGAAGATTTCACGCAATCTGGAGAGACAACAACCAGAAGACATGATAATTGCAATTTACCGCTTCGAGGGCGTACAATCGTTTAAGTATCGGGGCGTCACTGCAACACAAAGCGACGGAAGCTCACACGACACAATACAAAGCAGGATTGCGCCAGGAAACAAAATATTATATTTCGCTCAAACCAAAATCTACTATTCGCTACTAAAATCTAAACTGCTGACGAAAGATTGCAAACTATGTCTATGCCAATCAATAATACAGCAAGTTCTTCCATACGGCTGTGAGTATTGGAGAATGACTTCTAAGAGTATTCGAGCGAAAAGTGATGCGTATCTATTGGATACGCTACTATGAACAATTGCTGCAGCTATGTAGTAGCATCGATATCCTGAAACTGCGAAGGTTGCGTCATATTACGCGCATGAGAGATGACCGCTACCAGAAATCATCAGGTCATACAACAATGTAGCACCTAAAGCACGAGGGCGTCCAAAACTAACATGATTTGAACAAATTCTAATAGATCTGAGGACGCTGGGTGTTAAAACCTGGAGAACTGTTACCGAGCATCGAGATGCAGGGAAACGAATCGTGAACGAAGCTAAGACTCAAAATAAAAAAAAAAACTACAATATGTACAGGCTGTATCAGAAAAAAGGAACCGTGATTATTCATGAAGTATAAAATATATATATATATTAATATTTAATTTTTTTTACATGAAATTATGTACAAAACTATGAGTCGTAATTACTCAATAAGCCGTTTAGTCTTCATCGTTGTCGAGTATAGTCTGCTTTGAACCAGCTTTTCTGCGTAGCTCGTCGACAAACAGGACTAGATTTTGCGAACTTGACTCACGAGTTGCTTTAAATCATGGACTGGCTTTCCGGCAAGATGCTTTTTCATAGTTCACCACACATTTTCAATGGGGTTGGCGTCTGGGGACTAGGAAGGCCAATCCAATACTGTGACGACATTTTCTTGTTTTGTTGTTTCTCAATGTGTTTTTCTAAGAGCAGTGGTTTTGATGATGTGAGACGGTAGGATATGTTCGCATCGTTTAGTCGACGTTCGATGCTGTTGATACTCACATCTACTCCCTGTTTAGCAAGAACTGATCGTGCTTGGCGTAGTCACAAAGAGGGGTCCCGCTTAGGTAGGTTGGATGGTTCTTATAAAGACACACTTAGACCTTTTGCAGGTCCATTATGATACCACTGGAGCTTATCCTTACCCTAGGTGTTCCTTTTCAAACCATCCGGTAACTTTAATAAACGAGCAGAGCTTCGTTAGTTTTAGATGGACTATGCCCGCTACATCGGTTAAAAATGCTGTATCAAGAGTGCGCAGCCTTCTCATAGCTAAGCTTTCACACTCACATAAAAGGGGTCTGACTGTTTCCTCTTCTTCTGTATTAAGATAGCTTTTACAGAAATCGAAGTACGGGAGTCCTAATCTTCTAGCGTGGCTGCCTATTAAACAATGACTAGTTAATACCCCTATCATTTTTCTAATAGCTTCTCTATTAAATCTTAACAAGATCTTCGATCGACCGCTGTTCCAGTTCGGCCATGTCTGTTTGCTTAGTTCGCATGTTGTGAGGTTTTGCCAGCTTGTATTTACCTTTTTAATGGGTTCCCTGTCTGTAAGTAATTTACAAGTGGCTATAGGCATGGGTATGAGCGCCTTATCCTGTTTGAAATCGAGCGTTGTACCGGTTCGAGCAGGTTCATCTGCCTTGCAGTTTCCTGCTTTATCCCTGTTTCCTGGCACCCAGATAAGGTGCACTTTGTAGCACTTAGATACGTCATTTGGAAGTTTAAAACATTCTAAAACTGTTTTTGACGAGTGTGTTTTAGATTCGAGCGCTTTTATTGACGCTTGACTGCCCGAGTATATGAAGACTTCATTTGTGGACAATACTCTCGTTTTTATTACCGTAAGTGCCTCTTTTATGGCAGTGACTTCCGCCTGAAATACACTGCAATGATCAGGTAGGCGAAATGATTGGCATACTCCGAGTTTATCGGAGTAAACCCATCCACCTACTTTGTTGTCTAGTTTTGAGCCATCTGTGTAGATGTTTATATAATTTTTCTTAACAATAAGCCCACTATCCCATTCCTCTTTGGAAGGAAATACTGTGACAAAGGATTTATTTAAGTGTATATCCTTGGTCTTATAGAAATCCGTTGTGCCAGGAATGCAGGGGAATTTTTCTATCGGGGGAGCTATATTTGGAATTTCATGTTTCCTGGCAAATAGGATGAGTTCAGTTTTATTGGGGTTGACGCTAAGCCCATTTGCTTGTGACCAGTTTTTAACCATGTTTAGTTAATCTTGCATGACTTCTCTAAGTGTATTTAGGGTCCCTGGACGATCACTTTATCCTGCTTTTTTGTCATCGCTCGCTTCAAGCTGCGCTCGGAAAAGTCATCAACATTTTTGTACACCTTATACCGCTGATTCCACATCACAACAAACTTTTCTGATTTTTTAATAACTTTTGCATCCCTTACGAATGCGTGCATAAAAATGCCGCCTCAAAGCGCTTCGCAAACTTTTCATTCATTTTGGTTTGGTTTCGTTTACGGGAAAGTTTCGAACGACACTTACCTGAGTTAGCACTGAGCTAATTAAATTTTTAGCTCCTACCTTGCAAGTTTGAAGCGGCTCAAAATTCTCGTTGATTTTTGATAATTTTTTTCCCTTATGTTAAAATAAAAAATATCGTGCATGCGTTGTAGGGAGAAAAGACGCAACAAATTCAGAGGAAAAAAATTAGTTCTGATTTATTTTGACCTTTACGCGCTCCATTGTTTGTCTATTTGTATACTGCAGCTGACTAACTCACAAGTGTCAAATATGATTGACATGAGGCATCATTTGCAAAAAGTATATATCTACCGATAGGGTGATTAATTTTGCGCCACATTGTATGTACATGCTGTGCATAGATAGGCATATGAACTGACCAAAGTCAATGCGAAGCGAACACAAATAAGAAATAATCCAATGAAGTAGACAATGGAAGTAGCAGTTAAATTAACATAAATTTGATATATTACCGCTACTACAGCTTTAGCCCATCGTTGGTTGTGGTCAATTGGCGTAGAAAATCGCTCAAGCGACAAGTCGGTGAGGGAAAATGATGGCAGGAGTCACAAAACATGTTCACATCCTTGATCTGATTTAATGGCTTTCCCACCATGCCATTGTACACTCCTTCCCCTGTCGCCCCTGCCGTTGCTGTGAAATGAAATGCATTAAATTTATTGTTATTGTTATTGTTTGATTGCTGAACGTATAGCAGGAGAAGCAAACGGCAGCCACCACACAATAACCATAAGCAGTCACAAATGGTGCACAACAACACTAATCATCAGCAGGCAGTCTCAGTCTCAGCCCGAGTTTCAGTTTCAGTTTCATTTTCAGCTACATGAACAGCCTCAGCGCAATCCCAAGTGTTGCCATTCTTCAGGTCAGCACAACGCCTTTACCGGGTTAATTTCAAGTGCTCTGCCGTTCATCGGAGAGGTGACAAGGATGCACCAAATGGAACATAAAACAAATCGTGACATGGTTTTATATTTACGACCCGTTGACATAATGCCAGGCAGTCAACATTGTTGGTGTCCCACATGAATAAGCCATATGAAGGAGCTTTGTTGAGCATTTTGGTGACGAGAAGTGGCGAGCGAGGTAGGAGTGGACGCAGTTGCTAGCGCAAAGAAGGTATTAAATAACATTTAAGTACTAATAAAGAAAATAAACAGTGGGTACTTAAACGGATTTACACTTATGAGCTGAACAAATTGGGCTGGTAGTTATACGTATGAGAAATTGCCTAGCGGAATTGTCACATAACGAGGGCATTATTAAGTGGCGTCTGTGGCGATGTGCGAGATAATTATTTCGCTGTGATTTTCGGGGCTTTGTGTGTTCAATACGTAGAAGACAAAATAAGGCGACACTTGAAAATGAAAGAAAAAAGTATTACTCGTATTAAGCGAAAATGTGCAATCTAAGAAAATGTGAAAATTAAATAAATTGGTTGAAAGTTGCATATAAACATATAAATATATAAATCTTATTCTCAATTTGAAAACTTTATTTTTGTCTTATTCTCCTCCAGTGTGGTGTATGCCTCCTCCAATGTGGTGTATGTCTTGATATTGTGCCGTATTAAGTTTTAAGTCGACTCCGAACGCGGAGACCAAATTTTATGAGCAGAATTTTCATGGTAAATATACACTCGAAGGTTTGCCATTTCTTGACGCGGCATCCGCTATTAAAAAAAAATATTTGGTGTTTCGTGCCCGCGTTTTCGAACCAACGCACTTCCCGATAGTAGTCACGCACCAACCCATTCCGCTACGACAGCAGAAAAAACTGCCTGGAGAACTCGACGTTAGCCAAGGATTGGCCTTATTGAAATCAATGTTATACTTCGAACCACTCCTACTTTAGCACTTAACGCAATGCTAAATGTAGTGTCCGTAGATAGCTCAGGAAAAATTTCCGCTGCTCATTTCCATTCAAAGTGATGGGCACGAAGCTTGGCTTAGGCAAAAGCTTGACTTAAGCTACGACCACCACAGCAATCTTAGAAATTTTGGGTTCATCCCGTGGTTACTGGTCTGAGCTGAAACGGGTCAAGCTGGAACCCTTTGCGTTCACGTCCCCTCTTGAGAAGAATGGTCGAGTGCAGCATGTGGGCGCAGGGCTTTCTGAACTTGTTCACGACTGGCTGGAAGTTGAACAAAAAGACTTGTGGAGGAGAGTCTCATGTGATTTGTGTACAAAATCAAGATTAAGTTTCGGGTACCGAAGCACTGTAGAGCGTTCCTAGTAGATTCCAAAGAAATAATTAACTTGTGTAACAACTGTCAAGGAAGTAAACATTTATTCCAACAGCCAAGCGGAAACCAAGGGCTTGGGCTTGCTGATAGTGCCTTCTAAAGTAGTTGAGGAATGATTGATCACACAGTGTTCAGAAAGCAGCGGAGCTGATGAGCTACCTGGAACGCATCTGATGAGCACCTTAATAGGAGACTGGTGAAGTGGTCCGCCCCACACACGGAGAAGATTGTGTTCCTTTAACTGTTCCCACAAAGAACCACTTTGTGAGTACTGAGCAAGTACACAAATTTATAAGCTCGCGGGGATCAGAAACGCTTAACGGAGCTCCAAATACTAACAAAGCCTCAACTCTCAATTGTAGTAAGTGTCCCAATCGGGTAATGTCCGCTAGGCATCATTGTGGAGAAACTTTGGATTACTTGGTTTCTCTTTTGCCACAGCTATGTGGAGAGGTTAGGTTAAGTCAGGTGAAGTGGTTGTCCTTCGACGCATTTAGGTTAGTTAGAGGCTCCTTGCGATACTACTGGGACTATTCTATCCTTACTCTACTTGATCCTCTCTAAATACGGTGGACTTATCTCAACGTCTTCTTTTCAGCTGTCCTGCTTTCTAAGAAATTGGCATCTTGGTTTCTCTGTTTAGCTACACCAACAGAAATAACACGCTTGAATATTGCCCATCTACTGAATTTCTCCAATAGATCGAAGCGGTTAATAAGTCCTATTCAGCTTTCCTGCTTCCCCTTTTTCCCAGATACACCGATGGCTGAACTTTTAATTACCGTCCAATAGGGAAAAGAAAAGATCAAAAAGAAGAGGACCTAGAAATAAGAGGTCTAGCCTAGCCCAGCCTAAGGGATGGCAACCTAAGTCTCCAAATACTGCAGTTTTAATCAATCAACCCACCTTAACCGAATACCACTCGGAGTACTTAGGTCGAATCTCCGTGAAACATCAAAATGATGAAAAAAAGTTTTTTCTAACAGCTGTCGCACCTCGGAAGGCAATCGCAAACCTCCGAATGTATTTCTGACATGAAAAAGCTCCTCATAAAAAAATATCTGCCGTAAGGATGTTAATCGTATCATTTACTGAAGTTTTATTATAAATCAATATTTAGATTCATATTTCTAAGCATTTTTTAATGTCCCCTAAGAACCATTGAATGGCGCTAATGGATTTCATCATTTCTATCAAAAATTTTATAAATTTATTTACTTTTTTCATTTAATTGTATTTTTGATATTCCTGCCCTTTGAAAGCGAAATGCCATTATTTACATAATTGTTGAAGTAATTTACTCCGCATGCATTTTTTATTGAATTATCCTATATCACAATCGCACACCCACAACATCAATCCTCCGCCACTTATTTTCATTAATATTCTTACTTCCATTTTGCTTCTTAAAATTACGACTCATTTTCTCCCATTTGATTGAAGGCATCATTAATAGGAGCAGAGGAAGGCGAAAATATAAATACGCAGAGTCAACAGAATTGACTTTATTTAATTCCTCATCCCAGCGCACATAAAGGAGAGCGATATCACTTAAGGGATGAGCTATGGGATACCCATGTCAACCATGAGCTACCTACAGGCCCCTCTGGTGCCAAATGCCACAAGTAACTATTGCACTCAGCACTCGCACAGCATTCGCAATGGCACACACAAACACGAACGCACACTTGCTTAAATACACACTTACCAGTGAATGGTCAACTGTTTAATTATCGAGTAGTCTCCAATGCTCGAAAGTGCTCAGCCAGTAGAGTAAGAAGCGCAACTGAAGGACATTCGTCAAGTTGGTTGAAGCTGTCGCGAAGGATGCGAGTGCTAGCGGTCCACATAGCAGTCATACTTAGCACCGTACGAGTATGTAGACTTATTCGCGCATACATACAAACATTTCATAAGTCAATCGTAAGGACAGTCAACCAAGTCAAGAAGTATTGTGGTAGTCTGTTAGTCGGACAGTCGTAATTTTCTCATTTTATCAATAAATCAGTATGCCACTCATCCAGTCAACCAATGGGCGATCGAATTCAATTCATCCATAACCACTGCTGCATTCAGTTATGCTGCTATGTGAAAGCTTTAAAGGGTGCGCGAAATTTTTTCCATCTTGACCTCCAGCTGAACCGGTCTACTCTTGCTATTGGAATTTAATATCTTACAGTCGAATATGGCTGAGTAACAATAGCAAAAACCATGAAAAACTTGACAAAAACTCGTTGCAAGAAAGACCAGGGTTAGGATACGCGTTGAGCACTGTGCTAGGCGAGCAAAAGGATATGGAACTGCAAAAGGGGTTCTTTGTGCGATTTGATCTAGTTCTTCTGTGGTAGAAGTGGTGACCGACGTAGCCAAATAGGTTGGGGTGTGATTTTCATTGGATAGTGGACATAAAACCTCAAACGATAGAGAAAGTTTTTTCTATTGTAATAGCGGTGACATCTCAGCAGAGTATATTTCCGAGTATATTTCTGCCACGAAAAAATCTCCTCTAAAAAATTCACTCGTAGGGGACTTAAAAGCAAAATTAAAAAAAATAGTTTATTATTATTGGGTAGTCGAAAAAGTCTTTTCGTATTTCTAATCAAACTTCAACTAATTTTTTTTATAATTATAATGAACTTTATTAAACCAAATATGTACCATTTTGGTCGACCACTTTTTGCCATCTTTCTTCTTGAGACATTATTCCATCAGTGTAAAACTTTTGTGGTTTCTCGGCGAAAAACTGCGACAAGTAATTTCCACAGGCTTCTCTTGAAGCCAACTTTACTCCATTAAGGGAGTTCTGCATTGGCCGAAACAAATGGTAGTCCGATGGTGCAAGGTCAGGGCTATATGGTGGATGCATCTAAACTTCCCAGCCAAGCTCTCCCAGTTTTTGCCGAGTCATCAAAGATGTGTGTGGCCTAGCGTTGTCCTGATGGAAGACGACGCCCTTTCTGCTGATCAGTTCTGGCCGGTTTTTTTTTATTGCTTGCTTCAATCTAATCAGATGTTGGCAGTAAAGTGTAGAATAAATCGTTCGAGCAGGCTGGAGCAGTTCATAGTGGATGATTCCTTTCCAATCCCACCAAACACAGAGCAGAACCTTTCGAGGCGTCACACTGACTTTGCGACCTTTTGTTGAGCTTCACCACCCTTACACCATGATCTTTTTCGCACATTATTGTCGTATTTGATCCACTTTTCGTCTCATGTTACCATTCGCTTCAGAAATGTTTCGATTTCATTTCGTTTCAGCAAAGAATCGCAGATGTCTATTCGGTCCATTAAATTTTTCACAGACAATTCATGTGGTATCCAAACATCGAGCTTCTTTTTGTAACCAGCCTTTTGTAAATGATTCAAAACCGTTTGATGATGAATGCTTAGTGCCTTGGCGATGTCATGGCAGCTTATGTGACGGTCCTGGTCAATCTTTTCCATAATTTCATCGACTTTTTCAACCATAGGTCGACCGGAGCGCGGTGCATCTTTCACATCGAAATTTCCAGAACGGAAGCGAGCGAACCATTGCTGTGCTACACGAACTGATACAGCATAGTCTCCGTAAACTTCACAAATTTCATTGGTGGCTTGCGTGGCATTCTTCCCTTTTTAATACTAAAATTTCAAAATATAGCGAATTTCTTCATTATTTTCACTCATTATTGAACAGCTATAACTTTTTTTTAACTTCTCCGATATTAATTTTTTTTTTGGTTAAATGAAGCTTAAAATGTCACCTTTCTAACACCATATGATATGACACAATGTGATTGGTAGCACTGGAGATAGATGACTCCAACAACATCTATTGACAAAATATTGGAGGTTGAATTAGTTTTAAAGGTGACACACAGATGGCGCTATTTATCACTTTATCGCGTTGGCGATACTGAATATATATTCATGACAAAGCCTCATCCCTAGGCTTTGTTTATCAGTATCTGTCATTTCGCTGAAGTATAAACAACGCAGTGTTTTCGTGCTCCGAGTATGTCAACTTTCGTGCCGTCGAAACGCAATTTGCGGGAAGCTTTGCTTTTCTGCTTCAATTTGAAAAAAAAATACAGCCCAAGCCCGTGAATTGCTGCAGGAGGCCTACCCAGACCATACTCCGTCGATTTCAACATGTGAGTACTGGTTTCGACGATTCAAAAGTGGTGATTTTCACACCGAAGACAAGGAGCGTCTTGGCCAGCCCAAAAAGTTCGAGGACGCGGAATTGGGGGAATTGGTAAACGAGGACTCGTGCCAAACCCAAGAAGAGCTTGCTGAATCATTGGGCGTTGATAAATCAACCGTTTGCAAGCGTCTAAAAGCGATGGGAATGATCCAAAAGCAAGGACATTGGGTCCCGTACGAGTTGAAGCTGCGCGACGTCGAACGGCGATTTTTTACGTGCGAATTGCTGATCGAGCGACAAAATCGGAAGGGTTTTTTGCATCGGGTGGTGACTGGCGACGAAAAATGGATCCACTACGATAACCCAAAAGGCAAAAAATCATGGGGTTTGCCCGGCCACGCATCAACGTCGACGGCCAAGCAGAATATTCACGGCAAGAAAATCATGCTCTGCATTTGGTGGGATCAGGTCGGCGTCGTATATTTTGAGCTGCTCCAACCGGGCGAAACAATCACGGGGGATCGTTACCGACTGCAATTGATGCGTTTAAGCCGGGCATTGAAAGAAAAACGGCCGGAAACGGTAAAAAGGCACGACAAGGTTATTTTGCAACATGACAACGCTCGGCCGCATGTTGCTCAACCTGTCAAAAAATACCTTGGAACGCTTGGCTGGGAAGTGTTACCCCACCCGCCGTATAGTCCAGACATAGCTCCCTCCGATTATCATTTGTTCCGGCATATGAGTCTCGATTTGGCGGACCAGCGGTTCTCCTCGTACGAGGCTACCAAAATATGGGTTGAGTCATGGATAGCCAAGCAGCGGCCAGAATTTTGGAGAAACGGCATCCGGAAATTGCCCGAAAGATGGGCGAAAGTTGTAGCTAGCGATGGCCAATACTTCGAATAAAATATTTTGTACCGTTTTTTCACAATAAAGCCCCAAATCTTCGAAAAAAACCTTTAAAACTAATTCAACCTCCATACGAAAAGACTTTTTCCACTACACATATTTGTAAACTCTCCAGATATTCTTTCAAGGTTAAAAGGTGAAAGTGTAAGATAAAATATGATTGAACCAGCTCTCTTGCAGAAGGTCTAAATACTGGTTAACCCTCGGGAATCTGAGAAACGGGACAAGAATATTATTTCAATTTTGAGCAATCGCGAAGTGAATGTAAACCGAACTCCTAATCGAATCTGCAACCAGTTCAAATGTTCTAGCTATGAGGGCAAATTTAGTAACAAAACTAATAATTACCGCTTACGCCCTTTTTTGGGTATTTGGCCGAGCTATTTCTCCCATTTGTTGTATGCGTCCTTATGTGGTCTTTTTCTATGAAATGGAGGGACGAACAGGATCCTCCGAACTGCAGATAGTGTTCTATGACAGAAATACATTCGAAGGTTTGCCATTGCCTGCCCAGGGGCGGCTGCTATTAGCGAAAAATCGTTTTCAACTGATGTTTCATGACCGCGGTTCGAACCCGTGCATTATCGTATGGTAGTCACACTTCACATACTTCCCAAAAAAATCGTGAGTCAGAATGTTATTGAAATTTGGTGCCCAGTCTCT
This sequence comes from Anastrepha ludens, assembly GCF_028408465.1. Taxonomy (NCBI): domain Eukaryota; kingdom Metazoa; phylum Arthropoda; class Insecta; order Diptera; family Tephritidae; genus Anastrepha; species Anastrepha ludens. Next base: position 32,241,464 of record NC_071498.1, read on the forward strand.
TCAATTTTGTTTATCTTCACATAGCCTACTATGAATTGGTCTCGCACTCCAAATTTCATTGTGGTGGGATTTAGGTTTACAAAATTAATACTCACAGAAGTAGTCATTGCGAAACCCCTTAGAATTAGACCTCATAGACAATATTCAACGTTACCGGAACGACCGGGCACAAATAAGTGAAAAAGGAAGGTGCGTTTTTGACTGTTTACGTTCGTACTAACCACTTGAAATTACTGATGAATTTCCCCAGGTGAGTGATATTTAAAGCCGCAATATCCGCAGGTGTATCCAAGAGAGAGCCCAGATGTCTCATGATGAGATGGAGGCCGATGAGAGGAGGGCAGCTGAGATGATTCCACCTCGTCCTCCACACAGCAGGACTTGAAAAAATCACAAATCCTACCTGATTGACACCTAACGGACAATGGCCGGTAAGGATACTTACTAAATCAAGAGCTGAGGCCTTGTTAGACTTAGAAGTTTCATCGAGCGCTCCCGATCCACCCGGCACCAGAAGTATCTCGCGTCTTTGCACGTTTGCGCACCATCACACCGCTAGCTGAGTGGACGCGACACCCATCTTTCTAGTGGCAGACCACAGATTCCCAAGAGAACCCTTATCCTCTCATTTTGCGATGAACCCATCTCCAGGCTGCCCTATATATGTAGCCAGCTCATCAACTCAGCAGTTTCCCTCTATGTCGCTATAGCCGGGAACCCAAATAAGCCTAATATCGAGGTATTCGGATGCAATCGAGAGAGAAGTCAAACATTTCTTGACTAATTTCGATTGTATAAACAACGAGTACAAGGCCCTAATTGTCGCTTGGCTGTCTTTGCAGATATTTACGTACTTTTGGATTACAGAAGTAGCAATTAATCCACTGCTTCCTTAATTGTGGCTGCATCCGCTTGGGGTTTCCCTACAGTAGTCAAAAAGCCTAAATTTTAGGTGATGGGGAACTGCTCACAGAAATACATTGTTTGCAAAGATGCAAGGTGACGCAAAATAAATAACCCTATCGAAAGATTCATAATTTTTGCAAATGGCAGCAATATTTGACACTCCTGAATTAGACAGCTGCAGTATACAAAAACACAAACAATGGAAACAGTAAAGTTCAGGTTGCTTTAGTAAAAAATTAAAAAAGAGTTGGATGCTTAATTTTGCGCCACCTTGCATAAGTGATCCATAGGCATCTCAGATGAACGAGTGCTCTATATTTTCAATCAAGAATCTCATGTGAAAAAACCATACGGAAAGTTAGCGCCGCATTCGTTAATAATTTAAAACAGACAAAACTATGAAATTGGATTTTTCAGAGCCATCAGAGAATTATTACAGAGATGGTGTAATATATTTGAAGGATTAAGTTGAGCGCGGAGATTACCCTGAATTAAAAAAAAAAACGAAAAAAAGGTCTGAACATTTTACTACACTTAATATTAAGAAAATATTTGTGAAGAAAATTTTTTTGATTTAAGAATTGCAGCCACATCCAGCTCTTGCCAAACACAGACTCCTCCCATTCCTTCTGCTTATATTTATTGTCGCAATTGACTGGTGCTTTTGCCACTGGCAGCAGCATTTCATTTTCGTGTCCAGTCATGTCGTATCGTAGCGGCTGCTATTTTCACCCTCAAGAGGCATTTGTTGCTCTCCTCCCTTGAATTTACTCAAAACTTCTTGTTGTTGCTACTAAGCTGTGGAAATTTTCGTGCAGAACTTTCGTTGCTTTTGACACTACTGACTGCTGCCAGTATATTAACCCAATTTTTTTCGCATACTTTCTACGAACTACGTACGCCCCTCTGCACTAGTGACCTGATTTCTGTGACGTCATTTGGGAAATTCAATTGATTTACAATGAAATTATGTCTGCATATATACTTACACGCACGCATACACACTAATATCCTACTTGCCTTCTCGTCGTTGCATCAAGCCTCACAAACGCATCCCTATTTATAGGCCAGACCACCGGTGTAAGCGCGTCACACTGCGATAATAAGCCTGTGTGTGTAAACTCACTGTATGTAATAAAATGCGAATGTGTATGTATGCATGTATGCGTGTATGTATAGTGAACTTTGTACGTCAAGGCTTATGCGCAACCTTCGTAACAGGTCAATTAATTCCTAATCAAAGAAAATACAATTTGGGCTATGACGGATTATTAATTAAAAATAGATAAAATCTACGAAAATGCGGTAACATTACAACAACAACACGAAATATATCATGAAAACGAGTAATTTCATAACAGCAAAATTTAGTGTTACAATAATAGCAATTTTTTTGTTGCAGTTATACTTCTGTTTCTGGTGACTTGAAAGGCGGTTTTGATAGCAAGACGAGATGAACCTTAAAATGGTAGCCCATACGGCTGTACAGAACTGTGTTAGACGGTTCATAGTCCCGTCGAAATTGGCAAGAACCTTCTGGTGAGCCTTTCCAAAGCAAAAGGTTTCTTAGGGCTATTGACTTCCCTATGACTAATTCATTTTTTTTAATATGAGCCAGTTCGAGTACATCTTTGGTCTTTTGCTATGAAGGCAGTCTAAGGAAGAAGTCAAAAAGAGTTTGGTCTAATAGTAAAAGAGGATGAGGGTGAAATATACCTTGTATTGGGTGGTTCTACACCTACAGACCTGGCTGCCACTGACTCACCAAAGTATTGTGTCTCAGCATTCTCTTCTGGATGCCAAGTTGATCGCATTTACATCGACTTTTCTACAGCCTTCTAAATACAAAGTGTTGAAGTGTTCAATGCTGTTGATTGACAAGCTCGCTTTTTACTTTTCCGCAATGGCCTAAATCCTATTTAAGTTGTCACACTCGATGACGTTCAATCTTAACCTTTTTTCGCGAACTCTGGTGTACCACAAGGTAGCATTTTGGACTCATTGCTGTTTATTCTGTTTATAAACTTCAGTAGTTCTTGCTTTTCAACCAAATCACAACAACTATCGTTCTTAATTTTTCTTTGCCTAAAACAATTTTTACTTTTATTCTGAATACGATGTCCTACTTGAAGTATAATTTTTAATTAGTCTGTAAAAAATTATTGTTTCATTGACTAAACATGTAAAATAAATAAACACTAAAAGTTTACCATCTGAGTGGAAAATGTGTCAGTGCTGGCATTTGAAACTTCAAAAAAGTGTATGGCTTTGTATACTTAGAAACCAGCATAAACATCATTTAGAATGGCAGTATTGGGATCAAGTGAAACATAGTTTTTAAACTGTATACTGCATATAATTCTGGGCATTTCGAGATTGGTAGGCAATTGCAAAACAGCTCTCCCGCGACGCCTCAAACCCGGTTTGTGGGTGGTCTCTCATCTTGCTCAACTTTTTTTTTTATATACATAGGAAGGTGGAGGATGTGGCAAATTTATTTTAGTGAATTGTGATATACATGTAGTATTAGCTATGGACCTACAAACTAGAGCACCCACAATTTCAAAAGTGGTACATTTTTCACTGCACGCACATTTTCAGATAGTTTGGGAAAGAAAAATTAAAACTGTAGGAAAATCAGGTCATCTGTAGTGGGAATTGGACAAGCAATTTGACTTAAAATCTAAAAATTAAAAAAAAGTAATAGAAGACTTTAAAGTTAAATAAATGGTTTAAGGGGTTACATGGGTTTCGTCGGGTAAAAAAAATGCCTATTTTCAATATTTGTTTTCTATGTAAAAAATTATTTAATTAATTCAGACTTTTTTCTGTCTTATAGATACACATTTAAAGAATAATTTCTGAAAATTAAAAAAAAATAAAAATCCTCCATTGTGACATCATTTCCGGTGACCCCTCGAAAAAAGTGCGTCCGCGTTGTCAGCATAATTCCTGACAGGATCATCAAAAATGAAAAAAACAAAAATAAGTGTTTTAGTTAAGACCATAAACTCGTGCTTGAACGAAGGAAAGAAAAAAAGTAAAAATTGGAATTTTTACTGACATTTTTCCCAAAAAATGAAAATTTCGGTCAAATTTACTTGACATTTTTTTTTTTTTTTCAAATAGTTGTAATTCAAAACAAAAATCCTTCGTCCAAGCACGAGTAAATTGTATCTCGTACACCTGTGTAAAATTTCATCAAGATCGGTTCAGTAATTTTCGAGAACATTTGACAACCGACTTTGAAAACACGGTTCCGAGAAAAACGCGTCTAAAGTTTTGAGTAACAATAAAAGTGACTTGGAGCACACACCTTCCAAAGGCAGTATCTACGAAACTATTATTCGGATCGACTTAAAAATTTCGGATAGTATTTTTGAGATGTTGTAGAAATTAATAAGCCAAAAAAATCGATTTTTTGAACCCACGAAACCCCTGTAACCCCTTAAGGAAATATAACATCATATATACTTTTTTGCAAAATGAAACCAGAAATATTTCTCTCGTACAAAGTACTCACCTACGAGTATCCATTATTTTTTTTTTAATAGTTGAAATAAAATTTTTCAAAACTATTTAGTTTTTTCTGACGGTCAAAATAGAGAATTATGTCAGCTTTACATCTTTTGATAAGACATTCAGTATAAATTCATTCAGCTCTACATGTTTTAATTATTATGCATTTTTACATCCATAGAAGAATATCAACTGGAACAAATTATTTTTTTTCTTAGCAAACATGAAAAAATGAGCTGCACAAGCTTAGAATGGCGAGGTGAATGGCAACTGGCAAAAATTTTGGTTTTTGTTGTCGATCCATAAAAGAAGATTAAAGTGAAGAAGAAGAACCTTTAAGTGTTTTTGCGACAACTGAAGTCCGTTTTTGTAACTATTTATGCTCGAAGAAGTTCTGAATTGAAATAGTGGATTTTGCGTAGGTATCTGATTACAAGGACTTGTGGTGAGCCTGTATCAGCTGTCGTCGCATTCCACCTTTCGCATGCGTAAAATACAGACAACTTTACACTGGAATTAAAAATTGCAAATAAAAAAGTTTTGTGCCCCGCGATATGTGAGATGCGTTCCAAATTGTTTGCAGAGAGCCAATTGCCACCGTTGCCTTTTTTATTCGGCTTTTGATATCATCGGTCGAACTGACAGTTACGGATATAATGCGACCCAAGTAGCAAAAAGATTGAACTTATTCCAAATCAATACCATCAATAGAGATGTGCTAATACGCACGACTTTATTTTTTTTGGATATTGAAGATCAGACTGTCTTTTTAGTCCTAGAATGTCAGACTGGTTTTTTAAGCTACTTCTTGCCCCGCTTAGATCTTCGTTGCCATGTCAAGATAGTTGTCTGGCAGTATACAGATGTCGTCTGCACAGGCGAGATCCGCTTGGCGCGTTTTCAGTCCCCAGGTAATGCCGTCTCCAGATGATACAGCATTCTATTCGTTCTATTCATTGTATTCGCTTATTTCGCGGTTTTTTTTATCAAATAAAAAGCAACAATCTCTTCCTCCAAATTCTTCTCAGTTTTTGAGACCAAAGACTGCTTCCGCATAGCAACTGGTCTAAAAATAAGATTTCCGGCATGTCATAAATCAAGCCTGTGAAAATAGGACATCTCGAAAGATATTTGCTTCCTCCGCAACACTAATTAGACTAAAACCGATGCCGGTGCCATCCCAAATAAAAGCCAATGCTGCTTTTTTCTGTTCTAATTAAAAATATAAAAATAATACATAAATTAAAGTTATCTGGTATCTCTCCATATACAATGAAAGACATATAAATAGTGAAGTCTGGTGTAAAAGCGAAATAAATGTGAAAAAAATAAAGTTTCAAATCTGTTGAAAAGCTTTAATGATGCGGCATAAATCAAAACGCCGCTCGCAATCACAATTCTGCTCTGAGTATTTCCTTAACATTTTATCACTCTCAGTAGTGCACGACTTTCATTCAACAATGCTCAACTTCAACATTCCCGAAACGAAGCACACTCACAGGTTGCCCACCACACATACCACACTACTACATATACCTTTCACACTACTTCGTAGTTCACTTACAAACTCGCTCTCTATGTTGCTCTGCTTTCTCTCCTTTTCCATACTTCTCCCTATTTCGTTTCCTCTGACTCTCTTTTTACCAACATAAACGCGGTATGAAATGCTGGTTAAGTGCTCTAGCACTTGACACAATCTCAGCAAATGGGTGAGCGCGCTCCTATACTTGTGAATGGGTGAGTTGGTGGTGGTATTGTCCCACCAAAATCACGCATACCAAACAAACAACAATAACATGCCCGATAAATGAAGGAAAGATGTGATAACGAATAGGAAGATGTTTAATGAAACAAAAAACAAAATGTACTCAAGAGCCAAACAACAATAAAAGTATTGAGGAATGCAAAGACCAACGGAAATAACTGGAGTCCTCCATATGCCGCTCCCATATAACGCTGACACATATGCCAGAATCAATTTGTCAGAAATTACGGGGGACTGCTTTGTCATTACTATGGGATGGGATATGTAAATAGTAGTTATAAATAGGCTGAGTGTACATACATATTTGCATATGTATGCTTACATGCAAAGGACGTACACGTACCCTTGTTTGCCATCAACTTCCGGTGCAACATTGAAAATGGCAAAAGCGGAAATTTCCTCAACTTTTTTATAAATTCTTTTTCCATTCTCATTTCTGCTTTATTACCTCGTAGTGATTTCCATATTTTTGATACTTTTTCTAATTCTACGGTAAATGTGCATATATTTATTTATATGTGTTTAGTAGAGTACCGGGGCAATCCGTTTACTCTTTAACTGGTTTCAAATATAAGAGTATGGGAATCAAATGAAATTAAATGTGGTTACATGTAGGAGGGCCATACCTCGAGTTTGTTGGGGTGAATTCGGTGAGTAAAATCACCAATTGATATGCAGGCGAGTTATAGGGTTATGTCGCATTTTCTAGACTAATAGAAATTTCGAAAATAATGTAGCCAAGAGGCACGGTTTTAGGATTTAAATACTATACACAGAAAGCATACGGTATTTGAAGACAACTTGGAAGTAAAACAAATCAGCTTTTATTTTGAGCAACATTTATTGAAACTTAACGAATATTTTATTCAGCATTTACTTATTATGCTACTATATACTACTGTGGGCGCAAAGTAAGGTGAATTTATTTGTCAAACTTCGCGGGATTAAAATTTCGCTCTAGTTAGTTTTTCATGAGTTGGCAGCACTGTTAATAGCATCTGAGCCAACTTTCATGGGAATGTCATTATCAGTAATATATTTACGCTTGTGTTTACCAAACGGCCAAGAGTGCATTTTTCGATTTTTACAATGTCTGATTTGATTGAGCAGAGAAGTGGCATCAAATTTTGCGGAATGAAATTTCGGCTGCGGAAACGATTAGCATGTTGCAGAAGGCATTTGGTGATTCGACCATTTCGCAGAAAAATGTTTATAAGTGGTACAAAGACTTCAAAGAGGGTCGAGAACGTGTTGATGTCTTGGAGCGCTCCGGACGACCATCGACGTCAACAGATGACCAACACGTCAATAAAGTGAAGGAGTTAGTGCTCAAAAATCGTCGTTTGACTGTTAAAGACCTTACTGATATGATCGGAATATCAGAAGGATCTGTGAAAACCATTTTGAAATACCATTTGGGCCTACGAAAAGTCAAATCTCGTTTGGTACCGAAAACTCTCAATTTCTTGGAAAAAAGTCGTCGCGTTGATGTGTGTGAAACAATGCTTTCAGCCTATCAGGACAAGCTCAAATGCATTATTACGGGAGATGAGATTTGGATTTATGCTTACGACCCTGAAACAACCGACCAATCTAGCGAATATCGTGCTAAAGGCGAGGCCAGACCGAAAAGAGCACGTCAAAGTCGTTCAAAAATAAAGGTCATGATGACAGTTTTTTTCGATTTTCGTGGTGTGGTGCACTATGAATTCCTTCCACCTGGCCAAACTGTTAATAAGGAATATTATTTGAGCGTTATGCGTCGCTTACGTGAAGCAATTCATCTAAAAAGACCAGAGTTATGGGCCAAGAACTCTTGGTTTTTGCAACACGATAATGCACACTGCACTCGTTTTTCGTGACCATTTGGCCAAAAATTCCACGCAAATCGTTCCGCAACCACCGTATTCGCCTAATTTGGCTCCGTGTGACTTCTGGCTATTCCCAAGACGCAAGAGACCACTCCGGGGAACGCGTTTCGAGTCGATTGAGGAGATAAAAGCTGAATCGAAGAAGGTGCTGATGGCTATACCGGAAATGGACTATTTGGCATGTTTCGGGGATTGGAAAAATCGGTGGCACAAGTGTATTTCATCGAGAGGGGATTATTTTGAAGGGGATGAAATTGATTTACAAGAATAAATAAAGATTTTTCATTTTACAACCAAATTCACCTCGCTTTTTGCCCACAGTAGTATCTATAAAATCATTCGACAAACTGTCATTAACTACAATAATCTCCTCGATCCGAACCTCGAAACGATTGTATGCCCGAATCAAATAGTTCTTATTCATATTCACGCTTCACGCGCAACTACGGTTCATACGTACTAATCCAGGCGATTAAGGTCTGAAGAATTAGGCGACCATAAGTTTGGTGTTCTCAGGCGATTCAGGGTACATATCTAATATGGGTTAGAAGGCGTTTTGATCGGCTGACTCGCTGTGTTTGCTCCGTCATAAACTGCTTTCTGCACATAACATAGGTTTTATACCAGAGATCTTAATCCTAAAATACATATAATATATTACCGATTTGAGCGGCAAATGTTGTTAATATACAGTCGCGTGCAAAATAATAGTAACAGTTTTTTTTATTACATTTTTTGTATATGTTAATAAAATTATAGTGTGTTTTACAGCAACAACCATATACCTCAAAGCTCTAAACTTTGTACACGATTCACAAAATGAAAAAAAATTAAAAAACTCCAAATCTCCAACTTATTACTCAGAAAATTTTTCAGAAAAATTCCATGTACGCAATTTTATAGCTCATTAAAAATTAATATAACTAAAAGCTAGTTTCAAGGTGCTCAAAACTCTTGTTGATTTTCGGCAATTTTGTTTTGATAGAAGTGCTGAGCCTTTTTCCCCATATGAAAGACTTCCGAACACGCGCTTTGTGCACTGCCAGAGAAAATGTAGATCTTATTGGAAATAAGGCGTAGAAATAGCACCGCGTATTGCATAAAAGGTCATCATTTAATTCTTAACTTTAAATATTTACCTTAAAGAAGTATATGTGGCAACCCTACTCAAAAATATTTACACCATCGCTTGCTTTTGCTCAAGTGTATTATAATTTTGTTCACCTAACGATTGTAAGTAACAGCATTAAGGAACTGACATAGATACTGACACATACAGGTACACCATATAATACAAGGTGAAGTCCAAAATACAAAAGACTGAGCTAAAATAGAAACGACAGGAGCTTTGTTCTGATAACTTGGAGTTTATTTATTCAAAATAGTCCCCTCTGACCTCGATACACTGTTTTGCGCGATCTAAAAGCTTTTCGAAAGAGTATTTCAGGTCATTGAACGGAATGTCCCTCAGAATGTCGGTACAAGCCTTTTGGGTGACCTCTACAGACGCAAAGCGTTTTCCTTTCTTGGCCAAATGCAATTTTTCGAATTGGTAGAAGTCACAGGGAGCCATATCAGGCGAATACGGTGAGGTATTGATGTGATTTCTTGTCAAAAAATCAGTCACAAGAGTATATCGATGAGGTGGTTAATTATCGTGCAATAAGCGCTAACGAATGCAAAGCAACAAACGTTTCAAAATGCCGAGATAGACAAATGCATTGACGATTTGGCTCGTGGGCGCGAAGTCCTAGTGGACAATTCTCTTCGAATCATAAAAACAAATGAGCATCGACTTGATTTTGACTTCTCCAAACACGATGTTTTGGATGGTGGCTCGTCTGGGGCCTTCCATTCGGCACTTCGACGCTTAGTTTCAGGTACATGTTGGAAACACCTCGTTTCATCACCAGTTAGAATGTTGTAAAGGAAGTTCTCGTCTTTTCTCACCTCTTCAATGAGGTGTTTCAAATGTTGAATTCTGAGCAATTTTTGGTCCTCAGTCAACTTGTGCGGAATGAGACGTACATAGATCTTTCGTAAGCCCAAATGATCAGTTAAAATGCGATAGATCGATGTTTTGGGGATATTCAACTCCGATTCCACAAACTTCACCGCAGTTTTCCGTTCATTTTTGAGAAATTTACAATCAATTTCGATGGAGTTTTCGGTGATTACTGATTTTGAGCGAACCGTATGTTCATTGTCACTTATGTCTTCAATGAACTCTGGCACGAGATAGACAATCATCGCCATAAACTGTTTTCGTCAATTCAAATGTTTCGGTAAAAGTTTCCAAAAAGTTTTCCAACTTTTTTAAGGAAGTTTTTATTAAATTCTAGTAAAGTAAAGTGCTATTATGATTGGAAATATTCGCTATTTTTGATCATTTTTTTTCGCTAATCAGAAAGTTCTGGAAAAGGCATGTTGACCGGAAATAGCCCATGCGTATGATAGGAATCACGAACAGTGAGGAATACAGGAAATGCAGTGAGAAGTGCCCAAAGAAAACTGTAGAGCAGATCCTTTGGGGGTGTGCTGCGTTATTCGCAACACGCGTAAAATATTATATCTAGAGGCACTACAGTTTGATGGATTGGAAAATACCTCAGCAGTAAGTTGGAAATGTACCCTTAAACTCTCAGTAGAAACAGGCTCCATGTGGGTGGACTACTTCAAAACACATACTATATGTTGAGATTGCAGCTGAAATATCCGATTTAAAATCAAAGACCGACTTACTCGTTTAGTATTATAACTTTTAAATATGTATCAAAGAAAAGTGCACAAAAAAAATGAATAACAAAAGAGAGAAAAAAAGTATAATAGAATATTGGCACTTGAGCAGAGATGCCATACTGGCATGCATATTGTATTAGAGAAGTAATGAAATATTTTCAACAACATAAATAATGAACTCCCTCTAGTATCGCTATGGATCGAACCGGTCTAGGCGTGACTGCAAGCCAACCAGTTCAACCGAACCTAACCTAATGGATGTTCATAAAATCGAACATCCATATAAATGAACGGGTGCTGTAATTGCTTTTTCAGTTCGTATATTATGAAAGCATTGCCCTTTGGCTTTAATACTTTAAAAAATACTTTTAATTCTATTAAGTTTATTTAAATATTTGCAATATAAAAATAAGAATGAAAGCTGCCGAATCGTACCAAAACTTTCTACTTCGTACTTAAGCACTTTCTTTAGTGATTTTGTATGGAAAAATACAATTTTATTGAAACCCCCAAACCTGCTATGAAATCTGCATTTCTCGCTAATTTATATTTGCTGTTATTGGTAGAACTTCCACTTTCGCAATGGTTTAAATCAGCCCGGGGTCTGCATACCACAGAGTAAGCAACTCAAGAGATTACTATGATATGTCTTATGTGCCCAAAAAGCGATTTTGTGGCCCTCTTCTCACTAAGTATCCACATCTTTTCCCGCTTTGAAAAGGCACTAAATGCGTAATATGTAACTGGTCCTTTTATAACCAGTACTCCTTTATTGCGCTGCATTTATGCTCACATCTAGAAATACTTAAATATCGCATACACATTTTCCTGATCTTGCTTTATTTTCTTCTTTGCTGTTTGAAGCTTTTGCTTTGTAGGTTTTTTTTTATAATTTTTTTTTTTTTCTTACTTTTTTCTGTAGCTGTCACTGACATTTTTGATGTTAATTTCTTGTTTCATCTGTCCCTCAGCCGCTTATTTGCAATTTTTATCTACACTTTTTTTCATTAAAGCTGAAATGGTAAGGCCTGCGAAAGAGAGTAGAAAATATACGCACAAGCACACATACATATATACACACACACATATATATATACTTGTGTAACGCGTAAAAGAACCAAATTGAAAAATGGATTTTTATGTCACTCGGTTTGCCTTTAACATTTCAAATTCGTGTCAGACTTCACTCATCAACGGCCGCAAAAAATGTCATCATTCTGATTCTACTTGTTTAATTTTATGAATATTTTGTACGCGTTGAAAATTTAACAGTTATGTAATGAAATGTGAGCCATTTTAAATTTGTGCACAAAATGTTAAAAATATATACAGAGGCATGCAAACACACACAAATACAAATATTTAATATTTATTTATTTTTACCTGCTGATAGTTGTACGACAACAAAGATATTTCAATACTATATTTAGAGCGTGCGATTTCACTAATCTGAAACGTGTTTTCAGTTCACTTCAGAGTCACGCATCCTGTCTTCTCTATGCCTCAACTTTTAAGTAACGACTTCCCTTTATAGCTCTCAAATAGCTCGCCTTAAGGCCAAATCTCGAACACCAAGCACGAAGCGTCGATTACTTGATGTGCTGTACGACTTTATAAGCCAGGCTGCTGAATATCGCCCAAATGCAATTTCAGGCCACCAAAGGGCGGTAATAGCGACCGCTTAATCGAAATTACAGCATTTTCGTAAAAAAAATTAGCCAGTGATGCCGGTCTCAAATCTACACCACATTGCTACTTTTAGTGAAAGCAGGGTCGCAGTTTTTCCCATCCCCAGATGCGGCATTTAGGTTTCGGTTTAGGTTATACTGGCTAGCCGAAACCACGCAGAGACCACTTGGGTCCATAGTGATACCAGATCAGTGTCCTATTTAGCGAAAATATGCATCACTTAAGATGCGCGTACTGTTCTCGAAATTTAGGAGTCGCTGAGTCAGTGATCTCTGAGAGCACCAAGGTAGCATAGTCTAGTGAGAGAGAGAGAGCCGGACAGTATCATAGAAGATGCTCCAGAGTTTCTCGTGTAAACGGCTCCTTGCAGTTTTATGCAAACATCGCTAAGGGTTAGATTTATATTGTAAGCGTGTGCTGCAACTAGGCAGTGCCCTGTTAGTATACCAAATAAAGCTCTGCTGTGCCTTCCATCGAACGATATAACCGATTTAGTATACTTCTCATCATATACGTGTTTACACATAATCCTGGCAACTTTGCAATTGGTTAAGCTAAACCATCTGCCTTTTGGCTTTCTTAGCATGCGTTCCTCTAGTTCTTTTTGAATTGTGCGCAGGAGTTTAAGTATCTAACTTGTTTGATCCTCTACAAGTCTCGCGCCTTTTGACGTGATAACGTCTTATAATTCGATTTAACAGGCTGCACGCACGAAAAAATGTGTCGTTACCGTGCTCATTAGTGTTACCTTGCTCATTTGTCGTTACCTTGCTCATTACCGTTACCTTGAATTAACTGCAAGCGAAAGCGCGGAACGAACAAAGCAAACGAACGGCAACGTTTGACATCTTGCTCTCTCCTACTTATGTGAGCGTATATATGTATGTATATGCGCATATGTACATATATAAATTCACGTATTTGTATTTGCATATGCCTTCTTATTGATTACTATTAATTTGATTTACTCGAAGAATTTAAAATAAAACCAAGCTTGTTAATAATACCTGTTGTTTTAATGTTATTATTATTAATTTTTTTATTATATATGAAGGAAAAAATGTAGGGTAATATTTACCATATACCTTATAAGATATGTTGTATACTAATATATGTATATAAACATGCATATACATATACAATTTCGCGCAATTTTCAAAAAGAACAAATCTATATGTAAAGATGCATACAAGTCATATGGACATATCAAATATACGAATCTATTCCGTACGCAAGCAAATGTAATCTAATGTGCTTGAACTGCAAGCGAGAGCGCGGAACGAACGACAAAGAGCACAATCGGCCCCCGCGTTCGGCAACGTTCGACATCTGGCTCTGTCCTACTTGAGTGAGCATATATATGTATGTATATACGCATTTGTATATAAATTCAAGTACTTGTATTTGCATATGCCTTCTTCCTGTGTGCATGGTAATGAACCATTTCTCTGTTGAGAATAGGACGATGATAGAAAAAGTAGGAAATGAAAGGGATGTTTCGAGTGTAAAGTGTCTTGAAAAAGGCAAATCGATGATGGTGCCTCTTAGTGTTGTTGACTTATGAACGTCTGATGCACAATCGAAATTGAACATCTCTTTCATGAATTTGATAAATGTTTCGTCATTTTTCACGTTTGTGTAAATGTAACTTGACCTATTCCATTGCAATTCCATTTACCTCCTCCTCTATATCCATACAAAATATCTATCAAACAAATAAAACTAAAATTTTGTTTTGAAAATTGCAACCATTGCATTAGTATTTTCTTATGACGTTGTCACGTTAAACTATCGTCAGTAAACCGACTTTACAGACAACCTCTTTTTTAGCTATTCCATCCACTGTCTCATTTCCCTCTATGCCTTTATGCCCAGAAACCCAATAAACACAAAGCGTGCGGTTACGAGCGAGCTTGTTAATTGCTTCCTTTCCTTACATTCATGGACATTTTTGGATGATACACAGTATGATTTTATCGCTTTTGTAGTTGATCAGCTATCCACGTAGAATTTTATTGCGCAGTTAGTTGTTGCATCTCTACATACAAGCTCTGCTGCTTTTCTTACAGCAAATAACTCAGCTTGAAACACAGTACCATAGTTAGGGAGTTTAAACGCATTATTGATGGTGAATTACGCACAATATATGTCAGCGCCAACCCCCTCTTCCATTTTTGAGCCATCATTTAATACATTGATGGTGTTTCTCCTCTGGACCAAGCCTTCGCGCTATCGTCTTCTTTAACGGTCTTTAGAGGTTTTTCAAAACTCGCAACTGGAACCATATAGTCTGAGTTGACTGTAGCATTCCAAGTAATAGAGGTATGTGCGAAAGTTCTAGAGGTAAGTTATTCAGTTGTTTGTAGCCTCACAGCTGAGTTTGCAGACCGATTTTCTGCATAGAGATCAATTGGTATTAGGTTGAGAATAGCCTCGAGAGCTGCCGCAGTATTTGATTTCAAAGCTCCCGTAATGCAAAGGGCAGAGAGTCTTTGAACTTTAACTAATGGGCTGAGATATTTTTTCTTCCTTCCATATAATAATATAGGCCTAACAATTGCAGTGTAGCACCAGTGCATAAGAGCGAGCACATGGGGTATTCCTTTTAGATGCGTATAAAGCATTCGTGGACTTCTTCACCCTCTTCCCAACATTGGATTTTCACGTTTATGTCCACATAGTTACTTGGTGCAGGATTTCAGCGGTAGAGAGACGCCGTGGAGCGAGGGTAAAATCCATGCTGGAACTCTGTACTTCTTTGTAAATAGTAGTAAGTTTGTTTTTTCAGCATTGACGCTCAGGCCAGTATTGCTGGCCCAGTTGTGTATTGGCTTGAGAGTGTCACTCATTAGAGCACTTAGCGTAGACAGGCACCTTCCTGCAATAACTATAGCAATATCGAAATCAGCCTTGGAGCTCTACCTTCAAATCGAATCAGTATTTGGTTTATGACTCGCAACCAGAGAAGTGGCGATACGACATCCCATTGAGGAATAACTCCACGTGCTTCCCTCGTTAAAATAGTCTCAATCTATTCTGCCACACTCCTTATGTAGTTCATGAGACTTGCAATCCAATGATATATGCAATGATACTTGCAATCCATTTCTACACCATTAAGGCTTTCTAATATAGCGTTAGTTGATATATTGTTGAATGCCCCAGCAATGCTCCAGAAATACTCCGAAAGCAAACATATGCCATATATTCCAAAGCATTTTCAACATTAGCGACCAGAGTATGTAGTGCAGTCTCCATGGATCTGCTCTCAATGTACGCGTGTTGTCATTTTGACAGCCCTTCAGGACCTAACCTGTGCCCTATATTGTATTAAAATAGGTTGAACAGGCTGATCATGCCCCTACTTCAATGCACTAACAAAATTTACTCATCACTTATCATACTTCATTTGGCTAATTTAAGCATTATTTTGCTAAAAATAATTTTACTTATCAAATCAATGATAGGCAACTTTATTAATCAGTGCTTGGATAAGTGTTTCCAAAAATGTTGATACAAGCAAAAAAAGTGTTTGAAGTTCTTCCTGATGCTCAAAAAACAAAAGGAAATCCATAATTTTTTTTGTCAAATTTATGGGCAAATGATTTAATACTGTTTTAGGGTCGATCTTTAGCTCCTCGGTGATGCTACGACTACTAACATCGATTATTTATGTAATTTTATCGACATTTTCCCAAAAATACCTGAAGGAGTCGACGAAACCAAAATTCCACGTAATTAGCTGTTACAGTAGCGGCACCATAAACCCCATTCTCAATTTTTGCGGCCTGGTTTGTTTGTTCGCCTCTATCAAAGAAAAACTCTAAAATGCACAGAACTTTCTCTTTGTTGACTTCCATGGTTAACACCCTGTAATTTACATTTGAATGAAAAAAGTAAAAAATTGCAAAAGAGTTTTTTTAGTGTGAAATATCACCTTGACAACGAGCATAAACTTCAAATTGTTTGAAGGATATTTTACGAAATATCCACCACTACAGCCATCTACCGAGAAATAATGGACTCCTTTTTCCCAAACCAAAATATGTCAAATTTTCCAAAAGAAGCGTCAAATGGTGCCTATCAACGGGTCCCGGTGGTCTAGAAATTTCCAAAAATCAAATTTCCTTTTCGATACTTCGAAGGAATAGCATCTCAAGAGTATACTGTAAAAATTTTATGCGGAAATTCCCAATATTAAAGCTTCTACAACCCATCAACTAGATAGAGAGCGGTCCGCACATCAAAACCAGTGAAAAAAAACCCGATTTTACGAACTTTTTTTCAAAGCGCGCTACTTTGTCAATCTTTAATTTTTTCGATTTGTTCTAGTTTCGGCCATCACTGCACTCTTTCTGATTAGGAATTTTCTTGTCCGTCTGGGTCCAATTTTTCCAGAGGCATTTTTATAATAATAAATATTGGTTTTAAAATTAAAACAAAATTTTTTGTATGCTCACTAGATGTAGTAATAAACACGAAAAGTTCAAATAACGTTTTCTAAATTTTTAATCGCAAAAAAAATAGTGAAAATAGGTGAAATTTTCGTGCTCAAGACCACCAGGTCCCCTTCAGGCTACATGTGTCCAAGACCAAAAGTATAAATGTCAACCCTCGTATAGCAATGAACAGATTTTTTTATTAAAAGACTAGCGACATTCGATATTTCATTCTGCATATCCTTTTTTTTGTTTTTGTTTTTATTTAGTAAAAAAGTTTTTCAAGAACAAAATTGGAATGAATATGGGATTCTCACTAAACAACTTGGACACTACAGATGGCTTCAAAACGGATTGTGGTGTTGGGGTAGGTATCTATTCCCATAGACTTAAAATTAAAAAATCATTACGTCTTCCTAATGCCTGTAGTGTTTTCCAGGCGGAAGTACTAGCAATTGGGGAAGTTTGTAGGCTACTAATCGCGGATTTCTCTTTCAAGGGCAATGACGATATTCTTTCGGATAACCAAGCTGCAATCCAGCCACTGGATTCGGCGACAACAACCTCTAAGCTGGTGGAACAAAGCAGGACTAGCTTTACCACCTCGAGCGAAAACCATAAAGTTACCTGAATCTGGGCCCCGGGACATCGGAGCATTGAAGGCAATGAAAAAGCAGATGAACTGGCAAGAGTGGGATCTGCCATGATTAACGTTCTTGTAGAATCGGTATACACACCACTGGGTATAATCAAGAATACAATTTCCTAAAAATCCCTCCAAATCGCGGATTATGGATAGAGAGACCAGACGACTTGCAAATTTAGCAAAACTTTATGGTCCTCGTACAACCTCAAACAAACAACATTGATAAACATGAAACGACGGGACGCCTGCATAATAGGCTCTCGGTCTGTCGGAGAACAAGGGTATCCCTCACAACAAATATTGTCACAGTTGCAAGCAACCGGAGAAAAAGGAAATAATCTTCGACTTCCTCTGTGAATGCCCTGCCCTATGGAAAGACAGAATGTTAACCCTGGGCAAACCGCTGTTCAAGAGTCTCGAGCAACTGTCTGGTTTAGATGTCAACAACCTGATAAGGTTCCTGAATCGTACAGACTGGATATAGTTATGCTGTAAATAACTGGTAAACAAATTGGTAACGAGGATGTGGCAACAAAATGGTACAGAAACGCTAGTTGGATTCTGGACGAATCACCACTTAAACCAACCAACCAACCAACCACCAAATTGGAGAATTAATTTTGCGACACCTATACGTATGGGATTTTCCTTGACACTCGCAAATGTTTACCAGCTCCATACAAACTTCAGTGTACATTTTGGGGTGAAGAGCTTCATGCCTGCAATTCGGCGTGCATTTTCCGAGCTGAAATTAATGGATTTGAAATTGGCTCAGTTTTAATTCTTAACTCGTTTGGTCGTAATTTGTGGCTCGCACGTTAATTTCATAGGACTTCTACGTGAATGTCTCTTGTACGCTCGAAGGACTTTCCCGACAGGCATATGTGATCATTTAGAAGATGAATCACAAAAAAATTTAGTTCCTTCAAAAAACCCATCAAACTAAAAACACTTCATAGTTCTTACTCCAAAATCATATACAACAATTCATTAAACTTTGACGGCTGTTTAAAGTCCAAAGAGACATAGTCCCACAAAGCAATGAGTTACATGGCTCAACTCAACTATACCAATAACTCGAATCCCATCAGATCAGCAACCAAATACTCGCACTAAGTCGCACGTGTTTAAAAGTCGAAGAACAGCAACAACATAAGACAAAATCTCAGCCCGCTAACCCGGTTGGCCTCTGCTGGTTCAGCAAAAAGCGAAACGGATTGTTCACACACATTTCAGTTGTGCAACGAGCAGCAAAACATATTTCGCAATCACCTTAGCGTGACTTCAAAACGCAAACTCTGTAAAGGAGCACCGAGCAACAATAGGTGCGGTGGCGGGTTGCTCAGGAGGATGGGATGGTAGTTGAACGTTTTTGTACCGTCCACTGCCTGCCATTTGTGGTCGCGCAGTGCGCTCAACGCAGCGCTTTCGGCCATCGCCAGGGGAGTGGACCTACTTTCCTACTTTTCATTGCAAGCTAAGCTAATTTGTTATTTTTTGTGTTTAGTAAGCTTACATATTTTTTTTTTTGTTCTTATTTTGCAGCCTTTCTGCATTCGTTTATTTCGCTTTATGATTACCTTTTTTCTTGTATTATTTTATTTTTTGTATTTTTTCCTTTTTTTGTTTACTTTTTCTTGCTACCTGCTAGTGATTCTTAGACCCTCGTTTTATGGCAGCCACATTTTTTAAATTCGCAAATTATGGGGCAAGGCTTGTGCTCTTTGTTTTACTCGCTGTAGTAAATAACATTATGATTGTAGCCCCATAAGAATTGTAATGTTGAGACGGGCGTAAGGAAGTTTTGTTTATGCGCTTAAATGTATACAACCAACTTCTGTGGTTAATTTATCTTAGGTCTGCATATATAATTTTTTCCACTTTTTCGCGTATATTTGTGACCAATGAACTAAAAAAGCAGACAGCCCATTGAATTCAAACTCATAGAATAAATTTGTATCCCAAGCCAATTAGAACAAAACCGCCAGATTTTCTACTAAGTAGAGCTATGGTCAAGGTATCACTAAAAATTTGGTTCAAATTCGAAACGGAATGTTCAATAAGTGTTTCGGTGCGACAGGAAAAAACACAATTTAATGCTTTGAAATACATTTTATTGTTCAGTATAGTCTCTCTGATCATCAATACAGTTTTCCCAAAGATATTCCAATTTATGAATTCCATCCCTAAAGTGAGAATGTGGAAGGACTACAAAATACGTTTTTATGTCCTCATCATTTGATGAAAAACGCTTTCCGCGCATGCATTTTTTTTAGGTCTGGAAACAGTTGGAAGCCCAAATATGGTGAGTACCTTTGGATGCTCCAACAACTCGAACATTAACTTATGGATTTTAGCCATTGTCAAAATGCCCCTGTGACCTGGCGCATTGTTGTGATGAAAAATATGGTTTTTCTTTTGCAAACTGGGTTCTTACACAAATTTTTTCCTTCAGCTGTTCTAAAAGCTTACAATAATATTCCGAATTTATTGTTTTACCAGTTTGCAAGTAATCCACAAGCAAAATTCCTTTCGCATCCCAAAAAACTGATACTAACACCTTCTTGACCGATTTCTGGACACGAACTCGTTTCGGAGCCGAAGAACATGATTCACAACACCCATAGTGATGAATCGACGCACAAAATCCAATTTGTCCTTTCGAAAACTCTCTAAATGTTGCTGAGAAAGTCGCTTTTGAACGTGTTTTTGTTCCATTCCTAGCGAAAACGGCATCCATTGTGCACAGAGCTTTCTGAAACCCAATGCTTCAGTGAAAATATTGCTTACACTGGCTTCTACTAAATTTCTTTCAGCTGCTGTATTCTTTCTATGATTTCCGATGTTTTTGCTTTTTTTCGACGTACCTGACGTGGATCGTCTTCAAGACTTGTACGACCACATTTAAATTCAGCAACCCAACTTACTACTGTATTAATAGATGACGAAAAGTCCTTTCATACTTTCGACATTCGTTCATGAATTTCCTTTGCTCTTAAACCTTCCAAAAAATAAAAATTCCATCACTGCAGGATAGCCGATTTTTTCCATTGAAGAAAATGTTAGGACACGTCGATACTAAATGGCTTGTAAACAAAGAACTAATTGACAGATTTAAATAAAACTTCATACACTTTTATATGAAGAGGGTACGAACATAGCAAAGAGAAACGTAGGCTGGTAGCAACGACTTCTCTTATCGAACCGCTAAACTAAAGTTGCATAAAGGGAAATGTTTTGTTCAAAAATTGGTCCGATATATGGCGCAGAGGTCGAATTATCTCTAAAAATGTTCTTAATGATCCTCTTCCAACAAGTTGTCCACGTACCACCTGGAGACGGTCAACAAAAGCTGAAATGAACTTTCTTGGTATTTCAGGAAATGAGCTGGGATATATGGCTCAAGACCGTATCCTTTGGCGAAGAAACGTAGTTGGCGCCCTATGCTCCTACCGGAGTTATAGAAAAAAAATCAAAAATATATGTTACACAAGGTCTGAAAGCTCACACCAACAACAGCGGTGCTCTGAGTTCAAGGTAAGATGAGCCTTAATATTCTACTTCCACCCACTTCTACTCGCACTGTTTGTAGCAGAACGACCGCAGTGACTTAAAGAAGGATTGTAAATATGTGTGCGCTCAAACAAAAGAGCAGCTGCTGTACACGACAGGCAACAACACACAAACAAGGTGAAGTCCAGCATAAACAACACTAGCGCCACAAAAATGCTTTTGACGGCTCCATCTCTTTGATGAGTTAGTGCGTTGGAAGTTACATCCTTAGCTAACTTTTAGTGAAAGCTTGGTGGCATTCGGTTCAGTGGAAGCGAAGTTATTGCATCTCAAGTGTCAGCATGCTTGTACCATCGGTACAAAAATGAGTTTCGAACAAAGACCTAATATAAAGTTTTGTTGTAAAATCGGTAAAATGTTTACCGAAACATTTGAATTGATGAAAAAAGTTTATGGCGATGATTGTCTATCTCGAGCCAGTGTTCATGAGTGGCTTACACGTTTCATAGATGGTTATTAGGACATAAATGACAATGAATCATACCAATACCATCAGTAATCACCGAAAACTCCTTCGAAATTATTCGTAAATTTATCAAAAATGATCCGAAATCTTCGTTGAAATTCATGGAATCGGAGTTGAATATCTGCAAAATATCGACTTATTCGATTTATCGCATTTTAACTGATCATTTGGGCTTACTAAAGGTTTGTGCACGTTTCATTCCACCCAAGGTAACTGAGCACCAAAAATTGCTCAGAACTCAACATTCGAAAGACGTTATTAGAGAGGCGCGAAAAGACGAGAACTTGCTTTACAACATTGTAACTGGTGACGAAACGTGGTGATTCCAACATGAACCTGAAACTTAGCGTCAAAGTGCCGAATGGAATGCCTCAGATGAGCCACCATCCAAAAAATCGCATTTAGAGAAGTCAAAAATCAAGTCGATGCTCATTTGTTTTTACGATTCCAAGGAAATTGTCCACAAGGAGTTCGAGCCAACTGCCAACCGGCCAAATCGTCAATGCAATTTTCTATCTTGGCGTTTTGAAACGTTTGTTGCATCGCATTCATCGAATTCGCCTTAATACCGCGAAGGAGCAAGCTGGCGCTTATTGCATGATAATTCACCATCTCATCGATCCACTCTTGTGACTGATTTTATTACTAGAAATCGCACTTTAACCATCAATCACCCATCGTATTTGGCTGATATGGCTCTCTGTGACTTCTACCTATTTGGAAAATTACATTTGATCATGAAAGGAAAACGTTTGGCGTTCGTAGAGGCCATTCAAAAGCCCTGTACCGACATCCTGAAAAACATTCCGGTCAATGAGCTGAAACACTCACTCGCGCAAAACAGTGCATCGAGGACAGAGGGGACTGTTTTGAATAAATAGACTCGAAGTTATCAGAACAAAGCTCCTGTCGTTTCTATTTTAGCTCAGTCTTGTATATTTTGGACTTCACCTTGTATGTACCCACACAAGCATATGTAGATGCGTAAATACATTTTATATTCATATTTTAATAGAGGTCCACAAAAAGCTGCAAATTTGACAAATGGCAAACATGTGCCCAAATGTACACACGTACACACCCGCATATGTAAATAAATATTTGACATCATTTCTGCGCTTACGCATGCCAGTATATACACGCATGTATACACATCTATGTGCATTAAGGTGCACCTTAACTCCATTTATTAAATACAATCTGTTTTAACTTAACATTCAGTATTATTTATATTTACTTCATTATTAAAAGCAGTATGCCTAAGAGCTCCCAGTGAAGCTCGCTACGCAAAATTCAGATTTTCTCAGTCTTTGTGGTAAGTTGGTCTTATATATTAAATTAGAGGCTCGTGGATTTGGAGGGATAGGAATAATTGGCTTATATTTATGACTAATACTGCTAACTTCATCGAATAAATGCACGCATATGTACACGTAGTATTCTGGGTTGAAACCTTTGAAGGATTTCTATGCTTGACATCGAGACTGAGCCCCATACTTGAACCCCATATGCCCATATTAGCTTTAGTATAGATTTGAGCAACATTTTGTTATCCAGTGATAATGCAGATTTTTGATTGAGTGGGCGAAGTCCTGTTAGCCTTCTATCGAGTTGAATACCCAGGTATTTTGCTTGATCAGCTCAAGGTATTTGGCAGTGATTTAACGTTACTGGAGGACACAAGGCTTCGCGAAGTAAGAAAGTTATCTGGATTGGTTGGCTTTTATACGCCACTTGTCCAAACAGGTATTGACTTTGTCGAGCTTGTGCTGCAGTACAGATGAAGCAGTGGTGGCAATGGTAACCCATTATAACCCTATCGTCCGCATATATAGCTGTGTATGTGCTTTTTACCAAGGATAGATCCGAAGTAAATAAAGTGTATAAGAACACTATTTTGAGGCACGCCTCCTTCAATTTCTTGAAGACCAATAACTTCATTGTTAACTTTCACAAAAAAGTATCTGCTTGTGTTATATCTAAAAAGACAGCAGCGCAGTATTCTCTCTTTTCTAGCGCTTCTCTGGCGAAGTTATGGACTGAATTGACCTGCTCAATGGTCGAGTGGTGTCGGTGAAATCCAAGCTGGTGTGTGAGAATTAGTTACTTCAGTGTAATAATCGGCTTGATCCCTTTTAAGAATAGTTTTTCAGATAGTCGCCTTATTGGCCTATAGGGGGAAACCATATCTGGAGGTTTACCTGACTGCGCCTAGTAATCAATTGCTCAACACTTCCTTGAAGATAAAACATGGCCACATACTATGCAGAATTGACTGATTTAAAATAAGTTTTGCTCTAAGTCAGCTCATTCGCAATACAATTTTCACGAATACTTTGAGTACAGAGGCCCAGACGGCGTGCGTGGTGCACCGCTTAGCCATCTCATTAAGAATATGCATTCTGTTGGTGCTTTGGAAAAAGAATTATTGCACTGAGAAGATTTTATGGCAGTTTGACTGTCGGAGTAGTTAGTGATCGGTTGTGCTGCATCTGACGAAATCCTGACCCACTGTGCAGCCTCCTTTAGAACTACTAATCTAGCTGAAAAGGTGCTGCAGTAGTGAGACAGCGGTAGACTAAGGTTCAGTACTTCTAGGTAGATGTCACTCGCAATATCTGTATGCAGATAAAAGGATTGAAGTCTTTTTATCACAAAAAATCAAAAATGTCTTTGAAAGATTCAGTACACAAACAAGTTTTATATAGAAAAATCCTTAAGTACGGAATGATGAGCCCTTCCACAAAATTAATTTGAATAAAAGTAGTAAATAAAACGAATATTGCTAATGATTCGGTAGAGAGCGTAATTAAGTCTATGAAGTATTTCAATAACATCTTGTCAAAAAATTAAAAAGAACAGCTACGAGACGCAAAGAAATGGAATATTTCTAGGGCGAGCGATGCTCCGTAGCGGAAAGTCGAAAAATAAGGTTCACCCTAATCTACATATTTATCTATGTAAGCTTACTTCCTGCTTCTGTATTTAGCTACACGTATTCGTTGGTCCTGTTGACATAATAATTGACGAAACATGCAAAAGAACTGACATAAGATGGATGGCTCAAATTCAAGAAATTCTGTTTTCCATGTAAACACTCAATTTACTATGCGCTGACATAAGTTGTGCCAAATATTGTATTTGTAGGTCCTGTAATGTGTTTTACTAGTCATAAAAGTGTCCGCCTGTGCGTGATTGGGAGCTCACGTAAATATATGTGTGTGTGTGAATGTATGCATGTACGCGTGCATGTATTGCGTTATTTGTGTCATTGGCATAAGTTGGCATAGGCAGCTTAGCACGAAGCACAGTGCACCTTGATTGGCTAGAAATCACAAATTTCTGAGTAAAGAACTCCAACCTGTTTTGTCACAATTTAATGGGAACTGAGCCGAAAATACTTTTCTACCTGTAATAACTCAATATAAGCGGGTGACAGAACAAGCCAAAAATATAAGTTTTGTAACGTACAAATCAATCAACGAAATATTTTTTGCAAATGCATTTTCTGGAAACAACTTCAATTATAGCTACGAATTCTCTTTCACGTCTTTTATTGCCTGAGAACTATTGTCGGGGAAGCAATTTGAGTTTTGGAGAATGAAAAAAGTTAGGCAGCGCCTTATCAGAAGAATGTGGTGATTGTTCGATAATAAGAAGATGTCAAAGGTTGTCAGAAATTTCCACAATGAACGAAATAGAAAGAATCTGTCAATCAGTGGCGTGAGAAAAAATTCTTTTTTGTACGACACATTACAGAGAAATTCATTATTTTCGTTTCTAAATTGAATTATCTTCATTGATTGCTTGATGAATTTTTGTAGCTTGAGTAGATACTTGGAACATGCTAATTTTGGTCTCACTGGGCGTATGAGTTACTAATAATTCGCAGACTGACTGGTCATACACACATACATATGCATATTTAAATGTGTTAGTAATATAAAACTTTGAACATTAGTCCAGCGATATGAATTATACGCCAATATGTGGAATTAGAAATGGTTAATTTTACTACAAAATATATCTATTAACGATTTTATATGTGACTGCGTAGCCCTACTAGGCGTATGAGTAATCAGTCGGCAGAAAACTACTGCAATGACACCGCTTAGACAGCGCCTTGTGAATAAATTTGAATATTTTTGATGCGAATGCATGAACGATAAACCCCTACTAGTAATTGATAAACGACGACCAAGCGATTATCGATTATCAACTATCGATGTTAATTGTGAGTGCCGAATTGTCATTCAATTATCGACTGCTAATAGTTGTTTGTCACTCATTTTTCTACGATTTCTAAGTAAGTGGTTTGAAAATTGTAAACAAAAGGAATTATTATATAGTATGTTTGTAGAAATTATAGATCCAAAGTGTAAGCAATACAAATAAGCTTGTACGCCTGGTCAATTCCTAATATTGCGAACGTTTATCGATCGTAATACAAAGTACCAATGGTAATGGGTTGTACGGGCTAGAGTAAGGCCTTTATGCACTGCGACCAGAATGACCAATTGTGCGCTCCTAATTACTTAATTATAATTATTTAGTATACCGAGGAATCGAACCAGCTCCTTAGGAGGGAGCAATTGTAGGTCTTTCTTCTCTAGTAGGTACGAGCCCAGGATTCTGTGTCTCTTCTGGGCTACTACCTCACAGATGATGATTAAGTGTTCCATATACTCCTCTTCCTCACAGCAGAACCTGCAAGATCTTGTACTAGACAACCCTATTGTGTTAGAGTGTTTATTACAGGCAAAGTGACCTGTAAGTGCTCCACAGATTAATCTAAGGCCCTTTTTATCTAAGGTTAGAGCAGATTTTGCTCTGTTGGCATTGAAGTTCAAAAACTTTTTGGAGTGATTAAGGCCACTTGTGCCATTAAAGTGTTCATTGATTTTAGTTTGAATCCATTTTTGGTTTCCTGGAGTATATTACCTTTGTTAAAGCCGAAAAATGGGGTTGGTCCACTAAATAGCCTTTGTGCCCCTTTTTTGGCATAAAAGTCTGCCTTCTCGTTTCCTTCATGTCCCTCATGTCCTGATACCCAAATCAGTGAAACCTGATTATGAATAGCCAATTTATTGAGTGCATTGTTACACTCTATTACGACTTTTGACTTAAATGTGATGCTATTCAAGGCTTTGAGAACCGGTTGCCTATCCGAAAGTATTTTAATTTTAACGTTCTCCACTTTTTCCAATGTTTCCGTTTCGACGAAGAGCTCCGCATGGAAAATCTTGGTTTCTGTACTTAGTGTTAGGAATTTGTGTGTTCTAGAACCCACTATTCCTCCTGTATGGCTCCTTTTCTTCTGTTTACCGCCCCCTGTATGGCATCACAACGGACGAATTTTGATTATTTGGCCAAGTGGAGCCCTCACAAGAGTAGCCATTTATCCTACTGCGCACTTCATTTTTAGTGTCAATAGATACTATTTATAAAAATCACAAAGTAGATAACGCAGGCTTCGACGAAATATACACTTCTTCTTCCTTTTAATTGGCACGATAACCGCTTACGCGATACTAAGTGAAGCCAAGTTCTTCCCCACCTGATCTTTCCAACGCAGAGGAGGCCTTTCTCTTCCTCTGCCCCCTCCAGCTGGTACCGCTACGAATACTTTCAGAGCTAGAGCGTTTGTATCCATTCGGACGACATGACCCAGCCAACGAAGCCACTGGATCTTTATTCACTGCGCTACGTCTGTGTTATCGTAAAGAGCTGTATGAGGCTCATCGTTCCATCGCCTGCGATATTCGCCGTCACCAAATTGTCGAAATATACGCGCAAAGTGCAAACAAAAGGTTTTGTGACCGATGACGTAGAAGCCATTTGTTTACAAAATAGTTTGCGTGATCTCTTTTTCTTTGTTCATGGCCTTGCACGATGGGTCGTTAACTTGGTAAAAACTGCTTGACCTTTTTCTCACAAACCTGTTCTTTTTTTATGAATTTGCTCTCTCAAAAACATCATAATGCCTAAGCTAAATTTTTTATTCAACATTTGGACTTTATTTTTTTATTTTTATTTTCTTTATTTATTGCATTTTTTTATTTATTTTATTTATTAATTTTTAATTTTTTTATTTTAAAAATCCTTATAAACGTGCTTTTAAAATGACCAATTCCCATTAATTTAGTCACAGGGTGTGGGTTTACCACTTAACCTAATTTTACACGCCAACACTGTTGCCCTCATTTAAGTCAAATTTTGGCAGTTGAACTCACTCTTTAAGCGCCTGTTTAACATATCTCCTCTACATGCATATAAATCATACCTCACACAGTTATACAATATGGGCACACAGCCCACACACACACACATGCGCACTCGCCCGCCTTTGTAGGGTGAAACTCTCTGTTGCTATCAGACAAGTTGCCAAATACATGCAAGCAAATTCACATGAAACGGTATCTGTGTTTTCTCAGCTCTGCAAGTGTTTGCTTGATTAATTGAATTTTATCTGAATGAGCACTCACACTAATATATATTTGTGCGCGTATGTGTGTATGAATTTATTAGAAGTTTTTTATACCCTGCTTCTGAGGAAATTATTAACTTTCATGTATGGACGTGCGTTATATCAAATTTGTATTAAAAGAATTTTAAGTTTTGCGAAAAACGCAAGAAAAAAAAGTGAAGTGAAGAAAAAAAAGTAAAGTTTTAAGATTTGTAGCAAAGGATTCTTCTAGGAACAGCGAATGAATTCAAATAGAAAGTTCCTTCAAAAAGTTCTCGCTCCTTGCACTAAACTTCACACTTGACAATCGTGCAATGTGCGCTGTCGTATTAATTGATGTACTTACCTTGGCGTCAAATAACACCTACCGGCGGGGCTTATGTAAAGTGAGGCAGGATCGCCATGAAAAGTGAGGCAGGATAGTCAATGTATAAGTGTTATTATTTTATGGAAGAGCTTTAGAGCAAACCTGCCGACTAAAGATTCCTTTGTAAATAAAAGATTTTTATTCAGTTAGGGCAAATGACTGCCTTCCAACTATCAGGTTGAGACTGAGCTGACTGAGCTGACTGAGCTGCCTTCTGATAGAATGGCTTTATTTTTATACTTTCTTTTTGCCTTGTCATCAATAAAATATACATAATTACAATCAAACATTGTTACAAGTAAAAATCAATAACAAAATTGTAAACACTTAAAAATACTATACAAATGAAATTCAGCTTAGGTGGACTTAAATTTTGTTCAGGTTAACTTACTTCACAGTGAGCTATGGCTTGCTTTGGAGTGGGGTATCATATGACAAAAAAATGTATTTGGTGTGTGCCATGTGTTTACTTATGTTTCGGGTTTCAAAAAAAGGAAAAGAATTTTTGTCATTGAAATGAAAAGAATTAAAGTAGAGCAAGTTGAAATGAAAAGAATTATGTCATTGAAATTGAAGAGTAGAGTGAATTGAAATGGTTTACAAAATTTGAGTTTGAGTATTAAAAATATATTTAAAGAATTCGAAAGAAGTTTGAAAGTGAAATGGAGGTACTCTACACTTAAGAAGATATAGAACACAGAATCGCTTTCACAACTTTAAATAAAAATTGACATTTGAAGCTGCTAACAAGAAAAATGTAGCTTCGTCTTTTCAACACTAACGTTAAATCGGTCCTGCTCTACGGCTGTGAAACTTGGCTGGTGACGGACTAAAATACCTAACAAAATTCATACATTTGTGTATCGCTGTCTTCGCCGAATTCTCCGTATCTTGTGGCCGAAAAAGTGCATCTCAAATGCGGATCTTCTCAATAGATGTAATCAAAGGCCCATAAATATTGAGATTCGGGAAATGAGATGGCGCTGGATAGGGCATACTCTGCGCAAACCAGCGCAAAATAGCACGAAACGTAGGACGCCCAAGTGGCTCATGGCGTCGTAGCAACAGAGATGACCTTGATCGTATAGACGAAAACCTGACATGAGCACAGGAGTACAAAATCAATGGAAATCATTTTTCGGGCACTATGCGCCCAATGATCGGCACGAGAGCAATTAATCATCATCATCTTCATGCAGAGGGATTCAAAATGCGCTACAAGTAATCGAGAAAATAAATTTGTTCAATCAAATACATGCATGGCTGAAAATTTTCCAAAAACAAAGAGGTAATCATCGCTTAGCAGTCGTCCAAAGACTTATCTCAAAAGCAACGGGTGAACATTTCTGAAGTGCAAATAGAATATTTGTTTATGAAACTTCATAAATACAAAGTAAGAGTCAATAGGTTTTGTTGGAAAATATCGATTTATTTATCTTTTATAAAAATGTGATTTTTAATGTATAATCTCTAAAGTTTTATTTCTTCGCAGTGAATGCGGACAGCTCTACAAGGCACATATACAAACCAAGGACTTCATTTAACTTAGAATAAAGCTCAACATAAAATATCGAGGCCCGACACAGATTAAGTTCCAATTGAAAATGAATCTATCCAAAGTGTTAGGTCTTCTTCTTCTTCTTAATTGGCACGATAACCGCTTACGTGAATTTGGCCGAATTTAACAAAGTGCACCAGTCGTTTCTTTCTCGTGCTAACCGGCGTCTCTTTCTTTGCTACCACCGGCTGGTACCGTATCGAATACCTTCAAAGCCGAAGCGTTTGTATCCATTCGGACGGCATGACCCAGCCAGCGTAGCCGCTGGATCTTTATTCGCTGCGCTATTTCTATGTCGTCGCAAAGCTCATACAGCTCATCGTTCCATCGCCTGCGATATTCGCCGTTGCCAAGGTCCAAAAATCTTGCGCAGAAACTTGTTTCCCAAACACTCCAAGCATCGCTTCATCGGATGTTGTCATCGTCCAAGCTTTTGCGCCATACGTTAGGACGGGCATGATGAGAGCCTTGTAGAGTGTTAGTTTTGTTCGTCGAGAGAGGACTTTACTGCTCAGTTGCCTACTTAGTCCAAAGTAGCACTTGTTGGCAAGAGAGATTCTACGTTGGATGTCCTGGCTGACATAAAGTGGTAGTTCAGTTAACTGAATTATTCAGAAGGTGAATTATAGAGCTGCAGGTGGAAAAAAAGTAAATTTACTATGCAAAGTTTTTAAGTTTATTAGCTGACAACGCGACTCATAAGACTGTAATGATTCTCTAATCTTAAACGAACGTAGCGAAAAATTAATGACTATTTTTTGGAACTCGCTCTATCGGTACTTGTACTGTTCTTGGAACCAAACTCACACCCTCGCACTTGCGCCAACAAGATACTAATTTTGTTTATCAAATGATTTTTTATAACAGGACTAAATAATCAAGATAGATAAAGACATATGTATACCAAAATACTCAGCATGATAAAATGGGTCCACTTCGCCATGCCTGTCCAATCATCCGTTTGTCCGTGCCCACACGATAAGCCGGGCAAAAATGAATATATTTCAATGAAATTTAGTACACATTTTACTCTTTGTCGAAGGGTTAGTATTGAAAGTAGGCGAAAACCCTGACCCGCTAACCACACCCCGCCTCCCAAAAAGAATTTCGTCGGCTTGTCTACTTTTACATGATATACATAATCCTCATGGCTGATTTCAAAAATTAACAGACAGCTCAAATGACTAAATTTTACTAAAATATGCTTGGGTATATAAAGGTCCGCTCGGACCGAATTTAGCACTTCCCTACTTGTTCTTAAAAGATTTAAAATCGTTTTTGTCTGCCAAGTGAAATTTTTTTATCGAGACACAACCGAACTGCTCCAACTTTTCTGTATCTGTTTTTTTGTGTATGAAACCATCCATCATCATAATATATATTAAAATATATTTCAAGCGCTGCCGTTGGAGTAGTTCTCATCGCTCCCTATAGTGCAAAGTGCACCAAGACATTGCATACTATTCATAGGTGTTTTGTATGTACATCGAGCGCAGTCAACCACACTAGAACACCGTTGAGTAATATTGGCTTTACTATAGCTGAATCGCACCAGTACATAATAGAAAGAGACCCCATGTTATTGGCCTTTCTCTTCCTCTCTAATATATTGTACTTCCATAATAGTTTGCTATCTCAAATTACTCCGAGCTAACTCGCGTTTTCTTTAAGAGTGAGTTCTACGCCGCTCAACTTCGGGTGAAGCCAATTCGGGATCTTGTATTTTCTTGTACGTATATCCCCATGCCTGTGTTGCCCATTGATGCACTGTTCCCAGTGCGTTATACATTATGATGCTTATGGTGTGTAGATATTTGCTAGTTACTCCCATGGCTATGTCATCTGCGTATGCTACTAGTTTCGATGTTGCACCTTTAAATTTAATTAAAAGCTCTAAAGCTCATCCCTGATGTAAGGATGGATTAAATTCTTCCATCCGTGCATTCCCAAAAAAATATTGTTATTTTATATTATTTTTTATTTAGTATATCTCCCCATAAATCGT
Organism: Anastrepha ludens; assembly: GCF_028408465.1. Classification (NCBI taxonomy): domain Eukaryota; kingdom Metazoa; phylum Arthropoda; class Insecta; order Diptera; family Tephritidae; genus Anastrepha; species Anastrepha ludens. Next base: position 32,273,473 of record NC_071498.1, read on the forward strand.
TAGCGTTTCGCTTGCTCTTTTGAAAAAATGGTGCTTTATTGTGGATGGTAAAAGTATAATTAAATTGCTTCAACTGTTTTATAAATCGTAATTCACGTCGCTTAACTTTCTATAACAACTTTTGCATAAAAACGTATGCACATCGAGTGCCTGAATACATATTTACTTAGCATTACCCACGAATGACTTTAAATGAGCAAACAAACATTTCAACTTCTAAATGTGTCCACCTGCCCACTTTAGTGCTGTTTTATTTAGTTTATTGGCAAAATTTCACAACTAAATTTTTAGGAGTTTTCGAAAATCGCATGTGGCAATTAAAAACTTTGTTGACTCCCAGCATTGTACGTTATACACGTACATAGCACATGTGGCCAGTTTGCTGATTTTAGATTTTATTACTAGTCAACTCAAGCGAATGCTTTAACCCTTCGGTTGCGTTAGGGCAACCTGTGTACTTACATCCATTTGTATGGGGATATGTGGCAAATACGCCTTAATTATAATTCATTTTTAAGTATCACAGGTATATATTTTTAATTTCTTACCTTTTTCATTAGTTTCGGAGTGCATTAGTAACCTACAGAAGCAAAAAAAAATAATAAAAAAAATAATAATAATAATTTTTAAGGAGTCTTTATTTTGACTCATTTCGAAGAAGATTGAAGAAAAAAAAGTTGATTACAATGAAATTTATGGTAAAATATGAAATGATTTTTATTTATGGGTTCGGTGGAAAGCAAGCAAAATATGTATACGAGACTTTTTAGTGCTGCGGGCATACTGGATTATTGCTTACAATAAAATAGAAACGAGTTTTTCGACGAAGCATTTCGCCTTGTTGCAGACAAAGACGACAACCTCTTGTTGTTTTTGTAGTAGCATAAGCATTCCCCATACATATTGGGGAAACGCTGCTGAAGTAACAGTCCTTGTCGAATATATGATAAATCCAGGTCGTTCCGCTTACGTAGAACCGACTGTCGTGGGAACGGACCTCTCGTCACTGTGGGTGTATTGGTTGACCACAATATTCTCAGGAATAGCATTGCAATTGGTTTGTTCAAAAATGATTCCATAGCCAAACGCGTAGTGAATTTAGAAATAACGGCTGGATTGTCGATATTTGTAAGGGCCAATTTGTTCGATAAAGTCATCAAAAAATTTCGCCCGCAGCACATTTTTTGAGCCCATCAACTTCCTTCAAAATACAAATTTTTTTTTAAGTGAAATTTCCTTACGCGCGTCAGCGTATAATTTCAAGGCCGCGATACACGAGCTAGCGTTACGAAAAACCATCACGAAATGTATAGGGTTATTCAATAGGTGCGCTTCAACTTTTTTCCGATAGGGAGGGCGAACGACGCAATATTTTTTTATTTATCGCTTGTCTTTTGTAAACTTCATTAGTATACATTTCATCATGGAACGCTACACACTTGAGCAACGGTTGCAAATCGTGCAATTTTTTTATGAAAATAATCGTTCTGTTGCGGCTACTTTAAGAGCATTACAGCCATTTTACGGTCCATTTAACAAGCCGTCCCGTTTTGGGGTTATGTGAAGTCATTGGTCTACAGTAACAAGCCGGCGACGATTTGTGAGTTCAGATCCAATATTGAACGCGAAATTGCTGGAATTTCGGCCGATTTATACAAAAGAGTGGTCGAAAATTGGGTTCAACAATTGGACTTCGTAAAACGTGCACGCGGTGGTCATGCAAAAGAAATCGAATTTCATACTTAAATGTATATGTTCAAACTCGATAATAAAAAAAAATTAGTTAAAAAAGTCAAACCGTTTCTGTTTTATTCAAAAAAGTTCAAAAGTTGAAGCGCTCTTACTGAAAACCCCTATATATAAGTTTCAAGGGCCGGTGTTGATTTTGATTTAAATACAATATTTTTAAGAAATTATTGTCATTTCACTTTATTATGATAATACTAGTATGGCTCGATTACGAACAAAACAAAATATTGACCAAATGGCATAGGCGGGACACCTCCATCCGATGGTCCAAATTTTCGATGACGCTGAGACATAATTGAGGTTCTATGCCGTTAATGTGCCGAATTATCTCACCCTTTAGCTCTTGAATTGTTGCTGGCTTATCGATGTACTCCTTTTCTTTCAAATAACCCCAAAGAAAGAAGTCCAACGGTGTCAAATCACATGATCTTGGCGGCCAATTGACATCGCCGCGACGTGAGATTATTCGGCCATCAAATTTTTTGCGCAAAAGAGCCATTGTTTCGTTAGCTGTGTCACAAGTGGCACCATCCTGTTGAAACCACATATCGTCCACTTCCATATCTTCCAATTCGGGCCATAAAAAGTTCGATATCATCTCACGGTAGCGAACACTATTCACAGTAACTGCCTGGCCGGCTTCATTTTGGAAAAAACGCGGCCCAATGATGCCGCCGGCCCATAAACCGCACCAAACAGTCACTCTTTGTGGGTGCATTGGTTTTTCGGCAATCACTCTTGGATCCACTGAGGTGAAAATGTGCCGCATCACTGAAGATGAAGTGCGCGATATGCATTTTGATTTGAACGCCCGTTTTCATAATAAGCCTGAATAACTTTAACGCGCTGCTCGATTGTGTATCTTTCCATGGTTCAAATTGAGGTAGGTTGAAATTGAAAAATGTCAAATGCAGAAGAAATTTGACGTTTAGGTGTGGTTCACATTCAACATCAGCTCTTAAAATTTAACCACTCTTTATATGTGCAGGTAAGCTAAATAGCCGTAAAAGATAGTATAAATATAGATTTACCATGAAAGGGTAGAAAAGAGCAGGTAGAATAGTCAAAATGCGTCATATTTCCACACATTTGTAATGGGGTTCGGCCAGACCCGAGATGCCCCACCGAAGGTTTTAAAACAGCTGTCCAACGCAGAGTTAAAGAATTCAAGCAAAGCATTTATTGCAGCAATGGCATCCATATCTATGGAAATGATATGAAACGCAAGGGCTGAACCCTTTAATAGTCTGTATTAAAGCAAAAGGCGCTCAATTTGATAAATTTTTTAGTTTTTCAGAATCATTTCTACGAAATTAATATAAAAAAACCAAACTATAATAAAATATAAAAGCTTATTTCTTAAATTCTGAAACTAATTTGAAGTTGAAACAGAATTTATGGCGCAACAAAGTACAAATCACAGTTTTTTCCGCACAGCCGTGTAACGTAAAGCTAATTTTACGCGTTATGTGAAAATTTCGCACAAAAAAACTATAAAGTGAACAGCAACTATTTTCCAATTATCGCACTCTGAAATTCTGTTTTGTTTTCAAATTCGAATATTCACAATATTTCACTGTAAGCAAAAGCACAAACACTTCACAACAGCCAATGGACAGTAGCCAACGGATAGCAGTCAACAGCAAAGATACTCAACAAACAATCAAGCAAAACCCAAAAGTAGACATGAGCCAAAAAACAAAAAATTAAATCAACCAGATACCCGAAAAATATCAACAACTAGCCAGGCCAAGCATGTAGGTGTGTAAAATTGGCGCTATATTACTACAGACAGCAAAAACTTGGCTAAAAGTAGCCCTCCAACGTTTACTCACAGCCGCCATAAACACTTAACCCACAGCTGCTGGCACTAAAACTACGAGCACAGCAAACGCCACCAGACAGGAGTCTATGCAACAGTAAAAAGCAACAACAAAAACATCAGCAAATCTTTGTATATATTCACGTATGTTTACAAACACATTCAACGGTCTGCCGAACTGTTGACCTACAAGTTTTGCAACTTTTGTCTAAGCGCCCACCAATTTCTTGTCCAAGTCGAAAGCTCTGGAGTAGCTGTAGTGAGTAGCGCCATGGCATAGCTGTTCAAATCGACCACAACTCGAAAACATATCATAGGCATCCATGTTAGCCTGTGTTGACACCCAAACAGATCTACTACGAGATCCAAACAGCCACTGGCGCTATGCCAATGGCAACGTGACAGTAATCCGAATTTTCCACTTACAAATATGCACAAAAACTAAGTAAAAGCAACTTTTGCCAACAAGCAAAACAAACAAAAAACAGATCCAGATAGATAAAAGACCAAATACTCGAACATCACAAAGACTTAAGAGCTAAAGAAACAAACCGAACGATGCATCTAATGGCCGGTTAGTGTGGCGAGATGTGGCATTACAGTGGAGCAATTCATTGGAAAACTATTGCAATGGTATTTGGAAAACAGATTGGATTTGGTGTTTGTGTGAAGCGGCCGACCGCGGTAATAGCGCTGATACGCCAAATTTAAGAAGTTCTCAACCATCTGTGAGATCCTTCTGCTAGAAAAATGTGAGAGCCAGATGGCGCTCAAAGCAGTAAGAAAGCGTTGTTCCTAAGCAACGACAGGTGGAAATTCCCACTACTTAGGACTGGTAGCAGCAGGCTAATCACCTACTCTGTCAGAAATCAAAATAGATTAACGAAACCAACGCAAGACTGAGTCTTGTCGAGGCCCTATGCTCCCGAGAGGAGTGAACAAGGAAAAAAAACTTTGTGTGAACAGATGTTTACGCAGGATATTGAAGATCGGGTGGCTCAATATCATAAGTAACGACGAGGTGCAGAATTCAGCCGATAACTAACTTGGTAACTCTGCCAAAGTGGAAGTGGATTGGGCATACGCTTCGCAATGACGCAAATGAAATGTGTCGTCAAGCTCTTGATTGGAATCCACAAGGTGCTCGCAAGGTTGTCCGTCCAAAAATATCTTGGAGGAGAACGGTCCCGAAGGAAGTTGAAACGTCAGGAAAAACTTGGAACAATATCAAGTTTCTTGCAAAAAAGGGAACCAGATGGAGGTGTTTTACTGTGGTCCTATGCTCCAGTAGTCCAGTAGAAGAAGCAGGAACCGTTGATGATGATGATTTGGCAAAGTTGAGTAAATTTGTTGCACTTTTCCTCCAGGTTTGGCTATAGTTTTCTCCTTTATTTGGATATTAATTTTAATTTCATCACTTTAAGGGGTTAGGGGTAGTCAGAATTTTCAAAAAATCGATTTTTTTTTTTTTGCATTTTCTTAAAGTATAATGTTTTAAAAATATTGTGTAAAAATTTGAAGTGAATCCGACAAATACTTTTCAAGTTATTCAACAATTAACAAAGGGCGCTCGGCCGCTCCGGAGCCGATAGCAAAACTTTAAATGCGTTTTTCTCAAAACTATGTTTTTCAAACTGGTGAACACTGTAACTTAAAAACCGCTACGTAGATTTCAATAAAATTTATACAGCTTTTGAAAAACATAAAAAACTTGTGCCTGATCGAAGGATTTTTTTTTTTTTCAAAAATTTCGACTTTTTTTTAACAATTAACTGTTGGTTTTTTCCCGAAAATCTGAAAAATATTTCCTGAGGCCGCCATTTTGTTCATTTTGAAAAAAAAAAAGCTTCGATCCGGCTCGAGATTATCTATCAATAAAAATAATTTTTCTCATCCGATTGGTTTTAGATGAATCTGCAAGGACTTGTGATGTTCACCGCAAGGGACTTCTGGAGAAACGGGCTTCACACAAACAGCGATAACTTTTGCAATTATTAATTTTTTTTTTTGAAATTTTGGTGAAGTCAAGTTAAAACATGATGTTTTTATGCTATGTTTTTATTTTTGTTAAATAAATTAATTAAGTAGCAAAAAAAAATTCGTGAAAATCATCATTTTTTCGGGCCTCTGACTACCCCTAACCCCTTAAAGCACCCACACTGGGAAAGAAGTAGCGAATGCATTGGCAAGAGGTGCTGCGGCCCTGTTTTTAATAGGACCCGAGTCCTTCCTTGCAATGGCTCAACATACCATCAAGGAGAAGCTTAGGAGTGAAGAGCAAAGGGAGGATTGCTGACACCAAACGATGAGGCTACGCCATCAGACAGAGCACGCAGTCATTTGCTCTTCATCGCGATATGATCCTCTGATTCTTGTCGTTTCTGCGACGATTACCAGGAGACTCCAATGCCCCTTAGGAGATTGTGCGTAGAAGGTTGGTATATCTCGACCATTTGCAGCCAGAAGAAAGGCATACATATACGGTCAGTTCAACCCAGCTCTATCTAAAATTTAATAAGGAAATTTGATCTGGATGAGGTGCTGTGATGAGTAGAGGGTACAAACGACTATGCGTTAGAAGTGCCGGCCTCAAATTAATCTAAATATCCAAACACTTTCTTAAAAAAATGTTCCTAAAAAATAGCCTCACAATTTAAGCTTTAGCAGTTTGTATGAAAAATTCTTAAAAATTCTACCAATGGAATCAAAATAATACGATTTTTTATGGTATTTTTCAATATTTGTGAAAGATAGGTTTACGAAAAACCTGGATAAATAAAACCCTGATAAATTAGTTAGACCCTTAAAACCAAGTTGAAAAGGTTTTTTCGCACACTTCTGATTTTTTTTTTTTAAATTAACCCATTTACGTCGGAATTTTTTTTTTATTTGCAAAAATCATTATTTTGATTCTTTGCAAAAATGTTTAAACATTTTTATTCAAGCTCTTTTTATTATCTGGGAAGAATTTTTGAAAAAATATTTTGCTTTTGTTTATAAAATTTTTAAACATTTCCGTTCATCGTTTCACTGAGGTAAATTTTTCGAAAAAATTTTTTTTTTATTAGTTTACTTTTCCGCCATTTTCATTTCTTAGAAAATTAATCCATTCATGCCCCAAATTTCTTTTTCATTATTTTTTTTTGTATTGATAAAATTTTTATTTAAGCCCTTCTTATCATTTGGGTTGAATTTTTGAAGAAATATTTTTCAAAATTAGTTAACTTTTCCACCCCTTTAATTTTTTAGAAAATTAACCCATTCACGTCCCAAGTTTTTTTTTATTATGCAAGTATAGTTATCTCGATTCTGCTGATAAAATTTTTAAACATTTTTCTTTAAGCCCCTTTACGGAAAACATAATTTTAAAAATTAGTTAACTCTTTCACCCTTTTCATTTCTCGTAAAAAACCAATTCACGTCCCAATTTTTTCTTCATTGCTAGTATTGGCCTTACAATGGCTGTGTAGGACCAATTAGATAGTTTTGGTTGGTCTCTCACACGTGTACAGTGTTGCCAATATTCGACGGACCGATCTGGCAACCCTGTATCTTTTGACAGAGACGCTCCCAAATTGTTGAAATTTACATTCAACAAAAGAAGTCAATTGTGAAAACTCAACGTCCGCATAAAAAATTAAATAATGTGAAAAATGCACCTTCTAAGAACACCATTAAACGTTTGTACGAAAGGTTTTCGACTGGTGATGCTCTTTCTAATCCAAAGAAGCCAAATCAAAACCGACCAAGGCGTCGCCAAGGACATCCCAAAATCGCCGTTCTCAGCAGTTGGGCATTGCTCCGACCACTTTATAACGAATTATCCGCATTGGTTTGCATTTATTCCCGTATAAGATTCAATTGACGCAAAGATTGTTGCCTGCGGACAAGCCTCGTCGATTGGAATGGGCCCAAAGAGTCATCGAAATCCGTCGGGTCCGTCGAATATGGGCAACCCTTTCTTTGAACTTCCATCCGAGTTTGGGGTCTAGGCTAACACCTAGGTATTTCGCCTGTTGAGTTAGCGTGAGACCGTTTAGTTTTGGGGTATTAAAATTTGGTACCTTGGTTTTCATGGTTAATAGCATCAGATTAGTTTTTCTCGGGTTTACACTTAAACCACAGTCCGTGGCCCAATCTGAGGTGAACTTTTGTAAACAAAACTTTTTTGGAAATTAATTTACTTGTTTCATTTCTTGCAAAATTAAACCATTCGCGTTCAAATTTTTGTTTTCACTATATTCATTCTGTTGAGAAAATTTGTAGGTAAACATTTATGGAAATCTTTAGAGCTTAAACTTTTCAATCATCTGAGGTGAATTTTCGAAAAACTATATTATTTCAAAAAATTAATTGTATTTATAAAAAACTTGATTTTTGGAGATATTTTCAAATCAATCCGGCGCACGTATATCACTACATATTATAAAACAAAGTCGCTTTTTCTGTCCCTATGTCCCTTATACGCTTAAATCTTTAAAACTAGGCAACGGATTTTAATGCGGTTTTTTTTTAAAGATAGATTGTTTGAAGAGGAAGGTTTATATCTGTATAATGTGAAGAAATATATAAAGGGGGCGTGGCAATCGGTCAAAATGTGGCAAAAAAACATAATTTTTTTGTTTTCACGGCCATAAATCATAAACGAATCAACCAATTAAAATGAAACTTTCTTGAAGTTTAACTTTGAAATATTTACTTTCGTCCTGCATGAAAAAAAATTGATTTATTTGTTATTTAACCAAAATTGTTTAAACAAAAGCAGCTCTTTTTCCAAAAAAGCTGTTTGTGTGTTTGTTCGCTGTCAACCGAATGAAGCAACAGGCGTTAAGCGATAATCTCACCACACCTCATTAATGTTGAATTACATCGTATGGTGACGTATGTATGTATGTATTTACGAATCGCTCGCATTATTTCATTTCGGACATATGTACATATGTATCTATGCATGTACTGAATTCCATGTAATTATATGTACATACAATTTTACAGCGAAATAAAACGCTATTTTCAGGTTCTATATTAGTAAATCGCACATAATTAAAATACAGTTTTTGAATAGTTTTTATTGATTCGGAGCGCGTTTAGTTTGCTATCGATTCCATACAATTACATTTTTTGTCATTTACTTTTTACGACAACTAATAGCTTATTTTCGAAGCGATTTCAACAAATGGGTACAACATTAATCCTTATCCAATTAAATACCTTAAATACATTGTTGTTTTCATATAGATCTATGTATATGGCTCTTTACAGCATATTACAGCAGTAATTAGTAATTGAGATCTACCGAAAAAATTGCGTTAGCTGTTGCGTCATCCTGCATTGCCGCTACTCTTTTGGAAAGAGTCTTTTGGAAAGAGGCCGAACCACACACTCTACAATGAAGCACCCGCTGAAAATCGCCACCGATGATGATAACAGCGTCTGTAGTGTTTCTAGACAGAGCAATACAGGAAAATTGATGCGTGACTGCTCATTAATAGTCTGGGACGAAGCTACCATGTCAAACAAGACGTCTGTGGAAGCACTGGATAGGACAATGCGCGATTTGCGCAACAAAAATGCACCTATGGGTGGATGTACGATTCTGTTCTCAGGAGATTTCCATCAAATCCTACCAGTTGTGACTCGAGGAACACGTGCTGACGAAATAAATGCTTCGCTAAAAAGATCCCACCTTTAGTCGTATGTCAATAAATTAGAGCTTAAAACTAATATGAGGATTTCGTCATCTTCACGTGAGAATAGGCTATTTCCAGAGATCCTGCTAAAAGTTGGCAATGGAGAATTAACACAAAGTGAGGGAAGGATTAACCTAGAAAACCTTTGTGTTTTGATAGACAACATCCAAGAGTTAGTCAACAATGTCTATCCTGACATTGATAACATAAGTTATAAGACAATATCTTGGTTTAAAGAAAGAGCTATTCTGTCACCAACTAACGAACAAGTAGATAAAGTAAATAACTTGATTATTTCAAAGATTGATGCGCCGACGAAAATATACTACTCGGTCGATACTGTTCTCGATTTGGAAGAAGCTGTTCAATTTCCTACAGAATTTCTAAATTCTTTGAAACCGTCTGGACTCCCTCCTCACAAAACGGAGCTGAAAATAGGTTGTCCTGTTATTTTATTAAGAAACCTAAGTCCACCTAAACTTTGCAATGGCACGCGTTTGATGGTAAAATCACTGAAAACTTTCATAATAGAGTGCACAATACTCACAGGATGTGGTACCGGAGAAGATGTATTGATTCCCCGAATCCCTCTGATACCATCGGATCTACCATTCCAATTTAAACGCTTACAATTTCCGGTAAAGACATCTTTTGCAATGACCATTAATAAATCTCAGGGTCAAACCTTCAACGTTGCAGGCTTAGATTTGAGTGTTGACTGTTTTTCACATGGCCAACTGTATGTCGCTCTTTCAAGAGTAACCTCTAGAGAAAACATGTTTGTATTGTCTAATGACAAGAAGGCTATGAACGTTGTATATAAAGACATTCTGTAATATAGTAATTGTTGTAAAAATAAAATAAATACATATGTAAAAATGCAAAAAGTTAATATGCAAAAATGTAGGGTATGAATTTAGATATCCCAAAGATAGCAGGAAATCTTCATGCTATAAAGAAAAGAGAATTGTTTTACTCCAAATTTAACGCGTGCGGGCCACGGGCAATAATGAATAAGCCAAAACTACTGGATCGATTTTAATCATTTTTTCAGTGAGTGACATAGGGTATATATTTTATACCCGTGCGAAGCTGGGCGGGTTGCTAGTCTTAATATATTTCCGAAAAAATTTCGAAAATTTGACGGAAGTCTGGAAACATAATAAATTTTATATTGTAATTCCGATGGAAAAACAATACCGATTTTTTATTTTTATTTTTTTTTTTATTTTTTTTTTGTTGAATGTAATGCACCCTCATGTACCTACTTTTATATAACTGCATTTGTTCTAAATAAATTTTTGCAGAATATATAACTTTTACTTTTCTCTTTTCTGTGATTTCTTAAGGAATTAAGGCCTGAACAAAAGCACAGTGCGACTCACTTGAGCGAATGATAATTAGTTAAAAAGTTGAATATTGCCAAGGGTAATCCAGGGAATTTGCTCAGTCAGAATCAATTAGCGCAACATTTGACTGCTTATGACTTTTTATGATTATTTTTTGCTCTTTTTTTTGTGGTTTTCATTTTTTTGTTCTTGGTTTTTGGGTTCTGCTTCTTCCACTACACTGCTATCAAACATTTTTTTTGCCATATCGGAAACTTTCATATGTCATTTCTCGCGCAGGGGAACATAAAAAATTAAAACAACCGCTAAGCGCTCCTCTCTAAGCCCTCATCTGCAGCACATTGCCACCGCAAAGTCTAGCGCAGCCAACTTGAACTCTACAAAAATATTGTGCGAGCGCATATGGCCATAACGCAGTGCCTAGCTTTTCATATTACTCGTTCTCGCTTTGCCGGAAGTTTTATCCAATTTGCGGTTGTGCTAACGAAGCGTTTTTCCGCCTTTGGTTTTCGTCTCGTTTTTGTGGCACTTCGTAAATTTTTAAGGTTATGCTGCAAGCACAGCAACAGCATAGCAACAGTCAGGGGCCAAGTGGTAAAGGGGCAAAGAGGTGGGTAAAAGGGTGGACAAAGTGAGGCAAGCGAATTAGAATTGTTAAACTTATTAATGTCGCATTTCAAGTGAATTCAATTAGTCACATGTTGCCTTGACGCTGCATTTGGAAATATGTGAGTGGAAAATTATTCATATTTTGTGGCATTTGCGAGTTTGCAGCTTCATTTTGAGCGAAAGCCCTAAAAGCGCTTAAGACTTAAAGCAGTGAATACTGAAATATTAAAAATTCAGGCTCCCCATAAATACATACACATGCACAGATATATTTGCATTTTTTCTAGTTTTATTTAATTTAGTTTTCTATCTTTAATATCGCATTTCTTCACTTTCACACTTTACACACTCAATGTTCATATACCCTTTCCCATCCAAAATGTTCATGTATGTACGTAAGTATGTATGTATTGTACTATAAATATTGTAAATGTAAGCGTTGCCTTTTCACTGTCATGCGCGCGAGATTTCAATATTTCACTCAGTAAGCGTAAATACCTGGGTTTGGTACAATGTTGTTAAGTATCATTCTTGTATAGTATCTATGTATGTATTATCTATTATTTGTATGTAATAAGTTAAAATATTTAAAATAATTTATTCTTTGTTTTATAAGTTAGGCCACTACTCTACAAATATTCGCTTTTTTGTGTCTTTAAATAGCTCCGTCTCATATCGGCGCATATCCTCACCACTGATATGCACTAGTAAGTATGCGTGTATGTATGTATGTATATTTAATTGTGGTATTTTAACTATTTGTGTATTTTTCTAGAACGTTTCTACCGCATGTCTTTAAAGCTGCTTTGAAAGCTCTTTATGTAAGCGTTTTCATATAGGAAACTGGAAAAATTGGTTCACTCCTGTACTTCTGGCGCGCCGGCGGTTCTTATGTTTCGAATGCAGCGCCATTTAATCGATTGGACGTATGCCGTTACGCTGTGAAAGCGCCGATTCGGGATTCTTCAGTTCCATTGCCAGTTTGTAGCCTAGCTCTGGGCGTCGATCGCGACCCTCGATCATGCCGCGAACCTGAAAAGGAGGAAAGCATAAAAGTTATTTTCCTGCGTCATCGTTATTTCTCATTCTCTATTTTATACTTATTCTATTTATATATACGGCGCAAAATTAATCATCCAATTTTGTTTCTGAATAATTTTTTTATCAAATAGCTAAAAATGATTTTGAGTGGTGAAAATGTTAGATACATACATACCTACAAAGTGGCGCAAAATTAATCACCCTTATGGAAGATTAATAACTATTGCAAATGACATTGGTTCTCAATGTTGTTTTCGTGATTGTTGTAATTCACTAAGGTCCACCAGTGCGGTGTAGTCACCGATTGTCTTTGTCTAACTCATCTTACGATAAGCCTGTGCTGTTTCGACAGGTTGGGTCCAGAGACAGAAGAGTGTTAGATGAGTGGATTTGATGCGGCATGTGAATAGGTGGTTAAAGGCGTGCGGTGTGCCTTCGCATGCTGGTAATATATGGGATATGTCGGGGTCGATTCCGGATAAGTTGTCGTTTAAGAAGTAACATACGTCCAGAATTAAAAACAAAATCGATTTTTTCCCAGATTATTATTCTTTATAGTTTTGGGCGTATTTCTGTGGAAGTCGATTCTGAAAATTCCCCACACATACAAAGTTATGGTAGAAAATGTAACTACCCGACGAGAGAGAGAGAAAGTTTAAGCACTAATAAACAAGGTATAACATTTTTGTATATTCATTTCTATTGTTATCCCTTCTAAAAACAATTTTTCTTTTAACGCATTTTTGGCGCTGCTGGACATATGTAACCCCTTAACCTACTACAATATCCAGAACGAATTGGGCCAAAGATACGCGGGTCTCGCGAGGCAGCTGAAGCTCTTCATCCGCAATAACTCGGGGTTGGAGTCCGATAGCGGCATTCGGGTGGCTGAAGTTTAGGAAGCTACTAAGGGTCTCCCAATCGTTTAATGTCTGTATGTATACTGTCCAGTCCAGTAGTTGGAGTTGTGTTTCGTCCTCATATTTGACAACTGTGAACTGAGCAGCTATACTGGACAGTATACAAACAGACATTCAATAGAGCGCGTAAAGGTCGAAATAAAGATTTTCATCACTTGTATGTAGAGTAATTTGCGGCCACATATTTTTCAGTTGCTAGGCCAAGTTTCCTCTAATTTTAAATTTGCATCTTGATGTTATCCTACTTCTATGCTCCCACCAAGCGGCAGATAGTTTCTGTGAGATTTTGTTCTATGACAGACAGAGGCGTATGCGGAGGTTTGCCATTACCCGCAAAAGGGCCACCGCAATTAGAAAAGGCTTTTACTCTCATTCGATATTTCTTGACCATAGTGGGTCTGGAACGTATGGAACCGGGAAGCAAGTAAATGGTACTCTCGCACAATCTGGTTATGCTATGCGGCCGCATGCAGTTCCAAGAATGCGTGGAGAATTCAGGCTATAGCAGAAAAGCCTACCGAGGCAATGTTCCCTGCACCTAACCTCGTTGATTCACACCATTTCATATTATATAACATTGAGTAAAATAAGACTTAAATGAAACTGTAAAACTCCTTTAGCATTACTCTTTAAGACTGTCCGAAAACATGATTAGTAGCGTAGAGTTTGGGGCGAATGTCTTGTCAGACTATCCAGGAGTAAGAACATCTTTCCATTTGGGAAATTTTTTCAGACAAAACTATTGGTCATCCCCGGGAGATAACGACTTTTGTCGGGTAAGACCTGCCTTTTGTAACTAAATCTATTTAAGCAATGAAAAGCTCTGCTGGAAGGAATCAGCTCTTGGTAGAATTAGTATTTCAGTCGCCGATAATAGAAACACTCCCGAAAACGAAGTTGTGAACGAGCGAGTTACTCAGAGAAGGTTTCTTGATGCTCTCAAACAAGTATCGAATTTCGCACCCGGTAGAAAAACAGAAACATTTCTATTTCCATCAAGCCAAGCTCTTTTGAACCAATTATGAACTCAAACGAAACCTGATATTCGTAAACGAGGTCTGGATGTTGGAAACCAATTTCAGGTTCTTATTACGGATTGGCCTGTTAGTACACACGCTAGAAGATCGGGTACTAATAAGCTGCTACAACAACAACAACCGGGTACTTCATACTTGGCCTAGCCACTATTAACTTGTGCTCCTACGATTTTTTCTCATATATCAGAACATCCCGTTGCAGAATTATAAGTATAAACACTCCACTAATTTTTTATAGAAATTTAGCTCATACCAGAACAAAGACCATACAATGTTTCAAACTTTGTACAAAATTTTTAAACTTTTTCCAATATTCCGTCAAAATTTTCAACTTTTCAACCAAAATTTCTAAAAATTTTCTGGGTATGCAGTTTTATAGCCCATCGGATTTAGGTATTAAAAAGGGCAAATTTCAACTGACTTCAAAATACCATTAATTTTTGACAATTTTTTTCATTGAGGTGTCACGTACTAAGTAAATGTTGGAATTTTTTTATATGGAAGACAAAAAATCAAGCAGCATTTTGAGTCACTTCAAACTTGCAATTCAATATCCTAGAAAAAAATAAACCGCATACTCAAAAATTTTATAAAAATTCGGAATAAAAAATGTGAAATTTTATTGGAAACTAACTGAATTTTTAAAATTAAAGTTTGAAACTTGGATTTATGTGTGTGTTTTTTATAGAACGAAATATATTTTTATAAAAAAGAATTATTGAAATTAATTTGTAAAAACATAGTCAAAATGTACTAATAAATGGGGGCCTTATCACCAACTCACCCACTTTATGCGTATGTAACATATTTGTATGTACAAAGTGACGTAAAATTAATTATCCAAATTTATTTTTAAACAACTTTTTTATTATTATTATTAAAAAAAAAAATTTGATGATGGAGATCTGTGTCTGGACCTTTACGCTCTCCATTATTTCACTCTCTCTATACTGCAGCTGTCTAATTCACAAGTGTCAAATATGATTGATGTACGACGCCATTTGCAATAATTATAAATCTTCCGATAGGTTGACTAATTTTGCGCCACCTTGTATATTAAAATTAATTTTTGGCTTACCTCATTCGAATGCACAACCACACCATGATTACTTATCACCTTCTCCTTGGTATGTTCGATATCATGGAAATCGGTGCCGCGACAACAGTCATCAATCAAAATTGTACGATAACCAACTGACAAGGCGTCGACAGCAGTTGCGCCTGAAAAATTATTAAAAATTATTTTGCGAAAAATTTCTACTATTTCTAATATTTATTATATTATTTTTCTAATATTTTTACATTCTAAATTTATGCTCTCAAAACATACTTTCTTCGCATTCACTCACCCACACACACATCATACGCCAATCCGCACACGTAGATGTCTGTCGTGCCCTTCAACTTCAGCTGGCCATTCAGTGTAGTATCGGAGAGTTTCTTATTGTCCCAGAACACCGAATACGAATCGACTTCAGGATTTGTGCCTTTATAAATTTTGACGCCGTTATCTACTACTTTTAATTCCTTATGCAACTCAGCGCCCCACGAATCCTGCACGCAATGACGTGGCCAAAGGCGTTGCTTCATTGGTGGTGGACCAGCAAAGATGACAGTGTCGAAAACTTGCGCCGAATCAGCGTCGATCTGAAATGAGTGAAAGGAGTTTCTTATAAATAGAGATATGAAATGGAAAGATAATTGTTATATTTTTTTGTTAATATATGAGCAAAAGGAGATATAAAAATTGTGAGAATTTAATTGTTGAATTTATTAAGACTTTTAAAATTTAAAATTTTCTCAAATGACCATCGTCTAAGTGAAATATTTAATAGACCTTTGATGGCGTCTAACAAAGCCAAATCTGCCACAAAGCAAACATAAAATATATATTGTAATTAATCCTACTTGTTTTTTTTTCTTACCGGCGACGACTCATCCAAAGGCCGCATTTTCACATTATCTATAAACGAAACGTGATCGCTTGGATGCCAATCCAGTGAATAGAAAATAGCATCAAAGTCCACAGTCTCCAGCAGATTGTTGATGGGTTCCAAAATCTAAGCAGGAAAGAAAAATTAATTTCAGAAATTTTATAAATATTTCGTTAATGTTGTGCAAAACAAATTCATTTGAAATTTGGGCACAAGACACTCAACCATCTAAAGCTAAGACACAATGGCAAGCAAGGCAAAGGCAACAAGCGAGGAAGTTACTCGAGTAGAGTACTTCCGTTCTCACTTCCCAGCAAAGCTGAAGCTTAATAACATGTCGACAGACACGCGACGTTCTCACTATATCCGTTCGCCGGTCGTTGAATGCATACACATATACACACATATATGTATGTATATGTATACATTTTTATATGCAATGTACTCGTGGTATGAGCGATTCCATGTTAAGTGAACCAAGTATTTTGGACAAGGTCGTACATTTTTCTGAAAATTGATTTATTTGCAGGCTTGGGATAATAAGAAGTAATTTGAAAACATTTTGAAAAAATTGTTTATACATTTTCATTTATTATTATTTTTTGCGAGAAAATATACTTTGAAACAAGAAGTGAAACAATTTTGAGATTTATACCATATTGAAAATTTTGGTGTAGAGTTTTTAAAGTCGAAAATAGTCTGGTCTTTTAACATTTTTATAGATTTTTATGTGTTCTTATTCTTTAGGACAAAATAGACTTAAAACAAAAGCGCTGAAGAAGTTTTGGAAATTTTGGGATTCATTCAGTTTTGAAAATTTTTGTGTAGAGTTTGTAAAGTGAAATATAGTCGGTTTATTTATTATTTTTAAAAATTTTGATTTGTTCTTTTTTTTTGATAAAATATACTTTTTACAAAAACTGAAGAAATTTTGAAAATAATCTTACAATTTTAAGATTTTGTTTAATATTGAAAATTTCTGTGTAGAAATTTTTTAAATTATCTATATTCCGCACTTTTAGTGTTTTTATAAATTTTTATTTGTTCTTATCTTTTACGATAAAATATACTGGTAGTTAAGAAAAGGAGGTGGAAAAAATGTTGAGAAAAATTTTGTAATTTTAGGATTTACTTAACATTGAAAATTTTTGTGTAGACTTTTTTAAAGTCAAACATATTCGGCTCTTCGGTTCTTATAATTTGCGATAAAATATACTTAAAAACAAGAGCTGAAACAATTTTGGAAAAAATTTTATTATTTTGAGAGTTATTCAATATTGAAAATTTTTGTGTAGAAATTTTTTAAATCAGATATATTAGGTTCTTTTTAACTTTTTATAATTTTGTATCGTTCTTCTCTTTTACGATAAAATATAGCTAAAAGAAAAGATGCAAAAAATGTTGAGAGAAATTTTCTAATTTGAAGATTTATTCAATATTCAAAACTTTTGTGTAGAGTATATAATCAAATACATTTAATCAATTTCAGCTTCATAAATTTTTATTCGTTTTTATTTTTTAGGATAAAATAAAATTAAAACAAAAAAACAGAAAATATGTTGATGAAAAAAAATGAATGATTCTACGATTTTTTCGAAGTTGAAAATTTTTGTGTAGAGTTTTTTAAAATGAAATATATTCGTTTCTTTTTAACATTTTTAACAAATTTTGTTTGTTCTTTATTTTTACGATAAACTGAGAATATATTGATACAAAATTTATAATTTCGAGTTTTTGTTTTAATTTTTTTTTTTAATTTTATAATTTTGCTGTAGAGTTTTTAAAGTGAAATATATTCATTGTTTTTACTATTTAGATGAGGCAAAAAATACAGGTGTATTTTTACACCAGTTTAGACGAGTTAAAAAATGAGTAGCCTTTATCTACTACAAAAATATATATTATTTCAAATAGAACATCTACTATAGGGAAAATTTGGAACATAAATATATATAAGCGCAAGATTTCGCCCATTTTTTTACATTTCAACCAATTTTCGTTATCTGACCTAGCTTTCGTCGCGCAGCACCTTATGAAATACATTCTCCTTGAATCTACTTGAATGCTCGCCCACAGGACATGTTTTGTATTTTCGCCTTCGACTACATCTTCGCCTTCACCTTTGCCAGCGAGCTAACTTTTCTTTTTCTTCTTGTTTTCATTTTCTATTATTCCCACTTTATTTCCCTTTCTTCTCTCTTGTATGCAGGCCATCTAAACACACTCACGCATAGGAGAGTACGGATTCATTTTCGCAGTCAGCATCCCCGGCTATCCAACCCGACACAACGCATCCCTACTTGAGTACGCCAAGCGCACTTTTAAGCACTCACCTCATGTCCTTTCTGCTGTGCACTGCAATTACTTATATCCAAGGATCCACTTATAAAATCATTCTGTACATCAATAATGAGGAAAGCGTTCACCGGTCGTACAATCTGCGCCAATGTGGGATGTAGCCATGTTTGTATGTGCAAATAATGGAGAAAGAAAGTAAAGTTAATGTGGGAAAAATTTCGGAGTACTCTGCAGGCACACACGCGCTCGCAGAAAATAATATATAAAAGTTATATATATATATATTGTATATCTACACACACACACACACTAACATTATTTGGTAGAGGCGAAGTTGAGCATAGCAGAGAGTCAAGTAAAATTTACAATAGCCGGTAAGTAGCGGAAGGAAGCTGGTAGGATATGAAATTTGACGATGGCAGCGCAGCAATACTTGTGGTTTAGGTGGTTTGGGGTATATGAAATGTCGGATATTCATGAGGAGCAAATGAATTTTTCAAACATATTTTTGGCATATAATTTCCAGTTTGTAAAAGTCACAAACTCACACAATCACCCTTGTTTTCAAGCATTTGGTCAACGAAAAGCAAACAACCAGCTGCGACATTAACATTAAAAACATCGCTAAGAATAACAAGACTGACCAAAGTAGAATCACAACTGGACAATAAATTTTATTAGGGAGAGAAACAAGTTTCTAGATGGCATTGGGCATTGGACAGTGGTGAATATTGAGGAATATTAAAATAAAAAATTTCAATATTACGATCGTACAAAGCAGTATTATTTTTTATTTATATTCTTCTCCCTTCGTATTAATGATTATATTTGGCCTCTTCATATTTTCTCGCTACCGAAAACTATCGAGGGGTTTCAAACTATTCGTCACTCTCAATGGACATGGGGTCTAAGAGCGGCGATAGTACACGGGTTGTACATCAACCTGATTAGACCCATTATTACATACGCCTCAGTAATCGGGTGGAAGGCTACTCAAGTTAATTCCAGAGTAAAACCCCTAACCAGGCTACAGATGTGTGCGTTCTTGGGTCTCTTTGAGTACTATGAGTCCGGTATCTGGTGATGCCGTTAATGCCATCCTGAACTTGCGACCTCCAGATCTTCAAATTCGAAGGGAAGCGATGAAAGTGGCGTGCATGCTCAAGTTAAACGGAGTCTGGGGAAACGAAGAAAATCCTAGTCACTGTCAGATATGCTGCCAGTCGTCGGAACGGTGCACACTGCTCTCGATGCCAGCGGACAATCGGGTGCCTTACGTTAGCTTCGATAGGAAATATGATGTTTTGATCCCAGATAGACCCATTCAGCATACTTTCTACACCGACAGATCCAAAGCCAGTGATGGATGGTATTTAGACGAAGACACTAAGTATTTCTATGCTAAAGGGGAGATGTCAACGATATTTTTAACGGAAGACTAACCATCTTGAGTTTAGCATACTGGCAAATTAAGAAAAAGTGCCTGGAATTTGTTAAAAATCAAGCTGCACCAAGAGCCCTTGCTAAACTAAGCTGCTTTTCAAATTTACTCGGTCAATATCAGACTAAACTGAACAGTATTGCAAAACACAATAAAGTTTGTCTTGTTTCAGTGCCTGGACATTGCGGTATTACAGGGAGCGAGTTGGCTGATAAACTGGCTAATGAAGGCTCTGTAAGCTTACCATGAAGCCCTTAACCTCGTCTAGGTGTAGATCTAATAAATGGTGCCCACTTTAGATACTCGTAGTTTCACATTTCAAACCTACCCAAAGTCATAGAAATTCACAATTGTTTTTAAATAGAGGACAGAATAGCGTAACTTTTTGCACCGGCTATATGAAAACTTTTCTATATATTTGCTTCGAGTTGTCTTTAATCCATCGAAAATAGGGGATAATAGACACCAGACAGACCAGGTAAGACTTGCACTATAGCTCATTCTTATGACATCATAATAACAATTATTATATTGATCGTTCAGTATGAAATTTCCAATTGCTTGTACTGAAATATAACGCGGAAGTAAGCTGGACGAAATCCTTTTCCAGCTTTGAAAGTACAAAACTGGTGGCGTTGCTGAAACCTCTCAACGCCTGATGAGTTGGTGGTTATAAGATCAAGAAATCAAGTGGCTACTAAATAATTTCATATCCGACATTAGTTTGGACCTTTGAACTCTTATCAGATTTCGAAAAAAATCATATCATTATATTTCATTAAAAAAATCATGAATTGAAACCTATTCGCATGGAAGCCAAAATAATGCAATAAGAAGCATGCAAAAGTCGTTTCGTTTTTCAGTGATTACAAAATTTTTTGGTTTAATAATAAAACGCCAATTTTTCACAAGTAAAAGCCCACCCTGCACACAGCACTGCGCGCAGCCACAAAAGCATTTTAATGCAATAAAGTTTAGTTGCTTTATTAATAGGTCTTCCGCACAATGAATAAGCTGGCCATTATTTTAAAAGTTAATGGTTCATGACCTTAATACAACCACGGGTCAAAGAACTTTGCACAGAGAAAAGCAAGTATACAAATTTATTAAAATCGCCACCCAAAACATGTCAATGCTTTGATTCCAGGAATCACATGCGCGGGACACAGGAAGCCCAGAATAAGTAACAATAATCACTTCATAATTTGTGTGATTTTGAGCAGGTAAGTGAAGGTTCGAATTTTTCTAAAAAAAAACAAGGGAATGCACGCACTCGCGGTCAATAAAATACAGTCTGTCTAATATAAGGCGGTCGCCATAGCCAAATGAGTGGTGCGTGTCTACAATTCTTGAGTGCGTAGGTTCGAATCTCCATGCATGAACATCAGATAATAGAAAGTTTCTATTTGCCGTTCAGAGTCGGCTTAAAACTGTAGTCTCTCCATTTGTGGAACAACATCAAGAAGCAGGAGCTCGGGCAAACTTCTAACAAAAATGTACGCGCCAATTATTTATTTATTTTTATTTAATAGAAGCGTCACCACTCGCATACTGCGAGAAGCATATGCGTTTTTAGCAGCATTTTATTTTTTTTTATAACGGAACTCAATTCAATTCAATTTTGCTGGTTACGCTTCTATTACACAGACTGTAGATGTGCGACATTTTGACTCGCTGCGATTATTTTATTTTTATTTTTTTGGAGTTATTAATTTTTTATAAAAGTTGAACTCATTCTACAGTAAAAACCATGTAACACAAAATTTTGAGCTCTCTGCAAAAATTATGAAAATTCTGCAAATTTACCACAGCTCAAAACTTTGCAATCAGAATATTTTGAATACTTTTTAGTTTGCAATTAAATTTGGAGTGCAATAAAGTGCAAGGTGGAAGTGCTTACAAAATATAAAGCACATAATACAATTTTCGGCAGCCATTTTGTTTTGGTGACATCTGTCAAATCTTTTGTTTATTATTCAGTTGTTTATACCAAATCATCATGGCAAGTTACAGCACGTTCAAATGATAAAACTTTATTATCAAAATGAGTGTTCATTAACGCAAACGTTGCGCGCATTGCGCCCATTTTTCGGTAGCCGTGGAGGCCCTTCCAATTTCTTATGGCCCATATTGAACCATATGGACCTAGACGGCATGTGGTTCCAACAGGACGGCGCTACGTGCCACACAGCAAACGCCATTTTATTCCATTTGAACATCTACCCGCCCTTATTGAAAACCCTTTATAAACAAATTGTCGAAAGTACTTTGTATGGAGGAAAATGCGTGACACATTTAGCAAAAAAATTATCAAAAATCAACGGTATTATTTAGTCACTTGTAATTTGTACTTTATTATAATACAATTCAATGGATTATAAAACTGTGTTCTAAAAATTATTCTAAAGATTCTGATTAAAATGTGTGAAATTTGGTGACAATTTTCATAATTTTCATAGTTTTCGTTCATAGCGTGAAAAAACGATTAAAATGGCTTTTGTTATATAATAAAAAAATTTAATTCAAAAAAAAATAATTAATTATAAAAAATTACTAGACACTAAATAAACAAACGTAAAATAGCCACAGCTGGTCAAAATGTCGCATGGGTGGAAAATTCCATAAGAAGAAAGTATTTTGACGCGGCAGCTGCGATTAATTTAAGCCGGAATTTCATTGCTTACATAGCATATATGTACATTAGGGTGGGTTAGGTTTTTGCTCTACTTGTTTTCGGCGACTGCAGTATTCTACTGACAATTTTTCTTTCACAGTAGCTTTAACAATATCCCACGTATCAATTTTTATAATATTAGAGATCTCGCATACGAATGCGTCTCGCCATTCATTGCTCTCAGGCCCACGCAATGCGCTCTTCATATTGACCTCAGCTGCACGAACAAAACATTACTGGCAGCAGACTCATAATCGTTAGAAACATTACTGCCTACAGAGTCCGGTACTCGAAGTGTAGCCAATTATAAAAGGCCCTAAATTTAGTTTGGAAAATTACTTTTATTAAATTCAAACTAAAAAATGTGTGAAAATAATACAAAATTAGGAAATAATTTACTTTTGCTCGATATGGCCACCTTTTGCCTTGAGACGGTCCAGAAACGAATCGCAAGCTGTCCGAATGTGACTTGCAGGTATTTTAACCCACTCGCGGACAATGGCTTTTTTCAGCGCTTCGAGACTGGATAGTCTTTTTGTTCGGATCTTGCTGCCAAAATGGCCCAATGGTCAAAAATGAATAATCCATCGGATTCGCATCTGGTGAATTTGAGAGCCATTGCGTGGACGTCATGAAGTTCGGAACGTTGCGTTTTAGCCATTCTTGGTTCACTCGAGCTTTGTGAAACAGTGCCGAGTCCTGTTGAAAAGTCCATGGTCTGCCACTGAAATGCTTGCCTGCCCACGGCTTCAAAGCAACCTCCAGAATACATTCCCGAGAGAATATTTCGCATTCACCTTGACGCGAGACTCGATGTAAACGATTGGAAAGCGACCATATGCGGTTAAAGCGGCCCAAACCATTATCTGTGGCGGGTGCTGCCTCCTGGTGGCCAATCGATGACTCAAATTCTCGTACGAACGGTCGGTCAAATAAATCCTATCGTTTTGGGAGTTTACGAATTGCTCAATTTGAAATATTTTCTCGTCAGAAAACAAAATGTTGAGAAATTGACCGCTTTCGGCCAAGCGAAGCAACTCCGTCGCTCTCTCAAGTCTGACTTGTTGCTGCTTTGGTGTGAGATCATGCGCCTTTTGGATGTTGTAAGGCTTGTATTTGAGATCAATTTTCAATATACGGCGGAAGCTATGGTCAGATATTTTCAGTTCTTTCACCATTTGATTGGCACTTCGTAGGGGATGTCGCTCAAGACGCTTCTTCACTTTTTGAACCATTTCACGTGACGTTGCAGTCTTTTGGTGACCACCTCCATAACGTTTCGCGATGCTACCAGTAACATTGTAACGAGTAATGGTGCAATAAACAAAAACTTTATTTACTTTAAGGTGCTCGAGCTCAAGAAAAATCGCTGGTTGTGAGTTTCCAGCCAAATATAATGATTTTCTTTTTTTTTTACTCTCGGCAAAATGCCTCCGCGCGCTTGTAAACAATACTCTGAACTGCCATTTAGTCAACTAACAAACAGCGTAAGCACGGGCGGTCTGAATTTGGTTACACTTCGAGTGCCGGACCCTGTATGTCGCCCCCTAGCATAGTGCTAAATTTTATATAATTATGGGCTGTAATATATGTAGGCCCCTTCACTTCTCATCAGAATGAGCCCTATGACTGAGCGGCAAAACACTTCCGAATGGTTTGGTGGCACAAAAATATGGGCAAATAACTTAAAGCAATCAGTTAATTCAACAGTTAGTTATTTGAAAAAGCGAGCAAGCTTTAAATTGCATAACATACACAAAATATATTATAAAGGGTTTTCCAATAACAGATGTTATCTATCGCTAACGAGAGATGATTAACGATTTTTTATGGCCGCAATTGGGTGATATTGATCTGGACAACGTTTATTTTCAACAACTCGACACTACGTGCCACACAAGCAACGAAACCATTGATATTTTACGG
The DNA here is from genome assembly GCF_028408465.1 of Anastrepha ludens. Taxonomy (NCBI): domain Eukaryota; kingdom Metazoa; phylum Arthropoda; class Insecta; order Diptera; family Tephritidae; genus Anastrepha; species Anastrepha ludens. The sequence continues at coordinate 32,297,963 of NC_071498.1, forward strand.
GAAAAGTTTCCGGACTGTGTTATCTCTCGAAGAGGTGATCACAATTGGCCACCGAGATCCTGTGATTTAACACTTTGTGACTTTTTTCTTTGGAGCCACATGAAAGTTAAGGTCTACGCCAACAGCCCAGGGTCCATTCAAAACCTCTAAGATGGAATTCGTGAGGCTATCGAGGACATAGGGCAGCCACTTTGCAATTCGGTTATGGAGCATTTCATGAAAAGGATATTGTCCTGTAAGCGTGGTCGTGGTGGTCATTTGCCTGATGTTATTTTTCACTATTAACGGCATACCTTCCTCTTTATAATGAAGTAAACATCCGATTGGGTTGGTGCGTTATTACCATTCGGAATTCACAGAGAGGTCGTTGGTTCGAATCTCGGTGAAAGCAAAATTAATAAAAATATTTTTCTAATAGCGGTCGCCCCTCGGCAGACAATGGCAAACCTCCGAGGGTATTTCTGCCATGAAAAAGCTCCTCATAAAAATATCTGTCGTTCGGAGTCGGCTTGAAACTGTAGGTCCCTCCATTTGTGGAACAACATCAAGACGCACACCACAAATAGGAGGAGGAGCTCGGCCAAACACCTAACAGAAGTGTACGCGCCAATTATTATTTTTTTTTTAAACATCCGATCATTTATATTAAAAAGTAGCATTTTTCTTTGAATATGAAAATAACTACTCTTCTTGGAAAACCTCGTTATACGGAAATTGTTCATTTCCAACTACAAACAAGGAGTACCAGCTGCCAAGGCTTAATAAAGCTGCATTTCTCCAAGCATGAATGACTGACTAGCTGACAGGCAAAACAAGCTGACAAGCCAAAGCAAATAGTCTATTATACCACACAGGCAGCGCACTGGAGCAGATATGCAGGTAAACATGACTTGTATAAACAAAAACAACAATGGTATGGGCTGGTTTAGTGCTTTGCTTTAGTCTGGCCCCTAGCCTTGTTATTTGTAATTCAAATCATACTTCCATATAACATAATTTCATGAGCACAAATACATATATACTCGTACTTGTATATACCTTTACATATGTGTCACACTTATACATACATTAGAATGCCCAAAAACAAATAATGTAATCCAAGTAGTACGCCGTTAACTGGGGTTCATTTGGCTTGGATATAACAACATATACAATATAAAAAACATATTATACAATATATAAAAAAAATTTTGTAGTTTTCAGATTTATTCAATGCTAAATTTTGGTGTCGAGAGTTCTAAATCAAATATCTTAGATTTTTTTTAACATATTTTTATGAAATTTTTTTTTTCTATTTAGAAACAAATGTACTTGAGGAAAAAAATTTTTGGGAAATTTTTTTGATGAAAATTTTTGAAATTGTTTTTTTTTTTTGTTTTTTTTATACACTCTATTAACACCACCCTGTCCATATTGTTGCATTCACATTTTGCGCATCAAAAGTCAGTTTGGTCGTGCTTTTTCACCAATTTGTGGTGTGCTTCTTCACGTTATCCGATTTAAAAATGTATCCGGAGGAACCGAAAAATAGATAGTTTTTATTTGAAGCCTTTTTAAGGATGAAAAACATTCAGAGGTTTGCCATTGTCAGCTGAGAGGCAACTATAAGAAAGCTTTTGCAATAATTTTAAGTTTAATGTCCACAGAGGGCTTAGAACAAGGCACAGAAGAAGCTTAAAATCAAAAACATCGGCAGACGCTCCTGTTTTGTAAAGGGTTTTCCAATAAGAAGTGTTGGAGAGGTAAAAGATCAATGGTTTCGTTGCTTGTGTGGCACGTAGCGCCGTCTTGTTGAAAATAAACGTTGTCCAGATCAATACCATCCAATTCCGACCATAAGAAATCGTTAATAATTTCTCGATAGCGCAATCCATTCACCGTAACAGTTGCTCCAGTTTCATTTTCGAAAAAATAAGTTCCAATGACTACGCCGGACCATAAACCACACCAAACAGTCACATGTTGAGGATAGAGAGGATTTTCAATAATAAGGGGGCATCCATAAATTACGTGAGGTGTTTTTTTCAATTTTCTGAACCTCCCTCCCCCCCTGGTGAGATGTCGTGAGATTTTATTCAACCCCCTCCCCCATCCCCCAATCTCACGTGAGATTTTTCAAAATGTAGGTTTCTTATGTAAACGCGTTGGATTTTTATTGTAAAAAGAAAAAAAAGTTGCTTCGTGCTTTTATTTACGACTAGTTAAGACTAGTAATCAATATTGCTGAGAGTTATAAGTGTAATAAAAATTTAACAATACTCGTAGAAGACTTAAATCGTAACTACTGCGATTAAAAAAAGAAATCTACTCTAATTCAGTCCATGGAGAATCATGCGCGGTTTCAAGAGAGACTATTGGGGCCAACATGTCCATATGATTTTCAATAAAATCATGTGCTCCTTCAACTTCGTTCTAATCTAGCCACTCTAAGCCGTTGATGCTTGCGCACAGTAACTCATTAGCTCGTCTTGTGACAATCCGTGAGGGTCGCACTTTGCGGAACATACGCGCTTGCTTAGCTGGTGCAATGTGAGCTGCTCGCCTGTGCTCTGCAGCTCTTGTGATAGATGCGAAGTAAATACCGCATGTACTGTAGCATATTTTCTCTAAATCATCACGTATACTTGGGCAATAGAGATCAATAGGCGTGCTGATGAAGGCATTCAGCGGTTCAATCGGTACGCGTATTAGAAATGGAGCAAATGATTTTCCGTCTTGTTCTTTAAAGTCCGGAATTGTCAAACGTCAACCTGAGTGATAGGGCGTTCGGCTCATAGTGGCGCGAAAACAACCGACGGGCTGCACTGTACCGCAAATTCAGATTAAATTGAGCTATTTGGTATAAAACAAATATGGTGGTTTGACAGTAGTAATGTATAACGTCGAAGTATTAATGAAATTATTTTCTTTTGAACGAATTAGTGAATGATCTTAATCATACTAATATACGATTACGCTTGAGATTAAATCTTAAGCATGTACAATTTTTTTGTTTCAATCAGAAAAAAATTGCGTAATATTTGCCGAGACCCCCCCTCTCTCCAACGTAAGATTAGATGAGATTTGACTCGACGAAGAAGGACGAGGAATGGACAAACCTGGGTTTTCTTCAATACTTTCGGCTACAACAACAATATTTTGGGCTGTTCTTGAGCGACCATCGCGGATTTTATTCTTCACATCACTAACTTGTCCCAACAGCTCGAATTTAGTCACCAATTTCTGTATTGCGGTGCGACAAGGTGCTTCACGATGAGCTAAAAATGTTCGAGTTTTACGAACCGTCTCTGCCAAATTTTCACCCTTTTTATAGTGAATTTTAATAAGTTCAATGCGTTGTTTAAGCTATCGTTCCATTTTTATTAATGGCGTAGTTTCTACTTGTCAAATATCAAAAAAGGACAGGTTCAAAAGTGGCATCTACCGAAATAGCGGGCTATTCAAAATAACACCTGTTATTGGAAAACCAATTATGAGAAATTTTTTGACGTTTAGAATTCGAAAATATGACATTAAAGCTAAGACGAACCATACTTTTGTAAAGTCTTTCGTCTACAAAAGACGAAGAGAGTTGATCGGCACACGCATAGAAAATTACGATTTAATTTAACTTTTTTTCTAAGATGAATATTTCATGTATTTATAAAGCACGCAAAATTACTCGTATGAAAAAATATTCTGAGTGCAATTACCATTAAAAATGTTACAATTTACAATGGCAATGCCAGGTTTGACCTATTCATGCTAGTGTTGCCATATCTCAAAACTTAAGCAGTACTTTATTTACGGTACTCAACATTTGTTCCAGAATTTCCGGTTTAAATTTATTTTTTTGTTAACATTTACTTATGCACCCCTTCACTTACGTCCAAGCATATTTTTTAACACCACTTTAAAATATGAAAAAAAATTTTAGTAACCAAACTCGCTCCCTTCAACCATTTTCTGCAACCGCCAGTGGATGTCCTTGCACAACTGCAACCATCAACAGCCGGAAATTACTTTAACACCTTTTCTACTCCACACACACACACACTTGCAAAAACACATAAGTAGTTGGCCTACACTTCTGCCATATTTACATGTGCACGCGCACGAATGCATGCCAACTTATTTTGTTCACGTCAACTGCAAGAATTTTAACTTCTAACCTTCTAACGCTAAGTTTTCACACATTGCTTTCACTTCGGCTCTCCGCTCTCGGCCGCACTTGATTGTAAACGTCATTGCAATATGAAATTGAAATTGAATTGAGCTGCTTGCCAGACAGGAAGGCGAACTCACACCCACCCACACACACGATGGTAAATGTCGGAAAAGTAAGTAAAATAAATTTGCAATAAAAAGTCAATTCCGCTCAAACAACAAAAAATTGCAAAACACTTTCTTGGTTTTTGTGGTTCGAAAGTGCCCTTTCTACTCTTAGCTGGCGGAAGTATTTCGATTTATGATTTGCATAAGTTATGCAATAAAAATTGAAGGAAACTTCAATTGAAGTAATTTTTCTTACCAAGCGCATGGCTGGGAGGGAAGACAAATAAAAAAAGGTTTGGGAAAGGCGTACGATTTTAATTAAAATTTAAACTTAAGGCATAGAAGACTTAATTAATATTCCACGAGAGAGATTAAAATAAAATTTAATTGTGATAAATGTTGGCACTGCCTCCCGAAAATATTTTTCAGAGAATATCTGATATGTGGCTGAAGTCTTCAGAGAAATCCAAAGCCATGCGAAGATTATTTTATTTCGCTTACTCTTAAGAGTTTAAGCCCCATATTTTAATATTAAGTTTTCACGAAGAGTAAAAGCAGGCGGTTTGATGAATTTTTATGCTAGTCAAATGCAAAAATTTCTCCGCACACAGAAAATCTCAAGAAAGGCAAATGAGCGTACAGCTCAAGGAGGTATCTTTTCATTCATAATGTGGAAAGGAAAGGGGTATTATTCTTTCTCAATGACGCATAAGCAATCTAAACGAATCTGGCCAGTTAAAAAAAGGGTCTCAGTTGTTAGTGCCTCGTGGTAGCCCACGTCAATTAAAGCACTAAATAAAGCCAGTTTCTTGTTTGCTCGTCCTTGCCAACTTTCTGCCTTGTATCTAAGTCCTAATTACTCAAAGCGCAAAGGTACATAAATCTTCCGTTGAATAAGTGGCTATCGAACTCAAAAGGGGCCGCCTCAATGCAGGTTGCCTCTTGCATCACTGAAATATTGATTTTAATACTTTAGAGGGCATTAAATGAAATCTACAACTTGATAAAAAAGGTGGCAACGGATTTAAGTCCAGACATGAAAAGAAAGCACAATATTCTCGTTCGGTCTTCTTCCAAGCATGTGAATACCCCGCTCAAACCTAAATCACCAATGAAATACATTTACGATATTTTGGACAAAAAACTGTAGCAGAGATTGAATTATCAACTTTCGTATCGCTGACCTGCACTTTGAAAAATACATTCTGGTCTCCTGTACTCACTAAATGAAATTTTAGACTAATGTATCAGTAATTTACAAAAAACTGGAAGAATAGTACGAGATAAAGCTGCCTGCATGATCCGAACAAAGTATCCTAGAATCGGTTTCGAGATCGTTGTTGATCAGTCAAATTAACGTAACCTGCCCTAAATGAAAATTTTACTTGAACTCCGTGCAGAGTTGCTTGTCTCCCAACGGAAGCATCCCCAGATGCCGGATCGAGCGATGCCCTGCAGATATGTGGGGTAGGTGGGAAATGAAATACCACCCGTAGACCAAAACTTACACACGCCTATTGTATTTGGAGGAGCACATGGACATCCCATCAGCAAGATGGGATAGGCGGTGATACCTATCTGAAACTCCTTTGGCTAACGCATCGGCACATTTACTGCCTCTGATATTCGAGACCAAGCAAAAACTCTTTTTTGTGCGTAAATCTAAATATATGCATTCAATAAGAGATATTGCTGGCGTGGTTCAAGACACACGGTGCGCAAATTTGTATCCAAAATGCAGGCTTGTGGCAGATCACCGGGCAAGAACCAATCCAAAAAGTGATAAGAGGTCGCAAATGGCGATGGATCGGGTACACTCTCAGAAAGACCACAAATTACCCGATCGTCCACGAAATATGTGGAGGCGTTCTAACCTTCGTGATGTAGAAGCAGTTGACCAAGTGATCTATTTTATAGGCACGTAAGCCAAGATTTTCATGTAAAATGTTCCAAGGAGTCAAAGGACAAACGCTAAAAAGTTGATAACGACGACGAATCCATATTTTGGCGTCTTCTTCAACACTTCATTCTATGAACTTCGCGAACACATTCTGTTGACACATGTTGAGTTGCCAAACCTTACTGAACAAAAATGTCAACCAAATTTGCCATTCTCAGTTGTCAGACCATAGTTATCGAAGTCGATAGTTCTCAGTGCAGCTAAAGAAGCACCCAATATTACATACTTCCAAATGGCCTAAACCTCCTTAATCTCTCTTCAACATATTTGGAATTGTATAAATTGTAATAAAATTTCTATCGCCTTCGCGGTTAAATGAATATTACTCTGGCTGTAGCTGGCAAAACAAGTAAATATATCTACAAAATTACAAACAAAATATCATAACCAAAATATTACGCAAATAAATTTAATATTTTAAGTGGAATTTATATATGCGTTAGTTAATAGCAAAAATAGGTTCTGCTAAAATACATAAATCAGTCTTACTGAAAATTTCACTCATTCACTCCTCCATTTTGCGTTATTTACTGTGACAGCGCAAATCCAATCGAATGAAAAAGCGTCGCTCGCGTATGTGTGTGTGTAAGTATAAAGTGCATGCAGTTATTGGCGGGCGGCTAATCGATTCGTCGAATCGAGCTTTGCATTCTCGTTTGAGGTATGGGTAATTTTGCTTATTGAAACGTAAATAATTTTTCATGTATTTTGCAGCTCTTTAAAGCTTCACTGAAGCATTTGGGACACCTCGAAAATAGTTGAAATTTTTATAAAAACCTAAAATGCGAACTGGCAAGCAAAATGCTTTTTCGAATTTATTTGCTGTGTCTTATTAAAGTTTGTTTTATATTATTTTCTATTTATTTTTATTTAAAATTTTTATTTTCCCGTATGAGCAGAGCAAAGGTGGCTTAAGAAAGTATTTTTTACAGCTTTTTGGAAATCAATTTCGAAAAGGAAATTTTCATTATAACACTTTTTAAATAAATGTTGCTTTTTTCAATTTTAAAATCATTAATCATAAATAATAAAATCGAATGCTGACTTATACCGAATTAACATCAACCGCGCTGTTAGTTCGGCATTTTCTAAGCTGGATAAAGAAGCAAAGCGCAAGAGTCTGGTGTTGAACGAGGACAAGACGAAGTACCTCATGTCGTCAAACAAACAGTCAGCGCACTCGCGTTGTGGCGTCCACCTCACTGTTGGCAGTTATCAAGAGACCTCCATTCTTCTTCTTCTTAATTGGCGAGATAACCGCTTACGCGATTTTGGCCGAGTTTAACAAAGCGCGCCAGTCGATTCTTTCTCGTGCTAACCGGCGCCAATTGGACACACCAAGTGAAGCCAAGTTCTTCTCCACCTGATCTTTCCAACGCAGAGGAGGCCTTCCTCTTCCTCTGCTACCACCAGCTGGTACCGCATCGAATACTTTCAAAGCCGGAGCGTTTGTATCCATTCGGACGACATGACCCACCCAACGTAACCGCTGGATCTTTATGCCGTCGTAAAGCTCATACAGCTCATTGTTCCATCGCCTGCGATATTCGCCGTTGCCAACGTGCAAAGGTCCAAAATCTTACGCAGAATCTTTCTCTCAAACACTCCAAGCGTCCCTTCATCGGATGGTGTCATGGTCCACGCTTCTGCGCCATATGTTAGGACGGGTATGATGAGAGCCTTGTAGAGTGTTAGTTTTGTTCGTCGAGAGAGGACCTGCATTAACACCGATAATAATGTCAGCCTTGAAATCCAACGAAGAATCTCTCTACCAACAAGTGCTACTTCGGACTGAGTAGGCTATTGAGTAGTTAAGTCCTCTCTCGACGAACAAAACTAACACTTTCTAAATCTCTCATCATGCCCGTCCTATTGTATAGCGCAGAGGATGACAATACTCGATGAGGCATCCTTTGGAGAATAATTATAAAGGATTCTTCAAAAGTGGTACCTAGAAGTCAGTAGTTAATAATTCCTACACCGTATAGTTTTTTTATCATTCTTGCCGTTTGTCAAGTCTTATGAAAATAGCCAATCTTTAAAAAAACATATCACAAAAATTGGTCTCCGCCATGCTACTAGAATTGAACGAATCGAGAAAGTATTCTTACATTTCGCGTTGCGTTATTTACGCTTTTCGGATCCTATCCCTGCCTACGAAGCTCGATGCTTTTTATCAACTCAAAAACATTGCAGGGCAGGAAAATAATCCCATCTCTGTCTTTCATTTTTGATTTGATTTGTGGTGCTGAATGCTCGGTGAGAGGAATTTGTGTAATATTCCGGCCAGAGCTCTGCGTAGTTCGGAGTTCTTCTATGTAGATCTCTCAAAATCTCTTTATGCTCGAAGAGCTCCTATTGGTTGGTTGATGTAGGTGTTGTCTGAGCGACACAGCCCAGACCCAATTAGCACAAAAGATGTAATTTTGATTCACCACTTGTGCAGGGTGGGCCAAATAAGACCTACTAATGTTAAGCACAAATAACTTTTTTATTTTTCTCTTTTTGTAGGTTATAATTGAGTTGTTGGAAATTTATTATGGAACCACCAACAACGACTACAATACGCTATTCGTTTTACACAATTAGCCACACAAATTGATTTTTTAAATAATGTTTTGATGTCGGATGAAGCGCATTTCCATTTAAATGGTTATGTCAACAAACAAAACTGTAGATTGCGGGGCTCTGAAAATCCAAGGGCAACACACCAACATCAGTTGCACCCATCTAAATGTACTGTTTGGTGCGGTGTTATGGCCACTAGAGTTATCGGTCCATATTTCTTCGAAAATGAGGATGAAACGCCGGAATCGATTTCAGAAGCTTCTTACAGAACATTTATTGAAAACTTTTTGCGGCCAATGGCGGAGCAGTATCCTAATTTGTGGTTTCAATAAGATAGGTCTTATTTGGCATACATTAGTAGGTCTTATTTGGTCCACCCTGTACTTGCCACTGCTTTTTCTTAGATTTTGATTTGACTATAAATCTGCCTGAGTCGTCAATTTTCTTTTCTGCAATTTCGTTCAAGTTGGCCATCAAGAATTCCCCCTAGAGAACACAGACTTGGGCACTCCTATAACTCGAGCCTTAAGTGAATTTAATAAAATCTTTAAATTTTCTGAGATACATTTTTCATTTTCAAAAGATTGAAAATGGTTGAATATTTATTATAAATAGTTTAGTTGTACCTACTTCCTTTTTTAATGCCTATTAACCTTAAATATGTCCACTTAGCCTGTAAGAATCTATTATATTTATTGACTTAATAAATATTTAAATAAATAAAAATTCGAGACTTTTTTGGTGGAATTAATCGTCCGAATGAGTTGAATTGGTAAAAAAAGTTCAAGAAACTGGTTCAGTTGACGATAGAAAGAGGACTGGCAGGCCTAACCTTGGGCATTTTGTTGGAAAGATGCTGCTGTAACGCAAAGTGTCGCTGCACAACCAAAAACAACAACATCGACATCCCGACGTTCTCAAAAATGTGTCATTCATGAGTCGACTGTTTGGTGGGTTTTTGCCTGTAGATGTGTTCGTGGTGGGCATTTAAATTATGCCATTTTCCCGTATAAATTTTAAGAGCCATATTTGGAATAAAAATAGTGAATCTTAAGAGAATCTTAATTTTTACATGTTTTATTTTAAAACAACATCTTAGCGCGTCTTCTGACAGACCTTTTCCAATGTGGCGCAAAATTAATCATCCAATTTTTTTTAATAATTTTTAATGAACATTTTTGATAAAAAAATAAATTTCCAAAATTAATCATCCGCTTTTTCTTTTAAAATTATTTTTAATGAACATTTTTAGTAAAACAAATTATTATTTTTTCTTTGGATTTTATGAAAATTCTTAATAAAAAAAGAAATCTTTTAAATATATTTAATGAAAATGTTTAATAAAAAAAATATTTCCAGTGTTGAAAATCTTTATTTTGACCATTACGCACTGCACTGCTTGTCTGTTTGTGTATGCTGCAACTGTATAATTTATATTATTTATATTACAATATATTATAATTTATTTGTCAAATATGGTGAGGTGCAACGCAAAATTATAAATCTTACAATAGAGTGATTAATTTTTCGCCACTATATGCAGTTTCAGAATTCCGCCTTTATCAATTTCCACCTACTTCGCCTTAGAACGAACTCCCTAACTTCTCTTCCAAAGCCTCGTGCCATTGTTGCTTCTAGCAGATTCATAAATTTACATATTAATTGAGTTTTTGCAGCTAGCAATAAATGCGAGTGTAAATACATTCGTATGTAGCACTTCAACTGCCACTCAAGGATAGCAAACCCACACATATGCACATATATTTGCGTATATACTTTCATACGCATGTGCTCCATATTATGTATTTATCAACTGATGCGAGCAGCGTGCAAATTGCAATTTATGTCAAACGGCCTTCAACGCTTTGCTCGCTATACGTCGTATGAGCAGCGCTTGCAGGATTCAATTATACGCACCACAGTGAAGTTAAGCTTTTCTCAGAATTTAGCATTTTTTCTGTACCACTACTCGCAGAAAATACGAGAATGGAGTGGAAACAAATGCTTAGAAACTCAGAGCAAATGTAAAAACGGATGCATAAAATATAGCAAAAAAAAAAAACGGAAAAAACGGTTGTTGACAGCCATATTAATACGGTTTAATATTTCCGAATATTTAACGGCACCGATGCGTTCCAGCAGCTCTGGTTAATAGAATAAAACTCACACCAGCACAATTCATGGAATAATAACTCAATCAAGCAGTGACAAGCGAGTTAAGCGTCATTTACATAGGAGAATCTGTTTATTTTTTTTGTGTGTAAATATTTGTATGTATGTATATAAAGTAGGTATGTATGTATGTAGTTCTATAAATATGTGGTGTGCTGTACCATATATTCAGACATAGCAAGTACGCAGCAGTCAAATGTAGAAGGTGGCGCAAAATTAACCACCCTATCGGAAGATTTACAATTTTGGCACTCACTTTTAAATTAGACAGCTGCAGCAACAAACAGACAAGCAATGGAACGCGTAAAGACCAAAGTTTGCCAACACTTAAAAAAATATAAGAAAAATTTAAAAAATTTCAAACTATTTTGGTTTGCTTTTGAATAGTTTTTTTTTTAATTTTTGTTTGATTTTGAATATTTTTTTTTTTTTAATTTCCTAACGTTTCCAACAGTCAGAATAATTTTTTTATTTAATAAAACAAAATTGGATGATTATTTTTGGCGCCTGACTTTGTATAAGTCAGTTTAATAATAATGAATTTTATAATTTACTTTCTCGACTAATGAAGTCCTTGAATTGAGACAGGAGTCGTTTTCCATCACTCAAAATCTTTTTTTTTTAATTAGTAAAAAATGATTCAAAAACAAAATAGATGATTAATTTTGCGCCACCATGTGCTAATGGTAATCTACCACGCAACTAGTATTAGTCTCAGGCCCAATTAGTTAAGCAACTGTCCTTTTCCCATAAAAGTCACTGGTATTTTTTGCATGGCGATGGCCGACGGGACGTCAGTCGTCAGGTTTCGATGCATCAGTCTCATAGTAGTTCAAAATAGACACACAAAAAAAGTCCAGTTATAGAACAAAACCACTAATTTCAGATTTAAAAGGGTGATTAAAAAATAAAACAAATTCATGGATACATAACAAAAATCTTGTTTTTTTTTTTGTTTAGTCTAATTTTAGATCTCACATAGTTTTATTTCACTGCCTTAGATTAGCTAACAATGATACAAAGTAAAATATATTCAAGGGTTCATCTTAGTTATACTAAGGCCACGAGTAAGAAATTGTTTTTTATCTTTCTCAACAATATTAAAGCGGTTTCCGTCGTTAAAGTGACGATATATTCAGTTGTAATGTGTCCAACATACCCAATCAAAAGTTACTTAAAAGGATGAATTCAAATATCGTTAATGTGAATAAATCGTTTTATATTCGGTACAAATCTCGACCAGTTTTTTTCGGACTAGTTGCAAACTAGTATGTTTTCTGACCAGTTTGGTTTTCACTGCAGGGATACTATGCATTCCCACATAGCTTGTGACGACATACAACCACATAACTGTAAATGTGTGCGTATACCATTTTATCTCAGTACACTTACATTTTTACTTTCCCAGATTCCCAGATTAAACATTTCCATCCGACCATACCCTTCATGCACTCAAACGCACTTACACCCATTTGTTTGTCCTACATACCGTTTTTATCCAGCGATTCCAGCAAAATTTGAATTCCTCCCTATCGATGAAGCCGTCGCCATCCGTATCGAATACCTCGAAAATATGCTGCAATCGATCCGTTGGCACATCGTAAATGTGTCCCTTGTCGTTGCGGAACAAAGCCCGACAGATGAGCGTAAATTCGGCCAAACTCAGACGGTCATCACTGCAAAGGGAAATAAAAAGGAAAACTATTAAGAAAGACGCATGCAAAAATGTGCATATGTACAGGGTCTTTCAAGCTCGAGTTTTTTATTATAATTTTTTATACCATATTTTGAAATAAATACATTTTTATATATTTAGCTGTATGTTAACATAATACAATAGTGGAAAAACTAAGGGATCAAAAACGTACTTCCCAATTTTTTCGATTCTTCAAATAGCGGTATCTCACTAAAAATGATCACCCAGGAAAATAAAAAAATGTAACCTTTAAGTGTATAATTCCTAGATGTTTTGACAAAAAAATTCATTAAAATTAAATTTTATTAAATTTTTTACATTTTATTAAATTTTTTAAATTTTATTAAATTTTCTTTAATTAATTTTTTTGAATACATAATTCTTAGATTTTTTTGTGAAAAATTAATTTTTTTTCTTAATTTTTTTTTTAATTGAAACAATTTTTTATTTATTTATTAGGAGCACAACTAAGTTCTCGCTATTTTTTTGATGAACATACAACTTTATTCTGAAAAAATGACTACAAGTGAATCATTGAAAGTATTGCCCATCGCTGGCTATTACTTCTTCTCATCTTTCTGGTAGATCTCGTATACCGTCGCGGTAAACTGTTCATCTTTTGAGGCTATCCACGGATCAAGCCATTTTTTGATGTTTTCATACGAATGGAACTGCTGGTCAGCTAGACCATGTGCCATCGATCGGAACAGGTGCTAAAGGACGGCGCAATATCTGGAGAATATGACGGGTGAGGTAGGATTTCCCATTTCAGTGTTTCCAGGTAGGTTTTAACGGGCTTGGCAACGAGAGGCCGAGCGTTGTAATGCTGTAGAATCACTTTTTCATGCCTATCCGCGTATTGCGGCCGCTTCTCGCGCAGTGCTCGGTTCAATCGCATCAATCATAATAAATAACACCAACTTGCAGGCCCGGGGAGAGGGGGGGAGATCCGGGACTTATTACCCCAGGCCCGGAGTTATCAGAGGGGCCCGGACTCGAGAGTAATTCGAATTATATGAATTAGACATAATTGGAAAGGGCCGGCATTTGCAATTTTCCCCCGGGGCCCGGATATGCTCTCTACGGCCCTGCCAACTTGGACCTACCAAATACATAGCATAACCTACGCAGTGTAAATATTCGGCCGAAGCGACGACGTAGAAACATGACCGGGCAGTCCCCATGACTTTATTTTCTTTGGATTGCTGTTATGAATCCATTTTTCATCACCCGTCACGATGCGATGAAGAAAACCCTTCCTTTTTTGCCGCTGGAGCAGTTGTTCACAGGCGAAAAAACCACGTTCAACATCCCTTGGTTTTAACTCATAAGGAGCCCAAGTCCCCTGTTTTGGAATCATTCCCAAAGCAATCCCATACAATCGCTTGGAAATGGATTTGCGGGTAACTCCTAATACTGAAGCAAGCTCTTCTTGCATTTGACACGGATCCTCATTGAGCAATGCCTCCAATTCAGCGTCTTCGAAGGTTTCTGGTCTTCCTTCACGCGGACGGTCGTCAACCTTAAAATCACCGTCTTTGAAGCGACGGAACCAATCTCGGCACGTTGTTTCACTTAAACCAGCATCTCCATAAACTTTTTGTAGCTCTCGATGCGCTTCAGCCGCCGTTTTTGTTCGGATGAAAGAGGAAAATCAACACTTCCCGCAAATGACGATTATTCGGCACAAAATCAGACATTTTTACAAATCCAAACGTATATGATATCAGTACAAACTCACTAATGTGTCGAAGCAGTTTGTTTACCATATATCTATGCTTGGTTTATAACGTTTAGGTTATGTTAGAACCGATTAGCACACACTGCTGGTGGCATCTGTTGACAAACAGCGGGAACTTAGTTGCGCACCTAATAATATTTTTTTAATTGTGAAAGTTTTTTTTAATCTTGGAAAATTTTTTTAAACAAAACAAATTTCATTAATAGTTAGAAATTTTTAAAAATATCTTTTTTAATTTTGGAAAATATTTTTAAATAAAATATTTTTTTAAATTTAAAAATTTGTATTTTTGATTTTGGAAAACATTTTTAATTAAAAAATTTTTTTCACAACACAACAAAACTCAGTACTTTGTTTTTACTTCTTTTTAATTTAATTTTTTTTTTTTTGTAATTTTTTTTTTTTAATTTTTGAAAACACGACTATTCATAAATAAAAAAAAAAATTCAAAGCACACCAGAAAACAATATTACCGTCTGCATTGGCCCTACTCAAAGTGCTCCATGTGTACGTTGCACGATAAATTTTGCGCTTCCACACACATAGATGTATTTCGAAAATTTTGTTTTTCTTTCATTTCGACGTCAACTCATGCCTGTGGAAATTTTCAATGAGCTCAAAACTGCATATAAAACGGACACTATATCTCTTAAGACTCTTTGTGAGTGGTATCAAAGATTTCACACTGGACATTTTTCTCTGCAGGACGAACCTCGAAAAGGACGGCCAAAATTGTCGACCGACGAGATAAACGTGGTTCTGGTGAGGCGAAAAATTTACGGAGACCCACGAATGAGACAGGAAATGAAATGTAGCGAATTGGGCTTGAGTGCTATGGCAGTACTGCGAATATTGCATTATAATTTGCAATACACAAAAAACTCCGCACGCTGGGTTCCACGAATTTTGAATCAGAGCCAAAAGGTAGTAAAGTAAGTTTTGCTCAACAATTTGTAAGAAAATTCGAAAACAGCGATTCTAGTAACTTTGATATGATCGTAATAAGTGGCGAAGCTTGGTTGGTTTTAAGTATGACCTGGATACCAAATAGCCATGGTAGTCCATGGTATGGAGCCCGAGAGGAGCAAATCTACCTGTGAAAGCCAGGCAACAAATGTCAGCAACAAAAGTGAGGATCTCGATTCACTTCACCAGAGCAAAAATATAATAGGTGCTGCTATTTCGTTAAATTCTTCTCAGGTATCAAAATGTAACTGCCAAATGATCTACTTAAAATAGCTTACCAAAAGTGTTCAAAAATTTACTTGAAATGAGGAAAAACGAGGAACTGCGTCGCTACTTCTAACAACACGAAAATGTGCCAGTGCACGCTGCTGAAAAGATAATTAACTTCATTGCGCCTTTTGGCTTTGAAGAAGTACATCCATCGCCATATTCTTCGGATCTAGTGCCGTGTATTTTCTAGTTATTTCCGAAACTTAAGAAAAATTGTAAGGGAAAAGTCTTGTCTAGCAATGAAGAGAAAATAAATGCGGTTAATTCTGCACTTAAGAGGCTGCAAAACCGCGATTTTGAGAACTGTGTTCAACAGTGGATTTACAGATTTAAGAAAATTTATTGAAATTAATGATAATTGTGCGCAGAAGATAAGAAATAATGAAGATTAAAAATAAAAAATTTAAAAAAAAATGTATAATTTTTTTCAATTTAATTTACTGAACTTCTGTTTGTCCACGCTTATATGGGAAAAAAACATAGGGGCACGAGTTAATACTTAGTGGTTAGGGCAGGTATGTATTGCAGCCTACAATAATCGCACTCGACCCGCTGTTTTGTTTATGTTTTTCGAAAAAACAAGTTTCACAAATCTAAATTAGGCATTTTTTATATGCAAATTTTTTTTTAATCTCCATTTTTTTTGTTCCCACACAAAACGCTTTTATTATGTAATTTATTGCATTTGAGAATCACGACACATAGTAAAAAAGTTACAGTCTTTGCGCTAAAATTTAATAGTTGCATAAATTTTTATCGTTCTTTCTACGCTCCAAAGCTATCTACACTCTTTTTTAACCATTAAAAATTCGCTGAATTCCAAATGCATTTTATTGCAACTCAGCTTTCAACACTCACCCGTCCTTATCGAATGCAGTGAAGCAGGCGTCCATTGCTGAACCGTTTGGATCGTCGATTACAATTGGCGGTGTTGGTGAGTCCATTCTCGCGGAAATGTCTCGTTGCAGCCAAATTTTATAGCGTCAAGAAAGTCAACAACAATCACAACAACACAGCACCTGCAAGCAGAAAGCAAACGAAAGTGGAGTATGAGTAAATCGTCAAGTAGCACTGACACTCAGACACACACCACAGACGCACACACATACACACACACACAATGGCAAATGCAAGCTCAATGAAACGCACACAAAAACCTACAAAACTCACGTTCTTTCAGCTAAAACCTCAAGTTGAAGCACGAAAGCGTCTCAGTTAAGATACTCCAAATTGGCACTAACACACTGAGGAAAGCGGCTAAGTCGTTCGTTGACGTCCTAAGGTCAAATATTCACCCAAGAATTATATACTTGCACATTAAGAATATCTTGGCGCGGAAATGTAGGCCTCGCAAAATGAAATATTCACCAAAATTGTGCTGCCGACCTATGACTGCGCCACTGCGCCGTGCGACTGATGGCTAAATGCTTAAGCGACAGCGTTTTTGTTGTCACCAAGCGCAGCTTTTTCAAGTTAAACGCTTCAATGATTTATCGAAATAACAAAGCGTACTGCACTCAATGCTACGGAAGTGTTGTAGGTGTGGTCGTCATGGTGAGCTGTTCATGTGGAACGAGGAGTTACCGCTGCTTGGTCCTATGTATGTACGTTTTGTTTTTGAAACTTTTCATTCAGCGGTTTTGTGGGGACTCGACAATACACCTACAGACCAATTTACCTGAAAACAGACCAATTTACCTGAAAACTGCCGCAATTAGAATTTCTGTAAGTCGCGCACGAAACATGGGCAGCGCGGAAAGCGAGAAAGCGTCACAAAAGGTAGTGGAGGCGGTGGTAGGCGTATGCGACCGCCCGCCGCATCAAATGAGTAATACGTAAATGATAAATCATTTGAAAGCATTTGGGGATTTTTTTATTTATATTTTTGCACAGTCGCGAGAAATTGTTAGTCGTAACGCCATTTAGGCGCTTCAGTACAAAAGTAGTTAAATTTAGGTATCCAATTACGCTTTTCATAGTTGAACTATGGTTTTTACTTCATTTGAGTTCTACGGGGTAAAGAGTTGGACCTGAGCCGCATGTTTCTTATTCACATTTACATAATATACTAGCCGAAAGTATGAAAATAAATGTTTCTTTTGCGCGTATAAACGAGTTAATGAATTTATGGGTTAAATGCGTGTATGTGCGCTTGTATGTGCATGAAAATTGAAACTGTCGCTGAGACTCTCATAGTGGTACACTAACCAACGCAACTTTCAAGGCAACACAAAGTCATTAAACTCACACGCAGACCGCAGGCATAAAACCAGCAGACAAAAGCGACAGACAATGCAAATTTCCATCTCATACTGAATAGATGAACATACACGCACGCATACGTGGAAGTCCCATAGCAGGATGAATTGCGAGACTAACTTAGAATGCTCATTAGAGTATTTGGAAGGCATGCAAGTAAATATACAATATTTGTGACTAATTTAATTCATTTTAACCCAAAAACATTTCAACAACATTTAGTGCTACGGGTAGAGGAAGGAGAATAGCACATGTTTTGTGGTTTTTTGCTAAAACTTTCGGCACGGACTGTGTAAGTAATGTTTAATTTCATTTATCTCAAGTTTAAAATATAATAAAAGTTTTTACAGCCCTCTCAAAGTTAATATGAGCATACGTTACTAACAAAAATAGAATTAAGAAACAGAGCTAGAAACTGAAAAATCAAAAGAAATTCAAGTCGAGATCACATAAAAATTTCTAAGTGCACGAGCATTACGCCCACAAGTAGTGATAAACAATTAAAGATGAAATGGGCAAGCTTTGCGGAGAGTTCTAGTGAATTTCCCATAACAGAGATGAACAATCAACTTCTTCTTTAATTACACTAAAAAAAGGTATTGATAATAGAGACCTTTTACTTTACGGAGGCTATAAATTAATTAAAATCAAACGTTAATTATAGGAAGAAATAGGATTGAAGAATTTTAGTCAACGTTCAACTTTTCAAATTTCAAATTGATGGCAAGGCCTCTAGATAAATGTTGCATACTCGAATCTAGATCGAGCGAAGGAAGTCAACGGTACATTCAGTTTGTAAGGATCCGAGATCTTAGAGTAATTACGCCGTATAAAACTTAAATTTTACCCAAATGATGCAACGATTTCCCACACAATTTTTCACACAGCTGCAAGTATACTGCTTTACAAATAATTAATGATTTTTTAACCAAAAACCAGACCATCAAATCCTGACACAAATCAAGTTTTAGAGATTCTGGAGTGGTGCTGCCACTTACCTGTATATGGTACAAAACTTGATTTTTAAAATTTTTGTCATTTAAATTTTGTAAAAAAAGATTTAAGGTGCCGTTAGAACTCTAACCAAGCTCAAAAACTAAATTTCTTTCAAATTCTAGAGTGGTGTTGTCACTTAATTTTGTTTGGTGAAAAACCAAAAAAACTTCAAGGATCCCATTAAGACTATAACTAAGTTCACAGATTTAATTCTTCAAAAATTCTAGAATGGCGCTGCCACTTAATTGTAATTGGTGTAAGGCTAAATTTTTAAAATTTTGTTCATTTAAACTTTGTAAAAAAATGTTAAGGTGCAGTTAAGACTCTAACCGAGTCCAAAAAGTAAATTTCTCTAAAATTCCAGAGGGATGTTGCCATTTAATATTGTTTGGTCTAAGACTAACATTATTTTGAAAGTCCGTTGAGACTCTAACCAAGTTCATAGACTTAATTCTTCTAAAATTGTAAAGTGGAGTTGCCACGTAATTGTATTTGGTACAAAACTTAATTTTTAAAATTTTTCTCCTTTAAATTTTGTAAAATAATTTTGAGGTTCCAGTAAAACTCTACCCAAGTCCAACAACTCAAGTTTTCTAAAACTCTAGTGTAGTGTTGCCACTTAATTTTGTTTCTTCCGAAACTAAAAAAAAGTTGAAGGACCCGTTGAGACTCTGGCCAAGTCCAAAAACACAATTTTTCTAAAATTCTAGAGTGGTGTTGCCACTTAACTTTGGTTAGTCCAAAACTAAATAAGTTTTTCATTTAAATTATGCAAACAAATTTAAGGTCTCGTTAAGACTTAAACCAAGTTCAAAATCTCAATTTTTCTGAAATTTTGGAGTGGTGTTGTCACTTAATTTTGTTTGGTCCTAAGCTAAAAAAAGTTGAAGGACCCGTTGAGACTCTAACCGAGTCCAAAACACAATTACACAATTTTTCTAAAATTCTAGAGTGGTGTTGCCATTTAATTTTGTTTGTCCCAAAACTAAATTTTTACATTTTTTTTCATTTAAATTTTGCGAACTAATTTAAGGTCTCGGTAAGATTTAAGCTCGTTAAGTTCAAAATCTCAATTTTTCTGAAATTCGGGAGGGGTGCTGCCACTTAATTTTGTTTAGTCCAAAACTAAGTTTCTACAATATTTTCATTTAATTTTTGTAAAACAATTAATTTTTGTAAAACAACAATAAGACTTTAACCAAGTCCAAAAACACAATTTTTCTAAAATTCTAGACTGGTGCTGCCACTTAATTATAATTAGACCAAAAACAAATTTAATTTTTTTAAATTTAAATTTTGTATAAAAAAAAGTTAAGACTCTAACCAAGTTCACAGACTTAATTCTTCTAAAATTCTAGAGTGGTGTTGCCACTTAAATTAGATTTGTTTAAAACTAAAAAAAATTAAAGTTCCGTTCAGACTCTAACCAAGTCTAAAATCTAATTTTTCCAAATTCTAGGGCGGTACTGCTACTTAATTTTGTTTAAATTAATTTTTTTCATTTAAATTTTATAAACAAATTTAAGTTCCGTTCAAATTTATACTTTATACTAGTTTATAGTTTATATATACTTATAAATAGTTTATACTATTTTATAATTTATACAATTTTAAAGTCTTTAATATAAAACATGTCATTTAATACCATGATTTGTTGGTGCAGATTTTTTGTTTGAAAAGAAAGGCGCTTGCGAGAAGCCACTCAAGTGGCACCCAGTGTATGCATGTGTGTGTACACAAGTTTGTATTTTTGTACAAACACTTCTTAAGGCCAATTTATTTCCATACTTACATGCAATCATGTAAGCAGACGGATTACTTAAATGAATCGCAAAAATAATGCAATGCGATTATTCAACGCTTCAAGACAGCAGAGGCGAACCTTCAAACATAAAACGCAACGCCCATCCGCAAAATAATATTTTTGGAATATCACAGCGTAATATTGAATGGTGTAGTCAAAAGTTGAATGAAGACTTTGCGACGTGTGGCATTGTGAGCTCATAGATACACACACACACACAAATAAAAATATATCGTAGTTTTGCAACTTAGAAATAGCTGACAAAAGGGGTAAACGTGAAAAATTTATAGGTGGCGCTCGGAAAAGGTGAGCGAGACGCATGAAAACTTAATGCCACTCAACTGAGATGCAAACAACGGAACGGCACGTCATCGTTTCAACTGGCTTTAGCTACGTCGAATGTGGCAAATGTGCACGTGCACGCCAACTTTTATTTGCTTTCGGAAATTTGCCAAATTTTCGTTATACTTAAAATTTGTTTTCCTTTCCATTTGCAATTTCTTTTGTTATAGCGCACTTTTTTCGGCGCCAATAGGCATTGATGCCACACACAAAAGTTTTCTATTTTTAACGTCAAATCTAACAAATATCACCGCAAAAAAACGCCAAAATCGTTAAAAACGGAAATAGACTAAACTCACATGAGCGTGTGTGTGTGTGTGTGTGTGCGCATGTGTGGAAGCTCCTATGGCACGTGGATGGGTAGCGATCCTTATTTTCATGCACAGTTGTGTGAGCTGCTCATGTTTAGTTGTGTGATTTTTTACCAACAGAGTTTTTACGCTTGGTTGCGGTTAATTTTTACACGCCACTCAATCCCCTGCGTGCCTGCAACTCGAATCAATTTAACTACTAAGCGAATTAACCACTTTTCGGCATTGAAGTTACAGGGTGTGATGTGTGGTGTCAGCCCATTCACTCATTAGTGACAGTGGAAAATAATTTCTTTCTTGCTCACCTCCACATCCAGGCCAGCGCTAACTGCCTATTAGACATTTCGTTCCGCCTTTTCGATAAAGTGAAAAGATTAAAAAAGTTTTCTTTCGCTGCCATGGCTCACTTCGAAATGCAAACGTCATTGTTTGGAATACTTTCCATTTGCAATGCTACAGCAGATCGACAGTAGCGTGCAATAAAAATGAAACTGTTGGAGAAATGCAACAGTGCGAAGCAATTTCGTCTACGAGTTTCTTGCGCCATCTATAAATCATTTTTGTAATTATTCAACATTATTAATCTGTCAACTATTTTTTTAACATACATTCAATATTTCGCATTTCCGTTTTCTTGATAATTGTTTCTGTTCATTGAATAAAGCGTACTCTGAGCAACAGGTTATGGGCCCAGGCACGAAATCGAAAAGAAAAATAAAATTTTTTTCAATTACGTTGGATAAAACTATCGGGACAGATAGTTTAGTTAGATAATAGCCCGACCGTTTAAAATAACTATGGCTGGCACATCTATAAGGATTGATCCGCTAAACGCGGATAATTATGATAGCTGGAAATTACACATGCGTGCTATTCTGATAAAGGCTGACCTGTGGAGCTACGCGTCGGGAGAGAAAGCCTGCCCAACCGGCGAAAATGCAACAAAGTGGAAAGAGTTCGATCAAAAGGCGTGTGCTGATATAACGCTTGCAATATCTTCCTCGGAATTAGGTTTGATCTCCGAATGTGAAACGTCGTATGATATGTGGAGGAAATTGGAGTCTACTTTTCAATCAAAAGGTCCTGCAAGAAAAGCAACACTCCTAAAACGCATAGCCCTCGCGCGAATGAAGGAAGGAGATAACATCCGTGAACATCTAAATGAGTTTTTCCACGCCGTGACTAAGCTAAAAGAAATAAATGTTACTGTGGGTGATGATCTTTTAACAATTTTGCTTCTTTATAGTTTGCCTGATTCCTTCGAGACCTTTCGATGCGCCTTGGAGACACGTGATGAACTCCCCAAGCCGGATGTTCTTCGTGTAAAGATACTGGAGGAAGAACAATCGCGAAAAGCAAAGGAGGCAGCTGCGGAACAGAACGTATTCAATGTTCAACCAAAATTTAAAAATATTCACAAGCAAACCGGCAATGCTAGCAGCAACTATAAACGAAAAGGAAATTCAGTGCCAAAATTGGTTGATCATAGAACTTGCTATAAGTGTGGCGAGGTTGGTCGCATATCGCGAAATTGTCGATCACAACAAAACAACAAAACTTCCAACTGGAATGCACGTCACGCTACTGAAGAAAAGATCGAAAAATCAATGTTGTTCGAATCGGCTCTTTTGCTAAAGAATTCAAGCGAATATTGGTGTATGGATAGTGGTTGTTCCTCTCACATGAGTTCCAACAAAAATAACTTCACTAGCTTCAAAGAAACAAACAAAACACTTAGTTTGGCAAACAGCGATACAGCGAATATCGCTGGCATAGGCAACGTCAGGGTTGTTATTAACGAAGAAGGGAAAGAAGCACCGATAAAATTCGAACAAGTTATGTACGTGCCAGATCTGAGAACAAATTTACTTTCAGTCTCGAAGATTACAGAAAAGGGATTTGAGGTAATATTTAAGCGAGATAAAGCACTTATTATAGAGAAAGGTAAGCCAGTACTTACTGCCACACGCATTGGTGGGTTATATTATCTTAAAAGTTCACAGCCGACAGCAAATATTTCTGAAGCGAATCCTATCAAACTTAACACCTGGCATGTTCGTATGGGTCACCTCAATGAAACCGATTTAAAACGTACCGCAGGTATGGTACATGGTATGAATTTTGACAGCAATGAAAAATTAGCGACTTGTAAGATTTGTGTTAGCCAAAAACAAACACAAGAGAGCTTTCCTAAGCAAAGTGAGCAGCGTACCACAGAACTGCTTGAAATTGTGCACAGTGATGTCTGTGGGCCTATGAGGGTTTGCTCACACTCAGGTGCGAAATATTTTGTGACATTCACGGACGATTTTTCTCGTTACAGTGAAGTTTATTTTATAAAACGAAAATCTGACGTACTGCCAATGTTTAAAATTTTCAAAAATTCTGCCGAAACATTCACAGGAAAGAAAATAAAGTTTCTCCAATCAGACAACGGCTTAGAATATATTAACGGCAACTTTCAAAAATATCTGGACGATTGTGGAATTAGGAGGCGGTTGAGTGCGCCTTATACACCACAGCAAAACGGCATCGCAGAACGAAAAAATAGAACGCTTTTGGAAATGTCTAGATGCATGTTGGCGCAGGCGAATCTACCAGGGACATTTTGGGCAGAAGCAATTAACACAGCGAACTATATCAGGAATAGGTGCCCAACTAAAGTTCTTAAAAGTGAGGTACCGTTAAAACTCTGGTCGGCAAAAACCCCCACAGTTGTTCATTTCAGACCGTTCGGTGCTAAATGTTACGTGTTGATGAAAGGCAACCAAAGCGGTAAATTTGACCCACGATCTGAAGAGTGTATTTTAGTGGGATATTCAAATGAGGCTAAAGCTTATCAAGTTCTTCGAAGAAAGGTTTCACAAATCTGATAACGAGAAAAAAGATTTCGAAATAGAATTGGAGTTGAAAGCGGTTAGAAACGAATCTTGTTGCGAAGACATTGCTGAAAAATCAGTCAGTGAATGTGAAAGTGAAGATGTTTCTCCATCTTCGAAATCGAAATACGGCAGAGGTAGGCCAAGATTAATGAGAGTTGGCTTAAGGGGACGACCTCGAAAGATATATCAAAAGGCGGCCAGTAACAAAAAGGAACAAGCAAATGACAGTGTGTCAGAATCGAGCTCTGATTTTGAAGATTGTGAATATGTTAATATGGCAACGTGTGAAGATCCAGTGACACTAAAAGAGGCATTTAGCAGCGACGAAGCAGCAGCATGGCAAGTAGCTATTGAAAATGAGTACATCGCACAGATTTCGAATGAAACATGGGACATCGTGGAGCAACCTATCAAGCGAAAGATTATTGGCAATCGATTTGTTTTTCGAACAAAAGAGGGAAATAAGAAGAAGGCACGTCTCGTAGCAAAAGGGTGCTCGCAACGTCCAGGGGAGGATTTCAACGTCACATATTCACCAGTCACGCGATTGACATCAATCAGAACAATGGCAGCTTTGGCAGCGGAAATGAATCTTCAGATACACCAAATGGATGTCATCACTGCTTATTTGAATGGTGATCTAGATGAAAGCGTTTATATGCAAATACCAGAATATATGGAAGGGATCCTCAAAAAGGTCATCTCAGGTAAGATTCCGGACACAGCTGATCCAAAAGCTAGTAAAATTCGAACTATAGCAGACAAATGGCTGACAGCTTTATCCGAAAACAAGAACCCCGTATGCAAATTGCGAAAATCGCTTTATGGCTTAAGACAATCTGGTTTTCAGTGGTACCAGAAATTGAGTACTAAATTACGTGAAATGGGATTTCATTCATCGAAATGTGATCCATGCCTTTTTATTATGCGTAAGAATTCGAGTCTTGCACTGATTACCGTTTACGTGGACGATTTATTAATAGCTACAAATGATCAATCGCTCTTAATTGAAATCAAACAGTCTCTTGCCGCAAGCTTTGAGATGAAGGACATAGGTCCAGTAAAAACTTGTTTGGGCATAGAATTTCACCAAGATCTCAAAAAACACAGTGTGTTCCTAAATCAACGTGAATATGCAGAACAAATTTTAAAACGTTTTAATATGGAGGACTGCAAACCAGTCAAAACTCCACTAGAATTCAACACTAAGCTAGAAAAACCCGCTGTACGTGATGAAACTGAAATGAAAAAATATCCATATCAAAGTTTGATTGGTGCCTTATTATATTTGGCTGTTACAACGCGTCCTGACTTGGCTTTCAGCATTAATTTTTTGAGCCAATTCAACTCGAACTACACCGAAATTCATTGGAAGGCAGCTAAGCGTGTTTTAAGATACTTAAAAGGTACAATAAACTACGGCATTCTCTACAAAGAATCAAATAAAAAATTATATGCAATTGCTGATGCAGATTGGGGCGCGAATATGGCGGATAGGCGATCTTATTCCGGCTACGCCTTTATACTTGCTGGAGCTGCAATATCGTGGGAGGCACGCAAGCAGAGGACTGTCGAGCACTGAATCCGAGTATATGGCTTTATGTGAAGCGACAAGAGAGGCCTTATACCTGCGTAATCTTATAAAGGAGATTGGATTAAAGGATAGCTCAATTATAATATATAACGACAGCCAAAGTGCACAAAAGTTAGTGCAGAGTAGCGCTTATCACTCGCGAACCAAGCACATAGATGTACGTCACCACTTCATACGAGAAAAACATCAAAACGGCGATATCATACTAAATTTTATGCCAACTGAAGATATGCCTGCAGATGTGCTCACAAAAGGATTACCTGCCGAAAAACACTACCGGTGCATCACAGATCTGGGTATGGTTGATGCGAATTGATTGTTGCCGCATCCGGAATTCTTCGAGGGGAGGTGTTGGAGAAATGCAACAGTGCGAAGCAATTTCGTCTACGAGTTTCTTGCGCCATCTATAAATCATTTTTGTAATTATTCAACATTATTAATCTGTCAACTATTTTTTTAACATACATTCAATATTTCGCATTTCCGTTTTCTTGATAATTGTTTCTGTTCATTGAATAAAGCGTACTCTGAGCAACAGAAACTATTCTATTTGAAATGCTAAAATTAGCTCCGAGGTGGTTGGTTTATCCTTAATAAGAGCATTTCATTTGCTTCTGGTTTGATTTTTATGCTCGGTTTGAAGATTGTAACCTATTTGGGCTTTATTTCCTACACAAAACGCTTCTTATTTGGAAACCTATGCAAACTTTGTTGAATGAAAAATTTTAGTTGAATATAAGTTTGCCGTTGGAGAGCTGCGCAGGTGCTTACAACAACTAGCATAAAAAGTTATACTTCTGGGCTCACATGCTGATGTTAAAGCCATTCTTGAATGGTCCCGCCTACAAGTACTCAGATGTCGTGCTAACAAACCCCCTGTAATAATAGTAACAATAAGGAAATAACTCAACATTTTGTATACTGCTGGATCTAACCTGACTAAATATTATGGACCTGGATTTCACAGCATCCATTCTATAAGTTCATAAGACCTATTATAAACTGTAGAAAAATCCACTGTAAGGTAGTAATACCAAGCAAAGGAAAATACCTCACATTTGGTATATTAAGCGATCTAATCCAGCGGCTGTTATAGCCGAGTAGGTTTGAACATGACCACCATTTGGTAGAACCAAGGCTCGCAATCCAATAAAATATGAATGATGAATTACCAAATGATAGAAGAGATTGTTTCAAATATCGCTCGCTCCTCGGCTTCTCAAGCAGCCATTAGTTACTCGGAGGTAGCGTAATACTGTAGGGCTCTGCATTTGTGAAAAACTTCATGACGCGCACCACAAATTGAAAACACCACGTGCTGCTCAATCGTCTAATTTGCTAGTTTGATGATTTGGCATCAATGAATAATAAAGAAGAGGAACAATAAACAACAGATTTGATAGACACCAACAAAAGATATGGCCGCCACAGCTTGTCATCGAGTCGTCACTAATAGAGATCTCTTCAAATAGCCGGTCTTACATTTTGCGAGCATTCCGACGGTCAAGTTTTAAAAAGTATATTTCAGAGATTGTCAATATTGCCGCTATTTTAATTTATACTCCAAAAATGAATATTCCAAGTTACGCCGTTTTTAACTAGGACGCTAGTGTTATTTTACCCCTTGAGGGTGGAGTTATTGTAATGAATGTTGCAAGGTGTGCAAATACAAATAATTATTGTGTGGCAATTTTTCGGCTACTTGGCTCTTGCTACGGAAATTATGGCCTACCGTGAGCAGATACTACTTTGTTATTATAATTCTACAATGCAAATAGAAACGATGTGAAACGATATCTTCGACTCTTTTGAAACATTTTTTTCCAATTTTTTTTTTATTTTTCAATTAAATTTTTTATTTAAATTTAATTTTTTTTATTTAAATTAAAAATAAAAAAAATTGTTTAAAAAGAGTCGAAGATATCGTCTAACATTGTTTTTTAAATTAAAAAACAAAAATTTAAGAAAAATGTGTAAGAAACATTTTTTTTGAAAAATGTCGCCTAACCTACCAGCAGAGATCTGAATGGTGCTTTACTGACCTCCAATGATGACCAGATCCACGGATAGAAAGAACACTTTGAAGCAATTAGCAACATCGCTCTTAGCAGCGAATCTGGCATCGCAATGGGCAACACAACAACCTGCAGCAAAATAACAACATCCTGCTGTAGTCAAGCGGAGATCAAGGATACAATCAAGAAGTTGAAGCACAAAAAAGCCGCGGGCGAGGATGGCATACAGCCAGAACTATTGATCATCAAGCCGCAAATTTCAGCGGAAAATCTGCCTCCTCACATCACCGCCGTCTGGAACAATGAAAACTTGCCTGCGTCCTCGACAAAATGCATCATCTTAAAGCTGCACAAGAAAGGCGATTTGCGTGACTGCGGTAATTAGCACCTACAAAGTGCTAGTCACGGTCATACAAGGCAGACTCCAATGTAACGAACGCTCTTTAAGAGACGAACAAGCGAACACTCTTCGCAGCAGCAGTTGAGTGCTGCTCCGCGCTTTACATGCTGTTCGTCGACTTCAAGAAGGCATTCGACGCAATTAAACGAGACTCAATATGACTAGCGTTGAGGAGAAAGAGAATTCCCGCTAAGATAATCCGTTTCATCACGTCCCTTTACGAGAACTCCGAACTGGCAGTGCTCCACAACGGCAAAATTAGCGATCCGTTCACCACCAACGCAGGCGTAAGGCAAGGTTGTTCCCTGTCGCCGCTTCTCTTCGCCATCGTCCTAGACGACGTTATGAGCCAATTGATGCTACACAATGAGGTATGAACCTTGACTTCGCCGTTGACATCTGCCTCCTCTCTCACAAACTCTTTGACATGCAAGCGGAGGCGGACAGACTAGTCAAGCTGGCATGCCCTGTCGCACTGGAGATTAACATTGCCAAGACCAAGGCTATGAGAGTCAACCACAATAAAGCAAGACCTATAATGATTGACGGGTGTTCGGTGGAATTTGTCGAAAGCTTCTGCTACCTTGGCTGCATTATCGGAACGTTAGGTGGCGTAGCAAATGAAGATGTCAACTGTAGGCTAAACAAAGCAAAGGCGGCGTTCCGGCGAATATGTAATATACATACATACAGTATGGGCGAGTTCAGAAATCACCATTCGCACTGAACTGTGAATATTCAGCTCATGTATATTATAAAGTCTGTATTTTTGTACGGAAGTGAAACATAGCTGGTCTCCAACAGTATCTAAAATCTTTCGTAAAGAATAAATGCCTGCGCATCATCTGTAGAATATTCTGCTCGAACACCATCAGCAACGACGCACTGTAGAGATCAACGAATCAGAAACCCATCCCATTAAATGAAGAAAGTGGCGATGGATAGATCCCACGCTTAGAAAACCACCAGATAGCATCACGTGAATGGCACTGGGCTGAGATCTGTAAGGGAGCAGAGGTCGCGGTCGGGCAAAGATCACTAAGCGAAAGTCGATGTTGCATAAACTAGCATGCCGACATCTAATGAAACAACAGCCCAGAACGGTGTACGATGGAAGAGTCTTGTCCGGGCTCTATGCTCCCGATCGGAGTGCACAAGGATATAAAAAAATAAATTGATAATGAAATTTTTCAAAACGAACAATAAAAGGTACTACTTTTACATGAAATTTGGAAATCCAACCTCAATTTCTTTTGCTATTTTTTTTTTTTTTTTTTTTTTTTTTTTATATTTTGTTATCTTTCCATTGAATTGCGCAGAAAGGTGACGCCAACTCACACGAAATGATAAATTACCTTTTTGACTGCATTGCCTGCACACGCGAATTCCTCCATAAATATTTTTTTTTTTTTATTTGGCCACACAAAGCATCAAGAAACTGATGACGTTTTGCGGTGCTCAGCAAATACAAAGGACGGTTAAACTCTACTTTGTTTAGATTATTGGCGTACTTTGTGGCGTATTTTGGGACTAAGTGCCTATAAACGATTGAAGCCGCTTTAAAAGAAATTTTTGGATAGAAGCGGAAATGTAGTTATATGTTTGAACAGGGTAGGCAAAACCGAAAAAAACACACGAAAAAATTCATATTTTTCTTTTCAGGAATACTCTTATTCTTACATAATTTTTTTTTTTTTTTTTTGTAACCATCCCTTTGTATATGGGTAATCGGTGCTTCTCGAGGCGGTAGGGTATGCGATACTGCTTTGTTGAAACAAAAGAATTCCTTCAATTTTTAGGATAAAACTGGTTGGAAATGTCTTCATTGACGACAACAGCCAGAAATAAGTCTGTACTGAATGAAATTTATCATTTCAGCATTTTTTGCTAAACACTAAAGTAGGTTTCCACAAGCTTTTGCAAAATGAAATATGCAGCTGCAAGCACCAAATAAAGTGATGTTGCGACTTATTAAATTAACTGTCAGAATATCAGAATTTCACCCAGTTAAAAGAAACACTTCTTGCTGGCATTTCGAAGCTTCCCAGACTCATGAACTATGGGTGTATATTCCAGACATCTGGGGATAT
The DNA here is from genome assembly GCF_028408465.1 of Anastrepha ludens. Lineage (NCBI taxonomy): Eukaryota > Metazoa > Arthropoda > Insecta > Diptera > Tephritidae > Anastrepha > Anastrepha ludens. Next base: position 32,328,283 of record NC_071498.1, read on the forward strand.
CTTTCAGCTTTCGGCCTCCAGACCAGTGTAGTGTTTTCTATGCTGGATTGAGGGAAATAATAATAGCCGTAAAACGATACCTGGAGATGAAATTTACAAGTTCACTGTTGGCCAGGCAACAATAAAATCCCTCGCAAAGCAGACGACAATTTCCAAGTTATCCATGAAATTCCGCACATATCTGAACGATATAACTGAGTCATTTCACCTAAATGTACCATGGGTTCCTGTTCATTATGACATTGAGAGTAACCGCAGGACTGATGAATCAGCGGATGAACTAGTATTTTTGTTATTAAAGACAGTGTCTGCTCACCTTTCACACAGAAACCTCATAGGTCATGCTAACTTTTACCCTATGATCAGAAAGTACCGGAAATGTTTAAATAAAACAAAAAAGAGTTAAAGTTCAGGCAAATTTATTTTATCTACTTCAAAATATAGCCCGTCTGAAGCAACACACATCTCCGAACATTTAACCCAGTCCACCATGCACCCCTGGTAGGCCGACGAAGGGATGGCCTTCAGCTCCTTCGTCGCATTCTCTTTGCTCTCCTCTATCGACTGAAATCTACTTCCACGAAGTGGTAACTTCAACTTGGGAAACAAAAGGAAGTCGCACGGGGGCATATCAGGTGAATACGGTGCTTGCACGATGGTATTTACTTGGTGTTTGGTCAAATAATCCAGCACAATTTGGGCTCGATGCGATGGCGCGTTATCATCATGCAAAACCCAAAAATTGTTTTCCCACATTTCCGGCCGCTTGCAACGTGTACAGCATCTCTCAAACGCTTCAAAACGCATAAATAGTGACAGATGTGTATCTTACAGTCCTACCGGTTCCCATATACGCGGTTCGTTTAAATTAAACATTCCCGGTACTTTTTGATCATAGAGTATACCGCGCCGTGTATACTCCGTTTCTGCCGTTCTATGTCGGGGGTTGCTAATTTGTTAAAACTTATTGGCAATAAACCTGCTACTACACGCCGTCCGGCTATGCGCAACGGCGGCCCCTACGGTAGCTTAGAGCCCAGCTTAGTCGTCCACTTCCGAAGAACCGAAAACCTCCGTGCTCTGGAACTCGCTCTGTATTGCACTCTATTTGATTTTAGTTGGTAACAGTCTACCTTTTGTTTTTCAAGCTTAACTTATCTTATGTAGACCGGACACTCCGGACTAAATGGGTTATGTTCGGTATCCACATTCAGCCACCAAATCTTTGTTAGCATCACAATAATTTCCACAGAATGAAATTGAAATTTGAAAAAGGCGAGTCAAGAAGCTGTCGAGACATTGAAAACTCCTAAAACACTCAGGCTAAGAACCCCATTGTGTTTAAAGCTCTGGAAAGTAACGATAAAGGAGAGAAGTAACAGAAAGAAAGAGATAGAGTAGAATAGAGACAGAGATAGTTAGTCCAGTGAGAGTTTTTCAGTTTCTTTGGCAAATCTGAAAATATCTCCCAGTTCGAGCAACGAGTCATTATCTTGACATCGGAACTCAAAATTCGTAGCCGTACTCTAGCAAAGGCAAGACACTCATAGAGAAATTGCTCAGTGCTACCCGCCTGCTCTATGGTAAGCAAGACAGGGAGGTAGGGTCCTCAATGATTCCAAAGGTGGTCCGACCATCAACCGAACGTCTTTCCTTCCAAGTTTTAGAAGAGAGTTCTACAGCTTTCTATTTGGGCTTGTCACAGATGTGTTTTGGACTGCTCGTACTGCCTCTCACTCATTGCCCCATACATTTGCTACACTTGAACTCTTTGTTGCAGTTGTTAGAGCCATGGTTGAAACCCAAACACTTATAGCATCTTTTTACTGTTTGTCCATCATGGACGGGGCAGTGACCCCAACTAACATTTAGTTTCTTTGAATCTAAGACCAGTAAGAAAAATTTGCGCTCGATTTCAATTGTCGCAATGAATTCTCCCTTATTGGCTTTTGAATAACAAAACAAAAACACGATTTAGATGGTCGAGGCGAAAGTAGTTTCGCAAGACGAACCCAAATTCTATAATTTCACTTTCAATTTTATAATTCTTTTTGCACTCCCTAAAATGGGTAGCAGTATTTCCTCTTTTCAATGCATACATTTTACTGCGCTACAATGAATCGCCCATTTGGCAAACAGATTTTATGATAGTATGACAACCGTACCTCCTATTCACCTCCTGTTTACATGTGTCAGCCGCTCCGCATTGCATGCCGACAAACATTTCGAATGAATTTTAGTTATCGTTGGCCCATTCATTTAGATTAAGGTTAGAAGTCATGAAAATAATATGAAACAAACAATAGTTAGCTTAAAGTTTGCCGCAGAACAGGGGCAACGACGACTGCAACCTGCCACTGGTAGCAACGACAGCCCGACAGGCTCTGCAATGTGTGACCTTAGCGCAGCAAAAACTTCAAGGCAAAATTTCACAAAAGCAAATTTACATTTTCAATAATTTTCAGTAAACGATTACAATTGCAAACACGTGCAAACGACAAAACGCATACACGCACACACACACACACAGACATGTAGGCATGCACTCAAATGGGCAACGAATAAATGCGCCAAAAAGCTCCGACCAAAGTAACGCACAGCTTCAATATATTTCTGTGGATGTATGTGTATATGAGTAAGTGCAAGCATGTTTGCTACGCACACCAATAAATAAGAAAGCAATTAAAGCCTTTGTCCGTTGCAACATAAATTCCGTTCGCACAAATACCTGCTGTCCTGGCGCAATTGCACAATTATTTTTTGTTGCTGCCACTTCTGCTGGTGCTGAGACCAGTTGGCATCGTTGTTGTTGTACCACAGCTGCCCAAAATTACAGCTGTTCACAAGAGCACAGGCCACAGCAAGCTGGTTGGTTGGTAGGCTTACTTTCGTACGCCATAAAATGGCATGTCGCTCATACGCCCCGGAGGTCATACGACAGAAAACGCGAGGACACGTGAAACTGATGCGGATTCTGTAGTTTAAACTGAATTTGCAGCAATAGCTATTTATATTGTTGTTATTGTTAGAGCTGTAGCAGGGCAAAACTATTAGGAATTTCTGTATAATTTTTAAGCAATGACAGGAATGAACTCGCAAAATTTCCCAATACCTGCCGAAGAGCGAAATTTGGATGTTTATGGTTTTTGTTAGGCAATAAAGTATAATTTTATAAAAAAATTCATTACATTCCTCAAACCTTTATACCTAGAAAATAAATTCAAAATGTTTAGTACCAGAAGCGACTCGAAGTAATGTTGAGTCTCACTACACTGATTTCCAACGAACAAATATCCGTCAAAAATAAACCCCAAAAACAAGAGTTGCGGCCGCGTTAGGACCTGAAGTTCTCTTGGTCACCTCTGAGGGGTTCATAGGGGTGGTCAAAAAGACTTTTCAACTTTGCCAGACAATCATGTTGTCCACCGCGCCCGTTGAGCTGATTCGATGCCCAGGTGTCGAAAAGCTAGGGGGAGATAGCCAAAGGAATCTCCACATTCTATTTGCAAGGTGGAAATACCTCAAGGGTGCTCTACACAAGCAGCTCATCAGTTCCTTGCACAGTTGTTATGACCAAAATGTCAGATATTCCTCGGCTTATTTCGATTTTACCATCAGAGTCCTTAGCACCTTGAATGTCACTAAACTATTATAATAATATAAATTTTTACCTTCCAACAGAATATTGCACTATTCAGCTGCAAAAATGTATGCCTAATGGATACTTCCCTGCAAAATATTTGCTCCTCCACCAATGTGGATAATGCTCCCACAAACCCTATAACATTCCTCCTCCTCGGCTGATTTCCACCCTGGGACCGCTGTAAGCATTTCATCGAGGTGGAGCCGCGTTTATGTCTATTGACAAAACCAGGTATCTGCGTCTAGGTCTCTTTTGTGGACGTATGGAGATGTTACGACGGCGACAGTATCCACTTCTCCCACTCTTTTCATAAGTGGTTCTGGAGGAAATGGAACAACGGAAAATTTGCGATAGCGCAGTATTTACGAACTATCGTCTTGCCTTCTGTCTGATGTTATTGCGAGGGATTAACCCAAGTATCTGCTTTGATGGAAAGGATCTACTTGAACCTGACATGCATATACACTGGTCAGTTCCACCGGCAAGGAGTCAAAAATTTCTGAGAAATCCCGGGTACCAGGTCTGTAATCCGAGTCTACTTTCTTAATCGCGATATGAACAGTAGAAGTCCTGCCTGCAATATTTAAGTTAGGCTACTTGATTGCCTATGCGGAACCCATTTACACGAAAACACAAAATTTCGTCCGGATAAAAAAGGATAAATACCGCAAAAACCGGATATAAAGAGGGGGACGAAGGACTATCTTTGAGGGTTATGGAGAAGACCAAGCAATGAATACTTACAGTTGAGTTAATCGCTTCATATTATTGATGAAATTCATCAATCATCTAACCAAGGCTTCTAAATTATCCATCTAACCTGCTATATCCACAGGTGTAACACAAAAGACGAGAGCCAAGATGTCTAAAGCTCACGTTCCCACGACAGTCGGTTCCACGTTACCGGAACGACTCGGATTTATATCCGGCCAAGGACGGGGGAATTTTTATGCTGCTACAACAGCAACATGTCTAAAGCTCAGCCCGTGGAGAGGTGGACAACGATAAGAGAGAGTGAAGATGTTGAAATGATTTCACCTCATCCTCCTGGCAGCTTCTGCAAAACGGACTCGAAACAGTACCATGTCTCTCTGCATAGACACCCAATGCACAATGCTCGGTAAGAATACCCACAAAGTTCGAGAGCTTTGTTAGCCTTAGAAGTTCCCTCAAGTATGTGCGCTCTACCGGCGGCCAGAAAGATCTTACGACTTTGCGCGTTTGTGCACTAACCCTGCGCTCGCAGAGCTGACGTAAAGCTCACTTTTTCAGGAGCTAATCACAGGTTTTGAGGAAACACCAAAACTCTCATTTCGTGCCGAAATTACCTTAAATATTCTCTGACGCCTGCTTAGCTCATCCGCCCAGCAGTTGCTCATAATATCTCAGTGACCAGGAACCCAAATGAAGCTAATTCGAAGTATTGGAATGCAGTCAAGAGAGAAGTCAGGCATTCTCAGACTAATTTCGAGCACACCAAGAACGGGTCCCGAAGCCTATTAGCAGCTTGGCTGGCGGATACATTATCGTTTGCTAGTATCTTATTCAGCAAAGAGTTACGCGCTAGAGCAGGGCTGGTCCGCAGTGGTCCACTCTCTAGAACTTTTTAGTTAGCGAAGTTTCCTCCAGGAATGTTATAAGAAAAAAACGTTTGTAATTTATTAAAAAAATTTGCCAACATTCGCAGAATTTTTCTCCATTTAGACTCCTCTTTATTTGCTACAATAAAATGTAAAACAGAAAATGTGCCGCTATTTCCAACCGGCTTCGTAAAACTACAAATGGTCACGTCTCTCGAATGAATTACAAAAATGCAAAATCCCATAAAGCAAATTAAATAAACCAATCAAATACCCACAACCCATCGAGCTGGTCAACCAACAATTTGGGGCAGCCTAAATTGAAGGTTCTTGCAACTTTAATCTACAATATTAAAATTGCACTCGCATCGATTGAGCTGTGGCTGTCAAATGCATACAAATAATCAAATCTACATGCGATTTATTGTATGGCACTCATTTACATGTATGTGTGTTTGTGTGTGTACGTATCGGACATTCATGAATGCATCTTCTCGAGTGATGTACTGCATAAAATATTCCATATGCATATTCAAATGCATTCATGCCACGCTCCAAGCAACATTTGGAGCATGCAGATGTATGTGTGTGTGTGTGTGTATGTCATGCTTATTGTTGTTATCGTTATTGTTGACTTTATTTTGTTGTTGTTCACTGTATCCCATATATTGACATTGCCCATAAAATATCGCACGGTCACAAATAACAAATGATCGCACAAAACGTGTGTGGCCTACAGAGGCAAAAAGTTCGACATGTGCCGCATGCCACACACGCACCATGACTACGAAATATTGCAACATCGGTTGCCCGTTCGTGCGTCAAGAAATCACAAATGAATGTTTCAACTGCTCCCTTTGTTGCTACCGCCAGTATTTCACTCTGCAATCAACAATGGGCCTACAGCAACCATACAGATAAAGTGGTTGGAAAACCAAGCAGGGAAAATCAGACCTAGTGAAAGCGTATCTGTTTTTTTTTAGTTTTTTTTTAAGCGCTTGAAAACTTAAAATAATAATACCAAACAGAAATTTTGATGGAATGAACTTTTCATTATAATCTGGTAGATAATTTCATGGCGGCTACGAGTTACGTAGTCCATTCGCTCAGTCCAGTTTTTTGACTACTTTTTTCAATAAATCTGAATAATAAATCTAAATGAGTCCAATCAGCAAAATGGCGACGCAAGCGATGGTCATTTGGCTTTAATTCTTTTACGACCTGTATTTTAGAGGCAGGTAAGCCAAGGTCCCTAAGTAAAATTGTTCACGTAGTCAAATGGCAAACACCCAAAAGTTGAATACGACGATGAATTGATATTTCGGCGGCTTCTTCAACACTTCGCTCTATGAACTTCGCGAACAGATATATTTATTTATTTTTTTTTGTTTCAAAATAAATTTTCACAACCTGGAAGCGTTGTTCTGACATTGAATGATTCATGATGACTTGCCAGAACTGCTTTACTGAACCGAAATATCTACACAGTTTGCCATTCTAGTTTGCCAGTTATCGATATCGATAGTTCTCATGCAGCTAAAAAAAATGTCCCATACAATGAAGAACCAGTACGATTTCCCAAACTTCAAACCACTTCCATACCTACTTGAGGCGGCTGTTAGCACTACGATCTAAGGTACTCAACGATGACTCATCAACTCATTGCTAGTAACAATAATTGGAGCATAAAGGAGCATCTCCTATTTTTATTTTCTTCATTAACAGTTATTCCTGAAATACGCAACAACACTACCATGTCAGCGGAAACTGAAGATTGTCGTTGGAACGCCGTGCTGTGATTAAATTTTTTGTTAAGAATGGCAACAATTTTCGAAGAAACGTCATGGGCTTTTGAGGATTCCACCCGGCCATATACTTGTGCGATAGTAAAAAAATGGGTTCTGCTATTTCAACAAGGTAAAACAACTTGTGAAGAGAATCTCCACCCGGGTCGCCAGTGATGCTACGGATCAAGGAAATTTACAAAAGGTCCAAAATTTAATGCAGGCCGATCGAAGAATTAAATTTCGACAGGTAGCATTAGAAGCTGCAGGGCTTCAGAGAGATGGTATCCCTGAAAAATTAAAACAACTATGCAATAAACGTTGAGCAATGCCACCTGCTGCCGCCGTAGCCGAATAGGTTGGTGCGTGACTACCGTTCGGCAGTGCGTAGGTACAAAATCTCCGTGCATGAAATACCAAAATGAAGAAAAAGTGTTTTCTAATAGAGGTCGCCCCTCGTCAGGCAATAACAAACTTCCGAATGTATTTCTGTCATGAAAAATCTTCCCATAAAAATCAATTTGTCATTCGGAGTCGGCTTAGAACGGTAGGTTCCTCCATTTGTAGAACAACATCAAGACACACGCCATAAATAAGAGGAGGAGGTCGGCCAAACACCTAACAGAAGTGAACGCGCCAATTATTTATTTATTTTTGTAATACCACCAGCTCCGTCAAAGTTGTGACGGAGCTCTGCGAACTAGTTGAAGTTTCAGGCAGGGCGACTTTCTATCGTGCGATTTATGCAGCCTGATGTTGGAGAAGATAGTTTGAGATAAAGAACTGAATCGAGCTGCCATAATTTTATACAAAAGCATGCAACTACTGGCATACTATATGCCGCTGCTATCGATATCTTCTTCTTCGAGATCCGCAACGTTTGTGCCCATTCGAACGACATGACCCAGCCAACGAAGGCGGCTGCACGACATAGACCATCATAAAGCTCATACAGCTCACTGCTCCATTGCCTACAATACTCGCCGTCACCAACGTGCAAAGGTCAAAAAATCTTCCGCAGAATCTTTCTCTCAACCAATTCAAGGGACACTCTATCAGATATTTTCATCGACAGACATAATGGGAGATTTGGAAAGTGTTCGTTTTATTCGTCGAAAGAGGACTTTACTACTTAATTAGCCACTTAGTCCCAAGTAATATCGATATCAGCGGCCTTAATAACGACGCTCGACGATGTTAGTCGAGAGAGTCTGGTAGTGAACGACGGCAAAACAAAGTTGTATAGGCACAAAAAGGTAACACATTCGTGCCTTAGCAGCCCAGTCTTTGTTGATAGTTAAGACAGATGATAGAAAAAGTAGAGAACTTCGTCTACTTGGGAACCAGCATCAACAACGATAACAATGTCAGCCTGGAAATCTCTCTTGCAAATAAGTGTTACTTTGGACTACGTAAGCAATCGAGTAGTAGAGTCCTCTCTCGATGAGCAAAACTAACTAACACTCTATATGTCAATCATAATGTGCGCTCTATGGTATGCCACAAGAGCTTAGACGACAACAAGACCCGATGCAGTTTAGCCCTTGAGATCTTCGAGAGAAAGGTTCAGTAAAGTTCGATGTAATGCTGTATGAGCTGCGTGAGATTCAGCAGCTTCGCTAGCTAGGTCAAGTCGTACGAATAGACACAAACGCACCGACCCTAAAAGTAAGAATCATATTTGAGTGGGCTATTATTACTAAGTAGAAGCAGTCCGACGTCAGGGATACCATATAATAATATGAAGCCGAAAAGAAAGCGTTTCGGCTCATCTTCCTAATCATTGTAACGTTTGCCAGGCCATATCAATTCTGCTTAAGCAAAAATGTGACTACCGTTAGAGAAATCTATAGTTATTCTAATAGCCAAGCGGCAATTAAATCTCTTGGTGGGCTTGTCACTAGTTCCATCATTGCTCGCAAATGCCGGGCATCTCTTAACGAGATGGCGGAATATTTCCGCATCCATTTTATATGGTTCACGGGGCACTGTAAGGGTAGGGAAAATTATAAGACAGACAAATTAACGAGATCTGTTGGTGTCATCAGGGTTATAGAGAGTGCCCCAAGGCGGTGTGCTGTCTCCATTGATCTGGTGCATGGTGATCGATCTTCCGCTCACCATCTTAAACGACTTGGGAGTCTACGCACAAGCATATGCGGACGACGTTGGCTGTTTGGTAACAGGCCCTTCGCTTATCGAATATCTGTAGGAAAGTGCAGAAAACTCTGGATATGATTGGCACTTGGTGCTGTGCGAATGGACTATCGGCAACCCCCACCAAGACTGGCATTGCCTTCTTCACCAAAAGGAAAAAGCTTCCAAAGAAATAAAATTTCTTGGAGTAATTCTCGATATTAAACTTCTTTGGAAGTCACACGTTGAAACAAAAACATCCAAAGCACTGATAGCCTTCTGGCAGTGCAAGGGTGTTTGGCAGTGCTGGTTGGACTGATGACGGGCCATTTTCTATGGGCAAAGCACATGGAAGAGGTGGGCATCTCAGACAATGCACTCTGCTCAGCATGTGGAGAGGAGGATGAGACGGCGGATGACTTTCTGTGCGTCTGCCCAGCCTTCGCTCGAATCAGGCTTGAGGTCTTTGGCACTGATGTATTAAGAAGCGACCACCTTGGCTCCTTGGTATCACAAGATCTACTCAGATTTCTTTGGAGGTCGAAGAAAATTAAAAGGGAATCCAAATGTAGTACAATAGACTCAATTAATGTATGAGTGCTGCACTTGCTAGTTGTCCCGACAAAAAAAAAAAAAAAAAAAGAAAAATTGCCAATTGTTCATATTCTATGTATGCAGACGACATTGGCATATTTTATTCGAATGCGTTTGGTAACCAAATCGTAACCAAACTTCAAGATGCACAACAAAACATGGCAGACTACTTGTGTACTTGGAAAATAAAATTAAACATTGGTAAGACGCAAGCTATCTTTTTCACTAGAAAAAGAAGTCATTGCTTTATACCAAGTACAGGTTTGAAATTAGGTAGTTATGATATCCCGTGGGCCAATACCGTACGATATCTGGGGGTGATTTTTGATAAAAAAGTATCTTTTTGCGATCATGTAAAGTACATACAGGAGAAAGTAAATTTGGCGATTAAAATGTTATATCCCCTAATAAATAGCCTGAGCTTAAGTGATGAAAATAAACTAATAATTTATAAGTCTATATTTCAGCCAATAATATTATATGCCTGTCCAGCTTGGAGTAATTTCGCAAAGTCACATGTTAAGAAACTGCAAATCTGCCAAAATAAGGTACTCAAAATAATGATACGACTCCCATGGCATTTCTCCACCAGAAAGCTTCATGATGAATCAAAAACTAAGATTTTGTCAGATCAAATACAAAATTTGACTAAAAGATTCAAAATTCGTTCCAGTTTTTCGGACAATCTGCTAATAACTGAACTTTCTTAATGTTCAATTAGGCCGTGGTACTTAAATGCGTATAGATTAACCCTAGCTTGTAAGATGTAAAACGGAGGTTTTTCATAGTAGTTTTTTCCTTCGAAAAAAGAAAAAATCGTTTAAAAAACCGAAACCTGTGATAAATATATATTTATAATGAAATGTAGTATTAAGATTTATGTATATCATATTCTGCAAATTGTGCGATAACATAAATATTGTAACGTTTTTCTACTTAATAAACTCTTATCTTAATCTTAAAAACGAAGCCCGAGTGCAGTACAATGGACTTTAAATGTGTCTGAGTGCTATGCTTGCTAGACTGCCCGACAAAAAAACAAACAAAAACGAGTGAAGGCACCACCACTCGCCTCCCTCTTGATACATACTCCTTCAAACCTACAAACTACGTGGTACAAGTAGTGAATTTACGTCGCTCCAAATTCGGCTGGCTCTCTCCTTCACTAAAGGCGATTTTTTTCTGACACAGAGCGCAAAAGGAGCACTGATTTTGATAATAAGTTTCAACGCCATCTTGAACCCTGGCTAAATTTCAGAACTAGACAAGTCTTCCCCCCAAATTGAAATCATGAAATTGAATAAGTAAAATGAAATTATATGGAAGAGAGAAGTAGCTCGAGCTTGGCATAGTAAATTTTCCTGCAGGCCACATTCGAATGTATGGATTTATTTGGTGCTGGTTTTTGCGGGCACCTACCAATAAGCGCCCTTTATCTCCCCTACCAGCTCTGTACTGTAGTGAGAAACAAAAAGAAATATATACCATACATCGAGGAAGGCAGCAAATTGCATGAATTTGCTCCTCTGAGTCCTATTCAGAAATCCTGCAAAAGTATAGCCATATTTGCTAGCACGCGATTGTTTTCAGCTATTGTGGATTGTTTTTGTTTTTGGCTCTAAATATACGTATGTATGTATACATGTATTGTTCCGGTCGCAATTGGTTTCTGTTATTTTTGTCGCATCTTTTGTTACTGCTGATAGTAGCGACAGAATTCCAGTCAGCTGAATGGCGAGCGAATAATGAAGTATTTCATACTCTTTCCTTTTACTTTTGGATGCTATTTTTATTGCCTGCTCTTTGCATAATAGTCAATAAATGATGCAGATTTGCAATAAAATTATTGTGCACCCGAGTTATTGATATTTCATTTTTCGGCTCATAGTTTTTCATTCAGCTCTTTATTTGACTCTGTAATAAAGAATGCGGCCGCTTATTGTAGTGCAATACTTGAGAGTAGCAAAGGACGGTATTTTTTTAATTATAATTCATTTAAAAAAGGATTAAGCCTGGACCAAAGACTAATCCTATAGTCTGAAATAAACCACACAGCAGAGAAAGATACTAAGATGGCATCCCTACTCAGTAAACTGATGGCAGACAAGGAGGAGCCAACTCGAAGGATAAGGAAAATAATGATGGCTACCATCCCTTCTCTTATACAAACCTAAACTGTGGGTAAAGGCGCTAAAGGTAAATTACCGGTGTAAATTCCTAGCATCGGTACAACGAACAGCAGCTCTGAGAGTTGTGTCTGCCTACCGCACCGTATCAGGGCCAGCTGTTCAAGTGATAAGCGGCTCAATGTCGATAGGTTTATTAGCTTTTGAGAAGGAAAAGCTGTGGGCTTTAAAAAATGAGAGGATGGAAGTGCGCAAAATAAAGGACGAAACGATAGAGCTATGGCAAGATCGCTGAAGAAACGAAGCACGCGGCAGATGTACGGCCAGTCCAATAAAAGACGTGGCACAGCAGAAACTTCGGCGCAGTAAATTTGTATACAGTCTAGGCTTTCGAGGCACGGGTATTTCCAGAAATACCCTTTCAAAATAGGGAAATGCAGTAGGCATTTTAAACCCCCTCATACGCAAAACAAAAAAAAACAAAGAAATGCTTTATTTATTATTTTATCCATTTGTGGAAAACATCAAGACGCACTCCACAAATACGAGGTGGAGCTCAGCGAAACACCTAAAAAAGGTGTACGCGCAAATTATATATGTATATGTATATATATTATTTTATTTATTGTATTTTTTTTGACTCATTTTATATATATATTTCTTTTTTTCATTTATTATTTGATTCATTTTATTTATTAATTTTGTTTATTTTATTTTATTCAATTGATTTATTTCATTCATTTTCTATATTTTAATCTATTTTGTCCTTTTATTTTATTCATTTTATTTCTTTCAGTTTTAATTTTTTTTTACTCATTTTATTTATTTTGTTTTATTTATTTTTCTTTCATTTTTTTATTTTATAATATACTTTTTTCATTTTTTTATTTTGTTTATTTTTTTTATTAATTTTATTTTATTTTTTTTTCATTTATTTATTTCATTGATTTTATATATTGTATTTTAATTTATTTTATTCTTTCATTTATTTTCTCTATTTCATTTATTTTATTTTATTTTTTTTCATTTATTTTTTTATTTTTTCTTTTTATTTAATTTTTTTATTTTATTTTATTTTATTTTATTTATTTTTGTATTTATTTCATTCATTTTGTTTATTTTTTTCATTTATTTTATTCATTTCATTTTATTTTATCCATTTTATTTTTTTATTTATTTCCTTTATTGTATTTTATATATTTTAATTACTTTATCCTTTCACTTATTTAATTTATTTTATTTTATTAATCTTTTTATTTATTATTTTATTTTATTTATTCCATTTGTTTTATTTACTTTACTTTATTCATTTTATTTATTTTATTTTATTTTATTTTTTAAAATCGAATCTGTCAATTTTTGGACATCATTTCGTATAACCAACTTAATCAAAAATTACCTAAATAATAATGCCCTTAAGTATCAAATGCGACTTCCCCGGTAACTCTGTATAAAAACACGTGGATTTCGTTTGTGGCATAAAGTAATTTATCAAAAAACGCATTACAGTTACTTCTTTCTTTGCCAAACAGCATTTGTGGTTAATTGTGCCCAGAAAATCTGCGTACGCTTAATGCGAATAGCGTTTTTTTTAATTTACCCTAATGAAACTATTGTATAGAAAGTAACAGCAACGCAAAAATTTTAAACTCAACAAACAGAAGGGGCATTCAACATTAAACAAACAAACAAAATAGTTTACTCTTTCTTTTGTACATCAATCATACACACATACACACACACATACTATGCACAAAGCTAACCTCAAAGCCATCACTCATTGAATACTAATTGCAAATGTTGCAAATTAATTTGTGGGCAACCTTTGAATAACCTCACGGCAGCAGCAAACCTCCATAGTACATATACATACTACCTCACCCCTCTACCACAACACGCCTCTACACAACTCACTCAGATTCTCATGAGCAATCATTTGTCCGTCAATCACAAATCAACTTTTCTACAGTAAACGATTAAAAGACATTCATTGGACAATGTCATTTGTATGTAGGTATGTATGAGTACCTTGCGGGAAATCTTCTAGTAGATACTGAACTAATGAAATCAGACTCAGGCAACAAATGTTACATCATTAGTCTGTAAGACCATTTGAGTTCGTTGACTAATTTTTACTTCAATAAATATATAAAGTTAAAAAAATACAATAAGCAACAGGGTTTTTTTTCGTAATCGTATACATACAATATATGCAAGTGCTAACAGCAAAGTCAGTAGTTGTGTGGGAATATTTATTCAACAATCCAACATAGTCCCCTACATTATTTCTCCATGATCTTATACATAGAATCAACATTTAAGTTAACATTAGCACTCACTATATACTTATATGTATGCACACATAGGTTTTGTGTCTTGCTTGTGCTCTGTTATGTACGCATTACAGTAGTTGAGCTCCCTCGCTTGAGAATCGCAGGTGAACAGCGCTCTTATGTGGGCGTGTATGTTAGATGCTCTATGATTTTTAAAGTCCTGCAGTTTCGTCCCTGAGCTTTATGAACAGAAAAAAATTTAAAAAATATTTATATATTAGCGCAGATTCAATAGTTACCATTTCATTACAATTCAAATGAAATATAGGGTGGGCCATGTAAAATTTGCCTTTTGAATCGGCTATAAAAAAAAAGCTAATCAATATTTTTTCAAAATTTTTTTTAATTTTATTTGTCATTTATGAACGAAAAATAATATCGGTCAAATGACTGCCACAACTTGCTTTACAGTAGGCCATTCGATCAACCCAATTTTAAAGCACATTTTCGATTGTTTGGGCTCCAATTTCATGAATGGCAACTTCGATTTCGTGTTTTAAAGCATCAATCGGCTCTGAATGGTTTGCATAGCATTTGTTCTTAACGGCTCCCCACAAAAAATAGTCCAACGGGCTTAAATCACAGCTCCGAGGCGGCCAATTGATATTGGAATTTCGGCTGATTATTCGGTTTCAAAAACGGTAGCCAAAAGTTCGAGTGTAACTTTGGCAGTGTGACAAGTTGCACCGTCCTGTTGAAACCAAATGTCGTCCAAGTCATCCTCTTCAATTTTTGGAAACAACTCGTTGAGCAAGTCACGGTAATGCTCGCCATTTACTGTAACCGCGGCCCCTCGCTCATTTTCGAAAAAAAATGGCCCGATGATGCCGCCAGACCAAAAACTGCACCAAACAGTGACTCGTTGTGGATGCATTTGCTTCTCTACAGTAGCGTGTGGATTTTCTGAGCCACAAATCCGACAATTTTGCTTATTGACGTGAAAATCAGAAAAGAAGAAGAAGACTCTCCACTTTGGAAATAGGTTTTCAATATTTGCCAATTTTGTTCAAGCGTATAGCGTCCCATTTCGTAAATGTCAAACCTTTAAGTAAATTATGAACACATTTGACATGTCATTTGTGTTACCATTCTCAAAAAGATATGTGGTTCAAAAAGCAAACGCTATATGGCCCACCCTGTACAATAACATCAATTTATTGATTTTGAAAAATTTACATCATTTTCAAAATCAAATTGAAAGAGTAGCCTAACTCATCAGAAGTCGCAATCTTAACACGACGACCGGCACGTGAGGCGCGAGATGCGCCTTTGCTAGCGTCTACTAATTGACTTTGGCACTGCCATACTTTCAAGACGAAGGTCAGCATTCTTCGCATCAGCACCGAAGTGGCTCGCGATTGACGAAATTCAAAAGAAATTCAAAAGATCAGATTTTCTCTACAGGGTATTTTATGTATATTCTATGCATTTATGTATGTATTGCGCAATTGAGGGTGCGTGTATTTCTTTATATTTGACCACAAATTAATTGACGCAATTAAAGAACGAATAATGGAGAAACCCCAGAAGCTGAGGAAACGACAAAGGGGGTTAACCAACAAATGCCAATAAATGGCTATGTAAAGTGGGGGATTGGATATACCATTACAAATCTCAATGTAGGCGAAACTGAAGTCTGTTACCCTGTTGGAAAAAGCATTGGAATATATTGAAGAAAAATTTCAGAAATTCAGAGAAGAGGTAAGGGAGGATGTGGCTTATCTTGTAAAGTGTTTCTGGACCTTCTCTAAAGACATTTCATTTTCATAAATAACTTCGCGCGGTTTTTATTTCGGCTGACGCTTCCATTTACACAGTCTCTCCCATAAATCATTCTCCCAGTGTTATAGCATAAACAGGAAATTAGCATTATAGAAAAAGAAAAATTGCGCTTTATGTGGACCAGTTATTTTCGGTATTTGATTTAAACTCACTGACTAACGGTTTTTTAGACATTCTAAGGCATACCTTATTGGAAAATTGATCTAGAAATGTAGAAAAAAGTAGCTAATATGAATAAACATCAATTTGGAGATGCATCAAACTTTTAATTTCTGAAAGTCAACAACTAACGAAATTGCCTACGAAAATTTGGACTAATGGATAAAAGTTTGTATGCAAAATAGCATTTTTGTATGTAAATAATATATGTGTGCGCATAAGAATGTGTTTACACGTGATTGACTTTTTTGTTTTGCATGCAAATGCTATTTACACCTACTAACAAACCAGGCCGCCAACTTTGGATGAACAATGTTAAAAGTTCGGTAACAATAGGTGCCACTGCACATCGACTTATTTCCAGACACACACAAGCACTTACATATGCTCGTACATATGTACGTATATCAAACATCAATTTCAGTCTCATAACACATACTCCCACAGCTTCTAAAAGCCAAACTTTATTTCTTTGTTTTGGCAGCGAGGACTTGCAACATTTTGTAAAAAAAGGGAGGTTTTTGCTGGCCTACGATTTTTCAACCAAATACCAGCCGAAGAAAAAAGGTGCATCAAGCAGTAAAAGTGAAGCGATAAAGCCACAGCACAAACACATGCACCCCCGCTTGCACAACGAGCGAGACAATAGGCCGACTTTCACATGCACACACATACTTATAAACAACCAGCGCACTGAAATCCAATTTTTTACAAACTCAAATATCTATGCCAAAAAACTCGAATTCAAGCCAATATGTCAAAAGGTAAAAAGTCAAAAAAGAAAAAAAGAAAAACAGCAAATAGGCATAACTGTATATGCAGTACGAGTACAAGGCAATAGAGAATACAAAGTGGGTGACGGCTCGCAACCCAATATTATGTGAATGAATGTACTCACACAAGGGTAGATATGTATGTGTGTATGTGCATATGCATATCTGAACAGCAAAGAACTCTTTGTAAACTTAGTTAGTGTGTTGCTTAACACACTTTTCCCATTTCCCACTTTACTTCGTACAATCTTCTCCACTCGCCTATTGTGTAATAAAATGTTTAAACAAAATGTTCATAGTCGAAATCGGAAAGGAATATTGGAAAATAAGTTAACTTTTTATTGTACAAAGTAAAAAAAAATTCTTTCAAATTTCTAAACAAAGTGTATGCTATTTAAAGTAAAAAAAGTTAAAAAGTTGACCTTCTAAACTGCTACTTTACCACTTCTTCCTCATCACTGCAACTTCTCGCTTCTAACTGTGAGAGCCGGAGTAGAGAACAATGTTCTCAATACCCAGAGGAATCAACTGGAGAGAAATCGACTCAAATGACACTGCAGTATGTTATAGGTACAAATGAGAGAACTATATATATTATATATAATTCATGATGGAAAGAATAATGAGATGGCGCCTATCGTGGTCCCGTTACTTTGCGCTCAGCGAATTTGACAACTAGTTACGTGATTTTAGCTCCAGTATGGCCAGATTACCATTTTCGTAGCTTGATTTAGCATTTTTTTTGTTATTTAGTCTCGGAGTTTTAGTTCTTTCTTCATGACATTTTTCTAGCTGTTCTAATTAAGATGTCATGTTTATAATTTTGTAAAATATACATTTTTTAGTAATTATTTAAATAATTCACTCAGTTTTATTTAGCTTTACTTTTTTTAACATCTGGTGGCATTGCCCGCGATTGCAGGTGTTGTTGGTGTTCTTCTGCTTTCGGCAGTAAAATCTCTCTCTCGCTACTGCAGTGTTGCCTAGCTTTGGATATAAAAACGCCCTAAAATGCCCATTCAAAGAGAATAACCTAACAAATTTTTATTGAATCACTTAAAGAACTTTGTATGCGTGACAAATTGTCTTTAAAATGTGCGTTTTTTTAAATAAATGTGTTATGCTTATGTACAATTTAATTTATGAGGTTTTTTTGTTAAGCGAGACTCTTTTGTTAAGGGAACGACTTTTTTGCTATATTTGAAGTTATGTAAGTAGATAAGGTACTCTTTTTGTAAAAATGTTAGTATGGTTTCTTTAGTTTTTTTCTGGTATTTTCTTGTTTATTTTTACAATGAATATAACTCTTAATGTCCTATGTCTCACTAAGGATTGATGACCGGAAGAAACGATTACACCTCTATGGTTTTAATTCGCATTCAATAAATTCAAAGGCTTTTTAAAATGTGTAAAAAGGTTTTCAATCTTAAAAAGAGTTGAGAGATGGGCATTTAATATTTTTGCATAACCTTAAATGGAGCCAAAAATTAAATTTGCACTTTCAAATTATCAAATTTTTTAAGAGTAAAAAAATGTTCACTAGCACTAAAATCTTCTCAGAGTGACCTTTTTTAACTTTTTTTTGTTTAATAATGTTGGGTTCATTTCGACAACATCGATATACCTCTTGTTGAGTTCACTTCAACAACATCGATATACCTTTTTCATCGCTATACATATTTGCATTTCATTATTCTTTTTATCGCTCTTACGCATTGTTCGTCAGTCAACTCGGATGTTAACTCTCTATCTAAATAAATCATTGTATTAAATAAATTTTAGTTTTTCTTTCAACGGATTTAATTGTGAATTTAAGTGCCTTTCAAAGCAGAAAAAACCGCCGCAACCATTTCTGGTCCTTCGAGCCGGATTACCGCGATCATTTAATTCCATATAGTCTACACCGCGTTATATTAACATAACCTATTTTACCGCACCCGCAAAATGTCCGCATTCGTAAAAACACGTGATTCCGCGCTAAATGCTATAAAAAGGTACATGACCAAGAGCAACGACGAAGCATTTGTGTTAGATTTAGAAAATGTCGAAAGTTATCTGCAGTTATTAAATGAACAGTGGGTACGATTTAAGACAGCCCAAGATGAAGTCGAGCTTTCTTGTGGTGCAGATAACATCGATGTCGAACAGAGCGCGCGCATCCAGGCCGAGACCTGGTACGTTACAGCGCTATCACAATTTAGGCGTGTACAGAAGTGTAGAGCCGAATCAGTTGCGAATTCTACAAATCCGCATCCCACTGTGTCAGCAGCAATTAAACTACCTAAAATGGAACTTCCATCCTTCGCGGGCAATTCCACTGAGTGGATCGCCTTCTACGACGCTTTTGTTACCCTCGTAGATTCTAACTCTTCATTGTCAGGTGGTCAAAAGCTACACTATTTACGTAGCTGCTTAAAGGGTGATGCGCTTAGCATTATCAGCGGTTTCCAAATTTGCGATGCCAACTATACGGAGGCATGGAATCTTCTAAAGTCGCGATATAAAGTCATGCGAGTTATTGTCGAAGCGCACTTTCGGGCAATTGCAGAGATACGTAAATCGACGAGCGACACTGCTGACTCCATTAAGAACGTGTTGAATGCATTCCAACAACACATAAGGGAACTTAAGGCTTTAGGGCGACCAGTGGATTTTTGGGACGATTGGTTAGTACATGAAACTGTAACCAGACTCTCCTACGAAACTCGCAAACAGTGGGAGTTGTCACTCACTAGCGACGATCCTCCTACCTTCGAAGACCTTTCGTCCTTTTTGGAAATAAGGTGTCGCTCATTATCGATGATATCAACGCCGGCAACCCAGTCATGGCCAGGAAAACCGAACAATCAAAAATTGGTCGGAAAATCGGCAAAGGTTTTTCATGCCACCGCAGATCAATCGCGTTGTACGTATTGTAACGCAGGTCACAGAATTTATTCTTGTGAAAAATTCCGTAGTTTAGATGCAAACGCTAGACTCAATTTTGTGAAAGATTTCAAGGCGTGCTTAAACTGCCTAAGTACCGGACATTTTAAGGAACGCTGCAATAGCGCGTCTTCCTGTCGAATATGTCGGCAGCGCCACCATACATTGCTTCATAGTTCGCCAGAGGCATCCACCTCTTCCCACGTCGTCGTCTCACCCCGCACCGCTGCAGGTACGTTACCCGCCGCTAGCTTGCTCCCGCAAACCGCTGTCACATCCGCCTCCGCTTGCCTTAATTCGAAGGTTAACCCAATGCATAAACCACAAAACGCTGTGTTGCTATCAACTGCCCTAGTAAAGGTACGTGATTCTGCTGATCGATGGCAGAATGCTCGCTTATTATTCGATTCAGGTTCTCACGCCACATTCATAACTGAGGCATGCGTACAACGTCTAGGTCTAGCTCGCAAATCTTCGTCCATATTTGTAACGGGAATTGGCGCTTCTCAGGGTGGCCGTTGCAGAGGCGAAACGACGTTATTCCTTTCTTCGCGACATTCAAGTGAATGCTACCCCATCAACGCATTAATTTTACAAAAGATTACGGGCGATTTGCCGTCGCAGAGTTTAAGCGTTCCTGAATGGTCTCACATCAAGGGATTGTTCTTAGCTGACCCGCACTTCATGGAACCCGGCCGTGTAGACATCTTAGTGGGCATGGACTATATGGATCGATTCATTTTAACTGAGCTGCGTAAAGGCCCACCTGGCACGCCAATAATACAGAAAACAGTCTTTGGCTGGACGTTGTGTGGAAACGTAGATACATCCGTTCCACCCGCAAACCATATACAATCATTACACTGTGATGTACATTTAGATAGAGCATTGGCTAGATTGTGGGAACTTGAAGAAGCGCCGCAAACACGATATCTTACCCACGAGGAGCGGTACTGCGAAGAACATTTTGAATCAACTCATATTAGGAAGCCGGACGGACGCTTTGTAGTGGAGTTGCCACTCAAGGTCGACGTGCCATTAGGTGAATCAAGGAGTCTCGCCGTACGAAACTTATTACGCATGGAGCGCAGATTTGCCGGTGATCAGGATCTGTGGACACGCTATAACGAATTCATGCAGGAATTAATTGAAATGGGTCATATGGAGGTCGTGCCTAAAACGAACTATGCGAAATATTATATGCCACACCATGCTGTCGTAAAGGAGTCCAGCGTTACGACAAAATTGCGAGTTGTGTTTAACGCGTCTGCTAAAACCACAACGGGGAATTCCCTCAACGATGCGCTTTATGTTGGTCCTCAATTACAAGAAGACTTGTACTCCATACTTCTGCGCTTTAGAATGCACAAATTCGCAGTAACTGCAGACGTTGCAAAAATGTATCGACAAATCTGTGTTTCAGCTAAACATGTCGACTTACATCGAATTGTTTGGCGCTCTAACCCATCTTTACCTATTACAGATTACCGCATGCTACGCGTAACTTATGGAATTGCGTCCGCCTCGCATTTGGCTGTCAAATCGATGCAACAAACCGCGAAACAATCTTCCAATACGTTTCAGAAAGCAGTCGACGTAATTCTTAAAGACTTTTACATGGACGATCTTCTCACTGGTGCGTCTAGCAAGTCGGAACTTAAAGCATTGCAGCGAAATGTGTCCGATATTCTACGGGAAGGTGGGTTCGAGTTAAGAAAATGGGCGTCAAATTGTACAGAGCTAAATGAGACTATCGCTAGAGAATCCAAGAACATATCACACTACACCGTAGATGGCAACAATGTACATGCTCTGGGACTAATTTGGTATATGGAAGAGGACTATTTTACATTTTCCATTTCTCTAGGAGAACCGCCCCACGTCTTAACTAAGAGAGCATTTCTGGTCGATGCCAGCAAACTTTTTGATCCATTGAGTTTACTTTCACCCGCAACAATCAGGTCGAAAATGTTGTTTCAGGACATCTGGCGTTCCAACACTGGATGGGACGACCCAGTACCAGATACGATAGGCAAGGTGTGGCTTGATCATCGCTCGCAATTACAACTTTTATCTGAACTTAAGGTCAACCGTTGGGTTGGAGTCGGGACGATAGGCTCATTTACTGAGTTGCACGTTTTTGCCGACGCTTCCGAGCGCGCCTATGCCGCAGTCATATATGCGCGCACTGTACATAGGGATGGTCACATTACAATCGGCTTAATTTCATCAAAGACTAAAGTTGCCCCGCTAAAAACAACAACGCTACCTCGCCTCGAGTTGTGTGCTGCACATCTCGCCGCAAAATTGGTCAAGGCCGTCATGCAAAGTTGGAAGGATTTTTGCTGTCCACTGGTAGCATGGACAGATTCCACCATTACGTTGGCGTGGCTGCAAGCACATCCTAATAAATGGGAAACATTCGTCGCAAACCGTGTCGCCTATATTCACGAGGTCCTGCCTCCCGAGTGCTGGAACCATATACGCTCTGAAAGCAATCCTGCGGACTGCGCATCCAGAGGTATATCTCCGCTTCAACTTATGCATCATGAGTTATGGTGGTTCGGACCTGACTTCTTACGCGAAGAGGAACAGTTCTGGAAGCAGCCCGCGCAAATAATGCATAAAACCGAAATAGGCTTACGAAAGGTTAAGGCTTGTATCGCAGCTACTGACGTTCACTGGTCGGTCATCACAAAATACTCATCTTATTCGAAATTAAGAAGAATTATCGCTTATGTATTGAGATTTATACACAATACCCGCTCTAGCTCGCTTGGAATCAATAACAAAAAAACGTGGTTTCCTAATTGTCAGGAGTTGCTGGAATCCGAGCGAAGATTAATCAGCTATACACAAAATTTCTATTTTTCTAATGAAATACGTTGTTGCAGGGAAAAAAGGCCAATTAAACTGCGTAGTAGTTTGCTGCGATTACAACCGTTTCTCGATTCGTTCGGAATCCTTCGTGTTGGAGGTCGGCTGAAATCCGCAGATATTGCAAATGATGTCAGACACCCCGTTATACTGCCAAAAAACTCTCCGCTTTCAAAACTCGTTGTTTTGGACATACATCACTATACGCTACATGCAGGCCCCCGTATAATGCAAGTGATCCTGCAACGCCGGTATTGGGTCGTTGGTGCCCGCAACTTAATTCGTAATATCTATCGCAAATGTGTAAAATGTACCGCTTTAAATCGCAAGCTCGCAACACAATCAATGGGTGATCTTCCTTCGTCCCGCATAACGTACGCTCGCTGCTTCGTTCGTACAGCAGTAGACTTTGCTGGTCCTTATATGTTCAAATTTACGCATGGAAGAGGAGCTAAATCCGTAAAAGGTTATATATCTTCATTTGTCTGCATGTGCACAGGTGCAATGCACCTCGAGTTTGTTGGAGATCTCTCAAGTTCTTCGTTTCTAAACGCCTTTAAACGATTCATCAACCGCAGAGGCTATTGTAAAGAAATGTTTTCGGATAACGGGACGAATTTCGTTGGTGCAGAAAGGGAACTCCGTGAGAAATATCAAGAGTGCATGCAAGACTCCCAACTTCAATCGTTTTTTGCAGACTCTGCTATTGAGTGGCGATTCAATCCACCGTCCGCACCTCACATGGGAGGATATTGGGAAACTGGAATCAAACGCATAAAATATCATCTAAAACGCTCCCTCGGAGAAATTCTTTTAAGCTATGAGGAGTTTAGTACGCTCTTAACGGAGGTGGAAGCTTTTGTCAATTCCCGCCCATTATGCGACATTTCGACGGATGCAGGCGACTTATCGATTTTAACGCCTGGCCATTTTCTGGTAGGCGAACCATTGCGGGCAATTCCAGAACCTGAGGGTCAAGGGTTTTCTGGAACCCTGCAACAAAGGTGGCAGTTGGTCTCTTCTATTCGTTAACACTTTTGGCGCCGTTGGAGAGACGAATACCTCGTTAGCTTGCAACGACGTGCTAAGTGGTTTCGTCCATCACGAAATTTTCAAGAAGGAGACGTCGTCGCTGTCTTTAATGAATCTTCTCCTCCAACAAAGTGGACACTCGCAAGAGTAATTCATTGTCATCCTGGTAGAGATGGTCACGTACGTGTCGTAACGATAAAAACCGCAAACGGACAATTTACTCGCCCAATACCTAAGCTGTGTCTTCTACCAACTCAAGGGGACGTATTTTCCGAAGAAAGCTAAAATGTAGTTATTTAACTTATTTAAAGTCTGAAATTCCTATTTTGCTTAAGTTTGTATTCGAATTTATTTCCTTTGTAATGTACATTTTGAACATATCATGATAGTTCAAGGGTGGCGGTATGTTGGGTTCATTTCGACAACATCGATATACCTCTTGTTGAGTTCACTTCAACAACATCGATATACCTTTTTCATCGCTATACATATTTGCATTTCATTATTCTTTTTATCGCTCTTACGCATTGTTCGTCAGTCAACTCGGATGTTAACTCTCTATCTAAATAAATCATTGTATTAAATAAATTTTAGTTTTTCTTTCAACGGATTTAATTGTGAATTTAAGTGCCTTTCAAAGCAGAAAAAACCGCCGCAACCAAATAATATAGTTTGTTTTTTAACTTAAAGTTTCGGTAGCTTTAAATGAAAAAAAAGAAACCAACACGAAACTTAAAAATTTTTGCATTTTGGGTATAAAAAAGCAGTAAATTTATTGCGAAGAGCAAATGGTTGGCAATACTGCACAACTCAGCAAACGTGACATCACGTACGCTCTGATGGGCGCAATCTTCTTTCTATCATTCTTGTATATAATTGGTGCGTACACCCTTTTGTGTGTTTTTGTACGCATGTTGTGTTTTTTATAATTTGGTGTTTCACCGAGATTCGAGCCAACGTTCTCTCTGTGAATTCCGAATGGTAGTCGCGCACCAACCCATTGGGCATTACAGAAACATTATATTGGATTCTGCAGATATATTGGACACTACAAAATTTCTATGAATTGCAAAAAAATCGGTTTTTTATTGAAAATTTTAAGTTAATGGCATAATATAAACGATTTCTTTCGGATGATGTTGTTGTAACAGCCATACATGTTGGGAGTGCTGCTTGAGGGATAGTCCTTGGCCGGATATAAAACTGGGTCGTTCCGGTTACGTAGAACCGAGTGTCGTGGGATGGAGGGCTCATCATCAATGATTGAAACCATCCATTGGTTTACTCAATTTCGACATGGCTCGTACCAGCACAAATGTCTCCGATCATTCTGGTCACCCAATTCAGGAAATTGTCGAGCAAATCCATAGTACGATACTCGACTGAACACGCGCAAACTTGAAGAAGCTGAAAACTTATCACTTAGATCAATTTTATATATCAGTTTTGCATAAATATTTGACATAAAAGCGCCGTTCGTCAGATATGGGACGCATTTTCTTACAATTGCCAAAAAAAGCAATTATTTTGTAATTTCAAAGAAATGTTCTACACTCCGGCTCTGAAAGTATTCGATGCTGGTGGGAGCAGAGGAAGAGGAAGGCCTCCTCTGCGTTGGAAAGATCAGATGGAGGGCTTCGCTGCACTTGGTGTTTCCAACTGCCGTCGATTAACACGAGAAAGAAACGACTGGTGCGCTTTGTTAAACTCGGCCGAAATCGAAGTTCTTTGTGATGTACAATCGAAAATCAAGTAACCGTGGATAAATTGCGGCTGCATCACAACACACGAAGGGACCAAGCAACAGTCAATGCAGTGACAAGACTTCTCGTAGTAAGCCGAGGCTTTCCAAACTGAGCCGAAAAAGACCGAGGTGATCATGTCGGCCAGGACTCATATTATAGTTCTTTAGAAAGTGCGTAATGTCAATCATACTAATTACCGTAAGGATTGTGCGTCATGATGTTGTTCCACAAATTGAGGGACTGACAGTTTTAAGCCGACTCCGAACGTCAAATGTCTTTTATGAGGAACTTTTCCATGGCAGAAATGCACTCAGAGTTTTGCCATTGGCAACGAACGCTATTAGAAAAAACTTGTCCTATCATTTTGCTGTTTCATACACGGAAACTCGAGCCTACGCGCTCCAAAATGGTACTCACGCAGCAACCCATTCAGCTACGACGGCCGACTGTAATTCCGTAGGGAGAGAGGATTGATTTCAGAAGACCACCTGAGGGTAGCGCGCTACCACAACGGCTTCGAAAAAAAAACAAAAAAAATTCACGATACCGGCAAAGTCCTTTAAGGGTTATATACAGTTAGAAGCCTGAAAAAAGCGAATTTTCTAGAATTTTTTCTGAGAAAACTTTTAAATTTATTGATCTAAAAATTCGTACACATATTGTGTTATATTTAAACTGTATTTTAAGACTTAGTATCAGTAAAAATATTTATTTGGAAAGGAGCTACAGCACAGCTGATCTCGGGAGCGCTTCTCAAAAAAGACGTTTTTGCGGTGACCACTATATCTCTGAACTGGATCTTCTGAAATTAAAAAAAACCAAAAAAATTTCGTTAAAGTAAGGTTAAATCTAGCAATTAATCGAAGGAATGAGCAAAATAAATTTTTTCGGCCTTAAATTGTTTATAAAAAAAAAAATGTATCGGTGGGAAAAAATCTCTCCACTAATTACTAAAAAAATATATTTAAGAAGCTCGTGCTTATATTTGAGGCTAATCGGTTTAGCTGTTTTCGAGTAATGTTGGTCACCGACTTTGAAAACACCATTTTGACAAAAAACGCGTTTAAAGAACGGCCTTGTACTTTCAAGCACTCTGAAACGCCTTTTCAAATTTGCGTATAACTTCGAAAATATTCAGCGGAACGATATTAAATTTTCTATGTCTATTCTTTTATATATGTACATTAAGAAAAAAATTAAAAAAATTAATTTTTTCAAAACTCTAACTGTATATAACCCCTTAATAAAATTCACATAAAATTATATTCTCTTGTTCTCTCTCGCTTAAAATGCCAACTCTTCAAAAAATTTCTTATTGCCGTAAACCTAAGAGCGCAAGTTTCCTTCGCAGCGCAGCATCAGCTGCCAACTTCCAATTGCCACAGATTTAACTTAATTTGTCTGTACGGGTAAGTGCCCAAGCAAAATAAATGAAGTGAAAAAATTGTTTGAATTGGGAAAAGGGGCCAAAATAAGTAACAAAAAATAAAAGCAACAAAAACAAGTTGAATACCTCAAAGCAGTAAAATTGTTTTGGCAACTTATCAAGGTAATAAAATCCCGTAAATGGTTACAAGATTGATTTGGCAATGTGTTTATTTTGATTTCATTTTCGCACACGTTACATTCGGGCTACATAGGAGCATAATTTGTGTACACATGCACACCCTTACAAACCTCCACGCTGGAGTTTCTCCCAAGAACATTAAATATTAAGCATGACCGTTAAATGGGGTGGTCATCGATATTGGACAGATCGGCTAACAGCTGCTGCAATAAAATATACTTGCCCGAAGCTCCATAAATACAACTGTGCACTTTTTTATAGACTTGCCAATTTTTTATTACTTAGTTCAGTGCGCGTTGCATATTTTCAACTTAACTTCCATGACAGCAAAAGTACAGTGTTTTCATATTTGCATACATCCATACCTTCCATGGCTTTCCATGGCAATACTGAAGACATCGATAGTTTTAAATATTATCGATAGTGGTCGATGCCCTCGAGCCTATCTAACTGCGGTTTACATGTCAAATTAATTTTTTATTCGATTAAACTGTTAACAACCCTCGTAGATTTATGTAATTTGTTTTTTACGGCAAATGCGCCATTACTTTTTGGCCAGTAAATAGCGATTTTGGAGTTTTTCGTCGCATGGGCATGCTGTTTACCATTCCGTTAGTCGCAATTTCGATGCGATGGCAAACCTCCGAATGCATTTCTGCTTTCAACGATAGCATAAAACTGGAGCTCTGTCAAGTCAAGGAGATTAGTCAAGGAGAAATTTTGCGAATAAATTCGGCGCCACGCCACCGGGTAATTGACAACAAAATCTTGCTCCATGGTATAAAGATTTTTAGAGGTGAGCTCTTTAGCAGACCGTTATTCGGCTCTGAGCGAATTTGACAGAAGCAGCTTATGGGCTAACATCACTTGGGATGTGTTTACAAAAAATCTAAGATTGTGTTGGTGATATCAACACAAAAATCAAACAATGACACTTCGTTACCATCTGAACAACGACTGTTTAGACGAGTCCGTGAGTATGTGTGAAATGATCGTGGAAATTTCGGCTGGTGATAAGATTGTGCTAGTGAGATACGAAAAAAAATCAACACAGCCTTCGCTCAGGTTGCTTCGTTGACTGCTGACTGATTGGACAAGTGTGTGAATATGAGTGAAATGATCGTGCAGAATTCGACTGAATCTCCCAAGTGACGTGGCTGCCGAAGTTCCCCCCTCACTTTTCTTTTTCACCATAGTTAAAGAACAAGCCTGGTAAATCTATTATCCTTCTGCTCGCTCGTTTCACACTTATTTAAACACTCGTCCAATCAGTTATTCTTCAGATGGCATCGAAGTAAAGTGAGCAGACACTATGCAGATTTTTTTCGTATATCACCCAGTTTTTTCGTAAACAGACCACTACCATGACCCCAGTTACGTCAGCCAATTAGCTGATTCACGGTCTGATGTTGGCCACACCTTCTGAATTTTTTTCACCATGGGTCAAATGCATAATAAAGAACATAGGTGACATTAGCGATTTTGGCGATTTTCGTCACATGAAAATTTTGCCTACCATTCGGCTAGTGGCAAGTTCGATGCGATGGCAGATCTCCGAATACATTTCTGCTTCGAAAAAACCATCAAAGGTAGCATAAAACTATAAGTGCATAAATTTTGAAAGTAACATCAGCAACGCACTTGACAAATTGTGGAAGGAGTTCTTTCAAATACATAATAATTTTCTTGCTAATTTTATTTCTTGCCGTTGATCGTTCTCTCTTTGCAAATTTTGTGTTGTGCAAAGAATTTCAAAACATGTAAATAGTTCCATGGGATAATTTTACAGAGAGATACAAGGCCTGACTTAGCATGAATGAAAACTGAATGAATTGGGTCATTCATAGAACTTTACCGACTTTCTCGGGCACAGCCTAATGGAACACATAGAAAACCTATGGAGTTTTCTGACACAGCTGCAGGAACGAGAGGGGTGAGGAGAGCGATGAATAATTTCTCTGCAACTGCCCGCTCTTGCAATAATACGTCTAAATTCTTCCCTTCTTGGATGTCCAGCAGGCCAAGAATCCGCAGTCATCCACAATATTTCGTCGTTTATATGACAGTAGAGGCACCCATGGTGAAAAGATTTTTAGAGGTGTACTACCTAGCACACCGGTATTCGGCCGTCATTCGTTTTGTGCTTCACAAAATTTAGCTTTAGCTTAGTGAATCCAAAGTGCCTTTCAAATTTTTTTTCACCATACTTAACGAGCAAACCTGGTATCTATCATCCTTGGGAATTAGAGCGTGAACGTGAGCCATTGCTAATGATATCACAATGAGCTTATAAGCGCGGAACTTGGGTCCAGGCTAATGGTATCACTATAGCCCTACTAGCGTAAGTGGGCCTTCTCTACCCTTATGGAGAGTGGCTATCACCGCAAACTAATGTAAACTCACTAGAATTAAAATATAAATGACGAAAGCGTTTCAAATGATCACATTGCTTATAAAATGTAACTATGGCAACCAGTTTAGCGTCCCCCAAAAGAATTCTTCAAAGGCTACACAAGTTTTAAATCTGCAGCGCGACGGATTGTAAAAGTTTTTTTACTTTTTCATACTTTCATTCGATGCAACGAAACCATCTTCCGTAGGTTCCTTTACGACACACTGAAATGCATCAATGCAACTTCGAGGTAAACGAGCAAAAACCTTCGAGGTTTTTTTTCCTGACATCCCTACGACAGCCGCATCATCGGTGCAGCATTGCTGAAAAAATCTTAATAAATCTGAAAGATCTAAGTAGATAGATTACAAGGTTTGGCCCGTAGCGAAATTGTGAGAGCAACTTCGGATGCCACATCATCGGGGATTCGGCAGCAGAATTCTGCGCGCTCATTTCACACGTATTCACACACTTGCCATTGCTGCCTAGAGGTAAGCGCTATTAGAAAAAACGTTTCCGTCATTTCATGTTTTATCCCCGCAATGGGTTTCACACTCAGACTCTACCGAATGATAGTCACGCTCAAACCATTCGACACGACTGCCACCAATTTATTTGAAAAATTTTCCTGCATTTTCAATTCATATTTACGGACACCGTGAAATAAAAAGGAATGCATTGATTATACCATATTTATTTAAAATAAAGGGTTTTCCAATAAGAGGTGTTATTTTGATATTCAATCAATGTTTTCGTTGCTTGTGTGGCACGTAGCGCCGTTTCGTTGAAAATAAACGTTGTCCAGATCAATACCATCCAATTCCGACCATAAAAAATCGTTAATCATCTCTCGATAGCGCAATCCATTCACCGTAACTGTTGCTTCAGCTTCATTTTCGAAAAAGTAAGGTCCAATGACTACGCCGGACCATAAACCGCACCAAAGAGTCACACGTTGAGAATAGAGAGGCTTTTCAATAATAACTCTTGGATTTTCTGAGCCCCAGATCCGGCAATTTTGCTTGTGGTGGAAATGGGCCTCATCAGTCAAGATGATTATTCGATGGAATTCCGGATCATTTTCATGCATTTCGACGATCCAATCAGTTGTTGATTATCGGCAGGCTTGAGTTCTTGTGTTAAATGGACTTTATAAGCCTTAAGACCAAAATTTTTATGGAAAATACGGTGTAATGACGTTCGTGAAATGCCCAATTCCAAAGAACGACGAGGAATGGACAAATGTGGGTTTTCTTCAACACTTTCGGCTACAACAGCAATATTTTCGGCTGTTCTTGAGCGACGTGCACGGGTTTTATTCTTGACATCACTAACTTTTCCCAACAGCTCGGATTCTCTCACCAATTTCTGTATTGCAGTCCGACATGATGCTTCAGGATGACCCAAAAATGTTCGAGCTCCCCGAACCGTCTCTGTCAAGATTTCAACGTTTTATAGTGAAATTTAATCATTTCAATGCGTTGTTTAAGCGTGCATCGTTCCATTTTTATTAATGGCGAAGTTTTTACTTGTCAAATATCAAAAAATGACAGTTTCAAAAGTGACATCTACCGAAATAGCGGGCTATTCAAAATAACACCTGTCCAACTCGCGACCACTTTTTACATCAAAATTAATTTCACATCTGTAACGGATTATTTTACAGCTGACCAAAATGATATGCAGCGCTCTCTAGCGAACAATAGTGTCACGACCATCCAAGGGGACATCTAGCGTTAGCAATGCAAAATTAAATCAGAGTTGAGTTTTTACATGACAAACATATTTTCACTGGATTGAAAAACTCTCGTAACTATAAAATGTACAGAACATAAGCAGTTTAATGCGCGCGATTCTGTCTCTCAAAATCTTTAAATTTTTTTTAACATAGCTTTTTACAACGAATTTCAGGTTAAAGTTTCACAAAGCCTATAAAGTTTCAAAATTAAATATTCACTTGCTTAGAACTACCTAGTTTTGATATATACAATTAATTTCAGTTTGAAAAGTACGAATGTTATTTCACTCAATTCGTTTCTTAGAATATTATAATTGCTTTTATTCATTATTTTTACAAGATTTTACGTTGTAAACAAATGCCTACGTTCCCTTGTGGGTAAAGTAGCGTTGTCATGCCAACAAGTCTGTATTTGAGATACTTACACACGTGCGTACACATGCACGTATGTATGTATGTTCGCGCACACTCTGCCGAGTTGTTATCAATTTGACATTACTGCATTCTCATGCTCAGAGAAAGTAGGAATCTCGCTACTTTACCGCACTCCCAAATATTTTCAACTGATTGCTCAGAACCGGCAAACTTTCAGTAGATATGTACATAGATGAAGATATGTGGAAGGGTACTGCGGAGAACAACAAACACTACGTTCTCTGAACCACTCTTGGGAGCGTGTGAATGATTCAAGGTGCGACACACATTTGTATGCGCATACATATGTATACGTGTGCGTGTGTGTATGCTTCCATTCCACATTCAAATACATAGTTACAACCACTCATATACTTTTGCTGTGCACAACGTGCTTTCTTACACGGGCATATTGATTTATTCTTTACACAATTTTGTTTACATCCAACAATTGTTGGCACTTAATCATTTTATTAGGAAGAACTCACTCTGTGACGTAAACACACACTTCCTTCCATGCGCTCAACTCATTTTCATACTTTTTTTTGCATTGTGTATACTCTTTTATTATTTCTTATACAATATATACACATTTATACTTTGCACTTTAATTTATGGGATTTATAGATTTAAAGAACTGCATTGAATTACTATTTGTTTGTTCACATTTGTCACGCTTTCGTATTTGGCATTCCCGCTAGTCACTTAACACATTTTAATAAATTATAAAGAAACGATAAGCAATGAAAGTCAATCGCGCGACTAGAAGCCATCAAAGAAGTGAAAGCGCTTCCACCTGACGTTACTGTGATCTATCGGCAGCTTTGGGTGTCCGTTTGCTACTAAAGGGCATTATTTGGCGCTCTTGTGGAGCCAGCAGCTGTTTTAGCCAGGGTAACCAGGGTACAATTTTTATTAATATACTTTTTATAAGTGTAGAATTTTAAGTTAGAATGTTTTTTAGCAAACATTTTATACACTTTTATTAAAAGTTAATGATTTTTACTAATTATCTACTTTATGCAGAGTGGGCATAAAGTATACTAGAGTGGCAATATCAAGCATCATTTGGTTAATTTTTCGTTCGGCACTTAAAAATTGTATACATTTTTTTTTAATATATTTAACTCTTTCCGGGGCGCTGGTATAAAATTTATACCACTTATTTAAATGTATTTCCGGCATTTTATGCGCATTGGTATAATTCTTTTCCCACTTATACAGGCATATTTAAACTTATAT
This sequence comes from Anastrepha ludens, assembly GCF_028408465.1. Lineage (NCBI taxonomy): Eukaryota > Metazoa > Arthropoda > Insecta > Diptera > Tephritidae > Anastrepha > Anastrepha ludens. Next base: position 32,361,125 of record NC_071498.1, read on the forward strand.
TTTCTAAAAAAAAAATATAACAAGTGTTTGAAAGAGATAAACATATATGTTTTTTACGCGCAAAATGAGTAGAATATTGAAGTATTAAAGTGTTACTCACAATTTATCATATTTTGTAAATAAAAGCACGTGCAACATCGGTTTCCTACAATTTTAATAAAATAAAGTGTTTATGAATTAATTACTCAGCCAATGGAATAAAAATAATCAAAAGACTTTGTGTGGAAAGTGTTTAAAGTTCCTGGTACAAAGAGTATACCACCGCGCGGTATATATACTTAAGCAGGGTGATATATGCAAAATATTTTATATATTGTTATCGAAAGCATACCATCACACGACAATTTTTCAATTTTCACTTCAATTGTAACTCCAGCTGTGGTTGAGCATATAGTATTCCAAACTAATTTGTATGCCCAGCAATCTAGTAAGTCATACATTCCAACAAGTGTATCAGAAATATATGCATTTATTGGAATCAACTTTTTGATGGGAATAAAGCATCAGGCCAGTTATCGAGATTAGCTATATATCCAAAATAATGCCCGTGAAAAGATTTGACTGGACTTTAAGCAATTTGCATTTGAACGACTCTTCTGTAATGCCAAAAAGAGGATCACCATCATTCAACAAACTCTTCAAAGTTCAACCATATTTGGATATGCTGCAAGAACGCTTTAAACGGTGCTTCAATCCTGGCGAGTACCTTGCGTTAGACGAATCAATGATAAGATTCAAAGGTAATTTTTAAGATACGTTGATATTTGTATTCTACAGAAACTGTTTTAATAGGACGATCAACTTTGATCCAGTATATGCCGAAGAAGCCAATAAAAATAGGGTTCAAAACTTGGATGTTGTATGACAGCACCGGTTATGTCCATCGGTTCGAGATATATACGGTGAAAAAGGAGATCTAGTCGAAAAAAAACTTGGAGAACGGTTCGTTCTCGGCTTAACTACTGATTTTGGGGGGAAACACCATAAAGTGTTTTTCGATAATTTTTTCACTTCGTTCAACTTGATTCTTGAACTGAAAAAGCAGTTGATAAATGGATGCGGAACAGTGCGAACCAATCGAAAATTTCTTCCTACCGATATTAGACCTAGTAAGCACTTAAAACGGGGCGACTATGATTCGCAAATTAGTGATTCTGGTATACTCTTTATGAAGTGGATTGACAAAAGAGAGGTTACAGCTTTATCTAACTTTCATGATCCGAGTAAATTTGTAAAGGTACAACAACGCCAAAGCGATGGTTCTGTCAAAGAAATCGAAAAGCCTGAAATAATACACGACTATTACATATATGCACATGAATAACGTTGACAAGTTAGATCAGCTAAAGAAGTACTACGAGCTGAACAAAAAAAGCCGCAAGTGGTGGCACCGAATATTTTTTCACTTTCTTGATATTGCAGTCGTGAATTCTTTTATTATTTCTAAAAGTATAGGGTACCACTTACCCCTTAAGAACTTCAAACTTGATTTGATTTCAATACTATGCAGTTCAGCCTCACCACCTACTCTTGGAACCAAAAATAAAAAGCAAGCTAGAGTCCGCATAAAGAAAAACAAACCGTATGTAGATCCAAGAAAAAAATTAAACCACTAACTGTATGTAATTTGATAATATACATATACGAGTATTTGGATGACACATGATGGACGGCGTTGCGTAGAAAAAAACGTTCAATTTGGCATCCAAAATAATAACAAAATATACCCTTTGAACGGAAATGAAAACCCAACCCAGAGGCTGTCTCTCTGAAATAAATACTTGACACACTTTCGCTAAATATTGAAATTCTAACATCTTTATTGTCTATGTAAATATAAAATTACTTTAATTAAAGTCACGCACAAGCCCATTCGGCTACTGCGGCCGCTTAACTTGAAGAAATTTTAAATTTTTTGATACCAAATCAAAATTGCATTTTAATGCTGATTTTATGTAACTTCGTTGGCAACTCTGCTACGAACCAGTTGCAAAACCGGCAAGTTTATTTGTTTTTGTTGTTTTACATTTTTTGCATTTTTGTTCGTTTTATTTAAAACATCAGTTTGCCTGCGTTTCATTACTTTTTTACACATTTTTTCTGCGGGTATTTTCGCCAGCTAATTGCTAGTGTTGATTGATATTGACAATTCGAAGGGACTTTTTCCTCAATGACATGGGAGAATTCGGTATTTTTCCACAATGTATTATAATTATATTAGCTTAATTTTTACCTCAGCCACAAGCGAAACTCCAAAAATCGTGCCATTGAACTTTGTTCTATTGAATTTCTGAATTAAAAATAAAAGCAAATGAGGTTTAAGCAATGCGAGGTTGAGCAAATACTTAGAAATTCCATACATATTTTTATATACATACACGTATACATACAAATAAATATAAATCAACTAATCGCCAAACCCGTTTTTTACATATTTGCAGTATACTCGTACAGTGAAATGGAGTCACTGCAACAACAAACCAAGCAATGGAGAAATTAAGTATTAAGAAATGAAAATACCATAAAATATTTGCTTTGAACTCTAATTGAGGCTTGAACGTTCGAATAATTGAGAATTTTTCACTTTAACCCATTAGCTACCTCTCAATATGAGAGGTTTACCCCTTTAGTGTAGACATTTCTAAAGGCTCTACAGGAGCATAATTTTTTTTTTTTTGTCCCCATTTATTTTATACATCTGTCCTTTGACATTAAGTATGTTGTTTAACAATTTGGTCAGGATTTATATACATCGCTTAATGGCCAGTGTCAAAAGCGATAAAATTAAAATAAACGAAATAATAGCAATTAAATAATATATATTACAATAATTCAATACAAGTTTCACTTTACATGATTACATTTTACAACTATTTTTAATTATTTTTTTTTTTACATATATCGTTTTTTAGCATTTATCATACTAGGTCGCTTGGACGGGTTCTCTTTAAACGCCTTTTCCCGTTTATTTCCTTTTCAAGAAGTTTGTTAATTTTTGCATTACTGTGTGTGCGTATTTTTTCAAAGTGCCTTGTTGTTATCTTTTTGATTTCTTCGTCTACTCTTGCTATATTAAAAGTCCTGTGGATGTCATCATTTTTTGTGTACCTGTCAGACATGGTCAAAATTCGAAGAATATTTGATTGCTGTCGTTGAATTTTTTCTATATGAGTTTTTTTAGCCGTTCCCCACACCTGTAATCCATATAGCCAGATTGGTTTAATCATAGTTTTGTACACTAATAGCTTGTTTTGTGTAGTGAGCCTGGATTTAGAGCAGACTAACCAATGAAGTTGTCGAAGTTTTTCTTTTATTTGTTTGACCTTTTGCTTTATGTGGTGACTCCAATTTAGTTTGGAGTCCAAGTGAATTCCCAGATATTTAGTAGTTGATTCTATTGTAATTGCTTTATCATTTATTTTAATTGGAACTGCGGTAAAGTTATCAAATCATTCCTTAACTGCGTTTGTGTGTCGCTGCAGTTTTTCAGTAGCGATAATTAAGCTTTTGTCTGACGCTAATAGTATTGTATCGTCTGCGAACGTAGCAATTGAAGAATTACTTTCGTCAGGAGGTGGTATATCTGCGGTGAATAAAACATATAGTAGAGGGCCAAAAACGCTTCCTTGCGGAACTTCAGCAGTTATTTGATGAATACCTGAACATTGATTGTCAAATTTAATATAGAAGTTTCGGTCGGTTAGATAGCTTTTTATGATGAGATAGTAGTCAAAAGGTAGCATTCTTTTTATTTTGTGGAGTAAGCCTTCATGCCACACTTTGTCAAACGCTTTAGCTACGTCCAAAAATACTGCGGCACAGTATCGATTGTTTTCAAGGTCTGATTGGATTTTATTTGTAATTGGATCTGTTGAATAGTCGAATGTTTTTTTCTAAATCCAAATTAATGATCCGGTATTATACGTTTTTCGTCTAGAAGTTGGCTTATCCGATCATGCAGTAATTTTTCAGCAATTTTAGATATTGTCGGTAATAAGCTTATTGGTCTATATGATGACACGGTAGTTGGATCTTTACCCGGTTTTGGCAATGCTATAATCTCTGCCACTTTCCAGAGCTTCGGAAAGTATTGTAAGCGAAACATTGCATTAAAAACGTTTCGCAAGTATATATATGCCTTGGTTGGTAGCTCCGCTATTGCTTTTCCTGTTATCATGTCATATCCGGGAGCTTTTTTTATGTTTTATTCCTTTTTTGATGCAAGCTATTATTTCGTGTGTATTCGTCCTTTTTATTTTTGTAAAATCATAGTGGAAACTGTTTTGGTTGTTGATTTACTTTTCTTCGTCATTTGATAGAACTTTTTCGAAGTAATTTGCCAATGTTTTCGCTTTTTCCTCTTTTGTAACAGCCCATGAATTGTCATATTTTTTTAGTGGTAGTTGATGTTTTATTTGAGTTTTTAATTTTATAGTACATTTCCATAAAGAGTAGTTTGTATCTTGATAGGGAGTAAGATTCTTCAAATAGTTTTCGATTTCTTTGTTATTTCTCTTATTTAAGGTATCCTTAAGAATTTTTGTAGCTAGGTTTAGTTTTCTCTTGTCGTCAGGTGATCTAGTTTTTTGCCATCTTTTTCTTAACTTTCTTTTTTCTATAATTTGCTTTTTAATAGTAATGTCAGTTGTTGGTGTATTTGTTCTATTTGCTTGCTTTGGTGCCGATCTGATCCCTGCTTCTAGTACTACGTCATTAAAATGGATAATGGCATGTTCAATGTCAAGTAGCGTTTTTAATATCACATTTGGTATAAGTTGATCGTCAATATGGTGGCCGAATTTTTCCCAGTTGGTTCTGTCATTAAGTATGCGAAAAGATGTATCTATAGATTTTATGTGACTTACATATTCAAGTAATATCGGCGAGTGGTCAGAAGAAAGTTCATAGCACGACTGAATTGTCAATTGGTTATGGCTTATGTTTTTGGTTATGCAGAAATCGATCAAGTCTGGAATTTTCTTTACGTCAGTTGGCCAATAGGTAGGTTCTCCGGTACTTATAAATCTGCAATTGTTTTTATTAATTGCGTTAATAAGAATACGCCCCTTTTTGTTGGTGAGTCTTGAGCTCCAATCAATGTGTTTTGCATTGAGATCTCCAGCTGCAATAAATCTATTGTTAAGCGTCTTTATGTATTTGTCATATTGATCCGAGTTTATTATGTGTCTAGGTGGACAGTATATGGAGGAGATAGATACTGGTCCATTTTTGTCATAGATTTGTACTGTCGTGGATTGAAGATAAGGCGTCGAATATTGGAGTTGTTCATTGCGCGTTATGCTTGATTTAATAATTATAGCAGTCCCTCCGTGGGCTCTTCCATCAAGATGGTTTGTCACATACACTTTGTATTTAGGAAATTTCAGAAGACTTTTATCAGGGAAGTGTGTTTCTGCAATCAATGCTATGTCAATATCTTTTTCTACTAAAAATTGTTTCAGTTCTAAATAGTGCTGTGTTAGTCCATTTGCATTCCAAATTAGAATTTTAATTTTTTCACTTTTGTCCATTCATATTCTTTAAAAGCATTGTAATTATATTTATCATATTTGTCATTTGGTTGACTAGGGATTTCACCATGGCTTTAAGCTCTTCAATATCATTGTTTTTTTCAGATCTGTTAATCAGTTCCTGCTCTGCTTTATGTTCCCTTGAAGAAGATGCTACGTCAGCATAGCTTACTCCGGGAATTATGTTTGTTACGGCTGTTGTTATTGGTGTATTATTTTTATTTGTATTTAAAGGAGCATAATGCTCTAGAATATTATTCCTCACCCAATTTCACTAGAGATTTTCTCAGGAAAAATCTGCATAAAAACAACGTACTCGTAAAAGCCTGCAGAGAGTAAATAGTTCCCCATGGCAAAAATAATTGAGAAGGTGAGGCCAATACCAAACCGTTTACTTAGGTTTCAGCGAATTTGACAGAATCAACTGATAGGCTGACGTAACTGGGTCACGAAACGGTTTGTTTACGAAAAAACTAGGATTGTGTTGGTGATATATGAAAAAAATCAACCAATGACACTCCGTTGACGTCTGAACAACGACTGATTGGACGAATGTGTGAATACAGGTGAAATGATCGTGCAGAATTCGGAAATTCGGAATTCGGAAAAATTTGTTTCACCATACCTAACGAGCAAACCTGGTATCTATCATCCTTGATAGCAACCGAAGTACCTCTCATAATTTCCATCACCATAATTTTTTTCTTCACCATGTAAACCTATCATCATTTCCCCTTAAGATATGCAGCACTTTTTATTATCATATTTCTTTAGGGGGCGTCCATAAATTACGTGAGATGTTTAAGGGGGGGCGGCGGTTGGTCGAGTCAAATCTCATCTAATTTTACGTTGGAGAGAGGGGGGGTCTCGGCAAATATCACGCAATTTTTTTTCTGATTGAAACAAAAAAATTGTACATGCTTAAGATTTAATCTCAAGCGTAATCGTAGCATGATTAAGATCATTCACTAATTCGTTCGAAAGAAAATAATTTCATTCATACTTCGACGTTATACATTACTGCTGTCAAACCACCATATTTGTTTTATACCAAATAGCTCAATTTAATCTGAATTTGCGGTACAGTGTAGCCCGTCGGTTGTTTTCGCGCCACTATGAGCCGAACGCCCTATCACTCAGGTTGACGTTTGACAATTCCGGACTTTAAAGAACATGACGGAAAATCATTTGCTCCATTTCTAATACGCGTACCGATTGAACCGCTGAATGCCTTCATCAGCACGCCTATTGATCTCTATTGCCCAAGTATACGTGATGATTTAGAGAAAATATGCTACAGTACATGCGGTATTTACTTCGCATCTATCACAAGAGCTGCAGAGCACAGGCGAGCAGCTCACATTGCACCAGCTAAGCAAGCGCGTATGTTCCGCAAAGTGCGACCCTCACGGATTGTCACAAGACGAGCTAATGAGTTACTGTGCGCAAGCGTCAACGGCTTAGAGTGGCTAGATTAGAACGAAGCTGAAGGAGCACATGATTTTACTGAAAATCATATGGACATGTTGGTCCCAATAGTCTCTCTTGAAACTGCGCATGATTCTCCATGGACTGAATTAGAGTAGATATTCTTTTTTTAATCGCAGTAGTTACGATTTAAGTCTTCTACGAGTATTGTTAAATTTTTATTACACTTATAACTCTCAGCAATATTGATTACTAGTCTTAACTAGTCGTAAATAAAAGCACGAAGCAACTTTTTTTCTTTTTACAATAACAATCCAACGCGTTTACATAAGAAAAATTTTGAAAAATCTCACGTGAGATTGGGGGATGGGGGAGGGGGTTGAATAAAATCTCACGACATCTCACCAGGGGGGGAGGGAGGGTCAGAAAATTGAAAAAAACACCTCACGTAATTTATGGACGCCCCCTTACTAAATTAGTTGTGAATGCAAGCTGCTGCGTATGTCGGCAATTCCATTTTTAGTACCTTAGAAAAGGCTTTCTTGTTGTCCAATACTTGCTCAGAATTTTCTTGGAGTCCAATTTTGCATAAGTGCCTGGCTATAAGCAATAAATATCTTTAGATAAATATAAAGGGTTTTCCAATAACAGATGTTATCTATCGCTATCAAGAGATGATTAACAATTTTTATAGTCGGAATTGGATGGTATTGATCTGGACAACATTTATTTTTAACAAGACGACACTACGTGCCACACAAGCAACGAAACCATTGATCTTTGACGTGAAAAGTGTCCGGACCGTGTTATCTCTCGGTGATCACAATTGTGATTTAACACCTCGTGACTTTTTTCTTTGGGGCCACGTGAAAGAGAAGATCTTCGCCAACAGCCCAGGGTCTATTCAAGACCTCAAAGATGGAATTCGTGAGGCTATCAAGGACATAGGGCAGCCATTTTGTAATTCGGTTATGGGAAATTTCATGAAAAGGATATTGTCCTGTAAGCGGGGTCTTGATGGTCATTTGCCTTATGTTATTTTCCACTTTTCATTTTAACGGCATAGCTTCCTCTTTATAATGAAATAAACATCCGATCATTTATATTAAAAAATAACATTTTTCTTTGAATATCAAAATAACACCTCTTATTGGAAACCCCTGTATTTCTCTTGAAAAATTAGCAGTTGGTAATGAAATGGCGTATTGTAGTTTTAAAAAGTTTTATTTTAAATTTTTGTTATTGTTTTATTTAAATAAAAACTTTTTCGTTTATAAATGTAAGTCTGCATATATCTTTTCGACGATTCAGGGTTAGAGTTGTCACTATCGCAATCATCGCTGTCATCAGAATCTGAATCGCACAGAGTATCCAATCGTGGTTCTGCTGTTCTTTCTAAATGTTCTTCGTTATCAGAATTAGATTCGCCTAAGAAACTTGTTTACTGCAGCACAAGTTTCTACAAAAAGTGCAATTGCTCCACAAGAGAAGTAAGCAACTGTATTCGCTCCGATCTAGATCATCGGCATCACGTTACCTTCCATACTTTGGAGCCCACGAAAGTCAACAAACCTTTAAATCTATGAGATAACTATGAGACAAACTCTCAACACAAGCCTGAGCTGCACACAGCTTACACCATGTGAGATCTCCGAGTAAACCTCCACAACTCCACAGTTCATTTTAAAGCCATCCATTAGGATTGATACAAAGGAGAGTTTGGAAAAAGTAAGTCTTTCATTTCTTTCTTTTCAAACACATGAGCCTAAGCTTTAATAAAAACTAAAAAAAGAAAATTTATTCCCTTCCACAGAATGCGCTGATCTGTAGGTGGAATGTTAGAGATCACTTTGAAGCTTTCCGTTTGATATGACCTCCAGCGATCGCATCGCATACCTACCATAGTGCTCTGCCCCTAAAACACGAACTATAAGAATAATTGGAACGAGCCCCACCTTATATTTATAATTATGCCATAAGATCGGAGCGCGAAACTCAACCCCTTCTTGCAAGATTAAATATAATAAAATCGTAGTCTTCTTTAACACCTATTGACTACTTACGTGTCCAGTTCAACTCCATCGTCACAATGAAACCCGCTTGTAAAATATTTGGCAAGGAGATCTTTGAAATGAGAGAGAAAGCGACTGACCATCTAACGTAAGAGATTCCGAAATGTTCTTTATTGCTAAACAAAGGTAGTTCAAACTCTCTGGGAATCCTGGCTTTAAAACTATTACGTTTTCCTGATTTGGGTACCATGAAGGTCACGAACGAAACGAAAAGGCAGAATTGTATGCTAAAAAAGGGTGAAAGGGCCATTTATGGGACCAACCCCATTTTTCGTCTGAAAGGAGACCATCTCACAAAGAACATGGTAGCATTTATAGGCAGTTAACACCGCATTTCTCTGAACTTCGGTCGCGCGGACAATCTTTCCAAATAGGCAGGATTGGATAGAGGGGAAAATCTGCACCGAAGCTTGCACCTCTGTCTTCACTGACGGCTCAAAGATGGCTCCCGATTCCATTTTCTCTAAATTAGCCAAAATATCTATTTCCTTAAAGCCGCCGAGCACTGTTAGTGTTTTTCAAGCAGAAGTCTTTGCGATCCTGCAGGCACGCAAAATGCTTAGGGAACGCGGGAGCGAGGGAGATATTAAGTCAAGTCACGATTAAGGCTTAGATAACGTCATGGGGCAGATCGAATTTTGCCAACTCCTGTAAGGAAAACTTCAAATCTCTTGGATGTGCATGTAGCATTTCTCTGGTCTGGGTTCCAGGAAAAAGGAACATGGAAGGAAATGAAACTTCTGATGGGCTCGCCAGAAAGTGGTCGACTTAATTGATCTCATAGATGTCCTGCCCGTTCATTGGCATCCCCCTAACTGTTGTTAAAGGGGAATTGCACGACTTATTTCTCAAAAAAGCGCAGTACAGATGAAGCTCCACTTCTTTGTACGCTATTTCAAAAACCCTGGTAACTTAGCATATAGACTCAGAACTCAGAAAGTCCTGGGGACTCCACGTTATTCAATTTCCAAACTCGTTGTTGTGTTTATCGGTTATTGAACGTTCGGCACACACTTAGGAAAGCAATGATTATCTTTTAATCCACATTGCAGAAGCTGCGGGTAGCTTTCAGAGAAGAAGATTGTTGAGCACTTTCTCTGTAAATCAGCGGCTTTGGCTGTTAGACCGTCAAGGTCGCTGGATGCTCTTTCTTCGACAGCTCAGGGCAGTGCTCAAACCTAAATCCCATCTATCTTCTCCATTACAGCTGTAGCTCTAGCTGCGTCTTGATGTTGTTCCACAAATGGAAGGACCTATAGTTTTAAGCCGACTCCTAATGGCAGATATTTTTTATGAGGAGCTTTTTCATAGCTGAAATACACTCGGAGGTTTGAAATTACCTGCCGAGGAGAGCCGCTACTGGAAAAACCTTTCTCTATCAATTTACTGTTTCAAGCTCGGAGACTCGATCCTACGCACTGCCGAATGGTAGTTACGCACCAACCCATTCACCTTCTTACCTACGTAATATTTCCTTCCACAATAAGGCTTTATAGTCTCTACTACTGAGCTCCCTTCCAATGTTCGGGCAGAAGAACAATTTTAGGCTTAAGTTAATTAAGATCTAAATAAAAAAGTGAGCATCGCAATTTTACATTATCAAATACGTGTATTACCTGGTAAATATTATAATTTATGCATTACATACAAACTAATATGGTTTTTTTTTGTCAGGGTAATAAATATCGAAACTATGTAAATAGGCGACGCACATAAAAAAATTATGTAGACTAGTGATTCGTAACAATGTTTAAATTAGATTAAAAACAAAAAACGTTTAGAACTAAATCAACATCTACAGTTAAAATATATCAATCCACTTAGTGACACACTAGTCACGCGTGTGATCACGAATCCAATCCAAATATTGCGAAACTCTTGTATAGACGCCAGGATAGCCAGGCTCTCCGCATTTGTTGCCGAACGACACCACGCCGAGTTGCACCCAGCGCGAGTCAAAGCGCATCATAAGTGGTCCGCCAGAGTCGCCCTGAGAAAGCAGTTTACTTTAGTATAAAAATAAGCAAAAAATATAGAAAAATGTTACCTGGCACGCATCCACGCCACCATCCGAGTAGCCGGCGCACACAAAGTTCTCATTGATGGGTTGGAAGTAGGAACGATCGCAGTCCTCATTCCGCCAAATCGGCAATTCAGCTTGGCGCTGTGTTGTCGACTCTTTGCCACCATAGTAGGTGGTGCCCCAACCAACTACAGTCGCACGACGCCCAGGCAGACGTTCCTTAGGCGGCGCACGTCCCGCACGCGGCAAACAAACTGGGATGACATATTTGGACTTACGCACCGGCTTGTCCAGCACCAAAATGGCGATGTCGTTATAGAAGCCAATACGTGAGAAACTGTGCAATGAAAGGAGTGTTTGAGTTACAGAACCAATCCACTATCTAAAAGATCTACATACCGCTCATGTGCGCGCACTTCTTTCACGGTAAAGGTGACCGGTGCGGAGGGCTCAGCATCGGTGGATAAATCAATATCGCCCAGACGCACAGTGAATTGACGCGCCGCAAAGCTGTAAGAGAAGATAAGTGGTCAAAATTTAGTTTAATAAAAAATGTTAGCCTTTTTACTTACGGTTTTTGTCGTGAGTCCCTCGTGCAATGCGCTGCAGTTAGAATATACTTCGTGCCAATAAGCGAGCCGCCACACCAGAACTCGGTACGTTTGGGACCATGCAAGAAGATCGCCGCCATCCATGGCCATTGGCCATTCGGTGCTTCAACTCCGCCCACAATACGTCCTGCCGAATATTCCTGCTGTCCGCACTCTTCCGGATCAACTATGTTATTGTTGCCTATGAGTTCCAATTCATTGCCCAACGGGTTCGGTGTGGTCGTGGTTGTTGTTGTTGTCGAGGGTTTAAGCTGTGGTATCAACACCAAGCTCGGTGAGGAGGCTGGGCGTTGTGTAGTTGGTCGCTTCGTTGTGAGCGCCACAGTCGGCGCTTTCGTGGTCAGCCTGAGCGGTCGCTGTGTTGTAAGCACTGTTGAAGACTCTGCTAATGGACAACAGACACCTGGCACGAATAAGCTCTTAAAGCAGAGCGACTCGCGCAGACTACTCAAATTCAGCAGCAAAGCTGGACAGCTGCTCAAATCTTCGCAACGACCCAGACGTCCGCTAGGTGTTTTGCAATAGTTCTCCACATCTTTCCCAGAAATATCCTCAGTAGTGGTTGTAATCTGATCAATGCGATCATTTGCGATGTGGCTGGTTGTTGGCAGCGTCGTGGTGGTGGGTCTTAAGGTGGTTGGTGGTTTGTTTAACTGTTGGGATTGTCCGGTTGCACTGCCATTGGCTGGGTTGGTTGCCGCGGGTTTCTTCACCTTATTGCGGTTCTTCTTCTTCTTTTTCTTCTTCTTTGTCTCCTTGGTTTCGACAAACATCGGCTTAGCAGGCGTTCCGTTTTCACCCACACGCTTGTCGGCCATCAACAAACCGGTCAATTTTTGCTCTGTGATTAGATTACTTTGATTAAGCAGTGGCGCGAGAATTTTCGCTGTTGGGCTTATATCATTGAACTTTCTAGATGGCGTTGCGGTCGTTGTTGCAATAGTCGTAGCGCTTGTAGTACTTAGAATGCCAGCAGTGGTCGATTCAACACCACTAGCACTAACTTCATTCGCCGCTGGTGCCTCATATGAATCCGGTTTCGAGTCATGACCACCGCGCGTTATGTCCACCAACAGATGGCCCATTGTGTTGAGAGCACCCAAAGTTTCCGAAATGCGATTGAAAGCCGATTGTGACAACAAACGTGGCACTGACTCATCACTACTGCTATCTGTGCTGCTCTCCTCACCGCTGTCATCATAGTACTCGTCGCCATCATCATCATCCTCATATTCAGAATTTGTATCTCGACTTTCAGATTCTGAATCGGAATCAGAGTCGGAATATGTTGACTCATTGCTAATCTTCAGGCGATTTGTCTGATTCCATTTGTTAGTCTCCACTCGTCCAACTCGTCGAACATTCTCACCCTTTGCGGGGGCTCGTGAGAATGGTGAGTCCGATTGCGACTGAAAAAAAGACGCTGCCTTAAAAGTAGATATGAATCCAAACTTTATGCTTAACTAAATAAACCGATGCTCTGTTCAGTTTGAAACATCTTAACTTACATTGGTCGTTGGTCAAGTGTCTCGGCTCGTAGTCGTCATCTGAATCCGAGCTGGTTGCTTGTACCAGCCCTTGCGACAGGAAAATTACAGAGAGCGCTGAAAATGGAGCAAGAGAAATGTATTATAAATATGGTGGTAGAATTTACTAATGAAGAAAGTACTATTTATAACAAATATGCTGGGATGCTGAAAATGATATTATTCGAACCCTAAGAATTTTTCCGATTTTATTGAAACTAACCGGAAAAATTAAGGATTGCCGTATTTGATGATGTGCTAAAGCTTTGCCTATTTCCCAATCAATACTAAAGGTTTTTATATCCTCTTAGACCCACCGAACCACCCAACAAGGCCTGGACAAAATATCGGCTTGTGTACTAAAAAAATAAACTCATGACGCTTTCAAACAGCATTTTTTTACAGAATTGTATTCAGATTATGCCGAAACACATGAGTTGCCCACTTTTGTATAATAAAATTATTTATTTATATTTACTTAATCCAAGAATTAACAATCTTACAGACTACGAATAGCAAAGAAAAACTTAAAACTAAAAACGTAATAAATTCGAAAGCTTGAAAAAAGGTACCCTTGAAACAGAAAAGTCAAGGAAGACGGCATAACTAATAGCACTAAATTCACAATTCACGATAAATAGGTCGAGCGATTGGAGCATTAGAGAAATAGTTAATTCTCACGTAATCCTCATCCATGTATACACAGATGGCTCAAAACTCGAGCGCAGGTGGGTGGAGGTGTATACTCCGAGCATCTGGGGATCTCCTTCAGTTTTCGGCTCCCCGACTACTGTAGTGTCTTTCAGGCTGAACTGATGGCAATAATGAAAGCCGCGACACTGGTACAGTGTGATGCGATATCTGGAAATGACTTCTACATTTTCACTGACAGTCAGGCGGCGATAAAATCCCTCGCAAAACAGTCGACAACCTCAGAGGTAGCCATGAAATGCCGCACATCTCTTAAAGAGATGCCTGAGTCATTTCGCTTAAGGATAATATGGACGCCTGGCCATTGCGACACTAAGGGTAACTGCGGGACCGATGAACTAGCGACGAGGACCGAGGAAATAGACAATAACATAGGCATATCCTTACAAATATGTAAGCTACTTATCTTTGAAGAAATCGTAAGAAAAGCAAACGAAAGATGGCGTAATGAAGCCACCTGCAAAATCGCCCGGCAACTGTGGCCGACTCTCAATGCTAAACGCACAGAATCTTCGCTAAGCCAAAATAAACACAGCCTTCGCAGACTGATTTCAGTCATAACAAATTGGAAGATCACAGTTCTGCAGAAATAGGAGGTATTCTAAAATTTTTGAAAAGCACACACTGGTTTTTGGAGAATTAAGGAAAGCTCCCCACGCGGCATCACAATGGGCTATGAGCCTGAGTGTGTCCCACAGGACAACCGTTTCAACCTAACCTAACCTAACCTAATCCCCATAGAACGGAAGTAAGCTACGAAAAGTAAGATCGCCTGAAAAGTGAAAAAATTGAATAGTGAATATTCATATCTAAAATATAACAACAGTAAGTACAAAAAATATACATATCTTTTGAATTTGTTACGTGGATTATCCTTTTTTTCAATTTAACCAGTTTTTTTTAGAAAATGGGCCGAAAGTCGGATTTGACATCGGGACAAAAGCAAAAAATTGCAGTTCTTTTGAAAGCCAAGAACCTGAACTATGCAGACATAGCAAAAACCGTTGGCGTCTGTGGTAATTGTTGCCAAAAAGTGGAAATATGCCAACAACGTTTTAGCGGTAACTTCAAACAATCGCCAAAATTGTCGCCGAGAACGCATCACCTCAACCCGGCAGGATCGCAAAATCGTCCAAACAGTTCTCTGGAACAGAAATGCTTCAAGTCGGATGATTTTAGGAGAGGAATCTGGAGTAAATATTTCGGGAAGAACGTTACAACGACGCCTATACGAAAATGAACTTTTTTACAGACGCCCAGAGAAAAACCAAAACTGACACCGTGTATGCGAAATCGGCGGAAACTTTGGGCACAACTTCACAGAGACTTCGACGCGAAATATTGGAAAAAAATAAGTTAAAAAAAAATATTTTTTCCTTTGTCAAATAGCACTTTTTTGCTGTTTTGTTTTTCTTCTTACAGATCGTCTTCAGCGATGAGTGCCGATTGGAAGCGGTCACAAAAACAGCAAATTTTGTTCGCAGAAGAGCTGGAGAACGATATTCTCAAGATTGTGTGCTTCCAAGGGTCAAACACCCCCCAGAGTTGTGGTTTGGAGCTGTATAATCTCAGAGGGATCAGGTTTCCCACAATTTGTTGAGGGAACAATGCCCTGTGTCCAGTAAGTGGACGTGCTGGAAAACGTTTTGCCGCCATATTTAGAAACCCTGAAGTGTCCGAGAGACGAATACACCTTTATGCAAGATGGAGCTCCTGTCACACATCCAGGATGAGCATGAATTGTCTGAATTCAATTGAAATAATGGTTTTGCCATGGCCTGGCAATTCACTGGACCTTAACCCCATCGAAATTTGTTGGACATACCTCAAATCGGCAGTATACCAGCGGAATAATACCAAGGAAAACATCAAAGATGTGTAGTATAATGACCAAAATCTTAAGGTGAAGATAACACAGTGCGTAGTCAGTATGCCTCAACGAATTGCGGCCGCCTTAACAGCAAGGGGAGGAGCCATAAATATTTTTAATGCAAAAATGTCAAGAAGCTTTTAATAAAAACAAATATGTAAACTTTTTTAAATGCTTTAAAGCCGTTTGCTTTTTATTCGCTCTCAAAGCCACAAATATATCATTTTTATCATCGGTCATAATTCAAGGGCCAGGTACTGTATATACACCTGTGCTCACATAGTTGAGACACTTCGAAACTCTAAATTTTTTCGTTCTAAATTTTTTTCGTTATTTAATTATTATAAAAATTTATGTAGTTTAAAATACTGTATTATGGAACAAAAACCTTTGTAGGAAATTTGCGAAAATTTCAAAAATTTCAAAAAATGATCATCAAAATTCTTAACTTTCTAATCGGCATCTTTAGAAAGCTTCTGAGTATGTAACTTTATACATAGTACATTAAATTTTAGTACAATAAAGTGAAAGTTTAGAGTCGCTCAAATGACGCGCTGATTTTTGCCAACTTTTTTTTTGTAAGCAATGTTGACAATTTTCCTCCATATCAAAAACTTCTAAACGCATGCTATGAGGCAAGGCGAATCTATTAAAGGTGGTGTTGGTAAATCAGCTGATATGCTTTTTTTTTCTTTCGCTGTGTCCATGTGGCTGTCAGCACAGAATAAAACAAGGCGAATTAATTTTTTGTTTTCTACTTTTCCAATACTTTGCCGTGACAATCAAACATACAAAAGATTGTTGTTGGTCTAGTGCCACCACCTTTGTTAAATGCGCTTTGCTATGAGAAAAAATTCAAAATTTTCTAAAACTTCAGATTACAAATTATAATTTTTTTTAATTTGTTAAAATATTTTGAAATTTGCACTGAGGTTGACACTTCGTTTATAAAGTTTTTGTTACAAAATGAGCTGTAATTTAATCAAAAAAAAATATGACGAATATTGTAAAAAGATGAAGTGACTTAATTATGTGGGCGCAAGTGTGTATTAAAAACACAGATAAATAAAATATATCAAAAATTAGTTTTTTTTTAATTCGTTTTCTTTTTCAGAGAAGAAGATACCAAAGCACATGTGCTAAATATGTCGATCGGCAATCCGAGCTCTTGTTTACAAACGATTTTTAGCAGCCATTTTTTGCGCATTGCTTTTGCATAATTTTTTGCTCACTTCGTAATTTAAACACTTAATAAATGCAACTTAAAGTAATAAAAATATTTATGTAGGTTAGTTATAAAAAAATGGATTTTTAAACACGCGAAATGTTGGTCAAACTTTAATGGTTCATTGATTACTCACAGCAGTGGCATCATAAAGTAGTGAAACGGAAAGAAAAATAATAAAAAAGATGGGATTGGTGTTAAGTACGGGTGAACTCCGCGGAAGTCATGTAAAGTTGTTTGGGTTTCTTTAATTATTTATTTTTTTTTTGTTTATTTATTGCGACTTTTAGTGAAAGTGAACAACATTTTTGAAGTAAGAAGTGTAAGGAGCAATGGGAAGGCATACAAATAATTGTCAGTAAGCGCTGAAAAGCTTTTGCTACAATCTTTATTCGTACAAATATGTCATCGCTGTAAATTTTGTAATCCCAAAAATATACAAATTTTGCTCATCTCCACCACTATAAGTAAATGCGAGCTCACAAAAAACATACTTTTTGAGAAGTACTTAGTGTTGCCATAAATTCTGTGACAAATTTTGCAATGTATACGGCGAGAACAAATTCACAGTAAAAAGTTCCATTACTTTTGATTTTGCATTGTCTATTCATAGATTATAAACCGTTTCGTGGCAAATTTCGCTAGTTAATATTGGACTGGGGAATTGCACGACTTATTTCTCAAAAAAGCGCAGTACAGATGAAGCTCCACTTCTTTGTACGCTATTTCAAAAACCCTGGTAACTTAGCATATAGACTCAGAACTCAGAAAGTCCTGGGGACTCCACGTTATTCAATTTCCAAACTCGTTGTTGTGTTTATCGGTTATTGAACGTTCGGCACACACTTAGGAAAGCAATGATTATCTTTTAATCCACATTGCAGAAGCTGCGGGTAGCTTTCAGAGAAGAAGATTGTTGAGCACTTTCTCTGTAAATCAGCGGCTTTGGCTGTTAGACCGTCAAGGTCGCTGGATGCTCTTTCTTCGACAGCTCAGGGCAGTGCTCAAACCTAAATCCCATCTATCTTCTCCATTACAGCTGTAGCTCTAGCTGCGTCTTGATGTTGTTCCACAAATGGAAGGACCTATAGTTTTAAGCCGACTCCTAATGGCAGATATTTTTTATGAGGAGCTTTTTCATAGCTGAAATACACTCGGAGGTTTGAAATTACCTGCCGAGGAGAGCCGCTACTGGAAAAACCTTTCTCTATCAATTTACTGTTTCAAGCTCGGAGACTCGATCCTACGCACTGCCGAATGGTAGTTACGCACCAACCCATTCACCTTCTTACCTACGTAATATTTCCTTCCACAATAAGGCTTTATAGTCTCTACTACTGAGCTCCCTTCCAATGTTCGGGCAGAAGAACAATTTTAGGCTTAAGTTAATTAAGATCTAAATAAAAAAGTGAGCATCGCAATTTTACATTATCAAATACGTGTATTACCTGGTAAATATTATAATTTATGCATTACATACAAACTAATATGGTTTTTTTTTGTCAGGGTAATAAATATCGAAACTATGTAAATAGGCGACGCACATAAAAAAATTATGTAGACTAGTGATTCGTAACAATGTTTAAATTAGATTAAAAACAAAAAACGTTTAGAACTAAATCAACATCTACAGTTAAAATATATCAATCCACTTAGTGACACACTAGTCACGCGTGTGATCACGAATCCAATCCAAATATTGCGAAACTCTTGTATAGACGCCAGGATAGCCAGGCTCTCCGCATTTGTTGCCGAACGACACCACGCCGAGTTGCACCCAGCGCGAGTCAAAGCGCATCATAAGTGGTCCGCCAGAGTCGCCCTGAGAAAGCAGTTTACTTTAGTATAAAAATAAGCAAAAAATATAGAAAAATGTTACCTGGCACGCATCCACGCCACCATCCGAGTAGCCGGCGCACACAAAGTTCTCATTGATGGGTTGGAAGTAGGAACGATCGCAGTCCTCATTCCGCCAAATCGGCAATTCAGCTTGGCGCTGTGTTGTCGACTCTTTGCCACCATAGTAGGTGGTGCCCCAACCAACTACAGTCGCACGACGCCCAGGCAGACGTTCCTTAGGCGGCGCACGTCCCGCACGCGGCAAACAAACTGGGATGACATATTTGGACTTACGCACCGGCTTGTCCAGCACCAAAATGGCGATGTCGTTATAGAAGCCAATACGTGAGAAACTGTGCAATGAAAGGAGTGTTTGAGTTACAGAACCAATCCACTATCTAAAAGATCTACATACCGCTCATGTGCGCGCACTTCTTTCACGGTAAAGGTGACCGGTGCGGAGGGCTCAGCATCGGTGGATAAATCAATATCGCCCAGACGCACAGTGAATTGACGCGCCGCAAAGCTGTAAGAGAAGATAAGTGGTCAAAATTTAGTTTAATAAAAAATGTTAGCCTTTTTACTTACGGTTTTTGTCGTGAGTCCCTCGTGCAATGCGCTGCAGTTAGAATATACTTCGTGCCAATAAGCGAGCCGCCACACCAGAACTCGGTACGTTTGGGACCATGCAAGAAGATCGCCGCCATCCATGGCCATTGGCCATTCGGTGCTTCAACTCCGCCCACAATACGTCCTGCCGAATATTCCTGCTGTCCGCACTCTTCCGGATCAACTATGTTATTGTTGCCTATGAGTTCCAATTCATTGCCCAACGGGTTCGGTGTGGTCGTGGTTGTTGTTGTTGTCGAGGGTTTAAGCTGTGGTATCAACACCAAGCTCGGTGAGGAGGCTGGGCGTTGTGTAGTTGGTCGCTTCGTTGTGAGCGCCACAGTCGGCGCTTTCGTGGTCAGCCTGAGCGGTCGCTGTGTTGTAAGCACTGTTGAAGACTCTGCTAATGGACAACAGACACCTGGCACGAATAAGCTCTTAAAGCAGAGCGACTCGCGCAGACTACTCAAATTCAGCAGCAAAGCTGGACAGCTGCTCAAATCTTCGCAACGACCCAGACGTCCGCTAGGTGTTTTGCAATAGTTCTCCACATCTTTCCCAGAAATATCCTCAGTAGTGGTTGTAATCTGATCAATGCGATCATTTGCGATGTGGCTGGTTGTTGGCAGCGTCGTGGTGGTGGGTCTTAAGGTGGTTGGTGGTTTGTTTAACTGTTGGGATTGTCCGGTTGCACTGCCATTGGCTGGGTTGGTTGCCGCGGGTTTCTTCACCTTATTGCGGTTCTTCTTCTTCTTTTTCTTCTTCTTTGTCTCCTTGGTTTCGACAAACATCGGCTTAGCAGGCGTTCCGTTTTCACCCACACGCTTGTCGGCCATCAACAAACCGGTCAATTTTTGCTCTGTGATTAGATTACTTTGATTAAGCAGTGGCGCGAGAATTTTCGCTGTTGGGCTTATATCATTGAACTTTCTAGATGGCGTTGCGGTCGTTGTTGCAATAGTCGTAGCGCTTGTAGTACTTAGAATGCCAGCAGTGGTCGATTCAACACCACTAGCACTAACTTCATTCGCCGCTGGTGCCTCATATGAATCCGGTTTCGAGTCATGACCACCGCGCGTTATGTCCACCAACAGATGGCCCATTGTGTTGAGAGCACCCAAAGTTTCCGAAATGCGATTGAAAGCCGATTGTGACAACAAACGTGGCACTGACTCATCACTACTGCTATCTGTGCTGCTCTCCTCACCGCTGTCATCATAGTACTCGTCGCCATCATCATCATCCTCATATTCAGAATTTGTATCTCGACTTTCAGATTCTGAATCGGAATCAGAGTCGGAATATGTTGACTCATTGCTAATCTTCAGGCGATTTGTCTGATTCCATTTGTTAGTCTCCACTCGTCCAACTCGTCGAACATTCTCACCCTTTGCGGGGGCTCGTGAGAATGGTGAGTCCGATTGCGACTGAAAAAAAGACGCTGCCTTAAAAGTAGATATGAATCCAAACTTTATGCTTAACTAAATAAACCGATGCTCTGTTCAGTTTGAAACATCTTAACTTACATTGGTCGTTGGTCAAGTGTCTCGGCTCGTAGTCGTCATCTGAATCCGAGCTGGTTGCTTGTACCAGCCCTTGCGACAGGAAAATTACAGAGAGCGCTGAAAATGGAGCAAGAGAAATGTATTATAAATATGGTGGTAGAATTTACTAATGAAGAAAGTACTATTTATAACAAATATGCTGGGATGCTGAAAATGATATTATTCGAACCCTAAGAATTTTTCCGATTTTATTGAAACTAACCGGAAAAATTAAGGATTGCCGTATTTGATGATGTGCTAAAGCTTTGCCTATTTCCCAATCAATACTAAAGGTTTTTATATCCTCTTAGACCCACCGAACCACCCAACAAGGCCTGGACAAAATATCGGCTTGTGTACTAAAAAAATAAACTCATGACGCTTTCAAACAGCATTTTTTTACAGAATTGTATTCAGATTATGCCGAAACACATGAGTTGCCCACTTTTGTATAATAAAATTATTTATTTATATTTACTTAATCCAAGAATTAACAATCTTACAGACTACGAATAGCAAAGAAAAACTTAAAACTAAAAACGTAATAAATTCGAAAGCTTGAAAAAAGGTACCCTTGAAACAGAAAAGTCAAGGAAGACGGCATAACTAATAGCACTAAATTCACAATTCACGATAAATAGGTCGAGCGATTGGAGCATTAGAGAAATAGTTAATTCTCACGTAATCCTCATCCATGTATACACAGATGGCTCAAAACTCGAGCGCAGGTGGGTGGAGGTGTATACTCCGAGCATCTGGGGATCTCCTTCAGTTTTCGGCTCCCCGACTACTGTAGTGTCTTTCAGGCTGAACTGATGGCAATAATGAAAGCCGCGACACTGGTACAGTGTGATGCGATATCTGGAAATGACTTCTACATTTTCACTGACAGTCAGGCGGCGATAAAATCCCTCGCAAAACAGTCGACAACCTCAGAGGTAGCCATGAAATGCCGCACATCTCTTAAAGAGATGCCTGAGTCATTTCGCTTAAGGATAATATGGACGCCTGGCCATTGCGACACTAAGGGTAACTGCGGGACCGATGAACTAGCGACGAGGACCGAGGAAATAGACAATAACATAGGCATATCCTTACAAATATGTAAGCTACTTATCTTTGAAGAAATCGTAAGAAAAGCAAACGAAAGATGGCGTAATGAAGCCACCTGCAAAATCGCCCGGCAACTGTGGCCGACTCTCAATGCTAAACGCACAGAATCTTCGCTAAGCCAAAATAAACACAGCCTTCGCAGACTGATTTCAGTCATAACAAATTGGAAGATCACAGTTCTGCAGAAATAGGAGGTATTCTAAAATTTTTGAAAAGCACACACTGGTTTTTGGAGAATTAAGGAAAGCTCCCCACGCGGCATCACAATGGGCTATGAGCCTGAGTGTGTCCCACAGGACAACCGTTTCAACCTAACCTAACCTAACCTAATCCCCATAGAACGGAAGTAAGCTACGAAAAGTAAGATCGCCTGAAAAGTGAAAAAATTGAATAGTGAATATTCATATCTAAAATATAACAACAGTAAGTACAAAAAATATACATATCTTTTGAATTTGTTACGTGGATTATCCTTTTTTTCAATTTAACCAGTTTTTTTTAGAAAATGGGCCGAAAGTCGGATTTGACATCGGGACAAAAGCAAAAAATTGCAGTTCTTTTGAAAGCCAAGAACCTGAACTATGCAGACATAGCAAAAACCGTTGGCGTCTGTGGTAATTGTTGCCAAAAAGTGGAAATATGCCAACAACGTTTTAGCGGTAACTTCAAACAATCGCCAAAATTGTCGCCGAGAACGCATCACCTCAACCCGGCAGGATCGCAAAATCGTCCAAACAGTTCTCTGGAACAGAAATGCTTCAAGTCGGATGATTTTAGGAGAGGAATCTGGAGTAAATATTTCGGGAAGAACGTTACAACGACGCCTATACGAAAATGAACTTTTTTACAGACGCCCAGAGAAAAACCAAAACTGACACCGTGTATGCGAAATCGGCGGAAACTTTGGGCACAACTTCACAGAGACTTCGACGCGAAATATTGGAAAAAAATAAGTTAAAAAAAAATATTTTTTCCTTTGTCAAATAGCACTTTTTTGCTGTTTTGTTTTTCTTCTTACAGATCGTCTTCAGCGATGAGTGCCGATTGGAAGCGGTCACAAAAACAGCAAATTTTGTTCGCAGAAGAGCTGGAGAACGATATTCTCAAGATTGTGTGCTTCCAAGGGTCAAACACCCCCCAGAGTTGTGGTTTGGAGCTGTATAATCTCAGAGGGATCAGGTTTCCCACAATTTGTTGAGGGAACAATGCCCTGTGTCCAGTAAGTGGACGTGCTGGAAAACGTTTTGCCGCCATATTTAGAAACCCTGAAGTGTCCGAGAGACGAATACACCTTTATGCAAGATGGAGCTCCTGTCACACATCCAGGATGAGCATGAATTGTCTGAATTCAATTGAAATAATGGTTTTGCCATGGCCTGGCAATTCACTGGACCTTAACCCCATCGAAATTTGTTGGACATACCTCAAATCGGCAGTATACCAGCGGAATAATACCAAGGAAAACATCAAAGATGTGTAGTATAATGACCAAAATCTTAAGGTGAAGATAACACAGTGCGTAGTCAGTATGCCTCAACGAATTGCGGCCGCCTTAACAGCAAGGGGAGGAGCCATAAATATTTTTAATGCAAAAATGTCAAGAAGCTTTTAATAAAAACAAATATGTAAACTTTTTTAAATGCTTTAAAGCCGTTTGCTTTTTATTCGCTCTCAAAGCCACAAATATATCATTTTTATCATCGGTCATAATTCAAGGGCCAGGTACTGTATATACACCTGTGCTCACATAGTTGAGACACTTCGAAACTCTAAATTTTTTCGTTCTAAATTTTTTTCGTTATTTAATTATTATAAAAATTTATGTAGTTTAAAATACTGTATTATGGAACAAAAACCTTTGTAGGAAATTTGCGAAAATTTCAAAAATTTCAAAAAATGATCATCAAAATTCTTAACTTTCTAATCGGCATCTTTAGAAAGCTTCTGAGTATGTAACTTTATACATAGTACATTAAATTTTAGTACAATAAAGTGAAAGTTTAGAGTCGCTCAAATGACGCGCTGATTTTTGCCAACTTTTTTTTTGTAAGCAATGTTGACAATTTTCCTCCATATCAAAAACTTCTAAACGCATGCTATGAGGCAAGGCGAATCTATTAAAGGTGGTGTTGGTAAATCAGCTGATATGCTTTTTTTTTCTTTCGCTGTGTCCATGTGGCTGTCAGCACAGAATAAAACAAGGCGAATTAATTTTTTGTTTTCTACTTTTCCAATACTTTGCCGTGACAATCAAACATACAAAAGATTGTTGTTGGTCTAGTGCCACCACCTTTGTTAAATGCGCTTTGCTATGAGAAAAAATTCAAAATTTTCTAAAACTTCAGATTACAAATTATAATTTTTTTTAATTTGTTAAAATATTTTGAAATTTGCACTGAGGTTGACACTTCGTTTATAAAGTTTTTGTTACAAAATGAGCTGTAATTTAATCAAAAAAAAATATGACGAATATTGTAAAAAGATGAAGTGACTTAATTATGTGGGCGCAAGTGTGTATTAAAAACACAGATAAATAAAATATATCAAAAATTAGTTTTTTTTTAATTCGTTTTCTTTTTCAGAGAAGAAGATACCAAAGCACATGTGCTAAATATGTCGATCGGCAATCCGAGCTCTTGTTTACAAACGATTTTTAGCAGCCATTTTTTGCGCATTGCTTTTGCATAATTTTTTGCTCACTTCGTAATTTAAACACTTAATAAATGCAACTTAAAGTAATAAAAATATTTATGTAGGTTAGTTATAAAAAAATGGATTTTTAAACACGCGAAATGTTGGTCAAACTTTAATGGTTCATTGATTACTCACAGCAGTGGCATCATAAAGTAGTGAAACGGAAAGAAAAATAATAAAAAAGATGGGATTGGTGTTAAGTACGGGTGAACTCCGCGGAAGTCATGTAAAGTTGTTTGGGTTTCTTTAATTATTTATTTTTTTTTTGTTTATTTATTGCGACTTTTAGTGAAAGTGAACAACATTTTTGAAGTAAGAAGTGTAAGGAGCAATGGGAAGGCATACAAATAATTGTCAGTAAGCGCTGAAAAGCTTTTGCTACAATCTTTATTCGTACAAATATGTCATCGCTGTAAATTTTGTAATCCCAAAAATATACAAATTTTGCTCATCTCCACCACTATAAGTAAATGCGAGCTCACAAAAAACATACTTTTTGAGAAGTACTTAGTGTTGCCATAAATTCTGTGACAAATTTTGCAATGTATACGGCGAGAACAAATTCACAGTAAAAAGTTCCATTACTTTTGATTTTGCATTGTCTATTCATAGATTATAAACCGTTTCGTGGCAAATTTCGCTAGTTAATATTGGACTGGGGAGTTAAATAAAATCGCAGTGCAGTGATTGCATTACTGAAGTGTGGTAAAAGTGCAAGTCAGATTTACGAATGGCTGAAAAACAACTTAATATTTCGGGAATGTTTGTTTACCGCACGATCAAACGTTTTTTCCAAAAGTCTGAAGTCACAGATAGAAAAAGAAGAGGTCGCCTTCGCGTCGTTCGAGCCAGTGCAGCCATAAAAGCTGTTTGAGAAAGAATTGGCAGAAATCCCCTTAAAAAGCAGAAAATCATATCCAGGGAAATAAATGCATCGACCAGATCCATATCAAGACTAATTAGAGATGATTTCTACATGAAAGCCTTCAGTCGCTCAACTGGTCATCTTTTGGTAACGCGCTTGAAGAAAATTAGACTCGACAGATGCAAGGGGCTTCTTCGGTGGCACGGTGTAGAAAATTTTCACTGTTAATGAAATTTTTCTTAATAAATTGAAACTAAGCAGGCGTACAAAATTTCATTACTCTAGGAGCACACCGTCTATTTTTTTGTCAACAAATGTGTGAAACCATACCACTGTACCTCGTATTGTCAGAAAGATCGTCACTAGCAGCCACTTAGCCATCATTAAAAAGTAATACTCTAAAAACACTCTCACGCATAAATTGTTTTAGTCCCAGGCATACCCTACAAAAACACAAACACTTTCTACTGAAAAAGAATTCGCACAGCTGCATGACGTAGCAAATGATAATAAAGGCTGATTACACAAATACACAAATACAGCTAGGCGCAACCTTGAACTATAAATATTACGTAAGTTTTGATAATTCACTTCTTAAGCTGCTTATCAAGAATCCAAAATATATTAGATTGTTATGAAAAAAAGGTTTGAATTACTTAGTACATTACAATGATTATGCGGTTTTTTTTCAATTACGAATTATCTTTTGATATCTGAACAAGCGGACCTAGAATGATGTTGACTCTTTTGAATTACATGCGTTCTTCTTCTTCTTAATTGGCGCTATAACCGCTTACGCGATTTTGGCCGAGTTCCGGCGCCAGTTGGACACACCAAGTGAAGCCAAGTCCTTCTCCACCTGATCTTTCCATCGCAGAGGAGGCCGCCCTCTTCCTCTGCTACCACCAGCTGGTACCGCATCGAATACTTTCAAAGCCGGAGCGTTTGTATCCATTCGGACGACATGACCCAGCCAACGTAGCCGCTGGATCTTTATTCGCTGCGCTATGTCTATGTCGTCGTAAAGCTCATACAGCTCATCGTTCCATCGTCTGCGATATTCGCTATTGCCAACGTGCAAAGGTCCAAAAATCTTACGCAGAATCTTTCTCTCGAACACTCCAAGCGTCGCTTCATCGGATGTTGTCATCGTCCAAGCTTCTGCGCCATACGTTAGGACGGGCATGATGAGAGTCTTGTAGAGTGTTAGTTTTGTTCGTCGAGAGAGGGCTTTACTGCTCAGTTGCCTACTTAGTCCAAAGTAGCACTTGTTGGCAAGAGAGATTCTACGTCGGATTTCAAGGCTGACATTGTTATCGGTGTTAATGCTGGTTCCTAAGTATACGAAGTCTTTTACAACCTCGAAATTATAACTGTCTACAGTGACGTGGGTGCCGATACGCGAGTGCGCCGACTGTTTGTTTGAAGACAGGAGGTACTTCGTTTTGTCCTCGTTCACCACCAGACCCATTCGCTTTGCCTCTTTATCCAGTTTGGAGAAGGCAGACTAACAGCGCGGTTGTTAAGGCCGATGATGTCAATATCATCGGCATACGCCAACAATTGTACGCTCTTATAAAAAATTGTGCCTGAGCGATTAAGTTCTGCGGCTCGTACGATTCTCTCCAACATCAGGTTAAAGAAGTCATACGACAGCAAGTCACCCTGTCTGAAACCTCGTTTGGTATCAAACGGCTCGGAGAGGTCCTTCCCAATTCTGACGGCGCTTCTGGTGTTGAGCAACGTCATCTTACATAGCCGTATTAGTTTTGCGGGGATACCAAATTCAGGCATCGCGGCATACAGGTAACTTCTTTCCGTACTGTCGAATGCAGCTTTGAAGTCGACGAAAAGATGGTGTGTGTCGATTCTCCTTTCATTTGTCTTTTCCAAAATTTGGCGTATTGAGAATATTTGGTCGATGGTAGACTTTCCAGGTCTGAAGCCACACTGATAAGGTCCAATCAGTTGGTTGACGGTGGGCTTCAGCCTTTCACACAATACGCTCGCTAGGACCTTATAGGCGATATTTAGAAGACTAATCCCGCGGTAATTGACACAAATTGCAGGATCGTCCTTCTTATGGATTGGGCAGAGCACACTTAAATTCCAATCGGCAGGCATGCTTTCATCCGACCATATTTTGCATAGAAGCTGATGCATGCACCTTACCAGCTCCTCGCCGCCATGTTTGAATAGCTCACCCGACAGTCCGTCGGCGCCCGCGGCTTTGATGTTCTTTAGCCGCATTATCGCTATTCTCACCTCGTCATGATCGGGTAGCGGAACGACAATTCCGTCGTCAACGATTGGGGTATCGGGATCTTCACTTTCTCGGTGACATGCGCAGCTGTCACTGTTTAATAGGTTCGAGAAGTGTTCCCTCCATAATTTAAGATTGCTCTGTACGTCAGTCACCAGTTCACCGTCTTTGTTCTTACAGGAAAAACATACGTTGCCTCTCATTAATCTAAAGATTTATAAGCATACTTTAACTAAAAGTTTGATAATAATATTATAAAAGAAGAGCGAGTCTCCTTTAGTAACAAAGATATTCAAAACAAAATTGGATGATTCAATTTTAGCCACCTACTACATATAAAGCCCTCGCCTCATTTGACATGGTGTTTTTTGGGTGTTTCTTTAAACCATTGTTAAAAAATAAAAATTTTTGTTTTTCGTTCGTTAAAAAAGTTGTCAGCCTTTAAACAATGGTCTTCACATGGGAATGGACACAGACATAGCCGGTTCTACTACACCGATTTTGATGAAATAAATTGTAAATAACGTAGAGTTGATTTCGTCATTGTGTCGTTATCGATCATTTGGAAAAAAATCTGTTTAGTATTTTTTCGGACCTTTAAAGTAAAAAAAGGGTCAAAAAACGATTTTTTCATCTTTTAAGGATCTCAGATCACACGATAATTACATTCATACCGAACAAGAACCTTTTTGTCTTTTTGATTTCAGACACTTGTGAGTTTCGGAATCCGCTTGTTTTTTGTGGAAGACCATTTTTTAAAGGCTGACATTGTCTTGAACGAACCTCGTATCGGCAAAAAATTTTTTATCAGTAGATTAACAAATAAAATACTGAAAACAAAAATAAAAACTCTTTTTTCGTTTGCGTTTTCCTCGCTCTTAGAGAAACACCGAAAACAACACCATTTCGAATGAGGCGTAATACCGTGAATTTTATATCCGTTAAGTGCTATCTGATCCATGAACATACAAAAGGTCTAAAAAAAAAAGGTCAGTGTATATTTTTTAAAACTTTCATATCTTTTAAGACTTTCGCCAAAATATTTTGGAAAAATATTATAAAGATTTTAACCCCGAGATCTCAAGATTGTGATGTTTTTCGAGTAACAAAAATGCAGCCATCAGTTGATACTAAAGCAAAAAAATATATATATTTTACCAAAAGAAAGTTCCCATGAATCCAAATTACAAAAAAATGCTTAAGAGCAAATTCTCTTACTGACTTAAACGACTTTTTGGTCATATAGAACTGATAAAAATGTTCCTTAAAAAAATTAAGCAAAACCTCAAAAATCATACACCTGTGTTCAAAACAATAGGAGCGCGACGAATTAACGAGTTTTAACATTTCTTTTTGTGCATATAATTTTTTTTTATGTTTTTATACATTCTACAGCGAAAACCATTTGACTTAAGACTCCAAACTTTGTACAGAATTCATAGTACTTTTTATTTAAAACTAAAAAACAAATATTCTGCGCATGAAGTTGTATAACCCATTTAATTCTTGTATAACAAGGTGCAAGTTTGAAGTGGCTAAAATTTCTCGCTGATTTTTGAAAATTTTTTTTCGCTGAGTTGTAGAGAGGGGATAGAGCTTCAAAGTTTACTTAGATTCGCAAAAGACGCAGACGTATTACAAGATGTCTACTACAAAGAAACGTAAGGGTCTAGCTCCATCTGATAACACTAAGGTTCAAAAGGTCTATGTGAAGGCTTTCAGCCAGCCAGGTCAACCTAACCTAACCTTCGCAGAGTTGTTGAGCAGTTTCTTCTTCATGAAAGATTTCCGAACGAGTGCTTTATATGGAAGAAAACAGTCAACATTGTATGCAATTGTGGAAAATCAACGCCATTTTCGAGCAACTTCAAACTTATATTTTCTTATATGGTACTAAAATTCAATGGCTATAAAACTGCATACCTTGAAGTTTTCTAAAAGTTCTGATTAAAAAGTTGAGTTCTTACAAAATTTCGGGATTTGAGGTATTTGGTAGAATACACTTTACTTTTATAGCCAAGTAAAAACTGAAATTAAATTAAAAAAAGGAAGTTGAAATTTGGAAATTCGCACTCCCCTAGAGCAGAGGTGTATGATTATTGATTTTGGGGGTTTTGATTTAGATTTGTCTGACTAAAAGATACATTCCTGCTTTATTTTATTGTTTTTATATTACTTCAATTCAATATTAATTAAATAAAATTACACTAAATTGAAAAAATATATAGGTATTGAAATAATAGACTAAAGCAGGGACACATTTTTTTGTCAGAAATTATAATTTTTTTAATATTTTTTTTTTATTTAAATTGTTTTTTGTCTTTTTTTTTAATTTAAAATGTTTTTTATTTTTTTTTTTTAACTAATAGGACTATGAATAAGTTCGTTTCGGTTTTACAACAGATGGCGTAACTTGATTATTATTCCATCGATCCACATTTCCAAACATTCATTGGAGAGCTACTATCGTAAGGCACAAACGTCAGTATAAGTTTTTTATTTGAAGCGTAAACAACAATATTTTTACCACACTTGAAAATGTCGAATTTCGTGCCAAATAATGTGTTTTTGCGGGGAATTCTTCTTCATTATTTTAATATGAAGAAAAAAGCTGCCGAAAGTCATCGTATCTTGGTGGAAGTTTATGGTGAGCATGCTCTATCTGAGCGAACGTGCCAGAAGTGGTTTGCACGCTTTAAAAGTGGTGATTTTGGCTTGGAAGACGAAGAACGCGAGGGTGCGCCGCCAAAGTTCATGGATACCGAATTGGAGGAATTGCTCGATCAAGATCCGGCTCAAACGCAAGAGGAGGTTGCAAAAACTTTGGGAGTTGATCAATCAACCATTTCCAAACGTTTAAAAGCCATGGGAATGATCCGAAAGGTAGGCCATTGGGTGCCGTATGAATTGAAGCCAAGAGACGTTGAACGCCGTTTTATGGCATGCGAACAACTGCTTCAACGGCACAAAAGAAAGGGTTTTTTGCATCGAATTGTGACTGGCGATGAAAAGTGGGTCCATTACGACAATCCAAAACGTCGGGCAACGTATGGATACCCTGGCCATGCTTCAACATCGACGTCGGCGCAGAATATTCATGGCCTGAAGGTTATGCTGTGTATCTGGTGGGACCAGCTGGGTGTTGTGTATTATGAGCTACTGAAACCGAATGAAACGATTACGGGGGATGTCTACCGACGATAATTGATGCGTTTGAGCCGAGCACTGCGAGAAAAACGGCCGCAATACGCCGATAGACACGACAAAGTTATTTTGCAACATGACAATGCTCGGCCACATGTTGCACAAGTGGTCAAAACATACTTAGAAACGCTCAAATGGGATGTCCTACCCCACCCGCCGTATAGTCCAGACCTTGCGCCATCCGATTACTATCTCTTCCGATCGATGCAACATGGCCTGGCTGACCAGCACTTCCGTAATTACGATGAAGTCAAAAAATGGATCGATTCGTGGATTGCGGCAAAACCGACCGAATTTTTCACAAAGGGAATCCGTGAATTGCCAGAAAGATGGGAAAAAGTAGTAGTAAGCGATGGACAATATTTTGAATATTAAATTTGTAACCATTTTACGTCAATAAAGTTTCAAATTTCGAAAAAAAACCGCACGAACTTATTCATAGTCCTATTAAAAAAATAGTAGAGCGATATCTATTAAAATTCATAAAACGAGATGCTAAAATAGTACTTCTAGTTTCCATAAAAAACATTATGGGTATTGAATATCGCTTGTTAAAACCATTTTTCGTCAAACAATTTTCGATGGCATGGATCATAACAATTAACAAAAAAATACTTTTCTTTACAGCAATTCTTAAATTTTCCCATATTTTCAAACCGAACAGGCGAGACTAACTTGCACTGATGTTTCTATGTCTTGTACCGAGACACTCCACTTAAATTTCTCGAATGACTTCTTAATTTTTTTCACTGTTGGTCGATTATCGACGACGAACGAAAATATCCACAACTTTAAAAATTTAGAATTTTCGCGGATCTACCATTTTCGTAGTACATTTAATTATTTTTATACATTCCTTGTGAAATCTAAGTAATATTTATTTCACAACTGTCAAATAAGAAGCCAACGAACTGGGGCAGCTGTCAAAAATAGAAGCGCTGAAAAAAAGTTGAATTTGAAAAGGAGGTATGGAAATGGGTTAAAATATTTATTTTTATTTTTATTTTTTACAAGCCAGCTGTGATAAAATATCTAGTATGGCCTATATTTATTGAAATATTTCAACTTCCGGTTGATGATTAACTTTTATTCAAAAATATTGACAGCCAATACTAAATAGTTTCCTTCTAACCATTACAAATGTTGTGGCCATTTGAATAAAAGAGATGGCAACATCAAAATTCAGTAATTAAGTACGACTTACAGTTATGTCATATGCAAGTACTTAACCTCATCTGCTATGTAAGACACAAGGCGCGCACACACAAACACACACAAAACAAAAATAGCCCAAACGGTCACAATGACGCAGCAACAAACTAAATAAATAAATAGCCGTAAAGTAAGCAGACGGAGGTGACCTAGCCAACAATCAACGTATTGGCACATGCACAGGTGGGCGAGTAAATGCCCAGCAGGAAAAACGTAACTTCAATCGTTAGTACAAATTTGAGTAAATGCGGCGAATTAGACTAAGTATATTAAGACGAAATTCAAGTAAGACACATACAGTCAAGCACTCAAGTCTGCATACAGGACACACAGTGCATGTAATTTTAATACTTTTTATGAATAAATAATTCATTCTTCTACAAAGATTATATTTATCCAAGTTTCACACAAGCAGCAAATTAAAAAAAATTCAAATTCAATTATATTCAAAAAAAATTTGAATTCAATAAAATTCAAAAAATTCAAACTTCATCTAAATTTCAAACTATTTAATTACAACATTTAGAAAAAATGCAATTATGCAGTTTTATAGCCAATTAAATTTTGGTATAACCAACTTTTACATTAGAATATTTAGACAAACTTTCATAGTGCTGTTTTATAGCCCAATGAATTTTGGTACAATAAAATGCAAATTTGAAGTAGCTCCAAAACCATTGATTATTGACAATTTTTTTTTTTTTTTTGCTGGCACTGTTGCACATTTTCTCCATATAACGATTACAATTTTTTTATATGAAAAAAACACCCAATACCGTCTATAAAAGAAATTAGCTATAAAACTGCATGTTTTAAATTTTTCTAAAAAATTCTGATTAAAATGTTTGAAATTTTTATGAAAAATGTGAGGAACTTTTTTAACTCAAAATACTTTATTCCAATCGATGACGCATGGAAAGTACTTTAGAAAAATACCAAAAGTTAGTTCGATCCGTAAATCGCCTCAAAATACGAGGAATTTTATAGACGCGGTATTAATGAGCCACCCAAGGGTGGAAAAAATAAAAATATTTACTAAAAAAAAGGCAGAATTTTTCTATTTGTACACCAAACTAAGTGTCAAAACTTGTAAAAGTCATATCATCATACTTGCATCGCTATGTTTACGTAAAATAAATATGCTTCGTACCACCAATCTATTTGTCGATTCAATTTTCCTACATGCCCATATTTTTTATGTTTGTAGGCCCATACGCGCACTTGAGCGATATGCGTCATGCATGCCAATGTCTATACTCGCATGGGTGAAAACAGATAAGCGGGTGCGTTACGGCATACTTTTCCTAATAAGAGCGTAAAAACCACACAAAAAAAGTGCAAGACAATTAAAAACTTTTAATCTCGGTTGAGCTGTCTGAAAATTTACACAATTTGACGAAATAGGAAAATATGAACAGACTTTTTTCGAGGTTTGCGCGTACAGCCAAAAAACCCAAATACTAAGAATTTTCAATTGACCACCAAAATCTATACCATTATTTCTAATACTTCACTTAATTTCGATTTATCCGATTTTATTGTTTAGAATTACAGATTTACAGATTACAGATTTTCTTACAGAGATATCTAAATTGTCACTATACACCCTCCATTCCAAAAAAAAAATGAACTTTTTTACAAATAAAAAAAATGTATGATAAAACTGATGTAAAACATTTTAATGATGTATTGTTAAGCAATCTTAATACAAACTATTTACCAATCAATTGTAACGTAACAAGAAATGAAATTGATAACTGCATTATAAATTTAAATAAAGCCATCGACACGGCTCTTAACTCAGGAGCTGTTCCTAAAGTAGAAGTGCGCAATCGTGGGCTTATAAACCTACCTAGTGATATACTACATTTAATTTCTGAAAAGAAACGATTACGTCGCACTGCGTCAAGATGTGTTAATCCTCAGAGAAAAAACACTTTGACAGCTATAGTGCGTAATATTAGTAATATAAGATTATAGAAGAGCGTATTTGTATACACGAAGAAAAATACTGGACAAATTACTTTTCTAATATACGCATGAATATCAAAACATACAATAAAATTAAGGGATTATGTGGATTAAAAAAAGTGTTAAAGATACCAGACCTTGTAATTAATAAAGACGATATTGATATTGACTTCCCTTATGCAAATCCGGCTGGTAACAATAGTAATGACAACATTGTTCTTACAGAAAACTTACATAAAATAAATGCATTAGCCTATAAGTTTGAACAAATACATCGCCAGAACCAGCAACTCGGAGATACAAATTTTACAGCTCATGTTGAAAGTAGTGTGTTAGAATTAGCTAACTCAGCTGAGCCAATTGTACATTTTACGAACAGCATAACAGCTGATGGTGAGCAAACTACAGTTGAATCTCAATACACTTTTATAAATGCGGAGAAAATTGACATAATCTTACGATTAAAAAATAATAAAAAGAAAAAATAATAAAGAAAACAACAAACACTTTCTGGAGATTCTTAGCAATTATCTTTAATCACTCACTTAATATAGGCTATTTCCCACTGGAATGGAAAACAGCAAAAATAAAATGCATTCCGAAACCAAACACTGACCTTAGTTATCTTGTTAATTATCGCCCTATATCTCTTCTTTCAAATATTAGTAAATTATTGGAAGATTTTTTGCTTAAAAAAATAAAACAACATATCGAAGAGCGACATGTCTTAAAAGACTATCAATTTGGGTTCCGGCCATATCATTCAACATGCCACGCACTAACTTTACTCTCTGATTTTATTTGTAGTAATTTAAATCAACGACAGGCGACGATATTAGTCAGTCTAGATTTGGAAAAAGCATTCGATACTGCTTGTGTGGAAGGAATCTTATTTAAAATGTACAGGAATTTCAATTTCGAAGAAAATCTTCGCATAATGTTGTATAGTTATTTAAAAGAGCGATCATTTTATGTTAATGAAGGTATATTTAATTCTTTGACAAGAGACGTTAGCTCAGATGTGCCACAAGGTTCTTTGTTGGGGCCAATTCTCTATAACATCTTCTTAGCTGATTCCCCTGACCCACCATTAAGTTCTGAAATTAATAATTGCGATATTAAAGTGCTCATATACGCAGATGATATAATTATATTGGGATCTCACCAACGCATAACCAAAGCTAATGAAGCCGTTAACTCATATCTAAATGAATTAAATACATACTTTCACAAATGGAAGCTAAAACTAAACTTCAATAAAAGCGAAACAACTATTGTTAAAGGAATACGTAAAAACTTATATCCAAATGCTCGTAAATATGAGCCTCAAATTAAAATAAATGAATTCAACATAAAATACAAAGAACAAATCAAATACTTGGGCATAATTTTCGATAGCAAATTCACCTTTGTAAGACATATAGATTTCATTTTGACAAAAGCAAAAAAAATGTTCTTTAGCTATTGTAATTTATTAAGAAGGCAGGGTGGACTATCGAACTGTATTAAAATAAATATTTACAAACAAATAATTAGACCAATCATATCTTATGCTCATCCGATATGGTTCAACATTTCTTCGAGCCAAATGGAGAGACTCAGACGATTTGAACGATATGTTTTAAGAATTTGTAGCGGTATTAATCGCCAACCTTACAGAAGTGGTACTTTTCGGAAAAGAGTTTCTAATAAAAGTTTGTATGAAAAATGTAAAATATCATGCATAGACTTTTTCTTAATGAAATCGTCAGTAAGATTTGTTGATAAACTGACATTCATAGAAAATGAACTGATAAACAAATATCTGTCAAAGGCAAGGGAAATATCATTACCTCTAACAGAAAAATATTTATCACCAATATATTTAAAAATACTAAAAAATAATAATATGTTACATAAAAATAGTAAAGCAATATATTATCATAGGCGATACAATACTTACAACTTCAACGATGAAAATTTAGTTTATAACATTGATCAATTTATAGCCAAATAAATTATAGAAGTTTATTATACGTTATCTCCTTTTTAAGCCCTTTTTGGGAGAATATAAATAAGTTTTAAAATTATGCCAAAGACATTCCAAATAATAATGATAACCTATTGTATAATCAAAAGAAAAATAAGTTTTAAACTCCTAGATAAATACAAATGTATGTTAGGATAATGCTAAATAATCTAATTTTATCAAAACTTTGTAAACTCCTATGTTAAAATGATTTTGGGCAATAAATGAAATGAAAATGAAAAAAATGTATGGCGCTGTGATTCGGAAAACTTTTGAAATCGAGTTACTATATTAGTCCGGCAGTGCCAAATTTCGAAACTATCATCTGTGTTGATATGAAGGAATTATATAATAAATGTGTAACCTCTCCTAACGGACCCTCCTATAAGCGGACACCTCGCCTGAGCGCATATTTTTTTACTAGACCAAATCCTTGAAGTTGTCCTCTTTGGCTTGGACACCTCTCTTTGACGGACAATAGCAGTCCACCCAAAAGAGGTTTCACTGCATGTAATTGGCGCTTAAATACTTTACTTTTATAAGGAAATTTTTCATGGCAGAAATACACTCGGAGATTTGCAATTACCTGTCGTGGAGCGACCGCTTTTAGAAAAAAACTTTTCCTATCAATTGGCATTTCATGCCCAGAGATTCGAATCCCTGCACTTCCGAGTGGAAGTCACGCATCAGCTCATTCGGCTACATTGGCCGCTCTAAAAATCTCTGAAATTTAAATGGATTTGGAGACTTCTCAGACTCTGCCGGTAATGAGCATTTTGATCGAGTTTTAAGTCTCTGTAAGCCTGCACCATGAGAAACTTGCAGCTGGTCACGATGATGCATTATCTAAAGGATCAAGAGTTGTGAGTGAATAGCTGACAAAAATCGCAATAATTACGTTGCACCATTCGCTGTATTCATTTGGTGAGTACTAAGCCACTAACTAAATATTAGCCTTTTCGGGAGCTCATTAAAACGATTCAAGCAGAACATATCGCTGGTGCAGTCGAGATGACTTGCAGAGTAACAACCTTTAGGTTAGGTTAGATTAAATGGCTGCCCATGTAAGCGCCCACTTCCGCAAAGAACTAAATTCGTACTGCCATCCTGAAGAAAACAGAGGGTGGTGAACAGAACAGAGAGAGAAAAAAAAGGAAAAAGGGGGGCTTTGGTGACGAATAACAAATGCGTTAACCGGCTCAAGCTACTACTGAAATCCACCAGATGTGTGATTCTTAAACCCTCTATATTAGCAGGTGCAGCAAAAAAGGTGGGAGCCAAGATGATTAGGACTTACCGTGGCGAGAGAAGGACAACTAAGGAGTGGAGCACCTCATCCTCCAAGCAACTGCAGAAAGTACTTCGAGCAATATTAAGTCTCATCGCATGGATACCTAACGAACAATGCCCGGTAAGAATACCCACAAAATTCGAGAGTTGCGGCTTTGTTAGCCTCAGAAGATCCCTCAAACGCCTATCGCCAAACGTCGATCTACAAATGGCCAGAAGGATCTTGCGGGTTTGCGCGTTTGCACACTAACTAAGCACTCGCTGAGCTGACGCGAGGCCCATCTTTCCAGAAGTAGACTACAAGTTATCAAGATAAGCCCATTCCTCTCATTTCGGGAGGCAATCGTCTCGAGGATCTCATGCCTATCAAGCTCATCAGCCCGACAGTTTTACGCTATGCCACTAAAACTATTCGAAATGAGCCTAGTGCCATATTCGGATGTAGTCAAGAGAGAAGTCAGACACTAATGCGTGGAGCTTCTCCAAAGACTGCATCCCACCCACTCCTTCCTTGAAGGAATATGAATGGAAAAAGTGCCGCTCGGAACAACCTCTAAGTCTCTTTGAAAACTAAGTTAAGTCGAAGTCTGGGATAACAGAATTCTTGGATTTCCGAAAAGTAGAAACTTATTTTTAGGTATTTACGCACGAACCCAGACATTACTGACAGGAAACTGAGTCAGATCATTAGATGATCGGTACTCACGCAGTAAAACTGGGCTTACCATTTAATCCCTCACAGCAGACGCTGTGGGGACCTTTCCGAGAAAGAGACTATTGAACACTTTCTCTGTAAAGGTCCGAGTTTGGCAGCTAGACGATTAAGGTCACTGGGTGCTACTCCCTTCGACAACCTGGAGTACTGCTCCAACCTAAATCTCATTAACCTTCTTCGTTAAATCAACAGCTCTGGTTGGATACAGATATATTCTCATTGAAGGTCTCAAAATGGTATCAAATCAGCACTTTAGTGCTACTTGGGAAAGGAGAGTCTGGTACTTCAACCATGTCACCTACCTACCTACTAATATTTTAAATACACGCGGCGCAAAATTGAATTTTGTTTTTGAATAACTTTTTTACTAAGTAAAAAATGTTTATACATATGGAACCAAGTGAATACTTAAATCTTCTACAAATGTATTTTTGGATTATAAGTAAAGATTTAGAGTAGTAATTTATTAATCTGGGATTGCAGTTTTTTCTGCTTGCACAAGCCTGCAACTTAAGTTGTGCCTTACGAAAAGTACTTTTTCACTTTCGCTTATTTAATGAGGCAAAAATGGGTCATGCATCGATCACCTTTGCGTAACTAAAAAAGCAATAATAATTTCAAAATTGGAAAGATAACAATAATATTGACATAACCGTACAAAATTTTAATTAAGACTTGCCTCTTTAAAAAAGGAGTTCGTTTATGGTATAAAGAAATATTAACGAGTGCAATTTACTACGCATAGAAAATACAAAAGTGTACTAAATATTTCATTATATAATATTTATATTTATATTTATATATATACGAGTATATTATTTTTTTTTGGTTGTTGCTTTCCCTTTTCTGGTTGCTCACTGCTATGTTACTTAGGGAAAATACTGAACTCATTGTTATTGCCACAAAGAATTACTACTACTACTACTGAACTTATCGGATACGTTTTAATTTTTTGCCAATATTTATTTTAATTTCAGCCACAGAAATTTTGTGGCTGACTCACGAAACCTTGTAAGCATTGGAATGCGATACAATAAGTAATTTTTTTAACTACAGTTATTTTTTGCTCTATAATTAAAATCCATTGCATGACTTTTATATAACTAATGCTCCCTTTTTCAATCTAGCAGAGGTTGAAGACACATTGCTAACCCGCTTATCAAAGAATAAGCACGAGATTTAAGGTCTGGTCAAATACTCAATTTTTATAGATATTTTTAAGGAATTTTTTTTTTTTTTTAATAAAATGCGATTTTTTTATTTTATGGTATGTTATTATTGACATCAAAAAGTATACAAAAACAATTTTTTTTTACATATTTTTTTTAGTAGTGTGGCACCAAAGTAAGCGTCTTAAAAAAACGATAGGTGGCTTGTCAACTTAATTATTACTCTGTAGGCTTGTCATTCTTGAGCTTTACGACAGCATAGCCAAAGCGCAGCGAATAAAGATCCAGCGGCTACGCCGGCTGGGTCATGTTGCCCGAATGGATACAAACGCTCCGGCTTTGAAAGTATTCGGTGCGGTACCAGCTGGTGGTAGCAGAGGAAGAGGAATGCCTCCTCTGCGTTTTAGAGATCAGGTGCAGAAGGACGGGCCTTCACTTGGTGTGTCCAACTGGCGCCGGTTAGCACGAGAAAGAAACGACTGGCGCGCTTTGTTAAACTCGGCCAAAATCACGTAAGCGGTTATAGCGCCAGTTAAGAAGAAGAAGTAGGCTTGTCATTCTGGCAGGTGCTACTTTCGTTTCTTTTCCGCCATAACTTTCCATACTACAGTCTGATTTCCACCCGAAAAACATACTTTTTTTTCAAAAGTCCGACATTTTGTTATTTTCCAAAAAAATTTCCCCAAAAAAAAATATGTGAAAAAAAATTGTTTTTGTGTACTAATTAATGTTAATAATAACATACTATAAAATCAAAACGATCGCATTTTAATTTCTTAAAATAAAAATTCCTAAAAAATATCTATCAAAAATGAGTATTTGACCAGACTACTACCTTAAGACAAGCACATACCTGCCTTGGTATACAAATACTTTAGCTGCTAACAAATCTTACTATTCCAACATGCAGCTGCTTAAATCAAAACTGATATCCCCTGAGTCAGCCCATGCTCACCTACGGTTGTGAGCTTTGGGCGCTGAAAATTGCTAACATTAAGCAGCTAATTTATTTTTAAAGAAAAGCAAGATGGTTCCTGCCGAATTGGCTAAAATCATGAGTTGGAGCTATTAATCAGAAATGGAACCGTAATACAATTTATTAAGCCCCAGAAGAGAAGAAAGCTCGAAAAGCGCTTGAATTATGTCCAGTAAGAGATCAAAGAAGAGGACACTCAAAAAAAGATGGCTCGAAAATATAGAAGCAGACCTTAAAAAGCTAAGCGTGAGGCGTTGGCTGTGACTGTGAATAAGGGAAGATGCCGCTTGGTTATGAATGAAGCAATGGTTCATCAAGAACTGTGATGCTAAGAAGAAGAAAGCGAAGAATGCACCATTTAGGTTGCTTATTTTGAAATACAGTGTACTCTCTTCTAAGCGGACACCTAAAAATACGTTCACATATGGAGTGATTGGCAATAAATTCAGAAAACTTAATCTATCCGTTCACGTATAGCAGATTGGCTGCAAAATTGATAATCAGCTGTCAAGGCTGTTTTGAAAAGTGTTTCTTCGTAGAAATTGGTTTGGTAGAATATTTTAGTGTTTTCAGTTTGTTTAATTATTTAATGAAGTTGAAAATTAAATAATATTAAGATTATTATTTATATTACCGGATTTGGGGGAGGGGAACATTTTTGTGTGGGAAATTTCGCTTTTTAATTATGAATTGGGATTCAAGCTCGAAAAGGAGATAAACAAGTTATATGTGGACCTATTATAAGGGACTGTAAAATTTGTCCGCTTATGGGAGATGTCCGCTTATAAGAAAAGTGTAAAGAAGAGTTAATAAAATAATAAAAGTTATAGGAGGGTTAAGGTATTATGCGAGTGTTGTCCGCTCAAGAGATAACAATTTAAATAAATTCTTAAGGATTTGTGGTACTGAAAAAAATGCCTGCTTAAGAGAGGTGTCCATTAGGAGAGAGTACACTGTATACATATAGTGGACATTCTGTCAAAAAAATATCGGGAAATGTTCATTTAAAAAGCTCGCGTTACCCAGATGTCTAATTTTTGTCTGGTGTAATGTTGACACAACTGTCCTCTATACTGTCGCAGAGTTTGAGCGTGATCTGTCAATTAGCTTGTTTTTGGCATTTAATTATATCAGTCAACCTCAGGTGTGCTCTGCGATTTTCACTATGGCTAAAATGATGAAATAAAGAATATGTTTTAAATTTTGTGTTTTGATTAAGATTTTGTGTTTTTGATTTGATTTGATTTGATTTGATTCGGATTTCGTGTGCCGAATCGTTGAAAAGGTTGCAGAAATCCTATGGTGAATGTGCTTTATCAAAAAC
The DNA here is from genome assembly GCF_028408465.1 of Anastrepha ludens. Lineage (NCBI taxonomy): Eukaryota > Metazoa > Arthropoda > Insecta > Diptera > Tephritidae > Anastrepha > Anastrepha ludens. The sequence continues at coordinate 32,402,918 of NC_071498.1, forward strand.
ACAGACCTACGAGTGGTATAAGGCTTTTGCAGAGGGCCGAGAAGTCGTTGAAAATTTGTCCAGAGTTGGCCGCCTATCAACGTCGGATGAAAAAGTCGACAAAGTCAAGGAAATGGTGCTGGAAAACCATCATTTAAGTTGAGGAGGGTAGCTCGTGACCTTAGTGGACTTCACGAATCAATTCGCAACCTTTTACACTATCAATTGGGCATAAGAGGCGTGGCTGCTCGACTCGTTCCAAAAGAGTTGAATTTCTTTCAAAAATTTCACCAGAAAAAGGTGGCCAAAGACATGCTTGAGCAAGTGAATTCGGACCAAACGTTTATCCACCGCATCATGACATGCAAACCAGTCAATAGGCAGCTGAATGGCGCTATCTACATGAGTCAACACCTAAAAAACCAAGTCAAAGTCGGTACAAGCCATTTAAGTCGATAGAGGCCATTAAGGAGAATTCGCTGAAGAAGTAGAAGAAGATCTCTTCAAGTGCATTTAAAAGGTGATTTGATGACTGGACTAATCGTTGGCGTATGTGTATATATTTTGTGTTGAATAAGAACTGTGCTCTTCGTGTCCACCTCTCAAGAATCAAACTATTCTAAAACATCAGAAAAGTACCTAAAGATTAAAAAAACTTCCACTTTCATGAAGGCAATTTTGTTTGTTATATATAAACTTGTAATAGTGTGAATGGTAGAAATGCTAATCCCGGAATTCGCGGATCCCGTTTGCACCTTCTCGTTTTATGTTTTTTTTTTAAATATAAAAAGCTATACACATTTGCATACAAAAGGTAGCGCAAAATGAATCATCTAGTTTTGTTATTGAATAACGTTTTTAATAAATAAAGATAGAAAATGATTTTGAGTGGTAGAAATCTTTATTTTAAGTGCAATTTGGGTTTCTTCGATTCCGTGCAGGTGTTTTTGATGTTAAAGAAAATGACGATAATGTTGAAAATGTCACTGTCATTCCAGAAATAATCGACGTTGGCCGGGTTGTTAGTAGTCGTAGCATCGCCCAGGACCTGGGCTGAGTTGATGCAGAGTTTGAGGTGGTTACTGAAGAATCGAAATCTTGATTCGGCATCCCTCCACAGACTTCTCTAATGTATTAAGAACTCTAAGAGAAGAGAGAAGCATAACTTCCCTTCATCTCTGTTTTCCCTATACTATTTATGCCTCAACACCTCAAACACAACGCAGAGATGATTCGAAAATCAGCCTCCTCGAATCCAGAATACTCCAAGATACTCATACAAGTAAAAAGTTATTTGCTAAATCAGTAAAAGTCTCATATTGGGATGGATTGCTCTTAAAGCACTTTTTATCTTGTTGTAAAATACATCAAATAAAAAATTAATTGCACTTATGAGCGAACTTTAAAACCAACTACAACTCGGCATTATTTCATAAACTCATTAGTCATTATAAACACAGACTGTTGCAGGAAGTCATAACATCAAAGAGATAAGCGTAAAAACACAAACTACTCACGTAACAAGGTGTGCTGGCTCCAACGCCAACACTAAGGATCGTGACCCCAATCTCTGAACTTTATTGTTGTTTTTCATTACTACAATACGACGTAACGGCTTTTTTGTTGTATGTATTTGGAAATAACAACTCTACACCTCAGTATTGAATTTTGGTTTTTTTTTGTACGGTTTTTGCCATAAAATTTTCCTCCAAACGAAAGTGAAAATAAAAACTGGTGACGAAATTGCAACAACGCGCTGGTGATATGTATGTATGTGTGTGTGTTTGTGCAAGAGTGCATATGTGGCTGTGTGTTCGTGCACATGTCCGCATTTGCAGTTGTCAAATCGCATTTATTTCAGAAATTAAACACGTCATGCTGCTGGGATGCTGCATTATTGCTTTCGTAGTTGTTTTTGTTGTTCTTGTTACTGTTTGCCATGCATACCACTCGTATTTCACACTTGCAACATGCACACAACCACATTCATGGGCAGCCCGTTATGGTTGGAAAAACTTGTTCGCCTGCTGCTTGGTTTTTTACGATCTCGCCAGCCTCTGTCTGTGCATTTCGTTGTTGCAGATGTTTGAGTGATACGCCGTTTTTTTTCTTCAGTTGCGTAACTTGAGGATTAACCTAGCACTACAGCAATAATCCAGGCAATTAAACCCGCTGAAATAACAAAACAGTGCATAAGTGCAGAGGCACCGCCCCTAGAGGAAAGCAGCAAGCGGCTGGTATTAAATAACCAAACAGCCGTAAAAAAATTATCTGTAAAAGTAAATACGTGTATCTGCGAAGAGGAAAATGCGGCATGGCGGAACAAGCGGCTACGCCTCTATGCGCATGCGTAGCTCCTACATCTCAAGCCAAGAGATAAATGTGCGCGATAAAAAAATTGCTCATGCGCTCCGGCTGCCATGAAATGTGAATGGAAAAGGTATGCGGAGCACGAAAAAAATAAAATAAATAAAAAAGGAGTGTAGCATTAAAAAAAATGTAAAAGTAGTTTGAAATGATGAAGTAATAAAATGCGTAACTCGGCAGCTTGACATTAGCGCAGCAGCCTCAGTCCAAAACGCACCGTTCCCTGCCTGCTATGCCTGCTTGCCGGCCGGTTCGTTATGGTGGTTGTCAGCTCTTTTTGTTGTTGTGTCTGCAATGCTTTTGTGACTTGGTTTAAGTGACGTCATGGGCAGCTTGAGGAAGCAATAAGACACGCTCATGTAATACCATATGAACTCACACATACGGACTCACTTTTCCCTCTTTTGTTTATTTTAGTGTTTATCTGCATTACTTTCAAAAATTCCACTTCAATGAACTAATTGGAGTTTTGGTTTATTTTGTAGCTACTGTTTGTCTTATTATGCAGAAATTGTCAGGCAATTACGTTGTTCACCGAAATTGATTGCCAGTTTTATAATAACAGGTACACGACATATTTTTATATGGAAGAAAATGCACATCGGCTTCAAGGAAAAAATTATAAAAAGTGAACGCAATTTTTTAGCCACTAAGGTTAGGTTCAAATGGTTGCCCAGAGAGAGGGCACATTTGGATGAAGAAATCAAATTCGTCCTCTGTGCTACGACAAGGAAGAGGAAACTAATATGACAGAAAAAAAGGGGTAAGGGGAATTATGGATGTCAACCGAGCAGTGACGAGCCGACCATTATCGAGCCCAGGTCCTTGATCGGTGCTTGGCTGTCGTAGTAGATATTTACTTCCATGGCAAGTATTACACAAGTGAGCAGCAACAAGTTTTACACTCAGCTGCTTCTTTGATAAGCTGAACTTGAGTCTGATGGAGAGCTCCTCGTAGAATACTCCTTTGCCAACTCTTCCATCCAACTTCGAGCCATCCGTGAACAGGTTCAGCAGGCCCTGTCACCAAATGGTGCACTAGAGTAAATGTGAGTGGAGAATGAATGTCCCGCTTGGACTAAGAGGGGCTGTACAATAATCAGTCGCCAAGGGGATGAACTCTTTCTGATGATACTTGAGTGTCCGTAAGGCAGGTCGATCCTGTAAGCTTGAGCCTCCTAGTATTATGTAGGTTCCACATTTAGCATTGGGTTAAGTGCTAGAGTAGAAGTAGTTCGAAATGCCCCACTGATTCCAATGAGAGCAGACCTATAACTGGCTTCAAAATACAACTCTAGGTGAGAGGCCCCATCTTTTTCTAATATCACTCTTGCATCCATATAAGTCAACAGTTACCATCCTTATCCTCAATGTTGGGCTTCCATGTTAGCATTCTAGACTTAGGTACCACTAATTAATGAACGCATGCAACGAACTCAGTTCACCTAGGACAGGACTGATTACATCGTCCCAACGGTGGCGTTCAATACTAATTTTACCACTCTCTTTCAATCTCGGGATGAATGGAGTAGGGGACTCTCACCAAACAACTTCGACACTCCAGTCTACGTAGATAAGTCAAAATTGGATTGTGGTATTGGAGCAAGAATTATTATCATAGACTTAGAATTGAAAAATCTGTATGTCTTCCTAATACTTGCAGTTACTTCCAGGTGAAAGTGCTGGCAATTGGGGAAGTTTGTATGCTATAAATAGCAGATTCCTCTTTTAATGTCAATATCGCTTCTCCTTCGGATAGCCAAACTGTAATCCAGATACTGACCTCGACCACATCAACCTCTAAACTGGTGGAACAAAGCATGAATAGCCGTATCCCCTTGAGTGAAAACTATAACATTACCTTAATCTAGCTCCCAGGAGAACGGAATATTGAAGGAAAGGAAAAAGTAAACGAACTGACAAGATCTGCCAAGGGTAACATTCTTGCTCAATCGGTATTCCCACTCCTCAAAATATCTTCGAATCACAGATTGTAGATGGCATACAGACGGTTAGCAAAACGTTATGGCCCACCTACAACCGCAAACAAACGTGAACATTAAACAAATATGAAACGAAGGGATGCCTGCAGACTCACGGTAGTGCTAATTGATTTCTGGCCCACAGGAAAGCAAGCAGCCAAAATGGGTGTCCCTTACAATAAAGGGAGTGGCAATTTAAGGTTTGGGAAAAGGAAAACAGAGGGGAAACCGGTGAATACCGTGGTTGTTCGATGATATTTTTCGAGTTTTTGGTCAAAAAAGTGTCCACAATATGGGCCTTGTGAGACGGTGCGTTATCATGATGCAAGATCCATGAGTTTTCTTTCCACAAATTGGACCGTTTCAGTAGCACATTCTCTCTCAAACGTCGCATAACTTCCAAATAATATTCTTTATTTATCGTAGAACCATTTGGAATGAATTTCGAATGCACAAAACCATGATAATCAAAGAGAACGAGTAGCGTGACTTTCACTTTTGACCGACTTTCACGTGGTTTTTTGGGTTTCAGCTCATGTGGGTATCGCCATTGAGCCGCCTGTTGACTGGTTTGCATGTTAAACTCATATACCCACGTCTCATCACCTGCTATAATACGCTGGATAAACGTTTGGTCCGAATTCACTTGCTCAGGCATGTCTTCGGCCACCTTCTTCCGATGAATTTTTTGAAAGAAATTCAACTCTTTTGGGAAGAGTCGGGCAGCCACGCGTCCCATGCCCAATTGATGGTGTAAAAGGTTGCGAATTGATTCGTGAGGTCTACTAAGGTCACGAGCTACCCTCCTCAACTTAAGTGATGGTTTTTCAGCACCATTTCATTGACTTTGTCGACTTTTTCATTCGTTGAAGACGTTGTTGGGCGACCAAATCGAGGCAAATTTTCCACGACTTCTCGGCCCTCTGCAAAAGCCTTATACCATTCGAAGATCCGTGTTTTTGATAAATCACATTCACCATAGGATTTCTGCAATATTTTCAACGATTTGGCACACGAAATCCGAATCAAATCAAATCAAATCAAATCAAAAACACAAAATCTTAATCAAAACACAAAATTTAAGACCAATTCTTTGTTCCATCTTTTTACCCATACTGAAAATCGCAGAGCACACCTGCGGTTGACTGATATTAAATTCCAAAAACAAGCTAATTGAGAGATCACGCCCAAACTTTGCGACACTATACTGTCCTCTGTAACAACATTCCAGCAAAAAAAATATAGACATATGTGTAACGCACGCTTTTTAAATGAACAACAGACAGAATGTATGTCCCTACATTTGATACCAGATTTATCAATCGGTAACGCTTTTATATGCACTAAGGAACAAATATCATAAAAAGTGAAATAGTCTAATTTAAATTGTAATGCAATGGCATTTAAATGCCTTTTTTAACAACCGAGCAAATTAATATACATAAATAACTAAATAAAGTCGCAAAGAGTTACAACAAAAACAGCTGCCATCAACCATAGCAGCTTTAGCATTAATAAAAGCAATAATAATAACAACTTGCGGCGTCTACCAATGCAAACTAAAAACAAAAGCAATAAAATATAACGACAGTAATAAAAGCAACAACTGTAATAAGAGCAACAACCACATGACCACTTCATTCCGCTTGGGCTTTACACTCATAGTTTTCACTTTCTTTTCCTCAGTCACGGAACCAGTTTCGGTGATTTCTTCCAGCGTTACCAGTGTTTCCTCATTTTCGCCTGTTTTCGCTTTTATTTGCATATGCCCAGTTACAAATTTGTATACTTATATACATATACATACAACGTTGGCTTTTTTTCTTATTTATAAGTCATAGTATGATTTTTATTATGGAGACTTTTTGATGGCTGTCAATGGGCAGCAGAATAAAAGCGAATTGTAAATTTTACCAATATCTGTGCTATGAGTGTACGAGTACGTACAAATATTTAGTTGTTAAATAAATAATTCAACTACATAAAGAGTATAATAAGTATTTCAGAATATTAGCGGCCGTATGAAGTACTGGCAACTGTACGAAAAATGAGGTTAAAGTAGTTGCAAAGCTGTAATCTATGGCCATATTCCAAGCACAGTGAAGAAGTTCATTGTGTTAAAGCAATTTAGTGAGCTTTTCCGTATTCGAAAATATACTGCTTAGATATTTTAAAAGAAACTATGTAGATAAAGTTATGTGCGAAGGCAAAATGTGTCGCTGGATTTGTAAAAAGTATTCAAATCAAGAATTAATATGACCAGGGCTACACCAGAGCCATAAATATTTGGGTCTATCATCAACCCAAGCATGAAAAATCGAGTGTATCTGATAAGCTTAAATGGCTTTGAAGGATTGAAAATATGTCAGAATTAGAAAATCTTGTAAACCATTATCGATCGTCTGAAAGATACATACTCATACATACATATGGGGTAGTCAGAATTTTCAAAAACTTTGATTTATTGTTTTTAAATTTTCTGAAAATATAATATATTTGAAGTGCATCTGACAAATACTTTTCGAGTTATTCAACAATTAACAAAGGGCGCTCGGGCGCTGCGGAGAGTTCGAGAGCAAGTAGCTAGCAGCAGCAACATACCTATGAAAGTGACAGATAAGCGCGTCAACGATAACACGAATGCTACGTAGGCAACAGCAAATCAATATTTTGGAAACTGCTATGACGCTGACACTTTAAATGCACTTTTCTCAAAACTATGTTTTTTGAACTGGTGATCAGTCAACTTAAAAACCGCTTGGTAGATTTTAATAAAATGTATACTGCTTTTGAAAAACATAAAAAACTCGTGCCTGATTGAAGGATTTTTTTCATAAATTTCGTTATTTTTTTAACAATTAATTGTCGGTTTTTTTAGAAAATTTTGAAAGTATTTCCTGATGCCACCATTTTCGTTAATTTTGAAAGAAAATCTTCGTTCAGACACAAGATCTTCAATTAATAAAACTAATTTCTCTTATCCGATGGACTTATGATGATCACCTCAAGGGACTTCTGGAGAAACGGGATCCACACAAACAGCGATAACTTTTACAATTATGATTTTTTTTTTAATTTTGCTAAAGTCAAGTCGAAACCTGCTGTATTAATGCTACAATATGTTTTTATTTTTGTCAAATAAAACAATTGACTAGGAAAATAAATTTATTGAAAATCATAAGGAAGATTGAAAATACGTTATTATGTACGAAGAAGTTAAGGCTGCATACTTGTATAAGCAAAGAAATAATTCAATTCTGAACAGCACTCCTGAGCAAAATAGAGAAACAAATGTTAAACGTAAATATCGCTCATTTACGGAAAGAATGTCAATGATGTGAAAAAAACCGAAATGTCGAAAAAACTATCCCAAATTTTTCCATTTACTATGCCTTTCTAAGGAAAAGTAAAGACACATTTTTATCTAATGAGATACTGTTAGTAGATATCGCAATGATTTTTTTTACACAGCATAAAAAAAAGCTTGTGGCCATTTCTGCATATTTATCTAAAAAATAAATTCTTTCCCAAATTATGACACTATTAAAGGATATAAGCGATATGTAAAGAGTTTTTGTTTTGTTTTAGCAGCTTAAAAATCCATAAACAGTATAAACATCAATAAAATGGCCAAATACAATATATGATTTTATGTGTGGGGAACCAAATCGTAGTTGCGAATAATTTTCCTGCATCTTTCATCATTCACGATAACTTGGACTGCATCTTCAATTTTGACAAAGTGTGGACCATTGATGCCTCTGACAAGTAAATCATACTAAACTGTGACTTTTTCAGGATGAACTGAGATTTCGTAGACCGCCGTAGCCGTATGGAATAGTGCGTGGCTACATTCGGTAGTGCCCAGAAAAACCCCTGGAATCACAGCGCATGAAGCGCCAAATAATAGAAAGATTTTTTTAAGCGGTCGCCCTACGGAAGACAATGGCAAACCTCCCAGAGTATTTCTACTATGAAAAAGTTGCTCATAAAAACATTTGCCATTCGAAACCGGCATAAAATTGTAGGTCCCTCCATTTGAGCAAAAAATCGTATGACGCACACCACAAATAGGAGGAAAAGCTTGGCCAAGCACACAATAAAGTCTGCAAGCGTCAATTATATATGGAGGGCCAAAATACGCGCCTAGATGTTGTTTTAAATTAAAACATATACGTTTAGGTTAGGTTGACTTGTCTGGCTGAAAGCCATCGCATAGACCTATGGTTCTTTAATGGTACCAGATGGAGCTTGACCCTTACGTTTCCTTGTAGTAGGCTTCTTGTATCATAATAAGCTTGCGTCTTTTGCGAATATAAGTAAGCTCTGAAGCTCTAACCTTCAAGAGACAATCTAACCTCTCATTTTGTAGACCTCCTAAACATTTCATTCGGATTCTAGCTAATGCAGGGCAAGAACATAGAAGGGGTTCAAGAGTTTCTTCTAGTTCATTGCAAAATCTGCAGCTGTTTTCGTGTGCCGCTCGCAAGTTGTGGCCTGTCAGTAGACCTACGATAATTCTGATTTCCTTTCTAGGCAGGGCTAGTACGAATCTGGCGTATTTATCTGCATTCTGTGCACACATGATTTTCGTGGTTTTACAAGTGGCTAGAATATTCCACCTCCTGTCTATCCGTGTTTTCATGTCCACAGCGATGTCATTGTATACCGTATTTCAGGTTTCAATATGTCATTTTCTTGTTCGAATTGTATGTAAACAGCGGTTTTGGCAATCTCATCTACAATTTCGTTTTCTGCAATGCCCTTATGCCCGAGTACCCAATGATGTGTAACCGTCTGTCTGCGGCTAGTCGCGCTATGGCTTTCCTGGTTCTAAGAAAGTTTTTAGATGAAATTTCATATGAGTTTATTGCCTTTATTGCCGTTTGACTGTCCAACATATATAGGTGTTGCTCGGTGTCCTTGCTAGCGCTATTTGTGCAGCCTTTCCTACCCCAAAGACTTCCGCTTGAAAAATACTGCAATGGTCAGGGAGCTTAATTGGCCGCCTGATGTCCAACATTTGTTACATAGAAAAAATTTAAGACATAGAATTATAAAAAATCAAGGAGTTTTTTGTTTGCAAAATAAAGTGTACTTTGTTGCACTAGAATTTAATAAACTATAAAAAAATCTTCCTAAATTTTATTGTAATTAAAAATCGTGGAGTTGGGATACAAAATTTGAGGCTATTTTCAATTTATTTTTAATTAAAGTTTGTACATTTCATTTAAATAGTTTTTGTAAACATGCAAAAACAAAGCAAAATATATTGAAAACTGGTCAATATGTTGAGGCGCTATCGCTATGGCAAAGTGGTTTTCATATTTAGAACTTTATTCTGTCGACTTATCGACAATTGCTTTGGTTTTTAGGACATTTTTTTGGTTGGCAGTGTTGGCTGTTTTCATTATATAAAGAAAAAGCACGATACCAGCAGAAAAAAATGTGAAAAACCAACGAGATTTTGAGTCTCTACAAACCGAAATTAACTGGACTATAAGCCTCCTTGGGCGGCCGCCGTAGCCGAATGGGTTGGTGCGTGATTACCATTCGGAATTCACAGAGAGGTCGTTGGTTCGAATCTCGGTGAAGGCAAAATTAATAAAAACATTTTTCTAATAGCGGTCGCCCCTCGGCAGGTATTTCTGCCATGAAAAAGCTCCTCATAAAAATATCTGCCGTTCGGAGTCGGCTTGAAACTGTAGGTCCCTCCATTTGTGGAACAACATCAAGACGCACACCACAAATAGGAGGAGGAGCTCGGCCAAACACCTAACAGAAGTGTACGCGCCAATTATTTATTTTTTTTTTTTTATAAGCCTCCGTAGTTAAAATTATTGTAAAAATTCTGATTAAAATGTACGACATTTTGATGCATTTTTTGGGCTTCGTTATAAATTTGCACTTAGTTTGAAACTTGGATTTATATGAATGTTGTAAGTAAATAAGCTAAAAAAATTATATAAAAAATAATTCAATTTCCAAAACTTTAAAAATAGGTCCCTGTGCTTTATATATTAAGGGGTTAGGGGTAGTCAAAGGCCCGAAAAATGATGACTTTCAATAATTTTTTTTTTTTTTGCGAGTCAATTGCTTTATTTTACAAAATTAAAAACATATTGTAGCATTAATACATCATGTTTCGACTTGACTTTAGCAAAATTTAAAAAAAAAATTAATAATTGAAAAAGTTATCACTGTTTGTGTGGAACCCGTTTCTCCAGACGTCCCTTGCGGAGACCATCACAAGTCCTTGGAGATTCATCTAAAATCAGTTGGACAAGAGAAATTAATTTTATTAATAGATAACCTTGTGCCTGGTCGAATCTTTATTTTTCAAAATTAACGGCGGCCTCAGGAAATATTTTTCAGGTTTTCGAGAAAAAACGACAATTAATTGTTTAAAAAAATCGAAATTAAAAAAAAAAATCCTTCGATCAAGCACGAGTTTTTTATGTTTTTCAAAAGCATTAATAATTTTATTGAAATCTACCAAGCGGTTCTTAAGTTACAGTGCATTTAAAGCGTTTAAAGTTTTGCGAACGCTCCGGAGCGCCCGAGTGCCCTTTTTTAATTGTTGAATAGCTCGAAAAGTATTCGTCAGATTCACTTCAAATTTTCACACAATATTTTTAAGATATTATACTTTCAGAAAATGCAAAACTCAAAATCCAATTTTTTGAAAATTCTGACTGTCCCTGACCCCTTAAACTTTTATTATTTGTTTTAATTAGGCAGAATCACTTAAAATCAATCCCTCGCGTCCTCTGGGACCCTGTCCGATAGAAACAACATAACTATGAAGCTCTATGTAAAATATTATTTATGTACTTGTATTTCGAAAATTTTTAACTTTTTCAGGAAAGTAGTCTTCGATGCTTAGCTCATTTTTGATTAATTTTGTTAAATTCTATGGTATTCCAAACTCAAGCGTTGTTGAGATACTCGATTTTAAGAAATATTAAAAAAAAGTGTTTTTTAATTAAAAAAATATTGTTTTCTATTTTTAATTAAAAAGTATATCAATTTGACGAAATTATCAATAAAATTTGAACCTAGCCCTAACACTGGCTTGACAAAGTTTTAAATTTACAATTTCTCACTTAGTGTCTCCTCCTGCACATCATTAAAAGAGAAATTTTTAAGGAAACTATTCTGCAAATATTTTAAAAACTAGTATGTCTTCTTAGCTACCCGAAAATAAATAATAAGAATTAAAATCATGCATACACACACATACATTTTTCGAGAGCGATGCTTCTAATTAAAAATGAAAGTTTATGGCAGTGACAATCAGAAACTTTCTTAGAAACTGCAGCATCTACTTTACAAATTAAAAATAAATCAATCAATACAATTAGCACTTGCTGATGTTCCAAGGTACTTTCACTGTTTGAAAAGTGCCAACAGAAGTGGCTCAGAATAAAAGGCGCACGCGCACAAAGCAGGCACTTCAAATAAGTTCAAATAAGAGCACTTGCAATCAAGTTCGTTGCTTAAGTCTTTTGTGCACATGAATGCATGCATGTGTGTATGCGTGTATGCGTGTATGGGTGTAGTTAGTCACCTTTTCAGACGTTTGACATTGAAACTGTGGTGTTGAAATGCGTGGTGTTGAAATGCGTAACTGCATTTCATTTGCAATTTGGCAAGCGTAGGCTGGTAGAGGGTGTCTCATTAAGGACGGATATTTTGGAACTGGAAAAAATGCGCATTGTTTATTTACACAGTGCTAATGGTATTATTGTTAAAAAGAGTGGAGAGACATGCAAGGTGGCGCAAAATTAGTCACCCTGCCGGAAGATTTATAATTTTTGTAATTGTCATATTTGATGCTTGAATGCGTGAATTAGACAGTTGCAGTATGCAAACAGACATGCAATGCAGCGCGTGAAGGTCAAAATTCCGATTTGCATCACTTAAAATCATTTTTGTATTTAGTTTAGTAAAAAAGTTATTCAAAAACCAGATTTAATGATTAATTTTGCACCACCTTGTATTTTCATTAGATTTTTATAGAAACTAACAGGCGATAAATGGCAACCTTCAGGCAATTTTTAAGCAGTTAAGCATTTTTTAAAGAAATATATATATAATATATATAATTGGCGCGTACACCCTTTTTGGGTGTTTGGCCGAGCTCCTCCTTCTATTTGTGCTATGCGTTTAGATGTTGTTCCACAATTTTAAAGAAATACCCCATAGAATTTGGTTATAAACTTTGCGCAATTTTCTTATTGACACAACGAATTTCGTCTTTGAGTTCTGCATGCATATAACCCTACTTTCGCAAGTTCCCAAAGAGAGCCACTTCACTAACTTCAAATCGTATGATTTTGGTGCCCAATTCAATCTGTCTTGGTGCGAGTTGTGAACCTCTTGCCATTTCGTTAGTGAATTTTTACAATTTATCTGAGGGCTGCTGCACTAGAAATCTGTGTCATAAATGCTCACAGCTGACAAACTACAACACTGCGTGATTGACGCAAAAAAATAGTGCTAAATCCGAAGTAGCGACCCATTTGGGCATACCCAGTAGCCGTTGAACTTAATTTTATTTTTATATTTTATTTCTATACCTTTGTTTTGGCAAACACCTGGAAATCCGTTAATAAATAATTTGTGTAAATGTTTACTTTAGTTCCGCACATTGGTGGCACATTTTGTAGGTGTATTTAAGCAACATTTTTTTGTTATTTAATTTTATTTGCCTAAGCATTACAAAATTTTCGTGCCAAGTGCTGCCTTTGTGTCGGCAATTAGCGTCCTTGAGACGCGCTCATCAAGCCGCTGGCGAATGGCAAAAATAATTGTATTTTTTTTTTATATTTTAATGCTTCAAATTCGCACTACTTACCACCACAAAATAGTAGAGATGTTGCGGCAAAACGCATTTTGTCGAATTGTGTAAGCGTTTAGACGCCGTTTTGTACAATTCGGTGTTGACTGCTGCCCGAAAATGATGTACAATCTTTTTTCGGTTTCGGTTTTTTTTTTTTTTTGTCTTCGCTATTGCCTAATAGTGCAGTTAACGAGGCGACAAATAAAATTCCGTTTTACTGCCGGAAGTGTTTTGAGAGTTTTGCACTTTTGTGTTGAAAATCCTGGACGCTGTGTTGGCTGGCGATTGTTGCTGGGTACTTCCCAACTGCACACACACACGCTTTCAAACCGGCCGCCTAATGTGCAGCACTTGAGATTGCAATTTCAGATTAGCAACTTTATATTGTTGGTCGGTCGAGCGCTTAATTGGTTGGATTGTTAGTTGGTCGTGAATGTCCGACTCTTGGCAACTACCACTTCAATGGCCTTCATATGCGCTGATGCGTTGTGCCCACAGCGTTTTGCTACCAACTACCAAAGAAAATGAAAGTGATTTGCTGCTAAATTTAACGCGCTGTTGTTATTTTAAGCATTTAAATGTGGCTTTTTACGCTTTTGTTTTTATTTTTACCATAAATTTATGAATTTATATACTTTTTTACTTCGGCATTTTGCAATTTGTCTGCTTGTTCACTTATTAACTTTGTTGCTGTATTTAGTTGCAACTATTTATCGCTTTATATTTTTAGCAGTAATTGTTGTTGTTGTTGTTTTTAATGCATACACTCCAATTGAAAAAGTAAATAAACACTTGAGATTATTACAGCATCGCACACGGTTTCGATTTTTTTCTCAATAAAATCACGCATAAAATTGCAGCACTTAAACGAGCAAATATTAGTTTCACTTTCGTTGCGAAGTGGCTTGTAGCAAAAAGAAAACTAATGAACGCTATTCAATATTTTTTTTTTTTACCAATTCTTCGCTATCCACCACTTTCATATATTCAACGTCATATTTCATGGTACGAACGCTTTTGCAATGTCGCAATACGCTGTGTTGTTGTAAATATGTAAAAAACAAAAAATAAAAAAAATGTTTCGTTCAGTAACTCAAATTAGGTTTTCTAGCCGAAATATCTTCACCGAAGCGTGCAGCAAGTTAAAGAAATGTCTTGTCGCTTCTTTCAAACACATTTACATGCAAGCTTGAAATTTATTTAAATTTATAATTTTTGTTTTGTTACATTTATTTTACATTAATATCCTCGCTACTGTTTCGACTTGAGCGCGCGCACCTCAAACACCTTCCGTTGCCGCCTGTTGTACATCACCAACTGAATTGTACTGCAAAAATATTTTGAATTTTGTCGTTGCCGTTGTCTGCTTGCTGCTATCTGCTGCTGTATGTTGGTCGTTGTTATTGTTTTATATATATATATATATATTTATTGTGCTTTATGCGGGCTGCGCGCGTGCACACGTCGGTTGCGCATGCGCTTGTAGCGCTGAAGTGTTGCAGTAGTCATCGAAGCGCAGACGCAGGCGGAGTTGTAAGCAGCTCGCGAATACTTGCTGGAGTTTAAACGACTGCTAGCACTACCAGTGCCTCCATTGTTGTATCTGTTAAGCAAACGACGCTAATAATGTCGCCGCGCCTATTGTTTATAGTGTTTCCATAAGGTACTGTGGTGCAGTTTGCTTAAATCGTATATAAAAAATTGTAGGCTGTGCTTCCAGCATCATCTCTTAATTGGTAGTGTGTGCGTAATTCAGTATAAAATGACTGATTTGGCCCAATGATTCTTTTTTTTTAATTTTATTAAATTTTATCTGGAAAAAGTATTTATTTTGCCATACTCATGGCTATTATAAAAAAAATTTTTTAGCGCATTTCTCGATTTCCTCATCAGTTTTTTCAGCTAAACCAGATTTTTTAAACATAGGCTCGTTAATGCAATGCTCACCATCTCAAACTTTATTGGGAAACTTAGACTTGCAAGTACCGGTTACTTTGGGGAAAAAGAAATCCATTGTTTGTGAGCAGAATTTTTGCGCAAATGGTTTAAAACTGATCCTATTGAAAATATTTGATGCTAACGGGAAGTCGATGTTCTGTATGGATGTGAAATATGGAACTTAACAACAAGCATATCAGAATTATTGCAATCCCTCCTAAACCGTTGCCTATGAAAGATAATGCGGATATTCTGGCCTGATATTATAAGCAACGATGATCTTTAGGCGGCTACCGGTCAAACACCAGTTCACATAGAAATTATGCGCCGCTAGTGGAAATGTATCGGACACAAATTGCGCAAACCACGGGCTGACATCGCAAGGACAGCGCTAGACTGGAATCCCCAAGGAAGCCATAGGTGCGGACGACCAGCCAACACTGGGAGGTCACAAGTAGCAACAGAGGCGGACAGAGCAGGCCGTTCCTGGAGTCAATCTAAACAAACGAAATTATAACTTGTTTATTGAGGCCCTATACTTCATCTAGGAACTATGGGAAAATATATATATATTATCCACCTTTAGCTCCTGGGCGATACTACAACTACTAACATCCCGGTCAAGTTCGATTATATCTGTGATTTTATCGCCATTTTCCTTCATTTTCTTTAACATCAAAAATGCCTGAATGAAATCAACGAAACCAGAATTCCACGCAATTAGCTGTTACAGTATCTTATGGTGCCGATACTGTAACAGTTAAGCACCATTCACAATTTCAGCCACTTGGCTAGCATTTTCGCCTTTATCAAAGAAAAACCAAAATGTGCCGAATTTTCTCTTTGTTGACTTCCATACAAACACCCTGTAACTCACAACTGAATGGAACAAACAAAAAACAGCAAACAAATTTTCACCCTTGACAAGGAGCATAAACTTTAAATTGACTTACTTTACTTTTGATACTTTACGAGACATCGACCACAACAGCCTTCTACCGAGGAAATAATAGATTTATTTTCCCCCAAACTAATATATAAATATTGTTTAATTACATCTGAGAAAAAATGGGGAATCTCCCATACTTCATTGCGAGAAATTTACGAGGTCTGTTAGAAAAGTATCTGACTTTGTTTTTTATTTCTAACACCTGACAAATTTGAATTACGCGCGCTTACATAAGCAGACCTATAACCTTCCTGCACATATGTGAATTTTTTCCCGCCTGTCGCTAGCGTCAGTTGCTGTCAAGCAGTGTGAACATAACATGGTACATAGTGCTCTCGTCGGTTTTTGAATACAAGCAAATTGACGGAACGATATGTAAGTGTTTGTTGCAGATGAAGTCACCCGTGAGGCCGCCTGTGAGAGTGCAATGCTCTTTTTGTTTAACGTGAGGGCCATGTTAGCTCTTTTAGCATTGAAACTTAAGAACTTTTTGGAGCGTCTAAGACCCTCTACGTTGTTCCAATGCTGATTTATTAGGGTTTAGGCGCAGTGTTTTACTTTTTGTTTTAGGCTGTTTTTGTGAAATCCAAACATGGGACTAGGTCCGATGAAATTTACATCTGCCCCTTTTTTGGCTTGAAAGTCTGCCTTTTCGTTGCCGTCATATCTCTCATGTCCTGGTACCCAAATTAATGAGACATTGTTTTTGATGCCAGGTTGTTGGGTGCCTTGTGGCATTCTAAGAGAGTTTTTGAGTTGTAGGTATAGCTATCTAAAGCTTTTAGAACTGATTGGCTGTCCGAGAGTATTCTAATCTTTACTCTCTTGTGGTTTCTACGTTGCATGATATTTGCTGCTTCCATTATTGCATATAATTCCGCTGGGAAGATGGTGGTGTTCCTGGTGAGAGTGAATGATTTGTGGATCCTGGGCCCCCTACTCCTGCTCCTGTACCATAAGGTGTTTTTGATCCATCAGTGTACCATTTTTGTGAATCATCATTCATCCATTTTGGGTTTGTTTTCCACTCGTTCCTCTCAGGAAAGGTAACTGTGTATCCTTTTGTGAAACAGAGGGTTGGGTCAATGTGGTCTGAAACTTGAGCCAGGCTTATGGTGTTTTTGACTTTATTTAGGATACTTAGGTGACCGGTGAGGTTGAAACCCATTACTGATTTTCTTTTTCGTGTTTGCTCTCGGCAAAATGCTTCCGCGCGCTTGTAAACAATACACTGAACTGTTATTTAGCCAACTAACAGGCATCTGAAGCCCGTGTAACAGCTGCGCGTGCGCTCTGAAATTGGTTACACTTCAAGTGCCGGGCCCAGTATAGGTTTACATAGAGTACAGAATATCTTAAAGTTGAGATTTTTTTTAATATTTAATTGATTTCGCCAGTTTTTCACACAACTTAGTGCGCATTATATTATTCCTTAAAATTTCAGCTTTCTTTAAAAGAAAAGAAAAATATAACAGTTGTGGTACTTTTTGAGATATCGTGCATCGTGAGCTAGCGTTGTGCTCAGAATACGTAAAGCTTGTCCAAGTTGTCATCGTCTTTATTTTCATCGCCTCACAGAAATGACTTGTTACTAACCATTTTTACTACACTGTATAGCACAGCCTAACTGAAGACAATATCTGCTTTCCTTAATGCTGAGCAACCATACGACATACTAAACGCACTTGAAGCATTCCGAGTCCATAAATTAAAGTTTCCTTACATTATTTTATTTATTTTTTATTGTAACTATATTTCATTTTTTCAATTTTTGGTATATTTTTTCCTGTGCTCGTTTTCTTGAAACACAACACAAAATGCAAAGTTTCCCGCCATATTCACACCTTTTGCTACTCTGCTCTGCAAGACATGCATGCACATATACAAACACACACTCGCACACTTATTCTTTTTAGCGTTAACTGCATTCAGTTCAGTTAGTTATCTATCCAGCAAATTTTTCAACACCAAAAACAAACTCGACTTACCGAAGGTGAGAGTAATCGGCTCTGCTATATTTCCAAGCAGCCACCAATGTATGGTATTCACTCATGTGTGTGTGTGTGTGTGTGTTAGTTTATTGTTTTCGTTTGTTGTGCCACTTATAGTTATGGGCCGCATAGTTTTTATTGTAATTTTTTCTCATACTTTTGTTAACAACTTTTTTCATTCATTAGCTTTGGCTGTTCACACACAAAGAGTTTGGTGGCACTTTTGTAAGTTGGTAACTTCCAATTAGTCGGGGCGAAACAATGCAGGCGAACAAAGTGGTGCAGATGTACGAGTATGTATGTATGCATGTGTGTATGTTTTTGAAGCGGTAAATAATGACTCTGCACCGTAAAAACGATCATCTCAAATATTCACATCCACACTTATCTGGGTATACGAGGGTCGGTCAATTAGTATCTAAAAATATGAAGGAATCCAACATTTTGCTTGTCAAAAGCAGCTTTCAGAGGAAGCAAATATCATGACAATCCACTGGCGCATCAGTCCACAGTCGCAATGGCAAATTTTCTTAAATTATGTTAAGAATTTATTTTTCAAAAGATGGGAAAATGGCTTGGCTATCAGAAATATGGTTGGTATGAAGAGTTCAGTGATGAAACACATCCCTACTTCGAAGGTTTCGAGAAGTCAGAGTAAATTTATTTAAATTTTTAGGGACTTACTAAACTACGAAAGTTGCTGTTTATGCAAGGTGGACGTGACGCCATTTGCAAAAATTATGTTTCTTCCGATAGGGTGATTAATTTTGCGCCACCTTTTATCTCTGGCCACCAACGAAAAAATTAGCATTTGTGGTTGAAAACGGTTTTTTGTTTTTCAAAATATTTGGTCCAGTCGTGTTTTCAGGGTGTTTTTTTTAATTGTGCGGAATCCAACGCGAGAACACCTCTTTTACCAGAAGGTGATCACGCAAAGTCTTATTGCTAAAGATGCTCGTCATACTAATGCCCAAGGCTATCTCAATCACACAACATCGGAAAACTTATAATTTTTCCAAATGACGTCGTATACATTATCCAGGCAGACAAACAGTGGAGCCCGTAAAGGTCCAAATAAAGATTTGCATCGCTTTTTTCGGGAAGGGAAGGACCTCTCCCAGCCGTTTAATACCAAATGAGGTTTCAGATGACTCGCTGATACTGGAAAAGATCGTGCAATCCGCAGAACTTTAGCCTTAGGAACCGCGCTGTTGGTTCTGCCTTTTCCAAACTGGATAAAGAAGCAAAGCGAATGGGTTCTGGTGGTGAACGAGGATAAAACGAAGTACATCTTGTCATCAAACAAATAGTCGGCGGACTCGCGTATCGGCACCCACGTAACTGTTGACAGTTGTGTTTTCGAGGTTGGATAACAATATCAGCCTGGAAAGCCAACAAGTGCTACTTTGGACTAAGTAGGCAAATGAGTAGTGATGAAGTCCTCTCTCGACGAACAAAACGAACACTTTCTAAATCTCTCATCATGCCCGTTCTATTGTATAGCGCAGAGGATGGCAATACTCGATGAGGCATCCTTTGGAGTGTTGAGAAAAAGATTCTGCGGAAGATTTTTGGACCTTTGTACGTTGACGACGGTGAGTATAGCAGTTGATGGAACAATAAACTGTATGAGCTTTCCCACAACAAAGACATAGTTCCGTGAATAAAGATCCACTGGCTTCGTTGGCTGCGTCATGTTGTCCGAATGGATACAAACCTTCTGGCTCTGAAAGTATTCGATGCGGTACCAGCTGGTGATAGCAGATGAAAGGCAAGGGAATTTCAGGTGGATCACAACTTTGCTTCACTTTTTGTGTCTGGCGCCGGTTAGAATGAGAAAGAAACGACTGGCACGCTTTGTCAAACTCGCACGAAATCGCTTAAGCGATTATCGCACCACTCAAGAAGAAGAAAGTTAGGTGCTTGCTCGTCGTATAATGATTTTAGTTCATCTATTAATTCTTATCTTGATAATCCGCGTCAAAAATTGTGGAAAATAATCGCGCGAAAATGCTTATGATTTAATGCCATTTTTCCCCGCAATAAATTTTTAAAGCGACTTTAAACAACACTCATATGACTCACAGGCTCACATATGGCGTTCTGAGTTCGTTTATGGTAAAGTATGTCAAGTTTTCCGATTAAAACGTCAGTTGGCGCCCGACAACACCAGAAGTGCCCAAGACTAGAAATATATAATAGCAACCCTCGTAAACACATGGGAACATGAGCACAAGCCATTCCATTTATTTACTTCAGTCCTTAACTTTCTGCAGCATACTTTGTTTTAATTACCCATATTTCTGGAATGGCCTACCTTCACCCTCTGCGCTAGAGTATTTTCACGGTCATTAGTCGGTGACACCTAGGCACCCATTGTATCGCGCAATTATGTGGAAATTTCAATTGGTTAACGCTCCGTTCATTTGTTGGCTTTTTATTGTTTATCACGCGCTTATACACCCACACACACACGCGCACACTGTTTGTTTAACAAAATTAGTTTAAGAAAATTCCAAAAATATTGGGAATCCCAAATTCAATTTCGTAAGCGTTCATGTTTTGGAATAAATGCATTTCAGTCTGTTGGCGTTAGCACACGTCTTAACTTAAGTGTAAACAGTTTGTTCTACAGGTATTACAATTATCTGTTTTACTTTGCTGAACTGCAGTAGCGATAAGGAAAAAGTGGGGCTGAGTGTAGTTCACACATCTTCCCTTCAGACATCTCTAAATTGCATTTGCACTTAAGTAAAGCTTAAGGGGCTCAAACTCAGCAAAGATGCAATAAAGTAACTCCTCCTCTTAGGCTGTTAACCGCTGGTGAGAACAGTGACGAGCTAATCACCGTCAGGGCCAAGCAAGGATGTCTCCAAGGGGTGTTCTTTCTCCGCTGCTGTGGTGCTTGTTCGTAGACTCTCTACTAGCGGGGATGCAGGAACTCGGTTTTCATGTCCAAGCATATGCGGACGATGTTTGTGCGCTATCATTGAATAAATCCCTAAGGAAGCTTTGCACGAAAATGCAGACGACTCTGGACAAAATCGATGACTGCTGCATGAGACAAGGTCTTTCCGTTAATCCGAACAAAACCACCACAGTCTTGTTTACGAGAAAACAGAAATTGGATGGACTCAATCTTCCAACACTGAAAGATGTGACACTTGGTCTTTCCGATGAAGTTAAATATCTAGAAGTAATCTTCGATAAGAAGCTGACTTGGGAGTCACACGTTTCACTGAAGGTGAATCGCGCGTTAAGGATTTTTCAGCAATGCCGCAGAGCCTTTGGTAAAACCTGGGGTCTGAAACCTGCTGTGGCTCTATGGATATAAACAGCACTTATCAGACCAATCATCACTTACTCCTTTGTGGTCTGGTGGCGGCGGAGCATGGTTAAGTCCACAATCCGAGAACTATACAGGCTGTAAAGAAGTGTATGTTTATGGGTTTACGGGTGCCATGAGTACAACCTCTAGTGGTGCCCTAAATACTATGCTTGATTTGCTCCCCTTGGATCTTAAGATACAACAGGAAACAATAAAAGCAATGTGTATACTCCATAAATATGGTTTCTGGCACGAAGACGGAACTTCCAGTCACAGAGATCTCTTTGAGTTGCTATCTGAGCAGTATCCACTGTTTCTGGCACTTAAAGATGAAGGAAATTTGATGTCAGATTTCCATAGCGTGAGCAATGGAGCAATACAGAATTCATTCAGAGGGGTTTGACGGATATTTTCTTTACCGATGGGTCCAAGAATGAAATAGGGTCTGGGGCCGGATGGTACTTAAACGATAGTAATATTATCACTATGCTATGGGGGAATCTTACTTTGCCATCCTGAAAGTAGCCGAATGGATAATCGGGAGGAGATGGAGCGGGAAACAGATTGGAGTTTTCATTTACAGTCAGGCTGAACTGAAGGCCCTGGAGAGTGCGAAGCAAAACCTCAAAGATTGTTCAAGAATGTAAGAAGAAGCTTAATTCTGTCGCAAGACAAAAGAGGCTTGCACTTATATGGATTCCAGCACACTCCGGTGTTCAAGGAAACGAAATTGCCGTTGAATTGGCCAACCGTGGATCAGCCGTTCCCCCCTAAGGGCTAGAGCCAATAATCGGAATCAGTTCCGCAGGAATCATGAATTGGATCAGCGATTATGTAGGCAATCTACATAAAGAGCGATGATCCGGTCTAGAACGCTGAAGAACTGCAAAGAGTTTTGTGACAAGTCCGAACAGAAAACTGTCAACTTTCTACTAAAACTTAGAAGGAAAGACGTGCGGTTGATGGTCGGTGTCATTACAGGACACAACTCATGGGGTCAGCATATGACCCCCATTGAAATCATTGAGAACCCAATGTGCCTATCGTGCTTGGAGGAGGCCGATAGCACAGAACACTTTCTCTGTGAGTGTCCTGCCTTTGCTAGAGCACGACTACGAGTTTTGGGTTCCGATGTCGTGAGAATGAATAATATTCGTTCTCTAAAACTGGAGGATATTTACAGATTTGCCAGAGAATCTGGAAAATTCTCACAGGACTAACTATCTCTATCTCTGTCTCTATTCTTTCCTATCTCTTTCTCTGATACTTTTCTCTTTCCCTCCTTGACTATCTACCCCCTTTCCAGAGCTTTAAATACCATGGGCTTTTTAGCCAGAGTGGTTTAGGAGCCACCAAATGTCCTCGTGCTGCTTGGCTCGAACTTTTCAAATTTCTATTTCAAGCAAAGATTCAACAATGTATCTTCTGTTATCGAAATAAAAATAAAACAAACACAAAAAGGATCACTACCATCTATTTAGTTTATTTACAGCACCCGAATTCTGGCACTTAGGATGCTCGATATAAAGTTTGGCCAAAAAATTGATGAACCCTTGCCAAATAGCGGGCTGTATGAGCTAAGGCGCATGACTTAAAAATCATGACACTAGAGCAACAACAACGATTTGTACATTGAAATGTCACGCCAGAAGAAAATAGAAAAGAAAAGGACGAACTGCATTGAACAGTCGACATGCATTTGTAGCTGGAAGCATACGACGATGGTGAATATGGAACGGTTTTTCGACTATTCATTTTGTGCTGGCATCCGAGTACACTTAGCGAAAAAAAACAAATCAGCTGGTCTACTGATATCACCTTTACTAGATGTGATTTGGGTATCGATCGTTTTTATCCACTATCGGTAGAGAGATTTTTTTATTATATACACTTCGCCTGTACTGAGGCAAAGCACTTGGCTGTGGAACTAAAATTTAAGTAATGCATAAAATTTAAGATAATAAAATGTCAAAGCATAATTCGTTTTAAATCAACTTTTATTTGTGTGAACAAGGATAAGTTCTTAATCGATCCCAATAAGGGATCCCTAGCAACAACCACGAAATCTGAACGAATGCAATGAAATACTTTTTTTTCGTTATTCACTCCACTCGGGAGCATAAGGCCACGACAAGACTCAGTCTTGCGTTGGTTTTGTTAATCTATGTGTATTTTGCTTTCTGGCAGGGTAGGTGATTAGCAATGAAATATAAATATAAAATAAATAAAATAATGTAAGGAGACTTTAATTTATGGACTCGGAATGCTTTAAGTGCGCTTAGTCTGCCGTATGGTTGCTCAGCATTTTGAATGGATCTCATAATAGCATAAGTTGTTATGTTTAGCATTTAAATGACTCTTCTTTTTACTTAATTTTTTCCTTGTTTAAACAATGTGAAAAGGTACATTGTATTCTAAAAATGTGAACGCCACTATCGATAGTATCAAATTTAGTAAGATTGTGCGCATCCAAGTTTGACGTGGGCGATCACTGCATCGCATATGTAATTGTAAAAGTGATCGCTGTTTCTCTAGAAGTCCCTTGCGGTGACCATCTCAAGTCCTTGGAGATTCATCTAAAATCAATCGGACAAGAGAAATTAGTTTTATTAATAGATACTCTTGATCCTGATCGAAGCTTTTTTTTTCAAAAATAGCAATATGGCGGCCTCAGAAATATTTTTCAGATTTTCGAAAAAAAAATCAACAATTAATTATTAAAACAAATAACGAAATTTTTGAAAAAAAAATCCTTCGATCAGGCACGAGTTTTTTATGTTTTTCAAAAGCAATATTTTTGTTTTTTTGTGTGGTGGGTGAGGAGGGTTTAAAATGCATTCGCACTTACAGCGACCGTCGTCAACTGCGTCGAATGGTGTAGCCTCCTCCTCTTCTGGGGAGACTCCCTTCCCGGATCTACCTTGCATTACTTCGGGAAGGCCCAGAACGGTGTCCATTAAATGAACCAAATCTATTCACCCACGTCTGAGTCCATCATATTTGCAGCCAGCTGCATGCTATAGGCTCGTCTTCTAATGTCTTAGTGCCGTCGTACCAGTGGTATGTGTGGTCTGCTCTCAGGTTCCTCTCACATGGGCGTATGGATGTTATACGCTATCGAGGTTTCTTTTGCATCTGCAGCAAAGCAGATGTTGCGGTAATATTATACCGTCTTATGCCGTCGTGAGCACATGACTCGAGGGCTGATTTGTTTTTCCCTACGTTTTGCGCTCCGCGCATTGCAGGTGCATCATTATCCTCTTTGCA
The DNA here is from genome assembly GCF_028408465.1 of Anastrepha ludens. NCBI lineage: Eukaryota > Metazoa > Arthropoda > Insecta > Diptera > Tephritidae > Anastrepha > Anastrepha ludens. Next base: position 32,427,564 of record NC_071498.1, read on the forward strand.
AAACTTTTAACTGTGTTCCAACAGTCACGTGATGCACACATGTTACTGATTAAGCGTCTGGGCTCAGCTGTTCGCCTAAGACTAACTCAAGCGTTCGGTGTTCTTCGTTGAAGCGAGTGCAGTAGAAAAACACATGCTCCTCGCTTTCTGTTGCATTGTTGCAGCTTGGACAGAACGAAGTGCCATCAATGTGAAAACGATGGAGGTACTCCAAGAAACATCCGTGACCGCTCAATATTTGGGTTCAATAGTAGTATACGTCACCGTGCCTTCTGGCCACTCATTGGCTAATTTAGGGGATAAGTCTATAGGTCCAACGTCCGTTAACAGTCGAGGCCCATCTGCTTTGCCATTTTTCTAACGAACGCACACGTTCTGCAGCTTTCGCTTCAGTTGTCGGCTTTACTCCTTGTCTGTCATAAAGTTGTCCCATTTCCTGTACAAGTATATCTATTGGGAGATTTCCAGCGATGACGCAAATCGCGTCGTCTGATACGGTCTTGTATGCGCAAGCGACTCTTAGTGCATTTCGCCGGTGATAGTGCACCGATGGCTTAGCTCCTGTCCATATAGGAGCAGTATATAAGATGACTGAATCCACCACACTTGCCAGGAGGTTTGGAAGAATTCTTGTAAGAGCACCGTTGACTGCCGCTGCTTTGGAACCCACAGTTACTAAATGTTGCTTAAAGCAGAGCCGTGCATCAATCATTACGCCTAAATACTTTATTGCCTGTTGCGACTGTATTTCATGGCCACCTATTCGCAATTTCATGCACTTTTTTTTTGTTCGCGCAGTTACGAGGACCGCTTCTGTTTTTTGTACGGCCAACTTCACCCTAGCTGCTGGATCACTACACTTCTCCTGCAGGTGGTCTAGCTTCTTGTCCGTAACCACGAGAGCGATATCATCGGCATAGCCTACCGGTGTTGCTTTATCCGGCAATTTTAACCTAAGTACTCCGTCGTACATGGAATTCCACAGTGAGGGTCCAAGGACTGATCCCTGAAGGACGCCACCAGTGACTTTATATGTATTTAGACCGTCATCCGAATCATACTGCAAGATTCTATCCCTAAAGTAGCTTTGTATTATGTATTAGATATCCTTGGAGATTTCTTAGAGACAGCAAAATGTTTGACCACCTCGCCGAATTGAACGCATTTTTAACGACTAGCGTGAGAATTTAACAGAACTTCATCCGTGTGTGTTCTCCGCCAATGGCGTCGCGCGCTATATTTGTCACCGTTCTAATATATTAGCATCCACAGTCGATCTAGCCCGTCTGAAGCCAAACACAGTATAAAATGTGTTAAAATCTACCAAGCGGTTTTTAAGTAACAGTGATCACCAGTTCAAAAAACATAGTTTTGAGAAAAACGCATTTAAAGTTTTGCTACTTGCTCTCGAACGCTACGGAGCGCCCGAGCGCCCTTTGTTAATTGTCGAATAAATCGAAAAGTATTTGTCGGATTCACTTCAAATTTTCACACAATATTTTTAAGATATTATACTTTAAGAAAATGCAAAAAAAAAAAAATCCAATTTTTGGAAAATTCTGACTACTCCTAACCCCTTAAGCTTATGAAACGCAGTTCGTGATTTACAAATACGTGCTGCCACATCTACAACTGCGCCACCATCTTTAATGATTTGGCTACTGAGGTAACAGAAACATTGGCCGTCATAAAAATCTGCTCATCCATCAATCAGCAAAATTTGGCGATCGCTCAAAAACACAGGTTGTTGTTGTCATCGTTGTAATAACGTAAATATTCAATATAAATGTTTGGGAAATGCTGCTGGCGTGACAGTCCTTGATCAAATATAAATCCGGGTCGTTCCGGTAACGTAGAACCAACTGACGTCGCACGCTCAATCAAAGGATCGGGACGGTTGGTGAAAAGAAATATTGACAAAATTTAAACAGCGAATAGTAAATCCATATATATGAACTCGAAACTAAATAAAAAAACTTAATACGAGTATACGATCATTTTAATACGGTCGCCGTAACTGGTACGGTAGGTGCGTGATTACCATTCGGAAGTGCCCTGGTGCGAAACCTCGGTCATGAAACATATTTTCTACCTTTGAACTATTACTACACAGTAATCATAGTCCAAGTGCATACACATTTTGATGCTATTGGCATATTTAAAACAAAATCAATAAATAAACAATTAATTCGATGGAAACCACACACCAAAAAACCAAAAAAAAACACACACAAAAAAATAACCAACTCAAGGATATTTTCTACGAAATCGCCATCTAAAATTCACTCTATATGCATATTTGACAGTATTTTTTGTTATTTTCATATTTTTTAATTATTGTCAGCCCACACAGAGATCTCGATTTTCCCAGTAAGAAGCCAAAAAAAATTTAATTTGACTTTATCTTCAACCAACTGTCATTCATCTTAACTGACTGATGGAATGGGTTTTTTAGGTTTGGTTTTAGACTGAAAAACAAAAAAATAAAAAACTTAGAAAATTAACACAAATAAGCCAAAGTTAAAACAACAACAAAAATTAATATAAGTAGATAAAAAGTTTACATTTTAAGTAGGCCACGACGATGTCGCGCGACAATTCGAAGTTTTTGTCTGCTCGAGTGTTTTGCTAATATTTTTTTTGTTTTTTGTTATTTGTGAATGAATCGTAGGAGCACTACTGCTGGTTGACTATGGAGTGCAGCGTTTTTTCAGCGAGCGAGCCCACATACATATATGTACATTAGGGCGCTTCATTTTGCATACAAAAAAAAGGTGATATAATATTTTTTCATCGGAAGTATAAAATTTATTGTATTTTAAGACTTTCTAATTCATAAATAAATAAATCTATAAAATATAAAAAAATTTTAAAACTTACGTGAACGAGGTCGAATTAAAAAAACCTCCAAAAATATCATTATTTTGATTTAAAAAAATAAATAAAAATAAATTTTGATTACATTGAACAAATTCGTAAACTTTTTATGCAGACGTAAACTACTCGTATTTTATCATCTCAGGTGATTTTTTGGAAAAAAAATATTTTTATAAACTAATAAACGGCCGCCGTATCCGAATGGGTTGGTGCATGACTACCATTCAAAACCTACGCACGGTTCGAATCTCTGAGCGTGAAACACCAAAATGATAGAAAAGGTTAGGTTAGGTTAGCCTGGTTGGCAATAAGCCACGCATAGACCTTTTGGTCCCTAGCGATACCAGATGGAGACCGACCTCTATGAATACCGAAAGTAGACATCATGTAGGATGTCAGCGCTTTTGGTGAATCTAAGTAGAGCTGGGAGATCCGTTTTTGAGACGTCCTCCAGACTCTCAAACAGTGGGGCTCCTAGGCATTTTAGTCGCGTTTTTAATAATGTCGGACAAACGCACAGAAGGTGTTCTAAAGTTTCCTCAACATCCTCTCTGCATTTCCTGCATTTGTCCATGTTAGCAATCCCTATCTTCTTCACATGTGCAGCCAATAGATTATGACCAGTTAGCATACCTATGGTTGTTCTGCAGTCCTTTCGTGAGGCGGTGGTTAGGAATGGAGTCAGTTTTTTGTCGTTAGTTCTACACATGACTTTTGCTGTTTTGCATGTGGTCAGGTTAGTACACCTAGCTTCCACTTGCCTTTTCATGTGGTCGTCCATTTTGTTGTATATTGTGTTTAGCGGTCTTGGTATGTCGTTCTCTTGTTCAAATGGTAGTTTCACAGCACTTTTTGCTATCTCATCTACTATTTCGTTCCCCATAACGCCTTTGTGACCAGGTACCCAGTAGATATGCAGCCTACTGTTTGCGGCTAGCCTTTCTATGGCCTCCCTGCTCCGTCGAACATTTTTGGACTTAATACAATATGAGCTATTGCTCTTATTGCTGCTCGACTATCCACGTATATATTAATTGTTGAGTTCTTTCTTGTTCTGGTGTAGGCTAGCTCTGTGGCTTTCCCCACAGCAAAAACTTCCGCTTGGAAAATACTGCTGTGGTCTGGCAGCTTGATAGGCTGCCTTATCCCTAGTTTTGAGCAGTAAATACCCGCTCCCACTCCGTCTGGAGTTTTCGAGCCGTCTGTATAGATGTGAAAAGTTCTATGGTCAGGCTTCATGCCTTTGAGCCATCCCTCCTCTTCAATTGTAGTGGCGAAACCTTCTCTCCCAACTAAAGTACGGAGTCATGTAGTGTGTGCAACCTGAGCTTCACTTTCCTATTGAGCTGTGACCGAAGGTTCTGCAGGTGAATATTCCAGCAGCCACTAGCCTCCTCGCGGATTTCGCTGCCAGATTTTCCGCCATAAGGTCAATGGGTGGCATGCTGAGAATCATTTCCAGCGCCGCCGTTGGAGTGGTTTTCATCGCTCGTGTTATGCACAGAGCAGCGAGTCGTCGAATCCTTTCTGGTGGCATTAAGTATGTCAGTTTTCTTGTCGCAGTCCACCATTCTAAGGCCCCATACAGCAATATCGGTCTAACTACTGCCGTGTAGCACCAATGCATCAGAGAGGGTGATAGACATCAAGTAACGCCCAGTATTCTTTTACATGCGTACAACGCGTTACTGGCATTTTTCACCCTTTCCTCAACATTGCGCTTCCACAGCAATTTACTGTCTAGTATTACTCCGAGGTATCTTGCATGATCTTTGAGAAGTAGTTCGTTGTTGCCTAGCTTCGTGGGGGTAGTGATAGAAAAGGTTGTTCCTAATAGCGGTCGTCCCTTGGCAGGCAATGGCAAGCCTCCGAGTGTATTTCTGCCATGAAAAAAGCTCTTCATAAAAACCATTTGCCGTTCGGAGTCGATTTAAAATTGTGGATCGCTCCATTTGTGGTGGAACAACATCAAGACGCACGCTACAAATAGGAGGGGAACTCGGTCAAACACCTTAAAAAAGCTTACACACCATTAATTTTTATTTATAACTTTTATTAAAAAAAATCTCGGTTTTGGTGGTATTTTCAAATCAACTCATTTCACGTGAAAAATACGACGTGCAAAGTATTTTATTTTTTATTTATTTATTAGTGCGTCTTAAAATGCAATAAATTTTAAAGTTTTGATGGAATAACCTGTATGAATTTTTTTTTTTAAGAAGAGTAACGCACTCTAATGTGCAGAAATGTGGACTCGCTCGATGAAAAACACGGCACACTACAGTCAACCAACAATAATGCTCCTATGATTCATTGAAAAGGTGTAAAATATAATCATCATCATCGTTTCGCGCTTCAATTTCTTGTGGGTTTCAACCTGCAAGACGACTTTTCACTATTCTTGCCATTCAGATGCTGTCCTCTCCCAGAGGATTTTTTACCAGAAGATCCTCTGCCACTTCGCCTTTCCACTTTCCATTGTGCCTTCCTTAGCTTTGTACGCTTGCCATCTTAGCCTTCAGTAATCTCTTCTGCACTCACTTCGCCCTCATGCATGTCACATGTCCAGTCCATGTCTTCTCCTGGGACTTCGTAAATTTCACTATGTCTGCCTCTTACATTAACTCATTAATGTCGCCATTGCTAAGAAGCAGAATAAGAATTGTCCAATTAAAATATAAAAACTTTCTAATTCCGTGGGAAAAACCGCAACTTTTTTTGATGAACCACCCTAATTTACATACATACAATAAAACTACCGAAAAATAAATGTGTATGTATGGGCGAGTATATTTCATATGTAAGTGTGTGTATATATGTCAATATATTGCGCGTACGGAATTTGAAGTTGCGTAAACGTCTGAGTGCCCCAAAGCGATGCCTCACTTGTGACATGGACGCTTAGTCAGCCACTCTTCCAATAGCAGTTCAATGCAGTTTAGGCCGAAGGTTAATTTGTAAGCGTTTAAAAAACCATATAAGACCAAACTAATCAAAAATTATTTTCAGTAACAAAAAATAAAAAAATAAAAACAGAGACAGACTGAGCCGCCAGTTGTAGAGAAGAGAAGAAAATTTGTAGTTAATACTTACATAGCTCTCAGAGTATAAAATGTACAGTATTTATCTATGCTTGAAATTTCCGGTTAGCTTTCGCAGTCAATTTAATGTCTCTCAGGCTGATTAAAGACTGATCGCCAGTAATTGAATGTCAAGCGGACTTACGGTGTCGAACTCTAAGATTAAATTAGGGTTTGCAAGCATCAATCAATTCAGCGGGACCTTCTTTAAACCCATTAAGAATTGTATGGCAAGAAGAGGCCTGTGAAAGGTTAACCGGGGTGCAGTGAAGTACTTTTATTCAATACAAAATTTCTAATAAAAAATCATGCCCGCGGAATATCTAACTGCTGCGAAGCCTTTGATTGTCAGATTGTTGGTTTAGCAAAGACCCTTGGGCCGCTTGAGAGTAAAACTAATAAGCCTTTATTTTTAACAAAATTTAATGAAACTTCACGAATTTTTTGCACAACATTCAATAAAATTACCTACGTTCTCTCCAAGCGATTAAGAACTGGGAAATTAGGCAACTATAACTTCGATGTTATGCGGTCAGGAAAGTCTTCGGCTATCCAATCTTGTGTCGCCATCGCTTCGTTTGAAGGTACACAGTCTTGTTGAAAGATGTATGGGCTGACAGCGCGTACACAATCACACGTATCAATCCAGGGTTTCAATATTGTCTCTAGACCCTCAATGTATGCAGCAGAATTCAGTTTTCAATTTAAAACCTGTACTTGGAAATTCTGAAATTTCGAAAGTAGTAGTTTTAATGTCTCTAAATATAGCAAATTTAAATACCTTTAATTTGATATATCATTCGTTTTCATCAACGCTAACGCATTCTCCAGATTTTAAAAACATTTATTAGCTACCTTTTTTTCTTTAATCCAATAGCACTATTCTTTACGAACGATTTAGCAATAACGTAACCTCGTATATTAGTATTATTCTTAAAAAATATATTAACACGTTGGCTGCCACGTCGCACGTTTTCATGCGACACCTAAATGTTACCCTGAGGCCACGTCGCACAATTTCATGCGACACGTAAATGTTACCCTGAGGCCACGTCACACATTTTTGTACATTTTAATATGGAATTTTACATAGAATTTGGATTCTCTGGCCTGTGGTGAATATTTTGGTGTATTTCCCATGGCTGTTGTATATTTTTAATGGTATTTTTTTGGATAATAAAAAAGTTGTTAATTAAAATTTGTCTTATTATTAATTCTTTTAAAAATTAATTCATTTATGAACAAAACAAATATAAAAATATATATGTATGTAAATTCAAATGGAAATCAGTAGAAAAACAATAAACTTAAAATTAAAAATTCAATTTTTTAATGGAGATCAGTGCAAAAATTAATTTTTCTGGTGGGAATATTTAGGAAAACATTCTACACATAGTTGCGGTTTATTGGGCAGTAGGTGGTGGCCCTTTTCAAGCTCTTTCTGGCTGTTCCTCTATCAGCAGATTTTTTTGACATAGCATAATACAATACACAAGCACGCCTTATTGTTTTTCCGTTGTCGTCCTTTCTTTTTTCTATAAAATGTTTTCCTTTTGTTATGGGTTCTGGAGACATGAAGTCCAACAAAGCATTTGAAGTCTCCTGCCGGAACTTGGTTATTGAAATTTGTTTGTTTGTAGCCTTTTTATATATTATAAAGGCATTTACGACAGACATTCCTAGTAACAGTTCAAAAGCCACTTTGCGGTACCACTTAACATCTCTTCTGAGAGTGGTGGCGTAGGCGGTCATTTGATCGGATATATCAACACCTAATTTGGCTTTGTTGTAATCAATAACAGCAAGAGGTTTTTCAAAAGCTCGTTGCCTTCGCTTCCTGGTGGAAAACTAAGTAAAATAAACCAAAAATATCAAATACAACTCAAAAACTACAAAAAATTACTGTCGCACATTTTCGTGCGACGTGGCCCCACAACATGTTTTATGATCTCCCAGGCCATGTCGCACGAAAATGTGCGACACAAAAAAACCATTATAACTGCAAAATTAGCGACCAAAATAAAGTCGCGAGTAGACAAAACTTATTTTTAGGTACTAAGAAACAAAAAAGAACATGAATAAGTTGTTGGCCTCAGGTGGCCAAAATTGTTAAATGGCACTGCTACTGAACGATCAAAATTCTAAAAAGGCTTTGGCAGCCAACGTGTTAATAAATGTATTCTTTTTCATCTGCCAATGAAATATTTTTCAAATCATAAATTCAACATTTTTTTTTTTTGATTAGTCAGATTCAGCCATATTATTGTTTGCAGTGCAATATACAACAAGCAAGATTCGTGCAAGACTCTTGCATACTTATAAGCATTTAAGTTAGCACAACAGGGGGTAATTTATGTAGATGAACTCAAAAACTTAAAAAGGCATATTAGTACTGGTCACATTTTTATAAATTGCTTATAATTCAAAACTTTATCTAATTTTAACCCTTTGAGGACGAGTGTCGACATATAGCCGCCCAAGCCGCTTTACCGTTGCGGATGCGTGTCGGCATTTAGCCGCCCAAATTAGTTCATAGCTGTAAGGCTCGCGACGTCTGTCGTTTTGAGCGATAAGATACGCTTAAGTATAGTAAAAGGGTCACGTTTTCATTTAAAGACATTAGGGGCCATTAGCGATGAAGTCTTCTATCTATCCATATCCCTTATAATGTAAACATACGATGTGAGACGACGGTAGATTCAGAACGAATTTCAGTTCTTCGATTCAGTCTCTCAGTGTCACTGCCTGAGGGACCAGCACGTTTTTTATATATTTTATATTTTATCCTACGCACGATGGCTAAGCGATCTAGAGATGATACGTTAGATAGTGACAGTTCTGACGAATATTACTTTGAATCTGATAAGACGGAAGATGATGACATTATTACGTCAATTCGAACGATACCACACAATGCCGGAATATAAAACGTATACATAAATACAACCAAACGTCTTTTTGTTGTTTTTTTTTTCAATTTGTTTGTTTATAATTATTTTTTGATTTTATGAAAATTTTTTCTTGTTTTAAATAAAGTCTTAGTTTTTATAAATAATAAATACGAATGGCAGATGATTTTTATGAGGAGCTTTTTCGAGGCAGAAATACACTCGGAAGCGCGCCATTGCCTGCCGAGGGGCGAACGCTATTAGAAAGAACCTTTCCACCATTTTGTTGTTTCGTGCCCACAACATTTTTCGAACTGCCGACTGGGAGCCATACACAAATCCATTCGACAACGACGGCATCCACTATTAAGAGCCCAATAAATATCGCGAAAAATCTTAACCTTCCACTAGAAACAAATATCAGAACGCTTACTTGAAACCTTGAACTCTATCAAAATTTCCTTAGCATTAACGAATTACCAAAGGTTAATAATTAGCGGCAGGCTAATCACCTACTCTGCCAAAAATCAAATAGAATAACGAAACCAACGCAAGACAAGTCTTGTCGAGGCTCTATGCTCCAAGGAAAAGTAATAATAATAATCCAGCAACGATATTTACATATGTAGCAGTTTTTCAATCCGTTAAAGCGTCATGCTCATCACTAGCTAATCAAACGCCATATAAAATTCTTCACAGCGGATGTGAAACGGAAGAGGAAAAGTAAGTTTTCGTTCAATAAATACCACTTTTAAGTTTTTAGCGCAAAATTAAGCTCAAATGGAACGAAGTTATGCTTCATATTCCCGTATTTTCAAATAACACGTTCGACGCAAACTTCTACAATATAGAACACACACTTATCGCTTACCACAGACATCCGAACATGTAAAGCACATGGAAGAAAATAGTCAACAATGTATGCAAAAAATAAAATTGTCAGAAATCGAGGCAATTATTGAGAGACTCAAAACTTTTACTTTACTTTACTAAAATTAAATGGACAGTAAAACTACCTACCCCGCGGTTTTTGCTATACACTGAACTATACTTTATAATAAAATTTACAAAAAAAATAATGCATGGAAAATTACGACTTTTGTAAAAAATTTTTGTTTTCCTTTTTCACTCCTCCCGGGAGCATATGGCCTCGACAAGACTCTCCCATCGTACACGGTTCTGTGCTGTTGTTTTTGCACAGTCCCATGAGATGTCGGCATCTGCTAGTTCGCACAACATCGACCTTCTACAAGTGTTTTTTGGTCGACCGCGGCCTCTCCCCATTGCGAGTAAAAAAGAAAAGGTGGCTTTATTCTGTAAGCACAAGTGTTCGTCGTACCTCTCTTGCATGGCAGAAAATCACGCTATTCAACATATCCTACAATCCCAGGACTACAATCAATTCGGCACTTAAAAAAAAAAAAAAGGAAAAATTGAAGTCCGGTTCTCTTGATTAGAGGCAAGACCTAAATATCTGCAAATACTGCAATACCTCAGCTCCAAACATCAAACACATCCTAGACGACTGTACACATTTTACAAACCACAGAAGATCACTAAACAACACAAAACCTACTGATCTACTTTTAAACAATTATACAGAGAACATTATTAAACTTATAAACTATTTAAAATATTGTAATATCTTGAATGAAATTTAGCTAACACCCTACATACACATATATACACACCCAGTATATTAGCTTAAGGCCACAGTAGCCATAGCTTTTTTGTTTGTATTTTATAATTAACTATAAATACAATTGTCAATAAAAAAAAAATAAAAAAAATTTATGGGAAAAAATTACTGTTAAAGCTATCGTATTTGATCTATTAACCCAAGGTTTTATGATAATTCAAGTGAAAACTACAAGTATTGGTTTATTTGAATAGAGACTCTAACCAATTAAGAAAAAATAATAACAAATATAGGAAATTTTTTTTACATTTATGCAGCCCTATCATGCAATTCATCGTAGACTGTTTTTCGTAGAAACTAAGAAATTGTAATCATACAATTCGAATAGCTCCGAACGTACATTCGAAATCCATAGTGTAGCATTCACCGAATACACTCGTAACGTCAAATCTTAGAGTTTCGTACAATTTTTCTACGACACGTTAGACTAACGGGCAAAAATTAGAACGAGTAATCAAAAGAAGATTTAAAAGGAAACAAATAAAAAAGCTGTAAAATGGAAGTCCTGTATCATCTAAACTATAAATAAAAAGACATTTTTGAAGTGTATGTACTTTTATGTGACTTCCACTGGAGTAAAGTTGTAAAAACACGGCAGCAGTACGCCACTTTGTTGGAGCTAATAAAGGAGAAATCAATCATGGCATTGATACTGCAGTAGCCCTTCCGGTGGAGGAAATCATTTTTATGTGCGTCCTATCGACACACAAAATGATGCTAGGAAATCTATATTTTTGATAAAATTCCATCTTGTTGCATTGCCGTTTTTCATTGGCACTCATGTCGAGATTTATCTACTGAGGACACAATCGTGTTTGCAGTGACAACCAACACGTCATTTAGTGCATATATGTACTAGCTATGTGTCTCGACTACCCCACTGGCACTGCGAAATCTTTACCAACTCCGTGCTGATAGCCCCAAGAAACCGCAAAACAGAGGATAGTCGGAGAACTGGAGTTATGGACGACGACCTCGCTGAGCTTGCGCTGCTTTCAATAAAACTCAAAACTTATGTAAATGCAGCTTTATCTGACCGGTAATTTTTGATAAACTTGTTTTAAACCGTATTTAAGTAAACTTTTTCTTTAAGGGGTAACACCACTGTACACGCGTAAAATAAACACGATTTTTAAAGAATTTTTTTGTACAGAAGGAAAGAGAAAGGAATCACTCTGATTTGGGAAGTTATTACTTATATACTAAAATACAAAACTACAAAGTTTGATCGAAAATTTTTACAAAATGACGGCATTGGAGACATTTTTGTAATGTGGTTTCTCTTGAAGGAGCTCCGCGGCACGCAGCACAGAGGGTGCAAATTTTAATCTGGAACAAAGAAACATTTTTTTTCTTAATCTAGATAAAAATAGTTAGAGAAACACGTAGGGGATTTAAAAAATATTTATTTTTGTGGAATTAGCAAGCATTTCAAGGAAAAAACTCCATTTTGGACTAAAAAAACGGCATTTAAATAATTATAACAATCGTTTAAATTAATCTATCGAAAAACCCCTACGCTCTTCTCTTAAGAAGGTTATTATACAGACGTAGTGAAAAACCTGACTAAAAATATTAAAAATTGTTTGAGTTATGCTGCGTGCCAATTTCAGAAAACGTGTTTTGAGAAAAACGCATTTAAAGTATGGAAATTTGGAGAAGTCGTTAGGTAGCAGTCACTAACGATTGGTTAAAAGCTTAAAATATTTAAGAAATAAACTTCGGTAACGTATAAAATTTTTTGTTCTGTGTTTTAAAAGGTTCAAAGAATTTTTTAAGCTTATAAAAAAAAATCAATTTTTTGAAATTTCTACAGTGGTGTTACCCCTTAAGGGGTTAGGTGGGTTTCAGAGGTTGAAAAAAAGAAGATTTTGACTATTTTTTGTTTTAGTATATAAAAGCATATATTTTATTTAAACAATTCACTATATCAAAGATACATATATAAACAGCATTTTGTGAAATTTTTATTTAAAAACTCAGCCGTTGGTACCTCATCTTCCTTGACGTCTCAAAAAAAATGCTCTTGCCGTGGACAGCATAACTCATTATTGGTTCCTCTAAAATCAAAACACCAAACGGATTTCGTTAGTAAATGGATAAATCTCGTTGTTGTACGAAGGAAAAAAATCAAAATTTGAATTTTTCACAGGCTTTGAACCAAAAAACACATTTTTTAATGAAATTTTCGACATACATTGGCTCAAAAAAAAATAGTTGTACTTAAAAAAAAACCGTCGTTCAATAACTAGATAATGTTATTTCAAAGATTTGTTCAAAATTTGAACTAAATCGCTTCATAACTTTCCGAGATATCGTGTCCACCGACTTAAAAAACGGAGTTTTGAAATAAACACGTATACCAGCGAAGCGCTCAACTGACGTGGCCTAATAATGGGCAGAACTTCTGAAGGGTATATCTCTTAGAATTTTACTCGGATCGACTTAAAATTTTAGGCGAGTATTTTAAACATACTGTACTATTTAATGAGACAAAAAAAATCGATTTTTTGAAATTTTCAAACCCACCTAACCCCTTAACAAAAAGACGAACACTTACATTGGTTCGTCCATATCGAAATCATATCAATTCTGAGACTCCGTTTGCTTCTCTCACTTTTCTTCTCCATTAACACAGCCGCACATGTCAACGAATACCTTTTAATTTGAAAATTCAGCTAACTTGACAAAAAACTTAAAGATTATTTGCAAAATTGTCTTGTTTACATTGAAGTGAGCTGATGTCGAAATATCAAAATTTTACATTTGAGTTTGCCAGCACTTTTTTCGTATTCACATGCATGATTCAATAATAAAAGGTTTGCTCAGTAAGCAGCTTTCTCATTCCCTCTTGACAAATCGGCTCCCTTAGCAAGACACTGGGTTGCTAGCTCTAGAAATTTTGACTAAAAGTGGAGGAAAAGTAAAATTTGTAGAAAAAACATTTCATTTTCAAAATGGACTCCTTATGAGCAACAACTCGCTCAAGAGTTTTCATCGGTATGTTCAGGACTATGGTAGTATGACATGAAATATATATCGCTTAAGTCAGGACATGATCGAGTATTTGACGCCATCCGAGATCGAGATGGAGAATTTACAAAGCTTTATTTCGTATGATGTGGTGATTTAAACGGAACTCATGTTTTGCAAAGAGCTAGCGTTTGCTAAAGAGTTACAGCAGGGAGAGTTATTGAATAGTCCCGACGCAATCGATTACATTGCAGATCTCATTATAAAAATGTTGGCAGAACTTGTTTCCAATGAGCCGACCTTCCTATGGATGGATGAAGTGTCGAGAGGAGGCTTAGAAAAGCACAGTACCAGTATGAAAAAGCTTCTCATAAAAAACCATCTACCGGAATAGGCTTCCAATTGTGGAACGCGCGCTACAAATAGGAGGAGGATCTCGGCGAAACACCTAACAGAATTGTGCGTACCAATTATTTATTTATTTTTAACAAAATGGTTTCATATTGGCGAAACGTTGCGATTGGTTTTAAATTTAAAAATTAATTCACAAAATAAAATCTTGGATTATGTAAAATAATTTCTTGTTTTAATATTAGACTTGGCAATTTCCGCTAATCACTTCTATCTATACCATTATTTATATTCAAATATTATATTAATTAAAATTTATTTTTTAAACCGTTCGCAGTTTGTTTCCATTTAAGTAACAAAATACTATTTTGCTACCATTTTTACCAAAAAGGATTTAATTTTTTCCTTTTTATGCACCTTCTTAAATACAACCTTTTGTAAGGGAGTGTCAAAATTCGAATGTCACTAGTGAGCAAACCTTTAATTATTGAATCATGTTCACATGGAACCCACGATTTCAATTTTTTTCGTATTCGTAGTAGACATGCGTATTCGAAGGTTTTCTACGACGGGTTCATGAAAGCGCTGATTATTTATTTATAAATTACTTCGTACATATGTATGTTAATGGATTTGTACAAATTTGTGGATTTGCTGGTTGCAACATTTGCCAATTGTTTAATTTTTACTGTTGGAAGGGCGGAATTTGATGCAATCCTAGGAATTTTGCGGTTTTCTTTCGGTGTAAAAGCCATCGCAGTGCTGCTTTGTACTTCGTACCACATGAGGCACCTTGATTGACATAAATGTCCACAACGTTTGGACTTCGACCAATCGTTTTGTCAATTTGGCGATTTGAAAATCCCTCTTAGGTCAAAATATCGATTTGGCTTCGCTTTCGCGATCTGTTAAACCTTTCTGCTTTCCCATTTTATTAGAATTAACAAGTTTTCGACCAAATGCAATGGAAGCTTAAGGCAGTAGTCTGCTTTAGAAGCCGAAAAAAAGCGTTTTTTTAGCAATTTTTTTTGAAAGGGAAGGAAATGATTGCGGTAAACGGAAATTTAAGACGATAGTGTACTATATTTAAGGTTTAAAAAACAATATTTATTTTTAAAAAATATTGAAATTTTTTAAAGTTGTAAGTATTTTTCTGGAGCGCCTGGAGTCTGCACTTGTAAATCGGTGCCGGTGATGGAGGTCGTGCGATGCATCTGAAACAGTCGAACCAAATTTTTTTTTAATTTTTATAAGTTTCTTTTCTTTATGAACTAAAAAAATACCGAAGAAGTTATAAAATTCCAAATTTTTTCGAAGTTTGAAAAAAAAATTCACTTTTTTAAGAAAAAAAATTGACTTTAAGTTGCAAAACAAGTAGTTTAAATAATACTTTTGTCCAACTTTTTTAGTTCAAATAGAAGATAATTTAATACTGAAGCTAGATCACTTTGGTTTTTTTCGATCGGACATATATTCTTTTTGCTATCGCCGGCACCGTTTTCTAACACTTGTGAAAATGAAAACTCGAGAAAACGCGCTTTAAAGTTTTCGGTCTGCCTTCGCACCTGCTCGACGCTCGGCCACCAAAACTGCTCTAGCTTCGAAAATATGTCGAATTGGCCTCTGGAATTTTAAAGACATATTCTTGGATAGTTTTGGAAGAGATTTAAAACAAAACAAAAAAATCGATTTTTTGAAGCCTGTAAAGCAGACTACTGCCTTAAAGAAACGGACCCTTTTCAAGTGACTGATGACCGTTTTTGTAGCTGGAATTTTTTTTTTTTTTAGCATCAAATCAAACAAACAAATTTTTCGTTTACATAATACTCAGGTTTATTAAATTTAATTTCAATCAGTTGCATTTTTTTATGCATACGTATTACAATATTTTTTTTGTATATATATTTTTTTTAAATTTTTTCTTGATTTACTTTTTTCTCACACATTCTATGCTGTCACTATGGATTTTTCTCGTTTCTACGGTTACTCTTTAATGTGTGTATGCATTTTTGCGTAGTAGAAAGAACTCAACATTTCAAGTCTTAAAAGCTTTTATGTAAAATAAAGAATATACGTACGTACATATGTATGGATGTGTTTAGCAATTTTTTTCTTACATTCTTTTTCACAAACACAGGACAGTAATACTAAAATATTCAAACCTAACCTCACATATTCATACTTAATAAAATAAATTTTTTCTTAAAAATAAATTAAGTCGATTACAATGAATTTCAGAGTTTACAGGAAAGTACAAAATGCATTTCGTAAGAAAATAAAATTTTTCTTATAAATGAAATGAATTTCCGAGTTTTAAAGGAAAGTACAATACAAAATGCAAGTTCGTGAAAATATATGTATGTAGGTATGTATATACTTATATAGTACATATGTATGTATGACGTATGAGTATCAGCGAGCATTTCAGGATGCACACTGCGTTGCTAGCAAATTTTTGCTTACGAAGTTCTTTACCATTTTTCTAATTAATGATTTTTTTTTACAATCTTCTTTTTCATTTTTTATTTGCTGTTTCTTTAGTGAATGTTAAAGTACTTTTACATTTGCTTATAAATTTGATGTTATTACTTTTGGTAACTTTATTGGTTTGTTTCTATAAATTTTAAGTTAATTTAAAAAAAATTCATTCTTAACTAAGTTTTGTTTTCTTTGAATAGATATTTTATAAATATATATATAAATTTCTGTCTCAGTAAATAAATTATATAAAATAATTTAAATAATTTTTGTTCTCTTCTTATAGATTTAAGTCAGATTTAAAAAAACATTTTTTATTCACTTTTTTTTCTTTTATTGTTTTCGACACACTCCCAACAACATAACGCTAAATAAATTACCACTTTTTTATCGAAAATTAACGCTCCAATTAACGAGATTCACATTCAAAAGGCGTCGCCTCTCTGCAACTTTGTTCTTGCGCTTTGCTTTGTTGCCGTTTTTCACGCGGCGAAAGGCCGTCATAGGATTAGTAAATGAATTGATTATTTTAATCTTATTTTAATGTATGATTGAACCGCTTTGCGTGAAAAATGGGGATTACATGCGTAATTGTGTTAGTTAGTATTGCATAAGAAAGAAATGAAAAATATGTTTGCCTCTTCCTCACTTAAAAACTTAGATAACTGAGCGATAAGCCAGTGTGTAATCTGATTGCGATGAAAATTTCAAGGTAAAATAAATGCATCACAGCAGTAGGAATAAATAAAATTTTAAAAGCTGGGATTAGCAACTTATTAAAGCTCAATTGAAAATTACGAAAGTTTGGCATGAATTTAGCAAAAAACAGCAATTAATTTTTTTCTTAAATCATTTTCTCACTAAAAATTAAAAACATTTGAAATGCGCTGTAGCAAGAATACTTTTTCTCAAGCCTTGCCGCCTTACATTATTCTGGCAAATACACTAAATACTATAGGCATTAAAAAATCTTATACTTCACTATATAATTTCACTAATTGCTGGCACATCAAGGCCAAGCATAAAAAGTCATATTGAATTCAGATATGATTGTGAAAAAAGATTTTGCTACTATCTCACATACACGCATACATTAATACCATATATATGTAAGTATGTATGCCAATTATAAAAACTACATTGGATAATTTACGTACACCGTTACTGTGAACAAATGCATTTCACACATACATACATACAATTAAACTTTTGCATATGAAACTACTTCAATAGATTTTGCTAAAAAATGTAGCGTGAAATGTGATAATTGTTATTGTAATTCGCTTCGTTTTCCACTTTTTTCTCTATTATCACCATTTTTAACATTAAAATTGTCCTTATTTGTTCCTTTTTAATATTTTTCACGTTCAGGTTAATATAAAAATTAAAGATTTTGTAACTTAAATAGTGAGTGCGTGAAATAGCTGAAGCAGTTTTAGATGAACCATGACGAAAATATAGTAGGGTAGAACCCAAAGTGAACCTATTATTAAAGGTGGTATCGGTAAATCAGCTGATTTGTTTATTTTTCTCTCGCCGTGTCCATGTGGCTGTCAGCCCAAAATGAAACAAAGCGTAAGTATTGTCTTCTTCTTTGACAATCAAACGTACAAAACATTGTTGTTGGTAAGGTAAGGTCCACTACCACTAGACAAGGCTAGTTTACTAGGGCGACAGCCCTCGGTCGAGAAAACCCCGAGTCATTCCACCACCTTTAATGCATGCGCTTTGATAGAGCAGATAAGAGACACTTTTAGCATTTTTGACGCTTTCAAACCATTTAGTCTCTCTCACACTCTTATTTTAATTTCGCATATACTTGTTTTGGTTTTATATTTTCATACGTATTTCATTCATAAATTAGAAATCGACAGCATTTTTATAAAAAAAAATGTTTAATTTGAAAACTTAATTTTTATAAAAAGAATTTAATTTAAGAAATAAATTTCTATAAAAAAAAAATTTTATTTAAGAAATAAAAATTTATAAAAACAAAAATTTAATTTAAGAAATTAATTCTTAAAACAAAACAAAGGTATTCAAAACAATTTAAAAATTAATTCTTATACAAAAAAAATGTTTACATAAAAACTAAATTAAAAAATTTTTTCTTACACAAAAAACAAATTTATACAAAAAGAAATTTAAAAAATTAACTTTTTTTTTTAATTTAAAAAAATAAAATTTTTTGTTTTTAATTTAAAAATATTTTTTTTTTAACTAACATTTTGTTTTATAAATATACTTCGAGTTCTAAATTTTTAATTTTAATTTTTTTTTTTTATGAAAATATTTCGATTTGTAATTTTTTTTTTTTAATTTTCGATTTGTTATTTATGAATGAAATACGAAATTAAAAAAAAATGTTTATAAACATATAAAGCTCCTACACCGCTAAGGTGTGTGTGAAAAACCATGCTAGTATTTGGATTTTAGTCCTTCAATTCCAATACCATGTACATAAATGGATGTGTATGAGTGTGCGAATAACTGAAAGGTTAGCGCAAGTATGGGCGAATTCTTTTGCCACATCTTTACTCCAAAGAATGGATGCTGCAACCTTGAACGCTACAAGAAGCCTAACCAGTTGCGAATAGGACCACCAGTAGATTCGTTCCCACGATAGTCTGTTTGTACGTTAGCGGAATGTCCCTGACTGGTATTCGGCTAAAGACTGTCGTCACTTCAGCTGCGTTGCTCGTACATGTACAATATGTTGCTACAACAACAACAATAAAGTCAGTATATTACTTTAATAGAGTTCCTTTGCGCTTATATTTAAGTACAGTGTACTCTCTCTTAAGTGGACTAAAAAATCGAAAATAAATACAAAAATACAAAAAATATACAAAACAAAAATTTAAAAGTAAAAAAAAAAAAAAAAAAAAATACAAAATAAAAATATACAAAAAAAATAAAAATATACAAAAAAAAAACAATAAAAATATACAAAAAAAACATTAAAAATATACAAAAAAAACTACAAATATACAAAAAAAAATTATTAAAAAATATATAAAAAACAAATTTACAAAAAAAAGCCAATAGTGGCCGACGCATTGCGATAACAGTTCTACCTTACTAAGTTTTTATCATGATTTCAACAGTAGGAAACTATGTTCATATGAAATGAATTTATGAATTTGTGAAAAAAAATGTAACCCTAACCTAAAATATTTCCAATTGTTAAATATTGCTGTTGATGGAGTCATTGGTGGAAGTAGATGCGATAGTTTGAAGCTCAATCTGTATATCAAAGCGGATTAAGTATTCCTATACACATATGATTTTAATAGATAACTACCTCGGAATCGGTTTGAATATTCGAATCAGCAAACCATCAGATATTCGAATCCGAAAGAAATCCAAATTTGCCTACAGCCTCAATTGAGCTAAGAAATCCCCATTTTTCGAGAACAAACTCAACAAATGAAGTAATTCAAATGATGTTCGGTACTGTCGTCTGTCTCTCATCCTGCTCTAGCTTGAAAAATATGCTTTGAAATACATAAAAAAAATTACACTTGATCTTAATCAGTCGTTGTAAGGCATTTAATGGAAACAGTACAACTAGAAAAACTAAATTATTTTCTTAAGCAAAAATTCACTCAAAATATGTCTATCGATTCGCAACATTTCGCTTGATTAATCGTGTGTTGTAGGGGAGGCTATAGGGAGCTTTCGAAATTTAATGGCGCTTCGTTGCAATCGTGTGGGTAGAGTGACACGCTTTGATTGAAATGAAATGGAATAAAATAACGGGATCTTATAAATTAAATCTCAGATTTAGCCGTCATACGATTTTAGAATGTTTCGGAAACTGATTTGATTTTATTTTGATATTCTACTATGTCAGACCGATTGTGTAAACTTGGGAATTATCAGCGTAATGTGTTCGTATTTTTTCATCTTGCTTTCTTCAAACCCACTGCACACTTGAAAAAAGAAAGATAAAACGCAATTGGCTGAAATATTTTTGAATTTGATAAAAAAAAATTTCAAGGTTCGTTCGATCTACCAGCAGCCACTTCAACCTAACCAAACCTGGTTACCTGGACGACAGTCGGTTCTACGTAACCGGAACGACCCGGATTTATATCCTGCAAAGGGCTGTCACTTCGGCAGCATTCCTCGTATATGCACAGGAAATGTTTATGTTGTTACAACAACAACAACTTCGATCATTTTTAAATCGAGTACTTTTCATATGAAGTTTTAATTTATATTGTTGTTGTCAAAAATGTTACAAAGTTTAATTGACTATTAACAACAACAAACTGAAAATAGCTTAGTTGCTACATATATAAGAAAATCGAGGAATTAGAAGAAAATTATTATGAGTGGAATTTTCTGAAACAGTTTCGAGGCTGTACAAGTTCCCAATTTTTGTCTCGTTTCACGGCACTCACCACCCACCCACACTCTTACTTACAGAAAGCAGCAATCTCGCTCACATATTGCGTGTACTCACTTAGGTTGGATGTAGCAGACGGACGAATAGGCGCAGTTACAAACCACACAGGCGGACAAAGTAAGTAGTAAAGTAGGCCAGCCAGGCACAGCCGGTTTGTGGAGTCTAAAGCGCACCTCCTTACGTGCATTCATAGATGCTCGCTTTTGTCTGTTTTGTTGCGTTCACGCGGTTGGCTGAAAAAAGCCTGCATATTTTCCTAGCAACTTTTATAGAAACTTTTCATTTTTAGTTCTTTACTTGAAGCAAGAAAATAGAAAATCGCTTTGTTTTTTTGTTTTGTAATTTAGTTTTGTGTTGGCATTTGAAATGTGTTTTTGGCGTTATCAAAAATGATACGCAAAAATGCCAGCTACATGTATTTATTTTCATCATTCGTACAGAATTTCACAATTTAAATTAAAAAAATTAAACATTTCATATTCTTGTTGCACTTTTATGCTTACAAAATGCGCTAAATTGCATGTACTTGTATATAGATTTGTATGTATTTACATATTAAAGACTGTTGCACGACGGTGTCTACTCATTTTTCGCACTTTTTACATTCAAAAGCCATACAAAAATAAAAATAAATAAAAAAATAGAATCCTTCAATACATTTTAAAAATAAAATAGTTTGGCGAAAATTTCGTAGTTTCTTAAATTTCCATATACTTGCAATTTGTTTGTTTTTCTTTGCTTGTTTACTTAATTTCTGATTGGACAATTTGTCTTTACATAGGCTTCAGGCTTCATATGCACGACACTTCATAATCAAATATGCCTATGGATATGAGATGTGTGTGTGTATGTGTTTGTTGCTTTAATGTATGCATGTATGTATGTATAACAGGTTCTGCGACCGTACAACTAACTAATAATTTAATTTAAGTTGTTTTTTTGCAAATACTTTCTAGTTTCCACTTTTGTGTATATTTTTTTCCATTTGTATGCATCATAATTTCATTCAAGTAAAATATTATGATTAACATAACCTAGAAATGATTTAACATAATATAATTATTATAATAAAAATAATTAGAAGGAAAAGCTGTTAACATTTTGTTAATTTCGCATTTACGTTGTTTTTTTACAAAAGAATTTCTAAAATAAACCTATGAAAAAAACATGGTTGCTTTCGCTAGATTTACTTTTTCTTCTTCTTCTTCAACTTCGTTCCAGTTGTTTTTGTTTAAGTCAATAATAAAACTCGAAACTAAACGATTTTCAAAAGTCACAATTTGTTGCTTGCTTGCATTATTTACGTTTGTGTGTGTGCATGTGTGTGTGTATACTTAAAAATTAGCAAATAAAATTATTAACAAAAAAGAAATTCTAAAAAATACTTTGCCTTCAAAAATAGTTTGTAGCAAAAAAATTAAATAAAAAAAGATCACTCAATTGAATTTGATTCGAGAAGAACGTATGCGAGCGAGCGTCACGTTTCAAAAGCAGGCTTTGTGAGTGTAAAAGTAACGAAGATAATACAAATAGAGGCATTCACGATATACACGAAATGTAATGGTGTGACCAACAGGAAACCGTTAGAAGCTCTCAAAGAATTTTAAGAAATCAGCTGACTTGCCGGCGCACAACAGAGGTCTTCGAAAACTGCGATTGTACTGGTAATGTAGGAAACAAATTAATGCAGCCACTGCCCACTGATTCGCAGAGCGTCAGAATACGCGTGAAATGGGTGCACACAATTGCGCTCTCAAGTCCCCTAAGACGTATTTGTCAAAGTTGAACTCACAATTTCCCTTCGGTTGACCAAATCTTGTAATCTTTCATTCGTGCAGGGCACTCACAAGCCCATTACGCAAGTGCGTTAAATGTTGAACGCAGAAAAGTGAATGCCGCTAATTTATTTTCATTTTAGCACTAAGCCTGTGAATAAAATCTCATTGTTTTTTCATATCTCAACTATCCTAACTTTTTTCAGTCAAATATGGTATATGAATTCAGTTGAAACTTTTTAGCGCCAAACGCGCCGTTTCACATCACATGACCGCTCGCGCTGCTGTCTCGCTCAATTCATTGGCTCCGAGCGCCAGCTGCAGAGCGCGCAACTCAAATGTAATGCACCACAATGCGTCCGCTTGCCTATGGCAACGACCAAAAACAGCCGGCCAAGGCGAAAAGTGCGCAGACTGCGGCACATAAAAATTGCGCAATATTGTATGTCATATTTTCGAAATAGGCATACAAAAAGGTATGGAATATTGCGTGTGAGGCAAAGTGGGGGTGGTGGATCGGTGCCACTTACACACCTCACCTCGACTCGAGTCGAGAAATATTAGAATTTATACCAAACACTTCAAATTTCGAAATGCTTCCTTGCTGCTGACTATTTGGATTCAAGCTAATGACTTTTAAAATGTAACCAACAGCCAACAAAGGTTTTTTGTCTACAAAAAAAAAAACAAAAAAAAAAAAAGAAACTGAATGGACTTTCAATCCGTGTTTGTGTTTACATAAAATTTACTTTGTTTTATTATTGTTTGTCCATTATATTTTCATGATCTTGCATATTCACTTACAATGAAAGTCTCGAAATTATCAAAATGCTTACTGCTGTATTTACTGCTAAGTTTTTGCCTCCACTTCGCTTGTCGCTGGCATGAATTGTGTCGGAATGTGGTGTGTAGAATTGATTTGTTACAAACACAAGGCAGTACATTTTTTCATATTCTCAAACTTCAACACAATTTATGCCAGAAACGGGTGTGCTCATATTTTAACCCTTTTTCAGTTTGGTTTTTGTTGATTATTTCTTAACTTGGCAGCAGTCATCAATTTGGAAATTCTTAAAACCAGCTCTCGTTATCCTTTAAACTTATCGCGTCATAATCAATTTAAAATTTTCAGTATTTTCATAGTTTTATTGAAAAATAAAATTGCTGTTCCTTTTTTTAAGTTAATTTTAAAATATTTTTGTACTTTTTTAATTAAATTTTCATATAATTTTCTGGTTACTACAAATTTTGCGTGACTATAAATAGAACTAAAAGAAATTTGGAATAAAACGGTAAATTTTAAGTTTTGGCATATTTCTGCACATTTAATTTGTAGTAATATGTTTGTTGTATACAATGATAACATTACAATATTGACTTGTTATAGTAGTAGCGGTGATATATTTACTTTCTTTT
This sequence comes from Anastrepha ludens, assembly GCF_028408465.1. Lineage (NCBI taxonomy): Eukaryota > Metazoa > Arthropoda > Insecta > Diptera > Tephritidae > Anastrepha > Anastrepha ludens. The sequence goes on from NC_071498.1 coordinate 32,451,515, forward strand.
TGATTTGTATACTTTAATTGAATACGTGCTTTTATCTATTTTAATTATTTAATTTTTGATTTTAATTTTTGTATTTTTTTTCGTTTTGTTTGTTTTATTTTTACTACCAGAAACAAATACTATAATAAAAGCAAAATTAAACAGCAGATGAACATAACAGAACTGATATTGATTGTAGATTGCAATAATTTGCTTTCTTTGTTTTTTTTTTTCTTGTAATTACTTAATTAAAATTTATAAATTTTTTCTTGTGGGTGTTTTAATACCCTTTAGTTTTCTTTATACATTTTTTGGATATTTTTTTTTTTTGAATTTGCGTGAGCGAACCAAAAATGCTTTGCGCCGCTCTAAGCGGACACATACCAATTAACAAACGTGCCACCTGGCCGCGCATGCGTCTGTGCGTTTTGGAGACAATCAAAGAAAGCGCATCAAGCTTTGCATATGGTTAAGTGCCTGTCTGTCGTTCGTTCCATGCACTCGTTCAATCAAATTTTACCGATTGCACTCAAACACTCAAAGCGTTGACCGGCCTGATTTTTAATCGCCTCCAGAGCGCACATTTCACGCTTGTCAACTGTTAAAGGTGTTCTACCTGTTTGATTGAAAACTCAATTTCCTCGAAGTGTTTGCAGTGAATTAATTGTAATTTATTCTGCCAGGAGTTTCTCGCTACCACTTCGACTAATCAACGAAAAATGTACCAGAACTGCATCTATCCTTGGTATGTTGGTCCGCAACATTTATTTAGTTTTTTTTTTTTTTTGTTTGTTTTTGTGGAATTTTGTTTTTTAAACTTTTTTATTTTTCTTTCGTGTTTTTCCCTTAAGTTTTGAAAAAGAATTAAACATCTTTCCTACAATATACGAGCTTTTCTAACTGTCTACTGTCACACGACTGCGCCGCTTACTAACCCATATTCATTTTTTTTCTCGCTTCCTTTCTTTCGCTTACCTTATGTACGTACATACATATTTAAAAACAAGATTTTAAATTTTCCGTAATTATGATGCATAGCAAAATATACACACATCGCAGAGTGGGGAGTTGGATTTTAGTGTTAAAAAATTGAATATTTTGATAGTTTTTCTCGTTAAACCTTTGCTCACTCCTCGCTTACGTTGTTACGTTGACGGGTTGACTCTCTCGCTTCATCCGCATTTTTAAACCATGTGTTTGCTTTTTAAATATTTTTTCCTTGATTTCAAATAAAAACAAAATGGCTGTTGTGGTAGTTTCTTGCTGGTATGCAGGATATGTTGTTGTTGTTGTTATTATTGTTGTTGTTGTCATCTCTCAACGATTTGTGTTGGGCTCACTGCTGCGCTTCAACTCCACTTTGTTGGCTTTCGTTCGCAATTTGCTCAACAATTGTGCGCCTTCATGTGAAGCAAACTATTTTGTTTTTATTTTATTTCATTTTTTTATATATTTTTTTTTTTGTATTTTTGTTTTTTTGGCATACTCCTCTACTCAAACCGCCTAACCGAAACAAATATCCTGCAGTTATTTGTTGAGTTCGTAAGCAAAAATCTGATGTATTGATCGCATCCTGTAATGCGTGTGTACCGTTGTTACTAACACTGTTCAAAAATCGGAATTATGGGCGAGGTTGGCCAGTCCTCCTCCTCCTCAGAGCTGATGCTTTCGGTTCTGCAAGGAAAATACAAAAGGTTATATAAATGAAAACAAAAACTAAATAATAAATTATTTCAATTATTCAAGCAATTTTTTCGATGGTTTCAAAACACAACAAAAACTCATTAATGGAAAAAAGTATTTGCGCATTGAAATTACAAAAATTATTGAGTTGGATTAAAAACAAAAACAAGGAAATAAGAAAAAACAAAAAAATAAAAATAAAAAAAAATAAAAAATTAAAAAAAATTAAAAGAAAAAATAAATAAATAAAAACAATTAAAAAAAACATAAAAACAAAAGTAAAAGTAAAGTAACAAACACAAAAATTAAATAAAAAACAGCAAAAGTAAAAATACAACAAAAAAAAGCAAACACAAAACATGTTTGTATAATTTCTTGTAACACTCAATAAACGAAGTCGACCAAGAAATTTGAGTAAAGCTCGCACAAATTTCATTGAATTTTCCGGATTGAATTATTTAAAATGTATGTCTATACAAGCTTTTTTCTCTTATACAATATTCAAGATAAAAATCCAAAATTTAGTAAAAAAAGAAATATTAAAAACAAATGTAAAAAACAATATAAAAAAATATAAAAAAATATAAAAAAAAAAATAAAAAAAGTAATTAATTAATAAATCAAAACGAATACATAAAAAATAATTAAAAAAAAATACAAATAAAAAAATGCAAAACAACAATGCAAAAAAAAAAAATAATGAATAAATAAAAAAAAAAAAAATAAAAAAAAAATATATAAAAAAAAAAATATAAAAAAAAAATAAAAATAACAAAAAATGAATAAATAAAAATAATAAAAAATGAATGAATAAAAATAATAAAAAATAAATAAAAATAAAATAAAAAACCAACACTAAATTTTTTTATTGAAATTTGAAGGTGGGGTCTACTCCCACCCTCTTAGCAACGCAATTAAGGTTTTTATTCTTTTTTTTTATAAACCAAGGCTACTCATCTTTCTGCGATATACATGGTGGCGCAATATTAATCACCCCACCGGAAAATTTATAATTTTTGCAAATGCTTAGTCAAATTACGTCAATCGTATTTGACACTCGTGAATTAGACCGCTGCAGTATACAAACAGACAAGCCATGGAGCGCGTAAAGATCAAAATGAGGATTTCCATCACTCAAAATATATATTCTTTCAATTTAGTAAAACAAGTTATTCAAAAACAAAATTGGATGATTAATTTTGCGCCAGCTTGCACATACATCTATTTTTTCTTTTTTTGTGTCGATATATGCAAGAGTATTTCTCATTCAAAATTTTCAATTTTATCTGAGTATTTATTCAATCAAAACTAAGATTAATTAGCGTTTACGTCAAATAATCATCATACAAATTACGAGTGCAGAGTAGGCGGTACATACAAAAATTTCCAGGTAAGCTAATTTGCTATCAATTTTTCCAACTACATGGAAAAGCTGCTAATATCCGCTAATAGTCACTCCCTTTTCCTCACTCCCTCAAATATTTATTCATTAAATTCACAATCAATATTCACCCATCAATTGCGTAACAATTGTTGATAAGGAGGCAGTTGTTTGGTAATGAAGACTTTGAAAGGCAGGCCGGAAAATGAGCATTTGAAAAATAAGTAGAAAATCGCAAACGGTAAAGTATATCACGTGACTCGTTTAAGTGCAATGAACTTCATTCTACGCTGAGATAATAATTTTCATGTTATTCAATTTTTAACTAACGCAAGCAACTAAGTAAGTTCTACGTAAGTGCCTACGTAAATGACGCTTTGGGTATTTATAGAAGAAATTTAGGTAAACAACTCGAAAAGAGTGATTAAAAGCATTAAAAAGTTTGGCTGGTTCAGCAGCAGTAAAACTGATTCGAAAGATAGGTCGAGGCGAAAGAAAGCAAACAAATTTATTAAAAAATCTCGCTTTCAATTGTGTTTATGTTGTATTTGCACCTGTTGTTTTTTTTTTGTTTTTGTTTGTTTTTGCACGTCTTCAACTTGTTTACCACATGAAAAAATATTTATCTGTAAAAAAAAATAGCTTTTGAACCAACAACAAAGCACAGATAATATATGTGTACAAACACAAACACATAAACATACACATATGCATATGCATATAAGCAGTTCGGGTACAAGCGGATGTTTTCGCACAGCTGTACATATGAAACACATAAACACACTTATTCGTATGTATGAATGTACGTACAGTACGCAACATACGTCAAGGCGGACATAAATATGTACCCAAATATGTTAGGGGAAAAATAAATCCATTATTTTCTCGGCAGTTGGCTGTACTGATCGATATCTCGTAAAGTATCGATCAAACTATTTAAAATGTATGCTCGTTCTCAAGTTGACATTTCACATTAAAAAAATTATTTTACTGTTTTTTATTTGTTCCATGCCGTTGTGAGTTACAGGGTGTTTGCACGGGAAATCAACAAAGAGAAAATTCGGTACATTTTAGTTCTTCTTTGATAAAGGCGAAAATGCTGGCCAGGCGGCTGAAATTGTGAATGGGGTTTATGGTGCCGATACTGTAACGGCTAATTACGTGGAATTTTGGTTTCGTCGATTCCGTTCAGACATTTTTGATGTTAAAGAAAATGTCACAAAATTAATCATAACTTAACAACAACTTCTTTACCAAAAAAAATTACATTGAGAGATGGAAGATTTTATTTTGACGTTTACGCGCTACATTGCTTGCCTATTTGTATACTACAACTGTCTCATTCACGAGTGTCATTTGACAAAACTATAAATCTTTCGATAGGTGATTAATTTTGTGCTCCCTGTTATATGTTTGTTGACTTTACAGAACTCTTCGAGTTTTTGAACTATTCAAAATTATATAAATTTATTTGAAATTTGTCAATGAATTTACTATTAAAATTAGGTAAAATAAAATATAATAAAATATAATAAAATAAAATTTAAAAATAACAATTAACTTAATTAAAAAAAATTAAAAAAAAATTAAAAACAAATTAAAAAAATTAAATTAAAAAATGTAAAGAATAAACAAAATAATTTTTTTAAAATTTAAAAAATTAAAAAAAAAATAAAATAAAAAATAAGTTAAAGGAGCAAACATATTGCATAATAATGAGTTTAATTGAGACTTAACCCACTGTTGGGCACATTTTTTAAAACCTTCGGTTGGACACGCGGGTCTGACCTTTTTCGTCCTGTTCGAGGATCTTTTTTAAAAGTCGTATCCATAAATCGATAGTAAATTAATTTCTAGGAAGCTACTTGGAAAATCAAGTCGAAAGCTAAATATAACAGAAATATGTTACATTCACGTTCAAAGTTGAAAAGCCAGTCTGGCCAGACCCGGGTGCCCAACGGAGGGTTAAAACTAAACTCACTGACCGAGAGAGATCAAAATACCATAAAACAAAGAGCATAAATTCCACTCGAAGAGTGAGTGCTCTATTAATCGAGTCATAAAAGCCACATACATACATATGTATATAAACAAAGTCTAGTTGGTGGCAAAGTGAAACCAACAAAATGGCGCAAGACTCTACAAAGAACGTACATATGTATGTAATATATATATGAACCTACATACTATTTATATTTATATTTATGTTGAGGCGAATCTACACGCGCCAACGTCGATAAACAACGTTGGAAAGTAAACAGATTTTTTTTTCGACAACGTTTTTCTCGAATGTGTACTCACTCCTAAAGGCAGTGTTTATTTATATAATCGCAGCAATATGCGCAAAGCAAAGACTTGAAAAAATATGTACACTCATATATGTACGTGCGTAAATTTGTGGCTGAGATTTTAGAGATTGATTTAAGAACTTGTTTATGTGCAAAAACTTCTAGAATTTATGCAGGAATAATACATGAAAAATATTTGCAAATAAGTGAGAGTTTTTTTGTAAACAGTCTTTCAAAAGTTACGCCTAGATGTCAATAGTGAGTAATTCCTAGACGGTGACGGTACCTTTTTTATGTAATCTTTGACATTTTTCAAGTAGACAGATAGCGATAGCGTAAGACGCAAAATTATTGAAACTTATTATGGAAAAGGTACATCTTTAAGAACAACATAACGTAAAATTCGTGATTTTTTTTTGATGGAAACAGTCTCCAAACGAGTCGACAATTCAAAGGTTGGTGGGAAAATGTACAAGAATCTGGTTCTGTGGAGATCAGGACAAGAGACTGGCAGACCAGACTAAGATTTTTTGAAAAGTAAAGTCTATGCTGAATAAGCAACAAACGATTTCAGAGCTAAAACACAACATTCGGATCGAGTTTGCTGAGCTGAGTGCGATAATATATGAGCGAGTCTTTGAAAATTTTAATTCTCGTACACTTTTGTTAGGTTTTGGCAGAGCTCTTCCTCCTATTTGTGGTGTGCGTCTTGATGTTGTTCCATCACAAATGGAGGAACCTCTAGTTTTAAGCCTGCTCCGAACGGCAAATGGTTTTATAAGGACCTTTTTTCATGGCAGAAATACCCTTGAAGGTTTGCCATTGCCTGCCGAGGGACGACCGCTATTAAAAAAAAACGATTCCTATTATTTGATATTCATGCACGGAGATTCGCACCTATGCACTTCCGAATGGTAGTTACGCACCAATCCATTCAGCCACGGCGATAGGAAGTCGGAAAGAATCTATATTTGTACATGCTTTATTTTAAAACACGATCTAGACGCGCACTTTGGATGACCCTTTACTTTCCTAAAATCTTTTTGTACTTTGTATTTTAAAACCTATAAATTCTCAATAGCTTCATCATAACCGATGTAGTAAAAATTTAAAGCAATTTAATTGAACACAAAATGAAGAGCTTTGCAATGCAACAAATCTGCGTTCAAGTTTTCATTTAGAAACTACACACCAACTTCTTCTATGAAGCCATAAAGCACTGGTTATAGATTTTAGAAAACTCACCTTGAGCGACAACAGCCTTCATCCATGGCAATCGTTTGGCCTTCATCGATGGTGGGTAGGTCGGTTGAAAAACGATTGGTTGGGCGCAGCACTTTCAGTGTACGACTGGATAACTTCCAAACTAGACGTTGTTTGTACGGCTGCTTGTTCTGGCCATTATAGTGCGACAAAATGTCGGACACAATGGAGAAGCCGCATGTGAATACCTGATCGGGAATCTACAGAAAATTGAAAACAAGTGAAAAATAATTAGTATATATAGTAAATACACACGTATTGAATCCAATTATGCAACTACTTGCAAGCAATGCCAGAATCTCTACTTACACCCAAATACTCCTGGAGAGACAGTATAAACTCAAATACGGGCTTTAACTCGGGCCGATGACGTTTGTAAGACGCCTTGATGTGGAAATCCAAATGTAGACACATCAGTATCAATGCCAAAGTTGATGGCGTGACGACAGTAGTTTTAACATCACATAGCAAATTCTCCAAACGATTTTCTAAATCTTCCAATTTGATCATACGCAGATAGAATTCATAGAATTCCTCGCATATGCTCTTGGCCAAGTTACGGAAAAGTGCGTAAAAAACGCGCAGAATGGTGACGGCAGTGACCGGTGTGGTGCCCATTTGGACACCCAGTTTATTAGCAATAACATCGGCCATACGCTCCAAATCACCGGCAGTGCAACCACACTGTAGGGCAAGAGAAATTGGCGTATATGGATTAATTTAAATGAATAATCATAAACTTGCATAAAAAGTCATTACTCATTACACTACGATACAAGGTTTGCGTCCGAATGGTTAGTTTTCTTTATTTATCCAAAGTTTGTGCTTCGAAAATTAGAAAAAACAAACACAATCCTTTCAAGCTACTCGACGGCGCTGTGCTGCCCACAACAGCACAGTAGGTCATTGTTAGTTAAATGAACTACCATTTTTTTTAAGTCTATACTTTTTTTTTTGGGTTATATTATTTTAGTTATTTTCCAATTCTACCATTCAAAAAAACTAGATTACTTTCGTTTTGAATAAATAATGAAAAACCAAACCTTTCGTGACACTTACTTTGCTGAGATTTACCTGAGAAATAGTTGCTAACTCATCGGCAGGTATTGGTTTCAATCCCTGCTGCTTGATAGCCAAGTAGAACGATGCGACACTCATGCAAGCCATATGCTTCGGCTTCACGGCCATGCGGTCGAGGAAGCGATCCACAAGGCTCATCGCTAAGAATAATACATCGGAGGGCAGCTCATACCACATTTTAAGGCAACGTAAAACATACGCGGAGCCATCACGTCCACCGGCTGTCACTTCACGCTGTAAGAGATAAAGAAAATGTAATTTCAGGTTCTATACCTTGCAATTGAACATTTCAGCATTTAATTATTTTAATCTACTTTTTTATTTATTTTTAATCTACTTTTCTATTTAATTTTTTTATATTTAATTTATTTTTTATTTGTTTTTTAATCTACTTTTTTTTTTTTTAATCTACTTTTTTATTTATTTTTTAATCTACTTTTTTATTTATTTTTTAATCTACTTTTTTATTTATTTTTTAATCTACTTTTTCGTTTTTATTTTAATTTATTGTTTTAAATTTAATGTTTTTATTTTATTTAATCATTAAATTTTTTTATTAATGTTTTTACTTAACTGTTTTTCTTATTTATTTATTTATTTAGTTTTAGTTTTCGTATTTTAGGATTTTTTAATTTTAGTTTTTTAATTTTAGTTTTTTATTTAAGTTTTTTTTTTAATTTAGGTTTTTTTTTTTTACTTTTTTTTTTATTTTAGTTTTTTTGTTTATTTTAGTTTTATTGTTTATTTTAATTTTTTTTGTTTATTTTACTTTTTTTATTTTAGTTTTTTTTTTACTATACTTTTTTTATTTAACTTTTCTTTATTTTGGTTTTTTTTATTTTCGTTTTTTTTTTATTTTAGTTTTTTTTATTATTTTAGTTTTTTTTATTATTTTAGTTTTTTTTTATTTTAGTTTTTTTTTTAGTTTTTTTTTTATTTTCGTTTTTTTTTTATTTTCGTTTTTTTTTTTATTTTCGTTTTTTTCTTTTATTTTCGTTTTTTTTTTATTTTCGTTTTTTTATTTTAGTTGTTTTTTAATGTTAGCTTCTTTTGTTTTATTGTTTTTTATTTTAGCTTCTTTTATTCTATTGTTTCTTATTTTAGCTTCTTTTATTTTATTATTTTTTATCTTGCTTCTTTTTAGTTTTTTTTTTTTTTGTGTTTTAGTTCTTTTATTTTATTTTTTTATGATTTTTACTTTTTCTGTACTATTACTGACAAAATTATCGAACCGCAAACTCACCTTGGATTCTCTGGGCAGCAACAATATAGTGTGGTATTTATCCTGCAACACATTGTACTCGTTCAACATACGATACAACTCCTCCGACGATAAACCAATCAGTTCGTTCTCCTTCTTTGTCGAATTCGGAGCGTCAGTGGAGTTATCGGCATCGCTGTTGACAGTGTTGTTCTTCTTGCTGTTGTTATTTTTCATATTGTCGTTGGTGTTCTTCTTCATATTCCTATTCTCATTGTCCATTAGCGAAGACTCCATTGGTTGGTTCATCATGTTAGCAGGTGATTCTTGTTGTTGTTGTTGTTCTAGCTCATATTTTTGATATTCCAAGCCAGCAGCACCCGGTGTCCCATACCGGCCCTCGTCAGACATCCTCCACTCATCCACATCTACATCCACGGCGTGCATTTCTGCACTGCCGCTTCCATTCGCCGCTGCCACCGCCGCCGTCGCTGACGTTGACGCTCCCAACATAGCTGAATTCGTACCTTCCGCCACCGTTACCACTCCACCGCCCAACGATACGCCACTCGACGACGACAATTCCGATTGCTCGCATGTCGACATTTCAGCGCTCATTGCCAAATGATTATCGAAATGTTGTTGTTGTTGTTGATATTGTGATGCATGATGCATATTATGAAGATGCTCTTCCTTCTCCTGCAGGACATTGATATTATTTATGTTCAAGTTGTCCATGTTTGAAGCTGAAATCTGATTATTGTTGATGACGATGTTGCGGTGGTGGTTGCTGATGTTGATGTTGCTGTTGGCGGGTAATCCAGTTGTTGGCGAAACCGACGACGCAATCGATGACCGCTGCTGCATCAACTGCTGCTGTACCTCAAAGCCGTTAACGTAGTTGCTGCACTCACCCAAACCTAAACTGTTGTTGTTATTGCTATGGATGATATTAGCGTTGGCGTTCACGTTGACGTTGGCGTTGGCGACAAACTGGCAATACAACTGTTGTTGATGTTGCTGTTGTTGTTGCTGTTGCTGTTGGTATTGGTGGTATTGCTCTTCTTCTTGTAGAGTATTTGACAAACCACTTTCAACGACGGCGTAATTGGCGGCAGCAGAGTAGCGTACAGGGACAGACATTGTGAGGGCTGGCCTAGTACCTATTTTTATGAATTGAATATTTGTTGTTTGATTTAAGAAATTGAAATTAACGTAATAAATTGGTTCTCTTTTTGCTATTTGTAAAATTGCAATGCCCAAAAATATGCGTTTTCCGCTTGCTTTGGTAATAGGCCAACGAAAAATTTGTTTGATTTTATTTTCAGCCACAAGTGGAGAATTTGATTTGATTTATTCTTAAGCTTACACTACCTTTTCTGTGGTAGGTGAATTTGGCGATATCAGCGAGAAGCACCACAAAAGCGATTGCTCGTCTTTTCTATGAGTGGGTTCTCTCAATCTCTAGCTTAAAAATTTCTTTCTGTCGAATTTCCACACTTTGCAGACGAGAAATAAAATTCGTTTGCAGCAACAATACAAATTCTCCCAAAAAAGAAAAGCCAAGGGAAGAAACTAAATTGCGCCACAAAACCACTTTTCGTAGTAGTAAATCAGATGAAATTTGACTTCTGCTCGCTCCTTCGCTGTGGGGGTGACCGGATGTTGAGTGTATTTGGGTTGTGGATTAGCTTTGCAAGTGAATGCAAAGCTGCACAATTTAGTTATTCTTACCGACCGAAAATAAAATTTATTACTTGCTACTTGTGTCGTACACACCGGTCACAATGACAGTAGTCGAGCGTGTGCGTGCACTGAGAACAGTTGCTGGGAACAGTCAAAATGCTGCTGCTAAACTACTTTTGCGTTCAAAGGACCTTCGTACAATTCCTTTCCTCGATTTTTTAGATAGAGGAAAATAGACAATTTGCAAGCAACAAACAAATAAAACCCTCAACTGATTTTTGGTTGTGGAATATTTTAAAATAAAATATGTCCCTTTAATAATTTAGCACCAAAGTAAATATAAAATTCACTTTGATTGGAATTAAAGTAAATAAAAGCACTGAATAGGTTTATTATGTGAGCCTCGCAGCTTTTTTACGATAATAAACACTTGCGCTTTTAAAATGTTTTTATATATTTTTTTTCTAATTTACTGTTTGTGTGTGAAACACAGTGTACTTGAATTTTGGCGATTCTTGTACAAATTTTAGAAAATATGCGTCAAATTGATGCTCTCCTTCTCTCACTCGAAAGTTAACGCTCTTTTGTGCGAACAAATGTTTGCGGTACTTGAAAAATCCTTTTTATCTCTAAAACTTACGTTCTGCGTGTGAGAAAATGATTTAAAAAATAATAATGTGATTAATTCATGAAATAAATTGGATGGGAAGTGACACAATAAAATGAAAAAAATTCATAAAGCTGGAAAAAATTTGTTGATTTTGTTTATATGTAATCAGGAAAGTGCTGGAATAATTAATACTATAGTGGGTATTATTTTTCATAATTTAATAAAAAAGGTTGGAAAATTAGGTTATGAATTTTGTACAACAACGCTGTTGGTGTATGAAACTAAAAATTTAAATTAAAATTTCAAAAAATAGGCAATAAAAAAGGAGTAAATTATTTAAAAAATGAAGATGGAATTTTTATAAATGAAAAATATATATTTTTGAATGAGTAAGGAATATTAAATTTTCTGTAAATAGTATAAAATTAAATGTGAAGCTGAAATGTGCAAAAGTCTTTGAAATGAAATTAAAAAATTTATAAGCAAACTTGAATTTTTGAATTGGTGTGAAATGAGTTGAAATAAAATGAATCTTTGAAATGAGTGTAATTTCGACGGCTATTTTAATTAATAAAATTTATATTTGTAAATCAAATACGAAATGTAAAAGCATTAAAATGTTTATACTAAGTTAAATATGCCACTGGTATCCTAAAGCGCGGATTAAAGACAAATCATTCTGCCTAAAAACTAAAAACAAAAAAATAGTTGCTAGTTAATTAATTATTACTAATAAAGACATGCAGTGGCGTACACCTACTTGGAAAAGCGATATTTTCACCAATGTTGACTACTTTTTTTCTACAAAACCAAAATAAATTCCAAACATTACTTTTTGCAAAAGAAAAAAAAAAATAATAAAAAACAGGAAACTTAAAAAGAGATTATGGAAAGTAAAAAAAAAACTTATGAAAATTTAAAATCTATGAAATGTAAAAAAAAGTTATGAAAAATAAAAACAAAAGTTATGACAATTAAAAAAAAATATTATGAAAAATAAAAATTATAAAAAAAGAAAAATATATGAAGCGTAAAAAAAGATTATGTAAAGTAAAAAAAACCAAAAAATGCTCAAAACTGGTCAAAATATAGCATTTCTAATTAGGTACAATGAATTACAGGGCGCATTTTTCTAAAGTAATAATTAAAACTAGCACAATTAAAATAACTAAGCCCAACCCTAGCTTTCTTAAAAACGGCATAACCCAACACAAAAAAAAATGTATTACTCTAGTTATATAATTGTATCAACACAACAAACACCGAAAGATAAAACTCGAACTAGCAAATGGAGGGCAGCTGAATTACCTAAATATTACAAACTTTATTTTAAAAAATCTTTCTCTTTGTATTCATTCAAAGAAAAATAAACCATATCCCAACTTAAAACTAAAAAAAAACTATACAAACCAAAAAAAGAACTTTCGAACCTCCTCCCCACTTGTCACAATGACTTTTTTCAATGATTTTTATTTAGTGGGCAAGAAAATATTATTCGCCTCTGCCATTGTTTTGAAACTAATTCTATTTTTACAACGTTTGGAAAATGAAAATAAATATTTGTTTGAAAATATTTACATGTTGACATTTATTAATTAAAAAAAAAAAACTATACACTTTGCAAGGTTATATATTTCGTTGTAAGTGGATGTAGGTGTAGGCGACGGGAGTGTTTCACGTAAACAATTTTTTGCATAGAGGCAAGTGATTGAACTTCTTTTCTTCATCAACATTTTTTCATTTTTTTCAATAACAAATTCATTTTAATGAATCATCGGCCTCTTTAAGTATTTAAAAATTTTCAGAACAAAATAAAAAAGGTAGGTACAATTTGCTTGTTGAGCAACTTCTGAGTGAAAATATTCCATAAGAATTGTCAAAGTTTAGAGTGCTATTGAGAGAAGCGCAGCAAACTATTATCGACCGACCGTTTCCACGACAGTCGGTTCTACGTTACCGAAACGACCCGGATTTATATCCGGCCAAGGACTGTCACTCCAGCAGCATTCCCCGTATGTAAGTATGGGGAATGTTTATGCTGCTACAACAACAACAACATTATCGACCGACCAAAGGCACGTAAAAATGTTATAATTGAACAATTATAATACCAATCATAGATTGAATTTTCAAAAAGACAGCAGAGACGTTAAAGCAGAAACAATATGGCTATGTCAAAGTTCAGAGGTGTGAACATCAGAAAGCTTGACACTGCTGTCGCTGGTGCACCGACTGAGTTATGACTAGCAAGGCTAGCGAGTGGTTGGCAGACAAGCAGTAAATAAACTTGTGTTCAACGTGATATACTAAGGCAGCATATGCTACAAAGAAGAGCAGCAATCATCATGTTTAATACAAAAAAAAATCATTACAAAAATATTTTAGTTTATAAATATAACATAAATTACAGTGCAGATGGAAAAAACGAATAATTGAAAATAATGCACTGAAATTCAATGCAAATAGCACTCACAGTCGCATTCATTCAACTATAATTTATCTAACGGATGTTGTGGCATAGTGCACAGCAGTAAAGCAGCACAGCATCAGCCACAACAGCAGCGCTCGGCAAGCACCAGCTGGCCACAGCTGATGGTTGTGATGTTGATTGAGCCGTTAAGTGCTATTTGGAGCGCTTGAATATGCACTTACTGCACCGCATTGGATGTACATAATACTCCGTTCTCCATTGTGGCACGTACTGAAAATGAAATGTTGCAAAGTAGTGGAAAATAAGCAAGCAAAGAAATGTGTAGTCTGTTCTAGTGCGCGACCTATGACGATGAAGATGAATAGCAGCGGTACTAAACCGCTGGCAGCGGCCATCTTATAAGTGCAAAGGGGAAAGTTATGTCGAAATCTGCACTACAGCATAGTTTACTCACTATTTGTATTTACACCAATCATTTTTTCATTAATTATTTTATTCTTGCGCACTTTTGTCCGCATTTTAACAAAATATGTTTGTGTGTTTGCATACCGCTTGCTGTGCGAACAATTCAATTACACACAAATAAGAATGATTGGATTGAGCGATTGGTTAGGCTATCTGCGGTCTGCAGACAATTGACTGTACGCATTTATGTGTGCATATACACAAAGTCAATCAATAATACACAAATTAACATCAAGTTAAAGATAAAAGAAAACCAAATTTCGAAACTCAGAAAACGAGGTTGAATAAATAACTAGAAGTAAATATAAAAATAAATCATGAAATGCAAATGAAAGCACGTACTCGGCTCTACACTTACGCGTGCACGAGTAGTAAGTGCGTGAGACGACGAGCATAGTACTCGTCGATTTCAAGCAAAAAAAAACTTGTAAATAGAAAAAAGAGGGGAAGTTAGTGATTGCCAATGCTGATTGAAGCTAAAGCGAACAGCACTTTGAAGTGAGTTTTGCTTTTTCTATAAAAAAGTCTATAATTTATATGAATAATAAAAAATATATGCCAGCAGGAAGAAAAATATTTAACAAAGGAGCTGCATGGAGGTATAAAAAGAGGTAACAATTTGAAGATTTTTTTAACCCTGTCTGCCAAATGTTAGTTGTTTCGAATACTAACATTTAACTAACATATAAAAAATATCATTGGTCATGATTGGACGAGTGAAAAATAACGCGTTGCCAAATGTATTTCTTATTAAAATTCTTTCTCTTTGAGGTCTTGAAATTCATGAAAATAAAATCTCACACTATGTAGGTTAACAGTTTAGAACACCAGTTTAATATGTATGTATGTATGTACATATGTATATATACAAATATAACAAAAACAAACTTGACAACTCCTAGAGGGTTATTGGAAAAAATCTGATTTAACAGTTTGAAATTTTGTTAACCTTTTGGAGGTATTTTAAAAGGTCAGGGCATTATTTTGTTTATGTACAATAAATTTACAAAAAAATACGCGTTCTAAAATAATAAGTAAACCATTTTAAGCTGCACTGGCTGTGAATATATTTTGCTGTGAAAGCATGCCTGCCGATTGGAATTTAAGTGTGCTCTGCCCAATCCATAAGAAGGGCGATCCTGCAATTTGTGCCAATTACCGCGGGATTAGTCTTCTAAATATCGCCTATAAGGTCCTAGCGAGCGTATTGTGTGAAAGGCTGAAGCCCACCGTCAACCAACTGATTGGACCTTATCAGTGTGGCTTCAGACCTGGAAAGTCTACCATCGACCAAATATTCACAATACGCCAAATCTTGGAAAAGACCCATGAAAGGAGAATCGACACACACCATCTTTTCGTCGACTTCAAAGCTGCATTCGACAGTACGGAAAGGAGTTACCTGTATGCCGCTATGTCTGAATTTGGTATCCCCGCAAAACTAATACGGCTGTGTAAGATGACGTTGCTCAACACCAGCAGCACCGTCAGAATTGGGAAGGACCTCTCCGAGCCGTTTGATACCAAACGAGGTTTCAGACAGGGTGACTCGCTGTCGTGTGACTTCTTTAACCTGATGTTGGAGAGCATCGTACGAGCCGCAGAACTTAATCGCTCAGGCACAATATTTTATAAGAGCGTACAATTGTTGGCGTATGCCGATGATATTGACATCATCGGCCTTAACAACCGCGCTGTGAGTTCTGCCTTCTCCAAACTCGATAAAGAGGCAAAGCGAATGGGTTTGGTGGTGAACGAGGACAAAACGAAGTACCTCCTGTCTTCAAACAAACAGTCGGCGCACTCGCGTATCGGCACTCACGTCACTGTTGACAGTTATAATTTTGAGGTTGTAAAAGACTTCGTTTATTTAGGAACCAGCATTAACACCGATAACAATGACAGCCTTGAAATCCAACGTAGAATCTCTCTTGCCAACAAGTGCTACTTTGGACTGAGTAGGCAACTTAGCAGTAAAGTCCTCTCTCGACGAACAAAACTAACACTCTACAAGACTCTCATCATGCCCGTCCTAACGTATGGCGCAGAAGCTTGGACGATGGCAACATCCGATGAAGCGACGCTTGGAGTGTTCGAGAGAAAGATTCTGCGTAAGATTTTTGGACCTTTGCACGTTGGCAACGGCGAATATCGCAGACGATGGAACGATGAGCTGTATGAGCTTTACGACGACATAGACATAGCGCAGCGAATAAAGATCCAGCGGCTTCGTTGGCTGGGTCATGTCGTCCGAATGGATACAAACGCTCCGGCTTTGAAAGTATTCGATGCGGTACCAGCTGGTGGTAGTAGAGGAAGAGGAAGGCCTCCTCTGCGTTGGAAAGATCAGGTGGAGAAGGACTTGGCTTCACTTGGTGTGTCCAATTGGCGCCGGTTAGCACGAGAAAGAAACGACTGGCGCGCTTTGTTAAACTCGGCCAAAATCGCGTAAGCGGTTATCGCGCCAATTAAGAAGAAGAAGGCTGTGAATATACAGTAGAACCTGTTCTATTATAAACATATTTTTATTTGTTATCGGCATTGAGAGTTGAACTTCTAATTAAAAAGTGAGGTAAACCTGGTTTTGTATAAAGCTAATAGAAAATATATGTAAAAAAATCATTTCTTTAAGATTGTCCTAAAATAAAACTGGTCTCAAACAGCTTCATTTAAATAGGCATTTATTAAACGCCTACAAATATAAAAATGCCAATCGACATATGGAAGCCAAGTAAATGAGCTTGCAGATACACTTAATTTATTCCTTACATACATATGTACATACAGTGGTGCTCACGATTTTAGCACACTATACACAACCTTGACACTGTCCCACTTTCCTCTTTGCTTTTCGACAATTCAATACGAATATTTTTCTCTGGGTGTTGTTTACAATTAAAATAACAAGAACCGTTATAATCCGTAGTATTTGTTTTGCAATTTTTTTCTTAAAATTCAGTTGAGTGCAAGAGCTGCTTGTTTGAGCTGGACACGAAGTTAGCACATATCAATAAATAATTCCTCCCACTAAATATTTTCTAAGTATTTGAACTTTATGGTAAGTTTTTATATTTTAGCTATTATGTTGATTGTAATTAATGTGAAAAAAAAATATGTTAGACATGGCGAAAGGTTCTTGGTGCTCCGAAGCGCAGCGGGAAGTAATTCAACGAATGAATTCTTCTGGGAGCTCTGTGTCTTAGATATCTCGACTTCTAAGGTGTTCACGCAAAATGATTTATAATGCTCTTGCTCATATTAAGCGCCATAAGACATTTAAGAAGGTAAAACAACGCCCACGACGCCGAAAGACAACAGCTAGGGAGGATTTACTAATATCCAAAGCCTCGCGAACAGACCCTTTTAAGAGTTCTAATGCCATAAAATCGCAAGTTTTATCGGAATATGGAATAAATGTTTCTTCTAAAACCATTAGAAGGCGTTTAAATGAAAACGGGTTGCGTGGGTGCATAGCTCAACACAAACCTTTGGTGTCAAAAAAAAATTTGGAGGCCAGGCTGAACTTTGCAAGGGAACATATCCATAAACCAATAAATTTCTGGAAAAATATTTTATGGAGCGATGAATCGAAGTTCTGTCGTCTCGGATATGACGGGAAACAATATGTTTGGAGACCGCAAAATAAGGAACATGATCCTCGCTACACATTAAAAACGGTGAAGTATGGTGGTGGGAGCGTCATGGTTTGGGCATCATTTTCCTGGCGAGGTATTGGACCCATACACAAAATAGATTCGCGTATGGATCAATATGTTTACAAAAACATACTAACTGATGTCATGATTCCTTATGCGGAGGAAAATATGCCCTTAATATGGACGTTTCATGCATAAAAATGATCCTAAGCACACTTCACGATTGGTGAAGAGTTGCTTGGAGGATCACAAAATTAGTGTTTTGAAGTGGCCAGCTCAATCACCGGATCTCAATCCAATTGAGAATTTATGGAATGATGTCGAGAAGCATATTCGAGCCGTGAAACCGAGGAATTTGAACGATTTGTGGTCGGAGATTAAGACTGCTTGGTATGGAATACCCCAGACGAGATGTGCTGCCCTAGTGGAAAGTCTACCACGCCGATGCGATGCTGTTCTCAAGAGTGGTGGATATCCACCTAAATATTAAGTTTTTCTTTCACTAATGTGTTGTTCTTTGAAAATAAATGAAATTCGTGTCCTCCATTATTATAGGGTGCTTGTATTTAAACCAGTTTCAATAAGTAAGGAGAAAAAAACAAGGTTCTGATTATAAGGCCTCTCTTTCTCCTTTCTACAAAGACCCGCCAGGGATAAATATTGCCGCTAGATTATTTGAATATAAGCAATAAACGCAAAATGAATGTTACTGCATTATAGTGTGCTAAAATCGTGACCACCACTGTATGTATATCTCTGCGCTTTCGACATAATAATTTAAAGTAATAAAATCGAATTACAATTTCCACATGTCAAGTACTAAAATGTTGGAATCTAATAAAAAAAAAAAAAATAATAATTGGCGCGTACACTTCTGTTAGGTGTTTGGCTGAGCTCCTCCTCCTATTTGTGGTGTGCGTCTTGATGTTGTTCCACAAATGGGGGGGGGGGGCCTACAGTTTCAAGCCGACTTCGAACGGCAGATATTTTTATGAGGAGCTTTTTCATGGTTGGAATCTAATATTTTTATAAATAATTAATAGATCCAAGTTAAGAAATTGTAATTACAATTTTGAATCATTCTGTGAAAGATCCAGATAACAGCGGAACTGCTTAATTCAGGTAGGTACTGCAGTCACAGGTCTACAGATTTGCACATACATACATATGTACGTAAGTGGGCAAAGAAATGAATATGCATAAGTAAATATATTTATGTGAGTATATAAATATGAATTTACCTATCCCATTCAGCATTCTGTTGTGTATTTATAGCCGAGCGCGAACAAGTACAAGTAGCCGACAAACTGCAGCGAATGCATATGCATACAATACATACGTACATATGTCTACTCAAGTACAAAGTTAATTTAAATATATGTATGTATACACATGCGCTTCGAAAATAATTTGCTAAAGACGCAATACGTTTATTTTGCAACACAAACCAGATTATGTATGTTTTTAACAGCGCATTAAATGCATAAAAGTAGAAGTAATTAAAGCTGCCGAAAGCTTAATAGGAAATCAAGCATGTTTGTATGTGAACAAAAACAAAATACAGACAAAAAAAATCTAAAACGTTAAAAAGAAACCATAACAAAGTTCCAATGCTCAACAGACTAAAAAATAATTAACATTTATTTGTTGTATAATTTTTAAAATTATCAGCACATCAAAACAAAAACAAGGTTGAATATTATGTTTCAATGCGTGTGCCGAAAGTGCAACAACCAGCATATGGAGTACAGTGACTTTGAAAAACAAAGGTTAAGCAGTGCAAACGGCTGCATTCAAACGTGATTTCGATTTTCGATTACCAACACGATGCTTTTATTTTTGTAATACACTACAAATAAGTAATTTGTTATGCCCATTGCCATGAATAAGCAGGTGGTTTTACAGAAATTCACACGAAAACGCGTCATTTTGTGCGTTTGCATGGAAATAAAATTGAGTGTATATATTTATGTATTTATGTAGTTGAATCATAAGTTATTGAAGTTATGCTTTGCTAAACAAAGAAACTCGATTTCGAACTACCGCTTCAACATCTTGTACTTCGCGATCTTGAACTGCAGGAAGCAAAAACAAAACAAATATGTGCATACATATGTACATATATAACCGAAAGTGACTAAGGGGAATTTCGAATAAAAAAAATTGAACAAAAAATTAAAATAAAAGTGTACACAAAAAAGCAAAAAACAGAAAACAAATTTCAAGGCCAGCCCACTAATAGCCAATTAAATTAAAATTCACAACATATTTCGGAAACAAGTATATTTATTTGTACTATATGTTGTAAATTTTCAATGGGGAAGACACACAGAGCATTGCCAGAAACTAAATTCGTTGGTGGGAATGATCAGCCAAATATTATTATGTGCATAATAAGCCTTAGCGAAAAATTCCAAATTCTAGCCATCATATGTGGACGGTAAAGCGGTGTACTTTTAGACAGCTTAACATGTATGTACTGGCCAATCGCGTTACCAACTATCTGTTGTATTACGGAACAACATTAACACACATCTTTATGACAACAATCGTTGGCAAAGAAGAAGAGCAGAAATTAGCAAATTGTGCTTGGACTTTATAATGCATAGCCTTTGACTTTGTTTACTCGTACTAACGATAAACGATTAGTGATTGAATGTCATGTGAGGGCAGCGGGTGATAAGAAGAACACGCTCCTTACGACCGTAACGAATTAATCTACAATGAACGGAACGACTTTCAATGCCATTACTAATTGAAAATGAGCGACCCGTGTCTGAGTGGTCAGACAGTTTTGATGATTTCTTTCAGTTTATCTACATATGATAGGATTCAGTATTCAGTATGCACTGCGGTTGCATTTGTTAAATATGGAAAAAAGATAGAACTACGCTGCTTTATCCTAAGCCGCACTAGGTGCAGATAAAAAAACATAGATTTTTTGTGCTGAAGATAAATTTAATCTGTGCATACACAATTGTATGTGTAATCAGAATGGGGCAAATAGTTTGAAAAAAATATAAATATAAATAAAAATAGAAAAATATAAATAATAATAGAAGTAAAAAAATAAAGTGTTGAAAACAAATTCAAATTGTTTGAGGTCATTCGAAACATCACCAATCACCATCACAAATAATTGTCAAAATGCAAAAAAAAAACACATTATCTCAGACCCCAGGAAAAAAATAGAATTAGTGCGCTACTTACTTTGTAATTACGAAAAAATAAATAAAAGCAAACACGTCAGTAATTAAAAAGAAACAACTTTCCTCCAGGGAACACTTCACAACACTGGCCTGACAAAATTCAAGCGATAATCTCGAAAATGTAGAAGTGTGGTGAATACAATACTGAAGAAAAGATACATACATACATACATTTTGGAGAACCACTTGAGCGTGATAACTCACAAACCAGAATTCGCTAGAACAGCCAAAATCTCTATTGTCGAAAAATAAGAATAAAGGCAAAAAGAAACAAAAAAAAAAAACAAGTACGAGTATGTACCCACTATTTCAGTGTGGTAGCTCAGTGGAAAAGTACTGGACAAAAACTAGCGAATTAAAGATGAAGAAAGAAAATGTTAAGCAACATAAAATATACACCTTCTCCATGCTATACCCTCGCCTTGAAACTTTGAACTTTAAATAACGGTAATTATACTTGGAAGCTAATAAAAACGAGGAGAAGACGAAAGCAGCAAAATTTAAAGAAGCAAAACCAGTCAAAATTAAAGCATAGAAAGTCTTCAAATGTAACGGTGTAAAGCACTTAACAAAGCTGAAGTCTAACGAAAAAAAACGGCGAACAAAAACAAAATACCCAGTACGAAAGGAAAAAACACCAACGATTAAATATGGCAAACTTGGCTAACGAAAATACGTGAATGACTGATGGAGAAAAAATCACAAGACATGCCCAGCCATGACAGAAAGACAAACCGACCAACAAGTAAGAAGTGGGCAAATGTTTTGCCGCTTCGTCTAACGACTAACACGCGTATTTTTTTCTTATAATTTTTTCCCTTTTCTTTTTTTGATATTTTTCGATATCTTCACTTTGGCCAGGCACCATAAAATAAGCGCGTAAGTAAATAAATTTATAATATGACGTGACATGCGAATTTCTACACCAGTCAACCGAGTGAGCAAAAAATAAATCGCTTGCCAGTCAGCTAGACTAAAACAAATTGGGCACGGGAAATTTAGACGAACTCACGTACGCGGAGGATGTAGAGACAGTGGAGACGAGTCAGAAGAGCAACATAATATAATATTGAATAGATTGAGCTTTAAAATTGCATGACTATAAGCGGTAGATTTTAAATATTCATGTTTTCAAGAGAGTACACAGAAAAGTATGTTGCGAAGTGTGGCGCAAGCCCCCAAACCTAACGCAACAACACTGAACCGAAATGCAAACGAGAAAGTTGTTCAGCCTTTTCATTGTTTTGTAGTACACACCTAAGTTGTGCAAAAAACCAAAAATAAATAAAAAAATATTTAGCTATACAGTAAACAGATGCAATAACAGAAAAAACGCTTTCAAGCTGAACAAGTAAAATCATAAAAACAAATAAAAAAACCGAGCAAAGGTGTATAGTAAACAACAATCAGGCGAATAAAGTCTCGCGAGCGTTAAACTCGCACCAATTTGCCATTGAACAAACACAAGCGTGAAAAAAATGTGGCTTTACAAAAATGAAATTTCGTCAACAACAAATTTTATTACATTCAAGATTTTCCATAAATGCAAGCACCCCTTTTTTACCCATTTTTCTCATGTTTCTTTGTTTTTATTTGCATTTATAACGCCAAAGTCGACAAATTGTTGCACATTTCTGCGGCACCACGCAAGAGGCGCTAATACCAATTGGATATATTTATGTATGTATGTATGTTAACCATTTTCGGAAATTGAGGTTAGGTATGACGGAAAAAATATATTGACAAATTGCACGCGCCTGTACGAAGGCAAAGGCGAAGAGAGAAGAAAAAAAAACATAAATAATTTATTGACATTTTCGTAGCGGCAGTTGTTTTACAACAAAAATGAAAGTTAAGCCACCTTTGCACGAGCCAATTTTTGTCGGCTGGAATGTCGACTAGTCAAAGCATTTAAAAGGGTCGAAAAGACGTGCACACACTTGTTTAAAAATATGGCTTAAGAAAAAAACTTTTTTAAGTGCATATTTTTGATTTAGGTAATACTTAAAAATTTTCAAAAGTTTATTTTTTAGAAAAATTAACAAAAAAACTGTCAATTGGAAAAACTGGTAAGGCCAAGAATCTGTCAAAATGTAAACAAACGAATAACCAAACATTCTCCAATGTTGCTTCGGTGCGAAATCGACTGCAGTTGTTTGTATTGCCTCACAATGAGTAGAAATGCAAAAACTCCTGTTAAACAACAGAATCTCATAAGCGAAAAGTTCATCAATGCGAAAGCAACACTGTTCGTCAGCTAATCGAAGCATTTCCATCGAAAACGTGCTCTTAGCGAATTTAACAGAATCAACTAAGGGGCTGACGTAGTAGATATTTCGAAATGTTATTAGCAACGTTTCCTTAGCAAAATTCGAGGCAAAATAAATTGCACAGAAAAGAGAAGAAAGCTTGACTTGGCAGTATTCGAAGCAGCTGAACCGCCGCACATTTCAATTATAAATTAAATATTTTTATTTGTTGCTGTTATAGTCAACGTTTCTTATCGCTATAAATCATGGCGATGGCGAGGATAACCCAATAAATAAAACAAAAACAAAGTAGAGCAACTCAAACAAAAATCGCCACCTTCTTTTTCTGGTGTTCATGACTTTGACATCATGATTCGCTTATAACGCTTGTTTCTTACAATTTTTTCCTAGTTTTTTACTCGGCATGCCTTTTTGATTTTGTATTTTTATTTAAGTGTTTTTTTTTTCGCTGCTCGACTTTTTTTTTGGCTTTTGAAGGTCATTCATGACGGCTTGACTAAGAAAAAAGTGCATGATTGGAAAACAACAAAATTCAAGTTCGCCAGCCAAAAAATTGATTTTTACTTTGTATAAGCAAATCAGGCAGTAAAAACAAAAAGGAGATTGTTTTCGAGATTGTCTTTGCACACAAACACGGAAGCATATCGAAAAGTGGCGAGACGTTAAGTTAATTTTCGTTTATGAGTAATAATTTTAAAGACAGTAGTTGGCAATTTATTTATGATGATTGTGTTTCCATTGTGAAGTAAATATCGGTTGCTAAATAATAACTATTGTTATTTACAGGCATTAAAAATTAATAGAATATACAAAATGGAAAGATAAGTTTAAAAATCCATTATATCACTCAAAAAACATCACGTAATAGCATCAGCTTTTTTTCTAGCTAGATTAAAATGGGAAGCAGAAAGTGAACTGGTCAGAGTGCGCACAACAATCTTTCAAATCATATCAGTTTTTTTGCAACTCATAAAATTAAAAAAAAAATGCGCAATCTGTGATTAGCTTGACTTGAGGTGGAAAGAATGTGTAGAAGAAGGAAATATTTTGCAATTTTTTATTTGTTACATATTTTTCTTAATTGACTCATTATTTCAATTCCACCTCGTAACTCTTCGTTATACGCACCAAAAAACAAAAACGCTTCCATTATAAACACAGCGCATTTCATTACCACACGAGCCAACATATGGGTCAATAAACGAAAGGTGAGCAAAATTATTAGCAGTCAGGTAAACTGGCAATAAACTCATTAACGTAAAATAACTACATTCCGAATTGCATCCCGCTGAGTTTAAACACCTTTGCCTGAGGTAAAACAGAATGATGAGCTGGATAAAGATGGCAGTGTACAACTGAAATTTACTTGTTGTAGGGGCAGTAATTTTCGCAAAGACGTGACTCAAATGGGATTGCAAAAACTGTGTTCATAAATTTTGGGAGAGTGGGCGACCGGAAAGGTAGAGGATTACCGAGCTGCTGCTCGTGCTCGGACAACACGCTTAGTATTCTCATTTCTCTCAATGGTGTTGTTGAGTGTAGACTTATGCAATTGATAGGTGCGAACGCAGTCAAAAGACATATTTAGGGATGATTTTCGTTAGTCATATGAGTTGGATTCATTTAATTACCACCCGGTGGAACAGAATGCGACTTTAAAGCCACATTACCACATTACCTGTTTGTGTATACATTCGTAAAAGGCATAAATGCTTGGAGGAAAGTACACTCATACACGCATACACCCATAAACGACACAATGATTACTCATTAAAGGCTTCAACGTGTGTCATATTTAAGGTGACTTTTGACTTTTCCTTGAAAAATAATACTTTTATCTTGCAAAAGTAAAATTAACACCTAAAAAATAATCCAAGTTCCTTTCTGTTATTTGAGAAGTAGAGCAACCCTCAGTTAAGCCAATTGATCATTATTCCGTAGCCCTTGCAAAAATATGTATAATGAATTGTGTTTGTTTCTTGATTAAGAAAAAAAAAAACTTTTTCTTAGTACATTGCCAGCCAGTCTAGCCGAGTCGCTTTGCCAACGTAATTGTCAATCAGTTGTTAAAACTGAAATGTGTTATTTACACACACACCTTACCATGCACGACAGTGGTTCGTGCACCTGATAAAACCAATTTTTATGTATTTTCGTGCTATTGAATTTACTTGACTTATTACACTCTAGCAAACTCTGGTTAAATAAGCGACGTAATTTGATATGATAAGCCCTAACAAGCTAAATATGTACTTACATATGTATGTATGTATTTGTTGACAGCCGCAGATAGATAATTGAAACTATTGGGTGGTTGGAAATTACAATAAAAACAAATGTAAGAAAAATCAGCCTACATAAGCAGAGAAAAACGAACGCCTAATATCGTCACTCATAAACGTGTTGTGTGTAGTTGTTATGAAGAACACAGGGGGACTAAACTAAATAATTGCTTTTATCCCTACGCTTCAAGTAAAAACTAGGTTACAGTTATGTAATGCATAAAATAAGATTACATAATTGGCAGAACTCACAGAAAAACTGTTAAAAAATTAATTTAAAATAAAATAACAGGCGTGTATTCAAATAAAAATAAAAATCAATGCTTCAAAATCATATGACACAGGTTTATGAACAATGGTGTCATACAAAAATTTGGCAAGTTTGAATTCACTCGAAAAATATGCTTAATTAAATTGTGCATAAGTGCATATTAAGATGAGGAAATTCTAAAATAACTTAGAAAACGTTTTCGCTGCGAAGGTGAAGTTTCATTGACAGTTATAGAAAAATATGTAATTTCGTAAACAAATGCAATATACAATAGCAATACAGTGCACTCGCGGTAACTCGAATAGCCGCTAAGTCGAACGACGTGCTAACTCGAACACATTTTTTTCCCTATTGACTAGTTTGTAACTCGAACAATATTAAAGCGCTATAACTCGAACAAAAAAACAAATTTATTTGTACACACTTTCTTTTCAAACCTGTACATTTTGTACATACATACATATGTAATAGTATATGTATATAAATTATATGTATACTAGTGTATTGTCCATATGAATATTTCGACGTTAATATCCCGTTAGTTTTCTGGGAACAACATCTTGCATTGACTACGTGGACGTAGTGTTACTTCTCTAGCGAGGGAATATGGGGTAGCCAAGTCCACCATAAGTCTTATAAAAAAGAAAGACAAGGCAATTTTAAAAGCAGTAAACAACACGTTTTTGGGTCCTGGGAAGAGGAGAACTTTAAAAGCTTCTGAGTTTCCTAAAATGAAAGCCGCTTTATACAAATGGTTTCTATCCCAAAGAAAAAAGAATTACCCAATAAGTGGACTCATCTTGAAAGAACATAACATGAAAAACATAATTTACTGGTCGAATTTACGCTTTATGATGTTAACAAATGGAATGATGGTGCCGAATTTACCGACACAGAAGTAATAATTGAAACTAGTGATTCTGAGTCTGAGTTTAACAACACAACTGAGACATGTGAGCGGATATCATCTGAGGAGGCAGTTAGCTCTATCAATAAGGTAATTCAGTGGGCCACAACTGTACAAGTAAGCCCCGCAAAGGTTAACACTCTTCAATTGCTGCGTGAAAAAGTCATATTCAACATTGCTGCAGGCAAGAAAAGACAAACACACATTACAACTTTCTTTTCGGCTTAACTTTTCTGTTAAAGCTGACTTTTTTTGTGTAACTGACACAAAGACTGCCAAATATTTGATGAAAAATATTGAAACGAATTAATTATTTTAAACATATTCATGTTCATATCCATATGTAAATAAATAAATAAATTTAATTGAAAAAAATCGATATCGATGACTGTTTTTTTAACATAGCACACTCAATTGATAAGTCGAACAAATTCGATAAATCGAACAGCGCCTGTTTTAATTAGTTCGAGTTATCGCGAGTGCACTGTATACGAGTATGCCAATGAATCATTAATGTAACTTATAAGCACTGCGACCAATTTGCTTCCCACCCCTACTCGATATAACATTTAGACTGAAATAACCCACTTTAGCGCCTCTAGCCTGAAATAAAACAAAAAAAATCTGTTTTGCCAAACTAGGGGGTAGAAAATGCTGTCTCAGTTTTATAAATTGCTATTCCTACAAAATTAATCACCCTAATGGAAGATTTATAATTTTTGCAAATGGCGTCGTACCTCAATCACATTTGACATTTGTGAAGTAGACAGCTGCAGTATACAGACAGTAAAACAGACATGCCATGGAGCGCGTCAAAGTTAAAATAAAAATTTCCATCACTCAAAATAATTTTATTTTATTTAGAAAGTTATTCGAAAGAAAATATGGATGCTTCATTTTGTGCCACCTGTTATTGCAGCCTTTAAGATTTAAATTACGAGAAAATATCTAAAAATCAAAACTATGTAAATTTACACATTTTTTACAAACTATCTGGGTAAAAAATTTCGCCTATTTAAGATCTCATATTTTAATTAAATATTTATAACTATTGCCAACTGCCGCTTTAATTCAATGCAGATACACTTTTCTATAATAGTTTCATAAAACATAAAAATTTCCCTTAAATTTCTGAGTTCCGTTGCCTAAAATACAAAAGCATTAACATATGCGCCGAACTCTTCATTCATAGAATTGAATTATTTATGCCAAAGACCCAACGCATTGCATAACCAATTCAAAGAAAAAAAAATTAAATATATTTAATTCATTTTTATCGCACACACTTCTGCTATGTCCCAATTTCAGGGCTTGCAACGTTTGTTAGTAAACACGTTGTATATGTATGTGTATGCGTGTATGTGTTGAATAGAACTTGAAACAAACAAATTAATTATTCTAGAATATAAATAAGATTAATTTTAAAATGTTTAACATTTTATTTAGGCTAAATTGAAACGGCTACGAATTGCACTCTAGATAAACAAACAAACAAATACAAAATGGAACGAACAAGTCATCGTACCTGATTCGCTTGCGACTAGAAATATAAATTTAAAAAACCCAGAAAACAGACTCACTAGTAGTCGTATTTAATTCATAGGATTAGCCAATGACCGCTCATTGTGCACAAACTAACAATAGCTTTTATAGCGACTAACTTTAATCTACACATAAAGGCACATTAAGTCGTCTGGTTCTAAAAATACACACTGGAGTCCAAAATATACATGAACATATGTGCATATGTATGTATGCTTGCTCGTGTTGTGTGGAATTGTCAACAAAATGATATTAAATTAAACAAACCCAAGTTCGCATATAACGCTTATTTAAACAGTTGTGGTGGAGAGAGAGAGAGAGAGCGAACGAAAAATTTAGACAAACTAGTTTAACATTTAGAAAAAAAAATAAAAGCAAACAAATAGAATCAAGTAAAGATAAATAAAAGCAAAAATATGTGTAAGTCATATAATGTCAATTAACCTCCCCTGCACTTGGTAAACACTGCTAGGCCGACTTGTTTATCATCATTGCCGACCAACAATTAAACTGCTTATCTACTTACAGAACCTGCTGATAAATGATTAATACGGGTGTATTATCTTAAGTGATTGTCGAACATGAATGCTCTTGAATATTTTTTATTAACTGATATCTAATTATTTTCTCTTATTAAAATGAACCTTACACATTGCAAATGGATGATTAACCACAGAAAAGAAAGAGAAAAATAAAATAACAATACTATGAAGCCAATACATAGCAGTTGTTGACTTTTGGAACATCCACATAAGAAGCTTTGTAGAACATGGAAAATTTTGCTACTCCCGTGACGCAGGTTGTTTTTTATTTTTTGTTGTTTTGTTTTTTAATTCAACAGCTAAAAAAATATTTTTGGGAAGCTAAGCTACATATATGACGCAAAGATAAAGATGTGCATATGTACAATACAAACAAATGCACAAATTACGTTTAGTAATATTTTTCGTTTTGGATTTGAATAACTTTTTCCCTAATTAATAAAAATGATTTTGAGAGAGAGAAATCTTTATTTTGACTTTTACGTGCTCCTTTACTTGTCTGCTTATATACTGCAACTGTATAAATCCACTTGCAGAAATTATAATTTTTCCGATATGATGATTAATTTTGCGCCACTTTACATAATTAATTAATTTTTTAACTTCCATTGGGCACCGTCTGGCCTTTTTTCGTCTTGTTCGAGGATCCATTTTGAAAGGTCATATCCATAAATCGACAGAAAATTATTTTTAGGAAGCTACCTGGAAGCCGAACTCGTTAGCTAAAATAGAAATACGTTAAATTCACGTCCAAAGTCGAAAAAGTCTGGCCAGAATATTTATTTTAAATTTATTTCAATTTCGTTAGACATTGTCAAATAAAAACGGGTGCTTTGCATTCCTGAATTCCATTTTTGCTTTGTTTTTGTTAATCAAATTTCACAAGTCAAGCGGACAACAGAAGCATATTTAGTCTTTCTCATGCTGTGATTGGTGCCTGCGAGTAATTTAAGACATTATACCTACATACATACACATCAAACAGCTGGCATCAGCAATAACTGGTGTGACAGGAAGTTCAGTCCATGGCAAATTAAAAACGAAGCGAAAAACAGAAAATTGTTGCTGGTACTCATTACACCTGGTGCCAAAACGATACAGAGATAGTGGCATAACATGAAGAATGAAGAAAAATGAGAAAAGCACAAAATTATTTGCTTTTGCAATCAGCTGGTCAGAAACCAAAAACTTTATAGTAGACAACTGGAAATGTGCGGTGTTTAACAAAAAATAAATGTTTTATTTATCTACTTGCAATATAATTATAAATAATCAGTTTACAAGATCAAGGCAACTACCAGCAGAGACTCTCGGCCTAGAAAAATTAATAAAAAAGCATCATATAACGGAGTTTGCTGGAAATTAAAAAAATTCATGTTTTCTACAAATTTCCAACTGATGCGTGTATTTTACATATAAACTCTTTGTCACCACAGGAAATGCTACTTTATTTTTCTAGCTTCATAAATTAGGATGTATTTATATAATAGTAACTCTAAACTCACACTTGATTACCCAACTCCTGCCCTGCTTAGCTAGCGGCCCAACCAAATTAAATCCGCAGCGAGTCAATGGTTTATAATTTAAAAATTACCACCACCAGCAGAAACATTGTCAACCACGATGAGCTGCTGACAGAGTAGGTGAGCCGGTGGAAGGAGGGTTGACGTTAGCGCACGAAGCGCTTGTACATGATTACAACAATAGTGGACGGCTGCTTACGTTTCATGGTTTCAAATGTTTCAGTATTAAAAAAGGAAAGGTGCTTTAAATAGGGAAATGTTTTTGAGAAACGAAATAAAAAAAACACAATTGCAATAAAAAGCCACACAGCTTAAATTAGGGGTTGCGAGTATTACGTCTCGAGTGTATTGAAATAGGAATGGGCTAGGGTGTACTACTACACCATAAAAACGAATGCTAAATATGTGCATATGCATGTATGTATGTGGAGCGACTGAGGTTTACAGTTTCATTGACAAGCCTTAGAAGGGCTTTATTTATAGAAGCTTGTCAATACGTTTTGCCTATACTGGGCATAGAATATGATATGGTCAGTGAATATGCGCTGCGCAAGCAAAAAATAATAATTAAAATCAAAGAAAAATGCATATGGTGACGCACAAATTGACGGGTGCAGTGAGGCGAATTTGTTGAAGAGGTAATCGAGTGCAGAGTTCATGTCACAGGCTTGGAGCAGCTCAGCCAGACACTTGACAACAACAGGCGTCGTCGGAGCTGTTAATTTATTTCCAGTCGAGTGGCAGCGACGGTGGTGTCACTGGCGCGCACATCACAATGTGAAGATATGGTATGTACCAACAATAAAAACACAAAAAAAAAATAAAAAAATAAAAAATAAAACATCACAGAGTAAGCAACTTCAAATGCGCTTTGAGTGGTGCGGCAAGACTTAACAAATGCTGTTAAACGTATGCGTGTGTGTATGTATGCATTCAACTTGGCTTATGCAAAATGACGTCTGCTAAATATGAATTATTTTCATAAACGTGACCAAGCAGCTGATGCAAGCTAGCTGCAGGCTAGATGGCTTAAAGCCAAGTGACTTCAAGCTCAATACAGCAGCAGAAAAACTGGTAATGATGAACCAAGCAATTTGAACAATTTGTAAATTTATTTCCCAGCTTACAATTCACACATTACAAAAGAGGCAAACAAAAGTCTGTGACAAACAAACAAAACAATGGCTGATGAAATACATATACATAAATTTTGCAGTCAGACGTAATTTTGATTGTACATAAATGTACATATAAAGTGACACTGCTTTGATTGACGGCGCGCATAAGTCGAAAAATTTCACTTTGACGGCAAACAAAACAAAAATGAGCCAAATTCCATAGCATAAAACGAAATCAATGCCTCTCTATGTTTCGGGATAAAAGCGTCTAAAATCAACGACAATGCTGTCTCGCAACGGGTCATCTCATAGTCTGTGCCATAGACGTTCGATGTAGGTACTTTGCCTAATTTTGTGTGAAAATTGTACAGTCGAAAATTTCATACGCAAAAAAAAACATTATTTGCAATTAGTGGCGCGACACATGCGACATAAGCAGTAGTCGTAAACGTTAACGACTTACAAAACTGGAAAAAATGTTTAATTACTCACAAATGGCCGCAACACAAAGCATAAATAAGTGACGACGGCGTCAAGTAGTGATATGACACGACAGTTGCTAGAGTGGCCCGGGTAGACGAGTACTCACACACACACACTTAAATGCAGACAATTTGTTTCTTTGCAGTTGCAGAGCCACTAACCAAGCCTGTGGTTGTCTGCCAGCAGGTATTAGCCAAAAGGAAGTCATCAGCCAGGCAGCTCAAACAAACAAAAATGTTGTGTATACCTGCTTCGAAGGACTAGCACAGCAGGCAGAGTTGCAGTTTAGGCAAACCCAAAAAAAATACTTTATTTATACGAGTAGTTGAAAAAAAAAACATTTGTTTTGACAATGACGCGGATTATTTGTAGCTTGTGCACATCATGTTTATAAACAATAAACAATTTTTATTTACATGAAGTGCAATTGAGAAGGAGTCTTACAGGCGTTGACTGGAGTGAAATGGGTTGAGTGTAAACAAAAAGTCAAAATAGACATCGGATAGCCGACCGAACATTTTTGTATTCACTTGCAAACTATCAGAATGAAAAATGCAGAATTCAACATATACAAAATAAATAAAAGTATTTTGTCTGCTTTTAAATTGCTTCAATATTTAAAGGCATCATAGAAATCAATTTTGGTTTCAGTAATGCCAGATTTTTTATCTGTTAAATATTTCATGTAAGTCAAAAGAAGGCTCAATGCACTTTAAAGTAGATTCAACTTTTTTATATATTTTTTCAAAGATAGCATATTAAAATCACTGAGTCATTCATGATGCAGGTAAGCAGATAGGTAAAAAAATTAAAACCAAACAGAAGCCGATAACATTAATAAGTGACGAATTACTAGATAGCAAAAGAGCATTGAGAAGGAAACAAAATTTAAACAAAATAAATGTCTAAAAAATAAAGAAAAGATTTGCCTAATATGGAAATTTCCGAAAGTTTACAAGTGGAGTTTAATGAAAAGAAATTAGCACAATTCCAAGATATCATAAGTATAAATAAATAGCAAAGAAATGATTCTGATGACTCCAATGACATGCTGTGCATGTTAAAATTTATTTCAATATTTCCACTTTTAAGATTAATTTCAATTTTCATATTTCATTTGGAATAATTTGCTCTTAAAAATTCAATATATTTTCATAAATTTTTTTCTACTTTAAAAACTAACAAAGTCATGCCGATGCACTAAAATGCTCGAACGCACAGACACTGCTACTTTTATAGCAACAAATAACCTTGATTTCGATTAGAACAAACAAACAACACGAGCGAAGATTTGCAAATAAAGTAGCATTAGTCAGCAATTTGTCGAGGAATTTTGTATGAACAAAATTTTAAATTATGTTTAGTTTGGGCGAATGCAGTAAGTGTGGATAATTTGTAGGCATAAACAGGGGTAAAAAAAACAATGAAATGCATGGGTAAAAACTAATATAAAAATGTGAAGTAAAAGGAAACGAAGGAAAATTTCCGAAAAACAACATACAGTCAAATAAAGAATATAGAAAAAACACAGATGTTGACGAAGAAATACTTAAACTGCGAGAAGTTACTTAACACGTCTCGATGCTAAATTTTCGACGACTTTCAATGATCACTTCCAATGAAATTGCCAATCGAGAATGAAGTGTTAGTTGGCAATTCAGGTTATGAAATATTTTCCCAATATTTATATGTTCATATGTATTGCCAACATCTGTGAAGCATTGAGCTGGCATTAAAATATGTTTCAGCGAAAATCGAGAAACAAATATTAAAATGGGGTTAAACAATTGACTCAAAGAATTATAGCGCGTACATAGATACAAACTTGAAATTCAACAAATGTATTTATCATTTTTTGTATGTACTTCAATTTATCAAAAAGAAAACTGATACAACTCTTCGAAAAGCAGACAAATGACGAATAAAGACATGAAAGAATAACCTAATAATTATATATAGTCCGCGACAAAACGATAGCACTTAAAAATTTTTACCAGTTTTGAGTATTTGAGACCCGTTTTTTTTTTTTTTTTTTTGTTAATATACGGAAGGAAGAACTTATCAAAGGAAACAAATTATAAAAAATGCAACGGAGTTTCTTAGCAACTTCAAACTTAAAAAAGAGAATCACCCTATGGAAGATTTATAATTTTTGCAGATGCATTTAGACAGTTGCAGTACACAAACAAACAAGCCAAGGAGCGCGTAAAGAGCAAAATAAAGATTTTTTATCTCCCCTAAGACATGTTCTAAAAATTCTCCTTGAATAGTTGTATATTATTAGCAAGAAATGCGAATTGGTTATTGACATTACATAAAATGAAAGCAAAATTTAAAGAAAACTGGTCACTATTGGCAAAGGAAATCTAAAGGTATTAATACAAATAAATGGCTAAAACTGAAAATCTCATTCTCTTCAAAAAATTATGAAAACAAAAATCACGAGATTTATTTAAAACCTTATCAAGTTGTCCACAAGCAAACGCGTGACCAAATTCGTTAACATAAAGGCTTTGTTTGCTTATTTCAAATTCAGAGGAGGTGACATGGAAGTGCGATATAGGTCAATCGAGAGTAGTATTTACTACAAGCATTACAACAACAACAAATATAGTATGTATGGATGTACAATGTAAAGTAACTTATCAGCAACACAAACAATTCTATATAAAATCTCACAAAATGCTCAAAGAATGCGTCCTAACCAAACTTTTTGCGATCAGAAAATTTAAAAAGAGCTTAAAGCTAAAGCTAACAGTGGTTCTATGTGTACAAATATTTAATGGTGTACAAAGTACATAAATAGATCCTCTAAAAAGCAACAAATGAATATATTCATAAGTATTTACATACATATTTACATCGATATAGTGCTCCAATGTAGACTATACTTATGTACATGTACATACATACATATCGGCTGACGCAATTCTGATACGAAACTTTAATAAAAAAAAATATTTTTTCTAAACTTTCGTGTATATGCGTGCTTTATAGCCATTTCAGTGGATGTGTGTGTGTTCGAGTGGTTAACTGGCGCGCGCGAATATACTAAAACAAAATAAATATAAACAAAGGCAGCGAAAAAATCCAATTCAGTATAAAAATATACAATCACAGATATGGTATAGAAGAAAAAACTAACTTTTGTATATGTAAAGACGCTGATCATAAAAGCGATGAGATGAAGACAGTTGAAACAGCTGGCAAGGAATGAATTGAGAACTAAATCAAACAAAGAAATTTTATGGGCAAACAAAGTGGAAAAGGACTACTTTGTGAAGCGCTAATGAAAGGCTAGTATAGCGGAACAGAGTGGAATCGGTGGCATTTGTTATTTGCAATAGCGGTGGTAGGTTTATAAGAAACGGGTGAGAGTAGAATTGAATAAGAAAATTTTCAAAGTATCGGGTGATTACTGCTTGTATTTGTGAGTAGAATTGCAAATTTTATTTTATATAAATAAAAGTCATATGCAGAATGTAAATGTTCTGGAAAGGTTACTGCAATAACTACAATAGATTGGTATCTATGTTAACTTGAAGCTACATTTTTTTCTCGCTCTCTAAACGAAAAGCTTTTTTTTAGGTCAATAATTGTGCATCGATACTGACAAATCTATGAAAATCCATTATTGTATAATATATATATCAATCTATATATGCAGAAAAACCATCTACTAAATTAATTCAAATAATTCTTTCAAGAAAAAAAAACACAACTATAATAATTTCCATTGCGTCAGCCAGAAAAACCACTGCGCATCAGTTGAAAATTCAAATTGCTATAAAAATTCGTGCAACTTTTGTACGAAAATAATTGCAAAGCTAATAAATCTGCAAAAAAAAAAATTTCTCTTCTCAGCCCTTTTACGATTTGACGACAAATTTTGCATTTTATTTGGTGTTTCTGTTTTTTTTTTTTTTTTTTCATATCAACCCAGCTGTGTGTGAACGCACTGACAGTCGAAACAAATACAATTCATGCGAGTGCCAAAGTACGCGCACAAACGAAACATACCACCACAATCTTACATCACACATCTCCCTACACAACCCAGGCATAAATACCAACAATCCAAACTGTATTGTGCAGAAACTTTTCGATGGGTATGGCTTTCGCTTTGCTCACAGCTTTTTCAATAAGGCCAAAAGTTAGAGAATCTATTGTACAAATAAAAACTAAAAAAAAGCACACAAAAAAAATTACATATCTACCCGACCTGAGCACATAAACTGTCGCGTATTTGTGCAGAAGTACACACACATATTCCGTAAAAAAATTTACATATTTTTTATGCAAATATTTTTCAAATAGGTTTCTAGCAGCCCGTTTGAATCAGGGAAACATCCAAGAGGTTATGTGGGCTACAGTTTCTACAAAAGTCATACAGCTGTGAGAGCCAGTAGAATGACGACAAACAAAAAAACGTCTTTGAGCTTTGCAATTTTAACAATAAGTATATGAAAAATTATAGTATATTTGTATATTTAAATTGAATATATATATATATATATATGTATGCTTACATTTTGACAGCCATTTTGGTTTATGTTGCGCAGGAATGTTTTGTCAGTTAGTTAAGCTTTTATTTGTGTAGAAAAAATTTCGCTATTGCACTAAAAAATTGTTGTTGGTACTTAACGTGGTAACGTTGTTTGTGTTACTTAACATTTAATTTACGTTTGACATTAGTCTAAGAGCTCTCTTTTTTCTACCACTAATTTGTACTTTTACAAAGTTATCACAAAAATTTCAACTTTCGCAAAAAATACGAGTGACGAAATGCAATTGTTTTTAAAAAAAATTTCTTGGTGTTATTTTTTTGATGTGGAATTTATGTTCCTTCACCTATCAGCAGTTCTTTCTACTTGATTGGTGAAACAAAAAATTTTAATTTCTTGCTTCACGAAAACATTTTGCTTGCGTTTGTGTGTGTCGATTTGCAACAGTTTATTTTCTTGCAAACACAGTAAAGTTATCGATTTTTCATTCCCACTGGTTCATATTGCAACTGAGTATTTACAATTACAAAGCCATTTGCATTGGGTTGAAAGTGTTTTTCATTTTATATTTGTTAGGCGTTTAAAACATTTAATTTACATTCACGCGCCATTAATATATTTATTTAGTTATTTTATTTTGTTAAATGCTTAGACACTTTAGATTGATTTCACGATAAACATATACACAAACTACACGCAGATAAAATAGAAAAAGAGTTGGACTTGTTTCAATTATTGCCAAACATAAACTAAATCAACTTGATTCAGAGCCTACACTCGGTCGTTTAGCTGCAGCCAGTCACGAATCGCTTTTACATTGAACGAACTGAAAACGAAATCGTACGGCCATGGACTACACACAAGCAAAGTCGTTCGGTTGGGCTGCAGCCAGCGCTGTTATCAGTGTTGCCAACTTCGTTCATTGCAATTGAGCAGGCTTGTGTCGATTAAGCCATTATTATAACTATATTATATTTCATTATATATTTATTATTTTTTATATTATCTTTTATTGTATTATATATTATATTTTATTACGGTCGACAAAGCACTATTGGAAATTGAACAGCCGTTTTATTGCTTAGAACTTTAGACCTGTAATTCCCACAAACACATATAACTTTTTTAACAATGTTATAATCAAACTAACCAATAAATATTGCGAGAAATGTATTATCCAATGAATTTGAAAAGAAAATTATAAGTGATTGAAGAAGCCGAGTGCGATTTGTTGATTTCCCAGTTAGTGCTAGAACATTAGAAGGAATACGAGCTGTGGAGGCCAGACGGTTCAGTCGTTGACCAGCGAGAAATGCATTTATTTCGCTCAAAAACAAGGAAGCAAGACTTGAGTTTGGCAAATCCCATCTTAACTGAACACTTCAGAAATGGAAAACTGTGTTGTTCTCTGATCAATCCAAATATTATATAAAAGATTCAAAAGATATAAGGCGAGTATGATATATGGTAACTACTAAGTATTTCGGTCTAAGGCTGCTTCTCTGGACAAGGAATCCGTCTTTCCACCGATTAGAGGATGTAATGGATCGCTTTACGTATACCAGCATTTTAAAAGATAAAATGTTAACGTATGCTGGGGACGAAATGTCATTAAATTGGGGATTCCAGCAAGAGAAGGATCCTGAACACACCTCTGGGCTCTGAAAAACGGGATTACAACCAAATGCTATAGAGGTCTTAGATGGGGCCGCACAATGTCCCGATGTTAATCCGGTTGGCCACTTATGACAGATTGTGAATTTCAAATTTAACAAAGAAAATTGTACATCAAAGAAACCTCAGTTTGAAGCTGTGTAAGAAGCCTGGTAAATATATCGCCAGAATAAACTTAGGGTTTTCTTTTTTTAATTTTTTTCAACAGTGGCAACACAGGCTCGTATGCACACAGCCTTCTATCCGGGTGTTGGTACGCTGCCGAGGTTGCCCGATACAAAGTGAAATCCATTGTACAAGTATTTTAGGTGGCCAGTGTACATACACATACGAGCGTTTACAAAGTCACAAACAACAACTGTACACAAAACAGAATTGATTGGTGGTGGGCAACCGACGCATACAACAGCACCAGCAGATAGCACCTTTAACTGTTTCAGCCATCCACACACTAACCACATACAACATGAATTCTATCGATGTATTTTACAACAATATTTTCTATTAGGCGTTCTCTGCTTGTAGCTATTTATTGTGTACATCTGTTGTGCTGGTATTTGTGATTGTGCTGTGGAACGGTTGTGTAATGAAACAATCATGGCTTCCTATTTCTCTTTACATTTTTTATTGTGCCATATTCCGCAATGTTCCCCAAACAACGGACCGCATTGGCAACGGAACAAACTAAATTGAAATTTTCTACTGTATACATATGTGTATATGCAATTTATTGCTGTGGGCTCAGTATTCTGAACAAAGTTTATATATAATAAAATGTGGCCACATAAATATAAGCAGATAATATATAATATCAATTAATGTCTATCTGATCTCTTTTCTATGAAAAATCATCGAGTTTGATACAGAAGGGTTACCATCCTAAAAAACTGATACTTCAAATTTGGTCGATTTTATTACATTCCTTTTTTTGGTCTATGTATAGGGTTATTCAATAGGGAGGGCGAACGACGCAATATTTTTTATTTTTCGTTTGTCATTTGTAAACTTCATTAGTATACATTTCATCATGGAACGCTACACACTTCAGGAACGATTGCAAATCGTGCACATTTTTTATGAAAATAATCGTTCTGTTGCTGCTACTTTAAGAGCATTACGGCCATTTTACGGTCCATTTAACAAGCTGTCCCGTTTTGGGGTTATGTGAAGTCATTGGTCTACAGTAACAAACCGGCGACGATTTGTGAGCTCAGAGCCAATATTGAACGCGAAATTGCTGGAATTTCGGCCGATTTATGCAAAAGAGTGGTCGAAAATTGGGTTCAACGATTGGACTTCGTAAAACGTGCACGCGGTGGTCATGCAAAAGAAATCGAATTTCATACTTAAATGTATATGTTCAAACTCGATAATAAAAAAAAATTAGTTAAAAAAGTCAAACCGTTTGTGTTTTATTCAAAAAAGTTCAAAAGTTGAAGTTGAAAGTTGAAAACCCCTATATTTACATTTTATTTAATGTGCCCTTTTAATTGCCCTTCATAAATGTCCAAAAACTGATACCTTACTTTATTAAACAAAAATAAAAACCATTCCTAGAATTCTTGATATCACCCAAAAATTTTTAAAATTAAAAAGCAAAACTTGAATTAAGATCAAAAAATCACCAAAAATCTCATTACATTTGTATTTTGATTCCGTTGATGAATTTTTTCAACATTTTTGGAGACATTTTCTAAAACATCTCTAGCATCCGAGGTGATTTTTCGGAAAAATATATTTTTGTTTTATAATTTAATGTAAGACAATGTATTTATACATATGTATATATGTTTATTTTTATAAAAAAAAACTATTGTATATTACTAATACTCAATCACATGCCATTTTTGGCAGCTCTTTTGCAGGGCTACCAATGTATGTACATATGTTTATTTATGCCAGTTGCTTCATATCTATACACCCCTCACGAAGGCATTTCGACCCGAAGACGGCCGTGACCTATGTATACATTTTATAACCTCGTCATTTACTTTTAATTCTATTAAAATTAGATACATTATTAACTCCAAATTCCATGAGCAGATGACGAAGAAGAAAATGGACATATTTTTTCTGCTCCACAAATTTCTTCTGTATTTCGTGTACATTATGTATGTATGTATGCACACATGTAGTTTGTTTTTATCAATTCAGCCATTTTAAGTTTTTTTACTTTGCATTTATACGTACAGTATGTACATACATATGTACAAATAAAAAGGGAAAACTGAAAGTACAAAAGAAGTAAGAAATAGACCTGAACAGGTTGGAAATATTGAAATATGTATGCATGTACGGTGCATGTCAGGTAGATGCACATATGCACATACATACATACCTTCATATATTGACGACTGTACTAAAGATAATAGCCGAACATTTTGGCTGGTGTTTACGCGCTAAGAAGCACGTAAATTGCATTAAATTGCCAATAACAGCTGTTTCCGACTGCTATGGTGTGATTTGTTTGTGTTGTTCGTTGCAAGAAGTAAAAAAATTAAGACATTTAAGGTATAAAACATTTTGGTAAAATTAAAAAAAAGTAACTCAAAAAATCGGGCTAAGCAATGCGGCAGTAACAACAGCTAGTGATCAAGATCTTTGTACCTATGTATGTGCATACAAGCACACATAGGCAAAAAATTAAAATACAACGCTAAATATAGTACCAAACATGTTTTCTCTAAATATTAGTGGAAAAAGCAATACGAAATGAAAAAGGGGAAAAATTCATGAAGTTGCTATTATAAACCGTGGATAAAAGCTTCGTTTGGACAATAACAGAAAAAAGAGAAAAACAGCCTCAAGCCTTTTTCTCACCGAAGTTCCAGTGCTGCTCATGTTACCCATTTCAATCAGAACCAATTTTAATTACATTTTTTTTAATTTTAATTTATTTTTTTTATTTTATTTTTTATTTTAATTTAATTTTTGTTCATTTTGATTTAATTTTTTTTTTTTCATTTTAATTTAATTTTTTTTCATTTTAATTTAATTTTGTTTCATTTTAATTTGATTTTTATTGAATTTATATTAATTAATTTTTTTATTGAATTTAAATAATTTGTTTTATTTAATTCAATTTTTATTTATTTAATTAAATTCATTTTTTTATTTACATAACTTAATTAATTTTTTATTTATTGTAATTTAATTAATTTTTTTATATAAAGTTAAAGTTTTTTAAATTATTTTATTTATTTAAATAAATTTTTTTTTATTTTATCTTTAATTTAATTTTGTTTTTTTTTTTTAATTTAATTTTTAGTTTAATTTTTTTTATTTTATCTTTAATTTAATTTTTTTTTTATTTCATTTTTAGTTTATATTTTTTTATTTTTAATTTTTCTCTTTTTAATTTTAATAAAAATTATCTAACATCAAGTGAATTTTGAGCCACTTCACACTTGCACTTTATTTCACTAAATGCGCATTCCCAAGAATTTCCTAAAAATTCTCAACAGAGTGAATTGTTAATGGAAATTGCGTGAAAGTTTAAAAAGTCTGCACAAAGTTTGAAATTTCGATTTATGTGGTTTTTGTTATGGAATGAAATATATTTTTATAAAATTAAAAAAAAAATTATATAATCAAAACTAATCAATATGTGGGATGACCTTATCATTATGCCACTTACTTTACGTACATATGTTAATATGTACATATGTATGTATGTATGTACAAGCGTACCATATGCAAATTATGTTTGTTTTTGTTTTTACTGTTAATAGCGTGAACTGCAGTTAATTTGATTAATTTAATCCATCAATCGATAGTTGCATGAGTCGCCGGCGGGAGTCACTAAGTATTTTGCATATTCAATACAAACTAGAGAAGCAAGAAAGAAACACATACGAGTACACGCAGTGAATGAATCTAATAAGGTTTAATTTATAACAAAAAATATAGAGGCCAACCCTTGATTTGAAATTCAAATGAAACAAAAAATGGCAGAAAATAATTTAGTTTAAAAAAAAATTACATCGCTTCGCACTTTTGCTTCGATTCAACCCAAAGATAAGATAGATTTTTGCCTTTATTGAATTGCCATTGAATCGATTTATTTTCACACAAGGAAAAATGGCACAGAAAAAGAAAATATTGGCAAACAAATTTACATACATACATGTTGCATATATGTACATACATACATATGTACATAGGTATAATACAACTGAAGATTTCATCATAAATTTTTGCATATTTTCGAACGCGTTTTATGTGAAGCTTAGTATGTGCGTTGAGCATAATTTACTACAATTTCTTTCTATTTTTCTTTCAGTCCAGCATAGTCCGGTTTAACCCATAAATAACGGA
The DNA here is from genome assembly GCF_028408465.1 of Anastrepha ludens. Classification (NCBI taxonomy): domain Eukaryota; kingdom Metazoa; phylum Arthropoda; class Insecta; order Diptera; family Tephritidae; genus Anastrepha; species Anastrepha ludens. The sequence goes on from NC_071498.1 coordinate 32,493,881, forward strand.
CATGAATGGTGAAGGTTTTCGCCTGGGATCGAACAAATAATTTATTCATCTTTTTCTTCGATCCCTACTACTTCGTCACGTACTAAAATTAATATCTTTGGCTTAAGATCAATACTTCTCTACTCCACATAAGTATTTATGTATGTACGTACACATATCTGTCTTAACAACTAATGATATTGTATCCGTAAATAAAGGGTCTTTCAAAAGTTCCACATAGATAATAGATGTCAGTAGCGAATAATGCCTAGACAGTACCTTTTTTGTGTCATCTTTGACATTTGTCAAGTAGACAGTTGTACAATTTTGCACGATAGAAAGCAATGCGTTAAAATTATTGAAACTTATTATGAAAATGGTCGAGCTTTAAGAACATATCGCAAAATTTGTGACTTTTTTTTGGTGGCAACAAACGTCCGAATTAGTCGACAATTCCAAGGTTGGTGAGAAAATTGTCAAGAGACATCCAGACCAAAAACTGCACATTCTGTTGAGAATATTGCTGCTGTAGCGCAAAGAGGTGCTGAACGAATTTCCGCATCGAAAATATGTGCATGTTATTGTTGTTGTAGCAATTTAGTCATAGGCCACCGGCCTCAATCTTGCCCAATGATAAACCCAGGAAACATGATGTTTCAACGAGGGGAGTGTTATTAGAGTGGGCTTAAGCGAGCACTCAAATGTTTGTTCGAAATTTTCAAGCTTTTGAATGATTTGCCTAGCTAAGCAAAAATTTTTCAATTTTGCCAGCATTTATTTCAACTGTGCATGAATAATTTGTAAAACTTTTGTAAAAAAAAAAAAAAAAAAAAAAAAAAAAAAAAAAATTCCTGACAGAAGCCAAAATAATCATAACAAGCGGAACTCAAATTACTCGAAATTTTTCGAGTTATGGGCATTGAACAAGTGTGCGAGTATTCAGTTATGCTCATGAGCCCGGGTTGTTCGAAAATGTGCGAAACAAATTGAGAGCTCTATTGTGAATGCTTACAGGCAGGCATCCTTACGGGTCACTGAACACCGTGAACTCATCGTTCCTACGACAATCGGGTTTACTTTACAAGAACCACCCGGAAGCCAGCCAAGGACTGTCTGCAACAGCATTTCTCAACAAACACTTATGGGTGATGTTTATGCCGCTACAACACGACTGCGAAGACCGCTGCACAGTTTCGGTACATCGTCAAACTAGTTGTACCCAGAGACACCAACGATTGTGATGCCATTTCATACAAGGTGACCACAGAGGTACAGAAACAAAATGTAACTGAATATGCTTTATAAATACTGAAACTACTTTCGAGTCACCAACTGCCTTGTAGCACTGAATAAAGAAATAAAAATTCTCTTGAATCCAACGTTGCTTATTACTACCATGGAAGTCTTTCGAAGAGAGATTTGGTAGATGGACTAAAAGAGCATGATATTTATTGCTGTGTCGATATTTTCTCCTCGGAACTTGAAAATTTGGAGTTACGAAAAGATCTCAACAACGTTGCGCATGATTTAGCAGCACTGTATTTCACTGCAAACTGGTATGTAATAAGATTGCTTTTCAAAGCAGCCCGCCTGAAAGTAAACTGCAACAGTTATTTAATTTCATTATTTCTCAAAGCATCCGTTCTCAATTATGGAAAATATATTTAAAAAAATATGTCTATAATTATACATGGAAGTCTTGGCCTAAGGATGTCGCTTGCGAAGTAATTGGCTATAAACACTCACTTGATCATCGACCAGCGTAAATTTCTTCAGGACAGAGTTGGTGAATCGAAAGCGGAATATGTTAATAGGAAACATTTTAGAAAAAAAAAAAACATTTTATACAACTTTCTAAGTTTTGTAACTTCGTATATTCATAAATATTTTATCTTTCCAAAAATTCACGTCAAAACTTAAGAAGTTTTTACATGAAAAGAAAGGCATTTTAATTACCTTGCCAATGATGTATGTACTTGGTTTTGAATTAAGAACGTTTTAAAAAAATGTGTAGAAATGATTGATGAAACGCTGCGATATCGATTACTTAGTCGCACAGGCATAAGAAATTACGCGTTAAGCTAAATACACACCAGGCAACCGTTGCAGCAACTCGGCCATGTTGAAGCAACCGTTGCCTCGTGTGTAGATGTGTTGCCTTATGACTTTCGTGTTGCTGCAACCGTTGCCTGAAATATCAAATAAATTTGATTTTTGGGATAGGTTGCTGCAACCGTTGCTTCGTGTGTATCATTGTTTACTGCTTTTACTCGTTCAGTTCGTTGAACACAAGCAAAGAAGAAGGTTCGTGCGGAGTAAAATAAAGTGAAAAAGGAAAAAATGGCAATTGAAAATAATGAAAATTATGTTAATTTTATTAACGAATATAAAAATTTGAGAAAGCTGTGGGATATAAGTAGTGAAAAATATAAAAATAAAAATTTTAGAAAAAAAGCATACGAACAATTAAAAAATTAATACAATAAAATTGATAAAAATTTCAAGTCCGCAAAAGCGTTTCCTGTTGCAAGATACCGCAAAGTTATTGCCAGTCTAATTTCTGCTGATATTGCCTCTCTCATTATGGTATCTTGTTTCGTTATTTTGGCCTTTACGAAGTCCAACAATTTTCTAAACAGGGCTTCGTCCATCCTCATGTAATTTTTATAGTCCGCTGGCTCATTTTCCTTCAGTTCTTTCAGCAGCCTCTCGTTCGAAAATTCGATTTTTTTAAAAGCCAATTTTTGGAGCAGATTTTTTTTCTCTTCTTTTGTTGCATCTCTTCTTCCTCATTTTCGTACAAAAGTTCGTCAATTATAATAAGAGAAGTAATTTTACGCATTTCGTCGATCATTTCAAAAATTTAATTTTACGTATCTTCCGCTTGTACCTTTCCTGCACCACAGTTATACACAATACTGAGATTGAAGCAACAGTTGCAACGTGTTTCTTAAACAAAGGCAACACGTTGCTGCAACCGTTGCTTCAACGGTTGCCTGGTGTGTATTTAGCTTTAGAAACCGATCGTTATAAGCATTGTTTTTGTAAATCTACCCGTGGTGTACTGCATAGATTATAAAAAAAAAAGAAATATTTCATAAAGAAATTTAATTAAGCTTAAAGTTATATTCACCTGATATTCATAGCCTTCTACTTATGACTGTGTAATTTCTAAAAAAAATTGTGAAATTCATATTTCGAACTTTCGAATCATAGAACACCGTTAAAGGTATCAAGTGTTTTCCTTCGTAAAAAGGAAAGCTATAATCATCAAATCAAAAACTTTTCGTCTAAATTTACATCAGCAACAATACTGAACTACAAATTATTTTTGTCGCTGTTGCTATGTGCTCCATTAGCACTGCTTCGATTCCGCACTTATTCACTACACTCTCCGATCAACCACTACCACTACTTTCCCCTCACTCACAATACAGTAACAACACGGTCTACACATGAGTAATGTAAATTACGCATTTTTATTCAATGTTGCCTGAAATAAAATCATAAGATAAAATGTTTCCTGAAACAACTGATTGGAAAACGTACGACATTTTCTTATGCTGCCTCATTTCACGTGCTACAATACTGTTAGATTTGACAAATATGATGCCTGATGTACGTAAATCACATAGTCCCATCGCCTACCCCATTCATATCATTGAACATCCCACACCCAAACGGCATTTAATCCGCGCTAATAATTGAGAAATTGCTTTAGTAATACAAAAAGTGGATTACTTACCCGGATGCTTCTGCAAGTTGAGTCAGTTTTTGTGTTTTTTATTGGTCCCGGTTAGAAGAAAAAATTTTCAACACGAATCGAACAAGAATTGTGACATGGAAGAATTTCGATTTTTCTATTTTGACACTTGCCCCATACCGGTGATGGCGTGAAGTTGGTTGCAATTGCAAATGTCAAATTATTGCTCAAAATGGGACCGCGAATGGTAAATGGTTCGTGTATTCACTAAAACTGCGCGCCATCTCTACATTCAGCGGTTTTTTGTTGTTTAATATTTCGAGTAGCACGCGACTAGTAAGAAATTTTGTATAGAAAATAAGATATGAAGTGGATCGAAAATGTATTAAGATAAAATTTGGCATTTAGGTAAAGCCTTTATTCAAAAATCTGGTTTTGGTTGGACGTCGATTGTGAATGGTTGCCATAAAAAATCACAAGCGTTTCAACATTTTAACAGAAGGGACCGCTGGCATTTATAGGAAGTCAACTCTCCGTCAGCAGATGGCGGTGGTAACTTATGAACAGACTAGAAAGCGATTTCAAAATGCTGTCCTTTTTTAAAGTATGTATGTATGTATATATACATATATAATAGGACTATGAATAAGTTCGTGCGGTTTTACAACAGATGGCGTAACTTGATTATTATTCCATCGATCCACATTTCCAAACATTCATTGGAGAGCTACTGTCGTAAGGCACAAACGCAAGAATGATAGAAAGAAGATTGCGCCCATCAGAGCGTACGGGACGTCACGTTTACAGAGTTGTGCAGTATTGCCAACCATTTGCTCTTCGCAATAAATTTAGTGCTTTTTTATACCAAAAATGCGACAATTTTTAAGTTTGGTGTTTGTTTCTTTTTGTTTTTAATTTAAGGCTACCGAGACTTTAGGTTGAAAAAAAAACTGTATTATTACACAAAAGAAGTTTAAAAAAGGCCACTCTGAGAAGATTTTAGTGCTAATGAAAATTTTTTTACTCTTATAAAATTTGATAATTTGAAAGTGCAAATTTAATTTTTGGCTCCATTTAAGGCTATGCAAAAATATTAAATGCCCCGAATTTCTTAAGATTGAAAACCTTTTTACAAATTTTAAAAAGCCTTTGAATTTATTGAATGCGAATTGAAACCATAGAGATGTAATCGTTTCTTCCGGTCATCAATCCTTAGTGAGACATAGAGCATCAAGAGGTGTATTCATAGTAAAAATAAGCAACAAAATACCAGAAAATACTAAAGAAACCATACTGACATTTTTACAAAAAGAGTATCTTATCTAGTTACATAACTTCAAATATAGCAAAAAAGTCGTTCCCTTAACAAAAGAATTTCGCTTAACAAAAAAAACTCATAAATTTAATTGTACATAAGCATAACACATTTATTTAAAAAAAACGCACATTCTACAGACAATTTGTCACGCATACAAAGTTCTTACTTAACACAACAAAAATTTCGTGTTTTATTTTCTTTAAATGGGCATTTAGTGAGTTTTTATATCCAAAGCTAGGCAACTCTGCAGTAGCGAGAGAGAGATTTGACTGCCGAAAGCAGAAGAACACCAACAACACCGGCAATCGCGGGCAATGCCACCAGATGTTAAAAAAAAGTAAAGCTAAATAAAACTGAGTGAATTATTTAAATAATTATTAAAAAATGTATATTTTACAAAATTATAAACATGACATTTTAATTAGAACAGCTAGAAAAATGTCATGAAGAAAGAACTAAAACTCCGAGGCAAAAAATAATAAAAAAAAAATGCTAAATCAAGTTACGAAAATGGTAATCTGGCCATACTGGAGCTAAAATCACGTAACTAGTTGTCAAATTCGCTGAGCGCAAAGTAACGGGACCACGATGGGCGCCATCTCATTATTCTTTGCATCATGGCACAAACGTCAGTATAAGTTTTTTATTTGAAGCGTAAACAACAATATTTTTACCACACTTGAAAATGTCGAATTTCGTGCCAAATAATGTGTTTTTGCGGGGAATTCTTCTTCATTATTTTAATATGAAGAAAAAAGCAGCCGAAAGTCATCGTATCTTGGTGGAAGTTTATGGTGAGCATGCTCTATCTGAGCGAACGTGCCAGAAGTGGTTTGCACGCTTTAAAAGTGGTGATTTTGGCTTGGAAGACGAAGAACGCGAGGGTGCGCCGCCAAAGTTCATGGATACCGAATTGGAGGAATTGCTCGATCAAGATCCGGCTCAAACGCAAGAAGAGGTTGCAAAAACTTTGGGAGTTGATCAATCAACCATTTCCAAACGTTTAAAAGCCATGGGAATGATCCGAAAGGTAGGCCATTGGGTGCCGTATGAATTGAAGCCAAGAGACGTTGAACGCCGTTTTATGGCATGCGAACAACTGCTTCAACGGCACAAAAGA